>NC_135881.1:118590101-119790101 GCF_964194155.1 Cetorhinus maximus | reverse complement strand
GGCATGAACAAAATTTGGGATCAGGAGCCCAAGGTTATCAGAGACTAAAGCAAACAATTCCCAATAGAATTGGTGCTGGGCCAGAAGCTTTAGAAACCAATGCCTCAACTGCCGTAATATTATTTTATTTTTAATAAAAGGAAAGCTAGTTTCCATGATACATTTCATACTTAACACATGATGCATAAAAATGAAAACATTTGTGTTTTGATCAGTCATATCTCAAATTACTCATTGAGTTGGATTTGAGTAGTTACTGTGTTCTTATCATCATCTCTAGTTTTACTTGCTTTAGCCTTTCATAATTTTTTTTGGTTGTAATTACTTAAGAATCAGCGATTGTGTTTGATTGCTAATTTAATCACTGAGCATTCATCTCAGTCTATGTATAGATAATTTAACAGAGACCATTCATGGTGTCCATGTATTTTTGACTACTCTTTAGCTGCTTTATATCAATTTTATAAAATTATAACAATAAAAAGGTAATTCACTAAGTGGAAACAGATTATTTCTATTGCAAATGTAATTTGCAGCAGCTTTCTTCTGCCTTACTTTACAGTATTATAATATTGGTGGAATGTCACAGGAAGGAAGTAGTACTAAATATGTTGACCCAGAATTGGCTGTGAAAATAAGGATGAGGTTAACAGTATTCACTGTTACTTATGAACAAATCACACAGCAACTCTCAATGAGTAAAGATGTGCAGTTAAATGTGAAAACCCAAAGTTGATGTCTGAGATGCATTGCTTCTCCATAATATTTCAAAAATTCCATCTGTCTGATTTCCCATTCAAATGCAATAAATGCTGTGAAGTTCCTGTACTGACATCAATTACAGACAAAGTCACCACAAAGTAAAGGCTTGTCCACTCCAGTCTAGGTATTCTTTTTAAGGTAATGGTAAGTCTCAACTTCTGCCAAACAACCTCTCTGACACTGAATAGTAACTTCTAATTTACTTACTTTCTTATTTACTAATACTTACCTGGCAGGGGAGACACCATGATCCTGCCAAGGCAAGGTCGGGAAGCAAAGGTTATAACCAATCGAAATCCATTCCATGGGTTATCTAACACCGTCCGAGTCACGGTGAAGGACAGCGAAGGAGGATCACCTATGGATCGGGTCTTCTTCGCCAGGAGGATCCTGTTGAAGGCGTGCGGCTTTGAAGCTCCGGAGATCTTATCCCTGCAGGACTTCCCCAAAGCTGGTTTTTTCGACGTAACGTTCAAGCGGGTGGCAGACTGCGTCCAGCTCCTGAGGGTGTTTGAGGAGAAGAGAGACCTGCCGGAGATGAAGATCCTGACGGCGGAGCCGCTCTTTTCTCTGCCGTTGCAACGGGAATGTGTGGTGATGGTGCATCTGTACAACCCCTTCGTCCCTGTCGCCGACGTGGTCACCTTCCTCACCAGGTACTTCGATAAGGTGGGGAGCGGCACCGAGATTCGAGACGAGTTGGGGATCTGGACAGGCAAACGCCAGTTTAAGGTCACGCTAAAGACCGACGGTAAGGGAGCCATTTTCCACCCTCCTTCCAGATTCGCTATCGGGTGAAACCGTGGCTACCTGGTCTACGCTGGGCAACCCAAGCATTGTCGCTCATGTGGCAAGGCTGGTCATGTGGCGGCCAACTGCAGCGCCTCCCTCTGCAAGGTCTGCAAACAGGAAGGGCACCAGACAAAAGACTGCAAACAGGCCAAGTGCTGCAACCTGTGTGGCGAGGCAGGTCACCTCTACAGGACCTGCCCCAAACGCTGCCGTACTTACGCACAGGCAGCCAAAGCCAACGAGGGGGAAGCAGAAGAAATGCTTCGTGTCACTCCAACCACCAAGGCCCCCAGGGAGCTCAACGGGGCAAAGGAGGACACAGAGAGAGACAAGGTGGAGGAAGAGATTGAGGCAACAGATAGCCAATCAGCAGCACTACCCCCTGAACCTCCCAGTCCTCAGGACAGCGAATCAATGGAGGAGGAGGCAGCAATGGGAAAGCAGCAGGGGGAGTGGCGGACGGTGAAGAACGCCAAAAGGAAGAAGGAGCGAAGAAGAAGCAAAGCCACTTCCCAGACAAGCGGCAAGAGGCGTCTCCCATCCGACATGGATGACAAAGGCAGCAGCTCTTCTGATGAAGAAGTCCCAGGGCGGCACCGACAGAAGAGTCGGCAAAGCTCCAGGGCATTGGAGGACGAGACACCCGAGCTCCAGAACATTGGAGACAACAAGGAGACCAGCGCCCCCCAACTTTGCCTGCAACCTGAGGAGGCCAGTGCACCACAGCCCCTGGAATCTGGGAGCAGTGAGGTAATCATCGCACCCCAGCTCCAGGAAGCCGGGAACATCAACACCCCAGAGGGGGTGAGTTTTGGAGAAGCTTCTCCAGCAAAGGTCATCTCAAAACCCGCTCTCTACGTGAACCTCCAGATGCCGCCTGAGCAGAACACTGCCAAGGAGAACTACCTCAGCCCATCCAAAGTGAAGGAATTTGAGCTCACTACGGGTATGAAGGAGCAGACTAAAGTTCTGGGACTCTCAGAGACAATGGGTTTGGTAGGAGAATAAATGCTTTAAAATGGGTTTAAAGATTGTATCCATAAATGTGCGTAGCATTAAATCTACTACGCGATGCGTTGCGACCTTGGACTACCTTGCCAAGGTCAAAGCTGACCTGTTGTTTCTGCAGGAGTGTGCGATACCGCACCTCAGCTCCTACAGGCAATGGTCACGATGGTGGTCCCATGGGCCATCGATCTGGTCGGGCGGAAACGACTCTCGTTCCTCCGGCCTGGGTATTCTGCTGCGGGGAGGCAACTTCACCGTCTCCGAGGTTAAGGAGGTGGTGGGCGGGCGCCTCCTCGTAGCAGACGTAATGTACAAGAACGCTCCACTCCGGTTAATTAACGTGTATGGCCCGTCACAAGGGGCTGAGCGGCTGGAGGTTTTTCAGCAGCTCCCACTGCTGCTGGCGACCTCCAGGCCGGTCATTCTGGGCGGTGACTTCAACTGCATCATCGATGCAGCTGGACGATCCAGCAGGGCCGACAGCAGATTGGACGCTACGTCCAGATCCCTGATGGAAACAGTTAAGGATGCCAAGCTGCACGACGTCTTCAGCAACCCTGCAGACGGAGCGCAGCGTAGATACACCTGGTCGCGGCCAGACGGGTCCATTCGTTCCAGGATAGACTTCCTGTTTGTGTCCCGTGCATTCACAGTCAGATCCACCGACGTCAAGCCGGTGTTTTTCTCTGACCACTGCCTCCTACTGGCGGACTGCCACTTGGAGAAGGACCTGAGGGTGGGCAGGGGGGCATGGAAGCTAAATGTGCAACTGCTGACCCCAGAGAACATTGAGGAGCTCAAGAGGGATTACAAAGGTTGGAGAACCGTGAAACCCCTCTTTGAGTCCCTGACACACTGGTGGGAAGCGATCAAGGGAAACATCAAGAGGTTTTTCATCCTCAAAGGCACCCAGAAAGCTAGAAAGGAACAGAGGGAAATGTCCCGACTCCAGAAAAACATGCAGAATCTGCTCCGGCTGCAGTCGATGGGGGTCGATGTCAAGGAGGAGCTCCAAGAGGTGAAGAGCCAGCAAGCCTCGCACTTTGCCTCGGAGGCCTCCAAGATCATCTTCCGTTGCAGAGTTCGCTCCGTGGAGCAGGATGAGACGTGCTCACGTTTCTTCTTCCAAAAGGTACACAGAGAGAGCTCTGTGATCAGCAGCCTGAAGGAAGAAGACGGCTCAGTAAAGTCATCACGGTCCGACATTTTGAGGATCAGCAAATCCTTTTATGCCGGATTGTATGACGTGAAGCCCTCGGACAGCACGGCCTCCCAGTCCTTCCTGTCCTCTATCACGGAGGTCTTAGATGACAGTACACGGGAGAGCCTGGACAAACCGCTAACTCCTGATGATCTGACTAAGGCCCTTGAGTCCTTCGAGAAGAGTAAAACTCCTGGAAGCGACGGCTTGCCAGCGGAGTTGTATTCGGCTCTGTGGGACTTGATCGGCCCAGACCTGCTAGGAGTGTACGAGAGTATGCTCCTGGCTGGTAGTATGTCAGAATCCATGAGGAAAGGCATCATCACCCTCATCTACAAGCACAAGGGGGGGAAGGGAGGAAATTAGAAATTGGCGACCCATTTCACTGTTGAATGTGGACTATAAGATTCTGTCCAAGGTCATCGCCAATTGGGTCAAATCCGCTCTGGAATTGGTGATTCACCCTGACCAGACCTGCACTGTGCCAGGCAGGAAGATCTCTGACAGCCTCGCGCTGCTCAGGGATACGATTGCCTATGTACAGGACAGGGGTGTGGATACCTGCCTCATCAGCTTGGATCAGGAGAAGGCCTTTGACAGAATATCGCACACCTACATGGTGGATGTGCTCTCCAAAATGGGGTTTGGGGAGGAAATTCGAAATTGGATCCAACTGCTCTACACTAACATCAGTAGCGCAGTCTCAATCAATGGGTGGGAAACAGATAGCTTTCCGATTAAATCTGAAGTCAGGCAGGGCTGTCCTCTCTCGCCTGTTCTTTTCATGTGTTGCATAGAACCCTTTGCCGAGTCCATCAGGAAGGATCCGGGCATAAGAGGAGTGACGATCTCAGGCAGTGGAGGCACTCAGGTAAAAGCCTCCCTGTACATGGACGATGTCGCCGTCTTCTGCTCAGATCCGCTGTCGGTGCGCAGACTGATCCACATCTGCGACCAGTTCGAACTGGCCTCGGGAGCCAAGGTAAATCGTGGGAAGAGCGAGGCCATGTTCTTTGGGAACTGGGCTGACCGATCCTTTGTCCCCTTCACTGTCAGGGCTGACGGCCTGAAGGTGCTGGGGATATGGTTCGGAGGGACCAGGGCATGCGTTAGAAACTGGAAGGAGCGAGTGTCTATGGTGAAAAGGAAACTGGGCATGTGGGAGCGACGCTCCCTCTCCATTGCGGGTAAGAACCTGGTCATCAGGTGTGAGGCACTCTCGCTGTTGCTGTACGTGGCGCAGGTCTGGCCCATTCCACACTCCTGCGTGGTGGCGATCACTCGAGCCATCTTCCGCTTTATCTGGAGGTCAAAAATGGATCGTGTCCGCAGGGACGCAGTGTACAAGCCTCTAGATAAAGGGGGAAAAAACGTGCCCAACATCGCCCTCATACTGATGGCCACCTTTGTGTGTGGCTGCATCAAGCAGTGCATAGACCCTCAGTACGCAAACACCAAGTGTCACTACATGCTGAGGTTCTACCTGTCCCCGGTGTTGCGAAGGATGGGTCTGGCCACGCTGCTGCGGAACGCTCCAAGTAGTTGGACCGTGCTGTACCACCTGTCCCTCGTTGAAAAGTTTATGCAGAAAAACACCTTTGACCACAAGTCCATCAGGCAGTAGTCAGCACGTAACGTCTTAGAGGCCCTGAGGGAAAAGGAGAGGGTGGATCCTGTGGGATGGTTCCCCGAGCAGACTGTCAAAGTCATTTGGCAGAATGCCTCATCGCCAGAACTTTCCAACAAGCACCAAGATGTGGTTTGGCTGGTGGTGAGAAAGGCCCTCTCCGTCAGATCCTTCCTACATGCCAGGAGTCTCACCCCCTCTGCACGTTGCCCTCGAGGTGGCTGTGGTGGGGAAGAGACCGTTGTTCACCTCCTTGTGGATTGTGCCTTTGCAAAGAAGGTCTGGAGAGAGATGCAGTGGTTGCTGTCGAGGTTCATCCCGAGCAGTTCTGTGACACAGGACTCTGTGCTCTATGGGCTGTTCCCAGGGACACACACCGAGACAAAAATCAACTGCAGCTGGAGGATCATCAACTCGGTGAAAGACGCGCTTTGGTCTGCCCGAAACTTGTTGGTCTTCCAGCACAAAGAGTTGTCCCCGACCGAGTGTTGCGGACTGGCACAATCCAGGACTACGTGCTGAGGGATGCACTAAAGCTTGGGGCAGCTGCCGCAAAGGCGCAATGGGGAAGGGTCGCTGTCTAAGACCTTTCTGCCACAGTGCACCGAGGGACTGGGAACTGTTTAAATCCCCTCGGGCTGTACAGCTCAAAATGAAAGGCTGTAAACGATTGTAATATTGTTTGTACTGATGCACCTGGTGATACATTTTGTAAAAGTTGAACCGGATTGTACCCTTGAAATGGTGTTTTTGGAATGGTTGGGAATGTGGTTGAAGATATTTTAAGAATAAAGTATATTTTTGCAAAAAAAAAAGTAACTTCTAATTCATCTCTTCTGTTTTCAATTAATGTCGTATTCTTTTAAGCAATGGCAGATCTCCTCAACCAACCAGATTGAAGAATCCTCATTGAGACACACAGAGGGGAACTTTATCCCCTAATGCAGATGAGTTTGGTTGGTTGGGAGGTTAAAAACCTGGCTCTTGACCTCATTGGTTTTAATAGCAGGGTGGGGCGGGTAACCAACCCAGTCCCAGGAGGAGCATTGACAATGTAAATATCATAATGAGGTTGTATAGCTCATATTTAACCACTATCTTACATTTAACAGGCCTCAGAAAGCTAATTTGCTCTCGGGAGACGGGGGTTGCTCGATCCAGTATGCCTGCTTCATCTACTCTCTGTGATTGGGTACATCTGACCCTTCTAATCTATCCCTACCAGACCCTTCCTATCTCCTCCACAAGACCTCTGGTCTCCCCTAATCACAGTTTCTGATTGCCACTGAACTTGGTTTCCAATCTACCTTCTGGCCCCAATCTCTACCATGTTCTATAGACGCTGATCCGCCTTCTGGCCTCTGATCTCCCCTGCTCCAGACCAGATTTGTCTTCTAGTCACCGATCTCCCAACGCCCTGTTATGGACCTTGTTCTTGTCACCGGTCTCTGATCAACCCCTTGCTCAGGACCTGATCTTGCCTCTGAAAGAAAGAAAGACCTGCAGTTCTTTCATGCCTTAACTACTTTAGGACATCCCAAAGCATTTTATAGCCAAAAAAGTACTTTTGATGTGTAGTCATTATTGTAATATAGGAAACAAGGCAGCCAATGTGTGCACAGCAAGGTCCCACAAACAGCAAAGTGATAATGACCAGATAATTTGTTTTACCAAAGTTGATTGTGGGATAAGTATTGGACTAGATATCTCCCCTGATTGTTTTCAAAATAATGCAATGCGATCTTTTATATCCACCTTAAAACATTAATATCTAATTAACATTTCATCCAAAAGACAGCACATCCATGAGTACATCACTCTCTCCATACTACATAGGAGTGTCGGCCTTAATTATTGTGCTCAAGTTTCTGGGCTAGGACTTGATCCCACAATGTTCTGGCTTAGAAATGACGATCCTATCAACTGAGCCATGAGTTAATAGCTTCTGATATCCCCAGTACTCTAGACACTGACCTTGCTCTGACCTTCAATCTTCCCCACTGCTCTGGACCTGACCTTGCCTCTGGCTTCTCCCTTGCTCCGGCCTCCAATTTGCCTTCTGCTCTCTGATTTCCCCCTTGTTCTGGACCCTGATCTTCTCCCTGCCTCCTTTTCTTATCCAGATAGCCAGTTGGTGAAGGATACTACCAGAGCTAATATTTACTCAGTCTTACATTTATTTAGAGATAAACCATACAAGCTTACAGCTCCTAATTCAAACACCTGTCAGTTTTAATACATGCCTCTTCATAAAATATTTTAAAAACCCATAAACTAATTAATTGAAAGTCCCTTAAAGGGGCACTGTAATGAAAAAAAAAACTTTCAAAGGAAACTGAATAAATTAAATTATAACATTGTTGCCAGGGCTGCTGACGCACTCCAGCCCCTGTGGCATCCACCAGTCGTGGAATGCCTCTAGTGTACCAGCAGACACCACATGCTCCCTCTCCAGGGACACCCAAGCGCAATCATAGTCGCAGAAGAGGGGCAGATAGTTGGGTCTAACGAATTCCTCCATGACCTGCTGCCTGGATCTGTTAATGGCCACCTTAAGTGCCTCTTTATATGTGCTCAAGTGAAAGCTCAATTAATGCCCACCACCTGCATACAATTAAACACAATTAATATACAATTAACAACCCCTCCTCCCATGGCCTTTCTGATCCCTTGGATGAAGAGAATGAAAGTATGGTTGCTAAATTTGCCAATGATACCAAGATAGGTAGGAAAGTAAGTTGTCAAAAAGGGGTAGAGTCTGCAAAGGGATATAGACAGGCTAAGTGAGTGTGCAAAAATTTGGTAGATGGAGGATAACGGGTAAATGTGAACTTGTTCATCTTCACAATTTAGGGAGAATAGAAAAGCAGTATGCTATTTAAATGGAGAAAGATTGCAGAATTCGATGGTATAGACGGATCTAGGTGTCCTGGTACATGGGCCACAAAGTTAGTATGCAGGTATAGCAAGTGATTAGGAAGGCAAATAGAATGTTGGCATTTATTGTAAGAGGAATGGAATATAAAAGTAGGGAGGTTTTACTGCAGCTGTACAGGGCCATGGTGAGACCACATCTCAAGCTGTATGCAGCTTTGGTCTCCTTATTTAAAAAAAAAATATATTTACTTTAGAAGCATTTCAGAGAAGGTTCACCGGACTCATTCCTGGGATGAAGGGGTTGTCTTATAAAGAAAGGTTGATCAGGTTAGGCCTATATCCATTGGAGTTTAGAAGAATGAGAGGTTATCTTATTGAAACATATAAGATCCTGAGGGGACTTGATAGGTTGGATGCTAGAGGATGTTTCTTCTTGTGGGGTAGATTAAAACTAGGGGACATTGTCTTAAAAGGGAGACCTCTTATTTTTAAACTGAGATGGAGTAACTTTTTCTCCCAAAGTGTCGTTGATGTGTGGAATTCTCTTCCTCTGAAAGTAGTGGAAGCTGGATCTTTGAGTTTATTTAAGGCAGAGTTAGACAGATTTTTGTAAGGCAAGGGAATCAAGGGTTATGAGGGGCAGACAGAAAAGTGGAGCTGAGACCACAGCCAGATCAGCCATGATCTTAATGAATGGTGGAGCAGGCTTGAAGAGCCAAATGGCTACTCCTGCTCCTATGTATGTGTGGAGTGTGTGTTTTCTTAATCTCAGAGTGATTGTACCAATTAAATAATTCCAGGAGCAAGCTTCTTGTCAATTTAAAAATAAAGAAAGTTATTTATTATCACACACTTGCCCCAGAGGTTTAAAACACAACTTCTCACTCACTCGGCTTACCCACACTATCACTCACATAAAGGTTAGACACAAATGAGAAAACATTACAATTATAATTTATAATTATCGCGGTCTCTTTTGTAGCAGTCTGTGTTTCTTAGCTGAGTTGATGCTCTGGTTAAAGTGAAGGTCTTGTAAAGCAGAGGATTTTCAATAAGCTGTGAGGTTTCTTGTGGTTGATTTTCCAAAAGGCTGATTCTCGGGTGAACTGAAAATTGGAACAGATTAGAGAGAAGCCTTCTTCCACTTTCAAGTTGTTGTAATATGCCTTTAAGAGATATCAGCATGACATTACTGGAAGGTAAACGTGTCATGTGATCCAGTCCTAGTTTTGCTTTTGCTTTTAGCAGAGCACACACATACCTCTGATGTATTCAAGCTTTATACCTATGTGCCTAGTTTCAGTAAATGAACCCACAATGTGTTTACCCAATCTCTTATGAGCGATTGGTGCTTTATGTCTTGTACACTAAATAAGCCCAAGGTACTATATCATAATAATAACACAACACAAGTTATGGTTATTTATTACCTTGGCTACATAGTTTATTTGCAGCGGGTTTAATGGTTGTCCTTAACAGCATCTTGCTGTTTTTAAAAACAGGCAATAAACATGGCTGTCTTACCATGTGGCCTGTCCACAGTCCTTTTCCAAATAAGGTCGGTGTCTAGGTCGATTATGTATTCTATGTGGTGACATCTTGAGAGTTTGAGACAGCTAGTGTCTTTGTATCTGAATGAGCCATTCAATTTGAAATTACCCTTTTGAATTAATTTCAGGAAAAGGCATTGAGTCAACATCAGTCTAAAAAATTCCTTTTGTTCCCTCTTGAGGCAGGGGAATGTTTCAATCCACAAGACAGGTCAGGTGATCCTTGGGCAGCTATCTTTTTGTAGTCTATTTTGGTTTTTAAAAATATAAGGTATTGACTGAAAGTTCATAATATACTGGAACATGATACTGGTTCCCTGAAGGAGCTATCTGTTTAAACTGATTCCCTTGCCGTTTTCCCCTTCCAAGTTTTTATTTTGAAAAACTGATGAATTGTCCTTTTAAAAGTTATTGTTTCCAGGAGGAATTCCATTACTTGAGAACCTTCTATGTAAAAATGTTAATCCTACCCTCTTCCATTGATGATAATCTTAAACCTATATGCTGGGAATTTCCTTAGGGTGTCTCCGATTGAGCACTTTAATTTTGGTGCAAGATCAATAGAAACCCCAGATAAAATTGTGTAAATGGTTTTTCTGACAATGTTAGAGCTAACTGGGGTGGGGGAATCCTAATTATTGGCTCTACTTACTGACCATGAAAACAAATTTTCCCTGTTTACCTTATTAAACTGCTCTCAGCCTTAAACACTCTGTAAGGTGTCCTCTTAACTTTCTCTATTCTAGTGTAAAGAACTTCAGTTTCTCTAGTCTCTCCTCATTACCAAAATCTTTTTTCCTGATTATCATCACGGTAAGCTTTTCTATATTCACTCTGGCCTTAACATTTTTCTTAAAGTAGAGCATCTGGAACTGGACTCAATGAGGGAAAAATTCAACGTAAGAGTATCAGTTTGCACTTGTAAAAAGGGTATTGGTCCTCTCAATTTAGCATTACAAACTGACATGCCTGATCTGCACCATGAGTGCACTAGATGCCACTTGGAGCTGAGTGACTTTCAGGTTAAAAAGCCCAGGTTTATTTGGTCTTTCATTGTACCACAGATGCCTGACAGCAGAGATCAGTCTCATGGCTCCTCTTTGCATGATCTCCAGGGTTTAAAATGTTGCCTTGGTAACCAGAACTCAACATAGTCGTCAAGTTGCAATCTGACTTGAGCAATGTGCAGTTTAACCAGAATTTCCTCTGACTTATATTTTATTGTTTAGAGCATATTAACATAATGGTCATGAACTTGCCTCAAAACATCTGGCAAAGAATCATTCTTCTAGTGCGTAACTCAAGCCTTACAATATAATCCTGCTGGCTTCTTAGCTGGGTTCTCTGAATTTGACTCAGTTGATTGCAATTTCAGCTGAGTTAGAAGGCTGTAGTTTCAAGCCCTACTCGATGACTGAGCATAATCTAGGCATACACTCTACTGAATTATTGAGGGAATATTACAGTGTCCAACATATTATCTCAAATATGAGGTATTATCTGTGCCCTAGGGAGACATTAAAAATTTCATGATACCCTTTGCAGAACAGTGGGCAGTTTTCCTACTATCCTGGCTGATATTCCTCCCTCAACCAATAGGCATCACCTTGCAGGATCTTACTGTACAAAAACAGCAGTGGTTACTTTATTTCAAAAATCATTCATTGGATGCAAAGTACTTTGGGATATTTCCAAAAAACATGATAAGACATGATAAACCATTATGTAAATGAAAAGTTTTATTTAAGATTTTAACGATTAAACTTTTCCAGGATAAGTTTTCCAAGTACATGCCAGTAACAAGGTAACTTGCATTTTGGAAAACCATGTGTACACTTTCTCGTCAATTTTCCAATTTGGCTTGTAACGAGCATGATTTCTCATTGCTGCAAGTACTCAGAAGATTTATGCTCGATTACATTACATGGAACAGCAAATGAGTTAAAAGAGGTAACTGAATCAAAGCTCTGCCATTCACAGACTATTTCAGCTGCATTCTCATATTGTGCAACTGCAACAGAATCCCAAAGCTGAAGTATAACCTTCTAATTCCCTCCATACTATCCACCATCTATACTTCCTTTGAAATTAAAAATAAATGTTAAATTTTTTAAAATTGCAATTAACTTTTAATCAAACTTAATTTTACTCCTACAGAACATGTGATTATTTTCCACTCTTTATCCATTACACCTTATTGTGTTAATGCGTTTCCATTTGTGACTCATCTAGGTGCACTACTCACATTTTCTCATTAACTAACAGATTAGTACAAAGACTACACATACTTTGTGGCTCAGCTACATCTGAACAGTGGGTGCTGTGGTTCAATGATAGTCATATTTAACCAAAGCACTGGGGCTATGACATCAGGGTTCTTCCGCTCAAATGCTAATTTGATGACTTATTTAGATAGTGGTATTGCTAAAGTTAAATAGTGTTGTGTTGAGCACCTGTAGTATATGTATAATTTATTCTCCCTCTAGATCTAATCTATGTCAGCCCTATTAAAAGCAGAACATGAGTAACTTACAGATGATAAATTAAACTATGGGCTAAGGAATGGCAGATGGATTTTAACGTAAATAAAAATAAAGTTACACAAGTTGAAACAGGAAATAGTAAATGCATGTACAGTGAATGGGTCAATTGCCAAAAGTGGAACAGGAAAACTATTTCAATATTATTAATCACTAACCTTTTGTCTTGTGTCAATATGAAGTTCTTTGGAACAAAGCCAATCAAATTCTAGGATTGCTTAGGTATTTGACCATATCTCTACAAATGCACCACAATTTCCTGTGGGATGAGTTGGGGTGGTATAGTATTTTGAGCTACCATCTATAGTTTACAGCCCTGACTGGACTAATCTCATTGTTCTGTTTTATTTCTAATTTCCAGCATCTGCAATACTTTGATTATGATGTCATGGTTAATAAAATTGATTTTTTAAAAATTCTTTCATGTGATGTGAGTGTTGCTTATCCCTAATTGCCCTCGAGAAGGTGGCGGTGAGTTACCTTTTTGAACTGTTGCAATCCATCTGGTGTAGGTAACCCTGACAGAACTATTAGGATTTCAGAAATGCCCATCTGTCCTTAGAGCCGCTCACCATACTTTATAAATTAGGATTTAGAACGAGCAACAGTGAAGGAATGGTGATATAATTCTGAAATAGAATGATGTTTTGCTTGGAGCGGAACTTGCAGGTGGTGGCATTCCCATGCTTCTGCTGCCCATGTTCTTTTAGGTGGTGGGGGTCACAGGTTTAGAAGGTGCTCTCGAAGGTGTCTTAGTGAGTTGCTGCAGTGCATCTTGTAGATGGTACACGCTGCTGCCACTCTGCATTGGTGGTGAGGAATGTGAATGTTTAATCTGATGGATGGGGTACTGGTCAAGTGGGCTGCTTTGTTTTGGATTGTGTCGAGCTTCTTGAGTGTTGTTGGACCTGCACTCATCCAGGCAAATGGAGTGTATTCCATCACACTCCTGATTTATGCCCTGCAGATGGTGGTCAGGATTTTGGGAATCAGGAGATGTGTTACTCACCGCAGAATTCCCAGCCTCTGGCCTGCACTTGTAGTCACAGTATTTATATAGCTCATCCACTTAAGTTTCTGGGCAACAGTAACCCCTGGAATGTTGATGGTGGGGGATTCAGCAATTGTAATGCTATTGAATGTCAAGAGGAAATGGTTAGATTCTTTCTTGTTGGAGGTGGTCATTGCCTGGCACTTGGTGCAAATGTTATTTGCCACTTATCAACCCGAAGACTGAATGTTGTCCAGATCTTGCTGCATATGAACATGAACTGCTTCAATATATGGGAAGTTACATATGGTACTGAGCACTGTGCAATTATCAGTGAACATCCCCATTTCTCACCTTATGATGGAAGGAAAGTCATTGATGAAGCAGTTGAAAATGGCTGGGCATAAGGCACTACCCTAAAGAACTCCTATAGTGATGTCCTGAGTCTGAGATGATTGACCTCCAACAACCACAACCATCTTTCTCTGTGCTAGGTATGGCTCTAACCAATGGAGAGTTTTGCCCCGATTCCCATGGACTTCAATTCCTTGATGCCACACTCAGTCAAATGCTGCCTGGATATCGAGGACAGTAACTTTCAATGCACATCTTGAGCTTAGCTCTTATATCCGTGTTTGGACAAAAGCTGTAACGATGTCAGGAGTCAAGTGGTGGAACCCAAATTGAGCATCAGTGAGCAGGTTATTGTTGTGGAAGTGCCAGTTGATAGCATTGTAACTCTTTCGAGTACATTCACAGTTCTTGACTTTTTTTTTCGGGAGTGGGACATGAACCCACAACCTTCTGACTCAAAGGGGAGGGTGCTAGGAACTGAGCCACAACTGACACCTCGTTGATAGCATTGTAGATGACACCTTCCATCATTTTGCTAATGATAGAGAGCAGACTGATTGGGCAGTAATTGGCCAGATTGGATTTGTCTTGCTTTTTATAGATAGGACCTTCCTGGGCAATTTTCCTCATTGTCAGGTAGTTGCCAGTGTTGTAGTTTTACTGGAATAGCTTGGCTAGAGGCACAGCCAGTTCTGGAGCACGTGTCTTCAGTACTACTGCCGGGATGTTGTCAGGGCCCATATATAGGCTTTGCTGTATTCAATGCCTTCAGCATAAGAATAAGATTGGGTTTAAACAAGATTGAGTTTAATCCCCCTACCATTGGATACTTTTGTTTACTTATAGGAAAATTAATTAAATCTTGTTCCTTCCAGTAATAGATTGTTGCTATTTATGGATGAAAGCAGATTTGCTGTAGTGCAAAGATAACAATTCAAATAGCAGGGCCGAGGTGAATTCTCAGTGGTAGCCAGCAAATGCCATAGTGAAGGTACCAACATACGTTTGACTGGCTTCTTCTTCAGGTGTAAACCCCAAGAGTTATGCTTGGTTGTGGCTCTGCAAACAAGCCATTTATTATCTATTTTCTTATCAATTTTCATTACTAAATGTGCTATTAGAAGCAGCTCAATTCCTCTTGAAAAAATGATAAAGGCAAGCTTACAAGTTCACACTACCAGCGCTGAGCCATATGCACTGACCACATATAACATGGGTGCACTGCCTATGATTCCCTAATATGAGTGGCAGGTGGGAGAGACTTAGGGCAGAATTTTATCTGAACAGACTTACCCTCTGCAGGAAGAAAGAAATTGGGTCCGAGCCCGTTTCCCAGTGAAGCAGCCTTGGCGGCTGCTCTTCAACTCAGCCACGGCATTCGCATCCCGCTCTCGGGATTTCCAACCAATCACGGAGTGCGGGCGTGATGACGACATCAACATGTCGTCACGAAGCATTTCTATTTTTAAGGTACCCTGAACAGGGGTCCTAGAATGTGAAGGGAAATAAATGAAAGCAGGACTTTGCTGGAGATCATTCTGGAGGCACTGTGGGCCGGAAGGGATGTGCTGTTTACTCAAGAGGGGAGGAAGAGACCAGCCTCACTGTTGAGGAGGTAGCGGAGACGGTGAGCAGCAGAAGTGCGGTGCTCCAAATCTGAATGCTGTGTTAAAAAAGATTTAATGACCCAATTAGGTCAGAAAATTTGAGTGCCATACCACTCCTGTGTGGCATCCCTCACTCTCGGACCTCCCTAGCATTTTACTGCACAGCACTTCTCTGACTGACATATCTAGTAGTTCCTTGCATCCCTTTCTCTCCAGGCATCTCCTGAAATCCTAATTTGAACATTCAATACTCACCCTCGCCCTATTGCCATCTCATGCCCATCTGTCCCAATCACACCACAAAAATATTGTCATTTCATCCTCTCCTAGATCCCATTCTCACATACTCATGACACTTCTTTCTCTCATTGCAGGAGAAGGGAGCGCACAACTCCAGGGAGAGGCAGAAAACGGGGAGTGGACCAGAAGTAATGGCCACATTGGAAGGTTGGCAGGGTGGCACAGGCATTAGGCATCATTGATGACGAGATGGGGGTTGTCTACAACCTGGTGACAGAATTAGTACTCTGCCTGTTGCAAACAGCCAAGGGAATGAGCTGTTTGACATGAACCACTGATGGTACTCAACCAGTCCATGCTTGCAAAACTGAACATACTGTCCAACATTAGACATGATTCTGTGATTTGAAAGCACTTACTGAACAATGCCAAGTGTGCTTAAAATTACATTAACAACCAATTTACGATTATCAGGTCTCATAATTTTATCTCACTTACGCTTGCTAGAAGCTACATATATTCACACATGGGGCCCTGTTCTCTGCAAAACACATCCAGGCATTGCACCTTTTCTTCAATTAAACAAAACATGGGAGACAAATGTTCCCTGGTGCATTCCCATGGCAACACCTCAGCCAATCAGAGTTGATTTACCATTTTTGAATTTAAACAAAAGCTTGGGGAGTAGCTGTTCTCTGGTGCAATGCTCGACCAATCAAAGTCCATTTGCCAACCAATCAACACACTTTTCTAATACAGTATGACTTGTTTTCCGTTTGTGATTTGGCATTCTTGTGTCTGTCCTGTTGAATGCAAGATGAAATGCTTCGACAGCATGTCGCTTTTCAGCAATACCCAGGTCCTGAGCTACCAAGCGGCTAAAGGAGAAGATCTTTGATAGGTAGAAGGGCAGGAGAGATTAAATGATACCAGGTTTCAGAGTGCAAGGCCAAAGGGAATGGCAACAGGGCAGGTAAGGAAACAAAAGATGTGTCTAGAGGAGGTGTGAATGGCACTCAAAGGGCTGTGAATCTTAGGAATTCTCTACTACAGAGGGTTGTGGGTGCTCCATTGTCAACTATATTTACGGCTGAAGTGGACTTATTTTTTGTCTAATTTATTAATTAAGTATAATTTTTAAAAATTCATTCTTTCATGGAAGGTGAACATTGCTGGCTATGCTAGCAATTCTTGCTCATCCTAACTGCCCTTGAGCTGAGTGGCTTGCTAGGTCACTTCAGAGGACAGTTAAGGGTCAACCACATTACTGTGGATCTGGAGTCACATGTAGGCCCGGCCAGTAAGGATTGCAGATTTCCTTCCCTAAAGGACATTAATGAACCAGATGGGTTTTTACAACAATCAATGATAGCTTCATGCGGCAGGATTTTTACCTCGTCAGGCGGGCGTGGCGGGCAGGCCCAGGAGCAGCTGCAAAACCGACCGCTGCCCGCGATCGAGCCCCGACCATGATTTCACACTGGCTGGGCCAGCCATCTTAATTGTCAGTAGCGCATGCATCCACTGACCGAAATATCACGCAAGTGCACAATGACGTCGGTACACTCGCACTATCATAATGACGTCATCTCGCACTGCCTTACTTCCGTTCGAGTCGGGTGCTTGCCCGCCTGACGAGGGAAAAATTCTGCCCATGGTCACCATTACTAAGACTTCCTTTATATTCCAGTTTTTTATTTAATTGAATTTAAATTCTACCAGCTGCTATGGTGAGATTTGAACCCCTGTCCCTAGAACATTAGCCTGGGTCTCTGGATTATTAGTCCAGTGACATTGTCACTACACTACCATCTCCCCTTCTCTTAGGGGATCAAGGGATATGGGAAGTGGGTGGGAAAGTGCAGTTAAGGCTGAAAATCAGCCATGATAGTTTTGCATAATGGAACAGACTCAATGGATGTTTGGTTTACTCCTGTTCCTATTTTTTATATTCTTACGTACTACTTTTCTGAGATTGGCTGCCTGACCAAAGAATATGGTGATTCATCATTCCCTGAATTTTCGTATTAGGATGTTTTGGCACAGATGGTCCAAAGGTTCCTTCAGTATAACCTTGTAATTCTTGCTTACATCACATATGTCTTAAATGTTTTAAATATTCCTTATCCGCATGACCTCAGCCTAAGGAGCATTATTAACTGATCAGCGGTTGTTTGGTGTGGTAATGCTTTCTGGAAACCATTTGAGTAACTTGAGCTGAGTCACCTCTACAAGACATCTGCATTCAAGTATGTTTCATGATGTACAATTGTGAAATACTGTATTTCTCACTAGCTTCATGATATAATCAGTCTCTTCTGATAACAAGTGGGAAAACATCCCATATCTCTATCAGTATGCATTTTATTTCCCCAAAACTTATCAAATTCTTCCAAAAAGTCAGCTTTTGAATGCTGCATCCAAAATAAGAGCAAACCAAGAACACACAGGAAAAGCTTCATGTTTGGCAGGATCCATGGCAACCCAATCAGTGTGCACTTCATACTGAGAGCTCAACATTTCTATTTGAATTTGCTGAATAGGACTTCACATGTTATAATGAAACTTTAGAGGAAAGTTGGTTAAGAATGAAAAAAAAAGGTGGCAATGTATTTTATTCCAGATCTTGCATTTTTCAACTAGTGTTTATTATAGTGATATATTTTTCAGTTAATGTTTGATGTATAGGGGGCAGGTTAGCCTAGTTGGCTAGTGTGTGGTTCAGAATAACACCAACAGAGCATTTTCAGTTCCTGTTCTGGCTGAGGTAGACTTGAGCCTAAAACTCAGTGTACTGCAGTTCTGGCACCTTAGCATGGGGACTGGAAATTCTGTGCTCACTGAATGGTAAATGCATAACATTAGCCTTAAGTCAACACTCTCTAAAGAAAGACATGTTGGTAGAGGATAAATTACAGTTGGTTGGAGAACTTGTTGCTCATGCTGCATCAGAATCACACTGCCAATTTTCTCCAGCCAGGCTACACTGGTGTTGTTTCACTCAGTTTTTGAGAATACCTGAATTTGCAGTGTTGAAGGCCTGGATAAAATGGTAATATTTTCAAATTTTACTTCTTTGAGACTGAAGGGATGGTTTTTGAGACCTTCATGTTCATTAGGTGGGTACTGCTCCACCAGCATGACAGAAAGCCATAGTGGGATTTGAACTCATGCTTCTGGACTTTTCATCCAGGCCTCTGGATGACTGTCCCAGTAAATTTACCACTGTGTTACCATTCTCCCTAAGAGTAACTTTCACAGCAATAGAGATTTTGTGGTGTAATCGGTAACATCCCTGCTTCTGAGCCAGAAGCTCCGGGTTTGAGTCCAACCCCAGGACCTGATGGCCAAGGAAGGTGCTTTCATAATGCAGCCATAGTTTCTTATTCCAAGCCTTGAAGGGAGCTTGATTAGCCATTTAAAATCCTTATGCTGTTAGAATGGACATTCCTCAAGGAAATCCCCTTGCCTTGAATGAGCTAAAGAGTTCTGCAGGAATAGACAGGTGTGCCAGCATTTGAGGCAGTCTGATTTGACAGCAGAAACATCTACAAACCTTCCACACCAAAGTAATCTGGGCACATCCAAGATAGAGGCAATCTGACTGATAAATTCGGTCTCAGCATCGAATGAATCTGCTCTGCAGAGGAAAATCATGACCACTGGGAACTGTTACCTAATATGGTGCTTCTTACAGAGTCATAGGCCAGCACCTTCCGGTTGGCGAGCAGGGGTGGGGCCCACTCGCCGACGCGTAAAATGACGCGGGTTGACATAGAGCGTGTGTCCCAACATCACCCCATGTCATTTAGGTTGTCGGTTCAGCGGGTGTGCATCTGACTCAGATGCGCGCCCGCCGACCTGTCAACGGCCTATAAAGGCCATTAAAAAACCAATTAAACTCGTTAATGGATCTGCCCGTCCGACCTTGAGGTTGGCGGGCAGGCCGGGAGCCCAGGTGGGCTTGTGAAAAAACATGAAACCTCATCCACAGGCGGGATGAGGTTTCATGAGGGATTTAAAACATGCAGAATATTTTACAATAAAAATTATGGACATGTCCCAACTCATATGACAGTATCACATGAGGGGACATGGCAGGGAAAATTTTTTCTAATCTTTATTCAAAGTTTTAAGTTGGAGCTGATCTCCCTGAGGCAGCACTTTGTCTCAGGGAGATCTGTGCGCTCTTTTGCACGCATGCGCGAAAGAGCACACTCCCGGCTGAGGGAATCCCCCCCTGCCCAGACAGGGAACGCATAGCGCTTCCTGGTGCACGTCACGCTGGGCGCGCCTTAATTGGCCCACCCACGTAAAAAGGCGGCGTGCCTGCGCCCGCTCCCGCACTTCCCCCCCCAACAGGAGGAAAATGTTGCCCATAGAGTCATGGAGGTCTGCAGCACAGAAAAAGGCCCTTCGGCCCATCGAGTCTGCACCGGTCAAACAAGTACCTAACTATTCTAATCCCATTTTCCAGCAATTGGCCTATAGCCTTGTATGCCAAGGCACCACGAGTGCACATCCAAATGCTTCTTAAATGTTATGAGGGTTTCTGCCTCTACCACCCTTTCAGGCAGTGAGTTCCAGATTCCTACCACCCTCTGGGTGAAAAAATTCTTCCTCACATCCCCTCTAAACCTCCTGCCCCTTACTTTAAATCTATGCCCCCTGGTTATTGATATCTCCACCAAGGGGAAAAGTTCCTTCCTGTCTACTCTATCTATGCCTTTCATAATTTTATACACTTCAATCATGTCCCCCCTCACGCGCCTCTGCTCCAGGGAAAATAACCCCAGTCTATCCAATCTCTCCTTAGAACTAAAACTCTCCAGCCCAGGCAACATCATGGTAAATCTCCTCTGCACTCTGTCTAGTGCAATCACATCCTTCCTATAATACAGATTCCAGAACTGCACGCAATACTCTAGCTGTGGCCTAACCAGCGTTTTATACAGTTCCAGCATAACCTCCCAGCTCTTATATTCTATGCCTCGGCTAATAAAGGCAAGTATCCCATATGCCTTCTTAACCACCTTATCTACCTGTCCAGCTACCTTAAGGGACCGGTAGACGTGCACACCAATGTCCTTCTAATCCTCGGCACTTCCCAGGGTCCTACCATTCATCGTGTATTCCCGTGCCTTGTTTGTCTTGCCCAAGTGCATCACCTCACACTTATCTGGATTAAATTCCATTTGCCACTGAACAGCCCTTCTGACCAGCCTGTCTATGTCCTCCTGTAATCTAAGGCTATCCTCCTCACTATTTACCACCCCACCAATTTTCGTGTCATCTGCGAACTTACTGATCGACCTCCTACATTCAAGTCTAAATTCTTTATATATACCACAAACAGCAAGGGACCCAACACCAATCCCTGCGGAACCCCACTGGACACAGGCATCCAGTCACAAAAACACCTCCCGACCAGCACCCTTTGCTTCCTGCCACTCAGCCAATCCTGGATCCAATTTGCCAAATTGCCTTGGATCCCATGGGCTCTTACCTTCATTATCAGTCTCCCATGCGGGACCTTATTAAAAGCCTTGCTGAAGTCTAAGTAGACTACGTAAAATGCATTGCCCTCATCTACACACCTGGTCACCTCTTCGAAAAATTCAATCAAATTGGTCAGACATGACCTCCCCTTAACAAAACCATGCTGACTGTCCTTGATTAATCCCTGCCTCTCCAAGTGTAGATTAATTCTGTCTTTCAGAATTGCTTCCTATAGTTTCCCCACCACTGAGGTTAGACTGACTGGCCTGTAGTTCCCTGGTTTATCCCTTCCTCCCTTCTTGAATAACGGTATCACTTCTTCTAGGCACTACTATAGTGAGCGAAGGGAGGTTATCTCAAGGCTGTCGCTGAGTGTTTCCTAGGACGTATGTGGCTCTTTACCTCTTTCAGCTAGGCCATAAGGTGTCCCAACAACTGCTGGCATTACATTTGATATTGAGGCAGCTTCCTGAGCCTGCACCTTTTTGGCTGTACAAGAGTAATTTGAATGGGGCACTTAAGTGACATGGATGTTGAGTTGCTTTGAGGGACTGCTCTGTCATGTGCCTTCCTAGTATTTTTGGTCTGCAGGGACAAATGTTTTACACAGGCCTTCTGGTCATTTGCTGCCTGCTGCTCTTCTGTCACCCACTCTTGCTTCTGCTCATTTGTGCTATATTCTTTACCTGACCTATCTTTTAGCTTGACCGCTAAATCTGAACATTTCTGTTCTGTTGAAGTGACTGCTGGCTGAACATTCTCTGTTTATGCTTCTGGCATAGGGACGCTTGTGGAAGCATAGTTCAAAATCACTGCAGAGATCTTTTTACCATCTTGAAATATTATACACTACACCAGAAAAAAAGTGGAACAATCATTCAAATTTCTTGTTACCAAGTTATGCAATGTTATGATGCATTGGCATCAATGTGCCTGAGTGCCTGAGTATGAAAAAATATTAGGGGGATGCAAAAAACAGCAACAAAGTGGGCTGTCTCCTAATTTTGTTTTATGGATTATTTTGCCTGCCATTGAAGATCTCTTGATGACAAGCCTTTTCACCCCTCCATTTTAGTACATTTATTATTCATCTGCAGATGGTTAATTCTGAACTGACCTACGAAGTGGCTTGGCAAGTTGCTTAGTTGTTTCACTACTGGACATTTAGGGATTGGCAATAAATGCCCCACTAGCAGCATCCCAAGAATTAATAATGTACACATACAAAAAAATGACATTCAATAATGGCTCTTTCTGGTGTGTGTATAATATTTCAAGTTGCTAAGAAGTTATCTGCCGTGATTTTGAAATACAGGCCAGTGAGTCTGTAGGTAGGGAAACTATTGGAGAAAATTCTGAAGGAGAGAATCTATCTTCACTTGGAGAGGCAAGGTTTGATCTGGGTTAGTCAGCATGGCTTTATCAGAGGGAGGTCATGCCTAATAAATTTGATTGAATTTTTTGAGGAGGTGACCAGGTGTGTAGATGAGGGTAGTGCAGTTGATGTAGTTTATATGGATTTCAGCAAAGCCTTTGACAAGGTCCCACATGGGGAACTTATAAAGAAGGTAAATGCACATGGGGTACAGGGAAATTTGATAAGGTGGATTCAAAATTAGTTTAGTTGTAAGAGACAAAGGGTGATGACAGAAGGATGCTTTAGTGACTGGAAGCCAGTGTCCAGTGGCGTACCACAGGAATCTGTGCTCGGTCCCCTATTATTTGTCATTTATATAAACGACATAGATGACTATGTTGGGGGGTAGGATTAGTAAGTTTGCGGATGATCCAAAGATTGGCCGGGTGGTTAATAGTGAGGTTGAGTGTCTTGGGCTACAGGAACATATAGACGAGATGGTCAAATGGGCAGATAAGTGGCAGATGGAATTTAACCCTGAAAAGTGTGAGATGATACACTTTGGAAGGAGTAATTTGACAAGGAAGTATTCAATGAATAGCATGACACTGGGAAGTTCTGAGGAACAAAGGGACCTTGGTGTGTGTGTCCATAGATCTCTGAAGGCGGAGGGGCATGTTAGTTGGGTGGTATAAAAGGCATATGGGACACTTGCCTTTGTCAATCAAGGCATAGATTACAAAAGTAGGGAGGTCATGTTGGAGTTGTATAAAACCTTGGTGAGGCCACAGCTGGAGTACTGTGTGCAGTTCTGGTCGCCACATTATAGGAAGGATGTGATTGCACTGGAGGGAGTGCAGAGGAGATTCACCAGGATGTTGCCTGGGATGAAACATTTAAGTTATGAAGAGAGGTTGGATAGACTTGGGTTGTTTTTATTGGAGCAGAGAAGACTGAGGGGTGACCTGATCGAGGTGTACAAGATTATGAGGGGCATGGACAGGGTGGATAGGGAGCAGCTGTTCCCCTTAGTTGAAGGGTCAGTCACAAGGGGACATAAGTTCAAAGTGAGGGGCAGGAGGTTTAGGGGGGATGTGAGGAAAAACCTTTTTACCCAGAGGGCGGTGATGGTCTGGAATGCGCTGCCTGGGAGGGTGGTGGAGGCGGGTTGCCTCACATCCTTCAAAAAGTACCTGGGTGAGCACTTCATAACATTCAAGGCTATGGGCCTAGTGTTGGTAAAAGGGATTAGGTAGATAGGTCAGGTGTTTCTCACGTGTCGGTGCAGACTCAATGGGCCGAAGGGCCTCTTCTGCACTCTGTGATTCTGTGATTCTGAAGCAAAGCTCATCTATACATAAACACTGGCTCTCCTGCTTCCCGCAGTCCGCTAGGTTAAAAAGTTAGCATGTGCTTCCTCTTCCTAAACACCAACTAATCACAAACATGAGTATGTGAGAAGAGAAAGAAAAGATCTGCTATTTGCTATTCTTAAAGATAATCCAGAGAAATTGTTGACATAGCCACTTGACTTCTTTACTTGTTATTCTAGAAGAACTTTGAACAACAGCAAGAATTGGCCTGCAATTGACTTCTGGACCTACTTAGACCACTTCCCCACAGCGTGTCTCTGAGCAGTAACCTCAAAGAGACTGACTGAGCTAACAGCTAATCAATATAACTGTCGTAGTCTAGATCTCAGTTTAATCTATAGGAGATATCAGCTGGTTCTCATAAAATGGTAAATTTGTGTACTCATAAATCTGACTCGTAACCTAAACCTAGAATTGCTGCTATGTCATATCCTTGTATGAATGAATATTTGCATCAGTTTGCTTGACCTATTTTAATGGAGGTATTATGTTTGTGATTAGTTGGCATTTTATAAAAGTGACAACTAGATTATGGTGTTTTTGGATTATGGTGGGTGCTTTCAAAACTGGTGAATTTCTCATACCGAGTCAGAAGGTACTATGTTTTACAATAGGAGTGTGAATACCCTTAGTCAAAGATTACCATGAGATCAACTAGAATACATTGAGTTAAGATTCTAGATGTGATGCGTTCAAAGATGGCTAATCAGTGTAATTTAAGCATGAAAATATCTGTTGCATGTTGGACACACATGTATTGTCAGTGGGAAAGAGGTGCCTGTGGCTTCGACTTGTGAATCTCACATTTCCTGTTGGCCAGGTTGACTCTATTCTGTTTTTTGAAAGTGGCATCTTCGCTGATAAGACCGCACCATATAGAGTGTGAGGTTCTCCCAGAACTTGAGGATGATATTGAAAGTCTTTAGTGATTCCTTCAAATGCTTGTCTGGTCTCCATGTGATATTTCCCTTCAATTAGCTCACCATAGAAGAGTTTTTTGGCAAGCGCTTAACAAGCATTCTTGCAACATGTCCCTCCCATCTTATCTGAACTCTCTCTAACAGGGTGTGAATGCTAGGCATGTCATTCAGGGAGAGAATCTCAGTATTAGGAACCTTGTCTTGCTATTTGTTCTTGAGTTAGCTCTGTAAGCATGGCATGAGACAGTGGTATAGCTTGTTTGTGTGCCTGGAGTAAACTGTCCACGTCTCACAAGCATACAAGAGAGACTGGGAAGGACAGCTGTTCTGTGTACCTTCACTTCCGTTGAGAGAATTATTCCTCCTCACTTCCGACAGTTTTCTGGAGCTTGCCAAAGGCAGTGCTGACCTTAGCTATTTTGGCGTTGACTTTGTCATCAGTACAAAAATCAAGGCCAACATTAGAGTGCAGTACTGAGGGAGCACTGCACTGTTGGAGCTGCCACCCTTCGAATGAGGCGTTAAACCAAGGCCCCAACTGTCTGCTCGACAGGTTGTAAAAGATCCTATAGCATGATTTTGAAGCAGAGCAGGGGAGTTATCCCTGGTGTCCTTGTCAATACTTATCACTCAACATCATAAAAACCAGTCAATCTGGTCATTATCACTTTGCTATTTGTGGGAGTTTTCTGAGCACAGATTGACTGCTGTAGTTCCTGCACTACAACAGTGACTACACTTCAAGTACTTTATCGGCTATAAAGTGCTTTGAGACAACAATGGTCATGCAAAGCACTATATAAATGCAAGCTTTAAATGAACTGCTTTGGAGAGGGTGCTCCCAAGGTTGGTAAATTTGTTGACTGCTTCAAGCCTTTGACCATTGTCATAGTTGGCTTCACACACTGTTATTTGTGGGGCAGTTTGGTATATGACTTCAGTCTTTTTAGTATTGATGGTGAGACCGAAGTTGTCACATGCAGATAAGATGCGGTCCATGCTATGTTGCATTTTGTGTTCAGAACAGGCATTTATAGCACAGTCATCAGCACAAAGAAAGTAACAAACCAGTTTCATGCTGTTACCAACTATGTCTCTCCCTATAACTCCCTCTCAGGTCAGATGGTCTGTCCCAACTCTGGCATTGAAATCACCAAGGATGATGGGTTTATCTGATCTTGGCTCTGCCAGAATTAAAGATTCTAGTTCTTGATAAAATGTATCTTTCACCTCTTCAGAACTTGTTAGCATCTGTGCACAATCACTGACAATGATGGCATGACTTTTCCCTGTGAAGGAAAGTCACAATGTCATGAGTCAGTCATTTATGCCTTTTGCGAACTGGCAAGTAAGGGGATTAGGTTGAACTTGATAGCAAACCCTACCCCTGTTTCACAACACTTTTCACTGCCACAAACACTCCAAAAGAAGGTTGTAACTTCTGGAAAGGGGGACTTGTCATAATCTTCGGAGATTGTGACAATTGTCACATTCTTGAAGTCAGAGGGAGTTCTTTTTCCTCCCAACTCCATAGGATGAGTGCATGGAGCCTTGATGTGAGTAAAAGTACACCAGCTTTGAAGACCTTAGCTGGAGTACCATTGGGGCCACAGAATTAGTTGTTTTTCATCTGTTTAAGTTGCTTGTTGTAACTCTCCCATCGGTGATGGTTCACCGGTGGATTCTACCATTGGGTATTGAGAGATAGCCTGGAGACTATCAGCTGCCACTGTGAATTCATGGCTGAGGAATTGTTCAAAATGTTCTTTCCAGCTTTGATGAATGACATTGTAATCCTTATGAAGAGAAGCACCAGCATCCTGTGAAGAAAGGGGTGACCTTGGTCTTTAGATTGCCTTGGTGGCTTCAAACAAGCTTTGCATGTTATGATGATCAGCATATTGTTGGATCTCTTGGACTTTCTGTTCCACCACAAGTTGATTATCTTTGGATTTGTCTTTGGGTGCCAGCCCTGAGCTGTTGGAAGGCTGCCTTCTTGAGTTGCAACCTTGAGTTATTCTGCCAGGCAATGAAGGCTGCTTGTTTTTGTTCCAGAAGGTCGCATATTTGTGCATCAGTTTTGTCTGACTAGTCCTGGTGACATCAATGGTCAAAACCAATGGTTTGGGCACTAGGAATCTAGTACAGCTGACTTTATTTGATTCCACTGTCTGGAATTGAGTTGGATGCATAAAGATTTTCCATATTAGTTGTTAGATATGCTTGGAATTCCTCTCTTCAGTTGGGCTGTTTTAGGACTGAGATACTGATCTTCATCCTCTTGGATTTTTGGGCCTTGTAATGTCTTGATGCTAGGTAGATGCTCATCACCGATCGAACAAGTCAATGATCTGTCCAGCAAGCATCAGTCCCCCGTATGGATCGAGTGATGAAGACATCACTTAAAACTTTGTCTCAAATAATGACATAATCCAGGAGGTGCCAGTGCTTTGATCTAGGATACTTCCATGTGGTTTTATATTTGTCTTTCTGGCAGAAGAGGGTGTTTATTATAATGAGGCCATGCTGAACATACTTTGTCAGTAGGAGGATGCCATTTGCATTGGCTTTTCCCACCCTGTTTTTCCTAATGGTTCTGCTCCAGATTTCAGAGTCACAGCCAACCCTGGAATTAAAGTTCCCCAGAAGGATGCGGTTTTTTCTTCTTTTGGGATGTCAGTGAGGACATCATCATGGTCAAAACAGAACTTTTCCTTAACACCTTCATCGGAAAGAAGGCTCAGTGCATAAGCACTGATGACAGTGGCATAACAGTTATGGCTGAGCTGGATGTGTGATGAGTGTTTCATTTATACAATTAAAGAGTTCTTGCATCCAAGATCCTATTCCAGATGGCAAAATCAACTCCATGAACAAGAGAGTCACTGTCAGTCTTCCCTTTCCAGTAATAAGGGGTATCCCACTGCTTGTTCCTTCAGCTGCCCCTCCCCAGAAAGGCGGGTCTCATTGAGGACGCTGATGAGGGCAGAGTCCTGAAAGCCCACGTGATACAATTGCAGTTCTTCTTTCTGGACAGTCACTCTTGAGGTTATCCATGAATGGTCTAAAATTCCAAGTTGCAAAATTTAGAGCTTTTCCACTTGATCACAAAAATGGTGATCCCGCTGGGTGTGCTTCCTCAGCCAGGAGAAAGTGGGACAGACTTTTTTTAGGGCACCTTTTCTAGCTCCCAACCCATTTAGGGTGAGCAGAGGATACCCTGAAGACGACCGCTCAGTCACAGATGCTGCTGCCCAAAGACACCTCCGTTCCAACACACATGTCCAATAACTTTCATGCATCTTTCGCCTGTGTGCAGATTCTTGACAAGGGTCTCCCAGATTCACAGCCTTGTCCCTATCACCAATTCTCCATTGTCACAGGACTTGGCAGATCGACCCTGGCTGAAGCCTGCACGTGACTTTGTTTAATGTGGGGACCTTGGGGCAACATAATTGTCCGCACGATCTTGACAGGTTGGTGGTCAGATTTCGGTAACATGTCAAACCACAATGACCAGGGCTACCTTGCACCTGCAACCTTCTTCCACCTTCACAAATGGTGAGACGCATAGTCTTCCTAGGCCTGTTCTGTCATTTTTTGGACAACATTTTATCTGGCACCTCCCCTGACCTTACCACCATGGGTGGCCCTACCAGGAGCAAGGAACTCCTGACAGCATCACTGAATGCACAAGCCTCTCCACCGCGTCAAGGTGGTATTCCACGGAGAAGACCTCAAATAGATGTGTCTATCCCCTGATTATTGAATCTCTTTTGAGAACTGCGTTTCTACACTTCCCTGTCCCATTTCCCCCAATGCATTTACTTCACAGTTTTATTGGTCATACGTCCCAAGGTATTATCACTCTCACAGGTATTCCTCACTATAAGCCACTTTGTGAGTGCTATGCTCAAAGGATTCCAGCACTGGCTGCCTCTTCTCTCTACCATGTTGAATAACCATCCACTTACTCTCTTCTTGAACTTTCTGTGGCTGTGGGGTAACCGTCTCCTCGAAGTAATTTTATTAATTGGCGTTCTGAGAGTAGAACATCACCTACCTTGAGTCCATCCAAGCCCTGCAAACCCATTCCCATTCTTGCTAAGCTACGCTTACTGTCCTGCAATGTATTAATTTCAAAATTGTCATTCTTATCTATTAATCCTGCCATGACCTTCCCCATCCTACCCCCTCCAGCCAAACATCCCGTCCTGAGTACAGCTTTCTATGTATTCTTCTCTTTCTTTACTTCTTCCCACCATTAGTTCTAGAGATTTGTAAGGATCAGTTCTACTTCTCACTTTTTTTTTTATTCGTTCATGGAGCATCACTGGCTAGGCCAGCATTTATGCCCTTGTTCAGAGGGCATTTAAGAATTAGCCACATTGCTGTGGGTCTGGAGTCACATGAAGGCCAGACCAGGTGAAGACAGCAGATTTCCTTCCCCAAAGGACATTAGTGAACCAGATGAGTTTTTACGACAATCGGCAATGGTTTCATGGTCATCATTAGACTTATAATTCCACATTTTTATTGCATTCAAATTTCACCATGTGCCATGGTGGGATTCAAACCCTGGTCCCCAGAACATCACTCTGGGTCTCTGGAATACGAGTCCAGTGACAATACCACTGCCTCTCCTTGCCACCACCTCGCCTTTTCTACATCCTCAAGATCCATCTTTTGACCAAATTCCCAGTCACCTCTTTTAATCTTTTCCTTCCCAGTTTAGCATTAGCTTTTCCTATGCCTATTTGTGAAGTGCTTTAGGATGTTTCTTCATCTTAAAGACTCTATTTCAATTGCAAGTTATTTTTACCATCATAATCGGTGTTTAAAAGCCTGCTATAATCATAAGTACAATACAAAACTTGTGGCAGCAAAACTAACATTGCTTCACTGTAGAAACTATTTTACAATGTTGTGACTTAAATTATTTGTCATTCAATTTCATGAATGGCAGATTTCTGTAAAACAACAGGAAGAGATGTAAAATTTTTAAGGGATTTTAAAGCATGTGTTTCCAATCACAAGCATTTTTTGGTGCCTGTAAAAGATTCCTTGTTACTTAATATCCAAGCCATTTTTGTAGTGATTTATTTGACTTTTTATTGTTCAGTAAAATTACTTGGCAACCATACATAAACCAAGTAATCTTCCTTTAGCACAGTGTGTCATAATTTCCCTTAAGTATGTTGTGTCACCATACATTTCAATAATTGGTATTGGTAGTCGTTCATTTAAACTAATGTATTGCACTTTAAGTAATGTTAAAAATCAGCGATGCTGTACCTTTTCAAAAAAGCTCCAATTAGTTCATTACCCCTGAAGTTCAAACAAGTAAAACAACTATGCTTTTAAGTTTTATCTCAACTATTGCATGTGGTTATATTTAAATAGTTTTGTAGTGGTTTAGATTTGCTGACAACAGTATCTACATGAGTATGAAATAAATATCAATGAATACTAAATGTTTTGGTCACCCCCTTTACAACAAATTAACTATGCAAGTGTTATTTTACCTCATGCTGACAGACTGTATCAAACTGAATCAAATGTAAGAGCAAAATATTTCTTGTTAGGGTTGCCAACCATCAAGGATTGATCTGGAGTCTCCAGGAGTTGAAGATCAATCTCCAAGACACTGCTGTCTGCAACCCTGGAGAAAAATCATAAGGGAATATTTAAAAAGTTTTTTTTTGTCATTTTCTTTGAACATTTCTCTTTACCAGATATAAAAATATTGAAAATGGGGCTAGGAGAGGTGGGGGTGCAGGGAAAGGTTGTTTGGCCGACAGTCAAGTATCATCCAATTGGGTAATTTGCTTTCCAATTAATGTAGGAAGGCAGTGCATCATAGGCTGTGTTGGCCGACTAATGGCTGGAGTGTGGGGCAAGTCATGTGATGAAACCTCCAGGAATACATTTAATCACAGTTGTCAACCCTATTTATTGTGCAAACTAAGACAAGATTACACTTTTTCATCATAGATGTTCATTTTTTGCATGCAGATAAATGGTTACTGTAAAATATAGAATTGAACCTTTAGTCTTATTAAATGCAGAACAATCAACTGTTGACTTGCCCCAAGTAAATCAGTAAAACACCAATTTTGCTCTTTCATAGTTGATGGGGGTGGGGGGGATTGTCAAATAATGTCCCCTGGCACAAATGAAGGTTTGAAATGTCATGGATACTGGGATGACACCAATTTATTAATGTCACACACTCAAATAGAAAGTAATGAGGCTCCTCAAATGTCATGTTTATACTGCAGCACAGTCATTATGAAATTAACACTGAATTTCCTTTACACAGTGGAGAGTACAAAAGTGTCTTCTCTCATCTATAGTGACATCTATTGATTTTATAAGTCTATGCATGGTAAGTGGTTTGACAGTAGGAGGATACATTCATGTCTCAGTCGTACTTTTTTCAGATTCTTATTTTCAAAATAATACACTGGAAAACATGCTCATTTCTTAGAAACTAAATGTCTTATGTTTTGGCTACTTAAGTTTTGGCATCTAAAGACCACTTCATTTCAGTGATAAAGGTTAAAATGTGTTCTGCCAAGTCACTGACTATTCTCAGCAGATACAATAAGGAATCAGCTGATACTTTGAGATTTAGTTTGCTTGATTCAAACAGAACTGGAAGGAGACAGAACTGACGAGGCCTTTGGAGCTTTAAGGAACAAGGAGTCGTGGCGTGGGCCTTGCTAGTGCCAGCTGAATCTGGAAGACTTGGGGCTGAGTGGAACAACGTTCGAATGACACTGGAAGTTTTGACCTAGAGAGGCAGGGAGAAATGAACCTGCTGGAGAACCAGGAGTAGCTTTGGACTTGTTTGTTAATGCTACACATCTGCCAGAAGTGTGGTGCACAGCTAAATGGGTTGTAAGACGTATCTCAATTGCATTAGTTAGTTAGTTTATGCAGAAGTACCTTTTCTTTTAGTTTGGTGTATTAGTTGCCTGATAATGTTTGGTCTGTGTTATTTTAGTTTGTTTGTTACAGGAAAAGTCTTAAAGCATGACAAATTTCCATTGGTCATTTGGGAAATTCATCTCTTGTTAAAATTTATTGGTCTCTTTGGGGATCGTAACAGTATTGTATATGATGTCCTTGTGTCGTTTTGGTTATCTGCTTGCTGTTCACCAATACAGTGAGGCAGATAACATTTGCAGGCAGTTAAAAAGCTGTGAAACATCCAAATAGTTTCAGGTGATCCAGCTAACAGCTTTGTCCCAAATAGCCATAATCCAACCTTAGGTGAAGGCAGAGAAAAACTATCTACCTTCACTGAAGGTTGGTATTGTTAATTAAGATAAGATATTGTGTATTGAAACTACTTTTATAGCCAAGTAGAAGCTTAATCTTTAAAAGGAAAAAATAGTTTTAATTCCTTTTGATTGAAATTTTAACAGATTTAACAGCGGTGTTTTTAGAGGGACATGAAGGCCAGTAAATTTGTATTCCTTCTTTGTAGTGTTTGCATGACTCATTTTTATTCATAGATGCTAATAAGACTCTCCTCGTGTTGCCAGTCCCTGAATCTCTTATCTGGATCCTATCCCACTTCACTTGGAAATAATAAACTCATTCTAGGAGGGAGGTGAGAGAAAGCATTTAAACCAGTGTTTCCCAAACTATTTTCCAATGTAATCCCATTTTAACATTCGAAAATTAATGTGTCCCCCAGATGCCAACAAAAACAAAACTGCAATAAAGCAGCATAGTAATATTCAGTATATAATTAAGTTTACACATTATAGATCAACATGTAATACATATAAATATGAAAATATGTATTTTAATCTACTTTGCATAAATGTTATTATTTAATGTACTTATGTAGATTTCGGCCAAGTTCTCCATACTCTCCAATGACAGAAGACTCAATAAAGGCTCCTGGCCCAGGGTGGCCATGCATGTGCCCTGCTGCAAAGTGCCCCATATAAAGATGGCGGGCATGCTAATGTCCTGCTACAGTTTGCCCTCTATAAAGATGGCAGCCGTGCACACGCCCTACTACACTTTGCCTCCTAGAAAGATGACAGCTGTTAACTGGAGCTAATCACCGAAAGAAGCCCCGCAGCTGCCTGCTTGGCGTAAATGTGGATCAGTAGTTTTTTATTTGTAGTTTGAGGCTTACACTGGGTGTTTTTGCAGTGTTCCCCTCCCTCCCCCTCCCCCCAATCACCCACCAGGTGCATCATTATCCTCTGCCACACCTCTGAGAGAGACCAAGAGACAAGCAGAGAAAGGGCAGAGCTGGAAACTGCCTGGGCCTTAGTGCCAGTGTGGGGCATAGTCCCGGAGGATGGGGAGCCAACAACCCCATCAGCAGTTCCTGCGCGCCCCTACCCTACTGCCCGCTGCCATCACACAACCCACAGTTTGGGAAGCGCTGACTTAAAGTTTTTGAAAACAATTTTGAGGGAGTTAAGAGATTAATTGTATTAAAATATGGAGGTAGCCTTATGGAAAATGGGATTAGTGTAGTCAGATCTTTGTTGACCGGCACGGACACAATGGGCCGAATGGCCTCCTTCTGTGCCGTAAACATCTATGAGAACTAAACCAATTAAATGCAATTCCAAAATCTGACCTTAAGCTTGTCATACTAAAACAGCATGCATTTATATAGCAACTTTGATGTACGGAAAGATGTGTCCTAAAGGTACTTCAAAAGAACAAAAGTTAAGCCTTGATAGGGGAGTAAAGAGAGACAACCAAAGGCTTGTATTAAGAAAATAAATAATGACAAAAGGATAAGAAACAAAAATGCTTGAAATACTCAACAGGTCAGGCAACTTCTGTAGAGAGAAACAGAGTTGATATTTCAGGTCGATGACCCTTCATCAGAACGGAAGGAAGATAGAAATGTAAGAGTTTTTAAGCCAGTAGAGGGGGAGAGGAGGCAGGAAGAAGAAAAGGGAAGGTCTGAGATAGGGTGGAGGGCAGGAGAGATTAACTAACCGCATTGTGAACAGCGAATACAGTTTTTAAAAATTCATTTATGGGATGTGGGCGTCACTGGCGAGGCCAGCATTTATTGCCCATCCATAATTGCCCTTGAGAAGGTGGTGGTGAGCTGCCTTCTTGAACCGGTGCAGTCCCTGTGGTGTAGGTACATTCACAGTGCTATTAGGGAGGGAGTTCCAGGATTTTGATCCAGTGACAGTGAAACAACAGCAATATATTTCCAAGTCAGGATGGCGTGTGGCTTGGAGGGGAACTTCCAGGTGGTGGTGTTCCCATCTATCTCCTGCCCTTGTCCTTCTAGATGGTAGTGGTCGTGAGTTTGGAAGGTGCTGGTGAAGGAGCCTTGGTGAATTCCTACAGTGCATCTTGTAGATGGTACACACTGCTGCTACTGTGCGTTGGTGGTGGAGGGAGTGAATGTTTGTGGATGTGGTGCCAATCAAGTGGACTGCTTCGTCCTGGATGGTGTCAAGCTTCTTGAGTGTTGTGGGATCTGCACTCATCCAGGCAAGTGGGGAGTATTCCATTACACTCCTGACTTGTGCCTTGTGGATGATGGCCAGGCTTTGGGGAGTCAGGAGGTGAGTTACTCGTCGCATGATTCCTAGCCTCTGACCTGCTCTTGTAGCCACAGTATTTATATGGCTAGTCCAATTCAGTTTCTGGTCAATGGTAACCCCCAGGGTGTTGATAGTGGGGGATTCAGTGATGGTAATGCCATTGAACATCAAGGGGCAATGGTTGGATTCCCTCCTGTTGGAGTTGGTCATTGCCTGGCACTCGTGTGGCGTGAATGTCACTCACCACTTGTCAGCCCAAGGCTAGATATTGTCCAGGTCTCGCTGCATTTCGACATGGACTGCATCAGTATCTGAGAAGTCACGAATGGTACTGAACATCGTGTAATCATCAAACATCCCCACTTCTGAACTTATGATGGAAGGAAGGTCATTGATGAAGCAGCTGAAAATGGTTGGGCCGAGGACACGACACTGAGGAACTCCTGCAGTGATGTCCTGGAGCTGAGGTGACTGACCTCCAACAACCACAACCATCTTCCTTTGTGCTAGGTATGACTGCAACCAACGTGAAGTTTTCCCCCTGATTCCCATTGACTCCAGTTTTGCTAGGGCTCCTTGATGCCACTCTCTGTCAAATGCTGCCTTGGTGTCAGGGGCAGTCACTCTCACCTCACCTCAGGAGTTCAGCTCTTTTGTCTATGTTTGAACCAAGACTGTAATGAAGTCAAGAGCTGAGTGGCCCTGGCAGAACCCAAACTGTGTGTCAATGAGCACATTGCTAAGCAAGTGCTGCTTGATAGTACTGTTGATGACCCCTTCCATTACTTTACTGATGATGGAGGTGGTAATTGGCCGGATTGGATTTGTCCTGCTTTTTGTGTACAGGACATACCTGGGCAATTTTCCACATAGCCAGATAGATGCCAGTATTGTATCTGTACTGGAACAGCTTGGCTAGCAGTGCGGTAAGCTCTGGGGCACGGCAAGTACTGGAGCACAAGTCTTCAATACTGTTGCCGGAATATTGTCAGGGCCCATTGCCTTTGCAGTATCCAGTGCCTTCAGCTGTTTCTTGATATCACGTGGAGTGAACCAAATTGGCAGAAGACTGACATCTGTGATGCTCGGGACTTCCGGAGGAGGCCGAGATGGATCATCCACTCAGCACTTATGACTGAAGATTGTGGAAAATGCTTCAGCCTTATCTTTTGCACTGATGTGCTGGGCTCCTCCATCATTAAGGGTGGGGATATTTGTGGAGCCTCCTCCTCCATTGAGTTGTTTAATTGTCCAGCACCATTCACGACTGGATGTGACAGAACTGCAGAGCTTAGATCTGATCTGTTAGTTGTGGGATTGCTTAGCCCTATCACTTGCTGGTTTTGCTGTTTGGCACGCAAGTAGTCCTGTGTTATAGCTTCACCAGGTTGACACCTCATTTTTAGGTATGCCTGGTGCTGTTACTGGCATGCCCTCCTGCGCTCATCATTGAACCAGGGTTGACCTCCTGGCTTGATGGTAATGGTAGAGTGGGGGATATGCCTGGCCATGAGGTTACAGATTGTGTTCGAGTACAATTCTGCTGATGCTGATGGCCAATAGCGCCTCATGGATGCCCAGTCTTGAGCTGCTGGATCTGTTCGAAATCTAGCCCATTTAGCACGGTGGTTGTGCCACACAACATGATGGAGGGTATCCTCAATGTGAAGACGGGACTTCGTCTCCAAAACCACTGTGCGGTGATCACTCCTACCGATACTGCCATGTACAGATGCATCTGCGGCAGGCAGGTTGGTGAGGATGAGGTCAAGTATGTTTTCCCCTCTTGTTGGTTCCTTCGCCACCTGCCACAGACCCAGTTTAGCAGTTATGTCGTCATTTAGAACTCAGCCAGCTCGGTCAGTAGTGGTGCTACCGAACCACTCTTGGTGATGGACATTGATGTCCCCCACACAGCGTACATTCTGCACCCTTGCCTTCCTCAGCACTTCTTCCAAGTGGTGTTCAACGTGGAGGAGCGCTGATTCATCAGCTGAGGGAGGGCGGTACGTGGTAATCAGCAAGAGGCTTCCTTGCCCATATTTAACCTGATGCCATGAGACTTCATGCGGTCCAGGGTCGATGTTGACGGTAACTCCCTGTTGAGTGTATACCACTGTGCCACCACCTCTGTTGGTCCTGTTCTGCCGGTGGGTCAGGACATACCCAGGGCTGGTGATGTTGGTGTCAGGGACATTGTCTGTAAGATATGATTCCGTGAGGATGACTATGTCAGGCTGTTGCTTGACTAGTCTGTGAGACATCTCTCACAATTTTGGCACTAGCCCCCAGATGTTAGTAAGGAGGACTTTGCAGGGTCGGCAGGGCTGGGTTTGCCGTTGTCGTTTCCAGTGCCTAGGTTGATGCCGGGTGGTCTGTCCAGTTTCATTCCTTTTTTGTAGCAGTTTGTTACAACTGAGTGGCTTGCTAGGCCATTCAGATGGCATTTAAGAGTCAACCACATTGCTGTGGGTCTGGAGTCATGTGTAAGCCAGATTTCTTTCCCTACGACATTTCCTTCCCTAAAGGACATTAGTGAACCAGATGGGTTTTTACAACAATCCTAGTTGGATTGGATTTTTAATTCCAGATTTTTATTGAATTCAGTTCAATAAATTCCGGCACCATACAGCCTTCTGTTACCTTGGTAATAGGGATTGTGTTCTCTGCTGGTGGCATCTCCTCTGAGGAGGAAGAATGGGACAGAAGGGAGAGGAGCTCAGGTGTTCCTGTGTTTCGGTGCGGAGGGGGGGGACCTGTGGGAGGTGAGGCGCAGGCACAATGGGTGCAGGGTCAGCAGGTAGTCCAAGGTAGAAGACACCACTATCCTGCTGCCAGGGTTTACAGGCAGTGATGCAGTTACCTCAACATGTCCCAGGTGCAATGCCGTAGGAGGCTCTGCCTTTCCAGGGAGACTGTGACCTCTATTTGTCAGATGATTGGGCCTATGATCACCTCCAACTGTGTGGGTTGGAGGCCATGTCAGTGGCTCTGAATGTCACAGTAGCCCTCAACTTCTATGCCTCATGTTCTTTCCAGGGATCAGTGGGGGATCTTTGTGAAATGTCCCAATCAGCTGTCCCACAGTTGCGTCAAGCTGGTGACAGAAGCTCTGTTCAGGCAGGTAATGACATTTATTCATTTTTGTTCAGACGAGGCCAGCCAGGCTGAGAGAGCCAGAGAGTTTGCAGTGATTGCTGGGTTCCCCCGCATCCAGGGTGCAATCGACTGCACACATGTGGCCATCAAGGCACCGGCGGGTCAGCCAGGTGCCTTTGTCAATAGGAAGGGCTTCCACTCGATGAATGTGCAGATAGTGTGTGACCACAGGATGCAGATTCTGCAAGTCTGTGCAAGGTACCCTGGCAGCTCCCATGACGCTTACATCCTCAGACACTCCCAGGTGCCGAGGCTCTTCAGTGCCCCAGCCCGACTGGGTGGATGGCTGCTGGGTGACAAGGGCTATCCATTGAAACAGTGGTTTCTGATGTCAAGAACAGAGGCACAGCAGCATTATAAAATGAGTCATGCCTCCACAAGGGCAGTGATAGAGAGGACCATAGGTTTTCCGAAGATGCACTTCCGATGCCTGGACCGTTCAGGAGGAGCACTACAATTCTCTCCAGAGCAGGTGTCACTGATAGTGGTTGCATGCTGTACTTTCCACAATCTGGCTCTAGCAAGGGGCACCCACTGGGAGAAGAGGATCTTGAGGCAGCTCCACAGGCCACAGATGATGAATCCATTGGTGAGTCAGAAGAGGAGGACAGGGAGGAGAATGTTGAGGTTAAGAAGGCAGATCTCTGGATCCTTCAGTGAAGCAGGACACCAGGGATGTTTTGACCCAATGCTCCTTCAGCTAGGCTGCCAAAGATCTGCTTCCACCTCATGCCAGGGGTGTCGCCTCCATCCCGGATGTTTGAAATGATCCTGTCCTTTGAACCCAAAGTCCACTCAGTGCCTGTGCAATAAAGTTTAGAGCCACTCATGTCCAGCATTAGATACTGGTGTCCCCTGTACCTACAAAAAAAGTGAAGCATATTCAGGCCATTAAGACAAAAGCAAAATTTATATCATGTTGGCACTTACATCAAATGAACAGAACAATATATGGTTTTGATGGTCACACCAGTAAACAGATTAACAAAACATGGCAGATCAGAAGGCCTCCATGCCTAACATAAACAGGTGGAACCAAACTCAACATTTTATTCATTTTAAACTTCAAGGGGAAAATATTGTGAGAGTAAAGGCACTTTAGTTAGCTTTGCTTCATTAACCAATGGCTGAATGTTCAGACCAAAGATTTAATTTCACCAGAGTTTCACTTACTACAATAAGTTAACTGAGAAATTATTCAAATTTTCTGTTCTAACAAATAGAAGCAAGCCTGCACAAAAGTGATTTGTAATGTTTTGGTGGTAAAGTGGAGAATATGGCAACTAAAGAAAAGACATGAAGGAGGAATTATTCAAAAAGAAAAAATAGAATTTCTGCCATACTTCCAGCAAGAGTAATGGCAGCAGAATGAGAGCTGCACTGAGAAAATTCTTGATCTTTGGGATTTACCAAGAGTACAGTAGCATTTTGGTATGTTACTGGAGTAGTTATCCAGAGAAGATCAGCTGAGGTTTCCAGCCGCTGGTAAGGCCATTGTTCCAGTCTACTGGACAGACTCCAAAGATTTCCCCAGCAGCCTTCAGGGAGCTGTGTCTGCCGGTTTTAAAGTGGCTGCCGGGTTGCCATTGGACCCAGCGCCCAACAGGCTCCCACCCCCGCCCGGCCCTTCCCAACCACTGAGAGGGCACATTTCGTGCTGGGCGGACCTTAATCGGCCATCCTGTGTGAAATCGCGTTTGCAACGCGGCCGAGAGCGGATTCCTCATCCACCGACTTGGTGTGCACGCCAAGCATGAAATTCAGGCCACGGATAAGACTTAAAGCACAAGTAGGTTTGGGTAATTAGTGCTAGTTGTGCAACTCTGGTTGTGCAAGAAGGAAATCCCAGTGGAGGGGGGAGGAGGGAGGAAGCCCAGTCAGGGGAGTTCCAAAGTGTCCTTGTGGGTTCTCAAGCAGCACTGCTGCTTCTCTTGGCCCATGAGAATTTTTTAAAAAGTGAACTTCTTTTGCTTACAGGCAGCCATCTCTGCTCCTCTGTATATTTGGAGAAGGCTCGGTCAGCTTGACTTTGGATTCTACTAGGGGAGGGAAGTTAAAAGTTGAACCTGCAGTATTTCCCTTACCTTCAACAGGTAGAGACATAAATAAATAAATTCATTTCATGGACCACGGCCACATAAATCAAAAAACCTCTGCATGAATTAGAAAGAAGACACTCCCATCAGTCACCAGAGAAACCAGCTGTTTGGCTTTCTATGTGGATGCTCTGTTTTGCTTTTTGCAGCATTTTTTAAGCACATTGCCTGTCTCGTGTACATATTTTCACAATTAATAATAGAAATCAGCTGGCTGGGAATAAAAGAACTACTTTTGAGTAGCCATAAAAATGCTTTAGTTAAGCCATGCTTTCACTAACAATAACAAAATTAAATAGCAGGCTGTTGAAGAAAATAGGAAATTTCTCAAGAAACCAAAAGTCACGGAGGTTACATATAAAATTCAGATATATCTGATATTTTGGGCCGGATTTTCACTCCTGAGGTGCGTAGCTCGAGTTGGGAAATTTCACCCGCCTTGGGGATAAGTGCCCCAAAGGCTGCGTCTTTTGCTCCAAGTGGGGGAGGGGGGGAGTTGCAGGATGGGGTCAGGCCTGCTGCACCCATGTGCAGTTGGAATCTGACACAGGCTACGGGCTGCTGAGTGCCTAGGTAGGCTGTTTAAAAGGCCCATTTTGGTTCTCTGGACTTCATCCCTGTTGTTTTAGTTCAACATTAGGCCTTCTAACCCACATCCAAGACACCCTATCAATCCTCCCCAACCAACCCCCATGCCCCATCCATCCCAACTCATGCTGCCTACCCCCATGACCCCTTATGGCTCCCATGCCAAGCTAATGCCCCTCATGCCAACTCACCCACCATCCTTTGCCCTTACACCCTGCATACACACTCACCCAGTATCCACCATGGGAAGGGCTCAGGGGTCATGTTGAGATGAAATAAAATAAAGGTCTAAATACCTATTATAGCCTTTAATATAAAGAAAACTCCCCATTCATGAAAACCCATCAAAACATTTAAATCCTCTCAACTACATAATCCTTATAAAAACAAACTTCTTTTCATAATATATATCAAAGACAGCCATTCAGTTAATAACCTCTTTGAGCTTTCAATCAAACTATGAACTTAGGATCCCTACTGAGATAATTCTAGGTTGTGGAAAGCAAATGGTGACATAATGTTGACATTATGACCTTTGGGAAATGTCAACAAACAGCCATAGTAACAGTTGGAACAGATTTTTTTTCAACTCTCAATGACACAGGTAGCCTATTCAAAACAAAAAATAAAGGGCTAGGTCTTTAAATGACTTGAATTATATTGAGATAAAAAGCTCGACTTATTTTTACCTTTCACTGGCTTGGGCTGGGCATTTAAATAACTTCACAGCATAATTGTTTTTCTTAACCTCTCACTGGCACAGGCAAGCTTTTTTTTAAAAATGCTGGTGATTTAAATAATTTGATACCTGGACTGTTCTACAGATCTTATCCACCCTTCAAGAGCATTTATGATTACCTTAAAAATTCATAACTCCCATACTGTGGGTTAAAACCCTTGCCACAGCAAAAATGCAGTCTGTTTGAACTCAACACTGAGTTAAAACGGCCCTGCTGAGTTGGGTTTCCCTCCTGTGTGAATCATGCCGCATCCCTTTTCCCCTACTGGCAAATATTATAGAGGGACTACCGGATCCAGCTCCTGCCTGCCATTTCTAAAGGTCCACGAAGTCTCCGTGACTCCACAAAATCCGGGCTATATTCTATAAATGAAACCCAGATTACAGCTTCCTCTTTTAACCAAAAGTACTTTCCAACTTTAAACACGGTTTCAAAAAATAATTTATTTATAGTTTCATCTATATTTCTTAGTCAGAAATATTAAAAACAGAACCCAATATTTCCCATAGCCAGCAATGATGTTACCGCCAAGGTTAAGATCAGCCAGAAAATGTGATCCTGGAGAGTAATTTCAGTTAGCCTGGTAAAAGGTTTCAGCCACTGGTCACTGTAACTTAGAATCCTACAGTGTCACCAGAAATTAATCCTACCAATCATAAATGTTTCACATGCCTGACACATGCCTATATTACATGAATTAAAGTTCCCCAAATAAGGGCAGATCTGAATGTAGTTATGAAGGGAAAGCAGACATGTTTTAAGGAAATACTGAGCAGCCAGTCAACCTGATTTGTCAGGACTTTGCTGAGTTCGCCTTTAAGATCTTCATAAGACAATATTAGGACAAGTAACTGGTCAGAGGTAGGTTTTAAGAAGCATCTTAAAAGAAGAGAGAGGCAGAGAAGTTCAGGGAGGGAAGTTGAGAGGTAGAACCAATGGTAATGAAAAGGAAATTAGAGATGCATAAGAGGACAGAATTGGAAAAAATACATAGTCCCTGGATGGTTGTGGGGCTGGGGGAGGTTACAAGGATAGGGAAGACAAGGCCATTGATAGATACAGAGGCTATGAGATAGAAAAGCAAAATGGTAAAACATGTAGCTTGTTGGCTCAAAAGGATGTTTTTTTTTGTTCTTATGATATGAGTGAGACAGGTAAGATCACATTCGATGTTTGTATCCAGCTGCCCTTCAGAAGGTGGTGAGACACCATTTTGAACCCTAATTTCTGGAAGAATATTTTGCCTGTGTGTTAGCTGTGGTGAAATCATACACCTCTGTTGATGCATGGCAAACAACAGCCATGATTTTTCCGGTCCCACCTGTGGCGGGTATAATGCCGGGCAGGAGTGGAAAATATCATGGAGTCAGTTTTCTGTCGGCATAAAAACAGATTGTAATTGTCCGCTCTCGCCCTCGATGGCAGCATGCTTTTCCCACCGCTCCATGTCGGGAGCGCCATTTGAATACGTTAGAATATTACAAATGCTCATTATCAAGGCAGCTCACCAGAATTATACCCCCATGCTGGATCTGAAGGCCATGCCGGTGTCTAATTAGACCAGCATGATTCACATCCATATATAAACGACGTGTGACTGGCGACCTGCAATTCATTCATGACTTCGAGGTTTGCCTACCTTGCATCGCACAGCGCTTGCAGCATCTTGGACTGTGCCAGCTTCACAGGCAGCACCACTTCGCTTTCAAGGGAGGTTACAGAGGCAAGGCTCTATGTACCAGACCAGCGGTATGGTGGAGGTGGATTGTAATGTGCTGCAGGCTAAGGGCTTGACTGGGAGAGTGAAGGAAAGACAATACATAGGCAAGGGAAGGGGAGAGGAGAAAGACTGGGAAAGGTTGCATTCAGACATGACATCAGGTGGGGGTGGGGGGTGTGTGTGGGGAAATACCCTATACCAGAATTGGGAGAGAGGCTCTTACAGAAGGACGTAAGCATGTTGGGCCAGAGTGGGAGGATTGCAGGGTGAAGGAGCACTTCAGCTTACATTTCTAAGCTTCCAAAGACTGTCCAGGGAGGGGGAGGGCATGTCCGTCCACTGTCAGCCGTGCCCAGCATAGTGTGCCCTGGTGAGAAGTGACTGAAGCATTCTGGGGGAAGTTATCACAGTCACCATGACTCAGGAGGGAATCGAGGAGACGGACTCTTGCACTCAACAGGAGGAAGGGCATCCAACAGAGGACGCTGGTGAGAAGTGACTGAAGCATTCTGGGAGAAGTCATTGTGGTCAGGGTCAGCAGGGTGTGACTGCAAGTGAGGCAGGTAGAGGGATCCTGTGTTCAGGAACAGAGGAGCCTCAGCTCTTGACCTTGTCCAACAGGTACGAGGTACTTGCTCCCTGTGTGGATGAGGAAGAGGGCTGTAGGGAGGATGAGCCAGCTGACCACGGCACTGTGGCACAGGAGGCCATTCAAGAGGGGGGAGCAAAAAGACAAGTGGTAGTTGTAGGGGATTCTATAATTAGGGGAATTGATAGCTTCCTTTGTAAGCAGGATCGAGAGTCCTGCATGGTATGTTGCCTGCCCGGTGCCCAGGTGAGGGACATCTCTGACCGGCTTGAAAGGATATTGGAGAGGGAGGGGGAGGATCGAGTTGTTGTGGTCCACGTCGGGACAAATAACATAGGTAAGACTAGGAAAGAGGACCTGTTTGGGGATTATCAGGAACTAGGAACTAAATTAAAGAACAGGTCCTCAAGAGTTATAATCTCCGGATTACTACCAGAGCCACGTGCAAATTGGCATAGGGACGCGAGAATAAGGGAAGTAAACATGTGGCTAAAGGAGTGGTGCGGGAAAGAGGGGTTCCATTTCGTGGGGCACTGGCATCAGTATTGGAACAGGAGGGATCTGTACCGTTGGGACGGTCTCCACCTGAACCGATCTGGGACCAATGTTCTAGCGAAAAGGGTAAATAGGGTGGTCAACAGGACTTTAAACTAGAAAGTGGGGGGGGGGGGGGAGAGAAGGGTAAAACTCCAAGAAATATGACTAATGGGAAACAAAGCAGCAGGTTAGCGTGTGGGGGGGTGGATTCAACTTCATGGAAAATTATGAAAAAACTGAAAAGAAAGGAGAGCCCAGGGGAGGCTATTAAAGTCTCCAGAACACAAAATAGGACAGAGTGTTTGGAAAGGGCTAGGAATCTAACTTCAAGCACATCAGATAAAGGGACGACAATGAGAAAGGGGACGGGAAATACAGGGCTGAAGGTGTTGTTTCTGAATGCACGCAGTATACGAAATAAGGTAAATGATCTTGTGGCGCAGATTGAAATTGGCAGGTATGATGTGGTGGGCATTACGGAGACATGGCTGCAAGGGGATCAGGACTGGGAGCTAAATATCCAAGGATATACATCCTATCGAAAAGATAGGCAGGTTGGCAGAGGGGGTGGGGTTGCTTTGTTACTAAGAAATGAAATTAAATCGATAGCAAGAAATGATGTAGGGTCAGATGATGTAGAATCTGTGTGGGTAGAGTTGAGGAACCGCAAAGGTAAAAAAACCATAATGGGAGTTATGTACAGGCCTCCGAACAGTAGTCAGGATGTGGGGCACAAGATACACCAGGAGATAGAAAAGGTGTGTAAGAAAGTCAAGGTTACAGTGATCATGGGGGATTTCAATATGCAGGTAGACTGGGAAAATCAGGTTGGTAGTGGATACCAAGAAAAGGAATTTGTGGAATGTTTATGAGATGGCTTTTTGGAGCAGCTTGTGGTGGAGCCCACTAGGGAACAGGCAATTCTAGATTTAGTGATGTGTAATGAGGCAGATTTGATAAGGGAGCTTAAGGTGAAGGAACCCTTAGGAGGAAGTGACCATAATAAGATAGAATTTACCCTGCAATTTGAGAAGAAAAAGCTGGAATCAGATGTAATGGTATTACAGTTGAATAAAGGCAACTACAGAGGCATGAGGGAGGAGCTGGCCAGAATTAACTGGGAGATAAGCCTAGCAGGAAAGACAGTGGAACATCAATGGCAGGAGTTTCTGGGAGTAATTTGGGAGACACAGCAAAAATTCATCCCTAGGAAGAAGAAGCATACTAAAGAGGGGACGAGGCAACCATGGCTGACAAGGGAAGTTAGGGACAGCATAAAAGCTAAAGAGAAAGCATACAATGCGACAAAGAGCAGTGGGAAGTCAGGGGATTGGGAAGCCTACAAAGACCAACAGAGGACAACTAAAAAAGAAATAAGGAGGGAGAAGATTAAATATGAGGGTAAACTAGCCAGTAATATAAAGGAAGATTGCAAGAGTTTTTTTAGATATATAAAAGGTAAGAGAGAGGCAAAAGTGGACATTGGGCTGCTGGAAAATGATGCTGGAGAAGTAGTAGTGGCGAACAAAGAAATGGCGGAGGAACTGAATAGGTACTTTGCATCAGTCTTCACAGTGGAAGACACGAGTGACATCCCCAAAGTTCAAGAGAGTCAGGGGGAAGAGGTGAGTATGGTGGCCATTACCAAGGAGAAGGTGCTAGGAAAACTGAAAGGTCTGAAGGTGGATAAATCACATGGACCAGATGGATTACACCCCAGAGTTCTGAAGGAGATCGCTGAAGAGATAGTGGAGGCGTTAGTGGCGATCTTTCAGGAATCACTGGAGTCAGGGAGGGTCCCAGAGGACTGGAAAATCGCTAATGTAACCCCCCTGTTTAAGAAGGGAGTGAGGCAAAAGACGGGAATCTACAGGCCGATTAGCCTGACCTCGGTCGTTGGTAAGATTTTAGAGTCCATTATTAAGGATGAGATTTCAGAATACTTGGAAGTTCATGGTAAAATCGGGCAAAGTCAGCATGGTTTCATCAAGGGGAGGTCATGCCTGACAAATCTGTTAGAATTCTTTGAGGAGGTAACGAGTAGGTTAGACAAAGGAGAGCCAATGGATGTTATCTCCTTGGACTTCCAGAAGGCCTTTGACAAGGTGCCGCACAGGAGGCTGCTCAGTAAGATAAGAGCCCATGGTGTTAGAGGCAAGGTACTAGCATGGATAGAAGATTGGCTGTCTGGCAGGAGGCAGAGAGTGGGGATAAGGGGGTCCTTCTCAGGATGGCGGCCGATGACTAGTGGAGTTCCGCAGGGGTCAGTGTTGGGACCACAACTTTTCACTTTATACATTAATGATCTAAATGAAGGAACTGAGGGCATCCTGGCTAAATTTGCAGATGATATAAAGATAGGTGGAGCGACAGGTAGTATTGAGGAGGCAGGGAGGCTGCAGAAGGATTTGGACAGGTTAGGAGAATGGGCAAAGAAGTGGCAGATGGAATACAACGTGGGGAAGTGTGAGGTCATGCACTTTGGTAGGAAGAATAGAGGCATAGACTATTTTCTAAATGGGGATAGAATTCAGAAATCTGGAGTGCAAAGGGACTTGGGAGTCCTAGTCCACGATTCTCTTAAGGTTAACTTGCAGGTTGAGTCGGTAGTTAGGAAGGCAAATGCAATGTTGGCATTTATTTCGAGAGGACTAGAATATAAAAGCAGGGATGTGCTGCTGAGGCTTTATAAGGCTCTGGTCAGACCACATTTAGAATATTGTGAGCAATTTTGGGCCCCATATCTCAGGAAGGATGTGCTGGCCCTGGAGAGGGTTCAGATGAGGTTCGAGAATGATCCCAGGAATGAAAGGCTTAACATATGAGGAACGTTTGAGGACTCTGGGTCTATACTCAATTGTTGAGAAGGATGAGGGGGGAACTGATTGTAACTTACAGAATGCTGAAAGGCCTGGATAGAGTGGACGTGGGGAAGATGTTTCCATTAGTAGGAGAGACTAGGACCCGAGAGCACAGCCTCAAGAGTAAAGGGAAGACCTTTTAGAACGGAGATGAGGAGAAACTTCTTTAGTCAGAGAGTGGTGAATCTATGGAATTCATTGCTACAGAAGGCTGTGGAGGTCAGGTCATTGAGTGTATTTAAGACCGAGATAGATAGGTTCTTGATTGGTAAGGGGATCAAAGGTTACGGGGAGAAGGCGAGAGAATGGGGTTGAGAAACTTATCAGCCATGATTGAATGGCGGAGCAGACTCGATGGGCCAAATGGCCTAATTGCTGCTGCTATGTCTTATGGTCTTATGATGTGGTCATCACCTCGCACACCATTGTCCGGGGGGGCAGTTTCTGACATAGTACTCGGTTGCAGATGATACAGTCACAGTCAGGGGATGCATCTGCCTCCTGTAGATCAAGAACACGTAGTGTAAGGGCAGGCACTCGATGGTCTCATGGTGGGGGTGGGAGGCTCCAATATGTGACGATACAGTAGGCCTTAAGATGGGAAGGGTGCAGCATAGGCACATTCACCTCAAATGATTCAGGGATAACACAGGGATATCAATTACAATGGAATCGAGGATTAAAGGTGGAGGACTGGAGTAATAGGAGGGAGGGAAACCTGAACGTTATGCTCCTCCAGGACAATGGGAGGGATTTCCACTGTCACAAGGAGGGTCAAAGCTGATCTGGAAATAAAACCTGAGGACCATCATCTTGGAACCTCAAGTGAAACTAAGAAAAATGATCCTGGGGAGGGCTGTTTTGGCTTTTGAGAGGAGTCGGTCACAGCACTGGGTGGCCGATCAAAGGCACACCCATCTGGAATCTGTATTACCACATGAGCAGCAATGCACAGCTTAGACATGCTAGGAGCATCTCAATAACTCTATTGGCAATCTAGAACCTTTAATGCAATAGCACAGTCATGCGAGATTAATTCTGATGCCTTCGAATCATTGATTTCCCATTGTACCAACCATGGTCATTCCCCAGTGTGATAATGACTGCAAAAACAAGTGGGCACCTGGACAAACAGGAGAAGCCTCTTGAAAACCCCACTTCAGACCCCTGCAGCTTCCAGGTTCAGAGATGGTAACTCCCAAGCCCCCAAAAACAATCTTATCCCCTCACAAAGCATGTGCTCTCATGTGTAGTCCAAAGGATGTAGTCATAAAGTCTACTGAATGAGTAACTTATCACCTCGAATAAATGCAGGACATCCAGGCGCCTGGTCAAATCTATCTGATTGCTTTGGGTCTTCTGCTGTGGGGCAGGTGTTCCCTTCTCAGCCTGTGAAGCTGGAGGTGATGGGGTCACAGGGAGGGGGGATTATGATCAGCTGGACACTCCCAGAGTCACCTGGGTGGATGGCCTGGGTGTCCAGCTGCTAGTCCTCATTCCCAAGGGCCCCTGGCTGACTCCTTCAGGAAAAGGGGCACCTGGAGTGAGGTCTAGATGCCTTGGTCCCCTCTCGCGTAGCCATTGGTGGATGTCATCAGTGCCTACAGTGATGGAGTACAATTCCTGCAGCAGCCCAAGTGCTATGTTCTGGACCAAGGTCTCCATGGCGGCCACAATCCTACCAGTGTTGACCTCAGTGCACTGGTATGCCGGTGCTATTACCTCAGACTGAATGCAGACAGTCTCCTCTACCGTACGTTGCAATCTGTGGAATGCAGCTGACAACCTTGCCTGATAGTCTCATGTCTATTGCTGCAGTTCCAACATCTGTGTTAAGACTGAGTCCACAGGCTTGTCATCTGACTGGGACTCAGTAGAATCCTGGCCTCCAGCAGTCCTCTGAGTTTCGGTGACCTTGGATGTCTCTGCCTGCGCCTGCTCTGGACCTGAATCTGTGCTGTGCTCACCAGCTTGTGACACCGAGCCAGCTCTTGATCTCAGTTCCACCACAGTGTGTCTCTCTGCACTGCTGGAGGTGTGGATGAGGGCTGTGGCGGGTCTTCCACAAGTGGGTCCTCAAAATCTTGATCCGAGGTATCTTTGGGACTGGATATGAAGGGCTGGCTCCTGGTGTCCCTGGGGCACTTGGCTGTGGTGCGTATGAAAGAGAGTAGAGATAATTAGCGCATGGCAACAGACTCCAAGGCATAACATTGCATTCAGTCTCGCTGTCTGAAGGATCAGCTGGTGCAGGGTCCTCACTTGAGTGTGCACCACCGACCTCACCGTCATTGAAACATGTGCTGGGAAATGCTCAGCACTGCCGGGGTGGGAGCGGGAAGAGGGTTGGCACAGACCCAACTGAGGGTGCGGGTGAGCGCTTCTAGTGAGCTCCCTGAAGGCAGACAGCTACCCTAGGGAGCTCCAGACCTCCACAGAGTAATGGAAATAACAAAAATGCTGCAAAATATGTCCATGCAGCACAATCAAGCACCTGAAAGCATACCTCATATAAAACCAGTCCCCAGACATTTTTAAAAATTTTATTTCCCCCATAGAAATTTCACCCCGTCCTGGGTCATGGTTTGAGAAAAATGTGAATGCTGGCTGGGAGAATGGCCCATCCGCCAACCGTAAATGTGAACGGGCCATGTAAAATCGCTGTTAATTGCATCATTCATGGGCTTAATTGCCCATGTAATTTTTGGTGGGTGCGCTTCTGACTGCTGCATGTGCCCGCCAAGCAAAATATCACTTGAGTGCGTGATGACATCAGGATGCTCGTCCGATGTCATCTCGTGCTATTTCGGTCACATGCCCACCCGCGGGACGTAAACTTCTGGCCCAGGTGCAGAAAGAAAATCTGCCCTTTGGTGGTAAACTAAGATTCTGGGTTGCAATAAATTTAGCCGTCATACTTAAATAGTAATTGTCACCCATTATGACCAGAATAGTAGGGGCAAAAATCCATGGGCCCACTTCATTGACAGAGTGCAGTGGTGCAGGTACTGGTGAGCTCCACTCCAGACCCTTGGAGTAAGGCGGAGGTCATCTCATTTACATAACAATGATGAATATTGTGGCAGAGAGATGGGAATGGTTTTCTCAAGATGGATGTTGCCAGGGTATAATGGTTACCCAATTAGACCCCTTTACATGAGAACCAATATTTCTGATGTAGGGTCCAAGATTGGACCCAGATCTGAACCCACATATGGGCTCCACTTCACTGCTCCAACAAGCAATACATCATATAGATCACTGGATGTTGGAGAGGCTGGAACCAGGGGAATTCCCTTAATTAGCCCCAGGACATCAAAGGCCAGATTTGGGATGGTTAGAGGTTCTGCCTCAGCCAGCCCTGACAGAAACCTGCAGTCTGTGTTGGGACCTGATGGAGCGCTATACTGGGCTAGCTGATTGAATCTAGGGGAACACTGTTGGCCTTGCGGAAATGCCTGTAGGCCTTCACAAATAGTAACGGTAAACTCATTGCCAATTACAACAATTATACTAGATATTATTTGTAATAAATTCCCATTACAATGACCAATACCACCCCCAAATTTAGAGCAGATCAATTTTTGTGACATCTCTTTTTTTCTGAGAATATGTAATGTAATATCCATATGAAAAAGTGGATGGCAAATGATTTACAACCATTGACACTTATCACAAATCTCCTTGATTGGCCAGGTTTATTCAGAGATTGGAGTGCCAAACAATTAAGCTTTAGCAAGCTTTGTTCTCCATCTTGTATGAAAGGAAAGCTTAAATGTGTGGTACTTCTTTTAGAAAGCTGGGACAGCCAATTCTCATGGACAGCAATACCTGTCCACTCACATAGATGGGGCATTAAGACCATAAAAGAGGGCCTCAAATGTGATGCAGCAGATCTCAACACCTTATGCACATGATGTGCATTTCTGGCAGGCTGGGGCATTAATATCGCATAATCACACCTTCCGCATGTTTTTACACCATTTATGTTGGGCCCATGCCATTTCCAAAATAAACTCATATAAGCCTCGGTGCTGTCAGACACCAAGCTGCATATGGAAGTAATTTTAAACAGTCTCGTAAGAATGTTAATTCTATTAGTTTATTTTTAATTTTTATACTTCATTTTTCATATTTTGGTCTTTTATCAGATAGCCTTAGTGCCAATTGATGTAAATTTTGTTTTGCTGTCAGCGCCATTATTGGCACAAATAGGTTTCTCAATGGAAATTTCCCCTATTTGATGTTTTTGAAAGGGGAGAAGGGCCAAAGAAAGGATCCCAGGCACATCAGCTGTATTTAAGTTCTTTGGGCCTCCCACTGTGCTCTCTGTTGCTCTCCTGCGCCTGAGCTGTATTTATGTTCCTTGGGCCTCCCACAGTGCTCTTGTTTAACAACAGTTGTATTGACGTTTCAATGGCACCAATTTTCATCTTACAAAAAAATTATATCTGACTCTTGATGGCCTTGTGGATTGTTGTTTCCAAATTATTGAGGATCTACAGTGTTTTTTTTCTGCCTGTGCATGAATCTCAGTATTCAAACATTGGATTAGAAGATCTGGATCTGAATTCAAATGCAAAGTTCAAATATATTTCTCCATAATGTCAAGTACCAAATATGCTGTTTGTTTGCAAATCGCTAGTATTTAAGTAATAATGGAAAGTTTTGACTATGTTACGTGAGAATTAATACAAGTTTGGGCTTTTCCTTAAGATTTCCACAAAACTCAGATCAAAAGTGAAAAGTTCTTTCCACTACACCATTTTGTTTTTATATTTAAATAAATAAATATACATTCAGGAACTTGCTGTTACTTTGAAACGTTCTCCACTTCAGTGGTTTCAACTCCTTAGGCATGTGTTCTGGCTATGCATATTTCCTCTTATAGAGGCAGAGTGACACATTCCTAAAAGAACACATAAACCAGACTAAGATATGCACCCCTCAGACTTGGTCCATCATTCAGTTTGATCATGATTGATTGGTATATTAACTTCATTTACCTGTCTTTGTTTCCCCTTGATACTCTTACCAATCGAGAATCCATCAATCTCAATTGACCCCACATCCATAGCCTTTTGGGGGAAAAAGTTTCAAGCATCCATGACACTTTGTGTTAAAAAATAGTGCCTCCTGATTTCATGGCTAAGCAGTCTAGCTCTAATTTTAATATTATACCCATTCTCCAACCTGAGGAAATAGTTTCTACCCTACTGAAATATTGAATTACTTTAAATACATCAATTAGATCAGCTAATAAACTCAGGGGAATACAAGCTAAGTTTTTCCAACCTGTTAAAAAAAGACTCACATTTATATAGTCCTACTCACGACCAGCGGATGTCTCAAAGCACCGTACAACAAATTAAATACATAACAACTGTGACTACACTTCAAAAAGTAAGAAACACTGTGCTCATAATTTTACCCTTCAAGTCCTGGTGCATTCTGGTGAATCTTCGCTCCATCCCTTTCAAGGCCAAAATAGCGTTCTTGGGGTTTTCTACCCAAAACTGAACACAATAGTCCAGATGGGTTCTGACCAAGTCTCTTGTCACATCAATTTCTCACTCTTCATCTACATTGTAACTTTGATTCCTAAGCTTTAAATCATACATCTGTAGTTAAGCTCATGTGCCTCCCCATGTCAATTATCAGAATACAGTTCAACTGTATCAGTGATAAGCATATATTAGAAAATCCTATAATTACATGCCAGCATTGATCAAATGCTCAGTGGTGAAATTCAAGTACATGCAGTGGAAAACTCCCCAGATATGAATTATTCTATGTTTAATCTTCAAGATCAGAGAAGTCATCATCTGGGAGCATAAAATTGGAACTCAGTGCCAACTTTTGTCCTGTTATGATCCCCAAGGACTGTGGTAAATTCTTGAAATTTGATGAGAAGCATTTTGTTTGCATGTAAATGTTTATATGACCCTTAGGCTTTTGAGTGTACCAAGGATATTCCCTCTTTTAATGGCCAATAACAGTCTAATGCTTCAAACTGGTGTCAAGTCACCATCTGTTAAGCAAACATAAATGCATCAGATGTTGAAACTCTTTCGAGTTATCAACAGTCACAGATTGCAACTCTTTTTCGAGTACAATCACAGTGCTTGGTTTCTGGGAGTGGGACATGAACACACAACCCTCTGATTCAAAGGCGAGGGTGCTATGAACTGAGCCACAGCTGACACAGTCGCACAGATAGACAATGTTTTTTAATTTGAAACAGCTGCCAAAGCAGAATTCACAACTGGCATGATTAAAGAGAGAAAATTAATTTTCCATTCTAACCCAACTTCAGTGTTAGGAAATATTGACTGGATAAACATGTCAATAAAAATAATTTTAGCAACACTGCTATTATGATGATAAAAGTATACCAAATTAAGCATAACAAGGTAGTGTCTATAAAAGGCGATAGGTAGGCTGTTAAGAAAAGTTAATGACATTTCTAACTGTAAGATGGCGCTCTAGGTCAGAGAATAAACACAACAGAATCGTTTACACAATGTTTATTTTTGAAGTGGGGAATAGAGTGAGAGGAAATGTACCCATTGTAATAAACTACTTAATTAATCCATTGAGTCATGGTTTCCTTCCTCTCATTGGAGGAAGATTATGGTAGAACATCCACCTGCTTCCCCAATCCCAACCTTGCAATGATTCATGCATATCTTCCTGGGTCAGGGATCATAAATTATGAAGGGCAGGGTTCCCGAATGGGTGGCTGTGACTGAGGGAACCTGCTGCTACTAATAACAGCTTGTACTTGTATAGCACTTTGCATTATAACGAACATCCCAAGGTACGTCACAAAGCATTCTAAAACAAAATATGACACCAAGCCACATTAGGTGATATTAGGTCAGCTGACCCAAAGCTTGTTCAAGGAGGTTTGTTTTAAGAAGTATCTTAAAGGAGAAAAGCCAGGTAGAGAGGTGTTGAGGCGTAGGGAAGGAATTCCAGAGCTTGGGGCCTAGTTACTGAAAGCACAGCCGCCAATGGTGGGGCAATTATAATTGGGAATGTACATGAAGGGAAGGCACTGGCATAGTGGTATTGTCACTGGAGTAGGGTTAAAGAGACCCAGGGTGATAGTCCGGGGACCTGGGTTCAAATCCTGCCATTGCAGTTGGCGAAATTTGAATTCAATAAAAATTTGGAAAATATGAAACCATTGTTGTAAAAACCCCATCTGGTTCACTAATATCCTTTAGGGAAGGCAATTTCCTTACCTGGTCTTGCCTACATGTGACTCCAAACCCACAGCAATGTGGTTGACTCTTAAATGCCCTCAGAGCAAGGCAATAAATGCTGGCCTAGCCAGCGACGCCCAGATCCCATGGACGAATAAAACAAGAAGCCCGAATTAGAGGAGTGTAGATATCTCAGAAGGTAGTAGGGTTGTTGGAAATTACAGAGATAGGGAGGTGCAAGCATGGAGGGATTTGAAAACAAGGATGAGAATTTTTAAAACAATTGACCAGGAGTCTAAAAACAAAAAACTACTGCGGATGCTGGAAATCCAAAACAAAAACAGAAACATGAGGACTCGAAACGTCAACTCTTTTCTTCTCCGCCGATGCTGCCAGACCTGCTGAGTTTGACCAGGAGTCTAAGTCGGTCAGTGAGCAAAGGAGTGATAGGGAATGGGACTTGCTGTGAGTTAAGACAAGGGCAGCAGTGTTTTAGATTACCTCAAGTTTACGGAGGGTAAAAATGTGAGAATGCCAGTCAGCCAGGTGTGCATTGAAATAGCCCAGTCTAGAGGAAACAAGGACATGAACGAGGATTTCAGCGGCAGATGAGCTGAGACAGAAATGAGCTGAGACATGAATAGATGATCTTGTGTAATGATGTGAATACAAGGTTGGGAGCTCATCTGAGGATCAAATGTGACACCAAGTTTGCGAACAGACTGACTTAATCTCAGGCTGCTGCCAGGGAGAGGGATGGAGTCAGTACCTAGGGAGCACAATGAGGAAAATATCTGCCAAGGACACCTGTGCCACAAAAGAAGAGGGGACCAGTTAAAAGCTTCAAAGAAGCAAAAATTGATTTTTTTATTTTACTCCTTGTACTGCCCAGAGGCCTAAAAGAAAGCAAGTTGTTAGAGCCTGAGGAGAAGGAGAAGTGCCCAATATTGGACCCTCTTGTTCTGAAGACAGCATTTGCAAGAATACTGCCCCAGGGACTACCATCATCCCTCTCCTAGAAGTCCCTACGGTCAGTAGGATCAAGGGTGGAAGGCAAGAACACCATTTGGGCTGTCATGCTCCCAGCAGTTATTTCTCGAACACAAATTCATTTACAAAAATTTGAAAATATAATGACTAAATTGTATGGTAATATTTCGGCCCAGATTTTCTCTCCTGGGTCGAGTGCCTGGAGACGGGCAAATTCCCGGCTCTGCAAACCCGACCTATAAAAAATAGCTGCCCACAGTTCCAACTTTCATTCAGGGGGCAGGCTGGATTAGAAGGCATGCTCGCCACTCCCAGAATGAGTGTGGTGGCTGCCAGGTGCGGAGGCGGGCTTGGCAGAAGGCCTGCCTCTGTGCTCCAGCTTATAAATACATATCCTACTTTTTCTAGGACAGTTGCAGTCATATCATCATGAAGCAATTGCAGGATTGTGATGACATTTCCTGGACATCCAAATCTTTGGAGCACAAACCACAAAGCTTTGCAATTTACTGAGTCAAATACTTTGGGCAGATCGATGAATGCAATGAAGAGTTCCTGGTGTTGTTCTTGACATTTTTCTTGGATTTGTCTGGCAACAAAGACCATTTCAGAGATTCCTCTGGAAGGTCTAAAGCAACACTGTGTCTCTGGGAAGATTTCCTCAGCCACAGGAAGTAGGCGATTCAGGAGAATGCATGTTAGGATTTTCACTGCTCTGGGCAAGGGGGAAATATCTTGATAGTTTCCACAGCAAGATTTATCTCCCTCCTTGAAGGTAGTTAGAGTTGTCGCATTCCTGAAGTCTGCGGGGATGGGGGCGGATGGCGTAGGGAGAGTTAATTTTCCTCCCACGTCCATGGGATGAGCGAATGGAGTCTTGGTGTGAGTAACAGTCTGCCAGCTTTAAAGATTTCAGCAGGAATACCATCAGAGCCACAGGATTCGTTGTTTTTATGCGTTTGATTGCTTGCCACAGTTCTCCTTAGGATTGTGGTGCCCCCATGGATTCTACCACAAGGTGCTGAGGGATAGCTTGGAGAGTATCAGCTGCCACTGTGGATTCATGGTTGAGGAGTTGTTGAAAATGTTTTTTTCAGCTATGATGGATGGCATTGTTATCCTTGAGAAGATACGCATCATCCTGTGAGCAAAGGGGATTTTGTCCACTTGACTTTAGTCTATAGGTGGCCCTGGTGACTTCAAAAAAGCTTTGCATGTCATGATGGTCGGTGTATCATTGGATCTCTTGAGCTTTCTTTTCCCACCATAAGCCCTTTATCTGCCAAATTTGTCTTTGGGTGTCAGCCTTGAGCTGGTGGAATGCTGCCTTCTTGACTTGCGATATTGATTCATGATGACATGACTGCAACTGTGTTGTGTGAGAGATCTGAAACAGACATCTTCAAAACATGGACTAGGGTCAGGCAGGGCTCTGTGATAACCTCCATACTATTTCCAATCTGACAGTGGCTATTCACCTCATCAATATCAACCTCTGGTGTCAGTATTAAATGCTACATAGCTAGAAGTCTCTTTAACCTCAGTTGCCTCCATGCCAAAACTAAACTGACCACCACAGGCGTACATGATCTACAGTTTGTGCATGACTGCAGTGCCATTGCCTATTCTGCACCAGATTTGCAAGCCACTCTCGATCTCTTCAATTCTGCATACAAGAAACTCAGCCCGTCCTTTAACGTTGCCAAAAAAAAACTCATATCAATCCACACCTCGTCAGCCAAGTATTCCACCTCCCATGTATGTTGAAGGAGAGACTCTGGAATAAGTTGAGCACTCCCCATACCTTGGCAGCAATGCTATCAAAAGGCCACCATTGATGAGGAGATCCAACACTGGATCAGTTATGCCAGCTCAGCCTTCTACAAACAACGGCAGTGAGTGTTTTTCAATAAAGAACTCCACAAGTCAACAAAAGTCCTAGTGTACAGAGCAGTTGTTGTCACCACACTCCTGTATTGCAGTGAGACCTGGACTGTAGATCAGTGACTCATAATAGTGCTAGAGAAATTCCATCAGCAATGCCACCACTGCATCCTCTGAATTCAATAGGAGGACTGTCAAACAGACATGTGTCCTTCTTGAAGCCAGCTCCACAAGCATTCAGGCAAAACTCCTGCAAAAGTCAACTTAGATGGACTGGACACAGTGTCCGGATGGCCGAAGACTGTCTCCCCTGCTGGGACCTGTTTTCTCAACTTTCAAATGGTCATTGTTCCAGGGAGGGCAAAGAAGACGCTTCAGAGACATTCTGAAGCTTTCCTTGAAACGTGGCAACACTGACCTTAAAGGCTGGGAGGAGCTTGCTATCAATCATCCAGAATGATGACAATTTGTTCATCAAGCTGCATCACTCTTTGAGTCAAAACGTCTTCATGAAGAGGCAGAGCAACAGCATCTGGTGCAGAATAGGCAATGACACTGTAGTCATCAGAGCAGCGGCAGAGAAGGAAAGAAAAGGAAGCAAATCCTTTACTCTGGGTCCCACTACCTTTTGGAAGAGAGATTCTGAAATATGTTAAGTACTTCCTATACTTTGACAGCCACCTCTCTCTAAAGGCCACCAAACTGGAGGAGATCCAACACCAGATCAGCTACCTCATGTGTCCAAAGTTCTGTGTATTGAGAATCAACCTATTCAGTCACAGGAAGACCCATGGCAGAACCACGTGAACCTGAGTAGACGCCATCCTCAAATCGAGGGACAGCCTACTTTTCTCAAATCATAGACAGAAAGTAGAATGTAAGTAAATATTTGTACTTTTTCCTGTTTTGATACATTAGATTAACATTTTAAAATGAAAATAAATTGATTTTAACTTATCCTCTGGAATCCATGAAATTGGAAGTGAAAAAGCATATAAGAGCATGAGAAGAGAGTGGCAGCAAATATAAATGGGTATACAAATTCTGCTATAGGAATTTAAATAGTAAAAGGGTGGCAAAATAAGGAGTGGAACCAATTAGGAACCAAAAATGTAATCTATGCGTGGAGTCAAGGGCATGGCTGAGGTATTAAATTAATACTTTGCTTCTGTCTTTATCAAGGAACAAGATGTTATGCACATGGTGAAAAAGGAGGTAAACCAGACACTTGAAGGATTTAAAATTGATGAGCAGGAAGTATTGGATAGGCTATCTGTACTAAAGAGCTAATAAGACACCTGGACCAGATGGGATGCATCCAAGGATACTTGGATACATTCCATCCAAGTATGGGAATTGCAAAGGAACTGGCCTTAATTTTCCAATCTTCCTTAGGCTCAGGTGTGGCGCCAGAAGACTAAAGATTTGCAAATATTACACCATTGTTCAAAAACAGGTGTAAAGATAAGACCAGCAACTGCAGGCCAGGCAGTTTAACCTCATTGGTGTGGAAGCATCCAAAAGCAATAATTTGTACCAAAACCAATTGTCACTTGGACAAAGGGAGGTTAATCAAGGAAAGTCTGCATGGATTTGTTAAGGGAAAATCTTGTTTCACTAACTTGTTGGAGTTTTTTGATGCGGTAACAGAGAGGGTTGATGAGGGTAATTCTGTTGTTGTGTTGTACATGAACTTCCAAAAGGCAGTTGATAAAATGCCTCACAACAGACTTCTGGACAAAGTTATAGCTCATGGAATAAAAGGGACAGTAGCCACATGGATATGAAATTGGCTGAGTGACAGGAAACAAAGACTAATGGTTAATGGATGTTTTTCAGACTGGAGGAAGGTTTGTGGTGGAATTCCCCAGGGGTCAGTGTTGGGAACCTTGCTCTTCCTGATATATATTAATGAATATATATTAGTGATCTAGACCTTGGTGTACAGGGTACAATTTCAAAATTTGTGGGTGATACGAAACTTGGAAGGATTGTGAACCATGAGGAGGAGAGTTTAGAACTTCAAAAGGACATAGACACTTTGGTGTAATGGGTGAACAAGTGGCAGATGAAATTTAATGGAGAAAAAAGTGTGAAATGATTCATTTTGTAGGACAATCAAGGAGAAACAATACAAAATAAAGGGTACAATTCTAAAATGGGTGCAGGAGCAGAAATACCTGGGTGTTTATGTATATGAATCAAAGGAGGTGGCGGGATAGTTTGAGAGCGCAATTAATAAAGCAGACAGCATCCTTGGCTTTATTAATAGGGGCATAGAGTATAAGCAAGGGAATTATGTTAAATTTGTATAGAACACTGGTTTGGCCTCAACTGGTGTATTGCATCCACTTGTGGGTGCCACACTTTAGGAAGGAGGCGAAGGCATTAGAGAGAGTGCAGAAAAGATTCATAAGAATGGTCTCAGGGATTAGGAACTTCATTTACTTAGACAGATATGGGAAGTTGGAACTGTTTTCATCGGAAAAGAGAAGTTTGAAAGGAGATTTGATGGAGGTATTCAAAATCATGAAGGGCCTGGATAGAATAGATAGGGAAGAACTGTTCCCATTGTTGGGAGGATGAGAACACAAGGGCACCAATATAAGGTAAAAGAAGCAATAGCGACATGAGGAAAAACTTTTTCATGTAGCGAGTGGTTAGGATCAGGAATGCACAGCCTGAGAGTGTGGCAAAGGCAGGTTCAATCAAGGCATTGAGGTGGATTGTTATCTGAACGGGAAGAATGTGCAGGGCTATGGAGAGAAGGTGGGGTGTGGCACTAGGTAACTTGCTCCTACAGAGAGCCGGCACAGCCATGACAATCCGAATGGCCTCCTTCTGTGCTGTAACCAATTCTATGATTTTGTGAAAATGGTTAAATTAGATAAGGACTCCCACTTTACAAATATTTTCTACAAAACCAATTTTACAATTCATTTTATTTCCTGATAAATGGATTTCCTGTTTGTGGCCCATGTTCTTCCCTTGGCAAAATGACCATAACCTTATTTGGACTTAATGATACTTTTCATGACATCAGTTCTTACACAAAAGACCAATGTCAATAGATCATGTGGAGCCTGAGTTCAGCTATGAACTATATGACTCTACAGATGTCCTGCAGTTCTAGAAGTATTGTTTGAATGCCTCCAATAACTTTCAGCACTCAGATTTGAAGATTTAATTAATTTATAAGGTTAACTCTCTGAAGTTGAATACACATCTTGCTTCAAAAAAACAAGTCAACAAATTACTGAAAAAAATTGACTGGAGTAATTCCCAAAAATATGCACAACAGACTTTCCCCAAATATATTTTAATGATGTGAAAGTCATAAAAATTCCAATTTTTCAAAGCTTAAAATTTTTAAAAACACCCAGCCAGAAACTCCAGCAGTTCAGTATTTTCATAAATTGTCTCTGCAGAAAGTTTCTGGTAACTTATGTTTTCACTATTATAAATCCTGTTTTTTCGATGACTAACCATGTTGATGTAGATTTTAACTTTTCCTTTGGGCAGTAAGTCCAGCATAGGAGATTAGATGCCTGATTTTCCTTTCCATTTAAGTATGACTGGTTGGGTATATAATGGGCAGCAGATTCTCAGTAATGAATGTATCTCTTGTGATTTAAGTTCAAATCTCACCCACCATATTTACTTCATTTGAAACAGATTTTTTAAAAAAAATCTTTGTGTTCAACATTGAAATTTTTAAAAAGTCATTTGCTTCCAATATTGCAACACAATGTCATGATCTTTGAAGCATCCACTTCCTGATTATAGATAACTTCACTGTTTATTTGTTTTTAAATGAGGATTTGTGTACTTTTTTGTAAATAACCAAATAGCAACCCTTTCTTGAATAGACAAAATGAAACTTCCTTCACAAAAACAGTCGGTAACAAAATTGGGTGTAGGCAGTTATTTGATACTGCATGGGAATTATTCTTCTGCAACCATTTGAGCCAATTAAAATTTATACTAAATAGCTCTTCTCACTTCAAGTACTGTGCAACTATGGCAGTAAGAAAGTGAATTGGACTTCCTCAGCCATTTGAGATATTTTTGTAAGCAAGATAAGCAGTTGATTATATCTACCCTTGAACATCCAATCTGATTAATTGCACAGCAACTAAAAGTTCCTTAGATCTAAGGGACTGGAGTTTTGCAGCAGGGGCAGGAAACAGAAGTCAGGACTGCTCAACCCACCACTGGGGGTAAACAGTAATACGTCCCAAGTTTCACAGGGGTGACCCCTTAACTGATATCGAGATGTGCTTCGCGGTCAATTATTGGTAGGAAAGCACTAAAGTCTGCCTGGTGCCAGGGTGTTCATTGATTTCTGTATATGTTAATGTTCTTGATCAATTAGTCTTTTCTTGCCTTTTGGTTGCAAGTGCTTGGAGAGTATTTATTGAGCAGGCAATGTGATTTGACTGAAAGACTGATGCTGGTGTTTGGCTTGAGTGTTGTTCTAAGGATAGTGGAGTGAAATGGACGGATGTTGGGAAGGACTGTTGGCACAGACTTATTGAGCTGCAAGTCATCACATAACACATACACGTTGGGTGAATGAAGGCCCTTCATGTTCGCACAAAAGCCCGGCAGCTGTGTTGGAGCACACAAGTTAATGTGCCAATAATTAACTGACCAACATGCAACCTTAAGCTGCAATGGCTGTTTAGCCTTTGTTTAGACAAGACATCATCTTAGTAAAGGAATCAAAGCATGCATGAGGAATGGCAGCCCAGAGGATTCTAAAGGGGATGATTGACAATTATATTGCCTATAGTGCTGAGTAAAAAAGCTGCATACTACTTTGGTGGGTAACACTCCATTTAATGGCCTTAAATAAAGGCGAGGCAATGGTGTAGTGGTATTGTCGCTGGACTAGTAATCCAGAGACTGAGGGTTCAAATCCTGATGTTGATGATGTCGATTGTTGTAAGAACTCATCTGGTTCAGTAATGCCCTTTAGGGAAGTAAATCTGTCGTCCTTACTTGGTCTGGCCTACACGTGAGTCCAGACTCACAGCAATGTGGTTGACTCTTAAAATGCCCTCAGAAATGGCCTAGCAAGCCGCTCAGTTGTGACAAACCGCTACAAGGACACAAAAAAGGAATGAAACTGGATGGACCACCTGGGCTTTGACCTAGGCACCGGAAACAACAATGGCAATCTCAGCCCTGTCAACCCTGCAAAGTCTTCCTAACTAACATCTGGGGGCTAGTGCCAAAATTGGGAGAGCTGTCTCACAGCTAGTCAAGCAACATCCTGACATAGTCATCTTCACGGAATCATACCTTACAGAAAATATTCCAGACAACATCATCACCACCAGAGGTGGCGGCACAGTGGTATACAGTTGGGAGGGAGTTGCCCTGGGTGTCCTCAATATTGACTCCGGACCCCATGAAGTCTCATGGCATCAGTTCAGGGCAAGGAAACCTCTTGCTGATTACCACGTACCACCCTTCCCTCAGCTGATGAATCAGTGATCCTCCATGTTGAACACCATTTGGAGGAGCATTGAGGGTGGCAAGGGCGCAGAATGTACTCTGGGTGGAGGTCTTCAATGTCCATCACCAAGAGTGGCTCAGTAGCACCACTATTGACCGAGCTGGCCGAATCCTAAATGACGTAGCTGCTAAACTGGGTCTGTGGCAGGTGGCGAGGGAACCAACAAGTGGGAAAAACATACTTGACATCATCCTCACCAACCTGCCTGCCGCAGATGCATCTGTACATGGCAATATCGGTAGGAGTGATCACCGCACAGTCGTTGTGGAGACGAAATCCCGCCTTCACATTAAGGATACCCTCTATCGTGTTGTGTGGCACTACCACCGTGCTAAATAGGATAGATTTCGAACAGATCTAGCAGCTCAAGACTAGGCATCCATGAGGCGCTGTGGGCCATCAGCAGCAGCAGGATTGTACTTGAACACAATCTCTAACCTCATGGCCCAGCATATCCCCCACTCTACCATTACCATCAAGCCAGGGGAATAAACCTGGTTCAATAAAGCGTGCAGGAAGGCATGCCAGGAGCAGCACCAGGCATACCTAAAAATGAGGTGTCAACCTGGTGAAGCTTTAATAATACGGGACTACTTGCATGCCAAACAGCATAAGCAGCAAGTGATAGACAGAGCCAAGCGATCCCACAACCAACTGAGCAGATCTAGGCTCTACATTCCTGCCACATCCAGTCGTGAATGGTGGTGGACAATTAAATAACTCACTGGAGGATGGGGTTCCACAAATATCCCCATCCTCAATGTTGGGGAGTCCAGCATATCATTGCAAAAGATAAGGCTGAAGCATTTGCTACAATCCTCAGCAATAAGTGCCAATGTATGATCCATCTTGGCCTGCTCTGGAGGTCCTCAGAATCACAGATGCCAATCTCCAGCCAATTCGATTCACTCCATGTGATATCAAGAAATGGCTGAAGGCAATGGATACTGCAAAGGCTATGGGCTCTGACAATATTCTGGCAATAGTACTGAAGACTTGTGCTCCAGAACTTGCTGTGCCCCTAGCCAAGCTGTTCCAGTACAGCTACAACACTGGCATCTACCTGACTATGTGGAAAATCTCCCAGGTATGTCCTGTACACAAAAAGCAGGACAAATCCAACCCGGCCAATTACCGCCCCATCAGTCTACTCTCCATCATCAGTAAAGTAATGGAAGGGGTCATCAACAGTACTATCAAGCGGCACTTGCTTAGCAATAATCTGCTCACTGACGCTTAGTTGGGGTTCCGCCAGGGCCACTCAGCTTCTGACCTCATTACAGCCTTGGTTCAAACATGGACATAAGAGCTGAACTCCCGAGGTGAGGTGAGAGTGACTGCCCTTGACATCAAGGCAGCATTTGACAGAGTGTGGCATCAAGGAGTCCTAGCAAAACTGGAATCAATGGAAATCAGGGGGAAAACTCTCCACTGGTTGGAGTCATACCTGGCACAATGGAAGATGGTTGTGGTTGTTGGAGGTCAGTCTACACAGCTCCAGGACATCACTGCAGAAGTTCCTCAGGGTAGTGTCCTCGGCCCAACAATCTTCAGCTGCTTCATCAATGACCTTCCTTCCATCATAAGGTCAGAAGTGGGGATATTCACTGATGATTGCACAATGTTCAGCACCATTGGCAACTCCTCAGATACTGAAGCAATCCATGTCCAAATGCAGCAAGACCTGGACAATATCCAGGCTTGGGCTGACAATTGGCAAGTAACATTCACGCCACACAAGTGTCAGGCAATGACCATCTTCAACAAGAGAGAATCCAACCATCGCCCCTTGATTTGTTCAATGGTATTACCATCACTGAATCCCCCACTATCAACATCCTGGGGGTTACCATTGACCAGAAACTGAACTGGACTAGCCATATAAATACTGTGGCTACTAGACCAGGTCAGAGTCTAGGAATTGTGCAATGGGTAACTCACCTCCTGACTCCCCAAAGCCTGTCCACCATGTACAAGGCACAAGTCAGGAGTGTGATGGAATACTCCCCATTTGCCTGAATGAGTGCAGCTCCCACAACATTCAAGAAGCTGGACACCATCCAGAACAAAGCAATCCGCTTGATTGGCACCACATCCACAAACATTCACTCCCTCCACCACCGACGCACAGTAGCAGCAGTGTGTACCATCTACAAGATGCACTGCAGGAATTCACCAAGGCTTCCTGACAGCCCCTTCCAAACCCACGATCACTACCATCTAGAAGGATAAGGGCAGCAGATAGATGGAAATACCACCCAGCTAGAAATTCCCTCCAAGTCACACACCATCCTGACTTGGAAATATATCGGCGTTCCTTCGCTGTTGCTGGATCAAAATCCATTATACATCAAAATGAAGCAATAGAAACATGTTACAACCCACAGGGCTTACAAATATTAAACCATTCACCCTGATGCTTGCCCTTAGTGGCTATTTATAAGGGCTTTTGCATAATCTATTTTTTCTATGAAGTGAACCATGAGTGGCAGTAGCAAGCAAGGTGGGTGGCTGTTGAGAATCTGAAGAAGGTAGTTCAGATGTCCTCTGGCAATATTGTTGAGAAGCCCCGTCTCAGACTACACCATTTCAGCAAGGGATGCATCAGTCTGGGCCACCTGATTGACAGGCAATGTCAAGAGCCAAGATACAGTAGCGAGGGAGGAAGCAGCAATTGTGACATTGGAGAGAAACAGTAGATTGCTGCTCCATGATTTTCATACCATTACTTTGGCCTCTGTTCAGCCTGCCAGGTGATCTGGCGCAGGACAGCTATCTAACACCAAAGACATTCTACAAGCCCTTATCAACCAAGAAGCTCAGATTCCCCATGGCAACTGCCTGAGCTTCCATTGCAGTAGTTATTACAAGCAAGCTGCAGTGACTTGCACTTGCTCTGGGTGGGGCGAGTTTGAATATTGGATCTTTCTCCAACATTAACCCTCAAAAGGTTAGGGTGAGCTCCTCCCATGGTTTGGTCCTGTTACTGCCTGTTTGTACTTTTCTTTCCTGGAAGACAAAGAATGGTGACTGTTAATGAATATATTGACAGGTGTCCGTGTCCGTGTGTTTGTGTGGGTGTGAGATGCGTCGTGGTTGAAAGGCTGTGAGGTATATCTGAAATGTGAGTAGTGCCTATGAGGGATGTGACAGTGTGGTGTGTATGAATATTAGTTAGATGGTGGATGAAGTGTGCTTAAGTTGTGATCGAAGTTCCCACTAATTTCCCTTCGCTGTGCGTGGCCAGCTTGAAGCTCTGCGCGATCCTTTTAAGATTGACACATGGCAGTGCATACACGCACCTTGTACATGGTCTGTTTGTTCCACGCATGGCACATTTCCAATTGCTGCACATTAATGAATCCATGCAGCTTAAAGGGGCATTAGTTGACCGTGATGCTGGTGGTGGTGCAGTTATTTAGTAGAGTGTTGTGAGATGGGATTGAAGCCTTGACCAATTGTGTCAAATCATTGAACTTCTGGTGGCTTCGGAGCCACATTCTCAGCCACAGCTTCTAGCTGTGATCTCTTGGGTGATCTCCTCCCACATGCACTGCATCAGCTGTCTTTGTCGCCTCCTTACTCCTTGCCATAGAGAACATCTCTTCCTCCTCTTGATTTCCTCCACCAGAATCTCAAATGTTCTTACTTTTAATTCTTTCATGGAATGTGAGTATCACTTGCTAGGCCAGCATTTATTACCCATCCTCAATTGCCCTTGAGAAGGTGGTGGTGAGCTGCCTTCTTGAACCACTGCAGTCCATATGGTGAATGTACACCCACAATGATGTTCATCACAATGAAGGAACGGCGATATAATTTCAAAATCAGGATGTTGTGTGGCTTGGAGAAGTACTTGTAGGTGGCGGAGTTCCCATGTGTCTGCTGCCCTTGTCTTTCTAGGTGGCAGAGATCACAGGTTTGGAAGATCCTGTCGAAGGAGGCTTGGTGAGTTGCTACAGTGCATCGTGTAGATGGTACAAACTGCTGCCACTGTGTGGTGGATGGGGTGCCAATTAAGCTGACTGCTTTGTCCTGGATGGTGCCAAGCTTCTTGAGTGTTGTTGGAGCTGCACACATCCAGACAAGTGGAGAGTATTCCATCACAATCCTGATTGAACCTTGTATATGATGGATAATCTTTGGGGAATCAGGAAGTGAGTTAATCTCCACAGAATTCCCAGCCTCTGACTTGCTTTTGTATCCACAGTATTTATGTGGAGGGTTCACTTATGTTTCTGGTCAATGGTAACCTTCAGGGTGTTGGTGGTGGGGGATTTAGCAATGGTAACACTGTCGAACATCAAGAGGAAATGGTTAGATTCTGTCTTGCTGGAGATGGTCATTGCCTGATACTATGTGGCATGAATGTTACTTGCCACTTATCAGCCCAAGCCTGAATCTTGGCCAGGCCTTGCTACATGCTGGCATGGACTGCTTCAGTATCTGAGGAGTTGTGAAATGTACTGAACACAGTGCAATCATCAGCAAACATGCCTACTTCTGATCTAATGCTGGAAGGAAGGTTATTGATGAAGCAGTTGAAGATGGTTGGGCCTAGGACACTACCCTAAGGAACTCCTTCAGTTATGTCCTGGGGCTGAAAAGACCTCCAATAACTACAACCATCTTCCTTTGTGCTAGGTATGACTCCAACCAGTGAAGAATTTTCTCCCTGATTCCCATTGACTTCAATTTTGCTAGGGCTGCTTGATGCCACACTCTTTGGCAAAAATAATCCCGTGTGTGTGCAGTTATCAATGGTGTTCCGTGCTTGGGGGAAGCCTGCAGTCTTGACATAGCCCAGAGCCCTGAATACCTGCCCTGTGGCTTTCATATTGAATGGGGATGACAAAGTGTGCATCCGTCACCTGTTTGATGCAGGCATGTGTTAACATTCAACTATTAACCAATCTCCTTCTATAGTTCACAGTGTCACTCTTCAAGTTCTTCGTATATGTCCTGTTGCAGATGTGAAGACACCAAGTTAGGTGAAGATTAGCTATAGTTTAATCTCACTGGCCTGGCCTCTTCTTCACATTTGAAAATCCACTGGTGGCACAAACGGAGTTGGAAGAGAAAAAGCAGAGAAAGGTTCCTGGGGAAAAAGGCTGCAGAAATGGCCTGAAAATGGTTCATTAAATCTTCATACACTGCATTTTAATCTTTATATAGTTTTATACAGCTCAGCATCTAGCAGTGTTAGATTCTGGTTATATTGGGTATGAAGTGCAAAGTGTGCAATACACAAAGAAACAACAGGAAAGCACATTGAAAAATATATCATTCATAGTTTTCACATTACATTCAAATTATAAGAGCGTTCAGCTGAAAGTAATTTCTCTAAACTAAAGTGCAAAGATCCTACTGCTTTCCACCCCATAAAGCTGTTATGAGATGCAGCAAAGATGCAGATTATTTGATAATACATTTCAATTTATTTTGTTCTAAACTTCATTTAAAATAACATCTTTTTCAAAAGATATCATTGTAAGTTCAAAATAGTGGCTAGATTCAGTTCCCTTGTGACACAGAAACATTGCATAAATTATAAGAAGGATAGCAAACTTCCAACTTAGTTGCTCTGTTGGAGAACACACAGTTCCACAGATATCTATAGTTGTTGAAAGGAAATGTTGAAAGGAAATTTTGTGAGACATACACTCGGAAACAATGATGTAAGCGATAAAACCTTCTACCATTCAAGGAAATACTGAGGGGAGGAAAGATGATAACAAAAGATTACTGCACTGTGGTCAAAAAAGGAAGATAACCAGCAAAACTGAATATAAAAACTAAACTTTGTTACCTTGTAGAATTATGACTGATTATGGAATGTAAAAGTCATAAGGTCTGGTTGAGGGACAGAAATTTGAGGCTAAATTGAGTTCTGTCGGGTCTCTGCCCCTTTCAGCCAACAATCCAAAATTCTGAAAAATGGCAGAACTGGTGGCATGACGTATCCCATCAGTAATCCTGCTAGTTGTGCTGTTGTAGGTGTCCTCGCTGCATAAAGTTAAGTGTGGTCTTGAGTACTGTTTTTCAACACAAAATTGATGGCGAAGCTGGCAATTTTTAAACCTAAATTGCCTTCTTAGTTGGAACAGTTAACTTGCTGAGGGCACAGAAGGCCAAAAAGTGCTGGAAAGGTAAATTACCCCATCTCCAGGATTTGGTGAGAGACCATTGTCAGTCAACACTGGCAGACAAAAGTCCTGCATTGCTGAATCTCCTGTTGTGCAATGGCTGCTAAGAATTCTGGGGCTTAGTTTCAGCTAGCCTTTAAATTATTGTTTGTGTCAAATGTTGTTTAGATTTTTTTTTTAAATTAGGTAAGTAATAAAGCATTGTGATGGTAAACATTTACCAAACTTATTGAGATGCTATAGTGGATTGTCAAATGCTTTCAAAAGTGTACATATTTGTTCGATGCCATAATTCTTTTGGCTACTTGCTGTGCATTTTTACCTCCTTAATGTAAAAAGAACTTTATAAGATAACTTCTTGGGAGAATAACACTTCAGAAATCCTAGTTCTTTATGTTAATATTTTATTTGCATTCAAAGCATTTTATTTATGTAACTAATTTTATTATACCATATAAATAAAACCACAGTCATTTATTATTCATATTATTATATCATTCAACTGTGGGCACACATATATGTAGCTAGTTATATTATTGTCACTGGGAAGAATTTAATACCCTCTTATGTGGCGAGCTTGGTGGCAGGGCGCATTTAATCAGGCGGGAGGTTGGCTGCTGTGGACCCCGCCATCTTCCCACCTCACCTCGATTAAGTCCATGGCTGGGAGGCCAGTGGACAGCCTTCCCACCCCACCGCCAATTGAGGTCCTTTAGTAAGCAATTAATGCCCACTTAAGGGCCTCATCCCACCGCTACTAGAATTAACCCAGCAGTGGGCTCGCCGTGCATGGAACACGGCAAGCAAACCCATGCGTGGTTTCTTGTGGGTTCTCCAGAGTCCCTCATTAAAAAGCACTCGGTGATCGAGGGAACTGGAATTGGGAAGGGGGCTGCTTGCTGACAGCAACCCTGCCCTCCCTGCTGACACCCCCTCCCCTGCAACCCCGCCCCATGCACCCCACCCTGCCATCACTCACCTGTGGCCTGAGATCTGGCGATGATACCAGGCCTCAAGTGGGTGTCCTACCAGCAGCAGCCACTGTCTTCCTGATGGCGCTGCCGACCTCTGATTGGCCAGCAGCTTCGGTGGATAGACTTTCCGCCCCCTGATCCTGGGGAAGGCCCACTGTCGAACAGTTAAGTGCCTGAGTGGCACTTAATTCGCTGGGCCTTCCCGAAAAAAAGGAGATGCAGGGCTCCCACTAGCTCTGTAGCTACTGGCGAGCCCCCCATCACCTCCATTAAATCCATCCCTATGTGTTACCTTTTGAAAGTATACAAATCAAGATTCCATTAAAATTGTTAGAACTACATTGTTCTAACATTTATAGTATTTGCGACCCATCCAGAATAAGTCATTTTCAATTTGAAAGGAATAATTTCAGTAGATTTTACACTGCTGGAAAATGTAATAAAACTAAGTATCAAAAACAAGATTTTATGAATGCATTTTTTGAAGATGATCCAAGGGAACAAATCTCATACTTTCAATGTTCACATCGCATTTCAGGCATTTCTAAACTCGCCACCACAAAAAAAAATACATTTTTCTGTCTGTTAGTTTTTCCTGCAATGCAGGTCATGGAGTATTAGATATTGCTTAAGTTACATCTAATTCAAGCCATGACTGCATTCTCATTATAACTATTCGCTTGGTATAGTATAGGCAAAGTCATTGGGTTGTTTTGTACAAAACAGTCCCAACTGAAGAAAGTCCACAAAACATGATAACAGTTTTAAAATCCCATGTAATGAAACGAAATATAACTGGTCTGGCCCCACATGCTGTGCTTAGGAATGCTTGTGGGGTTGGAGTGGTGGGGTCAGGAAAGCACTCAAGGGGAGCTGCAAAGATTGGAAAGATTCAGCAGACTGTTGTGTACTTTGAGTGAATGGAGGAAATGGGGAGTAGGAGCATTGTGGTGGAAGCAATTGCACTGAACAATAACAACTTGCATTTATATATCCCTTTTGTTTGAATAAATATCTTATCATAGCTTGTCACACATGTGATCCCTGATGTCATTTTATGTGAATAAAACTTTTGGGCAGCAGCTATTTTACACATTAGATGGAACATGGTGTCAGAAGTGGGATGTCATGAGTCATGAGCAGCTCTTTAGTTTGCTTAGCTTGATGTTCATTACAAGCACTGCACTGGAAGATCTGGCCCTTAATCTCATTGCTCATGTTTGGCCAGGAGAGCACCTCACTTGCCTTCCTCAGACTGGATTCAAATCCTTGATGGCTTTCAGGGATGTGCTTCAGTATCTCTTCTCTCATTTAGGGATGAAGGCCTAGATCTTCTGTCAGCAGCAATGCTAGGCACATTGCCCTGGCCACAAAATTTTCTCTGACCCGACGCACTGCCATTTCTTCCAGGATCTTCTGATTCCAGATGAAGCAGGAATGGGCAGCACAGCATCTCCAGGGTAAATCCAATGAGCATAGTAGAGTCAGGGGAAAGAGAGGACACACCCACTTTATACCAAACCAGCTGCCGCATTAAGGCAAATCCTTTAATGAAGGAGGTAGATTAGTGAATAGGTGAGGTGGGTGGGTAGATAGGTGGGTAGTCATGTTGGGGGCGGGGGGTGCGGTAGTTGGATGGTTGTGGGGTAGTTGGTTCAGGTCGAGGGTGTAGCTGGGTGGTCAGGAGCTAGCCAGATCAGGGGAGTAGTCAGGTGGTTGGGGTGGGGTGGGGTGGGGGTTGGGGGGGTGGCGGGGGTATGCCTGTGCATCTGGACCTATGCACCAGGACCCTGTGGATCTCCCAATCTCCAATGATCTGGGGACCGGAAAATTTGGGCCAATGACTGTAGTTCTTTTGTACAAGATGCCATCTTGGGCGATCACTTAACCTTTGTATGCCCAATAATCTCTTATAGCAACAGGTGTGTCCTTGATAGTTTCAGGTCATCCTTTCATCACAACTTCCTGCAGCGCTTGATTGTGTAGTTTGCATGATCTGAGCAAGACGCTTGTCTGTCAGATTCAGCGGGTGGAATATTCCTGTCCTGCCAGCAGTTTGGCAGGCAGGGGAACTTAATTTGGCAGGGGGCCAAAAATCAGTTTTGCGACGGCGGAATGAGCTTTCCCAATTAAGTTCTCGGTATTTTAAGGGTAGGTTAAGAGTGGGTTGAGCTTCCTGACGAAGAATGTCAGAAAGGCCTTTTACATGCAATAGCATGTCATGCATTCTCATTAAAGGGCCACCTCGGTGGAATTAGGTTTCCCCCCCGAAATTAAGTTTCCCATCAGGGCTAAATTAGAATGTTCACATTTACAACTGCACATAAGCAGCGTGCACCTGGCGAAGTAGACTTCTTCCACGATCACCAATAAGTTGCCACTGCATTGTCCTCTTTGGAGAGGGTCTGTAAATGCTAACGTATGCTTGAGACGGGGTGGTGGCAGGGCAATTTGCATGGAGGATGACCAAGGAAGCATTAGCGGGGAAGGGTGGGGTAGTTGCTAGGCAAAAGTGGAAGGGAAAGTGCAGCCTGTCTGGATGCCCTTTAAGTATGGCACCCAAACCTTCAACCCCATGAGGCAGTGACGAGAATGGTGAATTCTTACCCACCCCGGCATGAGATTCGGTGAACTACTTTTTTTTATTCAGTCACGGGATGTGGGCTTCGCTGGCTAGGCCAGCATTTATTGCCCATCCCTACTTGCCCTTAAGAAGGTGGTGGTGAGTTACCTTCTTGAACCGTTGCAGTCCATGTGATGTAGGTACACCCACAGTGCTGTTAGGAAGGAAGTTCCAGGATTTTGACCCAGCAACAGTGAAGGAACGCTGATATATTTCCAAGTCAGGATGGTGTGTGACTTGGAGGGAACTTCTAGCTGGGTGGTATTCCCATCTATCTGCTGCCATTGACCTTCTAGATGGTAGTGGTCATGGGTTTAGAAGGTGCTGTCGAAGGAGCCTTGGTGAATTCCTGCAGTGCATCTTGTAGATGGAACACACTGCTGCTACTGTGCGTCGGTGGTGGAGGGAGTGAATGTTTGTGAATGTGGTGCCAATCAAGCAGGCTGCTTTGTCTTGGATGGTGTCAAGTTTCTTGAGTGTTGTGGGAGCTGCACTCATCCAGGCAAATGGGGAGTATTCCATCATACTCCTGATTTGTGCCTTGTGGAAGGTGGACAGGCTTTGGAGAGTCAGGAGGTGACTTACTTGTCACACGATTCCAAGCCTCTGGCCTGCTTTTGTAGCCACATTATTTATATGGATGGCCCAGTTCAGCTTCTGGTCAATGGTAACCCCCAGGATGTTGATAGTGGGGGATTCAGTGATGGTAATGCCATTGAACATCAAGGGGCAATGGTTGATTTCTCTCTTGTTGGAGATGGTCATTGCCTGACACTTGCGAATGTTACTTGCCACTTCTCAGCCCAAGCCTGGATATTGTCCAGGTCTTGCTGCATTTGGACATGGACTGCTTCAGTATCGGAGGAATCGCGGATGGTGCTGAATGTTGGATACAGAATTGGCTTGGTCATAGAAGACAGAGGGTAGCAGTGGAAGGGTGCTTTTCTGAATGGAGAGCTGTGACTAGTGGTGTTCTGCAGGGATCAGTGCTGGGACCTTTGCTGTTTGTAGTATACGTAAATGATTTGGAGGAAAACGTAACTGGGCTAATTAGTAAGTTTGCAGACAACACTAAGGTTGGAGGAGTTGCAGATATGAAGAGGATTGTCAAAGGATACAACGGGATATAGATCAGTTGGAGACTTGGGCAGAGAAATGGCAGATGGAGTTTAATCTGGACAAATGCGAGGTAATGCATTTTGGAAGGTCTAATACAGGCAGGAATTATACAGTAAATGGCAGAACCCTTAAGTGCATCGACGGGCAGAGGAATCTGGGTGTACAGGTCCACAGGTCACTGAAAATAGCAACGCAGGTGGATAAGGTAGTCAGGAAGGCATATGGTATGCTTGCCTTCATTGGCAGGGCTATTGAGTATAAAAGCTAGGAAGTCATGCTGCAGCTGTATAGAACCTTGGTTAGGCCACACTTGGAATATTGCATGCAATTCTGGTTGCCACATTACCAGAAGGATATGGAGGCTTTGGAGAGGGTGCAGAGGAGATTTACCAGGATGCTGCCTGGTCTGGAGTTATTAGCTATGAGGAGAGGTTGGAGAAACTCGGATTGTTCTCACTAGAGCGACAGAGATTGAGGGGCGACTTGATAGAAGTTTACAAAATTATGAGTGGCATGGACAGAGTAGATAGTCAGAAACTTTTTCCCAGGGTGGAAGAGTCAATTACTATGGGACATAGATTTAAGGTGAGAGGAGAAAACTTTAGAGGAGATGTGCAGGGCAAGTTTTTTACACAGTGGGTAATGAATGTCTGGAATTCGCTGCCAGAGGAGGTGTTGGAAGCAGGTACAATAGTGGTGTTTAAAAGGCAGCTTGACAAATACATGAATAGGATGGGAATAGAGGGATACGGACCCCGGAAGTGCAAAATGTTTTAGTTTGACAGGCAATATGATCGGCGCAGGCTTGGAGGGCCGAAGGGCCTGTTCCTGTGCTGTACTTTTCTTTGTTCTTTGTTGTGCAATCATCAACGAGCATCTCTACTTCTGACTTTATGATGGAAAGAAGATCATTAATGAAGCAACTGAAGATGGTCGGGCAAGGACACTACTCTGAGCCGTACCTGCAGTGAAGTCCTGGAGCTGAGATGACTGACCTCCAACAGCCACAACCATCTTCCTTTGTACTAGGTATGACTCCAACCAGTGGTGAGTTTTCCCCTCGATTCCCATTGACGCCAGTTTTGCTAGGGCTCCTTGATGCCACACTCTGTCAAATGCTGCCTTGATGTCAAGAGCAGTTACTCTCACCTCACCTCGGGAGTTCAGCTCTTTTGTCCATGTTTGAACCAAGGCTGTAATGAGGTTGGAGCTGAGTGGCCATGGTGGAACCCAAACTGGGCATCAGTGAGCAGGTTGTTGCTAAGCAAGTGGTAGCACTGTTGATGACCCCTCCCATTACTTTACTGATGATCGAGAGGTAATTGGCTGGGTTGGATTTGTCTTGTTTTTTGTGTGCAGGATATATCTGGGCAATTTTCCACATAGCTGGGTAGGTGCCAGTGTTGTAGCTGTACTGGAACAGCTTGGCTAGGGGCGCAAGTTCTGGAGCACAAGTCTTCAGTATTATTGCCAGAATATTGTCAGGGCCCACAGCCTTTGCAGTATCCAGTGCCTTCAGCCATTTCTTGATATCATGTGCAGTGAATCGAATTGGCTGAAGACTGGCATCTGTGATGCTGGGGATCTCCGGAGGAGGTCGAGATGGATCATCCACTCCTGATTCAATCTTCCCCCACCACACTCCTAGACATTGCATTCCAGATCCTCAACACTCACTGTGTCAAAACGTTTTCCTCATTGCTAATGCTTCTCTGGTTCTCGATTCCTCTGCCTATGGAAATATTTTTTTCTATTCCACACTGTCCAGATTCTTCATAATTTTGAACACCTCTATCAAATCTCCCATTACTCTTCTCTTCTCCATGGAGAACAGCCCCAGCATCTCCAATCTATCCACATAACTAAAGTTCCTCAGCCCTGCAACCATTCTCATGAATCTTTTCTGCACCCTTTCTAATACCATCACATTCTTCCTAAAGTGTGATGCACAGATATGAACACAATAGTTCAGTTGAGGCCAGTGCTTTATACAAAAGTGTTTCTCTCCACAGATGCTGCCTGACCTGCTGAGTTTCTCAGCATTTTTTGTTCTTCTTTTATCATAGGTTTATCATAACTTCCTTGCTTTTGTACTCTATGCCCCTACATATAAAGACCAGGATCCTGTGTACTTTATTAACCACTTTCTCAATCTGCTCTGCCATTTTCAATGCTTTGAGAATATTTGCATCCAGGTTCCTCTGCTCCTGCATCCCATTTAGAATTGTATCCTTTATTTTATACTGTTTCTCCTCCTCCGTTCTACCAAAATAAATCACTTCACACTTCTCTGCATTAAAATTCATCTGCCTTTTTTTAGTACATTCCACCAACTTATTCATGTCCTTTTGAAGTTTAACTCTATTCATCTCACAGTTCACAATACTTACAAATTTTATGTTATCCGCAAACTTTGCAATTGTGCCCTGCATACGCAAGTCCAGGTCATTAATATATATCAAAAAAGCACGCATCATAACACTGATCCCTGGTGAACCCCACTAAATACCTTCCTCTAAGTCGAAAAACAACCGTTCACCACCACGCTCTGTTTCCTGACACTCAGCCAATTTCTGATCCATGATGAGACTGTCCCTTTATGCCATGAGCTCTAACTTTGCTCAGAAGCCTGTTATGTGGCCCTTTATCAAATGCCTTTTGGAAGTCCATTACCCTCATTAACTCTCTCTGCTAAATCCTCAAAAAACTCAAGTGTCACTTAAATGTCACTTGCCCTTAACAAATCCATGCTAGGTTTCATTAATTAATCCATATTTGCCCAAATGACTATTAGTTTTGTCTTGAATTATCATTTCTAAAAGTTTCCCCACCACTGAAGTTAGACTGATAGGCCTGAGTTGCTAGGCAAATCCTTATACCATTTTTTTGAAAAAAGGTGTGACATTTGCAATTCTCTAGTCCTCTGGCACCACCCTTGTTTCCAAGGAGGATTGAAAAGTTGTGGCCTGTGCCTCCGAAATTTCCACTCTTACTTCTCTCCGTATTCTTGAATGCATTTCATTTGGTCCTGGTGACTTATTAACTTTAACTACTGCCAGCCTATCCAATACCTCCTCTTTTTGTATATTTGGCCCATCCAGTATCTCGACTACCTCCTCTTCCGCTATGACTTGGGGCAGCATCTTCTTCTTTGGTACCCATTTAGTACCTCAGCCATGCTCCCCAGCCTCCATGCATAAATCTCCTTTTAAGTCCCAAAGATGCACCCTTTTATCACTCTTTTACTATTAATATGCTTACTGATGATTTTTGGATTCCCTTTCACGTGAGCTGCCAGTCTCTTATACTCTCTCTTTACTTTTCTTGCTTTTTTTTCCATTATCCTGCTGAACCTTATATACTCAGTTTGTTTCCCAATTGTGTTATTCATGTGACATCTGTCATATGCATCCGTTTTCTGCTTCATCTTAACTCTTTAGCTATTTCATTATCCAAGGAGCTCTGGATTTGTTTGCCTCACCTTTCCCCCTTGTGAGAATGTACCTCGACTGTAACTGAGCTACCTCCTCTTTAAAGGCAGGTCATTCTTCCCTGACAGTTTTGCCTGCCTATCTTTGATTCTAATTTATCTGGGCCAGATCCGTTCTCACCCCATTATAGTTGGCCCATCCAAATTAATCATTTTTACTCTGGATTGCTTCTTGTCCTTTTCATTAGCTAACCTAAATCTTATGATACTATGAACATTGGCCACTACATGATCCCCTTCTGACACTTGATTAATTTGATCCATTTTTCCATAGAATGAAATTTAACAATACCTCCTTCCTCAATGGACTGGAAACATACCGGTAGAAAATTCTTCTGAACATATTCTAGAAACTCTTGCCCATCTCTATACTTTTTGCACTATTACAATCTATTCTATATTAGGATAATTTAAGTTCCCCATTATAACCACTCTATAATTCTGGACCTCTCTGTAATTTCCTTGCAAATTTGTTCCTTTTAATCTTTCCCATTTGTTGGTGACCTATAGAATGCACCCAGCAATGTAATGACACCCCCAGTGGAAAAGCCCCCATGTCCTCCACAGCCTCTCTCTGCCAGGCCGACTCAGGGAAACCCACCCATTCACCTCTCTTCTGGCGCCTGCATTGATGCTGCTGCTTTTAGGGCCTCTTGCAATCCCAGCAGTAGCCACCGTTCCCAGTGACACTGCTGGGACTGAAGGGCTGCTGGCCCTGTGATTGGTCAGCAGCTCTGGGAGATGGGATATGGGCATTTAAAGTCACAGGAACTTTGCTGGCAGGCACTTAACTGCATGAGTGAAAGTCAGTCCACTTGAGGCTCCCAGAAACGGCCATCGCTACAGCCATTAAATTTAGCCCTCTGTCTTATTTTCATGTTTCAGTTGGCAAGGAATAAAAAACCACTCAGGCACAAGGAAGTTATAGGACTTAAGGCAAGCAGGCAGGGAAGTATTTGGGCTGGATGAGCGAGAGAATAAGTAGGTCTGGAAGCATTCAAGATATGTGGGAAGGTGAATTGGCAAAAAATTGATTAACAAGCACCAGGAACAACATGGGCTGAGAAGGTGAATAAACAGGTAGACGGAAAGCAGGTGGGCATACTAGCAGACTGAGAAGCAGTTAGTGATGGACAGGTCAAGCCACAAAACCTTCAATACAAACTAAAAATGGGCAGGTAATTTTGGGTTGCACTTGGGGTGGATAGGTCAGAAAGTACTTAGAAATGTTTCTAATGCATCAGTCTTGGGATGAGTTCACTAATTAGTTGTTTTTGTGGCTTTTTAAAAAAAAATTCAAATGTATTCCTTTTTAGGAGCCGTAAAATATTTAACTATATTTTCTGAATAACATATATCTTTGTTTTTGAAATCATTGCATTCAAAGATGTTTTATGCAGTAAAAATAGTGACTCTGCAGTGACTTTGCATAAATTGAACAAATATTCCTTATAATCTTAAATAATGTTTGTTTGTTGGCTGTTCCTTGATTGTAATTTGACATCATTAATGATGAAAGGTCTGTTACCAAGGCCGTTTAGGAGAGAAGTACGAAACGCCTCTTTATACAAAGGATGGTCGTATTGTGGAACTCTCCCCCATAAAAAGCAGTAGATGCTAGCTCAATTAATCATTTTACATAGAAAATCAATAGATTTTTGATAACCAAGATAATTAAGGAGTGTGGAGCAAAGGTGGGTGGATGGAGCTAAGATGGTAAGATCAAAAGATCAGAAGAAACAGGAGCAGTAAGAAGCCATTTGGCCCATCGAGTCTGCTCTGCTATTCAATAAGATCTGTTGAACTGATTGTGGCCTTACCTCCACTCTTCTGCTAGCCCCCCATAACTCTTAACTCCCTTGTTGATTAAAAATCTGTTTAGCTCAGTGTTGAGTATATTCAATGACCTAGCCCCTACTGCTCTCTGTGTAAGAGTTTTTCAAAGGCTAACAACCCTCTGAGAGAAGAAATTCCTCATCTTTATCTTAAACGGGAGGTCCCTTTTTTTTGAAAGCTAATCACCAATGCATCCACTATCTCTGTAGCCACCTCCTTCAACACTCTGGAATGTAGCACATCAGATCCAGGGGATTTATCAACCTTCAATCCAATTAATTTTTCGAGTACTACCTCTTTATTAATGCTAACTTCTTTTAGTTCCTCATTTTCACAAACCTGTTGGTTGCCTAGTAGTTTTGGAAGATTTTCTGTATCTTCCTCCATGAAGGCAGATGCAAAGTAAGTGTTTAGTTTCTCCGCCATTTCCCTATTCTCCATTATAAATTCTCCTGTCTCCATCTGTAATGGACCAACATTTGTCCTTGCTAATCTTTGTCTTTTCACATACCTAAAGAAACTTTTACAGTCCGCTTTTATGTTTCTTGCTAGCTTACATTCATATTCTCTTTTCCCTTTCTTTATCAGTTTCTTTGTCCTCCTTTGCCGGATTCTAAATTGCTCCCAATCCTCAGGCTTACCACTTTTTCTGGCAACCTTATAAGCCACTTCCTTTGATTTAATGCAATCTTTAACTTATTTTGTTAGGCACGATTGATTCACCTTTCCTGCTGGGTTTTTGCGTTTTACAGGAATGTATACCTGTTGCAGATCATGTAATATTTCTTGAAATATTAGCCATTGCCTGTCTACTGTCAAATGTTTAAATATATTTTTCCAATCCACCATAACCAACTTAAAGTTTTCTTTATTCAGATTTAAGACACTAGTTTCAGAATGAACTACATCACTTTCAAACTTAATGTAAAATTCTATCATATTATGATCAGTATTTCCTAAAGGTTCCTTCACAGCAAGATTATTAATTAGTCCTTTCTCATTACATAATACAAAATCTAAAATAGCCTGACCCCTAGTTGGTTCTTCAACATGCTGCTCCAGAAACCCATCTTGTACACATTCAATGAATTCATCCTCCACAGCATCAGTGCTAATTAGGTTTACCCATACTATATATAAATTGAAGTCATCCATTATTAATGTATTACCCATGTTACATGCAGCTCTAATTTCCTCATTTATACGGTGCCTAACGTTACCACTACAGTTTGGTTGTCTATATACAACTCCCACCAATGTTTAGAGATAAAAACAAAAAACTGCGGATGCTGGAAATCCAAAACAAAAACAGAAATACCTGGAAAAACTCAGCAGGTCTGGCAGCATCTGTTGAAGGGTCATGAGGACTTGAAACGTCAACTTTGCTCTTCTCCGCCGATGCTGCCAGACCTGCTGAGTTTTTCCAGGTATTTCTGTTTTTGTTTCCCACCAATGTTTGTTGCCCCTTGCTGTTTATTAGCTCCGCCCAAACTGATTCAATGGGCAGAATTTTCCCTGAATTGCGCTAAGCATGATAGCAGGCGCGAAAAACGATGTTTTCCCTGCCAGCTGCAATGGTGGGTTTTTGCACCGTATCGTCTGGTTCTCAGTGTATCCCGCCTCATTAATAATGCATGCACAGGAAAACCGTCAGATCGCTGGTGGGCCGCCTTCGATTTGCCTGCCACGCTGTCACCTCAGTGCTTCTGAACTCTGGGTGCCATATTTAATGTGTACCAGAGCATAGCTTACCTCATGTCTACAGACCAGGACTGCACCAGGTGACAAATGGACCCGAAAGCCTGGAAGACGGCAACCCCCAAATGTAGTGATGCCTCACTGGAGTGCCTTTTGGATGCTGTTGAAGCCTGCTGTGATGTCCTCTACCCCAGTTCTGGAAGCAAAAAGGTCCGCCAGAGTCACCTATCTGGCCTGGGAGGCGATGGCAGTGGCAATCAGTGCCAATGGAGCACAGAGATGGTCAGCCATCCAGTGCAGGAAGAGGATGAATGATCTCATCCATTCTGCCAGGGTAAGTCAACCACATCATCACTCTCAATACACATTCCCAACCCATCACACATCCACACCTCAAGGCACAACACCACTGACTCTCACACACGTCCTCACACCTCTATCAGGCTCATATCCTCTGGAGCTTGCGTCCTCTTCCCACTCACCACACATTCCACGCATCCTTATCATCTGCCGTGGCATGCGTCCTGCTCACACTCTCTCCATATGTTTGCATGCAGGAGAAGCTAGCTCACAACATGAGGGAGAGGTCCCAGACTGGGGGGTGGAGTGGCCGATATCAGGTCCCTCACTCACTTTGAGGAGTGCTGACTGGTGAGGACATGGACTGTTCCTGAGGCGACAGTGGTCAGTAGTGAACACCCACGTGAGGATCCTACACAACATAAGAGACCATAAGACATAGGAGCAGAAATTAGGCCATTCGGCCCATCGAGTCTGCTCCACCATTCAATCATGGCTGATAAGTTTCCCAACCCCATTCTCCCGCCTTCTCCCCATAACCTTTGATCCCCTTACCAATCAAGAACCTATCTATCTCAGTCTTAAATACACTCAATGACCTGGCCTCCACAGCCTTCTGTGGCAATGAATTCCATAGATTCACCACTCTCTGGCTAAAGAAGTTTTTCCTCATCTCTGTTCTAAAAGGTCTTCCCTTTACTCTGAGGCTGTGCCCTCGGGTCCTAGTCTCTCCTACTAATGGAAACATCTTCCCCGTGTCCACTCTATCCAGGCCTTTCAGTATTCTGTAAGTTTCAATCAGATCCCCCCTCATCCTTCTAAACTCCATTGAGTCCTCAAACATTCCTCATATGTTAAGCCTTTCATTCCTGGGATCATTCTCGTGAACCTCCTCTGGACCCTCTCCAGGGCCAGCACATCATTCCTGAGATACGGGGCCCAAAATTGCTCACAATATTCTAAATGTGGTCTGACCAGAGCCTTATAAAGCCTCAGCAGCACATCCCTGTTTTTATATTCTAGTCCTCTCGAAATAAATGCCAACATTGCATTTGCCTTCCTAACTACCGACTCAACCTGCAAGTTAACCTTAAGAGAATCCTGGACTAGGACTCCCAAGTCCCTATGCACTCCCTCTCTCAACACAACTGTGAGTGCTCTCTCCTGTTTTTGACTCTATTATCTTATCTCTACTTTGCTTCACAAGGAACTTGGCCAAGTGACCAGCCAGCCAGTCCCTCAGCTCCATTCAGGTCCCCACCTCCAGCAAAGAGGCCACCTCCTTCATTGAAGAGCTAGAAATAAGCAGCCTGGAAGACCCATCACACCGCTTAACCCACACCCTCCACCAGTGTAGATATACTCGCCCCGGTGCGAACGAGATCTAGAACAGGTTTAGGTTCACAATCTGGTGGTCACCGCATGGACAAATGTCTACAGCAGGAGGAGGCAGGCTCACCCGAGCTCCCCGGCACTTGGATGACTGCTGGCAATCAGGCATTTGTGAGGTGCAAGTCAGATGATGAGCCTCTGGATTCGACCTTCCAATTCATTGTGAAGAGTCAGCAGGAGGTGGGGTACATCACACAAGCTGTTGGAAGCCCTCAAAAGAGTGGCATGTAAGTCGGAGGGGTGTGTCCGTCTGCCTTCTGATGAAGTGGTGCCCACATGTGTATGCAATGAGGTTGCCATGGGAAGGGTGGCAGGCGCCATGGAGACCCTGATCCAGCAGAATGCAAAGATGTGCGCAGAGCTACACTCCATCGTGATAGCCATGAGTGAGTTCCTGCAGTGGAAATGCGAGGGAGAAACGGGGCACCTCAAAGTCCCTCCAGGTGCTCCTTCCCCTCAAGGAGTCAGGCCGGGCCCTCAGGCACCTGAAGGGAGGAGATGCAGTAGCTAGACACCCCTGGTCAGGAATCTCCGAGGCTGTCCGCTCCCTCCAGGTGCCCTCTGCCTGTGACCCCCTCAACCTCGTCCTCTGTCACTGCAGAGGGAGCAGCTGGCCCACAGGAGGACAGCCAAAGCAAGCTGGGGTCCTCCAGGCCTCGGCTCTCCAGAGGACGCATGTTGAAGTCATCAGAAGCAACAGGGCCAACCCTTGCACAGGCTGTCTCCATCCCTGCTGTGGATGTCAGCACCTAGAAGAAGTGATAGGCCTAGAAAAGTCAAGAATTTCTGATCGCAAATGGTTGCACAGGTGAGCACATTTTGTTACTTTATAATGTGAAAATATATTCACTTTCACTGAATGTGTAATGTTGTCTTTCAACTTAATTTCCAGGCTTTGCAAGTCCTCCCACTGCACCCCCTCCCCCCCACTAGTAGTTCAGCTGCATGCAGCTGGACCAGGAATGAGTCTGGAGGGCGAAGTATGTGTGTAGCAGGGCCTTTTGGAACCTCATGGGAGTACTCTCCCACGGACACGGAGCCTTCATCCATCACACTCAGCTTACTGTCTTGAGCATTTAAGATGCTGTCTGCCAAGGTTCTCATTCAGTTGTCCATCTGAGCTGACCTGCATCTCTACCCGCCCACTGATTTTACTCCTATGCAGCACCTGTGCCCGTCCAACACAAAGCTCCGCTCACTTTCGATTTGAGCGATATGGTAGTTGTTAAGTTTCTGGTAAAGTCCCCCATCCTTACCCCTCCCCCAGCCATCTATGCCCTTTCCGCCATCACTGTGGACCCCCCTCCTTACCCCGGCATCACTTTCCACCTCCCCACCATTACCCTACAGCACACATCCTCCTCCTTCAGGAATGTCCAGGAACATGCATGCTCCCTACCTTTGTGAAAATCCCACTCCCATCCACACTGACCTCCCTGACCTCCTCCTTCCCACCCCCAGGGTTGGTGTTTGCATTGGTGTCCCCACCAACCACTCTCGCTGCCCCTTCTACCAGTACCGATGCACCCTCACCCTACCGGCTGCCTCTCACACTCACCATTCCCTACTACACAACGATTCTGATAGGGCTTTACTTTGCATCCAATTAGCGGGATGCAAATCGGTTTCTCGCTGGCCTCCAGCAGGATTCGTGATGCACCATGGCAGAAACCATTGGATGATCCCGCTGTGATTTCACGTCGGCGTGAAACCGATTTCAGTCCCGCCCACTGGTCCTGCTAGGGTGCAAACTGTCCACCTTGTACATATCACACCTGTCCCAAAACCAGTTCCAATGCCTCGAAAATCTGATGTCTTCCCTCCTATACCAATTCTCCAGCTACGTGTTCAATTGCTCAATTGTCCCATTCCTATACTCACTAGCACATGGCACTGGGAGTAATCCTGAGATTACTGCTTTTGAGGTCCTGCTTTTTAATTTCTTTCCTAACTCCCTAAAATCTGCTTTCACAACCTCATCCATCTTCCTACCTATGTTGTTGGTACCAATGTTGACTACGACCTCTGGCTGTTCACTCTCCTCCAGAAGAATGTCCTGCAGCCGCTCTGTGACATCTTTGACCCTGGCACCAGGGAGGCAACATACCATCCTGGAGTCATGTCTACGACTACAGAAATTCCTGACTGTTTCCCTAACTAACCTATCCCCTATCACTATTACCTTTCCACTCTTCTTTCTCCCATCCTGTGCAGCTGAATCACCCGTGGTGCCACAGACTTGGCTCTTGCCTCTGAGGAACCATTGCCCTCACCAGTATCCAAAATGGAAAACTGTTTAGTGAGCAAGATTGATTCAGGGGACTCCTGCACTTCCTGCCTTGTTCTCTTAGACTGCCTGGCGGTCACCCATTCCCTCTCTGTCTGCATGCTCCTAACCTATGGTGTGACCACCTCCCTAAACATGATATCCACATAGCTATCTTCCTCATGGATGCACAACAGTGACGCCAGCTGCCGTTTGAGTTCCGATGTCTGGTGGTCAAGCTTCTGCAGTCGGTGACACTTCCTGCAAATGCATTTGTCAAGGATACTTGGTGCATCCACAACTTCCCACATGCTAAATGATAAACATTCCACTTGGGTGAGCTGCCCTGTCATACCATAACTTTACAAACTATTTATTATAAGTAGATTAAGGAGAATAACTTACCAGTTACTCACCAATTAACTTCTTCCCCTGCACCAAAGTATAAACCAAATGCATGAGACTGAAAAAGGTAGAAAAATAAGGGAGCACCTCCTCCCCCTCTTCACTGATCTCCCTTACTCACGAAACTCCCAGCTTCTCACTCTGTGAAGTCATACTAGGTGCACGTCGCACTGAAATCCCTGTATTTATACTCGCTGAGACTCAGATGAGTCAGCTTTGCTACAGCTACAAAAACCAGATTAAGCTAGCTACCTAATTAACTAAATAAAGCTGCTCTCCAGTAGAGAGCTTGCTTATCCCTGCTTAAGACTGGAAGAAATTTAAACTTAACTTAAACAGTAATTTTTAGTTAAATACTAAATGCAACAAAATTAGATTTTTAGAAACAGATTAATACTTAAGATTCCTTCACTCACCCCAAACTCCTAGCAGCTCACTCTATGAAGTAACACTCAGCATCCAAATCTTGGACTCCGGCTCATCAACTCTGAGCTGAATTTACTCGAGCTGCAGACATCGACTGCAGATGTGGTTGCTGTGGATCACACGGGTATCCACCAGACCCACATGCAACAGCTACAAAACATCACCTGCTCCACCATCTTTACTTTGTTTTATCTAAGTAATTAGTTCTCGAGCTATCAAATGTTACTTAGCAATTTTATGGAGTTTAACTAGTTACACTATAAATTTAATACAGTGCTAAAGGGAATCAAAGCTACAATACTCAGCCATGGTACAAACATGGACAAAAGAGCTGAACTCCAGAGGTAAGGTGAGATTGAGTGCCCTTGATATCAAGGCTGCATTTGACCAAGTGTGGCATCAAAGTGCCCTAGCAAAATTGGAGTCAATGGGAATCACAAGAAAACTCTCCACTGGTTAGAGTCATACCTAGCACAAAGGAAGACGGCTGTGGTTGTTAGAGGTTAATCACCTCATTTCCAGGACATGGGTTCAAGAGCTCCTCAGGGTTGTGTCCTAGGGTGAACCATCTTCAGCTGTTTCATCAATGAACTTCCTACCATCATAAGGTCAGAAGTGGGGACGTTCACTGATGATTGCACAATGTTCAGCACCATTCGCGACTTCTCAGATACTGAAGCAGTCCATGTCCAACTGCAGCAAGCGCTGGACAATATCCAGGCTAGGGCTGACAAGTGGCAAGTAGCATTCACGCCACACAAGTGTCAGGCAATGACCATCTCCAACAAGAGAGAATCTAACCATCGCTTCTTAACATTCAATGGCATTACCATCGCTGACTCCCCCACTATCAACATTCTGGGGGTTACCATTGACCAGAAACTGAACTGGATTAGCCATATAAATACTGTGGCTACAAGAGCAGGTCAGGGGTTAGGAATCCTGCAATAAGTAACTCACCCCCTGACTCCCCAAAGCCTGTCCATCATCTTCAAGGCACAATTCAGGATTGTGATGGAATACTCTCCACCTGCCTGGATGAGTGCAGCTTCAATAACACTTAAGAAGCTTGACACTGCCCAGGTCAAAGCAGCCCGCTTGATTGGCGCCCCTTCCATGAACATTCACTCCCACCACACCGACACACAGTAGCAGCAGTGTGTGCCATCTACAAGCTGCACTGCAGAAACTCACCTAGGCTCCTTAGACAGCACCTACCAAACTCACAGTCGCTACCATCTAGAAGAATAAGGGCAGCAGGCACATAGAAACACCACCACCTGGAAGTTCCCCTCTAAGCCACTCACCATCCTGACTTGGAACTATATCATCATTCCTTCATTGTTGTTGGGTCAAAATCCTGGAACTCCCTTCCTAACAGCAGTGTGGGTGTACCTACACCACAGGAACTTCAGGGGTTCAAGAAGGCAACTCACCATCACCTTCACAAGGGCAATTAGAGATGGCCAATAAATGCTGGCCTAGACAGCAAAACCCACATCCATTATTTAAAAAAAAATCACTAGCCAATCAACTCACAGCCTTTCTGCGATGTCACAGTTTGCCTTCTCTTCTCTTACCTGTTCAAATTCCAATGAGGCTCTGGACCCTGGTCCTCCAATCTGATCTTCACTCTTCCCCCTCTTTCATCTCCAGTTGCTCCTGGCTCTAATCAGATCCTCACTCTTGTCCTGCTCTCTCTCTCTCTCTCTCTCTCTTTTATCCCCAGCTGCCACTGCTCTCTCTAGCCAGATCCTCCCCTGCTCTCTCTCTCTCTCTCTTATCCTCTGGTGCTGCTGTCTCCAACCAGGTCTTCAGGCTTCTCCTGTTCTCTTATTTATCCTCTCTGGCTGCTGTCTTCAATCAGGTCAGTGTCCTCAGGATAAGTTAGGATGCAGATCAACCATGATCTTAATGAATAGCACAGCAGGCTGTATGGGTTGAATGACTTACTCCTGTCCCTGTGCTGTTATAAAGGTTTCAGTGATGGATAGGATGTGGGATTTGAAACTCAAGATTAACAGAAAATTAGGTTGCACATTATCTGAATCCACCTGAAACAACAGAGGGGAGAGGATATGGAGTCAGGAGCAATGGTGCTGCATTCTTCAAGGGAGAAAAGTCACATGAGTTAGATTTGCTGAGTGTTCGGCTAGAGACATTTATGGTTGATTCATACTTTATGTGCAATAGGCGGTCTAACATAGGGGTTGCTGTGAAATTGAGGCTAGTGGTAGAGATAAACTTGGGTATTAAAAAATATGAAAATTGACCATGACTGTGGATAACGTCTCCAGGGGCAGCTGGTCAATAAGGAAAAGGAGGGTGTCAAGATGAACTTTGGAGTGCAAAAATCAGGCAAGGTATAAAACATGCTGCCAAATCACTATCACCCTTTTGTCACACAGGAATAATAGTTAAAATTACTCCTGCTACCTTAGCAGAAACCTGTGTTATTCTGGAAAACAGGCTGGACAACCCAATTACAGCAGCCTTTGTAGATTAATCATATATATTACTATTATTAGGAATAAACTTAGTCATATGTACACCAATAACTTAGTTAAAAGCAGTCAGAGCAGATTCAGAAGGAAAGATCCTGTTTGATTAACTTTCTCACCTTTGAGGAAGTGGCAACCCAAGAATACTGTGGTAAGCCTTATAATCTAGACTGATATTCCAATGCAGTACAGAAGACATGCTTCACTGTCGGAGATGTTAAATGAAGGCACCATCTGTCCTCTCAGGTGGACATAAAAGACTCCATGTCACAATTCTGAAGAACAAGAGAATTCTCCTTAGTGCCTTGATCAATATTTTATGCCTCAACGAAAATCAGATCTGGTCTTCATCACAATGCTCATTGAGGCATTATTGTGCACAAATTGGCTGTTATGTTTCCTACATTAGTAACTACACTTAAACAGTATTTAATTAGCTGAAAGGTGTTCTGGGGTGTGCAGAGGTCTGAGTAAACACTATATAAATGCAAGTCTTTCTTTCATTTCTTATGATGTGCTCCATTCAACTTCCAAAAGGCTCTTGATAAGGTTGCACATGAAAGGCTATTAATTATCTGTGGGGGAATTCAGTAAACACTAGTAATGGATAAGCAGCTAGCTGAAGGCTAGCTGGGATGTGGGCGTCACTGCCTCAGCCAGCCAGAATTTATTGCCATCCATAATTGCCCTTGTTCATTGCTGTGAATCTGGATTCACATGTAGGCCAGACCAGGTGAGGACAGCAGATTTCCTTAGTGAGCCAGATGTGTTTTTTTTTACAATAATCAGCAATGGTTTCATGGTCATCATCAGACTTTTAATGAATTCAAATTTCACCATCTGCCATGGTGGGATTCAAACCCAGGTCCCCAAAGCATTACCCTGAGTCTCTGGAACATTAGTCCAGTAATAATACCACTAGACCACTGCCTCCTCTTTTCCTGTTGTTCCTGTTTCATGACTTATTGGTGGGATCACAACTGTTTCTAATTTATATAAATGATCTGAATTCAGAATCTCAATGAAAAGTGGTCAAATTTTCAGATGATACTAAGCGAATTGAGACAGTGGAATTGGAAGAGGCAGTTCAGAAATTACAGAACAAATTGAACAGAAACATATACATTGGCAGAGGAAATTCAATGCAGAAAAATGTAATGTGATAAAATAGAAAGTATATAGGTGGCATGCGTACTTTATAAATGGAGACAAAAAAGCTCAGATTGAAGCTGAAAAAAAGGCCGAGGTGTTCTAGTAGACTCAACACTAAATAATTTGAATAAATGCAGAGCAACAATCAACAAAGCCAATAGGATGCTGAACTGCACAGCCAGAGGAGATAATAATCAAACTCTTTAGTGCTCTAGTCACACCACACATTGAAGATTGCATCCAGTTGTGATTACCAATAAATGGGAAACATTCAGACACCGGAGACATTGTGAAGAACTTCGAGACTAATCTCTTATTTTGGGGTTCTGGATTGAGGAAATTGGGGCTTTTGAGATGAGAAAAACAGGAATCTATCTGAAAGGTGACCTTTACGGTCACAGAATCACAGAATTGTTACAGTACAGAATTTCATTCAGCCCTTTGTCTTTGTGCTGGCTCTCTGCAGGAGCAATTCATCAAGTGCCACTCCCTCACTCTCTTCCTGTAGTCCTGCACATTCTTCCAATATCTGATTCCCTTGTGAATGCCTTGACTGAATCTGCCTCCGCCACATTCTCAGGCAGTGCATTCCAGGTCCTAACCACTCATTGAGTGAAACAGTTTTGCCACTGGTCGCCATTGCTTCTTTCGCCAATTGTCTTAAATCTGGTTCTCGATTCTTCTACCAATGGACAGTTTATCTCTTTCTACACTGTCCAGACCCCTCATGATTTTGAATACCTCCATCAAATCTCCTTTCAACCTTCTCTTCTCGAGAGAAAAGTCCCAACTTCTCCAATCTATCTACATGACTTAAGTTCCTGGAACCACGCTGAAGAATCTTTGATCCCCTCTCTAATGCCTTTACATCCTTCCTAAAGTGTGATTGTTAAGGGTTTAGAAAAAAAAGTGAATCCATCACAATACTTTAAATTAAACCTCGAGTATAACTAGCAAATGGATTCAAAAGATAATTTTTGTATTTATATCAGCAAGTTCTTCTCCACACAAAGAATGATCAACATAATAAACTTCCAGATAGCGTAGTGGAGACTTACGCCCGGGAGCATTTCAGAAGCAATTGGGTGGTTTAATGGGGGAGATGATGATTTCTCTCCACGGGTGAATTAAGATAGGCCAAAATCGTTCCTTAATCATATTGTGTGTATTTGCTGTCACTCGTGCTTGCGTTTCTTCCACCTATCCTCAAAGTGGTGACTCACGCTGAGCTACAACTTCCCAGCAGTTTGTGAACACTCTGGTACCTCGCCCTTATGCCCATCTATCTATATACTGTGTAAACAGAGACTCGAAATATGGACCATTCCCCAAGCAGTCGCGTTCTTTTTCCTAGATTACTCCTTTCCCCAACGTTTTGGCCCTCATATGATAAAAACAAAAAGCTACTGCGGATGCTGGAAATCCAAAACAAAAACAGAATTACCTGGAAAAACTCAGCAGGTCCGGCAGCATCGGCGGAGAAGAAATCAGTTAACGTTTCGAGTCTTCATGACCTCGGTGGAGAAGAGATCAGTTAACGTTTCGAGTCTTCATGACCTTGAAGGGTCATGAGGACTCGAAACGTTAACTGATTTCTTCTCCACCGATGCTGCCAGACCTGCTGCGTTTTTCCAGGTAATTCTGTTTTTGTTTTGGCCCTCATGTTCCCCCAAGTGTTTGCACTATACACTGTAAATAGCTGGAAGCTCTCGTTGCTTATAGTTCCCTGAGACGTGATCACGTAACGAAACTTCCCTGGTGACCATCCCAAGATTCTGCATTTTCAGGTGTAGCAGTCAGGTTGCGCTGGGGACTGTGGGGATTGTAGTTCGCAGCAGCTCTTTAACCCTGGAGAGTGCGGGCTGAGGACTTCAAATCCCACATTGCAGTGGGGGAGTTGCTGCAGGTAGGGGGGCGCCGCGAGGGAGGAGCGGCTGGGAGGTTTACCTGGAGCTCGGAGTGTTTCTTGCGGACAGTAGGAGACGTGGACAAGAAGCAACTTTTTAACCCATATAAACATTACTGATGTACTCCGAGGAATCGTGTCTGTTTGAAGTTAATAACATGGTAAGTGGGGCGGTGTTAGCATTCCCGAGGGGGTGGGGAAGCTTCCGCACTCCATTGTGTACAGGCATTGGGTGGGTAATGGTATTTGGTTTACTGGGGAAACGAGTTTTAAATCGTATCTAAAGCAGTCATGTCGGAGAATGATTGGTTTACTACCACCAATTTTGATGCATTTTACTGTTTATGAAGAGGCGCTTCATGCACTTAAATATGATTGCTATCTAATTTTTTTGTGGACGTAACTTTCATTGATAGTCCTGCATAAAATGCGGTATATTTCACTTTGATGAATGCTGAAATAATATCGAGGCGGTTTGTTGTAAACGTGGGCATTTCAGAGCTTTGAAACCTCAATCCTGTGCAGTTTCTTTAGACCATATTTCCCACACTTTTCTCATTCTTTCTGCCTGGAACCACAGACTCATTTAAAAACGCAATGTTTTTAAACAATGTGAAGTGCAATTTTTATTTTAAAATAACCTGATTTCAAAAAGAAGCCTACTTCTTCATGGTTTCCTGGGTTCTTTGATTTTGTGGAACATTATGATTTTGCATAGCCAGATTGATATACTTCCCTTTTGAAATCCTGTTTTGTTTCTTTGCTGATGTACAGAAAAAGCCTTGTAGTGCGGGAAGGCATTCTAAACCAAGAGACAGTCTGGGTTTTAGAAGTCTCTACATCAGAGGCATATTCTTATAAAGATTTATAAGGTGAGAAGGCAGGGGATGTAACAAGCAGGGTGGATAAAGGGGAACCAGTAGGTGTGTGTTTGGATTTCCAAATTAAGATGCCACAGCTCATGGTGCTGGGGGTAATATATTGGCATGGATAGAGGATTGACTAACTAACAGGAAACAGAAAGTCAGGATAAATGTGTCATTTTCAGGTTGGCAAACTCTAAGTAGGGTGCCAAAGGGATTTGTACTGGAGCCTCAACTATTTGCATTCTATATTAATGATTTCGATGAAGGGACCACATGTATTGTAGCCAAATTTGCTGACAAGGCAAAGGTAGGAAAGCAAGTTGTTAGGAGGGCACAAAGAGTCTGCAAAGAGGTGTAGCTAGGTTAAGTGAGTGGGTAAAAAATGGCAGATGAAGTATAATGTGGCAAAATGTGAAGTCCACTTAAGTGGGAAGATTAGAAAAGCAGAGAGAATAGAATAGAGAGACTGCAGACTGCTCTGGTACAGGAGGATCTGGATGCCCTCGTACATGACTAAAAATGTTAGTATGCAGGTACAACAAGTAATTAAGAAGTCAAATGGCATTATGGTCTTTATTGTAAGGGGATAGAGTATAAAAGCAGGGAAGCCTTGTTACAACCTGGACAGGGCATTGGTGAGATCACACCTGGAGTACCATATACAATGTTGTCCTCTTAGGGATACACTTGCATTGGAAGCAGTTCAGAGAAGGTTCATTAGGCTTATTCCTGAAATGAAAGGGTTGTCTTATGGCGAAAGGTTCAGCAGTTTGGGCCTATTCTCATTGCTTTTTTTAGAAGAATGAGAGGTGATCTTATTGAAATATAAAATATTCTAAGGGGGCTTGATAGGGTGGATGCTGGAAGGATTTTTCCCCTAATGAGGAAATCTAGAACTAAGGGGCACCTTTTAAAAATAAGGGGTCTCCCATTTAAGATGAAGATGGAATTTCTTCTCTGAGGGTCGTTAGTCTCTGAAATTCTCTTCCGGAGATCAGTGGAGCTGGGTCATTGAATATATTCAAGTTAGAGAGATTTTTGATCTACAGGGGAGTCAAAGGTTATGGGGGTAGTCAGGAAAGTGAAGTTAAGTTCAGAAAGCCATGATTTTATTGAATGATGGAGCAGCTTTGAGGGGCCAAATGGCCACTCCCCTATTTCTTAGGTGTATCTTCAGTGATTTGGAGCAAGGGCAGTGATAGATGCACAGTCTTGATGGTGGATGGGTAAATGTGCTTCATCCTCTCCCCAATGTTTGTGTTTCTGCTGTAGAGATGCAGGAATGATGAAAGGTGTGTTTACTTATTTAGGATCTGGTTAAATGAAGTATGGGGATAAGAAGTCAAAGTCATGTTTCTACATCACTTTCCCATGTTTATTACTGTTATCTTGTTCTAATCTCTGTATGCTCATGGAAAATTCTTTAGGGCAATGGTGTCTGAAGAATGTGCCACAACATATTTGTGTGTCATAATTTTATGAAGTAAGAGGCCAGGGAATTTGACATTGTATCACTTCCCAAAAGGATAAAGTTCCATGTAGAAGGCAATTAATTAAACTCAAAGCCTTGGGGATTCACGATAAACGTGGAAATTAATAAGGGTAGGAAACAACAAGTGTTCATCAGAGGAATTATGGTGGTGTGGCAGCAAAGTGCTGATTGGAGTGCTTCAAAGTGGTACCAAGATGATTTGTGATTTAGATAAATGACCTGGATTCAGAATTTCATTGTAAGGTGGTCAGATTTACAGCTGATACTGAACTAAGAAAATGGTGGAATTTTAAACAACCACTCAAAATTATAGAATGAGTAGGACAAAATGCATAAGTGGGCAAAACAATGGCAGACAATTGTAAAGCGTTACACATAGAAAGGAAAAATAGATTTGCATGTATTTCATGAATGGTGTTGAAAATCCTAATGGATTTGGTACTAAAAATGCAAAGCAAAGAGAGCAACAGCCAATTGAACCACATAGCCAAAATAGTACAATATATGTCAGAGGAGGTAAACTTTTTAGTGCTCTAGTCAGACTGCATTTCCAATACTATACCATGTGGTATAGTCTAGGTTACATGCAAAGACTCGAGAATTCAGGGCTTTGCAACACAAAAGGAGGTGGCTGAAAGGTGATTTTTTTTTAAAAGGTGCATAAGATTATTAAAATAAAGTTAATCCAGCATTTTAAACTTCAGCCATAAAATGGAGGTGTGGTGGTGGAAGAGAAAAAGAAGGTACAAAGGGAAACTGTATAAACAGAAGTATTTTATATGGAACCCCTTGAAATAAGAGGAATGAGAACTAGAATAAATAATATATTGAAATTGTTATGAAGTTTTATGATCAGTGCAGTGCCAAGACATGGTGCTAGTAATGACTTGTGACCTCTGAGCCTTGCTGTCTCCATTTTATGTTTGCAAAAAGCTGTTGATCTCTGGGTTTATTTGAGGTTTAATAAAGCAGGACGCCCATGTAATGCACTGCGTTTGGCTATTCTTAAGGGTCTACAAAAAGCCATTGAACTTGTTGTATTGCTAATATGCTTTAACCAGTTGGAGGATTATTCATCAGAGCTCAGAACACATTATCAATGTTGAAACACTTTCAATCTAATGAAAAGAAGTATGCAGACACTATTTGTTATGTGCGATAATTCATATAAACAATAACTACTTATTACTCTAGTTTCTGTTGCACTACTCCCATTGTTTGTGATCTCTTAACATCTTCAGCTTTTGTGCACACAGCACTCACTGTTCACTATTCCATGACAGATGATACCTCTACATGATCACCACAGATAGACAGACACAATATTGATTTTTAGTATTTTGTTAGTGCTCCAAAGTCATCTTAGCACCAGAGAAAGTTTTCAGTGAGAAATAATTGCTAGTAAACTAGGATTTCAATTATGCTTCCAAGAGGAGAGATGGTGGCGTAGTGGTAGTCTGACTGGACTAGTAATCCAGAGGCCCAGGCTAATGCTCAGGGAACAAGGGTTCAAATCCCACCACAGCCGCAGGTGGAATTTAAATCCACTTAATAAAATCTGGAATTGAAAGGTAGCATTGGTGATGGTGATCATGAAACCATCATTGACTGTTGTAAAAACCCATCTGGTTCACTAATGTCCTTTAGGAAAGGAAATCTTACCCACTCTGGCCTACTTGTGACTCCAGACCCACTGCAATATGGTTGACTCTTAACTGCCCTCTGAAATAGTCTAGCAAGCCACTCAGTTCAAAGGCAATTCAGGACAGGCAACTTGCCAGCGATTCCCATATCCCATGAAAGAGTACATTTTTAAAAAAGTGTAACAAAAGAAATAACTTGCCCTTGTACAGCATCTTTCACATCCTTGAAGTCCCAAGGCCCTTTACATCCAACAAACTACTTTTGAAGACTGGTTAGAGTTGCAATGTAGAAAAAATGGCAGGCAATTTGTGCATAGCAAGGTTCCACAAACAGCAGTGTGATAATGACTAAAACAAACTGTTCTGGTGATGTCGATTGAGGGATAAATATTGACCAGAACATTGGGGAATTCCTTTATTTATTCGAAATAGTGTCTTTGGGACCTTTATATCCATCTGAAAATTGACACGTCTGATCGTGTAATGCCCCCACAGTATTGCAGTGAGGTGTCAGCCTAGATTTTGTGCTCAGCAGTGCGATTTGAACCCAGATCCTTGCTACAAAGAGATTCAAGTGCAACCACTGAGGCATGCCTAACATCTTGCAAAGAAGCGTCTCAACAATTTATCCAGGGTGTCAAGGATACTGTTAGACATGTGTCCCAAGTTCTGACCATTTGTTCCTGATTCCTGACTGGGAATTAATAGCCAGTTGATGGGATTCTTGTTTCTGCTTGTCATCCAGTGATACAGACTGAATTAGAGTGAACTGAATTGTCATGGCTTTCTTTATCATGTAGTCTGCCAGTAGTTACATTTGGATGAGGTATTGGATGTTCCTGCTGATCATTACTCTGTCACCTTAAAGGTGGTAAAATTTTAAGCTTGGGGCAAAATTTGGTTTGTTCTTGCTGTTGTATATGATTTGTACCATTTTTCCATGATTGGATGATAAGAGCTCTTTGCCAAAAAATATATAGAATGCAGAAACGTTTTTGCCAGGCCTCAAAGGGAAAAGAAAATAGCCTCGTCATTTGAACTTTGTAGTTTGCTTAAAAATATAATAGTACATATCCCAGGTTTTAGAACTGGTCCAAAACATTTTGCCTCTTTTGGTTATTTTTGCAAAAATTTAAGTTCAGCCAAATTTAAAATCTTATCTGTAAACATCATGTCACAACTTCAAGAGGTGAGAAGAAACTTATTTTAAATGAACACTGCTTAATCTGCAACCTTGGGGTATTTATTAATTGTATAATGTATTACCAATGTTTGAAAATTTGTTGGTTGCAAACCTCAATGCCTCTGCGCTAATAAATTTCTTTCACAGGGCATAGTACCATGACATTGTGAAAATGCCAATCTATATGGATCATAAAAATTCTGTAGTCAAAGTTCCATTTGTTTCTGGTAGATAGATCGGCTCAATCTGCAGAATCAGCCAAACCAGCACACAAAATTGGGGAATTTTAACCGTATCTGAGTTATGCCCCAAACCTCTTGTTTTTGTGTTTTTTCCATGCCTTTATGCTGGTTCAAGGTTCAATTTGTTCGCGTCAGGATCCGCCCACACAACTGACCAAGCCCCCTGGTTGAAATTGCAAGATTCTATTTATTGTGCTGGTTAGGGAAATCTCTTTGATTTGTACTGATTTCCTTATCTACTTGTGCCTAGGTACCTATGTTTTAAACAAAATATTCAATTTCTTAGAAACTGACGAATGTGCACTAATGAAACTGTTTAACAGTACATTATAGTTTTCAAACCATTTTCAACAGTTTTGAATCGGGATACTCAGGTGGAGGATAGAATATATTTACTAAAAATGCTTCTTTTTGATAACCCCATTTTCAGTTAGATTAATGAGGTAATTAACTAGGTACTTGTCTTAAATATATCAACAAGTACTTTGTAATGGAAAGAAAACAATTGCATTCTGTGACTGTGATGGTTCATTGAAGGTTCTATGTTTGTGATCATACAAATATCCTTAAATGAAAACTTGGACTGTAAGCACACCAGTGTAATTTTCAAAGCATTTTGGCTGCAATTTATGATTGTGCCCAAAGCAGAAACTCAGCCCCCTTCCCGCCGCCCCCTCCACCCTATTTCTTTAAAATACATGTGTACATAAGACCAATAATATTGCTTCTCTTTTGGAATTGGTTTTGAGAAAAATCTGCAGTGATTCATTTAAAGGAACAAAATGTAATTTCAGGCCAATCATAGAATGACTTCATTGGCGTTTGATTCTAAAGTTGGTCAATAATCTGCTGGCCTCCAGTACCATATAAGGCTTGTAACATCATGAAATAGTTCCTGCTATCATATTTTGTTGTAAGTTAAAGACTATGAAGAATGCAAAATATGTATTTGTAATTCTGTTAACCACTTGCATTTGGGAAAGTTGTAATTGTTGCTAGGGGACAATATTTTTAGATCTCCACATTTTTAAGGAAGAAATTCTTACTTTATATCAGATAACATATATTGAAGAAACTGCATGTATTTGCCATTTTTGCAAAGGTTTTGAAAATTTAATATGGTTTCTAATTTGAAATGAGATTCTAATTCAATCCTTTAAGACTGTTCAACTTAACTTTGATTAAGTGCTTTATCTATTTCAAAACTTCATTTATTTAAAAAACATTTGGATTACCAAGGTCACATTTACTGACATTTTTTAAATCAAGCTGCAAACTATGTAAGATATGTTGTGTCCTGAGGAAATCGGCTGTACTTTATTTTATGGTAAATTTATTTTTCTATTTATTTTGTATTTAAGGATTTTTTTCAACAATGTAACGGAAAAGTTTATCATATAGCTAAAGCAGTGTTGCAATGCATCAAACTACTCCAACACAAAAATATAGGCATCTGCTCATAAAAAGCAGTGTATATAAACAACATTCACATGAGAGCTTGAGCTTTGCCAATCCATCCCATAAAATCCAGGCAACTCGGTTCAGTTGGAAATACATTTCTCATTCACAGGCTTTTTCTGTTTGAATTTCCTGAACTGAAGGTTTTGGAAAGATCTATTAATGTAGGTGACTAATTGATAGCTAAATACGGAATTAGAAATCAAGATTCGTTAATATCAGCAAGTTGGATGTATGTAATATAATGGGAACATGGACCATATAAGCAACATACAAAGACAAAAAACTTACAACTCTCTGCATACCAAATAGAGGGGTTAAAGTGGAAGGAACTAAATTGAGCCAGGCTAAATTGTAATAGTAAGTATCCTAAGACCTATACAATGGGCCTGATTTTTTTCAAGGCTGGTAGCTCAAGTCAGGAACTTCTCGAAATGGCAGACCTGCCTTGGTTTACAGGGCCTTGTTAGACCCAATTTTCACTCCAGGGAGGTGGGGGTTGGATCAGATTGGGCCTGCCAACCCTGGGAGCATTTCCTAGGTGGCCACAAAGGCGGGTGAATGCTGAGGCAGATTGGTTACAAGGCCTGTCCCAGTTCTCTGGGACTTTGCTCCAATTCTTTAGATAGATGTTATTAGGCCCTCTAGCCTTCATGCTCCACCCACCCCCCCCATGGCCCCTTCATGCCAACTCATGGCCCCAAATGCTCTCATGCCACCTCCATTGTCACTCACCCAGCATGCACCATGGGTAGACCTAAGGAGACATGTGGAGATGGAAAGTAATACTTCTAATGACCTAATCTCACTCATAGACACTTGATTACGAAAAAAACCCATTCAAAGCTTTTAAAACTCCGTGTTCAATCTCATAAAAACAGACTTTTATTCCGACTCCAAATGAAAGACAGCTAATCCTTTTAATGGCCTCATTTAACTGTCAATCAAACTGAATTCAGGACCCCCTGCTGAGATGATAGTAGCTTTTGAATCTTAGTCAAACATTCATAATGACATAATAATAGGTATTGGGACATTTTAACAAAGAGCTGATAAATAATAATAATTATTATTATTATTAACAAAGAGCTTTATTGAAAGTACACAAACAGATGGTAATTTTTTCTAATCTACACTAGATGGTCTGTCCATCAAAGCAGTCCAGGATTCAGTGTTTCTTTTAACTGTGTCTGACAGCATAAGCCTATTTTTTTTCCCCCAATTTCAAAGAGCAGGGGATTTAAATACTTCAGACCATGACATTGAAACAGACCTTATTTACCCTTCAAGAATGTTTGTCTACCCCATCAATTTGTGACTCCCACACAGTTGATTAAGGCCCTTGAAACAGCCAAAATGGAATCTGTTTGAACTCAGCAATATTTTCAAATGATCCTGCTGAGTTCTAGTTTACCGCCCACGTGAATCGCACCCTGCCCCTTTCTCCATGCTAGGAAAAATTAGATGGCTGGAAATGTGGGCTGGGCTTCCGCATCTGGGTCCTGCCTACCATTTTTAAAGATCCACAGAGTCTTCCTGACTCTGCGAAAATCCGGCTGATCAAACTCACTTTCAGAGTCTATCTTCAAATTTTGTAAAAATAATTGTTGAAAACCTATGGTGCTTGCTACAAATAATTGTGTCAAGCTAAATCTTAAACTTGCCAATCCTTTGGAATTCGAACTTTTAGTGCCTGGGCCAACCCTATGCAATCCATAGCTATGACTAGGCCACTATTTTATGGTAAATGAATAATGCAGTTCTGTATTTATAATTCATGTTTTGGGAATAACACTCCATGATTCTGTTTGTTTATGTTTAGGCTGATTGTCACAGGCAAAGCATTCCATAAACAATGATTGAGGCAGAGACTGTTGCAGCTTGTAAGGGAAAATTGATAACTAATTGAAGGTGAAAATACAGCAATGTGGAGAGAGTGTGGGGCAGTGGGATTCATTATAAATTGTTCTAGCAAACATGATGGCATATTTGCTTCCTCTAGTTCTATGATGAATTGGTCAAATTCTATTTTTATTACATGTAGGATATTTTCCAATTTTTTCCATTGCCCATTCTCTTCCCCAACATAATTCTGTAAGTTACCGTCTGTATTTGTCCATTTTTAATAAAAATGCACCAATGTTTTTGACTATAATTGACAGTATTCCTGTAGCAGGAGAACTCAGACAAGAAGGACATTGGAAGTTTGCCAGGAAAATACCAAGTTTGTGAAACATACCCTGCTGAAGCTGGCATGCGGGACATTTTTTACTTCACCCAGAACCAAGTAGACTGCAATACTAACTTTATCCACTGGCATTAACTAGTACAGAATGTTTTGTAGAATATAGTAATTGCCATTCAGCTGGTTTTAAGGTTTGTGATTGACATCACATATTCCTCATTCCTTTGTTTTCTCTTTTATAATTTTCCTTTTTTAAAGTTCTCAGACATGATATTGCCACACAGTTCCATACTTATCTCTCCTAAAGCTGCTTGTTTGAATTCCTTTTGTCTTGAGTTATTTCTTTAGTATCTGCTTTACCACCTCCTATCTCCATAAATTGTATCTTGTCCAAATTTGCTGAATGCATCCTGTCCTGACCTAAATTCTGCTCATCTTTATTGACCTCCATTGGATACTTTCTCTGAATACACTGAATCCTACATCCACGTGATTGTCTTCAGTCTCCTTCCTGGGCTTGCTTCACATTGTTGCCTGCTCCCCCACAACCTTATGTTCCACATACATCCTGTGGCACTCCTTCTATTGGCCTTCTCTACAACCCATCTGTTATGACCACTGCATATGTTAATTGCTGAGCAAACCAAATCCCAGAGGGAAACTTGACTTACGGGCCATACCTTTTTGTTTGTATTCTGAAAATGAGAAGAAAATGTACTGACCTCAGCAGCAAGAAGTCCAGTAATGTTTTTCTGGGATTTTTAAAAATGAAAAAGTTATTTAACAAGAATAAAAGGAAACTTCAGCACACAAGATTACAGTTGCACTGTTAAAATTAGTCTTACAAAACATTTTCCCAAAAGACTTCCTACTTGGTCAGGCCCACAAGTAAACACCTTCCAGGCAACACTCTCATAGATGTTTAACTATGAAAATTCAGTAATATTACAAGGCAAACTGCTGTAGCTTTAATAAAGACATACCACGTGACCTCTTAAAACTCTCTCCCACTTTGCTGTGGAAATCCAAAGCTTCAGAACAAGACTGGCTTTTGCAGCCCAAGACATTTCTGGCTTGAGTGGATGGCTGATTCAAATGGCACCTTCTCTCAGCCTAGAGCTGTTTCCAGGAGATCTTCCTCACATAGCCAATAGTCCACAGCTACAGCTAACAGCTCACAGCCCACAGCTACACTAAACTTTCCACGGTAACTCTAAAATACCTTTTTCTCCCTTTCACCTCGGGCTTCAATGCTCTGACACCTCTTTCAAACTCAAATCCTTCCAAATATAAAATCTTTCATGTTTCTATTTTGTTTCTGCTTTCAGGTCAATAAAATGTAATATACCCTCACCTGTTTACCTATGGAGCTATGCAAACATGTTTCTTGATACCTCTGACTTCCCTTTGATGTTCAAACAAACTCTCAACTCACCTAAAAATGCAAATGTTAGATTCAGTCTAATCACTTTTACCTCAAATCCCTCATAATACCTTATTATAAATGTGCAAACCAAATGCCTCTATCCTTCCACGTTTTAAACCCCCAGACAATCTGCCTTCTAGGAACCTTTCCCCAGCTGAATTAAATCATACATAAACACACACACACACACACACACACACACACACACACACATATACACACAGTGAAGAAGGCTGTCTAACACAATATTCCCCAAAAATATTTTTTAAAAATCCATTCTCACACATCATTGGCAAAACCTCCAGCCATCTCGGTCCTACTTTCTGGGACCTCTGGCATAAATGTCCCCCTCTGCACTTCTCTCTGCGCCTTTTTAAAAAAAAATCCTTCTCAAGCTTACACTTTTAACCAACCTTAAGGTCACGTCCCCAACACTCTCAACCTGGCTTGGTACTCATTCCTTGATCTTTTTATCTACCTTTTTTTTCCTTTTACACTCCCTTCACAAATTGCTGTTGGACATTTTCTACGCTCAAGGTGCAGTATAAATGTTGTGATTTTGGAGCATGAGTATTGATGTGCTGTGTGAAGGAGAGTCAAACCAATGATAGAAAGAAAGACTTGCATTTTTATAGCACCTTTCACAACCACAGGACATCCCAAAGCACTTTACAGCCAATAAAATACTTATTGAAGTGTAATCACCCTTGTAATGTAGAAACTTACATTACAAGCCAATGTGTGCACAGCAACCTCCCACAAACAACAGTGTGATAAGGACCAGATAATCTGGTTTTGTAATGCTGATTGAGGGATAAATATTGACCATAATGCTAAAGCTAACTCTCCCATGGCTACGTTCGCAGCTGGGTGCCCCTGGAGAGGGAAGCATGCGGTGTCTGCCAGCACCATCCTTCCATGCCCGGTGGGCACCACGGGGACTGGGTTGCTTTATCGACCCTGTTAATCACATTTTGGTTTGATATTTGTAAGTTTTCTTTAAACTTTGTCTTTGGTTTTACAGCTATCCTAATTTAGGGGCTGTGTTTACTTTATCCCTCATTTTGTTAATTTAGTTTATTTGGCTGACTCTAAAAGAGTTAAAGCTTACTCCCCTGCTGCTCTTCTAAATAGTGCCACGGGATCTTCTACGCCCATCTGAAAAGGCAGACTAGGCCTCAATTTAACTTCCTCAGTACTGCATTGGGTTATCTGCCTTCGTTTTTGTGCTCAGTCCTGGGGTGGGACTTGAAACTACAACCTACTGTCTCTGGTGAGGGTGCTATTAACTATGCCACAGCAAGGATTAAAATCCACATTTAGCTTGTTAGTTGTTGTCAGGTTCCATTCATACATCACCCCTGTCCTTGCTGATTTAATTTAGAGGGCAAAAAGCCAATTTTAATTTATATACCTGGGTCAGGATTTTATCCATCAGGTCAGGACCCTGATGTCGTGATCAAATGCAGGCCAGCAGCCTGCACTGGGTAGGAAACACCCAGCAGTGATTTTCCCCAAATTTGCCAATTAGTGGCCAGAGGGGTGCCTGCCATCCAATTAAGGAAGGCAGGTTGACTCTTTAAGCTCGAGGGTCAATAGGAAGCCCTTCCACATTGAAGAAGCAGCAACTTGCAGTTTGATATGTCAGAGAGAGAGAGAGACACATGCACTCCATTTTGAGGGGTCCTCTCTCCAACTTTTAAACATTTAAATTAAAAAAGGTTTCCGCAACCGGGCCACTGTCAATGAGGGAGAACCACCCCAAGGGGCGGCCTGTGGTTGCAGCTGAGGCTTGGCTGGCAGGAAGGCCTGCCTGGAGTGCTGGTCCCATGGCCTGTCACCTGCAGGCCACCAACAGGCAGCTGGTCTAATCCCCAACATCTCAGGAGGCCTGAAGGCTGACTAGAAAAATTCCAGTTTGTCTCTGACAATAGGCCTTAATTGGCTTTAAATAGCCTTAATTGGCTACCCACCTCTTGCGAGTTGGTAGTCCTGTGGCCTCTACCACTGCCCTCCCACCCCAATTCCACCTCTGGGAAAAAGGGTCCGGGGCAAGCTGATGTCAGCAAGCCTGCACAATGGCCTGTGGCGTGAATTGTTGTGCCCTCTGCCTTGACAGTGGCTCCCATCGGACCTAATAGTTGTGCCCCTGGTATCAGTCTAACTTATACTGTTTCAAGTTCCCTTTTGTTTTGTTATGCATATCATTTTATATCCATTAAAAGGAGTTGATACTAGTTTTAAACAAGATTTATTGGCATGTTCAATTACTGAATTTACTGTATATACAGTCTATCCTAATATGTATATGGTCATAAGCTCTCTACTAGGATACGTTGTCAGAAATACCTGTAAAATTTCACCAAAACCACTTTGTTGCTCCCTGTCTGTAATATCAAAGAAAAATTAGAAAACAGCCATAATCACACAAGTCAGACCTACCGACATATGATCTCTCAGTTCTAACAGGGCTGTCACAATCAGCTTTGACAAGCTGACAGAATAACAAATTCTCCAGTTTAAAAAAAATTGGACCAATGACAACAGATAAATGCATTCAGGGCATTTGACAGTCTCGTCAGTATATGACCTTTCAGCTAGGATAGGCTGTCACAATAACCAGTTCGACAACACTGTGAACAACTACAGCTTAAAAAAAAATTAGAAGGAAAAAGCGTTTGTAAATAACACAGTTGTTGTGTGTCTACATTGGTAACTTGCTTTGGTCATTAATGTACTAATGATAGTAGTGGTAGTTTACCCAAAGGCAGGTCTTCTCATTTCTCCTTGCCCCGTGTTCCTGTGTTTTCCTCTTTGGTTTCTTGTAAAAGCTTCCCATTTTCAACTTCAATGCATGATATGTCTGAGGAAAAAAGTACATTAGGTGTTTTCCTGTTGCCACCTTCGTGTGCTTTGAGGAAACATAAGTCATCTCCCTGAAGGATGCTCCACCTGTAAGCAGCCATTGTTCCTTGAGGTTCTAGCTGTTCTGTCATCACCACCGCAAATTCACCGGTTCCGCCGTTGGCCATTGCTTTGTAGCTCTTAGCATGGGAACCTTGCCTGGGCTGGGCCGACTTTCAAATGGGCAGGGACCACTTGCCACTGAGGTCTTAAATCACCCTGCTAATACGCATTTCCTAATACAAAAGGCAAAATATTACAGATGCTGGAAATCTGAAATGTAAGCAAAAAACGCTTAAAATACTCAGCAGGCCAAGCGGTGTCCATTGAAGAAAGAGAAACTGTTCTCCAGCGATGCTGCCTGACCCGCTAAGCATTTCCAGTGTTCTCTGTTTATCTCTCTAAATCTTAAATAGACTTGGCTGATGGCATCCAATTTTACTCCCCACAAAGGATGGGAGAGGCTCGGAGGGAAGTTAAAACATCAGGATCGAGCAACCTAGTCCCATTCCCATGAGCCTAAAAGTTAAACAGGGAACAGTCCATCGAAGCTCCCAGTAAAAGGCCTAATAACATTATAAAGTCAGGGTCTATGGCATCATCAGTGCCATTACTTAAACTTCATAGTGAATGAGAGGGAAGTTCATGTTTGTGAACTTCTGGGAGCGGATCTGAGACGGGAGGAATCAAAGGCCAAGGTAAGTGCTGAAGATCAGCTCCTTTTTGATCAGGAGTGCTCCACACAGGCCTCACTAGTATGTGTTTGGCCTTCCCAGCCTGTGTGACTGCCAGCATCCCCCTCCTCGCAACCTCCACCACCTTGATGATCAAATCATATCTGTTTTTCTCACTCTCCAAACCCACCCCTCCACCTCGTGTTCCTGGAGCATTCAACTTTACTGACTGCTGGGGACCGTCCCCATATCCTTCTGCCATTTGTTTGTGCTCCCACTTTCTGGTCAAGTGGGATTTAGTCGGCTGTCAGGCGGCAGTCTGCAGGAGATTATTTAAAAAAAGTCATGTTATGTTTCCAGGGCCTCCATGTCCTGGCCTTTGCGCGTTTTCCCTGTGCTGCCGTGCTCCCCCACAACCTCCCAATTAATATTAGAGCGATTGGCTTTAGTTTTTTTGGTTAGAAATTTACTCCGGTATTAATGTAGTTTTTAAAGACAGGAAAGGACCTAAAAAAAATCCATACATACATAGGTTGACATTTTCCATTTTTGGTTTTTAGTACCTCTCTAAGAACTTGAGAAATTAAATTCAGTTGGCAGATTTTATACATTAAATACATTTCATATCCTTTGAGAAGTTTGCTCAACTTGCTCCCAGAGTAGTTTTACTATTTTAAAGTCCTCTTGTTGATTTCATCATTGAATTTGATGAAAGGCTTTCAATGTTGTTGTTTTTCCAATGTTGGGTACTGATTTTAATTCCAGAAACACCAAATATTCAACACCCAACTAAAGTCTCTTAGAATCCACAAGTATAGTTCAATTGTGTCAATTCTCAATAAAACCAAAAGGCTTATAGTTTAGTAAATGACCATCAAATTGATTGTCACCAGCACAACTCTACCTGAGGTGGGGTTTTCGAGGGAAGAGTATAGCAGCAATTTGAGTTGAACTTTCAGTTCATGCCCACAATGACAGTACAGTCCCTACCGCATGGTGTCAACACAATTTGCTTGCTATATGTGGCGGGGACTGGAACCAAGAAAGCATTGGGACCCAGGTTCTCGCACCAACGAGGAGCTCAACAAGCTGAAAGGAGGACTCTCAGGAATTCTGGAGGTGCCAGGGGACTAGTGGTGGCGGGGCAGCTGTTTCATATTTTAATTAATGGAAGCAGCTCTACTTGTAGTCAGAGGTGCGCTTAAACAGAAATTGTGCAAACAGCTGCTTGAAATGCCCAAAATAGCTGGTGCTCTTAATACGGTTTTAAGAGGTGCTTTTGTAATTGAAGCATATGGAAATGGTGAATAATTAGCATCATTTTCCCAACCTAGGCAGGTGTCCTGGATATCATTTCTTCTGAAAGAAGGTAATCTCTGATTGCTTCCTCAAGATCCTCACAACTGTCATAGCCTTCCAACTCCACTTACTTCAACATTTACCCTAGTAAAACTCCACCAAGCAACTTCCAACTGACTAGCCTTTTCTCTTCATTTGACACAATACTTCTGCAGTTGTCAATCTGCTCAGTCATTTCAGCACCTGCACCTTTGCTTTTGGAGCCAGTAAAACCTTTACTTTCTCAAACCTGGCCAAATTCCCCTAATATGGTCCCCATCATGACTCCTTTTAAGTCTAAAAGGCATAAAATTAAATTCAATTGTAAGGGGAGTAGATAGGCATTTCTGTGGCCGCAAACTAGACTCCAGGATGGTATGTTGCCTCCCTGGTGCTAGGGTCAAGGATGTCTCAGAGCAGCTAAAGGGCATTCTGAAAGGGGAGGGTGAACAGCCAGTGGTCATGGTACACATTGGTACAAACGACATAGGTTAAAAAAGGGATGAGGTCCTAAAAGCAGAATATAGGGAGTTAGTAAATAAGTTGAAAAGTAGGACCTCAAAGGTAGTGATCTCAGGATTACTACTAGTGCCACATGCCAGTCAGAGCAGAAATAGCAGGATATATGGAATGAATACATGGCTGAAGAGATGGAGTGAAGGGGAGGGTTTCAGATTCCTGGGGCATTGGGACCAGTTCTGGGGGAGGTGGGACCAGTACCAACTGGACAGGTTACACCTGGGCAGGACCGGAACTGATGTCCCAGGGGGAACATTTGCTAGAGTGGTTGGGGAGGGTAAACTGAAATGATGGGGGGATGGGAACGTATGCAAGGAGTCAAGAGGGGGAATCAAAGACAAGAACAAAAGACAGAAAGCGGAATAAGAAAAGTGATAGCGAAATCAAGGGCAAGAATCAAACAGGGCCTCCGTGAAAAATAGTGGGAACGGGACAAGTAATGTTAAAAAGACAAGCCTTAAGGCTTTGTGCCTTAACGCGTGGAGCATTCGCAATAAAGTGGATATATTAACCGCGCAAATAAATGTAAACAGGTATAATATAGTCGGGATTACGGAGACATGGCTGCAGGGTGACCAGGTATAGGAACTGAACATCCGGGGTATTCAGTATTTAGGAAGGACGGACAAAAAGGAAAAGTCAGTGGAGTTGCATTGCTGGTTAAAGAGGAAATTAATGCAACAGTGAGGAAAGATATTAGCTCCGACAATGTGGAATCTGTATGGGTAGAGCTGAGAAACACTAAGGGGCAAAAAACGTTAGTGGGGGTTGTATATAGACCTCCCAAACTGTAGTGGTGATGTTGGGAATGGCATTAAACAGGAAATTAGAGACGCATGTAATAAAGGAACATCTGTAATTATGGGTGACTTTAATATGCATATAGATTGGGCAAATCAAATTAGTAACAATACCGTAGAGGAAGAATTCCTGGAGTGTATACAGGATGTTTTTCTAGACCAATATATTGAGGAACCAACTAGAGAACAGGCCAAAACAAGAACAGAATTACCTGGAAAAGCTCAGCAGGTCTGGCAGCATCGGTGGAGAAGAAAAGAGTTGACGTTTCGAGTCCACATGACCCTTCAACAGAACTGAAGTATAGTTAGGAGAGGGGTGAAATATAAGCTGGTTTAAGGTGGGGGGCGGGGGGAGAGAAGTTGAGGGTGGGGTGGTTGTAGGGACAAGCAAGCAATGATAGGAGCAGATAATCAAAAGATGTCACAGACAAAAGGATCAAAGAGGTGTTGAAGGTGGTGATATTATCTAAGAAAAGTGCTAATTAAGAATGGATGGCAGGACACTCAAGGTACAGCTCTAGTGGGAGTGGGGTGGAAAGACTGACCAGGTATTAGTTGTAGATTTAAAAATAATGGAAATAGGTGGGAAAAGAAAAATCTATATAAATTATTGAAAAAAAAAAGAGGGAGGGGGAAGAAACGGGGTGGGGATGGGGGGGAGGGCGTTTAAGATCTAAAGTTGTTGAATTCAATATTCAGCCCGGAAGGCTGTAAAGTGCCTAGTCGGAAGATGAGGTGCTGTTCCTCCAGTTTGCGTTGGGCTTCACTGGAACAATGCAGCAAGCACCTCATCTTCCGACTAGGCACTTTACAGCCTTCCGGGCTGAATATTGAATTCAACAACTTTAGATCTTAAACTCCCCCTCCCCCATCCCCACCCCATTTCTTCCCCCCCCCTCTTTTTTGTTTTCAATAATTTATATAGATTTTTCTTTTCCCACCTATTTCCATTATTTTTAAATCTACAACTAATACCTGGTCAGTCTTTCCACCCCAACCCCACTAGAGCTGTACCTTGAGTGTCCTGCCATCCATTCTTAATTAGCACTTTTCTTAGATAATATCACCACCTTCAACTCCTCTTTTTGATCCTTTTGTCTGTGACATCTTTTGATTATCTACTCCTATCACTGCTTGCTTGTCCCTACAACCACCCCACCCTCAACTTCTCTCCCTCCCGCCCCCCACCTTAAACCAGCTTATATTTCACCCCTCTCCTAACTATACTTCAGTTCTGTTGAAGGGTCATGTGGACTCGAAACGTCAACTCTTTTCTTCTCCACCGATGCTGCCAGACCTGCTGAGTTTTTCCAGGTAATTCTGTTCTTGTTTTGGATTTCCAGCATCCGCAGTAGCTTTTTGTAGAGAACAGGCCATCCTAGACTGGGTATTGTGTAATGAGAAAGGAATAATTGGCAATCTAGTTGTTCGAGGCCCCTTGGGGATGAGCGACCATAATATGATAGAATTCTTCATCAAGATGAAGAGTGACGTAGTTGATTCTGAGACTTGGGCCCTGAATCTTAATAAAGGAAACTACGATGGTATGAGGCGCGAGTTGGCTATGATGGATTGGGAAATGTTACTTCAAGGGATGACGGTGGATAGGCAATGGCAAACATTCAAAGAGCGCATGGGTGAACTGCAACAATTGTTTATTCCTGTCTGGCGCAAAAGTAAAACAGGAAAGGTGGCCAAACCATGGCTTACAAGGGAAATTAGAGATAGTATTAGATGCGAGGAAGAGGCATAGAAATTGGCCAGAAAAAAAACAACAGACCTGAGGATTAGAAGCAGTTTAGAATTCAGCAAAGGAGGACCAAGGGATTGATTAAGAAGGGGAAAATAGTGTACGAGAGTAAGCTTGCAGGGAACATAAAAACTGACTGTAAAAGTTTCTATAGGTATGTGAAGAGAAAAAGATTGGTGAAGACAAATGTAGGTCTCTTATAGTCAGAAACGGGAATTTATAATGGGGAACAAAGAAATGGCTGACCAGCTAAATACATACTTTGGCTCTGTCTTCACAAAGGAGGGCACTAATAACATACCAGAAGTGTTGGGGGACACAGGGTTTAGTGAGAGGGAGGAACTGAAAAAAATCAGTATTAGTAGGGAAATGATGTTGGGGAAATTGATGGGATTGATGGCCGATAAATCCCCGGGGCCTGATAATCTACATCCTAGAGTACTTAAGGAAATGGCCCTAGAAATAGTGGATACATTGGTGGTCATCTTCCAAGATTCTATAGACTCTGGAACAGTTCCTACAGGTTGGAGGGTAGCTAATGTAACCCCACTATTTAAAAAGGGAGGCAGAGAGAAAATGGGGAATTATAGACCAGTCAGCCTGACGTCAGTAGTGGGGAAATTTCTAGAGTCCATTATAAAAGATTTAATAGCTGAGCACGTGGAAAAGAGTGGCAGAATCGGACAGAGTCAGCATGGATTTATGAAAGGGAAATCATGCTTGACAAATCTACTGGAATTTTTTGAGGATGTAACTAGTAGCGTTGATGAGGGGGAGCCAGTGGATGTGGTTTATTTGGACTTTCAGAAGGCTTTCGACAAAGTCCCACATAAGAGGTTGGCATGTAAAATTAAAGCACATGGGATTGGGGGTAGTGTATTGAGATGGATAGAAAACTGGTTGGCAGACAGGAAACAAAGAGTAGGAATAAATGGGTCTTTTTGACTAGTGGGTTACCGCAGGGATCGGTGCTGAGACCCCAGTTATTCACAATATATATTAATAATTTAAATGAGGGAACTAAATGTAATATCTCCAAATTTGCAGATGACACAAAGCTGGGTGGGAGGGTGAGCTGTGAGGAGGATGCAGAGATGCTTCAGGGTGATTTGGACAAGCTGAGTGAGTGGGCAAATGCATGGCAGATGCAGTATAATGTAGATAAATGTGAGGTTATCCATTTTGGTAGCAAAAACAGGAAGGCAGATTATTATCTGAATGGCTATAAATTGAGAGAGAGGAATGTGCAACGAGACCTGGGTGTCCTTGTACACCAGTCGCTGAAGATAAGCATGCAGGTGCAGCAGGCAGTAAAGAAGGCAAATGGTCTGTTGGCCTTCATAGCCAGAGGATTCGAGGACAGGAACAGGAATGTCTTGCTGCAATTGTACAGGGCCTTGGTGAGACCACACCTGGAATATTGTGTGCAGATTTGGCTTCTTTATCTGAGGAAGGATGTACTTGCTATAGAGGGAATGCAGCGAAGGTTTACCCGCCTGGTTCCTGGGATGGTGGGACTGACATATGAGGAGAGATTGAGTCGATTAGGATTATATTCGCTGTTGTTCAGAAGAATGAGGGAGGATCTCATAGAAACCGATAAAATTCTAACAGGGCTAGACAGGGTAGATGCAGAGAGGATGTTCCTGATGGTGGGTGAGTCCAGAACCAGGAGTCACAGTCTGAGGATATGGGGTAGACCATTTAGAACTGAGATGAGGAGAAATTTCTTCACCCAGAGAGTGGTGAGCCTATGGAATTCGTTACCACAGAAAGTAGTTGAGACCAAAACATTGTATGCTTTCAAGAAGGAGTTAGATATAGCTCTTGGGGCGAAAGGGATCAAAGGGTATGGGGAGAAAGCGGGAGCAGGCTAATGAGCTGGATGATCAGCCATGATCATAATGAATGGCGGAGCAGTCTCGAAGGGCCGAATGGCCTTCTCCTGCTCCTAGTTTCTATGTTTTTAAATGTATCTGATGCATAATTGGATTAGACATCCAGCGCCATATCCGGCTGGACTGAATTAAGCAATATTAGGCCTTGCTATCCTCTGCTATATCTGCAAACTTTTTCACTATTATCTTGGTGAGCAATTACAGCAGCTGCCATTTTTTCCTCCATTACCAAGCATACCCTTAGAACCCTCTCCACCCTCCCCGCCAACAAGAAGTGTGAGGAGCTCATAGATTTATTTGTCAATAAGGTTGAGACCTTCGGCTCAGCTGTTTCTGCTACACTCTAATCTTTCCCTTGTCCACCAGCCATGAATTCTCATCCCCCACACCAAGTCCTTTTCACCTGTCACCACTGACCAGCATTGCCTCCCAGCCTTCACATTTTCCAAGTTTTAGAAATCTTACCCTTGCGTTAAAGTTCTTTCATGGTTTTGGCCCTCCATATCTTTGTAACCCCCTCCAGTCCTATAAGCTTCCCAGAACTGCCTGCTCCTCCAACTCTAGCCTCTTGTGTATCCCTCATTTCCTTTGCCCCACCATTGGCAAGACTTTGCTTAAAACCTACTTGTCTGACCAAGATTTTAGTTACTGCTCCTAATATCTGATTTTGGCTCAGCCAGTTTTTTTAGTTAGATTACCCACCAGCTCTTTAATGTAGTTGAGGTTATCTGTAAACAAGAACAGGACCCTGGTTGTTTTTTATTGTTGAGCAAGCCACATGTGCACATGATGCATGCACAAAGTATTTGTAGGCTCTGTTGCATCATGTGTTGTGTTTAAAACATTAGTTTACAAGACAGTTTGAGTCTTAATCCCACTTTTTTTTTTATCCCCCAACATTTGTCAATGCCACAACCACCACCTACTGAACTTCCCAGATGATGGAATCATTTTGCCTGAGCTGTCATCTGTTTTACGTTTTTCTATATACTAGTACCACCTGACCCTTTAGGAATATTTTTCCTTTGTTCCTCCCTGCTGCTATATGTCTTGGCATCATTTTACTTGTCTGTTTATTAAATAATTATGAAATGAACCCCCATTGACTTTAATTTCCGGACAGTAGGATTCATGTAGTCAACAGAGCAACTAGCCATTTAGTACAAATATTTTAAAAACAACCGTTATTTTTGGAATAAAATATATGGTTTGAAATAAGTGCTTGTAAATAAAATGCAGGTCTCACAGCATTTTGTAGAAAAGAAATCACTTGATTCTTGGGGTACTTGTTTTGGGTCCATAAAGTGTTAGCAATGTGCATTCTTCAGTCAAACCCATGTCCTGCACCTAGCAATGTTTGAACCTCTTAACTGGTATTACAGTATTAACAGGCCATTGCCTTGGAGCAGAAATGGGTACAAGATTGAATTCTGCTCCCTGTAAATTTCTGATCTGAGGGTGGAAAGCTTTGGCATACATTATTGGGATAGGGAGAGAAAACAGAGAGGAGGGCTGCACCTTGATGATCCCTAAGACCTGCCAATGGCAGCCTTCAGTAAGCTTTGGCAATGTCCTTTGGACAGGCCATTCTTTTATCTTGTTTTCTTTATCTACTTATCAAAATCGTGCAAGGGTTCCCCATTCAGCCATGATTCATCTTAGTTTCTGGGAATCATTTATATATCGCAGTAGGCAAAATATTTCCCTTGCAGTGCACCCTGGACATTGTTGATAAGATCAATCTGTAGAGCCCAATTCTGGATCATCTGGCATTTTGGAATTGCATTTCTGCTATATGTTTGCTCAATATGAATGTCCCAACCGAAACATATAATGTTCCTTAATTGTCTGTTTTTAAAACACAGCTGGCTATAATGCCACTTCATGACTAAAACCTGTGATAGCAATGCATTTTATAAGAGTGCCTACCCTTTCTATGAAGTTTTAGTTGAATGACTTTTGCTTTGGTGTGTGACTCAAATTTGGAAGCAGTAGCAGATAGGCATCCTACTTTACAAATAAAATGTCTTATCAGGCAAATTCTGCATTTTACTGGAAGTTAGTTCTGTGTCAGAATTTTAAGCTCAATAGTTCAATGATTTAAATATAATAGAATGCTATGCATGTCCCACACTGCCTAGCCTGGGAAATAAAGCTGAAAGATAAACAACAAGCTTAGAACACCTCTTTATTGATTTAGTCGGCCATTATTCTGGAACCAACATTTTTCAAATTCTTGTAATTGTCTGCAACAGACAAGGTTAATGCGTCATTTTGGTAGAATTCCATTGGAACAAAAGAAATGGGAGCCATATTGCTCATGGTACATTTAACTTTACAGCAAGACATTGAATACTTATCATTGAACTATTGTTTCACATCTAATCCAGTTTATTTTTGACCAATTGTTTTATCCTTTATTTACAGTTAAATCATTTCACTGTACCCTTTAAATTCATCCTCGTGTACAAAATCCCTAGTTGAAGTGAAACCACATACTTAATGCTTGAAGTTCTATTTCCTGTGTGCAAAAAACAACCACTAATTTCCATTCTGAAATTTTGATGTATTGAGTTATAAAGTCAACATGTTTAAACCAGTGGAATATCTAATACATTTCCAGAAATACTTTGCTACTAAAAAAAACTTAATGAAAACTGCCAACTGACTTGCTTACATAAATAATTTGGGAGATCCTAAGCTCTGCAAGGAAGTGAAAGAACAATCCATGTGTAAAATATCAAGGGGTGGAATGAGTGGTAGACGAGAGTATTGCTTCAAAAATTTGCGGTAGGCACATAAAACATCTTTCAGAAACAGAACACCCTATATTCTTAAATTGGCACTTATTCCTTTGTTGGGTGCCTTCTTGAAAGTCTAATTCCTCTCAGGCTGAGTTTACACTGCAATGTTAGCATTGGTGTGGAGTAGAGCAGCTGGTTTGAGTGTCTGGTGTCAGGCACACAAACATCCCGAAGCAACTGCTCTACTCAGAACTCAGTTGTGGCAGGAGACTCTGAGGAGGACAGTGGAAACTCTTTAAGGATGTCCTCAAATCACCTCTGAAGAGATCTAACATTCCCTCCAACTCATGGAAGTCTTTGGCTTGTAACTGACCAAAATGAAGAAGGTTCATTCAGGAAGGCACCGAACACATCGAGAGACTTTGTTGGGAACATGCAGAGGCAAAGTCAAGGCGACAGAGCACAAATTTTCCAACAACTCATCAACCTGACCCTCCATGCATCATCTGCCCTGAATGTGGAAGAGTCTGCAGATTTTGCATTGGCTTACCACCTCATCTCAGAACCTATCGAACTGGAGTGGAAGCTAGTCATTTGTGACCCAGGGGACTGCCTATGAAGAATAAGGAGGTGTGGAGTGAAACCATTTAACAATAACAAGCTACAGTTGTAATAGAAATGAAATTCTAAACTATGAAGCATTAGTGTAGTGGGTATGGTGTATGAAAAAGGCTTTCTCAATATGGAACCGTATGCCTCTGTTATCGCAATATTTATACATGGCACAATTATCTTGGTACAAGCTCAGAAAATTTCACAATCTAGCGAGTCAAATTGGATGGATCACTCTGATTGCATAGCTATAATAGACACCTCCCTGTTGAGTGTCTTTTCTACACTGTTAACTACAGTGCCATGATTCCTGCTGTGGCTCCCGAGACTCCAGCTCTAACTTTGGAAGATCAGCAGTTTTTAATCATGAATCTTGCAGCACAGAAAATGGCCATCGGACCCAATATAAATGTGTGGGCGCTTTGAAACAGTTGCCACTTTAGTCCAACATGCCACTTTATCCCTACAATGCTGAAAATTAGTCATGCATCTGTTTGTTATGCCCGTGTTGTCATGCCCAGTAAAGGCATGCCATTAAAACATGAACTGTACTCGATGTGGAGTCTTCTGGAGCTGACTTTTCTTTTTAAAATGGACAATGATGGGCTGCAAAAGATGGTTGCTAAGGGTCACCTGACTCTTGGCCTGAGGATTCAAAAACTGTAACACTGTCTCAAAAGGACAAAAGGATACATTCCAGACTAGTGGCATCTCCTGAAAACATACAGAAATGTATTTTCTGACTTGAGTGCATCATTCTGAAACCAAGACCGTGATTGTCTCAAACCCCAGGGTGAATGTCTGCAAACAGTAATCCAAGTTGTGGCTAATCAATTTAGCTTCCTTCCAAATACGGTGTTGAGCTTATGAGAAACCACATGGTAAGCAGCCATGTTGGTCGCCTTATTTAAATCTTTAAGTGCTGGGTGCACACAACAACAACTGCAGAAACAGCAGTAACAGGGCAGCAACAGCTATTCCTTAACAACTGGAGACTTCAAGACCCTGTTCCTTTTCAAGTCCACCACTACAGCAAACTGATCTCCTTGTAACAAGACTGCAAGTAGCCGGCTCTGTGACCTGCAGAAAGTCCATCTCTTCGAGAGAATCCTGCAATGATTCTGGTATACGACTTTTTGGCTATTGAATTCACCTAACTACACTTCAGGGGTGCAAAATTTCTTCGTCAGGCCTACAGTGTTTCCAAGATGAGCTAATCATGTGAATTGTGAACTACTATTTTGCTTGTAACTTGTAAAAGTGCACTATTCTCTTTTTATCTATATTTTCAGGGTGAATGTGTGAACAAATAATCCTCTTTATTTAAACCCACAAAAAGCTTGCTGCTGGCAGTGGTTAAGAAACACACACCTCTTTTTGTTTGAAAAATCTCATTGTATACAGACAGGAAGGGAAGGAAGGGAACTGAGGTTTTAGTTCCCTCTCATCCTTGTCCGTAATAATGTTCAATTGGCTTTTGAAGTCTTTTATGGAATATGCATTCTGGATCTTGATAACTCTCTGAAAAAATTCTCCTCATTTGCTTTCTAGTTCTCTTGCCAATTATTTTAAAATTTGTAGCATCTGATTTAAAGAGATCCAATTACCAGTGGAAACTCAGTAACTAGGGAGAAATTATCAAATCCCCTCAATTTTGAATATCTCTACTAGGCCTCTTTGTTTTCCTTCAAGCAGGGAAAGGTAATCTCAGCTTCTCCAATCACTCCACATAATTGCAATCCCTTATCCCCGGGATCACCCTGGTAAACCTCCTCTGTACAATCTCTAAGGCATTGACATTCTTCTTAAAATGTGTTGCCTAGAAGTTACACACATCTCCAGCTGAGGCCTAACCAGTAACTTATAAAGATATTGCATGACTTCCTTGGTTTTTCTATTCATTGGCCCTGTTTATAAAGTCAAGTATGCCATGTGTTTTCTTAACTCTCTATCAGATTTGTGAATATGAACCTCAGGTCACTCTGCTCTTTTATTCAAGTTAATGCAATGCCATATAGATTATACTGCCTCTTCGTGGTGTTCATCCCAAAGAATATCGCTTCACACTTATCTATGTTAAATTGCATATGCCATGCACCTGCCCATTTCACCAGTTCATGTGCTCCTGAAGTCTGCTACTATCCTGCTCACTGTTCATTATGTTGCCAAGTTTTGTATCATTTGCAAACTTTGAAATTGTACACACTCTATATCCAAATCCAGGTCGTTTGACAATAGTCCTAACGTTGATCCTGGCGGACCACTTTTCACACTCCTCTCTAGTTAGAAAACTATCCATTCATCAATCCCTCTGTCCCCTATCTCTTAGTTAATTACACAGCCAAACTGCCACTGTTCCATTAATACCTCATGCTTCTATTTGTCTATTAGGTTTTCAAAAGTTAATTTGTACAAAAACTACTGCAGCACCTTCAACCCTCTCTGGTACTTCATAAAATAACTTAATCAGGTTACTTAGACACAATTTCCCTTTAACCAATCCATGCTGACTGTTGCTTAATAGCCCTTGCTTCTCCAAGCGAGAAGTCCTGGAAAACAACATAAACAACTACTTGTGCTATTTCTTCCAGCTTACCACCAAAGTTATTGGTGGGACATTGGAAGAACACATATGGGAACTAGCAAATGATTTTATAATTTTAAAAATGATAACTAGGTAACCAGGTCCTCTTATGTAAATTGAATAACTGTTTGTTGTTTCTAATGGTTTTATGGGCAAATGCTGGATTTTATTATCAAGGAAGGGTCTAGGTATAACTGGCTACAGCCTCCAATGCATTGTTTAAAAATGTCAGTTTTGGAATATGAAGGGTTTAATGTTATTTTACTTGTTCATGGGATGTGGGCGTCACTGGCTAGACTAGCATTTATTGCCCATCCCTAATTGCCCTTGAGAAGGTAGTGGTTTGCTGCCGCCAAGATTTTGACCCAGCGACTGAGAAGGAACGATGGTATACTTCCAAGCCGGGATGGTGTTTGGCTTGGAGGGGAAGTTGCAGATGATCGTGTTCCCATGCATCTGCTGCCCTTGTCCTTCTAGCTGGTAGAAGTCGTGGGTTTGGAACATGCTGTCGAAGGAACCTTGGTCAATTGCTGCAGTGCATCTTGTGGATGGTAAACACTGCTGATACTGTGCATCAGTGGTGGGGGTAGTGACTGTTGAAAGTGGTGGATGGGGTGCCAGTCAAGCAGGCTTCTTTGTCCTGGATGGTGTCGAACTATAAGATTTTTGGATTCAGGCCCACAGATATCTAAATAGGCATTGGCTAGCCATACGTAATTTTAGGATGGTTTATTAAGAAACAACAGTTTGATGTATTCACTAATTAGACAGAAGAAGTATACAGCCTGTGACAGTTGAGAGCAGCTTATTGATTCCGGAGGACAAGTGGATGGTTCACAGAATGTGTTGATTTTCAGTAGCTTGTGATAGCAGCATCCTGCTCTCTAGTCGAGATGTTAGGAAACTCTTCCCTTCATCTTCCTCCCCCTCCTCTGGTCCATCTTCCATCTGAAGAAGGCAGCTGCCCAACGAGCACTGTCACCTCACCACCTCAGCCCCCTTCTACCAGTATAACACAGATATCTATCTCTCTCTCTATCTATCTCTCTTTTTATTTCTATCTCTCTTTTTATTTCTATCTCTCTTTTTATTTCTATCTCTCTTTTTATTTCTATCTCTCTTTTTATTTCTATCTCTCTTTTTATTTCTATCTCTCTTTTTATTTCTATCTCTCTTTTTATTTCTATCTCTTTTTATTTCTATCTCTTTTTATTTCTATCTCTCTTTTTATTTCTATCTCTCTTTTTATTTCTATCTCTCTTTTTATTTCTATCTCTCTTTTTATTTCTATCTCTCTTTTTATTTCTATCTCTCTTTTTATTTCTATCTCTCTTTTTATTTCTATCTCTCTTTTTATTTCTATCTCTCTTTTTATTTCTATCTCTCTTTTTATTTCTATCTCTCTTTATTTCTATCTCTCTATCTATTATTTCTATCTCTCTATCCTTTTTGAAGGGCTAGTAGCTTACCCAGTGTCACATCTAATTATTCTAACCAATGGCTACAACACAGGTACTCCAAACATCAGAGTGGTTGCAACCTCCCATGTTTGTCATCCTGCTTGAGGTCAGCTTTTAGTTTACATCATGCTGAGGGTCATATCCTGGCCCTTTCTAAACATTTGCATAGATAAGGGGGTACAGAAGGTGCCATCCTACCAAGGTAGGAATGCCAACATGGCAGCCTGAACTAAGACTGCTTAGAAGTCAGTGTTTAGAAATCCGCTTTCCAGAGAGAGAATCAATGTTGTTTAGCTTATCTCCTAAAATTGAGAAAATACTCGTTTATTAAAGACCCCAATTTATTACAGAGCTTCTCGAGTGTTGTTGGAGCTGCACTCATCCAGGCAAGTGGGGAGTATTCCATCACATTCCTAACTTGTGCCTTGTAGACAGTGGATAGGCTTTGGAGAGTCAGGAGGTGAGTTATTCACCATAGGATTCCAAGCCTCTGACCTGCTGTTGTAGCCACATTTTATAAGGCTGGTCCTGTTCGGTTTCTGGTCAATGGTAATCCATAGGATTTTGATAGTGGGGGTTTCAGTGATGGCAATGCCATTGAATGTCATGGGGAGATGGTTAGATTCTTTCTTGTTGGAGATGGTCATTGCCTGACACTTGAATGTTACCTGCCACTTATCAACCCAAGTCTGGATATTGTCCAGGTCTTGTTACATATGTACACAGTCTGCTTCAGTATCTGAGGAGTTGCGAATGGTTCTAACTTTGGGATGGAGGGAAGGTCATTGATGAAACAGCTGAAGATGGCTGGGCCGAGGACACTACCCTGAGGAACTCCTGCAGTGATGTCCTGGAGCTGAGATGACTGACCTCCAACAACCACAACCATTTTCCTTTGAGCTAGCTATGATTCCAACCAGTGGAGAGTTTTCCCCTGATTCCCATTGACTTCAGCTTTGCTAGGGCTCCTTGATGCCACACTCGGTCAAATGCTGCCTTGATGTCAAGGGCAGTCACTCGCACCTCACCTGAGTTCAGCTCTTTTGTCCATGTTTGAACCAAGGTTGTAACAAGGTGATGAGCCGAGTGACCCTGGCAGAACCAAAACTGAGTGTCAGCGAACAGATTATTTCCATGTAAGTGCTACTTGATCGCACTGTCGATGACCCCTTTCATCACTTTGCCGATGATCAAGAGTAGACTGAGGCAGTAATTGACTGGGTTGGATTTGTCCTGCTTTTTGTGGACAGGGCATACCTGGGCAATTTTCCACATTGCTGGGTAGATGCCAGAGTTGGAGCTGTACTGGAACAACTTGGCTAGGGGCGTGGCAAGTTCTGATGCACAAGCCTTCAGTCCTATTGCCGGAATGTTGTCAGGGCCCATAGCCTTTGCACTATCCAGTGCCTACAGGCATTTCTTGATATCACGTGGAGTGAATCGAAGTGGCTGAAGACTGGCATCTGTGATGCTGGGTACCTCCAGAGGAGGCTGAGGTGCACCATCCACTTGGCACTTTCAGCTGAAGATGGTTGCAAATACTTCAACCTTATCTTTTGCTCTGATGTGTTGGGCTCCCCGATCATTGAGAATGGGGCTATTTGTGGAGTCACCACCTCCTGTTAGTTGTTTAATTATTCATCATCATTCTTGACTGGATGTGGCAGGGCTGCAGAGCTTTAGATCTGATCCATTGGTTATGAGATCACTTAGCTCTGTATATTGCATGCTAGTTCTGCTGTTGGCATGCAAGTCATCCTGTGTTGTAGCTTCACCTCATTTATAGGTATGCCTGATGGTGCTCCTGGCAGGCCCTCCTGCATTCTTCCTATTACTCTTTGATTCCACAGCTTGATGGTAATGGTAGAGTGGGGGATATGCTGGGCCTTGAGATTACAGATCATGGTTGTATACAATGCTGCTGATGGCCCATGCATGGATGCCCAATTTTGAGTTGCTAGACCTGTTTGAACTCTCTGCCATTTAGCATGGTGGTAGTGCCACACAACATGTAGGGTATTCTCAATGTGAAGATGGGATTTCACCTCCACAAGGACTTTGCAGTGGCCACTCCCATCAATAGTTTAATGGACAGATGCATCTGCGACAGGTAGATTGGTGAGGACGAGATCAAGTATATTTTTCCCTTTTTTATTGGTTCCGTCACCACTTGCTGAAGACCCAGTCTAGCAGCTATGTCCTTTAGGACTCGAGCAACTCAGTCAGTAGTGGTGCTACCGAACCACTCTTGGTGATCGACATTGTACTTCAGGTGGGGGCCTTAAATATGTCCCCCAGCCACCCTTGGTGCTTCCTCCAAGTGTGTATAATCAAGCTGTGCGATGTTAAGTGACAGCAGCATGTTTTGTTGAATGTTTGAGTCCATAATTCTATTGTATTTTTTCTTTTACCACTGATGTAACTAGCTTTTAATTTGAAATTTATTAATTGAATTTGAATACTACCAGCTGCTGTGGTGGGATTTGAACCCCAGAACATTACCACTACCGCTTCCCCTTAAATTTTCCTACGACCGAAGGAGGTGTGACTTGAGTTTGACAACAATCCTTGTTTCAGTCCCAGTGACTGTATTTATAGTTAATGTTGTGGTGCTTTAACATTTCAGTTTGGGTTTTTATGCTTGGATTTTTTTGTTGTAACTTATGCCTAAGTGATGTGTAAAACATGATGATAATTACTCACTTAATGTTGTTTCACTTTAATGTCCTTTAATGTCAATATTTCCATTAACATTACCACCTTTAGAGATTTCAAAGATTAAATTAAAACATTCGTCCGCATGTTTTCTTTCACCATTGATGTCACTCGTGCCATCCTGCCATGAACCATGAGAATTTGTTCTGAATTTGAACCTGTCAGTTACGCTTTTTAGCACACAGTCCCAGATTGAGAGGCATAACACCACAAGCAGAGAGGCTTAGTGAAGAAAAATGTTGTTTTTGTTGTTGTGCAGCTGGCTGACAGGACAGCAGTCAAGTAAACTGGGGATGTGTGATGCAAAGGACAACACTCCATTTTTAGCTGGCTACTGACACTTCCAGAGGAGTATCTTTGTGCTTAAAATGCAAGAGTGGAAGAGAGGTTCTCAATCCAAGTGGGTTTTAGTCATTCAGATCCCATTTTACCCAAACTTTTTAACCATTATTAGAACATGTGAACTTTTAATTTTGCAACTACTGGATTGGACTGCTGCACATTGTGTGTTTTGTTTAAATGCTAAACTCTGTCTGCTCTACAGCATCGAACACAAGCTCGGTCCTATCAGGCAACTTATGTGTTTTTAATTTATCCTTTTCATGGGACATGGCCAGCACTTTTGTTGCCCATCCCTAATCAACAATGGTTTCATCATTATTTTTTAATTCCAGACTTATTAACTGAATTTAAACTCCTCCAGCTGCTGTGTTGGGATTTGAACCTAGGTCCGCAGAGAATTACCTTGGGGCTCTGGATTACTAGCCCAGTAACATTACCATTACCACCGCCTCTGTCTCTAAATTACTGATATTTATAACAGTTACATTTCAATATGCTTTGCATGTAGAGCTCAGTGCATTACAGGTCAAGGGGGAAGAAGTGGATAGCAAGCGCAAAGGCAAACGTGAAAAACATTAAGGAAGTGTGGTCAGGGAGGAGGATGAAGAAGGCTTTTGAATGCAACAAGTATTGTGTGAGATGGAGGGAGTTTGAGACAATGGGTACGGTGACTTTACCTGAAAAAAAAACTCAGAGAATGAGGAAAAATATGGTGCTGGTGGATGTGTGCAGGAGTAGATTGCAGAAGTAATGTAGGGGAGCTCATGGAAAAACTTGAAAATGAGAATCTCAGACAATGTAGAAATAAAACATTCCAAGACACTTGAGCAACATTGGGAGAGATAATCAAAAGTACAACTGAGAACCAAGATGTTGAGGATTTTAAAGATGGGGTGAGGAGGATTGAAGCTCAGAGGTTTAGGGATGTCAACTCAAAAGGTTTGATTTTCGTGGAGGAGGCATGAAGGTCGAGTTGGGGAGACTCCCTGACCCGCAGGCCTGTCTCCTTTTTAAAAAGGCCCTTGTCCATCATTATATTTGTTTTAGGAAGGCAGGGGCAGAATGGAGACAGCAGGCAGTCTGGAATGTCCTCCTTCATTTCCTGGGACATCGATCCAGCTTTAACAATGAATGTCAGTCCCTCAGACTCTCATCTCTTGTCTTCTATGCCTCCCATAAACCCCCATGTACCCTCATATTCTCCATGCCTCCCATGTATCCTCCTTAGCCACTCACCCAGTATCTATGATGGACAGACCTCAGGAGCCATGTGAAGATGTAAAAAAAAATGAACTTCTAACAATCTAATGGAGCCCTCAGTTAAAGACACTTAATTCCACAAAAGAATTCTCATTCATGAAACCCCATTCAGAACAAAATGTAAATTCCCTCAAGTGGTCAATCAGTTGTAAAAACAAACACATCTATTTCACTAACCAGATCAAAGTTAGATAATCTGTAAATAACCTCTTAAAACTGTCAATCAAAACATGAACACAGTCCCTTGCTGAGATGTGATTTTGAGCTTCTGGAACTCAGCCAAGCATTCATAATGGGCAGATCTGTAATAATAATGTAAACAAGGAAATCTTTTGAAACTTGAAAACCAGATAGTAAAAAAGAGGCTAAGCTACTGCAGATATTATGTCAATTAAAGCAGTCCAGGAGAAGGTGGGGATTTTTTTCTCTAAGTGTAAGATGATAAAAGTTTCTTTCAATTTAAAAGGGCTCTGGACTTTTAAATCACTCTAGGTCATTACATTGCAGATCTCGAGCAGTTTTTTTTTTCAGTTTTGGATGTATAAGTGCATTGTTTCCAACAGAAAAGTACTGAAATGCATCTCAAAACTTGCACGATGCTGATCAATTTAACTTCGCAGGACAGAGCCCAGTAATCGATCATTGCAGTAAAAACATGTCTAAATTACAATTTAGATGGATGCATAGGGTAACTGAATGAGCAGACTATGTAGGAGGGGTTGAGAAAGTGAGATGTAGAGACCATGGTGGTATTTCAATAAAGGCAAACATTTTGAATTTAGAATGCTAAGAGACAAAGTTAGAGATCGAAAAGGATGGGGTGATGGATGCATTAAAACGAGCAGCAAAGTGGCAGAGTACTTGACAAGTTTAGTTTGTGAAAGGTGGAGTGCGTTTGAGGATTTGAGTCTCGGTAATAAGATGTAGACACAGACATCTGCGGAATTAGAGTACAAGGTGGGATGAAGGTAGGCAGTGTTATGCATATGGAAGTGTGCTGTCTTAAGAATGAATGAATTGTGAGACATGTTCGCTGACATTGTTAGCAGGTCTCTCCCCTCCAGGTTCTGTTGCTCTTTCCTTCAAATCTATTATCACCCCTCTCCTCAAAAAGAAAACAACAGTTGACCCCTCAGTCCTTGCAAACTATCTCTCCATCTCCAACTTTCCTTCCCTCTCCAAAGTCGTTTGACACAATGTTGTCTCCTCCCAAAGCCATGCCCATCTTTCCTGAAACTCCATTCTTGAATTCAGTCTAATCACTTTCCTGCCACAGTGCTGAAATGGATCGTATCAAATGGTGCATCTTTATAGACCCCACCAGTGGACTTGAAGGCAAGGGAACTTGTAAAATGCAATGTGTGGCCTTCCCACTTTCTACCTGCTCACCCTGAACTGTGTTCCATTTTACAGGGGGGCGGGAGGGCTGGTGGGTTGGTGTGTTGGTGTGGTGGAGGTGTTGAGCAGCCAGCCCGCCCTTGGGACTATTTAGGCCCTTAAGTGGTGAATTAATGGCCATTTAAATGCCTCATCCCACCCTGCTGCTATTTTACCTAAGGCAGGGGGAGACCTACGCCAGATGGGTAGCCAGGTAGCTTTTACCAGGCAAGCCAGTGTCAGGCAAGAAAGGGGGACCTCTTTTGAGGTCCCCTGTGTCCATCAGATAGGATCTCATTTGTGACTCTGTGACAGTGAAAAAGATAAGCTATGCTTCCTTGTCCTTCTCAACCTGACTGCAACTTTTGACACAGGTGATCACACCATCCCGTCGAATGCCTCTCCACCATTGTCCAGTTGGGTGGAATTACTCTCACCTGGTTCTGTTCTTGCCTATCTAATTGTAGCCAGAGAATCATAGTTTCTCTTCCCATTTAGTTATCTCTACTGCACAAGGAACTATTCTTGCTCCCCTCCTAGTTCTCATCTACATGTTGATCCTTGGTGCTATCATCTGAAAACACAATATCAGTTTCCCCATGTATGCTGACAACATCCAGCTTTATCTCCCCTCACCTCTTTCGACCCCTCAACTTTCTCTAAAATATCAGACTGCTTGTACATCATCCAGTACTGGATGAGCAAAATTTCCTCCCATTTAAATATGAGGAAGACTGAAGCCATTGCCTTTGGTCCCTGCTACAAACATCGCACCCTTGTCACCTACACCATCCCTCTCCCTGGCAACCTGGTGTCATATTGGACCCTGAGGTGAGTTTGCAACCACACCCGCTCCATCACTAAGATGACCTGTTTCCATTGCCACACTTTGGCTGAAACTGTTGCACCTCAACTCATCTGCTGAAACCCTCATCCATGCTTTTGTTACCTGCAGACTTGACTATTCAAATGCACTTCTGACTGGTCTCGCATATTCTACTCTCCATAAACTCAAGGTTATCTCTGCCCATATTCTAACTCGCTCCAGACCCATTCACCTATCACCCCTGTACTCACTGACCAACATTGGCTCCTGTTTAAACAGCACCATGATCTTAACATTCTCATCCTTGTTTTCAAATGGCTCCATGTCCTCACCCCTCTCTATCTCTGTAATCTCCCCCAGCCCTACAATGTTAAGATATCTGCGGTCCTCTAATTCTGGCCCCTCAAGCACCTCCCAACTTTAACCGGGCTGTGCCTAGGTCTTAAGTTCTGTAATTCCCTCCCTAATCTTCCTGCTTCTCTTGCTTTCCCCTTTTAAGATACCCCCTAAAGCATACCTTTCTGACCAAGCTATTGATCAGCCGTGCTGATATTTCGTTATTTGGCTCGGTATCACATTTTGATTTGTAATGCCTCTATCAAGTTCCTTGAGGTGTTTTATTATATTAAAGTCGCTATATAAATACCAGTTGTTATTGTTAGTTGAAGCCTGGCTCTGGACAGCCAAGTTGCAAGTGCTACCTGTTTCAACCTGAGTGAGTGACATTGGAGCCTGAGCCAAAGGTCTGGTGTTTTGGCTGGAGTTGGATAAGATGGCTTCGATTTTTCGATCTTCAGTTGGAGAAGGTTCTAGATTATCCACAATTTGATGTCAGCTGGAGTAGGAGCGAGAAAACCTTTAAGTAGCGAACACCAATTATAATGTCAACTAACATGGAGGCCAAGAAGCGAAGCAGAAAGGTCAGTAACTTGGTAGGAATGAACTTGGGGAGTTTGGAGAGAAACTAGAAAATGTGTTGGTTCAGGGCTACTTATGAGGTGAAACCGAGGAGATTCATCTTAGTGGGGAACAGGAGGAAGCAGTAGGTGCAGCAGAACAAATGGCCTCATTTTAATGAAAGTGAAGTTCATGAGCTCCCTGTTCTTGGTTAAGTGGAGGGATCAGGAGAAAGGAGCATAGCAGATGATAGTTGAAAATAGAAGCTGGGGTTACCTTTGCTCGTTGTGTTGACATTAAGTGTCGTGAGTGATTTTGATCCAATAGCACTTAATGTGATCCAGCCAAATCTTGGTTGGCTAACTCAATTGTGTGCCAGTTTTCACCCTTTGGTGCAAAGATGGGAGAGAGCATACTAGGGGGCATTATCGGGATGGGAGAGTATAAGGATTTTACTGGGGAAACTGACATTGAAGGTGAAGGAGTAGTTAAAATAGTCAACAGCTGCAGAAGAATTGGGGAAAATGCATGACCAAAGCCTAAGCAGTTGATAGCAAGCAAGTGCAGTTGAGATTTTTCCCCCAGGTTAACACCAAAGAAAGTGGTGTTGAAAGAAGCTAGGAAGTTGTGGATGGTGAAGAATACAAGAAGTGGTCCTCATCTGTGATTGATACCACAGAAATAAAAGAACTGCATGAGAAGACAAGATACAATGGGTAGGAGTGAATGTGAGGAGGATAGTTTGTACAGAGGTGGATGTACGAGGGTAGTGAATTCAGAATAGGATGGATAAGGTAAGTTGAAATAGAAATCATCAATGCAGCAGATAAGGAAAGGAGGGAGCATATCCCTCGGAGAAACTCAAGCTGGGGTTGGGGTCGGTAGTTGGGAGCAATTTTAAAAGGCGGGGCAAGGCTGGAAGAAGTTTCTCAAAGGTGAAGGTATCAAAGGAGTAAGGGAGCAACCAAGGTGTGATTTCGTGATGAGAATTGCACTGTGTTTTAGATGGAACAGGTGGTGGAAATTATAGCTAATGGGAGCATTTAGCATAATAAGGTTGTGGATGGCAAGGGAAGTTTTCATGAATGAACAAATAGTCTGCAAAAATGTAGGCAAGGATGATAATTGTTGATAAGCCTCATTTTTCATTTATGATTAGATTGAAACCAGTTAAATATAGCTAAGATCAGAAATACTGTGAAGTTTGTTAACATAAACCACTGCAAAATTAAATGTTGCTTCTGTAGCAACATTGTCATTATGTGGCCTGTGCAAATGTTTAGTGTAAATATGACTTAAAAGTAACCTGAAATTCTTAAACTGTCAGACAAATTTTGGGTTTCATTTGTTGTGTATACCCAATTAACTCTGTGCATTTTGTGAACTTTAATGGATATCCAGAACAATAATAGTTTGCCAATGTTTGTGACATAGCATCAAATATCTTATCAATTGCTGCGAGTGCATAGTATTGGCACAGTTAGAATAGTGTTCAGAATATATTAGCCATTGTTTTCTGAACAATGATCAATATTTTGGTTTTCTGTTCATGCTACTGTCACAATGCTGCCCTGGTTATCTTTCTGCGGTCTCTAAAAGCAGCCCCACAGCACATTTTTCTCTGTATGCGTGATGTTTCAGTGGATTTTACAGATGAATGCACAATACATTGTGGGGCAATTATTGGCAGGGATGGACAATGATGAAATCAGTAAAGTTGTGTTTTTTTGTTGAGATGTCTAGATTGGGTCCTGAGGGGCTTGTCTATTCTCCCAAAGTAAGCTGCTCTAGACTATAGTTTGTTAAAACATTACTCAATATGTGCATAGCTGTAAATAAAAAGACCTCTGAGGTTAGAACTTCTCCATCCATATCTCTGTCTTGCAGTCATGCAAACTGACATTGTTATTACATCCGCATCATGTATGCTTTTGATGTTAACCCTTTACAGTGCTTGTTGCAAAATGCAAATTAATATTAGTTTATTTGTATATTACAAAAGCTGGGATTTCTGTTAGCAATCTTCTGACCTCAAGCTTAGTTAACTCATTGGTTGCACAAGTGAGCTTGCAAAATTTGGACACCATGAGAGGTATTGTTTTTGTAACTTTTTCATGAAGCTGGGAGGGGGATGGGATCGTGAAAAGTAGCTCGGAGGAGAGAGAAGCTGAGATGGAATTAGAAGTTAAAATGCTAGTAAGTGAGTCTTGAAGGCAGAGGAAACATAGGCTAGATAAGAAAGAAGTGAGTTTAGCAAGGTTAAATGGAATATATTTTAATCAAGGAGCCTCAGGAATAAGACAGACGAGCTGAGGGCACAGGCATGTGGGAGTATGATATCATGGCTATGACCGAGATTGGGCTAAAAGAAGGGAGGGACTGACAGCTCAACATTTCTGGTTATAGGGTATTCAGACGAGATAGAGAGGGGGATAGAAGAGGAGGAGGGGGTCGTAATATTGATCAAGGAATCAATTATAGCAGTGAGGAGAGATGATATCTTGGAAGAATCATCAAATGAGGCCGTATGGGCAGAAGTAAAAAACACAAAAGGGGCAAACATGGTGTTGGGTGTGTACAATAGGCCCCCAAACAGCTAGGGAGAGATACAGGATCAAATATGTAATTAAATTTCAGAGAAGTGTAAGAATAATAAGGCAGTAATAGCAGGGGATTTTAAATACCTAAATATTAACTGGGATAGTTTTAGTGTGCAAGGTAGAGAGGGAGCAAAATTCTTAAGTTGCATCCAGGAGAACTTTCTTACCCAGTATGTAGAAAGCGCAACAAGGGAGGGGACAGTTCTGGACCTAATATTCAGAAATGAGCCCAGGCAGGTGGAAGGCATATCAATAGGGGAGCATTTTGGAGATAGTGACCATACTCAGTTAGTTAGATTTAGGATAGTTATGGAAAAGGATAAGGTTGGGCTGGGAATAAAAGTTCCAAACTTGGGAAAGGCTAATTTTACTAAGATGAGATGTGATTTGGCCCAAGTGGAATGGAAGCAGCTACTTGCAGATAAAACTGTGTCAGAGCAATGGGAGGCATTCAAGGAGAAATAGTGAGAGTACAGGGCAAATATGTTCCCATAAAGACAAAGGTGGGGGGGACCAAGTCCAGAAAATGCTGGATGTCAAGGGACACAAAGGTTAGGATTAAGAGAAAAAGAGAAGTTTATGGCAGATACCGAGGGTTCAATATGGCAGAGTCCCTAGAGGAGTATAAAAAGTGCAGAGGGGAACTTTAAAAAGGAAATTAGGAAAGCTAAGAGAGTGCATGACAAAGCATTGGTGGGTAGAATAAAGGAAAGCCCATTGGGTTTTTTTAAATATATGAAGAACAAGAGAATAACGAGGAAGAGAGTAGGGCCAATTAAGGACCATAGAGGTAACCTGTGCATGGACCTATAAGACTTTGATACCTTCCTCAGTGACCCCTTTGCGTTGGTCTTCACAATGGAAAAGGATGACGCAGGTATAGACATCTGTGCAGGACTGTGAAATATTAAAGGAAATTAACACAGAGAGAGGAGGTACTAGCGGTTTTAGCGGCCTTAAAAGTGGATAAATCCACAGGGCTGGATGCGATGTATCCCAGGCTGTTGAGGGAGGTAAGGGAAGAGATATCAGGGGCCCTGCAGTAATTTTCAAATCCTCCCTGGCCACAGGTGAGGCGCCAGAGGACTGGAGGACTGCTAACATTGTCCCATTATTGAAAAAGGGAGGAAGGGATAGACCAGGAAATTACAGGCCAATCAGTCTAACCTTGGTGGTGGGGAGCTTACTAGAAAGAATTCTGAGGGACAGAATACATCTGCACTTGAAGAGACACGGATTAATCAGGGATAGTCAGCAAGGATTTGTTAAGGGAAGGTCATGTTTGACAAATTTGATCAAATACCTCGAGAAGGTAACCAGGAGTGTTGATGAAAGTAATGCATTTGATGTGGTCTACTTGGACTTTAGCAAGGCTTTTGATATGGTCCCTCATGGCAGACTGGTCAAAGAAGTAAGAGCCCATGGGATCCAAGGCAAAGTGGCAAGTTGGATCCAAAATTGACTGAGAGGTAGGAAGCAAAAGGTGATGGTAGAGGGATGTTTCTGTGACTGGAAGCCTGTTTCCAGTGGGGTTCTGTAGGGCTGGGGCCCTTACTGTTTGTGGTGTTTATAAATGATTTGGACTTAAATATCGGGGGTGTGATCAAGAAGCTCACAGATGACACGAAAATTGGTAGGGTGGTAAGTGGTGAGGAAGATGGCTGTAAACTGCAGGAGGATATCAATGGACTGGTCAGGTGGGCAGTGCAGCGGCAAATGGAATTCAACCCGGAAAAATGTGAGGTAATGCTCTTTGGGAGGGCTAACAAGGCAAGGGATTACACTGTGAATGGTAGAAACCTGGAAAGTACTGAAGGTCAGAGGGACCTTGGTATGCATACCTACAGATCCCTGAAGGTAGCAAGGCAGGTAGATAAGATGGTTAAGAAGGCATATGGGATCCTTGTATCCTATGCCTCAGCTAATAAAGGCAAGAGCAGGGAGGTTATGCTGGAACTGTATAAAATGCTGGTTATGCCACAACTGGAGCACTGTGTGCAGTTCTGGTCACCACATTATAGGGAGGATGTGATTGCGCTGGAGAGGTTGCAGAGGAGATTTACCAGGATGCTGCCTGGTTTGGAGGGTCTGAGCTATGGGGAAAGATTGGATAGGCTGGAGTTGTTTTCCTTGGAGCAGCGAAGGTTGAGAGGGGACCTGATAGAGGTGTATAAGATTGAGGGGCACAGATAGGGTGGATAGGAAGGTATGCCCATGCCCACGCAGAAGATGCAACACCTGCCCCTTCACTTCCTCTCTCCTCACCGTCCAAGGGCCTAAACACTCCTTTCAAGTGAAGCAGCATTTCACTTGCATTTCCCCTAACTTAGTCTACTGCATTCGTTGCTCCCAATGCGGTCTCCTCTACATTGGAGAGACCAAACGCAAACTGGGCGACCGCTTTGCAGAACACCTGCGGTCTGTCCGCAAGAGAGACCCAAACCTCCCTGTCGTTTGCCATTTTAACACTCCACCCTGCTCTCTTGCCCACATGTCTGTCCTTGGCTTTCTGCATTGCTCCAGTGAAGCCCAACGCAAACTGGAGGAACAGCACCTCATCTTCCGACTAGGCACTTTACAGCCTTCCGGGCTGAATATTGACTTCAACAACTTTAGATCTTAAACTCCCTCCCCCCCATCCCCACCCCGTTTCTTCCCCCTCCCTTTTGTTTTTTTCAATAATTTATATAGATTTTTCTTTTCCCACCTATTTCCATTAATTTAAAATCTACAACTAATACCTTGTCAGTCTTTCCACCCCACCCCCACTAGAGCTGTACCTTGAGTGTCCTGCCATCCATTCTTAATTAGCACATTTTCTTAGATAATATCACCACCTTCAATACCTCTTTGATCCTTTTGTCTGTGACATCTTTTGATTATCTGCTCCTATCACTGCTTGCTTGTCCCTACTACCACCCCCCACCTCAACTTCTCTTCTCCCCCCCCACCCCCCCCACCTTAAACCAGCTTATATTTCACCCCTCTCCTAACTATACTCAGTTCTGCTGAAGGGTCATGAAGACTCGAAACATCGACTCTTTTCTTCTCTGCCAATGCTGCCAGGCCTGCTAAGTTTTTCCAGGTAATTCTGTTTTTGTTTTGGATAGGAAGGCGCTTTCTCCATTAATAGATTTGTCAATAACCAGGGGGCATAGATTTAAGGTAAGAGCTAGAAGGCTAAGAGGGGAGTTGAGGAGAAATTTTTTCACCCAGAGGCTGGTGGGAGTCTGGAACTCTCTGCCTGAAAGGGTGGTTGAGTCAGAAACTCTCATGACATTTAAGAATTACTTAGATATTCACTTGTGTTGCCATAGCCTCCAGGGCTATGGGCCAAGTGCTGGAAAATGGGATTAGTGTAGTCAGATCTTTGCTGACCGGTGCAGATACGATGGGCCGAATGGCTGCCTCCTGTGCTGTAAACGCCTGAGTCTGAAAACACTATAAAGCTGCTTATTACAACTATTTGTTGATTACTTTTGCGTGGATTTTAACTTCCAACTTTACTTCCAGAATGATTAATTGCAGGAACACAGTGACAACCCTAAAGAGTAATATGATGTTATAACTTTTCTTTTGACAATTGTTTCCTCAATCTCGGGGAGAAATACTGATCATCAATTTTTTTTTAAAAATTGGTTGTATAGCACATAGTGTAGCTCACATGCAACAAAATTTGTTACAGAAGCAGTTTTATTGTTCACTATAGCTCAGTTGCAATTCACTTTCCACAGTTACAATATCTTTCATGGGTATTTTGTTGGAGATGGTTTATTTAATGTTCAGAAGCTATAACAGAAGGACCATGGGGTAAATGGCAGAAGATGAATATACAACATTAAAATATGAGGTTGTGTAAAAAAGCAAAAGGAGACAATGAAATTAAAATTGTGGTGAATCAGCACTGAAAAAAATTTAAAGGATAAAACCTTAGTGATTGTGAGTCTCTGCCTCCAATGTGATAATGCTAGATTTTAAATTAGCTGAGAGTTCCAAAAAAAATGATGCTTCAAAAAAATCATGCAACTGCACAACAGCCCGTTATTAAAAGTCTAATATTAAGACAACTTCCGCAAGACTGAGTAAGTTAAATTCCCCTTCATTACCTTAGTCATCAGGATTTTTATTACTGCTTAGTGGTTTGATTCCACATTTCCGTTGGACTCTTGAATCAGATATGAAAGTTCATTGTAATGGAAGTGCAGTAGGACATGAATGTAGTAGCTATACGCAATATTCTGTCAGTTGTATTCTAGCAATGAAGTACACTGTCATTATTTTTCAATGATTAATCTAGAATTTTTTTAAAGAGGGGTATCTGAGAGCCAGAAACCGACAGACCACATAAATGAAAGGCAGAGAATTGCAGTGATTCAGTTAAAGACAAAGGTGGAGACAGATAATGGCATGGGCTGAAATTGAAAGGACTTTGCACCCTTATTCTATTTGCAAGATTTCTATGTATGAACTGCCCACCTTGTTATTGGACTAATTCAGAATTGAATACTTGCTTTCCAGTTATTTTTCAAAAATGTCATATAGTTCAGTCCATTCCACTTTACAGTAATAACATAAGAAATACTGAGAGCAGGAATCAACCCTCTATTAACTATTCCTTTATAGAGGCTAGCTTCGAGACTTTTCTGCTCCAGTAAAAACATTCTCACTGTATGAAAAAGTTCTTCCTAATGTACACTTTAAAATTTACTTTGCACTAATTTAATTTAATGTCCCTGGGTCTTAGTGCCATGATCTAATTTGAAATATTCTGCATTTAATTTCTCCATACCAATTAATACTTATACGTATCTTGGTAAGATCCTCCCTTAACTGCTTCCTTTCTGAACTGCAGAGCTTTGCTAATACTGTCCCTTCCCACTTTACAGTAAGGATCAGCCTTGTTCCTCTTCTCTGTACCAACTCCAGTGCTTGTATATGTTGTAGTGACCTGACCAGAAACGAGCACTGTATTCAAGTGCAATATGACCAATGCATTGTAAAACCCCTGCAGATCTGTACTGTGTTGCGGGTCTCAATATATTTGTTTTTGGAGGTTGCATAGTGTATTCCATGGAGCCTAGCCTGTGACCACTACCATCTAGAAGGGTAAGGGCAGGTGGTGCCTGGGAATACCGCCACCTGCAAGTTCACCTCCAAACCACACCCCTTCCTGACTTGGAACTATATCGTCGTTCCTTCACTGCGTCAAAATGCTGGAACTCTCTTCCTAACAACACTGTGGGTGTAACTACATCACATGGACTGCAGTGATTCAAGAGGGTGGTTCACCACCACCTTCCCAAGGATAATTGGGGATGGGCAGCAAATGCTGGCCTAGCCAGCAACACCTGCATCCTGTGAAATATTTTTTAAAAAGTGAACATAAAGTTACAATCTATGCTGTTATTGATACCTAGTGTTCTGATTTCAGATTTATTCACAAGTGAGGTGCCAAATCTGAGAACATCCCTTTCCAAACTGCCAGGCCCACTAAGTTCAAACAAGGCAAGCAGGTGCAAAAACAAGATACTGTGGATGCAAAAAATCTGAAACAAAACCAAAAATGCTCAAATGGTAGATCAGGCAGAAGCTGTGGCAAGTGAAACAGTTAACATTTCAGGTAAATGACCTTTTGTCAGTTTGTCAGTAGTAATGAGCAAATTAGGACTTACTTAACTTTGATCTAGATTGCCAGGCTCAGAGGTCACCAATTGTACATCTCAGCCTACTATTTTGGCTACCATTGATTAATAGATTTGGATTTGTTAAACAAAGTTATCATAGCAAAACACCTCAAATATACTTTGCACAGTTAATTATTTACTGAAATTCATTCACATGCTGGAAATGTTATATATCGTAGCATTCTATTCACTTTTTAAAATTCTTTTCCCGCACAAAGTGCCGTAATTATTTTCAGTGTTTATATTAATATTCCAAATTCCCATTTTTCTCAACCTCTGTGAATTCAACCCCTGCTGCCCCCATCACACCCATTACATGACATGTATACTTTCCTCAGCTCTTTATACTTGAAAGATTTTGAAATCTGCTTGATTCTCACATCGAACAAACACTTCTTGAAGCCAGCTCCGCAAGCATTCAGGCACAACTCCTGCAAAATCAACTTCAATGGTCTGGACTCTGTTTCCGGATGGCTAAAAACCATCCCCCGGGTCCTGTTTTCTCAACTCAAAGGCCAACATTCCAGCAGAGGACAAAGGAAATGCTTCAAAGACACTGGAACTCTCCTTGAAATTCAGCAGCATTGATCTTAATGAACGGGAGGAGTTTGATACCAATTGTTCATCAAGCTGCATCATGCTTTGAGTCCTAATGCCTTAATGATGAGGCAGAGCAGCAGTGGAGAAGGAAAGAAAAAGCAAATCCTGTATTCTGGATCCCACTACCTTGTGGGATATCCTGCCCCATGCGCCCAAAGATGTGTGGGTCGAGGTTCCGCCTGTTCAGTCAGATGAAGACACATGGCTGAATCTCGTGACCCTGAGCAGACGTCCTCCTTGAATTGAGGGACAGCTGACAATGATAATGCACTTCTGCCCAAAAGACTTTCCCTGAAATTCGGCCTTTTTGCCTTTGCCAAGTTAGCTGCTCTCAACTGGCATGACAGCTGATTGCACTTATGACTTCAATGAGATCAGTGGTCCTGGGCTATGAAGGAAAGAATCAGCCTGAACCTGCTGATGACAGCTACCAGTAACCCCTAATAGGAAATGCTTGAATACACAAGAACACCAATCTGGGGTGCCCTTCAGTGTGCACCAGCAAGTGTGTCCAGAATGATAGTGGCATGCTGCACCTTGCACAGCAGCGGATTGGCACGACAGGAGGAGGAAGATAATGATCATTGTGCGAGTCTAGAGGAAGAAAAGGGGCAAGAGAGGAGGAGCCTGAAGTGGCGAAGGCACCTGCAGCCATTCACTTAGCTTCCAGGGATGCCAAGACAAACTCATTCAGGCATGCTTCAGTTAATCTGAGGCACTGCAGCCAATGTTGAACCTCTCCTAACACCACCCCCAGTCCCCAGCACAAAGTATCCCCAAAGTCATCAATCCATTCCTCCCACTGATACCCATTGCTCATCTTCTACTTTTGACATACCTTTTTCTTCAAGGCTGTCAGGTACTTGACAGATAACAGGCAACAATGGGATTGGCTGGACAATGGAGCTTTGAAGTAACCTTTTATGGTGCATAAACATTGAACATTTAAAGTGCCTGTTAAATACATTATTAAACAGCCAAGTGATTATCCTTGTGCAACTGCAAAGTCTTTCTCTTCTTATTACTCCTATGTGGTACTACACCTGTGGCTTCAGGAGAGCTAGAGGCAGGCTGCTCGTTCCCTGCTCAGTTACTTGTGGCTGATGTCCTTTTATGTTTTGGAGTCCTGGAGAGAACCCTGCCAAAGGCTATCCCGCCTGTCCAGGAGCACACTCGGCCGGTGAAACAGAAGTCAGCATGTGGGCCTCTGACTGAGTGGGGGACAAAGGTGGAGGATGGGAACATTCTGAGCACAGTCCCCACTTCAATGCCCCCTTTCTTCATTTTTATTCATTCATGGGATGTGGGCATTGCTGGCTAGGCCACCATTTATTGCCCATACCTAATTGCCCTTGAGAAGGTGGTGGTGAGCTGCCTTCTTGACCCACTGCAGACCATGTGGTGTGGGTGCACCCAGAGTGCTGGTAGGGAGGGAGTTCCAGAACTTTGACCCTTTCCTCTCATGGCCCACCCATACTTCCCCACTAGCCAAGAACTGGAGAACATTTTGTACAGCCAAGGCAAGACTTTCGTCCATCCTGTTTATACTGACAGACTGAATGTTTGGGCCATTGGTGACAATAAACATGCACTCGATTGCCTGCCATATCTGATGCTTCTTTTGATGGAGGTGAACATCAGCGCTAAGACCTGAGGCATCATGGTAGAGATACCTCTCCATTTGTGCACAGTGCCTCTGGAAATGTCGTCAGAACTAACACTCCTCCTCTGCTGCTTCAGAATAGTCCACTTTATCGATGACCCCTGAAGTTCAGCATCCGATTCCAGCTGAGCAGAACTTGGAGGGTCTTGCACACTCTGACAGGACTCTCCTTTGCTGCCTCCACCATCTGGCCCTACTCATTTGTGATATGTACCCCCCCATGTGGCCTATCTGAGCTGGTGGGATGCGTATGAATCATGTGATGGTGATTCCTCAGAGTTCACGATCTCATCTGAGGAGTCCTATTCCTCCAACACAAATTCCTGAGGGATGCTTGCAGGACCTTTGGGGAGTGAAAGATATGAATTAGAACTGAAAGGGCTCAAAGTTGCCATTTGTGCATTTCATAATATTTTTGTGGTTGAGTGATGAGTAAATATAAGTGAGTGATGCATGTCATGTGGCTTTATATCCAATACTGTCATCAGGTTGCTGGGTGATCTCCATCTCTCCATCGCCAAAGACTATGAATGTCTAGACTCCGCACATCTCCAGTGCAGCGGTCAGGGTTATGATGACTGGAGGGCTATTCCCAATTCTCTGCCTCACCCTGTATTCTGTGGTCACTTCTGTGAGGAAAGAAAGAAGGGTTAAGAGTGTGAAAAATGGAATGTGCTGAGAGGATTGAAGGATACGTTTGTGAGGGGTCACTCATGAGGAGTGGGTGTGTTATGGTAATAAAAAGAGGGGGACTGGCAGTGGTGGCTGTTCAGATGGGAGTATGAGGAGGTTCCTGAAATGATAGAAACGGGTAGGCGTTTGTCTGAGGAGTGTTGTGCAGGAGAAGGCTAAAAAAGTCAATGAGGGGTTTGTAATTGAACATTGTGTTACCACTCAATTTTCCTTCCCTGATGATGTATTTGAATCTCTTGCACTACTGTATCCAGGAGTGAGGGACCATATTCCTGCTCACCACCTCTGCCATTTCCAGCCATGCCTGCTTGTCCTCTGAGGCAGGTTTTTTTCTCCATCTGCTGAGAACAAATATAATATATAAAGGGTATTTTTCAGGAAACCCAGATGTGGGATGCTAATGTCATAACTCCATTAAAAAACCACTGGGAAATCTGTTGCTCAAACTTCCAGGCTCTTGATGCACTGCCAACCACCCCCAGCCTTTTGTGTCTTGCTTACAAGTCAGAGGTTCACCACTTGTGTTGAGTTACTCAGTACATAACTTTATTAATCTTATGGGGTGTTTACAAGGGAATGATTTGAATCTGAAGCAGAAACTGTCTGTGTTATGGAATCTTAAATATTGAGGATGCACATGTGTAAATTTAAAGAAATGAAAATAAGCTAGGATGTTTTCTTAAGAATTCCCACATGACTGATGTACCTTTGGTCATTTGAAATATTAAGCAAACAGGACCCATGCGTTAAATGACAGTTTGTGCTCAAGTTGTGACTCTAGTCTGACACTCCTGAGTGTAAGGGTGAGAAGGTGATCGGCTGCCCCAATACTGCCAACTCATTAATTCAAGCTATCCACCACCACTTACAGTCCTGTTGCACAACTAGGTGGAGTGGACCTGGGCCTCTTGTTATCTGTGAGTAAAAATATCTGAACTGGATGCGCTGTAGGTACACCACCTGGTTCCAGTTGTCGACCTTGCATATATACATCAATACCATATTGATAATGAGCATTGGGATGAATTGCAGTACAAAAGTGGAGTGACTTAAGTGATCTCAAGCTGACAGTTCTTGAAACCAGTGCATAAGTATTGTTTGGAATCTGGCTGTTTGCTTGAATGTAACCATACAGCAAACATGTTAGCACAGAAAATCAAATTGCTCCCACTAATAAATAAATATTCGGAAGTGATTTTAAGGCAGTTGATATCCATTATCATCTAATAATAAAATCATAGTGTTTGTGATATGTCTTTATTGTTGACAGAACTAGAACAAAATGGCTGTTAGAACGCACACTCCTCGTCGTGCCCGCAGCAGGTCAGAAGGAACATTGATTGACCTGGATGAAAACCCATCAACAAATAATGTATTTTTAAAAGGTATTGAAAATTCATATTCATATAATAAATTATTGCTCCAGTTCTGGCTTATTTCTGGCTATTCGTACTTTGTTAGTGGATAGGTTAATTTGCGGTTGACTAAATATTTAGCAATAAAATATATCATGTGTTTGTGTTTCAGCCACAAAGCATTCCAGATTAGCAGTGGGACAGCCTGCATCTGATTGTCTTCCACCCCCATTCAACACTGCCACCCCATCCCCACCCCATGACCTATCCAAGTGTAAGTGCTAGTGCCGCAGCAGCCCAAAATTTGTGTTCGCTTCACTGGCGAGCCACATGGGGATTTGTAGTAGGTACCTACAAACCTAATTTAAATGAGGCCCAATTTTGATCAGCCCTCATGCCTATCTATTCTGATGCAGCGATCATTCTTTAAGACCAGATCCAACTGGCAGGTCGGCACTATGCAGCTTCTATACCTTGACGTACAAAATATGCAATGACCATTATTGAGAGAAGCCTCTTCTTATTTTGATTCACTGGCTTGTAAGTTTTTTTTGTTTTCTGATTTATTCTTTCAGAATTTTTAACCTACTTTTTAAAAAAATTTTTTCATCTCCTAACAGATAACAGCAGCTGTCGAGAAATTTCACGTGGGCAAGAGACAGATTTACTAAAAGACTGGAATGAATTGTTACTTGATCCTCCTAGCCATGTGGTTTCTCAGAACACAAATCCATTTTGGAATGGTTTGTCAGGATCAAACCCATTTTTAGATGAGATTAGCAAAAAGAGTGACGAGCTATCAAACCCAGCATCTGCGTTAAAGGAGGACCCGCTGCTGCTGTTTGAAAACCCAAGAGTTGCAGAATCTGTTGCTTCTTCAACTGATGATTTGGATATTGATCACCTAATCTATATTGGAAAACCATTTGCAAAGCAACATGGAAGGTGGAAAAGTGCTTCTGATATTTTGGATTTTTCAAACAAAGAAGTGGTTCCACAGAATAATCGCCCAGTGAGCCAATTTATGGTTCCAAATTTGGAATCACTTCAAAATGACAGAGAAGCCTACAAAATGGCATGGTTGAGCCATAGGCAACTGACTAGATCCTGTCTTGATTTGGATATGATAAGCCAAAACCCTGGCTGGGGGCAGACACAGGCTATTGAAACCCACATTGTTTGTAAGATAGACCATAAAGGGGGATCACTTCAGTTGCCTGAATCAGACATAAGCGTCCATATACCTGAAGGTCATGTTCTACCAGGTGAAATTCAAGAAGTGGCAATAAAGTCCTTGCTTGACCCACCTCAGGTACTAAATAATGATCTTTGTACAACTATTGGTCCATTACTAGAGCTAAAACTGAGCAATTTCAATACAAAAGGTTTTATTTCTTTGGAAATGAAGATGACAGCTGAAGTGAAATCTGATCCTATGAGTCAAGTTATGACTGAAATTGTGTGCCTCTGCAGTGATAGTGAAAAGGGCCCTTTTGAGAAGGTGCACGACATATATACATACAAAGATGTTATGCAAGTAAAGCTGAAAAATTTGAGTCCTTGTATGTACATTGTGTCAGCAGTTCAAGCTAAAACCATTCAGCCTCCTGCATTGACAGTATGGGACTATCTTAACAAAATGATTACCATTGGAGTTTATGGCCCCAAACATATTCATCCAGTTTTTACTGCAGTTTGCATAATCTTTGGCCACAATCAAGTTCCACAAAAATTTACGAATGTTAAGAAAAATAATAAAAATTTGCCACCAGTTGTTCTTCAACTTTGGGGAAAGCATCAGTTTCAGTTAGATCAGCCACAAGATTTTGAAATTTCAATTTTTCCCACTGACTCGAGGTATGAAGTACAAGAAGCCGATCAGAATGAAAAAATTGAAGGAAGCTTGCTAAAATTAGGTAGAACCATTCGACAGCAATTTTCTTTGTCTATGTGCAAATCTGGCGAAATTAATTCATTTCAACTTGGGATTCAAGTTATAGGAGCCTATCAGGATGTACTAACACAATTCAGTGTCCTGACACCCAGCCCAACACCTAAATCAAATGTGAAAAAGCGCTTTCAGAGATGGAAAGAACCACTAACAGCTGCCCCTTCGTGTGAAACATCACCAGTTAAATATCCTATATTCCGAGAGAGGCCAGTAAATATTCTTAAATATGGAGTGGCAATGAAGCCTGTGCTGAGGCAACCAAAGATTGAATACTTACTGGAATATTTCAAAGGTGACACTATTGCACTTCTTGGGATGGACAAAGTTAAAGTAATTGGTCAAACAAGGATCAAAGAATGGTATGTTGGTTTCTTACGAGGAAAGATTGGCCTTGTACACTGCAAAAATGTGAAGGTGATTTCTAAGGAACAGGTCATGGACTTTTCAGATGTAACGGTTACAACCAAGATACTGATCAATCAAATGACGATTCCTCTGAAGAAATTGACTTATATGTATTCGTCTATCCGTACACTCATCACTGAGAATATTTCCAGTTGGAAGGCATTTGCTGAAGTGCTTGGATACACTAATCTCTCACTGGATGAAATTTGCAGAAGACCTGTTGAAAGTGAATCAGAACGAGTTGCATGTACATTAGAGAAGCTGAAAGAAGACTGCCACACTGGTGACAATAAGATGAAAAAAAAGTTTCTTTATGAAGTTGTTCTGGTAAGTAGTCCTAATAAGGCTGTCATTTCAATGCAGCATGATAGTGGCATATTGCATGACCAAGGCTGCCGTTCTTTAGATGTAATTTCAAACTGAGATTCGTCTTTCTGTTCATTGGTTCAGGTTACATTGGGAAAATTCCCTGTCATAGAATTTCTAATGTCTTAATTATTCCCAAAGCAAATTTGCCAAAAACACATTATCCGGTCATGTATCTCATTATGGCTTGTGGGACTTCAGAGTGGAAAATTATAGTTACGTTCACCCACGCAACCGTGCCTGCTTAAAATATTTTGTTGCATTCGGATAGAATGTAGGTGCTCTCTTACTGCCTGTAATTAGTAAGTTTTGTCTGGAAAGAGGTGACTTTTCTTACCCTTAGTGTTCATTCCAACAAAACAATTCAGCAGCAAGTTTTCATGAGTTTAAAATAAAGGAGATTATTTATTCTCGCACACTTACCCCGAAATAATGCTACATCATACACTTTGTCACACACACACAAAGCTTGGATACAGATAAGGATAGTGCACTTTTACAGATTAGTTAATTCAGTCCCTGATTTACAATTTCTGGTCTCTCCCGTGGTTTCTTGAATGAATTTGATCATTTAAAATCAAAGTGAGGGCCCTGTAAAACGAAGGGTTCACAGAAGGTTGTGAGGTTTCTTGTAATCAAATATAGCGAGGTTGGTTCACAGGTGAACTTTGAAACTGGAACAGGATAAGTACTTTGGCTGCTTGATGACTTGCAGCTAGTTTCAGAGCCTGGTTCTCAGACTGGCTGATGACTGATGGTTCTGATCAATCTTCTGGGTCCTGGGGCAATAAAGGTGCAGTCCCTGTAAACAGCTTCAATTGCACAGCTTCTAGTTTAACATTTTTGAGGCCTATCCAGTCTAGTTTGGATATTGGAGGTCATCATGATACAACGGGAGGTTGATGGTTGCTATTGAGTTTCAATCTTCCCTTTTGTCCAGTAGGAAACATGGAGACAGGCAGTCTGGAAACTCCATAATCTTTAGTTGCTGACCCATCCTTAAACAACAGGATATGTGAATTCTACAAATGGCTGTGAGGTAACCTCAACTATGTCCATTTTTAATTAGGTTTTCACTGGAGACTTGATACTGTCTGTAGTCCAAGTGCCAAAAAGTCACGTAATTTGCAGCAGCCATCTTAAAAGTTTGTTTGTGTCCAATTTTTAAAATATTGACAAAGTTCATAATATGATATGCATTTACTGGACATAACAATATTAAGTGCATTGTGATGTTTCTGAGAGAGTACTCGTCAATGCTAGTTTGCCTTTTTGATAGAAAGGAAATAATTATGGGCAAAATTTTATGTTCCCCTGTCTGCAGGCAGGGGGCCTGTAAGATTCCCTGGGAGGCTTATGTGCCCCCCCCATTTGTCCAAAATTTTACATGGGGCAAGAGAGGCCTAGGCCCGCCCTCGACCCAATTGAGACCCTTAGGTCGCTAATTCCTGACCACTTAAGGGCTGCTTCCCACCCGGCTTCAACTTTGAGGCTGGTGGGCGGAGTTCACGGCCAGAATGAGGGAAGCTCAGCAGGTAACCCTGCTCAGGCTTCGGGCAGAAAGGTTGGGGGGTGTGGTGCGGACGCTTCCCTCAATGGCCCCTTCTCCACGCTGGGCACCCACCACTCCCCAAGACCTGCCCCACTACGGGTATTTCCTTCTGCCCCCTCCTTGCCTCCCTTCATCAAAATGCCCATATCCCAGATCTCAACTTCCCTCCTCATTGTGAAACACCCTGCACTAGCCAGTTCCTGGACTTCAGCACTTAGAATTTGGGGACTCCTTTAGTTCTAGTCCTGGCCACTGCTTGGACTACAGAGCTGCCAGCTAATCTGATTGGCCGGCTGCACTCTGGTGTGGAAGTAAAGCCTCCGGCCAATTAATCCTTCTTGCAGCCTTGAAACCCAGCCATCCAAAAAACCCTGCCCTGTGACATGAGCAAGTTGGTGAGATGTACACTATTGAACTTAAATGTTTTTCCAGTTTTATGTATATTCCTGTGAAGTGGAATAGATTCGAAACAAATCTTGCAGCTCTGACTGGGCATCCATGAGGCACTGTGGGCCATCAGCAGAATTGCATTCAAGCACAATATAACCTCATGGGACCAGCACATTCCTCACTCCATTACCATTCAGCCAGGGGATCAACTCTGTTTCGATGAGGAATGTAGGAGAGCATGCCATGAACAATACCAAGCATACCTTAAAATGGGGTGCAAACCTGGTGAAGTCACATCATAGGACTATATGCATGCTAAATAATGGAAGCAGCATGTGATAGATGGAACTAAATGATCCCACAACCAATGGATCAGATCAAAACTCTGTAATTCTGGCACTTCCAGTCATGAATGATGGTGACAATTTGACAACTAACTGGAGGAGCAGGAGGTTCCACAAACATTCCCATCCTCAAATGATGGGGGAACCATGCCCATCAGTGCAAAAGTCAAGGCTGAAACATTTACAACCATCTTCAGCCAGACGTGCTGAGTGGATGATCCCTGCCTCCTCTGGGGTCACCAGCATCACTGATTCCAGTCTTCAACCAATTCTATTCACTCCACGTGATACCAAATAACAGCTGAAAGTACTGGATACAGCAAAAGTTATGGGCCCTGACAACAGTCTGGCTGTAGTACCTAAGACTTGTGCTGCAGAGCTAGTCACACTCCCAGCCAAGCTGCCCCCTCTACAGCTACAACACCATCTACACAACAAAGTGCAAAATTTCCCAGGTATGTATTGCCAATAAAAAGTAGGATAAATCCAATCTTGCCACTTACTGCCTCATTAGTCTACTCTGTCATCAGCAAAAAGATGGAAGTTGTCACTGACAGTGCTATGGAAGTGGCAGTTACATAGCAGCAATCTGCTCACCAATGCTGAATTTGGGTTCCACCAGGGCCACTCCAGACCTTATTACAGCCTTGGTCCAAACATAGACAAAATAGCTGAATTCCAGAGGTGAAGTGAGTATGAATTGCCTTAGAAGATAAGAACATAAGAAATAGTAACAGTAGTAGACCATTCGGCCCCTCAAACTTGCTCTGCCATTCTATAAGATCATGGCTGATCATCTTGTGTTTCAATTTCTACATTCCCATCTAACCCCGATAATCTCTCATTCCCTTGCCTTACAAGAATCTATCTACCTCTGCCTTAAAAATATTCAATGACCCTGCCTCCACCACCTTCTGAGGCAGAGAATTCCAAAGTTGCACAACCCTCAGAGAAAAAATTCTCCTCATCCCTGTCCCAAAAGGGCGGCCCCTAATTTTAAAACAGTGCCCCCTAGTTCTGGACTCACCCACAAGAGGAAACATCCTTTCCACATCCACCTTGTCAAGGCCATTCAGGATCTTGTATACTTTAATCAAATCACCCCTCACTCTTTTAAACTCCATTGGAAACAAGCTCGGTCTGTCCAACCTTTCCTCGTAAGACAACCCGCTCATTCCAGGTATCAATCTAATAAACTTCCATTGAACCGCCTCTAATGCATTTACATCCCTCCTTAAATAAGGAGACCAAAACTGCACACGGTATTCAAGGCGTGGTCTCACCATTGCCGTGTATAACTCAAACATAACATCCTTACTTTTATGTTCAGACCCCCTCGTAATAAAACATAGTATTCCATTAGCCGCCTTAATTATTTGCTGCACCTGCATACTAACTTTTTGTGACTCGTACTGAACACCTAGATCCCGCTGCACCTCAGAATTATCTAGCCGTTCTCTATTTAAGTAATACTCTGCAGTTTGTTCTTCCTGCCAAAGTGAACAACTTCACATTTTTCCACATTAAACTCCATTTGCCAGATCTTTGCCCGCTCACTCAACCTATCTATATCCATCTGCAACCTCCTCATGTCCTCTTCACAATATACTTTCCAACCTATCTTTGTGTCATGTGCAAATTTAGCTACCATGTTGTCACTCCCCTCATCTAAGTCATTGATGTTAATCGTAAAAAGTTGGGGCCCCAGTACAGACCCCTGTGGGGCTCCACTCATCACATGCTGCCAATCAGAAAAAGACCCATTTATGCATACTCTCTGCTTTCTGCCGGCCAGTCAACCTTCTATTCATGCTAATATGTTACCCACTAATTATGCGCTTTTATTTTCTGTAATAATCTTTGATGTGGCACCTTATCAAATGCCTTCTGGAAATCCAAGTACAGTACGTCTATAGGCCCCCCTTTATCCACTGTGCATGTTCCTCCTTCAGAAAACTCCAATAAATTGGTTAAACATGATTTTCCTTTCACAAAACCATGCTGACTCTTCCGTATTGCCTTGAGCTTTTCTAAGTGCCCAGCTATAACCTCCTTAATGATCAATTCTAATAACTTCCCCATGACAGACGTCAAGCTAACTCACCTATAGTTTCCTGTTTTCTGCCTCCCTCCCTTCTTGAATAGCTACTTCCCAATCTGATGGAACCTTTCCAAAATCTAGCGACTTTTTGAAAATTAGCACCAGCGCATTAATTATCTCAGCCATGTCTTTTAAGACCCTAGAATGTAGTCCATTGGGACCCGGAGGTTTGCCAGCCTGCAGCTCCATCAATTTGCTCAGTACCGTTTCCCTAGTGATTCCAATTTCACTAAGTTCCTTTTTCCCATTCACCTAATTGCAGCTATTACTGGAATGCTTTTTGTATCCCCTATAGCGAACACAAAAGCAAAATATTTGCTCATTTCTTCCGTCATTTCCATATTAACTGTTCACTGTCACTCCCTAGAGGACCAACACTCACTTTACTTACTCTTTTCCTTTTTAAATACCTGTAGAAACTCTTGCTTTCCTAGTTTCTAGCTAACTTCCTCTCATACTCTAATCTCTTTCTCCTGATTAACCTTTTAGTCATTCTCTGCCATTCTTTATACTCTGTCCAATCATCTGTATGGCCGCTCATCTTTGCGGGTGCGTATGCTTTTTCCTTAAGGTTGATGCTTTCCTTAACATCTTTAGTTAACCACAGATGGTGGGTCCTCCCTCAGAATCTTTCTTTATAATAGGAATGTACTTATTCTGAATACTCTGAAATATCCCCTTAAATGTCTACCACTGCTTCTCTATTGATCTATCCTCTAGCCTAGTTTCCCAGTTCACTTCAGCTAGCTCAGCTTTCATCCCCACATAGTTGCCCTTATTTAAGTTTAAGATACTAGTCTTAGACCCACTCTTCTCCATTTCAAACTGGATGTAAAATTTGATCATATTGTGATCACTGCTACCTAATGACCTGAGGTCATTAATTAATCCTGTCATGTTACACAATACCAAGTCTAATATAACCTACTCTCTGGTTGGTTCTACAACATGCTGCTCTAAGAAACTATCTCAAAAGCATTCTAAGAACCCCTCATCCAGGCTACTATTGCCAGCCTGATTTTTCCAGTTTGCGTAGATTAAGATCACCCATGATTATTGCTGTCCCTTTTATCACAAGCACATAATATTTTCTCTTGAATACTTTGTCCTACACTCTGGCTACTGTAGACTACTCGCACTAATGACTTTTTCTCCTGACTGTTCCACATCCCCACCCAAATTGATTTTACATCTAGATTTCCTGAACCAAGGTCATCTCTAACTATTGCACCAATGCCCTCTTTGATTAACAGTGCTACTCCTCCACCTTTACCTAGCTTCCTATTCTTCTTGATGTCATTTACCCTTCAATATTAAGGATCCAATCTTTGTTTTCCTACAGCCACATCTCCGTAATTGCTAACAGATCATATTTATTTACTTCAATGTGGACCATCAATTCATTTACTTTATGAATGCTACATGCATTCAGATAGAGAGCCTTCAGTTTTGTCTTTTTGTTACCTTTGTAACATCTAGTCTTGACTGTTGATGCATTCTTAGGTTTTTTTTCTCTGTCCCTTCCTGCCATTCTCCGACCCTTAGTTCTCATTTTACTATTTTGCTCTCCTGTCTTGGCTCTACATCTTGAATTGCTACTTCTACCCAAAGTTGATCCCTCACCACTCCTTGTTTAGTTTAAAGCCCTCACTACTTCCCTAGTTATGCGGTTTGCGAGGACACTCGTCCCAGCATGGTTCAGGTGTAAACTGTCCCAACAATACAGCCCCCACTTTCCCCAGTACTGTTGCCAGTGCCCCACAAACCGGAACCCACTTCTCTCACACCAGCCTCTGAGTCATGCATTTGTCTCTCTAATCTTATTTGCCCTATGCCAATTTGCATGTGGCTCAGGTAATAACCCAGAGATTATTACCTTTCAGGTTCTGCTTCTCAATTTGGTACCTAGCTCCTCATACTGACTTTGCAGAACCTCTTTCCTAGTCCTACCTATGTCATTGGTACCTAAATGGACCACGGCAACTAGATCTTCCCCCTCCCACTGCAAGCTCCTCTCCAGCCCTGAGCAGATGCCCTGGCACCAGGCAGGCAACATAGCAGTCTAGACTCTCGCTCCTTGCTTCAGAGAACAATGTCAATCCCGCTCACTCTACTATCCCCTACTACCACTATATTCCTTTTTGCTCCCCCAACTTGAATGGCTTCCTGTACCACAGTGCCATGGCCAGGCAGCTCATCCACCTTGCACATTTTGCTTTCATCCACACAGTTTGTGAGCACCTCAAACCTGTTTGACAGTTGCAAAGTCTGAGGCTCCTCCACTACTGTCTGTTCAGTCCCATTACCTGCCTCACTAACTGCCACATCCTCCTGTCCCTCACTGCTGACCAAAGCAGATGACCCTATTCTAATAGGTGTGACTCTTCTGGAACAAAGTATCCAGGTATTTCTCACCCCCCCTTTATGTTGCGCAGTGTCTGCATTTTGGTTTCCTGATCAATAATCCTGATCCAGAATTCCTCAAGCTGCTTACACTTCATGCAGGCGTGTTTGTCATGGATCGCCTTAGCGTCCAAAAGCTCCCACATCTCACAGCTGCAACATAATACCTGTCCCACCATTCTAACTGATGTTATTTAATTTACTTTATTACTTTCTTCCTATGTACGCTACAATTTACTGTGTCTATTGAATGCTAGTACCACTGACAAATAAGGTTATATGCTTCTTAACTACAAGGTATATCTTCGCACTCTTTTATCCTGTGAATCCACCGTTCTCCTCGCACTCTTTTATCCTGTGTCTTTGCTCTCCTCGCACTTTTTTATCCTCAAAGTGGAGAACGTGGGCATCGATACCTCTCCTCTCGCATGCTAAGCGAATGCTCTACCATTTGAGCTAATTCCCCCAGCCTTGACATCAAGGCAGCATTTGATTGAATATGGCATCAAGGAGCTCTAGCAAAATTTAAGTCAGGGGAATTGTGGGGGAGGGGGAAATCCTTTGGAGTCATACCGAGCGCAAAGGAAGATGGTTGTGGTTGGTGGGGGCCAATCATTTTGGCTCCAGGACTCTGCTGCAGGAGTTCCTCAGTGTAGTGTCCTAGGCCAACAACCTTCAGCTGCTTCATGAATGATCTTCCCTCCATCATAAGGTGGGAAGTGGGGATGCTTGCTTATAACTGCAGTGTTCAGTATCACTCTCAACTCCTCAGATGCTGAAGCAGTCTGTGCCTTAATGCAACAACCTTGAAGAACATTCAGGTTTGGACTGAGATGTGGCACTAATATTACTTGCCACTTAAGTTCCTGGTAATGACCATCTCCAAGAGAGAATTTAATCAATTCCTTTGACGCCCAATAGAATTACCATTGCTGAATCCCCCACTATCAACATCCTGGGGGGTTACCATTGACCAGAAACTTAACTGGACCAGCCACATAAATTCTGTGGCTACAAGTGCAGATCAGAGCCTGGGTAGCTCACCATCTGACTCCCCAAAGTCTGTCCACCATCTACAATGCACAAGGGAGGAGTTTGATAGAATGCTCTCCACTTGCCTTTGAGTTGACTTCAACAACACAAGCCAACACCAATCAGGAAAAAGCAGCCTGCTTGCTCACCAGCACATCCACTACCTTAAACATTCACTTCCTCCACTGCTGGTGCACAATGTACCATCTACAGTAAGCACTTCTGCAACTCGCTAAAGCTCCTTCAACAATACCTTCCATACCAGTGACCTATAGCAACTAGAAGGACAAGGGCAGCAGACGCTTGACTGCGTAGTGTTTGTTGTTCTTATTTAGACGTACTTGCATTGGAGGCAGTTGAAAGAAGATTCACTAGGTTCAGTTCCTGAGATGAAGGGGTTGATTTGAGGAAAAGTTAAGCAGATGGGGGCCTATACTCATTGCAGTTTACAAGACTGAGTTGATCCTCTTGAGAGAGTTTGGCAGGGCAGATACTGAGAGGATGGTTTTCCTCAGTGGGTAGCTGAAACTATGCCCCTTAGTTCCCAAATAAGTAGTCACCCAATTCAGATGGAAATGGGGACAAATTTCTTCTCTCTCAGGTCATGAATCTTTTGGAATTCTCTGCTAAAGGAGGCTGAGTCATTGTCAATCTCTACCTTTAAGTATAATCCGTTTTTTGAATTATAGGGGAGTCTACAGCTATGGAGATTAGGCAGGAAAGTGGAGTTGAAGCCAAAATAACAACAACCATGATCTTATTGAATAGTGGAACAGTCTTAAGGGAACCTACTCCTGATTCTTATGTTCTTATATAAACACCACCTGCAAATCCCCTTCCAAATCTCTCATCATCCTGATTTGGAACCATGTTACCATTCCTTCACTGTTGATCCTGGAACTTTCTCCTTGACAGCATTGTGAGTATGCCTACACCACGTGGGTTGCAATGGTTCCAAGAAGTGGCTCACTGCCACTTTCCTAAGGAGAATTGGTGATTGATTTTGTTTTTAGTATATTGACTTTGTAAAGCATTTGTCATAAGGTTGCTTATAATACATACTGAGCATAAGTTTTACTGCTATTCAGTTGCAGATTATTTTCTACTAAACCTTCAAAGTACCTGCATCAGTTACTTAGTTTTCTAATAGAAGTGCCCTGACGTCAAATGGCAGCTACTGCTGGCCTGAAAACTGAGTGGGGGAGTGGGTTTTAGAAATCAAATATATTTTAATAACCATTACGGTAATAATAAAACAGTAATCAAGAGTTTTGAGGATGTTATAAATCATGACAACAATGTTCTTATATATAATTACTATTTCAGGCAGTTCTCCAATGTTCATTGTTCTCTGTACTTAGACTTTTTTCTTTCTATTCAATGCTTCCAATTAGATCGACTATGCAGAAAATTACTCTTGAGAGTGCAGCCTCTGGGTTAAATATCAATGGTGTTTGCCAAACCTCCAGAATTTTACAAGATACTAGTTCCTCAATGTTTTAACAACAAAGCTCCTCGAATTACTCTTCTCTAGCATTATAGATTTATTTAGTTCTCTGTCAACATACTGAGACACTAATCATTACTTCAGCTTGCTTGAAGAAAAACATGTAAATTATTAGTGGAAGCTTTTTTTTTATGGTAAAGTTTTGTGTTTTAAGGTGAGAGATGTTAGAGTTGGGAATTGGGCACTTTCATACTTGGATTCCCAGTGTTAGGATCAGGATGGGGAAATGGTGCCTTATGGCTCAAGGCAAGCCTTTTGCCCCAAACTTGATGGTCTTTCTGTTGCACAGGTGTACCCTTTTCATTTGAAACACTATCTTGTAACTGTTGAGATGAAATTGCCAATTAATAAATTAGGGACCGTTTTGTGCTGAGGGCTTTAACTTCAGTGGCAATCTTATCATCTGACCAGTTTAGACTCAATTCAAGTTCAGGTCCCAGGGAATAATGTGATTTAATTTATTATTCACACAATCCTCAAATTGCATTAGTGTTTTATGCAGGATAGAAAAAATTGCAGGTGGTCAATATTCTAACTCTTGCAGGTATTAATCAAGAACACAATACCTTCAGGATTTCCTTAGAAAAACTGGTGATAGATTTTTGTATAAGTACAGAAACTGGAGTGTAGAAGCCAAATTTTAAAACTGCACGTCTGTAAATGTAGCACTTGTTACCACGGAGTTTCCAAGTGTTAGGATTCCAGCAGTGTCCATGAACAGCAACATGACATGTGCAACAACAAAGCTTGTTTTCTGGATGATGGTTCAGTTTTTAACATGGATTTACAATGGGGGAGATGATTCCTTGGAAAGTATTTCAAATACAGCAATGGAGGCAATTAATGGACCGTGGGTCTGACTGATCGTAGTCATATTGCTGTTTCCAAATACTGAATTTGTTTGTACACAGGCAATTATGACAACAGCAACTTGCATTTATGTAAGCCCTTAATGCAGTAAAATATCCCTAAGCACCTCACAGGGGCAGAATTGGGCAAACATCGATACTGAGCCAATAGACACATTTAGGTCAGGTGACCAATAGCTTGTTCAAAAAGATAGGTTTTAAGGAGAATATTAAAGGAAGAGAGTGATTTGGAGAAGGTTAAGGAGGAAATTCCAGATCTTAAGGCCCAGAAACACAATTTCCCATTGTGGGTCAAAGGAAGTGGGGAATGCATAAGAGGCCAGAATTGGAGGAACACAGAGGTCCCTGAGCACTGGAAGAGATTAGCAATAGGGGGGAGGAAGGCCATGGAGAGATTTGAACACATGGCTGAAAATTTTAAAATCAAGGCACTGGTGGATTGTGAACTATTGTAGGTCAGTGAACACGGGAATGGTGAGAGAATGGGACTTGGTGTGCGTTATTATGTGGACAGCAAATGAGCTTAAGTTAATGGAAGTGGATGATGAATGGCCGGCCAGGAAAGCGTTGAAGCAGTCAAGACTGGGCAGAAAGCGGGGTGGGCATAAGATAAACATGGATGAAGGTTTAGTGGAAACAGGTGAGATTAGAGTTTTAACTAGGGGGTCATGGTGATGGAAGGCGTATGGTATCAAGTCCAATTCAACTAGAATGCCAATATCACCAACACTCAGCCTGAAACTGTGGCCAGTGTGAGGGATAAAATCAGTGGCTAGGAAACAAAGTTCATGGCAAGGGTAGAAGACAATTGCTTCAGTCTTCCTGATGGTTAATTGGAGTAAATTTCAATTCATCACACACAGATAATGCAGGGATCCAGAAAGATGGTGGTAAGGTAGAGTTGGGTGTTTCCAGTGTACATGTGGAACCTGACACTGTTTTCAGATGATGTCACCGAGTTGCAGCAAGTAAACAGGAAATAGGAGGGGAACCAAGGAGGACTCCAGATGCAAAGCTGCAGGAGTGGCGGAGGAGGTGGGGGGGTGGGGAGCCATTTGCAAGTCAAGCTTAAAACTGGTGTAACAAGACCAAATAATTGAGCCAACCCACTAATGTGGTAAGAAATGGTATTTTGTCTGTTTTCTATCAACATCATTTTAAAGGAAGAGCAGGATAAATAGGAAATTAAGAAATATATGAGTAATACTTATTTCAGTAATGGTTTCTCCTTTGTCAAGCCTGACTAAAGAGTGTACATATCTGCCAGTCATGTTAATGTTGCGCTGTCAAAAAAGTTACTCTTATTTATTGACTACAGTTATGTTTTTTATGCACTAAACACAGGGAAAAGTTAAAATTTCACATGATGATGGCAATGTAAATTTTTTGAACATTTATTGTGTGCCAACTGTGTCTACTTGTAGTTTATAGTCTTCCTTGAAAGCTTTGCATTGTTTTTCATCCTGTGACCATGTGGCTGTGTTGTAGAGTGCCCTCTTGGTTGCTATTCTGGTACGTGTGCTATTAGTGAGTCCTGGCCTGAATGGATGTTGGAGGATCAGCAACAATCTCTAATTAATGTATATTAGTGTGTTTATCTCAAAGTGTTTGCATGGAAGACTCCATCTTTGAGTTATACTTCAAGTGATAAATGGCCAAACTCATAATAGGGACATGGCTGTTCTAACACCAGGCATTTGGGCCATCCATATGATGTCCCTGTCGTCAGCATCTGCCTTAGGACAGATCACAATCCATCCCTAAGATATAAGAAATCTTGCCTCATACTTTACTATAATTTCTGTTTAAACTGTCCTGACTGCAAGCATCCTTTAGAAGTGCAGCATTTTCAAGCAATGTGCGCTTTGTCATTTAATCATTGAAATGCCTGTTAACTGATATTCCCTCCACAGAGTATTGTAATATGATTGCTTCTTGGTCTAGCACATTATATATTGCCAGAGAAGTGAGTATTAATTTTAGTGATGCCCCTCGATGTTTACCCACCTCTTGTCCATCATACGGTAAATGATGTAAACACTCTGGAGATCTTTTTGCTGTTCTAGCAACTCACTATAAATGTCTTTCTACAACAACTGGCATTTATGTGTGGCACCTTTAACCAGTAAAATGTCCCGTTATCAGATAAATTAGACATTAACTCAGAGATTAGGACAAGTGGCCAAAAGCTTGTTCAGGAGTAAATATTCGGGAATGACATAAGAGACAGAGGGGCTTAGGGAGGAAATTCCAGAGCTTTGGGATCTAGGCAGTTGAAGGTATAACCACCAAACAGTGAAGCGAAGGAAATTGTGGGTGCATGAGGCCAGAATTGGAGAGATGCAGAAATCTGAGCTTGAGGTGGTTTGAGAGACTCATTTCCATTTCTATCTCTCCTTCATTTTTGGGTCTAGGGCCTCATATACCTTTGCAAAAGAGCATAAGAACAGGAGCTGGAGAAGGCCATTTGGCCCTCTAGTCTGCTTCACCATTCAATAAGACTATGTCTTCCACATCAACTCCACCCATCCCCATATCTCTTAATTCCCTTAACTTCATAGATTTTTGAGTACTCTCTTGAATATACTCTGTGTCCACAGCTCTCTGGCATAGAGAATTCCAAAGATTCGCAACAATCAATGAAGAAATTTATCCTCATCTCTGGCCACTTTTATTCTGAGACTGTGATCCCATGTTCTCGACTCTCCGGTTGGGAAACATTTTCTCAGCATCTACCCTCCCAAGCCCCTTAAGAATTTTATATATTTCAACTAGATCGTCTCTCATTCATACAAACTCCAGGAAACACAGGCCTTGTCTATTTAGTCTCCCCTCATAATACATTCCCCTCATCCCAGGAACCAGGAATCTTTGTTGCACTCCCTTTAGGGCAAGTATGTGTTTCCTTGGGTAAGGAGATAAAATGATGCACAGCACTCCAAGTGTGGCCTCGTCAATCCCCTGCATAATTGTAGTAAGGCTTCATTATTCTTGTATTCCAATCACTTTGTAACAAAGGCTAAATACTATTTGCCTTCCTAATTTTTTGCTGTTACCTGCCTGTTAACTTTCTGTAATTCATGTACAAGGACACCTAGGTCCCTCCAAATGCAAACATTTCTCAGTCTCCATTCAAAAAATATGGTGCTTTTTAATTTTTCCTGCCAAAATGGATAACTTCACGCTTCACCACATTGCATTCCACGTGTTCCTGCCTACTCACCCAACTTGTCTATTATATCCCTCTGCAGCCTCTTAGCATCTTCTTCACGGCTTATTTTCCCACCTAACTTTGTCTTGTCAGCAAACTTAGATGCTTTTCACTCAGTTCCCTCACATAAGTCATTAATATAGATTACGAATATCTGAGGCCTAAGTATTAGTCCTTGAAGCACTTTGCTAATTATAGCCTGCCAACCTGAAAATGTCCTATTTTGTTCCCATTGTTTTCTGCCCATTAACCAATCGTCTATCCATGCTAATATATTACTCCCAATCTTGTGTAATAACCTCTTGTGTGGCATCTTTTGGAATGCTTTTTGAAAATCCAAATATACTATATCCACTGTTTTCCCCCCTATCCATGCGATTAGTTATATCCTCAAAAAAATTAACATTTGTCAAACATGATTTCTGTTTCATAAATCCATATTGACCCTGGCTTAATCATATTATGATTTACTAAATGCCCTGTTACCATGCCCTTAATAATAGATTCTAACATTTTGCCTACTACTGATGTAAGGCTTAAAGGGCCTAGCATTCCCTATTTCACTCCTCTCTTTTAAATAGCTGGGCTATGTTTGCTACCTTGGGAACCTTTCTAGAATCTTAAAGAATTTTGGAAGATCAAAACCCAATGCATCCACCATCTCTGCAGCTACCTCTTTTAAAAATGTAGGATGTAGGTCATCAGATCAGAGTTTATCACCACTTGGTTCTGTTAATTTCTCCAATGCTATTTATTTATTAAACTGATTTCTTTTAAGTTCCTCATTCTCACTCGACCCTTGGTTCCCCATCAATTTCAAAATGTTTTTCTGTCTTCTACCATGAAGGCAGATACAAAGTGCTTTTTAAAAAATATCTCTGCTATTCCTTTATTCCCCATTATGATTTCACCTCTCTTTGTGCCTAATGGGCCCATGTTTACTTCCTCTAATTTCTCCCTATTTACGTACTCATAGAAATGTCTACAATCTATTTTTATGACTCTTGCTAGCCTATTCTCATATTGTCTTTTCTCTTTCCTTATCAATTTCTTGGTCATCCTTTGGTATTCTAAAATTCTCCCAATCTTCAGGCTTACTACTCTTGCCATATTATAAGCTTCTTCCTTTTATCTGATACTATCTTTAACTCTTGTTGGCCATGGCTAGACCACTTTTTTGTGGGGCTTTTGCGCTTTAAAGGAATGTGTATTTGTTGCAAATTATTTAATTCTTGAAATGTTAGCCATTACTTGCCTGCCACCATGTCTTTTCATGTAATTCCCCAATTTATCTTGGCCAACTCATGTCTCATAGCCTGGCAGGAGAGTTCGTAAAATAAAATGGGACGTCTTCACACTGCCTTCCTACCCTCCCTGACCTGTCTCCCATTCTGTGGCAGGCAGGGAAGGTGTCAGGCAGCCCTTCCATCCTTGGGCCTATCCTTGAGGCCCTTAAGTGGCCAATTATGGAGGCAATGCAGGCTGCTCGGCTGCTTTAGGAGGAATGGGGTACATCCTTTTCAGGACCCTCTGTGCCCATTGAAGGCACCCCTCCCTGTCAATTTTGTACCTCTCTTTGACCCTACCCACAGCCTCTAAAACCCAACCACCCCCACGCAACCGCCCCCCATTTAAAATAAGCAAAAAATCCCTGTATTTGTATCTAGATGCATTGGATATAAAAGTAAGGAAGTACCTTCAATAAGACCATGGGCTGCAGTTGGAGTATTGCATACAGTTTTGCATACTCTGTTCCAAGAAGCACATAAAAGCAATGAGAAGGTGCAGCATATCTACAGTAAATTAGACTGTTCTTTTTTTTTGCTAGAGTTGAGAATATTAAAGATTACCTGGTCTTCAAGATTGAGATAAATAGAAGATTATTTTCATTGGTCAGCAAAATGATATTGATGGACATAAATTTAGGGCTATCTCAAAGAATTAGTGAAGTTTAGAAATATCATGCTTCAGAAAGAATGACTCATTTGTAATACTCCGTGTCACAAAGTCCACTAATTCTTCTGAAAGATAAGTACCTGATTGAAAAAGAGAAATGTTGACATGTATAGGAAGTGAGCATGAGAAAGATTTCAATTCAGAGAAAAATAAACCCCAGATATATTGGTCAAAGTGGCTCATTTCTGTGCTGTAACATTCTATGTCCAGGTGGTTTAAAAACTGGTGTTTCATGTAAAGCAGGCAATCTTGGTTTTTTTTAAAATTGTTCTAGATGAAGTTCAAGTGCTTTAAAATGTCACGGGTAACCCAATATAGGGAATATATTTACTGGGTTCATCAGCTGATAGCCAATTTTATACCCAGTTGATCCTGCAGGTTTTGAAGACCAAAAAGTTATGCACAGCGTTTGGCCCAATTTAGAGTTTTCAGATACTCTACCCAGCCTTGTCATTGAAGGCAAACTCTCTTTACTGGCCGCCTTTAAATCATGAACCTTTTTATTACCCCAGGCAATTGATTTGAGGGCTACAGCTGGCATGCTGGCTCATTTTTGGATTGTGTATTGAGGGCCATACTCGCTATACCAAAGACCTCCAGTTTTCTATACCTGTGAAATGCTCCTTGTTTATTTTTTTCAGACACAGATTGCAAATTTCCTAACATGCATATATGCATTATCGAATGGATTTCTGATGTGGGGCCAAACAGCTCATTTCCTGCTTGTTGAGTTGGGAAAAGCTGAATGCTGCAACTGAGCTTTGACTGGAAGGCTATAACTTCTGGTTGGTGTGAATTGGTGAAGCTGACTGCATTCTAATATATTCAGAAATTGTGCATTCTTTGCATATAGTTATCCACCTTGTCATGGCAAAAAGAAGAAAACATGCAAGTTCAAAAATGTAGTTTTCTATTTGCAGCTTTCTACATATCTTATGCAAATATGCATCTTTAAGCCTTGTCCCATAAGGGGCATGGTCAGAAGAAGCAACCAAAATAAATAAACCAAAATCCAAGATTTTCTCTTTACATTCCCTGAGAGAGCACAGTTACTTATATTCCTCAGCAATGACCTTGTTAACACTATGTGGAACTGGAAAGGTCGATCTCCCTGAAGTGAATATAGATGAGAAATGTTAAAATATTAGAACTCAAGAAAAAAATGTGTTTTTTTTTAAATAAGATGCTTATCTTTTTAAATCAGGCTTGACCAACCTTTTCCCGTGGCGGGGCCACATTCCAATTTTGCTTTCACTTGGGACTGATGAGCAAATTTCAGAAAGATAATGTTTGGCGCAGCCTTAAACGCAATTATTTTTTTAAAAATTGACATATGATTGGAAAAAGTTGCTGAGCAAAAAAAACACGACAATAAATTAATAATTAAAAAATGTGTAATGAATAAAGCCAACCATTCGAGTGTGAAAGGGTGGAGTGTGTGCATCCAGCTAACCCCGAGTCTCAGGGTGCTCACTCATGCTTACTCTCTCCTCGTTCCATCCCTCCCTGTTGGGGTAAGCTTGAATGAGAACCCTGTGACTGGGAGTGAGCTTGACACATGCTCTCCCCCTCAGTACAAATCCAAAAAAGTACCAACATGTCAACTGCAACCCTTAAATCAATTGGTTTAATAAAAAAGTTCATGATTTAAATACGGCCAGTAAAGAAAGTTAGCCTTCAATGACAAGGTTGGTTAGAGTATCTGAAAGCTCTAATCGAGCTAAAAGTTGGGTACAGCCTTTTGGCCTTTGAAATCTGCAGGATCAACTGGGCATAAAATAGGCTATCAGCTGATGCGTGCATGCGCACGTGCTTATGCTCTCTCTGGCCTGCCTGCGTGCTTGGCCTCTGGCTCTCTCTGGCCTGCCTGCGTGCTTGGCCTCTGGCTCTCTGTGGCCTGCCTGCTTGCTTGGCCTCTGGCTTGGCCTGGCCTGCCCGTGTGTGCACCTTTGTCCTCCCACTCGCACGCCCTCAAGCCATCGGTTTAGGAGCGGTGGTAGGTGCAGTGTGACCTGGAGCGAGGCCAGAGGCCTGGTGCCCAAAAGTGGGTGCCCGCGAGGGGATGGCTGGATGCTGGGGGAAACGCAGGGGTAGCTGGGCTAGAGCACCGGCAGCCATGCCAAAGCATGGTGAACTTGCACTTCAAGTCTCTCTCTCTCTCTCTCTCTCTCTGTCTTCAAATACTCTCAGTTGCCTGTGTCCGCTGCTCCTCTAATCACAGCCTGTTTCTCTCCTTTGTTTGCTGATATGCTCAATAGTGAGCCCATGAGCAGCACACACAGGAGAAAAACAGGCTGTGATTGACGGAGCAGGCCCCTGAAGAAATCTTCAAACTGAGCCGTCTTACTGGCAATTTCAACAATCATTCTGCTGGGGCCACATGGAGGGCTTTGTGGGCCACAATGCAGCCTGCAGGCTGTGGGTTGGACAAGCTTGTTTTTAATAGATAACACTGGAATTATGAATATTTATGTTCTATTTCTCACAGCTGGCTTTATATTTGAAATCTATCTTGTACTGAAAAGGTGCAGGTGGCAGGGAGGTGTTTGGTTAAAAACTTCTAACTGAGAAATGAAGATTTTGCATTAATTGTGTATATTTTGACTCATACAGGGTAGACTGTCCTTCATTTCCTATAGTTTCTGACTCTGGTTGGGGCACATATCTATAGTACCTTGCCCTGGTGGCTATTTATGTATAATAGGACCAATCATGACAGGTATTCAACAAGGAACTTTTAGAACTATCTCTTTATTTATCTATAAATGCATATTTTTATTTCTCACCAGCTGAAACTTTGGGAGCTCGTGAATTTTTTTTTACCTTGTGTCAATGAAGCATTGCGCTCCTTAATGATTTTTTTTCTAAGATTGGGCTAAATAGTAGATTATTTTCATTGGTCAGCAAAATATATTGATGGACACAAATTTAGAGTTGTCACAAAGAATTAGTGAAGTTTGGAAATATCATTCTTCAGAAAGGATGACTCATTTGTGAAATTCTGTGTGACAAAGGCCACTAATTCTTCTGGAAGATATGTACCTGATTGAAAAGGAGAAATTTTGATGCATGTAGAAAGTGATGTATCTTTCTTCGCTGTAGCTGATTAATACCAGCCATCTTCAGTCAGGGTGCTCTAGACTGTGATTGACCAACGAGGAATTCATTTATAAATTGAGTAAGCAGCCTGCCATCCCTTTCCATCACTTCACCACAGTGTTTCATTGCCCCCTAGCTGCATTTTTAATAACTCAGAAATTTGCACTCATGCATGACGGACAAAATATGCTGCACAGGATGCTCTTCATCATTGTTTGTTACAGCTTCCTGTTTAGCCAAATAACTTTGAGCTTTACACAGCAAACAGGCATATTCCAGCTGATCTTGATAATGCTCGTGGGTGCCGAAAGTGCTTAGTTTGCCAGCACTGATGTTCTTACATTGACAACCACAAATACAGTCACCGAAACAGGTAATGCTAACTAAACTCGTATGAAAGCACTGATTTAAGAAAATAGCAAAAGTCAAGAAAAATGCCAAATGTTCTGTAAATGAAAATAATTTATTAAACTATTTGCTTGAGTATAATCTGAAGCTATTCTATGTTAATACTTTAAGACAAACTTGAGCCTCAAATAAATGCTTGCTCTTAAATTTCAGCATTTTTAAGGCGCCATTTTGCTTTTCATGGTAGTACTAGACCATCCCTAGATGAACGTGTCCCTTATAATCTGGACATAACTCACTTAGATTTTTTGATGACATTTCTGTGATGTGCCTTAGGATGTTTTTCTATGTTAACAGTGCAGTGTAACTGCAATTTGTTGCATAGCACAAGATTTGCGATTACTATTATGGTAACACAGTACACAAAAATGTATATAGAATTCCTGCTATGTTGCATCAGTGAATGAAAATGCTACACTTAAGACTTGAATGTACAGTCTAACATTGTCTTTTAAATGTACTTGCAGCTTCTGTATATATGATTTCTCTTTTTAATTAACGTTTAGATTTAAAATGCTAGAAATGCTCTAGGTCATGCAGTATTTGGGGAAAGAGAAACAAGAGTTAATGACCCCAATGTTTGCCGTGGCGGGATTTCCAAGTGACTGATGGCGGGGAGGGGGGGGGGGGGGAGTTCTGGTCATACCCCAAATGCTTTTGTTTAAAATAACAGCTTCCTGCCAGGATCCAACCAAAATGAATGATGGGTGTAGCTCCCTGTCAGGTAGGAAATGCTGCCAAAGAGGCCACAGTCCAGGAGCAGGTAGTTCACCTGCTTAGAGTAGAGGTCACATCGATGGTTGGATGCAACATGGCGCATGGGGTCAGAATTGATTGTGCTGGGGTCAAAGAAAGATTGTGGTGGAGTGGTCTGGGTCCAACCATGGAGTGGAAAACAGGTTTGCTTGGGAAACCTGGGGGAAGCACTCCTGGTCCTCTCGGCCCGCAAGCAATGTTATAAAGGAGCTTAGCCCTTCCATGCAGTAGTTTCTACCTCCCTTTTAGCTTCCAGGCTCCTGAGCTGAAAACCAGGTTGACCAGCATTAGAACTGGAAAAGAGAGAGAAATTTTAGACACAGCCTCATTAAGATATTTAACTGAGTGACCTACTTCCTGGAAGCAGGTTAGATGTGATTCCACAATTGGATAACACTTACTGAACAATCCCGAGTGGGCTAAAAACCAATTTATCAGTTGGAATCGCAATGTGGCTCACCTACACTTGCTAGGAGCTACATATTTCATACATTGTGCCTTTATTGAATTAAACAAAAGCATGGGGAATAATAGTTCTCTGATGCACTCTCCACGGCAAAGCCTTGACCAATTAGAGTCGTTGCCAACCAATCAGCACCCCTTTTCTCATTCAGTATAAATTGTTGCTCCCTTTGAAGTTTTGCGTTCTTGCATCTGTCCTGATGAGCTCAAAACAAAAAACGTTAACGGGGATGTCTTTTATAATTATGTAGTATATTGAAAAAAGACAGTATGACTCATATGCACATAACTGAATAGTACCCAGTAAAGAATTTCTTTGTTTCTTCAAGCTCTTTCAATTCCACTGTGTACTTCACCAAAAGCCATTTCAGTTTATTGATGTGAAAATCTAGTCTTAATTACTGTGATGTTTTTCTCCCAAGAAAACCTGTCTTTTTTTTGTCTACTCGTGGGTAGTGAATCAACTATGGTTGGTTGTGGCAGTCAACAATATTCTTGATTGTAAACTCTTAAAGGGATCGCTAAATAATAGGCTGAACCTTTGTTATGCTAACCTGTAAAACATTTTCTTAATGATACTCTTGTTTTGTAGGGACTCTTAAAACTTGATTGCCAAGGAACAGTGGCTCGTCTTGTTCAAGATGTTGTTATGCTCTCAACAGCTGTGGAGCTCGGTGCCCGTTGGAGAGAGCTGGGGGATAAACTATCCAAACTCTCAAAGCATCAAATAGATGCATATGAAGCACCTCACAGAACTAAAAGTGGTGAAATTAGTCAAGAGGTGGGATGTTGCTTTGACAGTGCAACAGTGTATATTGTGCAGCTGTTCAACATTTTCTTCATGTTTCTTGAACTCTTTTCATTCACATTTTAATTGTCTTTTTATAGATCATGTGGAAGCCAGCATATGATTTTCTTTACACATGGAGCATCAAGTTTGGAGATGGTTACCGGGATGTACTGCAAGAATTGCAAAATGCACTGGATAAAATGAAAAATCCAATTACAAGACATTGGAGACATCTAGCAGGGGTACTTATTTTGGTGAACTGTATGGAAATACTAAGAGCTGCTGCATTCTCCAAGCATGATGATGAGTAACTTGTTTTATAGAAGACTCATTAAGAAACCTAAATACCAAAACGATTCTTAACTGGTTGATGAATGGAAAGGGGGAAATGGAAGCAGACGTGTTTTCCAACGATACAATTACATTTGTGATAAATACAAAGAAACGAAACAAGGTGAGCTATAGGAAACTTGTATACCTCAGGTGACTTAAAAATGGATTATGGTGATTTGAAAAATTGTCAGCAGCTTTTTAAGATTCTGTTTTTCTCAAATGTTTCCAACTTAACACTCAGTAAGGTAGCTCTGATTAAGAAAGTGATCGATGTATTTTGGGAAATACTGGGGTAGATGGCTAACTCTTGCATTTTAAAAAATGTTACTTTGCTTTCAGGTGTGCTGCTTGGCGTCTGAATTTCACTTCAAGAAGTGATAATAGCATTCAGATTAAGTTCTACCCCTGTCCCAAATTGTTTGAAATAATGAAAATAGAAGATCTCATTTATCTTCATGATCAGCAGTAGTTTAGTGAGAACTCTAGATTTGGGTACAATGTGCATCATGTACAGGATTTATTCTAAGAGAACTGGGGACTCCACCACCCACCCCTCAATTTTGATTTTTGGCACTTTATTGAGTGCATTTACTAATATGTTGGAGCATATATGTATGTAAACACTTTGATACGTGTAGATTTATGTAAGAGAACTATACCTCACCAAGCTCAAACCAAACTAAAATGAATCATTAAGGCCATGTATTTAATAAGAGAATGCACTGATTTTTTTGACCGACCATACTATTTTTTTGTGTTATTCTTGTCTGTTATTTTAATGCAGGCTTTAAGACAATGTCTTACTACTTCCATTAAAATAATGGTAAAGGAATGTCATATAAACACATTAAGCACTGTTTAATAACCGCCAATCTCTAGGCTTTATTTTCAAAATGGATCACTGGTAATATAAAATGCATAGTATAAAAAATGGTTTCACATTGTAGGAGCGATGACCAATGCTTACGATCTTCATAAGACCAATATCACCTTAATCTGTGTGGTTTGCCATCTCAGTCTTTTCATTTGATATGCATCTATGAATCTCACGAGGGAAAAGATGGTACATTCAGGTTCACAACTTGGAATTTCCATAGTTGAGAAGGAATTTTTCATTTCTATCCTTTTCATGCAATTATTCACCTTTCTTTGAGGTGCAGCACTTCAAAACTGATGTTCAATATTATAAGTAGATTTGTGATCAGACTTGCACAATGCTGTATAAATGGCAGTATTCCATCCTGAGAACGAGTGTCAGTTTTACAATGCATCTTCCCACCATGGAGCTTTACACACCAAAAGCACTTATCAGGAATTCACACCCTGGGATCAGGAAGTTTTGGAAAATCTTCTATCCATAAAAATGAATGAACTGATGATCCTTTGGGCCTGAATTCCCATAAGTGTTCCATATATGCGAAGCTTTGTTCTGAGAGTGCAAATTTTCAGATTTGGTTCTGGGGAGTATAGGTGAAGGATGATTAAGCAACAATATAGAGGATCAGGTATAATGAAAATAAGATTTTTCTGTTTGTAGGCGATGTGTTATTTAGGAACTAGAGTAAAAATTTTGATCCTCATTCATTGTTTAGCTTCCAAAAATTAAGTGGTTATTTTCAATATACCCTCAATTACATGCTGCCAAAAGCTGGTGTATTGCCATCAAAAATAAAGGTTGGCAATTATCTATATACTCTCTGCTGCACCCCTTTTGATAACTGCCAAAACTCCCAAAATGCAGGGTTCAATACTGATTGCAATAATAATGCAAAAACAAGTCCTCTCTGCATTTGAGCTGTTTCCTTGCTTTGACCTCTACAGCCATAATTTGAATATGGTATGTATAGGGGTAGAAACTAAATGCAAATTTCGCAGTAAGAAACATTGAGGAATATAGAGGTATGTGGTAAACCTGGTGAAGTAGGTAGCTTTTTTTGCAATAGGTTACTCCTATTTTATTTTTCTTTCTTCCCCTTGGTTTATGGGTTCTGCAATATTCCAAGGGCTGCCAGACATGACCTCTGACCTTTTGTAATTGTGAGGTGTAAGAGAATGGTTTGTTTTCTTCGCAAATACAATAACGTGCCATATACTTTTCAAACAAATTGAATGTTGGCATCTGTGTCCACCAAATTTCTTGCAGTTAAGATGTTTTGCAGTTAACCAGTTGCTTTATTTTCTCTTACCATTTGCATAGCTTTTTACTTATTTTTTGGTTATACTTTTGGGTAGGGTTGTTCAGAAAGACAATTTAACTGTTTTAATTGTAGGTTTGTGTTTAATAAATTCGATGTGAGTTTTCTTACTAACCATTTGAAATATTCCTCTTATTTTTCTAATCCATTTCTTATGTAACTCAGCCATTTTGGGGCCCTAAAATACTGCAAATTGTTTATGCACAGTGCAAGGCATGTGGGGCATATCTGATTTTTTTATGAATGTAACCTTTTTCGTGCAAGCATTGTGTAGCACAGAATTTTGTAGAAACATTTACAACACTATTACTCGTATTGTTTGTCAATAAAAAGTTACAAAATGAGATTTAATCTGAAGTTTATTTTAATGGCCCAGATTTTGCATTGATGATGATAATGGTGAGGCTAAGTGCTTTCACCATTATTTTGAAGTAAGTGGAACAGCAACCAGTGTCCCCACATACAATTATAGAAAAGCACAGCACAGGAAGAGATGATTCAGCCCATGGAGTCTGCACCAGCTCTTAGAAAGAGCAATTCAGGTTGTCCCACTGTTACTCTTTCCTAATATCCCTGCAACTTTTCCTCCTTCAAGAAGTTATCCAATTCCCTTTGGAAGGCTCCTTTTGAATCTATATTCATCACTTTTATCAGGTAGTGCATTCCAAATCCTAACCACTCATTATGTTAAAAATAGTTTTGCCTCATCTGGCTCATACTTTTTCTCATAACTTCTCTCAGCAACCTAGGGTGCATCCCAGCCAGACTGGGTGACATATCTACTTTTAAATTCTTCCAGCCTTCCTAGCACCTCCCCTTTATCTTTCTGTATATTTAGTACCTCAACCATGCCTTCTGTCTCCACCATTAAGTCTCCATTTGGTCTGTAGTCAGTCCCAGTTACCCTTAACTTTTTTTTACTGTTAATATTTCTATAGAAGACGTTTGGATTCCATTTTATGTTGACCACCAATCTGTTCTTGTACTGTTTTTGCCCCTCTTTATTTCCTTTTTCACTTTTCTGAACTTTCTATATTCAGCCTGATTCTCAATTGTATTATCAAGCTGAAATCTGCCATATGCACCTTTTCTCTGCTTCATTCTTCTCTCTATCTCTTTCATTATTCATGGACTTTGGCTGCATCCCCCCACCAACCTTTACCCCTTGTAGGAATGTACCCAAACCATCTTTTTAAAGGCCATCCATTATTCCATTACATTTCTGCCTGCTAGTCTCTGACTCCAATTTACCCGGGGTAAATGCTTCTTAATTCGCTGAACTTAGCTCTCCTCCTGTTAAATATTTTTATTCTAGATTGCTTCTTATCCTGTCCATAACTCATCTCAAGCTAATGCTATGAACATTATTTCCAAGATGCTGTCAGCTGTGAAATTCTCCACTTGACCCATTTCATTTCACAGGCTGAAATCCAGAAATGTGTCTTTCCATGTTGGGCAGGAAATGTATTGATCAAGAAAACTCCTTTGAACATAGTTGAGAAATTTCTCCCCACCCCCCCCACCCCCCAGCCTCCCAGGTGAAGAGCCTCATAGTTCCTGGCCCGACTCTCAGACACCACAGATCTGAGTAAAGGGTGATACACTGGATCAGATCAGATTTACAAAGGCAGCATGTCTCCTCACTGTCAGTTGTCAGCGAGTCAACACTTCCTTTGCCACTGACTGCCAAATCCACAATATATTGTGTATAGAACCAATTTGCATTTTTGTAAGCCAGCAGTTGTGTGGGAAAGTAATGAGACAAAGTAACACTGAGTGCATAACCTCAACATCTTCAAGATCCTAATTACTGGCATAGCCATGGCTCCCTCAACATTCAAATTTTGTTGTCTACTTCCACTCCACTACCCCTACCCTCCATCCCCAGGAAAACAATATTTCTTCAGCTGTCTCATAAGTAAGCGTTAACTTGCAAATCATATGGGTTTCACCCTGATGACTACACTGCTACCAATGACCTCCACACGTTTTGATTGTGCCATCCGAGCCCTCAGCCATCAAGCTGTCTTTATGTTTCATTGGGTACAGTTCCTGTATTCTGGGCTTTCATATCTGAGAACTGTAGACTCCCAAAAAAAAAAAATCCTTAACTGCACCTGTAGAACAATAACACTGTAGAGTTTGTTATGGTCAATCAGGTCATCATCCTCCAACACTCTTCCATGGTTCCCCATCAGAGGACTGAATTTTAATGTTGCCATTACTATCTATATCAATGCAACCATCACACCTCGATTATAAAAACATAAAATGCTGGAAATGCTCAACAGGTTAGGCAGCGTCTGTGGAGAGAAACTAAGTTAACATTTCGGGTCAATAAACCTTCATCAGAATACATATATAAGGCTGGCTTCTCCCATCTCCACACAGTTACCTCCAGGATATCGCCGTATAGTCCAGAGTTCTATCCTCAATCTCCTTTATCTTCTTTAAATTCTGTTCTGCCAGCTTTGCAACCTGATGATGGTGTTGAACCAGAATTTTCTCCAATTGAACAACTAAGGTATTGTGTTTGGCCCCAACCAAAAATTCTCCCCTTGCATCAACACTATCTCCCTCCCTGACTGTCCTCAAGCTACACCAAATGGTGTTCAGCAGAGTGATCATTCAATCTGAATTTGGCCATCTTCACATAGAGGAGACCTACATCATGAGCAGCGAATACAATATAATTAAAAGAAGTACAAGTACTTCACCTGGAAGGAGTGTTGGGGCCCTAGATTGTAGAAAGGGATAAGGTGAAAGGGTAGGCGTTGCAGCATCTGCTTCTTGCATGGGGAGGTGCCATAAAGGGGAGTGAGTGTTGGGGGTGATTGAAGAGTGGACCAGGGTTTTGCTGAGGGGTGGTCTCTTTGGAATTGTGAAAGGGAGTAGTCACAGCGTTTGATGATCACATCAAGCTGGAAGTAGTGAGAAGTGTGAGCAGAAGTGTGGCAAATGGGATGGAAATGGTTGAGGGTCTTGTTAACCACATTGGAGGGGAATCCTCGATTTGGGCGGGAAAAAAGGAAGACATCAGAAACGGTGCTATGTGAGGTGGCATAGTCAGAATAGATGCAGGAAGCTGGATGGATGGCAGGGTAGTCAAAAGTAACTGAAAGTCAGTGGAATGATAGTACATATTATTTGACAGCCTATCCCCCAGAAACAGACAGCAGCCAAGGAAAGGAAGAGCCAGAGATGAACCCTGTGAAGGCAAGGGAAGTTTTGAAATTGGAAACAAAATTGATGAAATTTTCCATTTTGGTGTGAGAGCAGGATGTGGCACGAATACAGGCATCAGTGGCCAGAGAAAGAGATGAAGGAGAGAAACCGAGTAGTACTGGATAAAGAATATTCCACATAAAAGCTCCATTTTATTTGCTGGAATTGAGTGCAGTCAAAGGAAATGTTGTTCGACATTAAAATAAATTCAATAAGGTGAAGGAGGGTGTTGGTGGATGGGAACAGGTTGGGCCTCATTCAAGGGAGAAATTGATGCCCTTAATGCTGTCTTAATCGTGGTTGGATATGTAGAGGGCTTGGATATTCATAGGTTAAGGACAGGAAACTGTGATAGAAGGCTCTGGAGGGGCCACAGATGTAAGTCAGAAGAAACACCTGGAGGAGCATCGAGGTGCCCCAGTTCCCTCTCGTGTTACCACTGCAGGAACTCACTCATGGCTCCCATGATAGACTACAGGTCTGCACACACCTCCGCATTCTGCTGGACTGGGGACACCATGGCGTCCAACATTGTCCCCGTAGAGACTTCCATATGCACATGTGAGCACCACTTCATCAGAGAACAGGCAGACACACTCCTCCGACTCATGTGCCAGTCTGTTGAGGGCTCCCAACAACTCTGCATGATGTTCCCACGCTTTCTGCTGACTCTCGACAATGAGTTGGAAGGGCAAATCCAGAGATTCATCATCTGACTTAGACCTCACAGGTGTCTCTTTCCCAGCAGTCCTCCAAGTGCCGGGGAGCTCGGCTGAACTTGCCTCCCCTTGCTGTGTCACATGTCCTTGCGGTGACCACCACGTTGTGAACCCGAACCTGCTCTAGATCTAGATCTCACGCTGGTGCAGGGTGTGGGTACACGTTGTGACAGGTCTTCCAGGCTGCTTATTTCCAGCTCTTCAATGGAGGAGGTGGCCTCTTGGATGGAGCTGAGGGACTGGCTGGCTGAAGGTGTCGGTCGCTTGGCAGAGCTCCCTGTGAATCAAAATAGAGATAAGTAGTGCATGGCAGCGCAGTCAAAAGCAGGAGAGAAAGCACTCAGTTGCATTGAGAGAGAGATGATGTGGTGCAGAATCCTCACAAGGGTGTTCGCCACTGACCTCACCGTCACTGCAGGCATGGTCCAAGTCCTCACCAGTCAGCATGATGGCACACTCCTCAAAGTGAGTGTGGGGCCTAACGCCTGGTCTGGGACCTCTCCCTGCTGATGTGAGCCAGCTTCTCCTGCATGAAAACAGATGGAGAGTGTGAGCAGGACACATGACTCTGCATGGAATGTTTGTGTGGTGAATGGAGCCATGGAAAGGATAAGTACACAAGTTCAAGAGGGTATGAGCCTGATGGAGATGTGAGGGTGTGTGTGAGAGTTAGTGGTGTTGTCCCTTGAGGCGTGAGATCCCCGCAGATGTGTGATGGGTTTGTGAGTGTGTGAGATGAGTGATCAGAAGAGTGACTTACCCTGGCAGAACAGATGAGACCATTTATCCTGTAGCAGTGCTGGATGGCTGTTCTCTTTTGTTATGCATTGGCACCGACTACCACTGCCACTGCCTCCCATGCTGGATTGGTGATGCAGCTGCCCATCCTGTGGCCAGAGCAGGGGTAGAGGATACCACAGCGAACCTTCATGGCGCTCAAAAGGCGCTCGAGGGGCACGTCACTGAAGTGGGGGGCTGCAGTCTTTTTGCCTTTAGGGGCCATCCTGTCATCCGTATAGCAGTCCTGGATTAGGAGCGCTGAGAGGTGTGCGTGCAGCTGCACTTTAAATTTGGCGCCCGGCATGATGAAGAGGCGAGGTAATGGTGGGCGAATGAAATCCCGCCCACTGTAGAAATGACATGTTTCCCAGGAATGTGTAATTAATGCGGCGGGTTTGGGACGATACAGCGTGAGAAGCCGCCATTGTGTCCAGCCGGTAAAACCTTCCTTTATCTGCATGCTACCGCACTTAGTGCAAATCTGGGACGATTCCGCCCAATGTCACGGTTGCACCTCAGAGAATGGTGTGCTGCAAGTTCAGAATGAGGGAAGTTGAGAAATTGAAATGGCCGGTGTCATGCAAACAGCTCTAAAATGAAAAGACCAGGAAGAGTAAGAGGCAGGAGGGATGGATTCCCATGGAAGGAGAATCCTGAAGATGGGAGAGAGTGTCCACAGTGTGGGGCAAGACTTCTGGCCAAAGGAGTAGGCATGCAGACAAAGATGATGGAAGAAGTGACAAGCTCAAAATTCATTGAGGTGGGGATGTAATGGAATGAAGCTGAGGCCTTTGCTAAGAAGCAGTCATTTAGAGCTTAGAAAGGTGAAAGTAAAGGGGAGAATAAAAAACACAGCAAAGTTGAAATTTGAAGCAGAAATGGGGTGAGAAGAAAGTGAAGGGACAAAAGAATCCAGAATGATATTGGGATCTGTGATTTGCTGAAGCTTGACACCTGACACCTGAAACGAAGAAAAAAAGTCTTTGGTAAAGCACTGGATGAGAAAATGTCAGTCAATTTCCTGATTACCTTCTCAACTGTCTGCCAAGATCTACACTCTGTAAATTAATCCTCAACCAAAATTGCCTTGATCCCTGTCTCACTTGCTTACCAATTTCCTTGTTAGCCCATATATTATTTTCCTAAACAAAAACAGAATTACCTGGAAAAACTCAGCAGGTCTGGCAGCATCGGCGGAGAAGAAAAGAGTTGACGTTTCGAGTCCTCATGACCCTTCAGCAGAACTGAGTATAGTTAGGAGAGGGGTGAAATATAAGCTGGTTTAAGGCGGGGTGGGGGAAAGAAGTTGGGGGGGGTGGTGGTTGTAGGGACAAGCAAGCAGTGATAGGAACAGATAATCAAAAGATGTCACAGACAAAAGGAACAAAGAGATGTTGAAGGTGGTGATATTATCTAAGAAAATGTGCTAATTAAGAATGGATGGCAGGACACTCAAGGTACAGCTCTAGTGGGGGTGGGGTGGAAAGACTGACAAGGTATTACAGTTGTAGATTTAAAAATAATGGAAATAGGTGGGAAAAGAAAAATCTATATAAATTATTGAAAAAAACAAAAGGGTGGGGGAAGAAACGGGGTGGGGATGGGGGGAGGGAGTTTAAGATCTAAAGTTGTTGAATTCAATATTCAGCCCGGAAGGCTGTAAAGTGCCTAGTCGGAAGATGAGGTGCTGTTCCTCCAGTTTGCGTTGCGCTTCACTGGAACAATGCAGCAAGCCAAGGACAGACATGTGGGCAAGAGAGCAGGGTGGAGTGTTAAAATGGCAAGCGACAGGGAGGTTTGGGTCTTTCTTGCGGACAGACCGCAGGTGTTCTGCAAAGCGGTCGCCCAGTTTGCGTTTGGTCTCTCCAATGTAGAGGAGACCGCATTGGGAGCAACGAATGCAGTAGACTAAGTTAGGGGAAATGCAAGTGAAATGCTGCTTCACTTGAAAGGAGTGTTTGGGCCCTTGGACAGTGAGGAGAGAGGAAGTGAAGGGGCAGGTGTTGCATCTTCTGCGTGGGCATGGGGAGGTGCCATAGGTGGGGGTTGAGGAGTAGGGGGAGTGGACCAGGGTGTCCCGGAGGGAACGATCCCTACGGAATGCCGCAGGGGCGGGTGAAGGGAAGATGTGTTTGGTGGTGGCATCATGCTGGAGTTGGCGGAAATGGCGGAGGATGATCCTTTGAATGCGGAGGCTGATGAGGTGATAAGTGAGGACAAGGGGGACCCTATCATGTTTCTGGGAGGGAGGAGAAGGCGTGAGGGCGGATGCGCGGGAGATGGGCCGGACACGGTTGAGGGCCCTGTCAACGACCCGTGGGTGGAAAACCTCGGTTAAGGAAGAAGGAGGACATGTCAGAGGAACTGTTTTTGAAGGTTGCGTCATCAGAACAGATGCAACGGAGGCGAAGGAACTGAGAGAATGGGATGGAGTTCTTACAGGAAGCGGGGTGTGAGCTGTAGTCGGGGTAGCTGTGGGATTCGGTAGGCTTGTAATGGATATTGGTGGACAGTCTATCATCAGAAATTGAGACAGAGAGGTCAAGGAAGGGAAGGGAAGTGTCAGAGATGGACCATGTGAAAATGATGGAGGGGTAGAGATTGGAAGCAAAATTAATAAATTTTTCCATGTCCAGACGAGAGCATGAAGCAGCACCGAAGTAATCATCGATGTACCGGAGAAAGAGTTGTGGGAGGGGGCTGGAGTAGGACTGGAACAAGGAATGTTCCACATACCCCATAAAGAGACAGGCATAGCTGGGGCACATGCGGGTACCCATAGCCACACCTTTTATTTGGAGGAAATGAGAGGAGTTAAAGGAGAAATTGTTCAGTGTGAGAACAAGTTCAGCCAGATAGAGGAGAGTAGTGGTGGATGGGGATTGTTCGGGCCTCTGTTCAAGGTAGAAGCTAAGGGCCCTCAGACCATCCTGGTGGGGGATGGAGGTGTAGAGGAAGCGGATGGGGCCAGGGAACTGGAAATTGTTGATGTGACGTAAGGTGTCAGAGGAATCACGGATGTAGGTGGGAAGGGACTGGACAAGAGGAGAGAGAAGGGAGTCAAGATAATGAGAAATGAGTTCCGTGGGGCAGGAACAGGCTGACACGATTGGTCTGCCGGGACAGTTCTATTTGTGGATTTTGGATAGGAGGTAGAAGCGGGCCGTCCGAGGTTGGGCGACTATCAGGTTGGAAGCTGTGGGAGGAAGATCTCCAGAGGAGATGAGGTCAGTGACAGTCCTGGAAACAATGGCTTGATGTTCAGTGGTGGTGTCATGGTCCAGGGAGAGGTAGGAGGAAGTGTCTGCGAGTTGACGCTCAGCCTCCGCGAGAGGTCAGTGCGCCAGACAACAACAGCACCACCCTTGTCAGCGGGTTTGATGACAATGTTGGGGTTGGACCTGAGAGAACGGAGTGCAGTAAGTTCACAGAGAGACAGATTAGAATGGGTGAGAGGAGCAGAGAAATTGAGACGGCTAATGTCACGCCGACAGTTCTCAATGAAAAGATCAAGAGAAGGTAAGAATCCAGAGGGAGGGGTCCAGGTGGAGGGAGAATATTGGAGGTGGGTAAAAGGATCCGTTGAACGGGGAGAGGACTCCTGTCCAAAGAAGTGAGCACGGAGACGAAGACGGCGGAAGAAGAGTTCAGCATCGTGCCGAGCCCGAAATTCATTGAGATGAGGACATAAGGGTATGAAACTAAGTCCTTTGCTGAGCACTGAACGTTCAGCATCGGAGAGGGGAAGGTCATTATTTTCCTAGTTTAATTCACATCTTCAAATCCCTCAAAGACTTTGCTTCACCATACCTGTGTGACCTATTCAACAAAGTCCATCCTCGAGTCCTATGTTATTTCTAACTTTAGCTTCTTATACCTCTACCCTCCTCCTGGCAATGTCTTGGACTTGCTTCCCTTTATCTCAATTCCCATCTCTTAAAATGCCTTTAAAATTATTCTCAAAATGCACTTATTCAACCAGGTTCTTGATCGCCTTTCCAATTTTTTCAATTAATCTATCGTGTCAATCCCCATCTGAAGTGCCAACACTTTCACTCATTCTCATCCAATTGCCCTCTCATACCTGTGCCTCACAGTTACCCTTCACAAATGGAGTCCTTTCCTCTTATCCACACATCTCTCTGCTTTTTCACTTTGCCGAAGAGAGCAGCCAATTTGATGGGAGGCAGAGACCCAGGTTAGGGTGAGGATAGGACCCTCCAATGACAGGCACCCTGGCAGCAATTTGCAAATGTATGCTAGGAAGAAAGCCTTGTTCCAGATGGCTGCAAATGTCAGCAGTGACCTGCCAAGAGATCCTAAGCCTCCTGAAGCACTCCTACTCAGGCATTTCAATGGAGCTGCTCCTGTGTCTGCAGATCCTGTGTTAAGAGTCTCACCCCCTTCCAGCTGGATCTCAGCATCCATCCCATCTGCCCTGAGGAGGGCCATGTAACTGAGGACAAAGCAGCTGGTGCTGCTGTTGGTGTTGCTTTTACTGCTGCTGTGGTGTAGCCTCTGTTCTTGACCTCAGTAGAGGTGGATGGTGGGACTGGATAAGTTGCTCCCACGCCATGTTTAAGGCTGGCATCAGGGAAGTTCTTCTGAAGGTGATTGAAGTGCTACAAAAGTGAGGTGTCTTCCAAGAAGTTCACAATCCCCTGTCAAGCAGTGGTAATACTCCCTGAGAGAAGAAGTGTTTTGACCAGCCCCTCACCTTGGTTGGAGCTCTTCAGTTTTACTGATCAAAGCCTTCCCAGCCTGTCAGTTTGACTGAAGAAGCTCCTGTCACTGTGCACTCACCTCAGTGACCCTGGCAAGGTGATGACAGGACAGGAGACAGATTCCATGGTTGGGAAATCCAGAATTCATGTCTAAAGGACTACATAATTGAATCCATAGCAGCTTCAACAAGCTCTTGATTACATGTCCAAAAGATCCAAAGAGATTCCTTACTTGTCTTCAATGCCACCCAGAAAAAGCAGGAAAAGGAGGAATCACACCAGGATCCTAACCCAACATCATTTTCCAAGGCTTTTCTACTCAGCTCATCTTCGAACCCACCTCCAATGGCTTGAGAAGATTTTGTCCAACTATTCCTGTTAATGGTTCCACTACCTTTACCTCACAGCGAGGTAAACCTACGGTCCAATTTCTTATTTACTTAAAACCTCTACAAAGAGATATTTCAGATCATTAAAAGAATTTAGTCAACTTTACCAGTTATAGACTGGGTCCTACAATGAATTGTTCTCCCGCCTAGGGGTTTCAAACTAGAAAAATTATCTCGAGGTAGAATATATCTACAGGTATATTATAGCAGAAATAACTCTTTTTAAGTTTACCAATATCAGCACTTAGAATTCTAACTTAAAAATTCTAGGATATTGTTACCTATATGTGGGCTTATGAGGATTTAAATATGAAACTACAACTCTTTTATACTTGCTTATGAATATTTATTATAAGAATCAATTATAGATTACATTATAGTAATGAATACTATATCATAGAATATAAGATACTAAAAGACAATCACTTCACTTATAGTGATTATTCTAAGAGAACTAAATATTCAATGCTGTATTTCCTTAATAATGTGTTTTCTATAGTCAATCAAAGATGCTTATAACATGACTGTTATATTTAAAATTTAAATAAAATATCTAAATCCACCTCAATTATAGCTGAATATTCAAACAGTTATTGATTTGAAGAAGATCATATTCACGATCCAGCATAATTTCTTTAGGGTGTCTTTTGTCTCAACCGTTAAGGGGAGTTGGTGGTAAACTCAACCCTTTTGTGTCCTAAAGGTGGCTGACCTATGTCTCTGTTTTGTGTGTTGGCTTTCTAAGATGTGGCCCAGAATTTTACACTGCCAGATCGGGCACACGGCTGACCCAGGCTTGCATGAGAAAACATCAGGCACATGACCCAACCTCATGGTGCCGTCGTGCAATATTACCGTTGGCAGGTATGCGCGGGAACCAGAAGTGCGCCCACTGACAATTAAAAGGGTCGTTAAGCCCATTAAACATGCAATGGTCCCGAATTTTGCATGGCCTGTGTGATTTTGCCGTCAGCACATGGAGCACACGGGCAGGCAGCCATCCTGTTTTTAAGGCAAACTCAATCCAGGGCGGGATAAAAGTGCAGCAGAGCTGAGGCAATGTGAGGAGGCAGGAGTTTAGGTGATAGTTGGTTGTAGTTGCATCACGAATACAGAGTGCAGTTTTGGCCTCCTTATTTAAGGAAGGATGTGAATGCATTGGAGGCGGTTCAGAGGAGGTTTACTAGATTGATACCTGGAATGAGCGGGTTGTCTTATGAGGAAAGGTTGGACAGGCTGGGCTTGTTTACACTGGTGTTTAGCAGAGTGAGGGGTGACTTGATTGAAGTATATAAGATCCTAAATGGTCTCAAGTGGGTGGACGTGGAGAGGATGTTTCCTCTTGTGAGTGAGTCCAGAACTAGAGGGCACTGTTTTATAATTAAGGGTCGCCCTTATAGGACAGAGATGAGGGGAAATGTTTTCTATCTGAGGGTTGTGCGAACTTGGAACTCTCTGCCTCTGAAGGCAGTGAAAGCGGGGTCACATTATATTTTTAAGGCAGAGGTATATAGATTCTTGTTAGGCAATGGAATCAAAGGTGGTAGATGGGAACGTAGAACTTGAAACACAAACAGATCAACCATGATCTTATTGAATGGCGGAGCATGCTCGAGGGGCTGAAGGCTTACTTCTGCTCCTATTTCGTATGTTCGTATGTTCTGACAGTTCATTGCATTTCCTGTGTTTTCTAGAGGTCTCTTTGACTTACACGATTTCTTAGAGGCTTTCTGCCGAGAGCCCCCTACAGGGCACTATCCTGTGTCATCTGTATTCCAGAAAATGGGGATTGTCCACTCTGCTGGAGGGACCTCCTCCTCTGAGGAGGAAAGGGGCAGGAGGGGGAGGTGGGTGGGTGTCCCTAGGCAGCGTCCCGGAGAGCAACCTGTGGAGAGGCACAGCCACATGGGGTGCAGGGCCAGCAGCAAGTCCAAGGCAGAAGGGCCAGCAGAAGAAGCCGTTATCTTGCAGGAAGAGTCTACAGGCAGCACTCCAGCTACTTGGACATGTTGGAGGTCCAGTGCCGAAGGAAGCTCAGCCTCTCCAGGGACACTGTGATCTCCATATCCCATATGAGCCGGCTGCCTTCATCAACAGAAAGGGCTTCCATTCTATCAACGTCCAGATTGTTTGTGACCACAGGACACAGACATTGCAGGTCTGCGCCAGGTATCCGGGCAGCTCCCATGATGAAAAAGGTGGCTCATGACACTGCTCCGACATCCAAGGACTGAAGTGGAGAAGAGGTACAATCGAAGTCATGGCTCTACAAGGGTGGTTATTGAGAGGACCTTTGGTCTGCATAAGATGAGGTTCCACTGCCTGGACTGATCAGGGGGAGCACTGCAATATCCTCCAGAGCACATCTCACTTATTGTCATTGTGTGCTGTGCTCTGCACAATTAGGCTCTGTCAAGGGAGACCCTATTAGAGGATGAAGACAGCGAGGCAGCTCCCCAGGCCACAGAGGATGACTCAACTGATGGGTCCGAGGAGGAGCCGGAGGAGGCCCAGGGTAAGGACATGGTTGCAGAAGTGATGAACCTTGTGGAAGGCAGGGAGACCAGGGAGGCCTTGATTCTCCCGTTCATTCAGCTAGGCATCCAAAGCATGGCTTGAAAGTGAGGACAAGGGTGACGCTACCTTACTGAACGTTCCTGATGAGGCCATCCTGTCACCCTTATGTCTACTAACTACCTCTGAAATGAAGTTTGCAGTCCTTCCTGTCTGTCACAAGTCACTTCCATGCCCAACACATAAGAGAATCATAAAGCACATTCAGACCATGGCACATCACAACATCTTTAAATGGAGGTCGTGCTTACACAATATGAACATAGAATGCGTATCAACATAATTTATATCACAACCCCTCTTGTGTTTACAGTGCCGTAAACTTCTGCTTGCGAGTGCTGCATCTTGGTGCCCCACCTGCCCACACTCCACTCCCCCACACCCCCCCCTCATTGGCAGCAGCATTAGAGGCAGCCTGGTGACCGTGATGCCCTGATGGCCCTGGTGACCTTGGCGGATGTCCTCTGGCTGGTGGAGCCTGTGCAGGCACCACCTGGGAGGAAGCATCCAGTGCCAGGGCTGGGCACTTCTCAGTCATTGTGGCCTCATCAGATGCAACAGCCACTGGCAGAATGGTGGAGGAGCTGTCTTCCTCTGGAGCACCCTGAGAGGAGTCTTCAGATGTGACATGCAGCTTGTCCGCCAGCATGAGGTTGGTTTGAACCTCCCTGCTCACCACCGGTGGACTGGCACCTAGCAGAGTGACTAGGTGCCTCACCCATCTCTCATACTGGCAGTGACCTGCTGATGTCCCCAAAACCCCTGATAATATTCCTGGAGCTGCCTCTCCATGGGAGTCGCCACTCCCACAATGGAGGAGGCAGTGCGCTCGGTACTTAGGGTCAACGCAGAACTCATGCTCCACATGGACTCCTCCACGACAAAGTCAATGACATGCAGACCCTCAGGGATCTCCCAGAAGCCAGATCTTCCCATGCATCCCGCTGGGCATCGAGCATCTGCCACCTGATGGATGACTCCATAGGCTCAAAATCTGCCTCTGACTCAGCATTGTTCAGGTCTCTAGCAGTCCTCCGACTGCTGGCGCTTTCGGCACTTGCTGCCTCTGCCAACTCCTCAAGCGAGTGTGTAGTGCCCTCACTGATGTGCACTAGCAATGGAGCCGACACGCTATTGCCCGCTGACATGCATGTATCTGCGCCGGTGCTGGGTTCTGAGAGAAGATGTGACGTGGGTTCCCCTGTCCATGGCTCCTCTTCGGGTGTCAATGGAGGACCCTCAGGGCCTCTGCTGCATCTTGAGTATGGCGCATCTGAGAGAGGAAGACAATATGTCAGTAGGTATCATCATCACAAAGTGACTATGCATGCAAGGTGGTTTGTTGGCACCAGGGACAACTGCCTCACTGAGGCATTGTGATTGGATGAGCAATGGGGACTCTTGGTTTGAACATCTCATTGCAGATGAAATGAATGTACAATTCTTGTGTACTCTCCCCCAGTCTCTTACTTTCCTCCGAGACCCCTGCCTCTCCGTAACCTGTGGACCTTGCTGCACACTCGCATTCCAACTCCAGGGCATCCATCTTGAACTTGCTGAGTATGAGCAGGTTGGCCACCCCACAATCCATTCAGCATTATGGCTTCTCTTCTCCTGTACGGACAAAATTACATTCATTAGCCCACCCTCTACATGCAACACCATATCAGCCTGCACCCCCCCATTACCCTCCAGAGAACTAGTTTGAGATGCCCATCACATTGTCACAACTCACCCTTCTGTGCACCCAATGCTAGTGGGCAGATTTCCCAGCCTTGGCTGGCACAGGTATCTGTGCCATTTAGCACTTTAAATCTTACACCCCTGAGTGCCACGGTGAACAGCCATGCTCCAAGACATCCATACATAGTTCCATGTCAAGTTGGTACTAATCCTTGCAGAGTGCAGAAGATCATTGAACCTTTTGCAGCACTGGATCCATGTGCGCCACACAACATCACGCTTGCTCATCCCGGGCTGCCACCTCCATCCATGCCTTCTTCATCTGGTGTGGTGGCCTCCTCATGCCTTCCTGCGGCATGACTATGTCACACCTGACACTTACTGCCTCCACTAGTATGCCCAGGCACTCGACTGAGATGCGGGGGCAGGGTGCCCACTGGTATTTCCCTCCTGCCTGACATGCCCAGCGGGTGCTGAGGTCGTGACACCAAAGTCTTCAGGTCTTTCCTGGGCAGCTCTTTCAGGGTTCTTTGCACCCGCTGGCAGCCGTCAGAGTCTTCTGCTCCGCTTAAAGACCCCTCCGTGTCCCCATTGGACCCAGCATCCAACACGCTCCCACCCCTGCTGGCAGCGCAGAGCCTATGTCCGGCCGCGGTTCACAATGGCCGGCCCTTAATTGGCCAGCCAGCGTGAAATTTGTGTCCGGCTTGCAATTGCTTAATGTCTCCGCTTCTGGCCCCGCTGATCGTGTGCGCATGACTTATGAAAAATTCAGGCCATGGATTTTGTCTCTGTGGCTCATTGAAACAGGCTGGCATTGCCCATTGTAGACCACAAAAAGAATTTTTAAAATAAGTCTTATTTAAGCTGACATTATGTGAACCTTTGAGGGTCATTTTGTTTTTACCGTCTAATTTCTGTCACAGGTGTTTAGCTGTTTTCCAACAGTAAGGCATCCAGGGTTCTTATGAGTTCCCATGCTTCTGTGTAATATTTTTCACTAGCTTCTTGACACTAGTTCATTTGCAGCACAGTGTATTTTATTTTCTCAACTTCTATTAATTTAATTAATACCTTAATTTCTTCATTCAATGGATCACTTTACATTCCAATGCTCATAAATAACTGGTCTCTCATCCTCCATTATCCGTAAACTTTAATTCATCCAAAACTCTGCTGTCCTATTCTACACGTTATCTGGCACGCCCATCAGCCCTGTGCTCAATAACCTTTGTTGGCTTTCAGTCCTTCAACACCTGAAATTTAAAATTCACATTCTCCATTTATATCACTTCATGGCCTCACCCCTCCCCATCTCTGTAACCTTTCTATATTGCTACAACACTTCCCTCCTCTCCAGTACAGTGATTCCAGCTCCTATACATTTTCCACACAGTTGTCAGTCCCGCTTTCAGATGACATAGACTCAAACTATAGAATTGTATTTCTAAATCTTTCTACCTTAAGAGTCAACACATAAGGTGGGAGTGAGTCATATTAGACCAGAAAAGGTAGGGGTGGAAAGTTTCCTTCCATGAAGGGCATAAGTGGCCAGTAATGGTTTGTATGAGAATGTAGCAGCTTGTGATGCCATCACAGAATTTACCTAATTCATTGAAATCAATTTCACAAATCGCCATGGTGGGATTTGAATTCACAGCCTCTGGGTTACTAGTTCTGAACCATGAACAAGATTGTCACATCTGTTAAAGTATCTACAAGTTGAAACTGATCCTGGCTAAAGGATCATTGTGATAAGTGCCTTCACAGTACAAAACTGCATCCTTCACTATAGAAAAAACTTTTCTACTCCTCCTGTGGCAAAGAATTCCAAATTTATAACAGTGGTAATAGTTCCTATTCAATAACCCTTAAAATTACCAACAAATAGAGGGACATTATTGGATTTGATATACTTAAGGCCAGAATATAGTGCTCATCAGGCGGATGCACATCTGACCTGACTGAGCGTAAAATAACGCACAATGACGTTGGGCAAGCGTCCAGATGTCATCGCGCATTCGTGCGATATTTTGGTCAGCGAGCCCGCACGGGAGTCAGTAGCTATTAAGGCCATTAAAGATTTAATTAAATGTCATTTTTCGCTGCCGTCCAACCTTACAGAGGGGATGAGGTTTCCAACAGCAATAACAAATGAAATAAAAAAATTTAACATTTCATTAAGAATGTATCCCTGACAGAGTCACATGAGCGGGGACATGTTTTATAACATTTTAAAAATCTTTCTTTTTAATGTTCTAAACACGTCATCTCTCTGAGGCAGCTCTGTGCCTCAGGGAGCTTTTCCAGCACGCAAGCGCGAACTTGCGCTCTTGCCCTCCTCCCCCTCCCCACACAGGCAACACAACGCTGCCACACACATTTCACGCTGGACAGGCCTTAATTGGCCCGCCAGCATGAAACTGTGGTCCGGCCCTGATCGTGGATAGCGGTTGGCTTCCCACCTTCCCCCGCTGAGCCCGCCTGACAAGGGAAAAATCCTGGCCTAAGTCAATCCCCACTGATGGAACTTCTTTGAATCGAATTCTACCATGTTGTTGGAAGATGCACTTCGCTATGGAGATGCACATTAACATGCTGGATTTCCTGAATGTTTAACTTGTCAAACAATTGGGTAAAATGTTCAATTGAAAACTGCAAGAAGCTGGCAGAATAAAAAAAATTGAATCAATGCATAATTTAAAGTGATAATAAGCAGGGATAATTACATTTTGATATTCAAGCACAGATTTCACAGACTTCATCAACATGAGACCACCTAACACCCTCCAAGCTGAAATTCTAGAGAGAGACTGGATGTTCCATTAACAGTGGGCAGCTGTGGCTCAGGGGTAGCATTGTCACTTCTGAGTACAAATACAGTGGTCTCAATTCCAACACCACAGCATTGGACCGAGAATCCAGGCTAACGCTTCATTGAGGTACTCAGGAAGTGCTGCAGAGTCGGAGTTCTGACTTTGCTGAGGTGTTAAACCAAGGCCCACCTGCTTTCTCAGAAGCTTATAACAGGTACCATGCTGCTATTTTGAAGAGTAGCAGAGTGTCCTGGCTGATAATTTTACCTCAATCAACTTCAGTAAAACAGATACTCAGGCCATTATCACATTGTTGTTTGTGAGATCTGCTGTGCAAAATTGTCTCGCATTTCGCAGATACAACGATGAGTACACTTCAAAAGTTGCTGCTGCCAGATATAGTTGAAAGTATTGTGAACAGTGAGGAGGTTAGTGATAGATTTCAAGAGGACATAGACAGGCTGGTGGAATAGGTGGACATATGGGAGATAAAATTTAATGCAGAGAAGTGTGAAGTAATACATTTTATAGAAAGAATGAGAGAGGCAATATAAAATAAAGGGTATAATTCTAAAAAGGGTGCAGGAGCAGAGAGATTTGGAGGTATATGGGCACAAATTGTTGAAGTTGGCAGGACAGTTTGAGAAAGTGATTCATAAGGCATATGGGATCCTGAGTTTTATAAATAGAGACAGGAAGTACAAAAGCAAGGAAATTATAGTGAACCTTTATAAAACATTGGTTCATCCTCAACAGGAGTGTTGTATCAAAATCTGGGTGTTGCACTTTAGAAAAGATATGAAGGCATTCGAGAGGATGAAGAAAGCATTTATGAGAATGGTTCCAGGGATGAGGGATTTCAATTAGAAATTGCTCTCCTTAGTGTTGCAAAAATCTAGTTTGTGGTTTATATGTTTTAGGATATAACTTCTAATTTCAGGAATATAACTTTAAGGTTGGAGGTTAAAGTGTTAAATGTAAGATAAGAGGCCATCTGATTGAGAAGCTAAAAATAACTCAGAAGTAAATGCAATTCAAGGAAGCCTGAATTTATTACACTTGAAAAATAATCTATGTTTATCTTCCAAGGTCAGAGTTGATAATGAAAAAACTTGAACAATAAATGATCCATCTCTAAGTTTGTCATGGAACTAGGGAGTCTAGAGAAAGGGTCATAGAACTCCATTAGCAATATAAATTATTCAAAGAGGTGTGTTGAAGGAAAAAACTTTTTTGTATTTCTATCCCAAAGCATTCTATATGGCCATAGAGATAGTGATTCAGGTGGCGCCTTGGTTAGAAGGCTCTTTTTAAAATTTATCTGTGTGTATTTTCTGACAGAAGCAAGCAGTTCAGTTTGGGTTTAGTAAGGAAAAAGCAGCTTGAAGATTTGGTCTAGCTTGCAGCTTGTGGAAGAAATCTACAGTGGTCCTCACAGAGACTTGTGGCAGAAAGCAGTCAGCAGAGTTAGCTTGGAAAGCTGTGGGATGGAAGTTGAGTATCTGCCCACAACCCAAACAAGGAGCTGAGGCACCCACTTTCATGAGGCCCGAAAAGAAAAGATGGAGGGTTGCGTAGCCAAAAAACTAGTGGGAGGATTTCCATAGAATCTTACCTCAGAGAATAGCTAGAACACTGAGAATTAAAATGAATTCCAGAGGGCTGTGGCATATCTTTGGTCTGGTCACAGGAAAAGTGCATGAACCTTCATGATTTTGTAACATAAGAGAACTCTTGGTGGCGGGGTGGGGTGGGGAGTAAAAATAGAATGGAGATTATAAGCTATCGTGTTAAGTCAGTGTTGCTTGCTTTGTTTAATTTCCCTTTATATATGCAATAAAGTTTGTTTTCATTAAAATGTCTTGTGGCAAGTTTGCTCAGTTAATTGCCGGGTGTTCGGATTTCTTTTTTAACTATTAACAGATCCTAACAGGACCATAATATTAGAGAAGAAAAGATTGAGAGCAGATTTGATAGAGGTGTTCAAAATCATGAGGGGTCTAGACTGAATAAGGGAGAAATTGTTCCCATTGGCAGTCACTGATTTAAGGGGAATAGCAAAATAACCAAAGAGGATGGCATAAATCTTCTAATCAGCATGAAACCGCTGCACGTGATGCTGATCAGACAGAAAACTGCCCACTTGGGATACATTTTTTCTGGCCAAAGTCCCAGTGCAGAAGAAATGCCTCAGCACAGGAATCCATATAGAGACCAGCAAAGAGGATCAGCGCAGAGAACATGCCCCCATTTCAAGCCATCAACTGCCATATTCATGTAAGTTTTTAAAGGTCTTAAAACTTTTCAGTGTGTGAGTGAATGGATGAGTGGGTGAATGGGTGAGTGGATTAATGAGTGAGTGAGTGAATGGGTGGGTGAGTAAATGAATGAATTGGTAAGGAGGGTGAGTGGGTAGGTGGATAAGGTGGGTGAGGTGGGAAGGTGGATGAGACAAGTAGGTGGCAGAGGTAGGTGAGTGGGTAGTCAGGTCAGGGATTAGTCAAGTGGTTAGTAGGGAAGTCAGGTGGTTGGTAAGGTAGTTGGGTGGCTGAGGGAGATAGTCTGCTCTGGTTGGGGGGAGTGTTGGGTGGTTGGGGAGCTAGTTGGGTTGGGCTGAGGGGGTAGTTGAGTGGTTGGGGGGTTGTTGGATGATCGGGAGGTTAGCTGGGTCAGATCAGGGGTTGGGGAGAGGGGGTAGTTGGATGGTCAGGGAGTAGTCATGTGGCAGTCAGGGAGTCAGGAGGGATGGTTGGGTGGTCAGGGAAGATAAATGGGTTGTCAGGGGGGTTAGTTGGTGATAGGCGGATGGTCAGAGGTGGTGATTGTGGGATAAAAACAAAAAACTACTGCGGATGCTGGAAATCCAAAACAAAAACAGGATTACCTGGAAAAACTCAGCAGGTCTGGCAGCATCGGCGGAGAAGAAAAGAGTCGACGTTTCGAGTCCTCATGACCCTTCAGTAGAACTGAGTATAGTTAGGAGAGGGGTGAAATATAAACTGGTTTAAGGTGGGGGGGGGGAGAGAAGTTGGGGGGGGTGGGGTGTGGTTGTAGGGACAAGCAAGCAGTGATAGGAGTAGATAATCAAAAGATGTCACAGACAAAAGGAACAAAGGAGTGTTGAAGGTGGTGATATTATCTAAGAAAATGTGCTAATTAAGAATGGATGGCAGGACACTCAAGGTACAGCTCTAGTGAGGGTGGGGTGGAAAGGCTGACAAGGTATTACAGTTGTAGATTTAAAAATAATGGAAATAGGTGGGAAAACAAAAATCTAAATAAATTATTGAAAAAAACAAAAGGGTGGGGGAAGAAACGGGGTGGGGATGGGGGGAGGGAGTTTAAGATCTAAAGTTGTTGAATTCAATATTCAGCCCGGAAGGCTGTAAAGTGCCTAGTCGGAAGATGAGGTGCTGTTCCTCTAGTTTGCGTTGGGCTTCACTGGAACAATGCAGCAAGCCAAGGACAGACATGCGGGCAAGAGAGCAGGGTGGAGTGTTAAAATGGCAAGCGACAGGGAGGTTTGGGTCTTTCTTGCGGACAGACCGCAGGTGTTCTGCAAAGCGGTCACCCAGTTTGCGTTTAGTCTCTCCAATGTAGAGGAGACCGCATTGGGAGCAACGAATGCAGTAGACTAAGTTAGGGGAAATGCAAGTGAAATGCTGCTTCACTTGAAAGGAGTGTTTGGGCCCTTGGACGGTGAGGAGAGAGGAAGTGAAGGGGCAGGTGTTGCATCTTCTGCATGGGCATGGGGAGGTGCCATAGGTGGGGGTTGAGGAGTAGGGGGTGATGGAGGAGTGGACTAGGGTGTCCCGGAGGGAACGATCCCTATGGAATGCTGCCGGGGGGGTGAAGGGAAGATGTGTTTGGTGGTGGCATCATGCTGGAGTTGGCGGAAATGGCGGAGGATGATCCTTTGAATGCGGAGGCTGGTGGGGTGATAAGTGAGGACAAGGGGGACCCTATCATGTTTCTGGGAGGGAGGAGAAGGCATGAGGGCGGATGCACGGGAGATGGGCCAGACACGGTTGAGGGCCCTGTCAACGACCGTGGGTGGAAAACCTTGGTTAAGGAAGAAGGAGGACATGTCAGAGGAACTGTTTTTGAAGGTTGCGTCATCAGAACAGATGCAATGGAGGCGAAGGAACTGAGAGAATGGGATGGAGTCCTTACAGGAAGCGGGGTGTGAGGAGCTGTAGTCGAGGTAGCTGTGGGAGTCGGTAGGCTTGTAATGGATATTGGTGGACAGTCTATCATCAGAAATTGAGACAGAGAGGTCAAGGAAGGAAAGGGAAGTGTCAGAGATGGACCATGTGAAAATGATGGAGGGGTGGAGATTGGAAGCAAAATTAATAAATTTTTCCAGGTCCAGACGAGAGCATGAAGCCGCACCGAAGTAATCATCGATGTACCGGAGAAAGAGTTGTGGGAGGGGGCCGGAGTAGGACTGGAACAAGGAATGTTCCACATACCCCATAAAGAGACAGGCATAGCTGCGGCCCATGCGGGTACCCATAGCCACACCTTTTATTTGGAGGAAGTGAGAGGAGTTAAAGGAGAAATTGTTCAGTGTGAGAACAAGTTCAGCCAGACGGAGGAGAGTAGTGGTGGATGGGGATTGTTGGGGCCTCTGTTCAAGGAAGAAGCTAAGGGCCCTCAGACCATCCTGGTGGGGGATGGAGGTGTAGAGGGATTGGACGTCCATGGTGAAGAGGAAGCGGTTGGGGCCAGGGAACTGGAAATTGTTGATGTGACGTAAGGTGTCAGAGGAATCACGGATGTAGGTGGGAAGGGACTGGACAAGGGGAGAGAGAAGGGAGTCAAGATAACGAGAAATGAGTTCCGTGGAGCAGGAACAGGCTGACACGATCGGTCTGCCGGGACAGTTCTGTTTGTGGATTTTGGGTAGGAGGTAGAAGCGGGCTGTCCGAGGTTGGGCGACTATCAGGTTGGAAGCTGTGGGAGGAAGGTCTCCAGAGGAGATGAGGTCAGTGACAGTCCTGGAAACAATGGCTTGATGTTCAGTGGCGGGGTCATGGTCAAGGGAGAGGTAGGAGGAAGTGTCTGCGAGTTGACGCTCAGCCTCCACGAGGTCACTGACCTCTACCTCGCCTGTCTCTTTATGGGGTATATGAAACATTCCTTGTTCCAGTCCTACTCCGGCCCCCTCCCACAACTCTTTCTCCGGTACATCGATGATTACTTCGGTGCGGCTTCATGCTCTCGTCTGGACCTGGAAAAATTTATTAATTTTGCTTCCAATCTCTACCCCTCCATCATTTTCACATGGTCCATCTCTGACACTTCCCTTCCCTTCCTTGACCTCTCTGTCTCAATTTCTGATGATAGACTGTCCACCAATATCCGTTACAAGCCTACCGACTCCCACAGCTACCTCGACTACAGCTCCTCACACCCCGCTTCCTGTAAGGACTCCATCCCATTCTCTCAGTTCCTTCGCCTCCATTGCATCTGTTCTGATGACGCTACCTTCAAAAACAGTTCCTCTGACATGTCCTCCTTCTTCCTTAACCGAGGTTTTCCACCCATAGTCGTTGACAGGGCCCTCAACCGTGTCTGGCCCATCTCCCGTGCATCCGCCCTCACGCCTTCTCCTCCCTCCCAGAAACATGATAGGGTCCCCCTTGTCCTCACTTATCACCCCACCAGCCTCCGCATTCAAAGGATCATCCTCCGCCATTTCCGCCAACTCCAGCATGATGCCACCACCAAACACATCTTCCCTTCACCCCCCCGGCGGCATTCCGTAGGGATCGTTCCCTCCGGGACACCCTGGTCCACTCCTCCATCACCCCCTACTCCTCAACCCCCACCTATGGCACCTCCCTATGCCCACGCAGAAGATGCAACACCTGCCCCTTCACTTCCTCTCTCCTCACCGTCCAAGGGCCCAAACACTCCTTTCAAGTGAAGCAGCATTTCACTTGCATTTCCCCTAACTTAGTCTACTGCATTCGTTGCTCCCAATGCGGTCTCCTCTACATTGGAGAGACTAAACGCAAACTGGGCGACCGCTTTGCAGAACACCTGTGGTCTGTCCGCATGAAAGACCCAAACCTCCCTGTCGCTTGCCATTTTAACACTCCACCCTGCTCTCTTGCCCACATGTCTGTCCTTGGATTGCTGCATTGTTCCAGTGAAGCCCAACGCAAACTGGAGGAACAGCACCTCATCTTCCGACTAGGCACTTTACAGCCTTCCGGGCTGAATATTGAATTCAACAACTTTAGATCTTAAACTCCCTCCCCCCATCCCCACCCCGTTTCTTCCCCCTCCCTTTTGTTATTTTCAATAATTTATTTAGACTTTTCTTTTCCCACCTATTTCCATTATTTTTAAATCTACAACTGTAATACCTTGTCAGCCTTTCCACCCCACCCTCACTAGAGCTGTACCTTGAGTGTCCTGCCATCCATTCTTAATTAGCACATTTTCTTAGATAATATCACCACCTTCAACACTCCTTTGTTCCTTTTGTCTGTGACATCTTTTGATTATCTACTCCTATCACTGCTTGCTTGTCCCTACAACCCTGCCCCCCCCACAACTTCTCTCCCCCCCCCACCTTAAACCAGCTTATATTTCACCCCTCTCCTGACTATACTCTGTTCTGCTGAAGGGTCATGAGGACTCGAAATGTCGACTCTTTTCTTCTCCGCCGATGCTGCCAGACCTGCTGAGTTTTTTCGGGTAATTCTGTTTTTGTGTTGGTGATTGTGGGAGTTGGTTATGGAGTTTCCCATGTGTTAGACCATGTTTTAAACTGTCTAACAATACCCAGGTAACTATCCAGGTAAGCCATGCGGATCTAGCCCAAGTCTCTGATTCCACCTCAGAGTTGGAGACAATCGTGGAGGCTCCTGGGCAGCAGTGATTCAGCTCACAGGAAGTGTAAACTTCCCGGGCATTTCCCATACATCATAACTTCTTCAGGACCTTGGCATGTATCTTCCATCATTTGTCCGGTCTTCAACGATCCGGAGACCGATATGGGCTGATATGCAGCATAACTCAATGTCACTTGACATCAGTGCAACTGCGATCTCTGGAGTGTGAAGGCAATTTTCTTTGCAAGACTTTTTAAATGCATTTTTCTTACTGACACCTGCACTACACATACTATAGTGCTGTCAGCTGAGTATGGCTGTAGTCGGGGGGTGTAATTGGGGGCAAGAAGGGTAGTCAGGGGATCAGAAGGGCAGTGGGGGAGGTGGAGAGCTTGGTAAAGGATCATGAAGGTACTCAGTAGGTTGGAGGAGTAGTCAGGAGGTGAGGGGATAGTCGGGGTGTTGGAGGTACCCTGGGGGCTGGGGGGTAGTCAGAATGTTGGGAGTGTATTTGGGGGGATGGGATAGTCAGGGGGTTTGGAGGATAGTCTGGACGTTGTGAAGGTGATCGGGCGGGGGGCGGGTGGGATGTATTCATGGGGTAGTCGGGGGTAAGGAAGGTAGTCAGGAGAGCCATCTGGGGGCTTGCAGGGTAGTTGGATTGGTCAGAGTGTTTGGGAGATTGAAGGGTAATTGGAGGGTTGGAAGGGTAATGGAGGGGTGGGGTGTGGTCAGGGGTTTGGTATGGTAGTCGGGGGGTGCTGTAGGGGTAGTTGGAGGATCCCTTGGAGGATCGGGGGCTGGGTGGGGGTCAGTATTATAGTTACCCAGTAGTTAGAAGTGTTTTTAATTCTTCTAACTTTTCCTGGTAACTATTCTGTAAGACATTCGGAACCATTCGATGTCTCCAATTTAAATCAGAGTATTCAATAGTTTCCAGTGAAGGGTAATTGCCCATCGGAAGTTTGAACTTCCCGGGCAATTCCCGTGCAGTCCTTGCTTAGGAACTTCTGGGGGCTCACATCTTCTGGGGTACCTCACATTCACACCCATGACCCTCCGAAGATCGGAAGTAATGGGTCAATTACTTCAGAATCTCAGTATAGGTGATTATATTGTCAATATGTGTAAAATACCATGGGCTGTAACTTTCAACTTTCGGAAAGTTTTGGCCCAAAGGAATTAGAACAAATAAATACCTACTTACCTGATCTTGAAAATTACGTTGCCGCTTCCGTTCGCCGGAGTTGCTTGGGGCCTACATTGGAAGACTCCTCACAGGCTCCAGTGAAGTGTAACTCTAGCGTATTCAAGGAGGCCAAGCTACCTTTTTAGGTCACTTGCTGCCATAATGCAGGTAAGTTTAAAGGGCCAGAGAAATTGACAGGCCAGGGAGAAGTAAGTGCCTGAGGTAAGTGCATAGGATTTGTGAGGTGGGGGTGTCTGGGGGCAGTCTTGGTGGGGTGGGCGGGGGCGTTGGTCAGAGGACCAGGTTGGTGAGGGGTGTTGGTCGGAGGTCTGGGGGTGGGGGTCGGAAGCCGGGTGCTGGAGGGTGTCGGAGGTCGGGGGTGGGTGGTTGTTGCAGGTTGGGGGTGGGGATGTCAGAGGCCAGGGGTTTGGGGGTGTTGGGGATCAGGGGTAGGGGGTGTCAGAGGTCTGTGGCGGTGGGCGGTGTTGGATGTCGGGGTGGGGGGAGGGGGATGTCGAATTTCAGGCGTGGGAGGTGTTAGAAATCAGGGGATGGGGGGATGTCGGAGGTTGGGGTCGGAGGGTGGGGTTTGTCCCGCCTGGGTGGGTGGTCAGGGGTGTTGGGGAATCCCGTGGGGTCAGCCTGGGGTTTTACAGTAGTTACTCAGAAGTTAGAAGAGGTTTTAATTTTAACTTTTTCAGAATAACTATTGGTACAACCTTGCCGGAACCATCTGAAGTTTGTGATTTAAACCGCATTTTTAGATGGTTCCCAGCGCAGGGCAATTGTTCAGAGGAAGTGTGCACTTCTGGGCAGTTGCTGTGCAAATCCTTACCTGGGAACTTCCCAGAGGGATTCCCCAGTACGTCTTTGGGGTACCCCCAAATCTGACACTGGGGAGCTCGGAATTTATAGGTCCATAGTTCATTGCATATTGTTAAATATGCTTACCATATCTAAAAATGGCTAAGTATAAATAGTTTTGATGCATATCAATTCATTTAATGTTCCACTGAGCTAGCAACATTAATGATTTCAAGATAGAATTATATAACACTTTGAAATTTTAATTTAGTGATTTTCCACTAAATATTAACTTTATAAACATTTTTATGCCAAACCTTTATCGAAAAAGCCAATGGGAAAGCAAATTATGAAACCTAATAACTAATTAGTAATGTATATATCTTCCCTAAATTAAAGGCAAATATTGATACTGTAACAATCAGTACTGGTTGTACAGCTCTATTGACTAGTAATTCAATCTTTCAACAGTCTAATGGCTATTGTGATGCTGTTCAAATAAGCCTTGCTTAATTCTCCAAAACATTTTTCTAAATGGCATCCAGAGTGAGCTGAAGTGAAGACAATGACAGCAGTGTTTCTAAGGGTTATGAAACTTGACTATTGGTTCATTCCAACTTGGCTCATTCCAATTATGGTCATTCTGTTTATTTAATGGATCATCCTCAATGTGGCTCTGCAATGTGTTAACGTGTGTGATTAAGTGACATGTTTCTTCTGGCCTAAGACTTAAGCTATTATTGTCCTGACAGCTGTAAGTATCTCAAGTGAATTGAGCTAATGTAATCTCAACGTAGCTGAGTCAGAAATGATCCCTTGGGTGGTGTTAATTTACCGGAATTTCCTGTTATGTGAAGAATGCACCTGATTCAACATATTTATATGCCACTGTGATACTTTATTTATTTTAATTTGTGCATATGCATCATGTTTGGACCTCACAAGTACTGCGACTGATGAACATAATAACCCCTGGAATTTTAATACTGTGCAAGGTGATATTGTTAGTATACTGACATGTAACTTGTTTCCTGCGAGTTTTCAGAGATATATATAATTATTTTCAAGCCCGTAATCCTTTCACGTAGTAGTGTTATGAGTCAAATTTCTGTTTTGGTGTGTGCTTAAAAAAGATCTTTATTCCACCACAATTAACTCATTTTTCTCACACATGCTAACGCTAGTTACAATGCTCACTCTGGTCACTAGTTATAGTTACTGCAAATATATTCAAAAAGATGTTTATGATTTTACTTTTCATGGGGAGCATTTTTCCCTCGTCGGGCAGGCTCGGTTAGGGTGGTCAGGAAGCCGACTGCCACCTGCGATGGGGGCCGGACCGCGATTTCACACTGGTGGGCAAATGAAGGCCCACCCAGCATGAGTCACGCGCAGCAGAGCTCAGCGCTGCCTGGGGGTGGGGGAGGGCGAGCGTGAACTTCGCACATGTGAGGTACAGAGCATGCCTCAGAGAGATTAAGGGTTTTGAAAATTAAAAATAATGACTTCTAAAATGTTATAAAACATGTTCCCTCATTTGACGAGCAGGGACATGTTACTAATTAAATTTTAGAATTTTTATCTTATTTTTATTTGCTGTTGGAAACCATATCCTGCCCGTGGATGAGGTTTCCTAAAAAATGCAAAGGCCACTTGGCCTTTTTGTCTGCCCACCAACTGCAAGGTTGGATGGGCAATGAAAAACTTCATTTAATTACCCTTTTACTGGCCTTAATGGGCCTTTTAATTGTCAGCGGTTGCATTGCTGACTCCTGTCATTCCCACCCCCTTCTGACCTCCAACACCCCCAATCAGTGGATGTCACTGACCTCCGACACGAGTGTGCGATGATGTTGCGATGCTCGCCTGACGTCATCCTATGTCATTTTATGGTCATTCAGGTTGGGCACACGCCTGCCCAATGAATGGAAAATTCTCCCCATGGTAACCAGAACAATTCTTGCCAATTTGTTAATTTTCTCCTCACTCTTTTTTAACCATCACCAAAGTGTTTTACAACCTCACAATTCCTGAGAAAAGAATTCTAGCAGCACATTTTGAAAATTTAAAATACATATAGGGGAGAATTTTCCACTTGCAACTATGCAGTTGGCAGGCAGGCGAAAAGGCCAAGTGGCCTTTGCATTTTTTAGGAAACCTCATCCATGGGCAGGATGAGGTTTCCAACAGCAAATAAAAATTTTAAAATTTAATTAATAACATGTCCCTGCTCATGTGAGCTAATCACATGAGGGGACGTATGTCATAGGATCTTAGAAATCTTTATTTTTAATGTTTTAAACTTCGCACTCGCATGCATGCGCGAAGATCGCTGTCGTCCTCCTCCACCCCCCCCCCACCCCCCACAGGCAGCATTGAGTGCTGCCGCTCGTGTTTCACGCAGGGTGGGCCTTAATTGGCCCACCAGCGTGAAATCGCGGCCCAGCCCCGAACGCGGTTGGCAGTTGGCTCCCCGACCACCCCTGCCGAGCCCGCTTGACGAGGGAAAAATCCTCCCCACATTTAAAGTTTTCAGAAATCAATTTAGCTGAGCTTTGGTATGCCTTCATATTGCTTCAAAGTCAATTATCAAAACCCCAAGACGTCAACTACATATTTATTAATTTCACTACCAGTTTACCAATTAGAGATTCACTAGAATGCTTCCAGGAATAAGGGATTACAATTACATTTATAGACTGGAGGATCTGAGTTTTTGTCTTTCGAGCAGAGAATGCTAAGAGGAGGTTTGATATGGGCGTTTACAAACATGCAGGGTTTAGAGCACATAAATAAAGAATAAATATGCCAATAGCTGAAAGTTTAAAACGGCACATATTTAAAGTAATTGACAAAAGAACCAGAGGCTTCTTGAAGAAAAGCTTTTTTATACAATGAGTGGTTGGGATTTGGAATGCAATGCTTGATAGGATGGAAACAGTTTAAATTATAGCTTTCCTAAAGGAATTGGATAAAAACTTGAAGGAGAAAATATTGTAGGGATATGGTGAAAGAGTGAGGGCATGAGACTAACTGGATTGCTCTTCCAAAGAGCCAGTACAAATTTGATGAACTAATGGACTTTCTGTGCTGTACCATTTATTCTATGGGCAGAATTTTACTGGCCCCCACAGGGGGGCTGCAGGCAGGGATGCCCATAAAATTCCCCAGGTAGCATTCCCACCACTTAACCACTCTCCCCCCCAACCTATTAGAAATGTAGTGGGAAGCAGGTGAAGCCTGGGGTGGCCCTCCTGCCCTCGCCCCAGTTGAGACTCTTAAGTGGCCAGTTAACGGCATTTCAGGGACACTTACCTCCCAGCCACAATTTTGAGGCTCGTGAATAGGAGGCCAGGGATGGGGCTGGTGGGGTGGCAGGGGGATAGGCAGTGGGACGGGGAGCCGGCAGGTTAACCTGCTCAAGCTTCAGGTGGGAAAGGGGTGAGGGCGAGGGGGAGGGGCGCCTCCCTCATGGGTCCCCTGCTCCAATCAAGGCCTACCCCCAGTCTGGACCCCACCGCGGTTTCTCCCTAGACCCCCTGGCCTTTTCAACCCAACCACTCTCCTCCCCCAGGGTTTTCCCTCCAGCTCCTGCTGTGAGACACCCCACCCCCACCCATCCCAGGTCTGGGGCGCTCGGCATTTAGAATGAGGGGTTTGGGTGGTTTAGATGTAGTCCATCAGTGACCACCGCACTTGAGCGTAGACAAAGGCCTGGGTATTTACTGGGGCAGGTTACTTAGGCAAACAGTGAGGGTGGGGGGCCGGGTGGGGGGGGTGCTGAGGAGAATGGGGGAAAAGGGTGGCTTTCTGACGGGAAACATGGAACTTTGAGTCTCCCAACATGCTGTGGATTCTTAACTTCATAGAGTGTGCCTTTTGACTGGACAGGTTCCACGCCCAATAGTCAGCCTAGTGGGTGGATGTTGGGGTGAGGTTTGGGGTTTTGATGCCAGGAGGGGTTCTGATCCCTGATTCTGGGGAAGGTAGTTGGGGAAGGATCCAATCCTGAATGCGGTTGTTTGGATGGGGGGGGAGGTATGACCAGAGGAAAGCACCGCTGCTCCTCCTGGCCCACAAATAGTGCATTAATGCACTTAGCTTCTCCCCAAAATTTTCCTCATCTCCCTCCAGCTGCCAGGTTTCCTCAGGCTTGGGAAACCCGGTCACCCGTGGTAAAACCTGAAAAGCAGGTCAAAGGGAGGCTGGCACCCTCAATAACATATTTAAAATGCCATCCCACCTTGTGGGACTGGATTGGCCGCTTGCCTCTTCTCCTATCTCAGTAAAACCTAGAAGTTTTGGGTTGGAGCTGGTTTCTACAAGTGCTTGGGATTTTCCCACATCCCTGTCCCCAACCGCACCATACCCTAAATGCTCACCCAGGTTAAAATTCCACCCAAAATTTTGGTTTCGGAATACTGTGTTGATATCTAATGGGGAACTCGCATTTAATGTGAAGGGTGTGGTGACCCTCCATTGGACCTAGCTGGTTCCTTGATAGGGAATTGGTAGTCAGGCTAATGATCTGTGCAGCGAAAAAAGGGGTTTCTTTACAGAAAAGAAACAGAACACAAACTGCTAGATGTAAAACAGTGGAAGCAGTGGGGTGTCTCATGTGCTGTTTTTCATGGAAGGAAAGAAGATGTAACATGAAGTGTGTCCTGCTTCAAACTCAGATTGCAAAATTGTGGACATTGTATCGTGATTTTCTGATCCACAATTGCAACAGGCCAAGTATATCACTGTAAGTGAGGGTTTGGAAAATCCAACATTTATAATAATGCACACAACTACTGTTGTTCACATTTCCCAGTTGGAATCTTCATCATATTCTTTTAAGTATGTTTCAATTCACAGGGATCTGGGCGATCTCCAGTGATTAACATCTGTATAATTCCTTATAATGGCCTGGAATTGACAGTTGAAATGATAGTGATTCTGTCAGCACTTGCAAACATTACTGAGTAGAACTGACACCAACTTCTGGTGTTTGCACAGGCACAGTTAAACATGGAAATCTAGAAGTTTCTGCTGTCTATAGGGTGTGCTGCAGCCTTTGCAGATGCAATCAGAGCAGAACCAATGATTTGATGTGAATTTCAATGTTTTGTGCAAGCCTCTTGCTGTAAGAAACATTGGAAAAGTTAAGCCTTGTTGTCTGAGGTGTAACTGAGATTTTAATGCTATATTAAGTCATAATTATAGCTGAACAAACTCTCTGGGACCGAAAAACTAATTTTATAAGTCTAGGATGTCATTCCTTCCATTTCATGATAAGAATTCCATATATTTTTAAAATATTAATCACATGCGTATGTCCCAATCTTTCTCTCTGTGTAAAATGATTAAAAAGTGAATGATGAGCAGTACTTTTCATTTCGATTTGCTGTCTGCGAGAATTTTTCAATCTGATTGGCTCCTCAGTCAGCTTGATGACTTCACTGTTCCTAGACATAAGGAATCCCATACAGATGTTGCCAGAATGAAATTGATATTGCATTTGATGAGATTGATGTCACAGAGCCTGTTAAATTTCTGTAGGCAGTTTACTTTGAGGTCAGTGGCAAGCACTGACAACAATATCTGGACCATTATCTCACTATATTTAAGAAATATCTGTCATAGTGAAGTCTTACCATTTCTCTCAAAACTTTCAAGAACAAGTTTCATTTTTAAAAAAACTTCCTATATGAGACCTAGTCTTTATTTCCCTTGTAATTCAAAGCTTGATCCCCTAAACTTGATCCCCTCATCCTGGTATTCACCAAGTCTCTAGGTAGTTTAAGAAACCTGGCATATTTACATTAATAAACAGCAGGTATATTTAGAATTGTTGAAGAAATTTGTCCAGCAGTGGTTATGGGTCCTTGCTTTTGCTCCTTTGATTTCTTTCTAAGAAGTTTACCTTTGTATTTTCAATATTTTACATTATTTTATTAATATGGATTTGTCAGAGGTCCTAAAGGTTATGGGTGGAGTCAACAACAATTTTTTCTTATTCTTTCATGCGTTGTGGGTGTCACTGACAGGGACAACATTTATTTCCACCCCCCCTAACTTTCCTTAAGAAGGTGGTGGTGAGCTGCCTCCTTGAATCACTGCAGTTACACCCATGGTGCTGTTAGGAGGGGTGTTCCAGGATTTTGATCCTACAACAGTGAAAGAATGGTGATATAGTTCCAAGACAAGTTGGTGCGTGGCTTGGATGGGGAACTTGCAGGTGGTAATGTTTCCATGCATCTGCTGCCCTTGTCCTGCAAGGTGGTAGAGGTCCAAGATTTGGAAGGTGCTGTCAAAAGGGCCTTGGTGAATTGCTGCAGTGCATCTTGTAGATGGTACACACTGCTGCCACTGTGTCAGTGGTGAAGGGGGTGACTGTTAAGTTGGTGGATGGGGTACCCATCAAGCAGACTGCTTTGTCCTGGATGGTCTTGAGCTTCTTGAGTGTTGTTGGAGCAGCACACAACCAGGCAGTGGAGAGTATTCTATCACAATCCTCACCTGTGCCTTGTAGATGGTGGACAGGATTTGAGGAGTGAGGAGTTGAGTTACTTGCCTTAGAATTCCCCGCTTCCGACCTGCTCTTGTAGCCACAGTATTTATTTGGCAGGTCCACTTCAGTTTCTGGTCAGTGGTAGCCCCCAGGATGTTGTTAGTGGGGGATTCAGCAATGGTAATGTCATTGAATGACAAGCAGAGGTGGTTGAATTCTTGCATTATATAGCACCTCTAACATAATAAAATGTCTTAAAGGTGAACATTTCCAGATTTCAATGGCAAAAGGGGTGAAATAGAAGAGTAAACTGGTGATGTGGTGGAGTTGGAAATAAGCAGACATTTGGGCATGGAAAGAAGTGTGCCACGGCTGAAGCTTATGAACACACCAAAGACGATCATGCAGGGGAAAAAAGGTAACCCATTGCAAGAGATATGGTGGTTTCAATGAAATAGCCAGGAAGTTAGCCAGGCTCGGGTACTGCCTTGCAGGAAAGGTTGCAGGGAGTGATGATGGAATTAATGACTTTGTTGAACAATGTAGAGTGGTCAACAAGGTTGGGGAGCAATGATCATCATGATCATAGTCACAAAGGGCAGAGTCAGTGCTGTGGACAAGTTTAAAATTGGATTGAAGGAATTCAAAAGAATCAAACATTACACGACACAGGAGGTGAGCACTCCTTATAAATTATAGTTTAACCACTGTATTATAAAAGATGTTATCTTATCATGAAGATGCGTGTCAGAGTTGATTGTAGAATGACCCACGAGAGACAATGGCATCTCCTGCAAGTATTCCAGATGGAAAATGACTAGCACTTTCCTCTTGGATTCAAAGAATTTCTTTAGTTGCTGGAGGTCTCTTTCAGTTGCTCTTACTGCCTTGGGGGTTGAACATAATTCTCTTTCATAGCTTTCTTGGCATAACTTAATAATTTCTTGACTTTGTGCCAGCTTTGTTATGGAGATTGAATTGTCCCACTATGTACACCCACAAATATGGGGGGAAACCATCAGCTCTGAGTATTGTGGAGCTTCTGATTATTATCTTCCCCACAATCATGGACAACTCCTATTCTGTCATAAAAACAAAAAATTACTGCGGATGCTGGAAATCCAAAACAAAAACAGAATTACGTGGAAAAACTCAGCAGGTCTGGCAGCATCGGCAGAGAAGAAAAGAGTTGACATTTCGAGTCCTCATGACCCTTCAACAGAACTGAGTGATATTAGGAGAGGGGTGAAATATAAGCTGGTTTAAGGTGGCGGGGAGGGGGTGGGTGGGGGGGGTGGGGGTTGGTGGTTGTAGGGACAAGCAAGCAGTGATAGGAGCAGATAATCAAAATATGTCACAGACAAAGGAACAAAGAGGTGTTGAAGGTGGTGATATTATCTAAACGAATGTGCTAATTAAGAATGGATGGCAGGACACTCGAGGTACAGCTCTAGTGGGGGTGGGGTGGAAAGACTGACAGGGCATTAAAGGTATAGATTTAAAAATAATGGAAATAGGTGGGAAAAGAGAAATCTATATAAATTATTGGAAAAAACAAAAGGAAGGGGGAAGAAACGGAAAGGGGGTGGGGATGGAAGAGGGAGTTCAAGATCTCCTCTAATGCGGTCTCCTCTACATTGGAGAGACCAAACGTAAACTGGGCGACCGTTTTGCAGTACACCTGCGGTCTGTCCGCAAGAAAGACCCAAACCTCCCTGTCGCTTGCCATTTTAACACTCCACCCTGCTCTCTTGCCCACATGTCTGTCCTTGGCTTGCTGCATTGTTCCAGTGAAGCCCAACACAAACTGGAGGAACAGCACCTCATCTTCCGACTAGGCACTTTACAGCCTTCCGGGCTGAATATTGAATTCAACAACTTTAGATCTTAAAATCCCTCCCCCCATCCCCACCCCGTTTCTTCCCCTCCCCCGCCCTTTTGTTTTTTTCAATAATTTATATAGATTTTTCTTTTCCCACCTATTTCCATTATTTTTAAATCTACAACTGTAATACCTTGTCAGTCTTTCCACCCCACCCCCACTAGAGCTGTACCTTGAGTGTCCTGCCATCCATTCTTAATTAGCACATTCGTTTAGATAATATCACCACCTTCAACACCTCTTTGTTCCTTTGTCTGTGACATCTTTTGATTATCTGCTCCTATCACTGCTTGCTTGTCCCTACAACCCTGCCCCCCCCCAACTTCTCTCCCCCCACCTTAAACCAGCTTATATTTCACCCCTCTTCTAATATCACTCAGTTCTGTTGAAGGGTCATGAGGATTCGAAACGTCAACTCCTATTCTGTCAACCTGGCCTTCCTACTTTTGACCAATTTCTTACTAACTCAGCAACATAGCCAAGAACCTATTTTCCTGTTTGTTCAGCAACTTAATTGTAACTATTGCAGCTGCCTAATGTTTATGTCTTAATTTTCTGTCAGCAGTAATTGAGACATGATGGCTCAAAATATGTAACATTAGCAGTTTGACAGTAAATGTGTGTGCTTAATGTCAAAATACTTCCCTTACATCCAACAGTCCAAAAATAGGACCCATATATATTACTTTTACTTTATATAAAACTACTCCACAAAATTTACTTCCCTTAATTTGCTTTGCAAATATCCAATGAAAGAGATTAAGGAAACTCCATTCTGCCAAGTATAATTGTAAATATAAAATAGCATTTGAAATGGAGTCTACAACAAAATGTTTATTTTACCACATCTGGGAGTTAGCTGGAATATTATGTTTCTTATCATGTTGCACTGGAAATGTGACTTATTCTCATCTCAGCACATTTGAAAATAGGTCCACTGAGAGCAGAAGCAAATGAATAAAGAATGGCTTTGTGGTATGATCCAAGTTCACTGGAGACTCAACCAGCACAGACAAAAATCAATTGAACTGTGACACTTAAGCTGTCATTGATAAATGTCCTTCATTTACCCCCAACTTACTGGAACCAAGAGCCCTTTCAGTAGCAAGGTAGCAAACCCAGCTCAATACTTCAATACAATTAGAAAACAATGCAATGTTTCCTCACATTTGTATTGCACACATCATTGGCAGTTTCAAAACAAATCATTGAATTCAATCAGAAATTAAAATCAGTCTTTACTTTCAATGAAGCTTATGTGGTGCCCTTTATAAACATTGGAAGGAATTTTAGCTCTGAATCCCACCACTGCCATTCACCCCACCTAAAAAAAACCTTCACTGTCTGTCCAATGGAAACTAAGTTGGCAGGCTGTGAAATGCTCTGAATGACTTAGTTCCTTTGGCCCCACTGCGTGCAGTCCTATTAAAAACCTGCTCTTTTTAACAGACAAGCAGGACACCTGCCGGATATGCAGATTGGACCTAATTATGTCCTTGGGGATTAATTATAACCTTAATACAGGCCTATGCTAAGAAACCCTCCTTGCTGTTCCACCATGCCAAATTATTGAGAATAAGAGTAGTAAGGTAAGTATTTTTCTTCATTTTCCTTTTATTTTTGCAGGCCAGGAGGAATCAGAATTCTCTTCTGGGTCCCACAAGGAAACCATGCGCCCTGCCTATTAGGATTTTCCCCCACCTCTGACCATCTACATCCGTTCACTTAGTTTTGTGCTGGCGTCTGTTCCATTGGATTCCCGCAGAAGCCTGCTCCTGACCAACTCCTGCTTGTCCACTAGTCAGCTATATCTTCATGCTGTATTTGGGCGAGAGACTGATGGCAAGCACGTAGATAAGACTTGAGAATTAAAATCTCCCGGGACTTGCATTGAGGTGGGACAAGTGTCATCCCTCCACCTCAATGTCCAGCTATATTGATTATGCATTATCTATTAAAATCAACCCCAATGTTTTAGAAGGTGCAGCCACCTGGCTATTAGAGGCATGGAATTATTGATAATGCTTTGGTAAACTTTTCCACCACTAGGTGAAAATCCAAGCAAACCGGTATTTCCAGTTTGTTACTGGCTCAGTGAGTTTACCGTATAGTTAGGTCACCACCTAGGCATGCTGGACAGAGATTGCCAGTTCCTTCTCTGGTTACAGTAATGACAACGTGTCTCTCCTTCCAACATGGTTGATTCTTAACTGCCCTCTGAAGTGGCTTAGCAAGTAAATCAATTACATCAACTGCCCACCATTGTCTTCTCAATGGGGACCAGGGATAGGTAATAAACACCAGCCTGGTCAGCAATCTCTACATCCCAAGAATGAACTCATACAATGATATGAACAACTTTCAAATACAACCTAAAGATTTATAACTTTTAGCTATCTCTGAGGTACAAGGCTGGGGCTTTATTTTCTTGCTTTAGTCTGCACTTCCAGAACCTTCATGGGACCTTTTGAAGCTTGATGTTGTCCATCTTATTCCACTCTCACCTTTTGTCTCTCATTGAAATTCAAATTTAATCTCTCCCTGGGGATTATTTTGACAGGTAAAAGGAAGTGGGTTTGGGTGCATGCGGGAGTTAACGCCCTGAAAGTGATGTCACATTGTGATCCCAAACAATCCATCCTCTTCCATGTTTCACTGGGTGGGTTCAGAGGTGGGCGGATATTCTTGTGTAGCTATTGGGTAAGGGTACTATATATTTAAATAGGTAATAAGTTCTGTTTTAACCAAGCATTCTAGTTTTAATAGCCAGAAGACCTATTTCCTGATCTGTAGTTAAACCTTCTAGGGTCAATCAGGCATGTGCACAGCAAGGAGCTCTAATTCAATGAAACTAACAGACTGGGAAACCTATGATCAGGGAAACTGAAGGTCTCCAGCCATGGCCAGGTAAGAAGCTGCTGCGCATGGCACTCCTTCTCGGAGGGTGAGTGTCAACTTCCTGGAAGTCACTTCACCTGTCTTCCACAGGGTTTACAGGCAGAGAATCAGCTCTCTGACATGTGTGAGCTTCAGAGGGTTCAGGTTTCATAGCCAGTTGTTGCTGACATTTGCAACCTACTGGAAACAAGCTTCTTTCTAATGGCCACGCATTTCCAATATCCATCAAGGTGTCTATTGCTGGAGGGTCACCCACCATGATACCCCCTCACCTGGGTCTCTGCTCCTCCCCGAGGAGCGAAAGCAGAGAGTTCTGAGCATTAAAAATGGCCTGAGTACAGAGGAGGGAAGGACAACATTTGTGGAGGGTGACTATGTGGCATGGTTGCAAGAGAGTAATAGTATGAGGGTGAATGTGAATGTTGGCTGTTCAGATGGGGCTGTAAGGAAGTGCCTGGAGAGAGAGGAATGAGTGGGGCTGCATGGTATGTTGCTCTGGGGAGTGTTGTGCTGGGGAAGTCAGTGTGTGGATTGGCACCTGAAAATATTATACCCCTCACCTTTCCCACCCTCCTGAGTCCTGGATCCTCTTGATACACTGTCTCCAGGTTTCAGGGGCCATACTCCTGCTTTTGACTTCCTTGGCCACTTACATTCTCTCACTTGCTTGGAGAGGTTGTCCTTTTCTACCTGTCCTTGGGAGAGTTCACCTCACTGCAGCCCCTCAGATGCTGCAGCAGGACCTCCAGTTAAGAATGAGAAAGCTGGGAAGCAGTCTTCCCATTCCCGTGGTTGCTGTGGCCTCAAAAATCCATTGCATGCTAGGGTCCCTTTAATTAGAAATTGTTTGTTTAACAGATCCAGCGCATCATGCCACCCAACATCTCTGTGATTGGCCAGGGAACCCAGAAGCGGGATTCCATTGCTAAAGCCTGCTGGAGATTCCAACAGGCTCCCCACCCGCTAATGACCCCATAATTTTGGCCGGGACTAAATTCTGAAAATTCTCCCCTCTGTCTCTTTCCCAGTTTTATTTCTCTCTTGCAGGTTATATGCTACCTTCATATTCACAAGAGGGTTGTGTGTTTATTCTAATGTCCTTGATTATTGCTGTAGGCCTTTTGCATTTCCTGCAACTTAAGCCAATATCCCTCACTTCGCTGAGATTGTTGTAGAATATGCCACTACAATATGCAACAATACACTATTTGTACTGGATTAAAAGAGAACAAAATAACATGTTTAGAAGCTATGGCAGATTTAGATATTTCCAAAGAGAGCTGTGAGCACTGAAGTGGTCAGATTTATTTTATAACAGGGCCTGCAGACATGACCCTCCCCCAAGAAAATTTTGATCTTTGATGTTTATTTGCTGCACTTTGAACATTTTGGAAGCTATTGCAATTCTGACTTTCAAGCCAAATATATTTCTTCCTGGAAAAGTCACAGATATCAAAGTATGCTACTTGTAAAGGCTTTCATTAAACTTCAGAGTTCAGTTCGTTCCATTGGGAATTGAACGGGAATTACAAAAAGGCCGACAGGCCCTAATACAGGCAGCATTAGGATTTAGTTGTCATACACACCATATTTTAATGTTAATAGGCATATCTGTGTGAAAACAAAAAACTGGCAAAATACTTCTACAGAAGGTAAGTGGCAGTTTGTTTACCTCAATATTAATGAAGCCCCAGTGGAGTACTCCAACTCCCAATGCCTTTACTGCAGTAATTGGCTCCACTCACACATACAAGTGAACACAAGTAATAAGGGAGATGCAGTGACATTACCTTTACCCTCTCAGATTTTCGGGAACAAGTATGTATTCAGTGCTCTCAGTTGAACTTGGTCATAGAGTCATAGAGTTTTATAGCACGGAAAGGGGCCCTTCAGCTCATTGTGTCCGCGCTGGTCATCAAGCCCTTATCTACTCTATTCCCATTTTCCAGCACTTGGCCCATAGCCTTATGTGCTATTGCATTTTAAGTGTTCATCTAAATACTTCTTAAATGTTGTGGGTGTTCCCGCCTCTACCACCATTTCAGGCAGTGAGTTCCAGATACCTCTCACCCTCTGGGTGAAAATTTTTTTCCTCAAATCCCCTCTTACCCTCCTGCCCCTTACCTTAAGTCTATACCCCCTGGTTATTGACCCCTCTACTAACAGGAAAAGTTTCTTCCTATCTACCCTATCTATGTCCCTCATAATTTTGTACACCTCAATTAGGTCCGCCCTCAGCTTTTTCTGCTCCAAGGAAAATAACCGGATGGACCACCTGGCACTGACCTAAGCACTGGAAACAGCAACGGCAATCACAGCCCTGTCGACCCTCCTTACTAACATCTGGAGGCTAGTGCCAAAATTGGGAGAGCTGTCTCACAGACTAGTTGAGCAACAGCCTGACATAGTCATCCTCACGGAATATCTTACAGATAATGTCCCAGACACCACCATCACCATCTCAGGGTACGTCCTGTCCCATCGGCAGGACAAACCCAATAAAGATGGCGGCACAGTGGTATACAGTCGAAAGGGAGTTGCCCTGGGTGTCCTCAAATTCAACTCTGGACCCCAATAAGTCTCAAGGCATCAGGTCAAATATGGAAAGGAAACCACCTGCTGATTACCACGTACCGCCCTCCCTCAGCTGATGAACCAGTGCTCCTCCATGTTGAACTTCACTTGGAGGAAGCACTGAGGATTGCAAGGATGCAGAATGTACTTTGGGTGAAGGACTTCAATGTCCATCACCAAAAGGAGCTTGGTAGCACCAGTACTGACCGAGCTGGTCGAGTCCTAAATTACATAGCAGCTAGACTGGGTCTGCGGCAGGTGGTGAGTGAACCAACAAGAGAGAAAAACATACTTGACCTGATCCTCACCAACCTGCCTGCCACCGATGCATCAGTCCATGACAGTATCGGTAGGAGTGACCACCACACAGTCATTGTGGAGATGAAGTCCCACCTTCACACTCCATCGTGTTGTGTGGCACTACCACCATGCTAAATGGGGTAGATTTCGAACAGATCTAGTGATTCAAGGCTGGGCATCCATGAGGCGCAGTGGGCCATCAGCAGCAGCAGAATTGTATACTAACACAATCTGTAACCTCATGGCCCGGTATATCCCCCACTCTACCATTACCATCAAGCCAGGGAATCAACCCTGGTTCAATGAAGAGTGCAGAAGGGCATGCCAGGAGCAGCATCAGGCATACCTAAAAATGAGGTGTCAACGTGGTGAAGCTATAACACAGGACAACTTGCATGCCAAACAGCGTAAGCAATAAGCGATAAACAGAGCTAAACGATGCCACAACCAACAGATCATGTCTAAGTTATGCAGTCCTGCCGCATTCAGTTGTGAATGGTAGTGGACAATTAAACAACTCACTGGAGAAGGAGGCTCCAGAAATAATCCCATCCTCAACGATAGAGGAGCCCAGCACAGCAGTGCAAAAGATAAGGCTGAAGCATTTGCAACAATCTTCAGCCAGAAGTACCGAGTGGATGATCCATCTCGGCCTCCTCCGGAGGTCCCCAGCATCACAGATGCCAGTCTTCAGCCAATTCAATTCACTCCACATGATATCAAGAAATGGCTGAAGGCACTGGATACTGCAAAGGCCCTGACAATATTCCGGCAATAGTACTGAAGACCTGTGCTCCAGAACTTGCCGTACCCCTAGCCAAGCTGTTTCAGTACAGCTACAACACTGGCATCTACCTGGCTATGTGGAAAATTGCCCAGGTATATCCTGTACACAAAAAGCAGGATAAATCCAACCCAGCCAATTACTGCCCCATCAGTCTACTCTCGATCATCAGTAAAGTAATGGAAGGGGTCATCAACAGTGCTATCAAGCGGCACTTGCTTAGCAATAACCTGCTCACTGATGCCCAGTTTGGTTTCTGCCAGGGCCACTCAGCTCCTGACCTCATTACAGCCTTGGTTCAAACATGGACAAAAGAGCTGAACTCCTGAGGTGAGGTGAGAGTGACTGCCCTTGACATCAAGGCACATTTGACAGAGTGTCGTATCAAGGAGCCTTGGCAAAACTGGAATCAGTGGGAATCAGGGGGAAAACTCTCAGCTGGTTGGTGTCATATCTAGCACAAAGGAAGATGGTTGTGATTGTTGGAGGTCAGACACCTCAGCTCCAGGGCATCACTGCAGGAGTTCCTCAGGGTAGTGTCCTCAGCCCAACCATCTTCAGCTGCTTCCTCAATGACCTTCCTTCCATCATAAGTTCAGAAGTGGGGATGTTCGCTGATGATTGCACAATGTTTAGCACCATTCGCAACTCCTCAGATATTGAAGCAGTCCATGTCCAAATGCAGCAAGACCTGGACAATATCCAGGCTTGGGCTGACAAGTGGCAAGTAACATTCACGCCACACAGGTGTCAGGCAACGACCGTCACCAACAAGAGAGAATCTAACCATCACCCATCATCAACATCCTGGGGTTTACCATTGACCAGGAACTGAACTGGATTAGCCATATAAATACTGTGGCTACAAGAGCAGGTCAGAGGCTAGGAAACATGTGACATGTAACTCACCTCCTGACTCCCCAAAGCCTGTCTACCATCTACAAGACACAAGTCAGGAGTGTGATGGAATACTCCCCACTTGTCTGGATGAGTGCAGCTCCAACAACACTGAAGAAGCTGGATGCCGTCCCGGACAAAGCAGCCCGCTTGATTGGCACCACATCCTCAAACATTCACTCCCTCCACCACTGACGCACAGTAGCAGCAGTGTGTACCATCTACAAGATGCACTGCAGGAATTCACCATGGCTCCTTAGATAACACCTTCCAAACCCATGAGCACTACCATTTAGAAGGACAAGGGCAGCAGGTAGATGGGAACACCGCCACCTGGAAGTTTCCCTCCAAGTAACTCACCATTCTGATTTGGAAATATATTGCCGTTTCTTCACTGTCACTGGGTTAAAATCCTGGAATTCCTTCCTAACAGCACTATGGGTGTACCTACACCACATGGACTGCAGCGGTTCAAGAAGGCAGCTCACCACCACCTTCTCAAGGGCAACTAGGGATGGGCAATAAATGCTGGCCCAGCCAGCGATGCCCAAATCCTGTGAATGAATTTTAAAAAACCCAGCCTATCTAGTCTCTCTTCATAGCTGAAAAGCTCCAGCCCAGGCAACATCCTGGTGAATCTTCTCTGCACCTTCTCTAATGCAATCACATCCTTCCTATAGTGTGGCGACCAGAACTACACACAGTACTCCAGGTGTGGTCTAACTAATGTTTTATACAGCTCCATCATAACCTCCCTGCTCTTGTATTTAATGCCTCAACTAACAAAGGCACGTGTCCCATATGCCTTCTTAACCACCTTATGTGCTGCTGCCTTCAAGGATCTATGGACATGCACACCAAGGTCCCTCTGATCCTCTGTACTTCCTGGGGTCCTACCATTCAGTGAGTACTCCCTTGCCATAACTGAAATCCTCCCATTATATCCACTAATATGGCTGGTTAGTCAACTAAAGTAAATGGCTCCCTTGTTGAAATTCATACTAGAGAGAACTAAGTACTTTTTAAAAAGTTATTTCTTCATTTATGGAATTTGGGTGTCTCTGTCCTATTTATTGTCCATTTCAAGTTGCCCTTGAGAAGGCAGTGGTGAGCTGAAGGAACTCCTACAATGCTGTTAGGGAGAGAGCTCTAGTCATAATGACGGAAAGGTGATACATGTGCAAGTCAAGATGGCATGTGACTTAGTAAGAAATTTGGAAGTGATGGGTTTCCATGTGTCTGCTGCCCATGTCCTTTCAGTGGTAGCAGCTGAAGTTGGTTGGGCCAGGACACTACCCTTAGGAACTCCTGCAGTTGAGACGATTGGTCTCCAACAACCACAACCATCTTCCTTAGTGTTAGGTATGACTCCAACCAGTGAAGAGTTTTCACCCGATTCACAGCGACTTCAGTTTTACTTGAGCTCCTGGTGTCACACTCAGTCGAATGTTACCTTGATGTCAAGGGAATCTTGAATTCAACTTGCCCAAATTTGGACCAAGGCTGTAATGAGGTCAAGAACTGAGTGGCCCTGGCAGAATCTAAACTTAGTGCCAGTGAGCAGGTTATTGCTGAGTGAGGGCTCTTCGATAGCACTCTTGATGACCCCTTCTATTACTTTGTTGATGATCGAAGGCAGATTGATGGGGTGGTAATTGGCTGGATTGAATTTGTCCTGTTTTTTGTGGACAGGACATATCCGGGCAATTGTCCACTGTCAGCTAGCGTTGTAGCTGTGCAGGTGCAGCCTTGTTAGAAGTGCTAGAGGGTCATTAGCAGAAAATACAGAAGGATGACATGTACCTTAATTTTCAAAGACAAACAGGCTTTTTGTCTCTCTCATTTTTACTTTCATGGGCTCAACCTCCCGGACACATTAAGGCTGGGATTTAATGAGCAGACCAGGAGTGCAGCCGCTGGGGGTGGAAGCAGGTGGCACTGCTGCTCCCAAACTGATCACACCAAGATCTCGTGCCAGCCAGCTAACTCACTGTCAGAAGGGGAGGGGAGGGGGAGGGGGAGGGGGTTGTCGCCTAACATTCCAAGGATGGAGGCAGGCGTTGAGGCAGTGCCTGCGACATTAGCTGATACCAATGGCCAGTGCCATCATTAAAGGGCTATCAGCACTGAAACACAACCAGGACCTTCCTTGACTGAAGCCCCAAGCCTGCTAGTGGGAGAAGGGCAACAGGTCAGCAAAGCAGGCATTCCGAAAGCCAGTAAAATCAATTATTTGTCTGGCAATCTGGCAAAAGGAAGATCCCAGGTGACCCCACAGTTCAGTGACATATAATAGCCCTCCTTCAGGCTATTTGGATAAGGAGAGAAGTCTGCTTGCTCAGCGACTGAAGCGACCTCCCCAACAAGCCAACAAAGACTGGGCAGAGGTGGCAGAGTTGGTCAGCAGCTGTGAGGATGTCTGGAGTATCTGGCTGTATGCTGCAAGCACATCAGTGACCTCTGTTCCGCCAAGGTGAGTACTCCACGCCTCGGTTCACTTAGGGCTTAACAAATGGCAATCTGTGAGGGGGTTGTTATTGAGGAGGGAGAGCTCAATCAGTCCGTAGCAATGGGGTCAGGATACAGCATCTCCAGTGAAAGGAACGGATACAGCTCAGTCAGGGGGACGTGAGCCTAACACTGTTGACTTTCACAAGGTCGTTCCAGATTGCCAGACACATTCAAGCGGCCTCAAAATGAACAGCTAGGCTGTCACCACCTTAGGAGTTGTGCCTATTATTGTGGGGCAACTAACATTCCTGGTCCTTGTTCCTGTAGGAGAAGAGAGCCGACAATTCCAGAGAAAGGGCCCAGAGTGGCAGTCGGTCCCATTTCTTGCTATCCTCATGTCCCTGGAGGAGGAGGCTCTGGAATTGCCAGAATATCAGAGTGGCCACTCCATCATGGATGTTGAGGCAGGGATACAGTCGCAGGAGAGTGAGTAACCTCCTGACCTGGCACAAGGGAGGGATGGTGAGCATAAGGGATGGTGTTCCTGCATCCTCCAATGTACATGCATTGATCTGAATACCAACCAATTATGGGGGCTTGTATTTGGAAGTGGAAAACCCTTTGATCTTTCTGTTCTCTCGCGCAGGTCATCCATAAGAACAGAGAGCTGCCAACTCCAGGGGAAGAGCTGCTTACCTCTGAGGGGGAGGAGGGTTCGTCAGAGGATGCAGTGGCAAGGCAAGAGGGGGACAAGGCACATTGAGTGTCCACCAGGTCCTCACCCTTCTCAGGTCAGCAGGGAGGTATAAGTGTGCTTCGCAAGGGAGTAGGAGCGGATGCTCCACACATCTGGTTTTCCTCTCATGCCGTTCCTATGTGGATAGCAGTTCCTCAGCCTCTCTGCCAGTAGTCATGATGACAAAGGAGTCTCCTTGCAGCATTCTGGGGCCCTCCAGGCCTCAAGCAGGCAGAGAATAGCCATCAGGTAATAGCAGGCCACAGAGCAGCATGGTCAGCAGCCTGCCTCCACCACAGCTAACAGCAAAGGGGAAGAACCATGTAGGAGCACATGTAAAAGATTTAAGGAAGTACAATCGTTCTTCATGGGTGAATAGATTTTTAAGGCTTTATTGCTTGTGTCTGCCTATGGGCTGGATTTTCAGCTCGGCATGTGGGCACATGCCTGACATGCATAAGCGTGAAATAGCATGCAACAATGTCAGGCGAGTGTCCCGACGTCATCACGCACTTGCGCGATATTTCGGTTGGCAGGCACCCGTGCCAACAATTAAGAGGGTTATTAAGCCCATGAAGTAATTGATTAAATAGAAATTTCCCCTGCCTGTCCAACCTTACGGTTGGCGGGTGGGCAAATAGGCCAAGCAGCCTTTGGCTTTTTGAGGAAACCTCACCCACGGGAGAGATGAGGCTTCTGATGTTAATTAAAAATAAAATAAAAGTTTTTAGAACTCATTTTCAACATTTCCCTGCTCATGTGACAGAATTGCATGAGGAGACATATTTTCTTCTTTTTTTTAAACTTTATTTTTAATCATCAGCTCCCTGAGGCAGCTCTATGCCTTCAGGGAGCTTTCACTGAGTGCATCTGCGTGCATGCGCTGACTTCCACACTCGTTCTCTTCCCCCCACCCAGGCAGCACTGAGCGTTTCAGCGTGCGATTCATGCTGGCTGGCCAGCCAGTGTGAAATCGTGGTCGGGGCTCGATCGCAGGCGGCGGACCGTTGTGTGACCACCCCCAGGCCTGCCCGCTGTGCCTGTCCAAAGAGGCGAAAATCCTCCCCTATGTTTATAACAAAGATGTTATTCATCTTCTTGACATTTCTATTTATCTTTGGAGGCCCTCTGGAAGTGCAGGAGTTCCATAGCCAGTATTCCCTGTAAGCTGCATGGTGACCAACAGAGCTAGCATTTTCTCTGTTGAGGTGCAGGACCAGCTTCCTCTATCTTTCTCTGTCCTCTCTCTCAAATTCTTGCAGAGTGACCTGTCTGTGAGGTTCAGGGATTTCTTAATGTAAGCCAATACTACAATAGCTTTCAATGACCTGTTTCCCTCTCAAAGCCCATCTCCATGGCAATGTGAATGATATGGGCCTGGTATCCATATAGAAATATTGATTAACTATCTTCTAAACCCTCAACTTTCCTATCTTGGAAATAAATAAACAGTTTAATGTATAACTGCTAAACCTGACATTTATAGTGTACCCCTGAGACTTGGTGACTAATAGTCTTTCCGCAGTCAGCACAGTCTCTCTGGTCATTGCTTACAAGTGTGAACATCTTGCACTTTCTTCCTAGTAATACAACCTGGGCACCCCTTTAACCTTTAACATCAAGCCACCAAAGCTGGTTGCTGGGCAGAATTCAGAACAGGTCACATGGTCCCTTCATTCCTCCATTTTACCCTATATTAAAGAGACAGTCACAAAACATAACAAACTTTATATTTGAAACACTCGACACTTCAATGAGACACTATTTATTTGAATAGTCCCACATAGACCAAGCTCCAGTAACTGCGTAAAAGATGATTCAAAATTTTGCACTGAACATATCACTCTTGCAATAATATCATTGCTGGAAGATATTCATTCTGAATGGATGTTGGAAACTGTTTTAGATTTGGAGGCAGGCATGTCCGCAACTTTGTGCAACTGGAGAGCATGCCAGTAACCCAACTTTTTGCCACCTCTGCGCAAATTTTCCAGCGGTGTCTTCTCTGGGATGATGACCACCCACCGAAAGTGGCGGGTAGTCAAATAAAATGAAGAAGTAGGTACTTGACAGGTATTTTGACACAGAAGTACAATTTTGTCAAAGGTGCATAGGCCCCATTCTGTGTCAACACCTCACCAATAATCCAATAACATATGCATGCCTTCTGGTATCCAGTACTCATAATGCAGCACGTCTCCAGCAGCCATACAGTGGTCCTGGCCACTCACAGCTATCTCACACAGGCTGACGTTGCAATAATGACAATAATGACATTACACTTATAAGGGTCAAACACTACCTGTTTCATTTGATTAATGTTCATGCATTCAATAGAAGTGTCACACGCTGCACTGAAATGAACCCCAAAGCGATACTAGCCAAGCTTCTGTCCTCTTACGAGAGCTTTTACAGGGTGCTCCCCCTGTGGCTGAAGCAAATGTGGAGGAAGGCTGTTCAAGTGTGTGTCCCAGAAGCAGAGATGCCATTGGCACCCTTTCTCATAATTTTGGAGTTTATGAGGACAATGCCAGAAGCTACGCCAGCTCCGTCTGTGTAAGGGCAGCCTTTGTCGTGGCAGTTCGAGACATCACATGTGTCTCCATCAGAGAGGACGACAAGGTGGCATCAGAAGATGGAGCTCCATCAGGAGTGGCCCCATCTACATCATTCCTGCCCACCTCAACCGTTTCCCCAGTCCACCTTCACCTCCGCACTGACCTGGAGTGGGAGAGCACCTGGCTGCCTGTCCAGACTCTATGCACCATCATTGCAACGGAAGCTCAATGGAGCAGAATGTTTCATACATTCTGTTCATGTCAGTCTGCTGATCCGGCATCCATTTAATGGACTGCTGCATATGAGTCTCTATGAGAGTGACCACTGCTGCTGTTCCTCCAGCACTGGTCCTGCAGGAGAGAAAAAAATCAGTTACTCAACCTCCTGTCTCTCAGTAGCTGCTTCATCAGACATTTGCAGCCAATCAACTGTGATTGACTGGATATGGCTGCACAAGTGAGGAAGCTGCTCCAAGCCACTTGCATGGAGCAGACGAGAAGCTTTCACCCTCTCTCTGTCAGACATCCAACTCTCCCTCAGAAACTGCCTGCACTGCAGCTACCCTGCCAATGTCAAGTGCCTCCTCCTCCATTAACATCAATACTATCAGGTGGGCCATTCCAGCTGAAACAACTCCTCTCGCTGGGGTTGCGTGCTCCTGTTTCCTATAAGGTGAAGATCAGGCCCTGTATTTTTATGAAGTCACGATGACATTGGGAGCCCTTTAAAAATGGTGGCCAGTGCTCATGTGTTTCAACGGTTTAATAGATTAATTTACCCATGATAAAGAGATTTCAAGAGCTTGCTGTTTCAGCTAATGAAACTTTAAAGGGTATGGATGATTGAAACTTATATTAAGCTGGAGTAAATAGACATATTTTTAGAAAGTGGAAATTTATCAACAAATGAATGTTTTTTAAAGTTTTTTTTTACACATCCTACTGTCACTATAGGGTTAATTGGTTCTGTACAGTGTATAGTGGGTGAATGGACATGGAAGTGCCAAATTTTGGCAGGGGTGGCATGAGAGGCCATAGGGGCTGTTTGAGGGGGCATACCTTGTCAATGGGAGGCATGAGGGGCCAAATGGACTGTTTGGGGGCCATATCTTAGTATGAGGGGCCTTAGGGGTTGTTTGGGGTGGGGAATACTTTGGCATGGGGAGCATGAGGGGCCATAAGTGATGGGTGCAGGGCATGAGATTGCATGGATGGGGCAAGAGAATGTGTGAAGGGTGAGGGGGCGTGAGGGGTGAGGGCTGGCAAGCCTTTCTATCTTTTTTTTAACTGGGACTAAGTCCCAGCACTTGAGGCAGTTCTTATAAACAGCTTGCCTCCACACTTGGCAGCCCTTTTGGCTGCCTCCGAACTTTCTCATTGGTCAGCTGGCCCAGTTCCAGCCTGCACCTGCCTTCCATGATAAAAACCTCATCCTTGGGGGCACTTTCTCCCAAGGTGGGAGGGCCAAACCAGGAATTTTCCTAACTCCCACTACCCACCTTGAGGATGAAAATATAGGCCCAAGAATCTTATGGAGGTGATACGGCCCATCTGAATTTCATGAAGCACAAGCCCATGTACAGATCCTGGCAATTTAATATCCAGGGGTGTAACCCCAACACCTTCCAAAAGTATTATGAACCTTCCCTTAGATGAAGAATGGACCTGGGCACACATGTCCTCACTTTTCCTGGGCAATGCCTGCTTCAAGATCCTTCTGCTCAGAAGTGTGCAAATTAAATGTAATTACTGCATGTTTGCCAGCTGGGCATTGCATGTTAATCACCTTGCCAGACCTCTGAAGTTCAATAAAGCATTTCCTACAATGTATCCATGTCCTGCTCACAACACTGTGTCTGCTGACGTTTTGAGTGACCTCTAGCTATGCCTGCTTAGATTGGCTGGCTGACCACCTCCTGCCATCATCTGGAATAAGCACATTCTATCTCTTACATTATCTCCAGGGAAGTATTGCTGAATTGTGAGGCCACCCTTCCACAACTGGCTGCCATGTTGCTGCACTGAACTCTTTCACACTCAATAATGACACTGTCTACCTGCAGCCAGATTGATAGCTGATGGGTAGCTTTTAACTGGGGCCCACTACGTCCTGCTCCAGCCTCCTTATAACATGCACCTTCCCTAATTGGACACGGATCATCGAGGCAACCCACTAACTGGTCACCTCCTTCCTGCAAAATTCAGCAGGATGTCATGCATTGACCTTGAGTGGGGTCAGGACCCGAAAACGTTCTGAAGTTGGGTCGCTAGTTTATTGAAAATTGTGCTCAGAATCTTCACACCAGAGTTTCACAATACCAATGAGAAAGATGAAATATTGAGCGAAATGTTCAATTTACTTATTATCAAGGCTTATGTTTCTGAAATGTTCATTAATCTTGGTTAGAATACTTAGAAAGATTTAATCTCTTGCTGTAAACTGATATATTCCAGTTTAATCTTTAAGTATCAATCAACACATTCCAATGTCACTGCACGATTGTGATGTGTTTTGAACTGGCATTTCCTTGAAATATGATTTTATTTAGTAAATTAAATGTACCCTGGAAATTACTGTTGTCATAAGATAGAGTGCCTGTATTACTGAGAGCAGTAATATTGTGACAGTGATATAGCACACTGTTCCAACATTGAATTGCTTGCTGCCAAATTGTTGATGAAAGGATGTGATTTCTCAGTACCACAGCAGTGAAAATATTAGGCTTGTTCAGGCCAGTAACACCATTATAAAAGCAACTTAAATCACCAGTATGTAGGCTCAAAGAGTTAGCTGCATTACATCTCGATCCTTTACTTGGATTTAAGTGGACTTATATCATCTAAACTCAAATGTCTCTGTACTTCATTCTGATGTCTTTATGTACTACTCTTCCCATTATTATTCAACACTTTTGAGGTGAAATTGGTCTTTGATGGTAGGGCAATAACAGATTTGTGAGTGCAGTAATGTGTTGGTTATATTACTAGTCTTATAATCCAGAGGCCGGGACTGATAACAAAGTAAATGATTTCAAATTTCACTATGAAAATTTGAATTCAATTGTACAAAAATTTTGGAAACAAAGCTGATAAAAAGGCAGAAAGCAAAAAATAAAGTCACCATGAAGCTATCAGATTGTTGTAAAAGCAGCTGATTCACCAATACCATTTAAAAAAAAAAGAAACCTGCTGTTGTAAGAAATACTCGCTCATCTTAAGAATCAATCAAGTGAACCTTGCTGCTCTGCCTCTAAAGCAAGTATATCCTTCCCTAGATAAGGAGACCAAAACTGTGCATTGTATTCTAGATATCTTGTCACCAAAGCCCTGCATAATTGTAGCAAGACTTCCTTACTCTTGTACTCCAGTCCTCTTCCAATATCAATATGCCATTTGTCTTCCTAATTGCTTGCTGTACCTCCATGCTAACTTAACTGTGATTCTTGTACAAGGCTACCCAAGTCTCTCTAAACACCAACATTGAAAAGCTTTTCACCTTTTAAAAAATATTCTCAATATCTATTCTTCCTACCAAAGTCAAAAATCTCACATTTCTCCATGTTATACTCCATCTATGAGCTTATTGCTCACTCACTTAAGCTGTCCATATACGTTTGCAGCCTCTCTGTGTCCTCCTCACGGCTTACTGTCTCACCTATCTTTGTATTGTCAGCAACTTGGGGTACATTACTTTAGATCCCTTGATCTAAGCTATTAATATAGACTATGAAGATCCTAGCAATGTTCTTTGTGGCACTCTACTGGTTACAGCCTGCTGATTAGAAAATGCCACATTTAACCCAAGTCTCTACTTTCTGTCCATTAACAATTCCTCTATCCATATTAATTTATTATCCTAATCCCATGAGCCCGTAATAAACTTTTATGTATCACCTTATCAAATAGTTTTTGGAAATCCAAATATACTACATCACCTGGTTCTTGGTTATTACCCTGCTAGTTAAATCCTCAAAAAATTGATCCAGTCTGGTCTGTATATGATTACAGCCCTACATCAACTTGCAGGCAATATGAACACCATCGTCTGCGAGTTCTACTCCATGCTGCATACCATCCTGACTTGGAAATATATTGCTGTTTCTTCATTATTGCTGGAACTCCATTGCTAACAGTGGTGTGGGAGTAACTTCACTCTACAGACTGTAGCGGTTCAAGAAGGTGGCTCATCACCTCGAGGCAGTTAAGGATGGACAATAAATACTGGCCTTCCCAGGGGCATCCTTATCCCGAGAATGAATTTTAAAAACACTGAAGTTTTTTACACTTAACTGTCTTTTGAGGTGGTCTACCAAGCCACTTATTTATATTGAACCACAGAAATAATCAAGGACCAAGAAGATCCACCACCACCTTCTGAAGACAACCATGCACAGATAACAAATGTCAATCTTGCCAGTGATATCCACATCCTGAGAATGAATTCTTAAAAAGGGCACTTTGTGAAGCACATTTCAGTGGTTTTGCATCTAAGATAATTCTGTCAAGTTCTGTTGAAAGGAAAGAGTTACTCAGAACACAGCAGAATTTTGAAAGCTGACTTGAAGTGATTTGAACCATTCTTTAAGTAAGGTAGCCTGATCCTTAAATTATGATGTCTGAAAATAATTAATTGGTGCTACAATTGTACAGTGCATAATAATGCAAAGGCGCTGACCATGCAACCTTTAAACTGGGAACTGACCCTCAGAGCTTTGCAGTTTTAATATGATCAACCCAAGTCTTCCAAGGAGTGGCAATCACTGTCAGTTTGCCACTCTGCTCCTACTTTTTGTGCTACACTGTAGTTCTGCATTTCTGGCCAGGACTTCCGATCCTAGCTTCTCCAGGTATGTGGAGCGCATCTGAAATGGAATTGCTAATTCGTAGCACTGGATCATTGGGGGAAACAAGCTATGCCCCCTTTTTAAGCACGAGCTGCCATATTCTAGTAAGTAAGGAGTTTAAATGCCCAAAGCTTCATTGAAGGACTATGAGAGAAGGGAAGTGTATAAAGGGGTAGGACGGGTGCGGTGGTTAATATAAGTGGGTCAGGGCTATGGTAGGTAAGGGTGTAGGGCAGATAAGATAAGTAGGTAGGGTGGGTGAGAGTAAGGGTAGGTAAGCTAAGTGGGTAAAGGTGTAGGGTGGGTGAGGGGGTAAGGCTGGTAAGGTAAGTGGGTAAGGGGTAGGGTGGGTAAGGTAAGTGGGTAATGGGGTAGGGTGGTGAGGTTGGGTCAGGTTGGGTCGGAGGCATTTGGGGGTCGTGTTAGTTTGAGGGATTGGGGGGCACCTCGTGGCGTGGTTGGGTCAGAGGGGAGTTGGGGGTCGTGAAGGAATCAGGGGGTCGGAGGGTTGGGGGGAGTTGAGGTCAGGCGGGAATCAGGGGGTCAGGGAACAGTCTCGTGGTGAGGACGGATCAGGTTGGGTCGGCATGGGAGTTTGGGGGCATCAGTGTGCATGATTAAGAGGTCAATTGTATAGTTACCCAAGTGTTAGACCATGTTTCAAACTGTCTAACATTTCCTGGATAACTGTCCAGATAAATAAATCAGAACTATCCTAGGTCAGAGTTGGAGACTTTTGCACAAGGTCCCAGGGAACAGGGGAATTCCTTGTCGGAGGTTCAAATATCCCAGGCAATTCCCACACAGAGTCATTGCATTGGGACTTCCAAGAGGTCCGATAATGCATCTTGGAGGGTACATCCGGTCTACAGCTATTTGGTCCCTGAAAGATCTGGGCCAATGTGTAAGGTAGTCACCTAACAGTGAAGGTATCTTAATGCAATAAGCGATTTGGAGATATGTCAGGATGTACATACTCCTGAGCTAGATGGAACCATAATGGTTGATGTATGTCTGCAAGGACAATAGTTAGACCTGCATAAGAACAGCATCTATGAAAACCAAAGGCCAAATCTTGTGCTAAATGTTGTAATATGCATTCAAATGATATCAGCAAGACATCACTAGAATGAAAATGTGTCATATGATGCAGTCTTAGTTTCACTTTTGCTTTAAGCTGAGCACACACAGCTCTGATTTCTTCAGTCTTTATATCTATGTATAACTGTTCTCATGTGCCTAGTCTTAATAAATGAACCCACAACATGTTTAGCCAATTCCTTATTAGTGATTGGTACCTTGTGCCTTGTACAGTAAATAAGCCAAGGTATTGTACAACATGACATGGTGATCAGTGGTGGTGAGGCAGATGGCAGCAAGATAAAGTACAGGTATGACATGGTGATAAGCCTTAGGCCATGCTTCATGGCATGAGACGACCCTCGACATTTTGGTCAACCACAACAAAGTCACAGCATCGGAGAATGTTGAAAACGCAGAGTTGTGACTGCGAAGAAAAGTTTTGAAGACACAGCGCTTGTGATAGTGCTCAAACAAAGAGCTGGTAATCAGATGGATCCCTTGTGGTGAGAATGCAGCACAAACCCTGTCAGTTCCATAAGTGGGACAGAGCACATTGAGAGGACCAGTACTGGGTTAGCTCAGTCGGGAAAGGTGAGTGACCGGGGTATGGGATAGATCAATAATGAGCAAGGGAGAGTCAAACAAATAAAACCAAAATACCGTCATAAAATCGGACCAGAGGAGGTTGCAATTATAATGAGTGGCTTTGGGAGTTGCTGAACAATACATTGAATAAAAAGCAAAGACGCCATTACTCCATGGTACATTCCTGCCACAACTTGTATTTGTGGGTGGAGATTCGGAGAAGTGCATGAAAGCAGCTACAGCGACGTTCAACCAGGCACTACAGAAGAAGGAGGGTCAAAGGGATATTGTCAGAATGTCCACAAAATTTCCCTGTTTGAATTAGAATGCAACTGATCTACTATCCAAATTCAAAATGTTTAAGTAGTGTACAGAGCTATGGTTTCTTGATTTAGGTGTGTCTGAGTTGGACATGCAAGCCATAAAAATTTGCCTAGAAATTGAGAATAAAGATCTACACAGGCTGAACATGTCAGGATTAATAGAAGAAGAGGTAAAGGATCCCCAGTAGATATAGGGCAGGATTTTCCGGCCTTGCCCACCACCGGGATTGCCCAGTTCTGCTGAAAGTCAATGGGCTTTTGGCTGGCCTGCTGCCTCACCTGTGGCTGGTCCCACCATGGCAGGGCTGGAAAGCCCTGAACTACATTGGAAGACCAGTTCAGAATCATGTTAAACTTTCATATTCTTGACCAGAGTTCATGTCATTTTGACAACATCCAACAGAATCCATAGACCAATTCGTCAGCAGGTGCAGAGAAAAGAGTGTGTACTATGCTTTTTAAAACACAGGGCTAACAGACAGAAGTGTTAAGTTGATGATCGCATCCACTCCCATGGAAGTATTCCAGAAAGATCTGCTAGACAAACTCAAAACATATAACATTGAAGAGCTACTCAAGGATGAACGTAAGTATGAAGCGATCCTCACAGGTTTACAATGCTCATAGGTCCTAAGTACAACCCCAAATGTTGACGCAATGGTTAGAATACCCAAACTTAACACCAAGGAAATGCCAAGCTTTTCATCAATTCTGCAAAGCTTTTTCAGAAACAGCTATTGACAGCAGCAGTGCGCCAGAGCAAAGGTTTATGCAGCTACAAAGTTGTGTGCACTGATCCAAACAGACTGCACACAATGAGTAGATTCAAACAATAAAGATGACCGTTTTGTGAACAATTAGAAATATATACATGAGGTGATTGACAAACCAGAAAATGACGATGATGTGCACGACAAGACGAAGAGTGGTGAACACGTTTCACACTGTCAATCTCATAGAAAACACAGATACCATCAAACCATCCAAAGTGTTTGGCAAGATTCAAATTATCTGCCCTAAGAAAGTTGGGAAATGTTTGTTATTGGTCAAGATTGACACAGGGACAAGTGACAACATTCTACCCCTGCGAATTCTAAAAGACATGTATCCACAGACTTGGAAGGCCATGGTGAAACCTACTACTGTGCAACTTTCTGTGTACAATGGTTTACTAATTCCATGTGCAAGATCCATAGCCCTGGAGTGCAAGTACAATCAATCCTCCTGGGTGTAACAGATGTTCTACATCATGAAAATGAGAGGTCAGCAGGTCTAATGGGATGTTGTGATCCCATACTAGTAACAGTCCAAGGAATTAGTCAGATACCTTAAGGCAGATCAACCTCAGAAACTACTCCTATCACCTCAGTTCATGACATAACATTAAAATATCCAAAATGTTTCAACAAAATTGGCAGTTTCAAAGGTGTTGCTACATTATGCTTGGAGGAGAATGCAAGTCCATCAATTGATCCACCACATATGTGCAGCATCCACATGCAAGTTAAATTGAAGGCCAAACTAGACAAAATGGAGAAAGATGGAATCATGAGAAGGGTAAAAGAGCACACAGATTGGTGTAGCTTAATCACATGTATCATAAAGGAGGACAGATCATTGCGAATATGCCTCGATCCATGACATTTAATTGCAGCTTTGAAACATTTTGTTTACAAAATACCCACATTAGAAGAATTAAATCTGAGATTTGCAGGTGCAAAATTCTTCTTGAAGCTTGATCTCATGCACAGTTATCTCACAGTGAAGTCCCAAGAGCTTACTACATTTTATACTCCATTTAGACGATACTGTTTTCAACGACTTCCTTTCGAGCTAGCTGTCAGTCAGGCTCTCTTTCAAGCTCATATGGACCACTTTTCATGCATTGTATTAGGATGCATCTGTATTGCAGATGACATAGCTGCTGTTGGAAGAACAAAGAAAGAACATGACCATAATCTGCATTTATTGATGCACGCGGCACGTCAAGCAGGATTGGTGTTCAACTGACTGAAATGCAACATCATCGTGCAGCAAATCAATTTCTTCAGTTCTATTTATTCCAGTGCTGGCATGTGTCCTGATCCAAATAAAGTAGAGGATATTAAAGACACCTCAAGATAAGTACAATTGTTGAAGATGTCTAGGAATCTTTAAATTCTTGTCTCCATACATCCTCAATTTCACTCAAAGATCTTCAAAACTAAGGGAATTGTTGAGAAAGAATGTGCATTTCCTGTGGAACAAAGGCTACCAGCAACACTCTGAAGCACTGAAACAGTCATTATCAGAAGCATTCACACTGCAATTTTATGATCCTGGGGAGACAACTACCCTGGAGACAGATGCCTCATAGAAAGTTCTGGGAGCATGCTTACTACAAAAAGGCTAACCGATTGCATTTGCTTCAAAACCTCTGTACATGACACAATCCAAATACTCCAACATTGAGCAGGAAACATTAGGTTTAATGTTTGGAATCATGCATTTTCATACCTATCTATTTGGCAAAACATTTGTGCTAGGGATCGACCACAAGCCACTGGAGATGATTTGTGAAAACCGTTGACCAGTGCATCACCAAGATTGCAATGCCTCTTGATAAAGATTTATGGTTACAACTGTGAGATTAGGTACAAGCCGGGTAACTTGAAGGTCACATCGGATAAACTCGTCAGATTGCCTAACTCAGCGATAACAGAAGATACGTATCTACTAGTTGACTTCATTGACATCGAACTTGAAGATGTTCTTCAAATTAATCTAGTATATTTTGTGCAATGCAAATGCTAGCAGCTACAGGAAGAAATATTCTACACTAGAGAAACCATGGAAAGTCATCATCAAAAGATGGCCTGATTCAATTGAGCGTGTCCATGAACAAGTGGGACCATTTTGGCCTTATCAGGGTGAGCTAGGCATCTCCCGGGAAGTTACATTTTAAAAGGCAGGCAGCTCATCATACTGGAATTTTTGCAATCTGATATTCTTTAACAACTTCATCACTCATACATGGGCATGGACTGGATGAGATGACTCGCAAATGAGACAGCCTATCGGCCGGGTATGAACAATGATTGGCGTCGTTGTCAAGAAGTGAAAGACATGCCAAGAGCATCTGTCAAGTCTGCACAAAGCACCATTGTTTCCACATGAAGTTCCCACCCAGCCTTGGTCTAAAATCACATCCGACCTCTTTTATGCCCATGGCAGACTTTATTATCATTGTCGACAACTTTACCAAGTACTCCATTATGTAACAATTGCACAATACATCAAATATAACTGTCATGCTCACTCTAAGTGCTATTTTCAGTTTATTTGGTGTGTCTTGAGAGATTATTACGGATAACAGTCTATAATTTATTGGTCAGCCATTTCAGGATATATGTGAGAACTGGAATATTGAACGCACTACTTCTCCTCATTACCCTAGATCTAGTGGCCTAGCTGAATGAATGATTCACGCTGTGAAACCCCTAATTCTCAAATGTAGACAGACCAAGCAATATCTACATACTGCAATGTTACATCTGGGAGCGATGGCTTTTAAGTGCAACTATTCAGTCACCGATAGAGTATAGAACTCATGTTTGGAGACCAGTGCATACCAATTTAAGTACTCTCACCCATTCTACTCTCTCAGAAACTAGAGAACAACTCTTAAAACGACAAGTGAAGATGACCAATGTGCACAATAGAAATGCATGTACAGAATTGCCAAGTTTACAGTTGGACAACGTTTGCATCCAAGATCCCACAGAAGGTACATGGCACCTGGCCGAGACGACAAGGGTTTGTTTAGATGCAAGGTTTTATGAATCATTACACACAAAGGCACAATGGTGATGTGTAACTAATGATGAATCAGATCCATTTCAGCTCCTCAACCAACATATAGATTCACTGCATCTAGGACAAGATTCCAAATGTAATCAGGAATAATATCCAAGAATGACAATCCCAGGGATCACTGTGAGCAATTAAAGAAACATGCAGACAAGGTTACCATCACAAGATCTGGGTGTACCAGCAGATTACCTCTCTGCTTAGTGACTCATAAATCCATCAGTTCTATGTATCTATGTAATGATAACTAAACATGAACATACATTGTAAATAATTATACTTCTTTGGAAGGGGGGAAAGTATCTTTAAAAAGAAAGGATGGTGTAGTAATATGCTTTTAAGGGATATCAGTATGACATTGCTAGAAGGCAAATATGTCATGTGATCCAGTTTTAGTTTCACTTTTGCTTTGAGCAGAGCACACACTCTGATGTCTTAAAGCTTTATACCTATGTATAAATGTTCTTATCTGGCTAGTCTTAATAAATGAATCCACAACATGTTTACCTAATCCCATATGAGAGATTGGTGCCTTATGTCTTGTACAGTAAATAAGCCCAAGGTACTATATCATTATAATGACATGACAGCAAAAACAACATTGCAGTTAACAGCACTCACATTATGATGGGATAAATCAAATATTGACTTCTGGCATCCACACATGTGCAGTTAAGCATAGAAACCTAGAAGTTGCTTTCAGAGTTTCCCTGCTCCTCCACCAGTAGCACTTTTGCAGTCTCACTGATAGACCTGGCACTGAAATTAATACAATGGCATGAATTGGGGTATTGGCACACTAGCTCTGCACTGAAAAAAGATTTTTTTAAAAAACTAGAACTGGTAGCTTTAGGCGTAAATTAAGTTTTAGGCTGCAAAATAAGTAGTGATTTCTGCTGAACTACCTCTCTGACCCTAAAAATTAAAAAAATAAAAAGTGTAGAGGCTCATCACAGGAAAATTAAAGTGTTGAAGATTTATAAAAACACTGATTTTACTTTTTCTGTGTTTTTTATTGTTTTTTCTTAATCCCATATAATTCATTGTATATCCCACTGTGTCATATTAAAACAAAAAATAAAATGGGGGCTAATAAGTTCTCATGAAAGGTCATCAACCTGAGAAGTTAACTCTGGCCAGAATTATACATCTCGCAGGCGGGCAGGTGCCCGACCTGAACGGATGTGAAATAGCGCAGGATGACGTTGGGCGAGCATCCCGATGTCATTCCACATGTGAGAAAACTTCAGGTCGGTGGACCACATGGGTGTCAGAGCTGCACCCGCCAACAATTAAAGGGCCACTTAAGGCCATTAAAAAGGCAATTGATCCCTATTTTATGTTGTCCGTGCAATTTCGCGCTCATCGCTCGGACAAAATGGGCAGGCGGGCAGCCAACTTTCAATGAAACCTCCATCCAAGGGCGGGATAAAAAGACTCAGCAGCATTGCCATTGTGAGTAGTGAGGAGTTTAGGAGGCAGTTTGCTGCTGGATGCTTATTTGAACTTGACAGCTTCATCTCTGTTCTGAGCTTCAGTCTTAGCATTTCTCAGCTTCACTTCAAGACTGATTGGTATCTCCAAGACCCCTGGAGGAGTTTGACCGTGTGGACCCTTCCAGGCACCAGACAGCCTTCTGTCACCCTGTAATGGAGATTGTGGTCTCCGCTGGTGGCACCTCCTTTGAGGAGGGAGGGGCAGAAGGGAGAGGAGGCCAGGTGTCCCTATGTGGTTTCCAGGGGAGCGACCTGTAGGAGGAGAGGCGCGGGCACAAGGGGTGCAGGGCCAGCAGGTAGTCCAAGGTGAAAAGGGCCACAGAAGACACCACTATCCTGCTGCCAGGGTTTACAGGCGGCGATGCAGCTACCACAATATGTCTGAGGTGGAATGCTGAAGGAGGCTCCGTCTCTCCAGGGAGACTGAGACCACCATCTGTCAGATGATTGGGCCTGAGATCAGCTCCAGCTGTGTGGGTGGACACCCCATGCCAGTGGCACTGAAGGTCACAGTGGCCCTCAACTTCTATGCCTCCTGCTCCTTCCAGTGGTCAGTGGGGGATCTGTGTGGAGTCTCCCAATCAGCTGTCCACAGTTGCGTCAAGCTGGTGACAGAAGCTCTGTTCAGATGTTCTGAATGGGCGAGGCCAGCCAGACTGAGAGTGCCAGAGAGTTTGCAGTGATTGCTGGGTTCCCCCGCATTAAGGGTGCATTAGACTGCACAAATGTAGCCATCAAGGCGCCAGCCGGTCAACCGGGTGCCTTCGTCAACAGGAAGGGCTTCCATTCGATGAACATCCAGATAGTTTGTGACCACAAGACACAGGTTCTGCAAGTCTGTGCAAGGTACCCTGGCAGCTCCCATGACGCTTATTTCCTCAGACACTCACAGGTGCCGAGGCTATTCAGTGCTCCAGCCCCACTGGATGGATGGCTGCTGGGTGACAAGGGCTATCCATTGAAAAGGTGGCTTATGACACGTCTCCGCCACCCAAGAACAGAGGCAGAGCAGCATTATAATAAGAGTCATGCCTCCACAGGGGCAGCGATAGAGAAGGCCATACATCTTCTGAAGATGCGCTTCTGATGCCTGGACCATTTAAGGGGACCATTACAATATCCTCCAGAGTGAGTGTCACTGATAGTGGTTCATGCTGCGCTCTCCATTATCTGGCACTGGCAAGGGGGCATCCACTGAGAGAGGAGGATCTTGAGGCAGCTCCACAGGCCACAGAGGATGAATCCAGTGGTGAGTCAGAAGAGAAGCACAATGAGAAGAATGCTGAGGGCGTGGAGGCAGACCTCTGGATCCTTCAGGGAGGCAGGGACACCAAGGACACCCTAATCCAACTCTCCTTCAGCTAGGCTGCCAAAGATCTGCTTCCACCTCATGCCAGGGCTGCCTCCATCCCGGATGTCTGAAATGACCCTTTTATTTGAACCCAAAGTTCACTCAATTCCTGTGCAATAAAATTTAGAGCCACTCTCCAGCATTAGATACTGGTGTGCCCTGCACCTACAAAACAAGTGAAGCATTCTCAGGCCATTAAGACAAAAGCAAATTTGATATCATGTTGGCACTCACATCAAATGCACATAACAATATATGGTGTTGATGGTCACATCAGTAAACATATTAACAAAACATGGCAGAATAGAAGATCACCCGTGAACAGTCCCTCTTGTGCTCATGGTGCCTTAAATGTACGTATGCGAATGCTGCGTCTTGGTGCCCTCCGCATCCACCCCCTCCCCACTGAGGTGCTGGTATCTGTGCTGGTGCTTGGTGCAGAGTGGGAGGGGAGGGGTGGGGGTGTGGCGCAGGTGCATCTAAAGCCCAGGGGTCCTCTGGTATCAAGGGTCCTGCATTCATGGGTGAGCTGGCAAATCTAAGGGAGAACAATGATGTGTCAATAGTTTAAGCCACCACACTGTCACTGTACATGCCAGGCACCCTAGCGAGACAATGGAGATCTGCATCATGGTGTCATCGTCTTCCAATGATCATTGGGGACTCCAGGTTTGAGTTTCCCATGAATGGTGAGAATACAAACGAATATTTGAACAATCCGACACTCACACCTCTGTGCACTGCACTCTTACCTTCATCAGAGACCCCACCTCTCCACGACAGGCTGACCAAGGTGGGTGGTGGCACTCTAGCTCTAAGGCATTCATTTTATACCTCGTCGGAATGAGGGGGTTTGGGAGGCCTCCGTCTGTCTTAGTTCTTTCATTGTAAATGATGGTGTAATGTCTTCTCTTCTCCTGAAATGACAGAGGAGCATTGATTTGTCCAATCTCTGCCTACAGTGCTATTATAGCCTGGGAAACCGCACCCCCCACCGGGACACCTTGCAGAACACATCCGAGTTGAGGCCCTCGACTTGCAAGGTGTTCAGGCCAAGCTGCCAGGTCTTACCCCCTTGGCCGGCGCTGGTGTCAGTGACAGTTAGCACTCAGACTCGAGCACCCCTGAGCTCCACTGTTGGGATGGCCAGGCCTTAACACTTCTCCATACTGATCCATGGCAACACAGGACTCACCCTTGCTGAGGGCAGCAGATCGTTGAACCCTTTTGCGGCACTGCACCCATGCGCGCCGCACAACATTGTGGCCGCTGATCTCGGCTGCCACCTCGTCCCAGGCTTTTTTTAATCAGGTGAAGTGGCCTCCTCCTGCCATCCTTGGTACTGACACCGACCTCCTTCACAAGGACTGCGAGGCACTCGCCCAAGAAACTGGGGGCAGAGTGCCACCCGGACTTGCCCTCCCGCCTGATATTTCCAGCTGCTTGTGAGGCCATCGTTGGAATGAAATGGTTTCCTGGACAGACTCCAAAAGATTCTCCCTGGCAGCCTTCAGGGAGCTGCCTCTGCCGGTTTTAAAGAGGCTGCCGGATCACTATTGGATCCGACGCCCAACAGGGCCCCATGGCCGCCCAGCCCTTTCCGACCATTGGGAAGAGGCGATTCCCACTGGACAAACCTTAATTGGCCATCCAGTATGAAATCGTATTTGCACCGTGACCGTGGCCAGGAGGGGATTCCACATCTGCTTTGGCTCCTGCTGACTTGGCGTGCACGCCAAGTGTGAAATTCAGGCCTCTGTTTCTCTGCATTTCCAGCATTTTCTATTTTGAATGCAGATTTCCAGCATCTGCCTTATTTGCTTTAGTTTTGGGTTAATGTGTACTTCATTACTTAAAAAAGCTGAGTTAACCCTTCATTAACACATTAACAACCATTTTTCAGCTTTCGTGATGTAAAATACTGCAGGTTTATATTCAAATGTAATTACACGATTCACACTGATGATTGGAAAATCTAATACCATGGGTCAGAATTTTACGTTCCATGGGCGGGTGCGCACCTGATCCGATCCGGCATAAAATAGCAGGAGATGACATCGGATGTGCGTCCGATGTTATTGTGCACTCGCGGGATGTTTTGGTCAGTGGGTATGAGCAGGTGCCGGAGCCACGGCCGCCATTGTTTAAGAGGCCACTTAAGGCCATTAAAAAGTAAATTAATACCGATTTTTCGTTGCCAATGCGATTTCGTGCTCGTCGCATGGGCAAAACGGGCAGGAGGCCAGCTGACAATTTCAAAAGCCTTATCCACGGGCAGAATAAAAGGGGTGAGCAGCATTGCCAGTGTCAGTAGTGAGGATCTTTGGAGATAGTTTGCTGCTGGTGACTCATTGGCATTTGGCAGCTTCATCTCTGCTCAGAGCTTCATTGTTAGCATTTCAAGGCTTTATTTCAGGTCCCCTTGGTGTCTCCAAGACCCCCAGAGGATTCAGACTGTTTGGACCCTTCCAGGTATCAGACAGCCTTCCTTTACCCTGGTAATGGGGATTGTGGTCTCTGTTGGTGGCACCTCCTCTGAGGAGGAAGAGAGGGGCAGAAGGGAGAGGAGACCAGGTGTCCCAATGCAGCTTCCAGGGGAGTGACATGTGGGTGAAGGGGCGCAGGCACAAGGGGCACAGGGCCAGTAGGTAGTCCAAGGCGGAAGGGGCCGCAAAAGACGCCACTATCCTGCTGCCAGGGTTCACAGGCAGCGATGCAGCTACCTCAATATGTCTGAGGTGCAATGCTGAAGGAGGCTCTGCCTCTCAAGGGAGACAGTGACATCCATTTGTCACTTGATGATTGGACCTGAGATCAGCACTGACTGTTTGGGTGGACACCCCATGCCAGTGGCTCTGAAGGTCACAGCAGCCCTCAGCTCCTGTGCCCCCGGCTCTTTCCAGGGGTCAGTGGGGGATCAGTGTGGAGTGTCCCAATCAGCTGTCCATGGTTGTGTCGAGCCAGTGACAGAAGCCCTATTTATGTGGGTAATGACTTTTATTCTTTAGCCTAAGGCAAGGCCAGCCAGGCTAAGCACACCAGAGGTTTCACAGTGATTTCTGGCTTCCCCCGCATCCAGGGTGCAATCGACTGCACACATGTGGTCATCAAGGCACCAGCGGGTCAGCCTTCATCACAGGAAGGGATTCCAGTCCATGAACATGCAGATAGTGTGTGACCACAGGATGCTTGTTGTCTCTGCGGGCTCCTTGCAAGACTGTGCAAGGTACCCTGGCAGCCCCCATGATGCTTACATCCTGAGACACTTCCAGGTGCTAAGGCTCTTCAGTGCTCCAGCCTGACTGGCTGGCAGCTGGGTGACAAGGACTTTCCATTGAAAAGGTGGCTCATGACACCTATCCACCACCTAAGAACAGAGGCAGAGCAGCGTTACAATAGGAGTTATGCATCCACAAGGGCAGTGATAGAGAGAACCATTGTTCTTCTCAAGATGCGCTTTCGATGCCTGTACCGTTCAGGGGAGCACTACAATACCCCCAAGAGCAGATGCTGGATGTCCAGCGAGATGTGTGGGAGGTCTGGCGGAGATCCATGATGGCATGCGTGCCATGGACTCCGTTACGGAGGAGTCCATATGGAGCATGAGCATTGCGTTGGCCTTCATGGCCAAGCGCACTGCCTCCTCCACTAAGAAAGTGGTGACTCTCATGGAGAAGCAGCACCAGGGACAGAATGAGGGGTTCCAGAGATTGCACTCAGATCTGCAAGCCCTCACACAAGCACTCAACTTAGGTGGTCAGTGCCAGTGTGGGAGATGGATTAGGCATCCAGTATCTCAGCTCGGTGTCCATCCATCCGTGGTGAGCAGGGAGGTCCAAAGTCACCTCACGTTGGTGCACAAGCTGCTTGTCATCTCTGCGGGCTCCTCTCAGGGCGCTCTGGATGATGGCAGCAGCTTGTCTGCCCCTCTGCCAGTGACCGTCGCATCTGATGACGCTGCAATGACTGGGGAGATGCCAGTCATGGCACTGGCCACTCCCTCCCAGGCGGGACCAGCACCGGCTCCACTGGTGAGAGGACGCCCGCCAAGGTCATCAAGGCTAACAAGACAGCAGAGTCAGCAGGCTGTCTCCAATGCCGGTGCCAGTGAGGGGGTGACGGGGTGGGCACACCAAGGCGTAGCATTCTCAAACGTAAGTTTAAGGCACCATGAGCACGAGATTGACAGTTCACATGTGATTTTCTTGTCATTTCTGTTTGGTTTACATGTCTGCTGGTGTGGACATCAACACCAGTAATTGTAATGTTGTGATGATTTCAATATGACGATAACATTAAATTTGCTTTGGTTCTGATGGCCTGAGTATGCTTCACATTTTTGCTGTCTGGTGCAGTATGCAATGCTGCATGTGAGTGACTGGATACTTTATTGCACAGGCACTCAGTGGACTTTTGGCGCAAATGAAAGGGCCATTTCAGACATCCGGGATGGAGGCAGCAGACCTGGCGTGGGGTTGAAGCTGATCTTTGGTAGCTTAGCGGAAGGAGCGTTGGATCAAAGCATCCCTGGTGCCCCTGCCGCCCTGCAAGTTACCAAGCTCTGCCTCCATGCCCTCAGTGTTCTCCTCACCGTGCTCCTCTCCTGACTCACTACTTGACTCATCATCTGTGACCTATGCAGCTGCGTCAAGATCCTCTTTGTCCAGTGGGTCCTCCCTTGCCAATGTCAGATTGTGGAGAGTGCAACCTATCAGTTACACCTGGAACCCCTCATTCTGTCCCTGGAGCTGCCTCTCCATGAGAGTCACCACTTTCTCAATGAAGGAGGCAGTGCACTTGGCCATGAAGGCCAACGCAATTCTCATGCACCACATGGACTCCTCCGTAACGGAGTCCATGGCACGCATGCCATCATGGATCTCCGCCGGACCTCCCACACATCTCGCTGGACATCCAGCATCTGCTGCCTAATGGATGACTCCAGAGGCTCATCATCTGCCTTCGACTGAACATCGTCCTTGTCCCCTGCAGTCCTTCGACTGCCGGTGCCCTGGGAACACTCTGCCTCTGCCTGCACCTCAAGCGAGTGTGAAGTGCCCTCACCAAAGTGCACTGACATTCTAGCCGCCGATCTAATGCCCACCGAGGTGCTGGTATCAGCACTGGTGCCTGCTTCAGAGAGCGGGTGTGACGCAGGTGAAAGTGAAGCCTGCTGGTCCTCAGGCATAAGGGGTGGCCCTCCGGGGTCCAGAGAGTGAGTGCATGCTGGCGATTCTAAAAGGGAGAACAAGGACATGTCATTAGTTAAAGTCACCACACTGTCACTGTGCTTGCCAGGCACCCTGGTGAGACAATGGAGGTCTGCATCATGGTGCCATCGTCTTTCAATGATCAATGGGTACTCCAGGTTTGAGCTCCCATCAATGAAGAGGCTACACTAGAATGGTTGCACAAACCAAAAGTCTCACCTCTGTGTACTGTGCTCTTACCTTCATGTGGCACCGCAACCTCTCCATGCCCAGTTGCATGGAGAGTGTGCCAGCTCTCAAGCTCTAGGGCATCCTGCTAGAACCTGCTGAATGGGTTAGGCAGGCCTCCACCTGTATGTGCCCTTTCTGCTGGGTTATGGCTCGTCTTCTAAAAGGACAGAGGAGCATTGATTAGTGCACTCTCTACCTGCAGTGCCATTGCAGCCTGGCCAACGACAGCTGAGGAACAACTCACAGGGCACATCCGAGTCATGGTCCTCGAACAACAAATCACTCAGTCCAAGCAGCCAGGGAGTCACCGCCTTGGTCAGCTCCAGCGTCATTGACAGTTGGCACTCCAACTCCAGCACCCCTGAGGTCCACAGGGGATGGCCCCACCTTAACACTTTTGCACACTGATCCATGCAAACATGGTACTCACCCTTCCTGAGTGCAGCAGGTCATTGAAGTGCTTTCGGCACTGCACCCATGTGCGCTGCACCACATCATGGCTGCTCATCCGGGCTGCCACCTCCTCCCATGTCCTCTTTGTGAGCTGTGGTAGCCCACCCCCCCCTCCCATCTCTGGGAAAAAGGGTGTCCCTTCTGGCAGCCACTTCTTCTAGGAGAACCACAAGGCACTCATCCGAAAAATGCGGGGCCGAGTGCCCACTCGACCTGCCCTCACACCTGGCGTCTCCAGCTGCACTCGACTCCATGAAGACAACGCAGAACAGACGTTTTCCTGTGGCAGCCTTTCTGGGGCTGCCTGAGGCCTTGTTTAGCTGGCTGCTGGGTCACCATTGGGCCCGGTGGCCAACAGGCCCCCACACCCGTTCAGCCCTTCCCAACCAGTGAAGAGCCGTATTTCACGCTGGGCGGGCCTTAATTGGCCCGCCAGCATGAAATCGCGATCGGGGGCAGATCGCAAGTGGCGGGCCGTTTCCCGCTGCTCCCAGTCCCGCCGACCGCACCCGCCTGCCCGCCCGCCAACTTCAAAATTCTGCCTCATGTTTTAAACAAGGACGATTCTCAATAATGAAGTTATAAAAAATGTTGGGAAGTTTACAGAATAACTTTTTCTTTCGCTGCTCTATCCATGTTTGAGTAATTAAATTTGTATTTTCCCCCTGCAGGTCTTTTTTCATGTGACAAATATTTTAATCTAACAAATGTGTCTCTTGTGTAGCATTAGCTCTTCCCTATAGAAACCTATAATTAAAATGAGGCAATGTGATTTGTAAATGATTCTTGGGAATTGCTTAATTAGTGTTATAGAGCCATTTACAACACGGAAGGGGGCCATCGAATCCATGCTGGCTCTCTGTGGAACATTCCATTCACTCCCATTCCTCCCCTTGATCCCCTTTGGCAGCTTCCTTCAAGTGTCCATGCAAGTTCATTTTGAGACCATTGGTTGCTTCTGCTTCCATCACCCTCATGGGCAGTGAGTTCCAGGGCACTACCACTCACCGTATAAAAAAGTCCTTCCCCACATTACCCCTGCATTTCTTGCCTAAAATCTTAAATCTGCATTCCTAGTCATGGTACTATCATCTAATCAGAAAAGCTTTTCCTTGTCTACCTTACCTAAGCCTGTCATATCTTGTACACCTCTGTCAAATCTCCCCTCAATCTTCTTTGTTCCAAGGAGAACAAACCCAGTCTTTCCAACCTAAACTTGTAACTAACCCCACCACCACCCTCCCCCCTCTCCCCTGCAAATCCTTGAAACCATCCTGATAAATATCCTCTGCACCCCCCCCAAGGACCTTCATATCTTTCCTAAAATGTAGTGACCAAAACTGGACGCAATACTCTAGTTGGGGCATAACCAAAGATTTATAAAGGTTCAGCATAACTTCCCTGCTTTTATACTCAATACCTCTATTTACAAAGCCAAAGATCTCATATGCTTTGCTAACTACACTCTCAAGTTGTACTGCCACCTTCAAAGATCAATGTACATACCCTCTCTGTTCCTCCACGCTCTTTAAAATTGTGCCATTAAGTTTATATTACCTCTCCCTATCCCTTCTGCTAAAATGCATTCATCTTTCACCTCTCTACATTAAGTTCCATCTGCCACTTATCTGCCCATTCTGCTAGCCTATCTATGTTGTGCTGCAGTTGATTGGTATCATCCTCACAGTTTGCCACTCCATCAAGTTTGTTATCATAAGCAAATTTTGAAATTGTACTCCATATTCCAAGATCCAATTTATTTACATATAGCAAAAAAAGCAGCGGTCCTAGCACTGACCCTTGGGGAACACTAGTGTCTACCACTCTCCAGGCCAAAAAACAACCATCTACCACAACTTGCTGCTTTCTGTCTTCATGCCACTTTCTTATCCAATTGGACACTGACCCTCCTATTCCATAAGCCTCAATTTTATTAATCAGTCTTTTGTGTGGTGCCTTGTCAATCGCTTTCTTAAAATCCACATAGACAACATCTACTGCATTCCCTTCATCAATCTCCTGTGTTCCTTCATCAAAAAATTCAATCAGATGAGTCAAGCACGATCTGCCTTTTACAAATCTGTGCTGGCTCTCCTTATTTAACTCTTCAAGTTGCCTGTTGATTTTTTTTCCCTAATTATGATTTCCAAAACCTTATCCATCACTGATGTTGGACTAACTGGCCTGTACTTGGTAGGACTGCCCTTACACCCTTTCTTGAATAAGGGTGTCACAATTATAAGGATGTCACAATTTTCTACTCTCCAATCTTCTGCCACCTCCCCCATATCTAGAGAAAATTGAAAGGTTAAGGAAAGCCTTTCCACTATCTCCACCCCCACTTCTTTCAGTAACCTGGAACGCAAACCACCCAGTCAAGGTAACTTATTTACCCTAAACAAAGCCAACCTTTGTATCCATTCAGCATCCTTCGCACTATCCATTGTCTCCATGATCTCCACTTCTATCGGTATTTTGTCAGATTTCTCTTCTGTAGGCCAAAATTTTCAGGCCCTTCCACTGGTGGGACCTTCCGATCCTGCCAAAGTCAATGGACTTTTGAATGGCTTGCCACATCCGCCATGGTGGGACCTGCCGCACCGGAGCCTGAAAAGTCCGGCCCCAGTAAACACCAATACCAAAGGACTCACCAAATATTCTAGCCTTGCCCTGTCCCTTTAAGCATATATCACCCACTTTGTCCCTAGGACCCACTCCACCTCTTACTACCCACTTACTATTTACATGCCGATAGAAGATTTTTGGGTTCTCTTTTATGTTGACTGCCTCATACTCTCTCTTTGCCAGTTTTATTTTCCTCTTCACCTCCCCTGTCAACTTATAGTAGTTGACCTCGTTCTCACTTGAAGAATTCATCTGACATGCATCATACACCCTCCTTTATTGGTTCATAATAATCTCCATTTCTCTCATCATCCCAGGAACCCTGTGTTAGGCCCCCATACGTTTCACCCTAGTTGAAATATACTGAGCTTTGTACCAGAAGCCTCTCCTGCTTAAAGATCACCTGGGGCGGAATCGTCCGAGATTTGCACAAAGTGCGGTAGCGGCGGGATAAAGGACCTTTTACCCGTCGGCCGCAATGGTGACTTTTTGTGCTGTATCATCCCATTCCTGCCTCATTAATAATGCATTCCCTGGAAAATCTCCGGATCGATGTCGGGGCGGCCTCTGAGTCACCAGCCCCGCCATCACCTCAGGCCTTCGGTAATCCAGATGCCATATTTAAAGGGCGCCCCTGCACAGAGCTAACACTCTCTAAGGGATTGGAAACTGTTGCAAAGTCATGGCTGCCAAAGGGAGGAAACATGCTGCCCCCAAATTTAGCGACACCTCCCTCAGGCACCTATTGGATGCAGTGGAGACCCGTCGTGAAGTCCTCTAGGCCCGCCCTGGACGAACACCATCAAGCAAGGTCACCAATCCAGCATGGGAGAAAGTGGCAGAGGTTGTCAATGCCAATGTACCGCAAAAGAGGACAGCCACCCAGTACCGAAAGAGGATGAATGATCTCCTCTGTTCCGTCAAGATAAGTCGCTCTTCTCATCATGCTCAACTCACACACTCACAAACCCATCACACTTCCACAGGGATCCTCACTCACTGCCAATTTCAAGGGACATCACCATTCACTCTCACACATACCTTCATCTGCCCAATGGATTGTGTCCTCATCCTGTCCATGGCACTACTCACCACCCACGCATGCCAGGCATCCTTCTCATCTGACCTGGCAGGTGCCCTGCTTACACTCTTTCCATCTGACTACACACAGGACAAGCTGGCACACAACAAAAGGGAGAGGTCCCAGACTTGTGGAGGAATGCCTGACAACAAGATCCTCACAGACTTTGAAAATAGAGTCATCCAGCTGGCTGGTGACAATCTGGACCATTCCTGTGCTGATGGTGAGGTCAGCAGTGCAACATCCATCAGACAACCATGCTGTCAGTCAGTTCTGCTGTTCTGCAGTCTCCTGCCATGCACCAATTATTTCTCCTTGCTTTCACGGGCACATCTGGGAAGAAGCTGAGGGGGGTCCATGAGCCAGGCCCTTGACTCAACGCCTGAAGATACCTTGGAAGAAGAGTCTGATGACACCTTACTTGAAGTCCCATCATAGTGCTCACCCACACCCTCCACCAGCACAGAGACATATACCTCGGTGGGACCTAGTTCTAGAGTAGCTTCAGGGTCACAATCTGGTGAGCACATTGCACCGTCTGCTCCACGGCAGACAGAGGCAGGGACGTCCCAGGTTTCTGGCATTCAGAGGACTGCTGGAAGCCAGAAATCTGCTGAGTCTGAGTCAGATGAGGAGCCTCTGGACTCGGTCATACCTCAGTTGCTGAAGGTGCAAAGGGAAGCTTGGGAACATCAGAAAGTGAGTGTCCGCTGCACTCCTCAGATTGCAAGGCACAGTGGAGGAGTCCATAAACCTTCAGTCTGAGGTGATAGCTCCAGCATGCCAATGCACTGAGGTCAACACTGGCAGGATGGCGGCCGCAATGGAGACCTTAGCCCAGGACATTGATCCTGCACTGCTGCACGGGCTGAACTCCATCCACGTTGCCATAGTTGGCCTCCAACAGTGTCAACGCGAGATAGATCTGGGGCAGCTCAATCTCTCTCCAGCTTCCCTTTCTCCTAAAGAAATCAGTCAGAGCCTCTCAGGCACTCATAGGGAGGAGGATCAGCAGGTGCACACCCTGGGTCATCCACCCAGGTGACTCCAAGAGTGTCAGGCTCATCCAAAACCCCTCTCCCTGTGATCCCAGCAACACCAGCTCCACAGGTCGAGGAGGGTGACACTGCCACACAGCAGGACCCCGAAAGCAGGCCGGAGCCCTCCAAGTCTCAGTACTTCCAGAGGACACTCACCAAGGTCATCACAGACAGGGCATCACGGCCAGCAGGCTGCCTCCACCTCCACTGTGGATATTGGGCGATCACCAAGACGTAGCGGCAGGGTTAGGAAGGATAAGAAGATGTAACTCTTTTGGATTTAAACAATTAAACTAAATTAACGAAATAAGGGATAAAATAAACACAGCCCCTAAGTCAGGACAGCTGTAAAACTAAGGACAAAGATTAAAGGAAACTTAAAAACATTAAACCAAAATGTGATTAAAGGGGTCGATAAAGCATCCCAATTCCCTCGATACCCACTGGGCACGGAAGGCCTTGAGGGTGCCGGCAGACACCGCGTGCTCCCTCTCCAGGGACGCCCGGCCGTGAACGTAGCCGCGGAAGAGGGACAAACAATTGGGCGGGACTCCCCCCTCGATCGCCCGCTGCCTGGACTTGTTAATGGCCAACTTGGCCAGGCCCAGGAGCAGGTTCACGAGGAGGTCCTCCTACTTCCTGACCCCCTTCCGCACCGGGTGTCCGTAGATCAGGAGCGTGGGATTGAAGTGCAAACAAAACAGTTACAACAGGTTTTTTAAATAACTAAAAAGGGAGTGCAGCCTACCACATCGTATATAAGCGTGGTCCACGGACTCCACAAGACCACAAAAAAGGCAGGTGTCTTGGGAGTCCGTGAACCTACACATCCTTTGATTGTGGGGGACTGTTGCATGCAACACCCTCCAACCCAGGTCCCCGATAGAAAGAGGGAGGACACCTCCGTAGAGGGCCTCCCATCGGGGGCCTCCACCGCCGGACGGTAACAAGGCACGCCAGGGCGTGTCCGGGTGGCGGACGAGGGCGAGAAAATGGAAGGTGTGCAGCAGCAGTCCATACAGAAAACTCCTCCGCGCTGTGCCAAATGGCACGGAGGGCATGTCCCCGAGGCGGCTCATATTGCGGGGCACCGGCACCCGAGGGACGGTTCGGGGCTTGGGGCCAATGTGGAATTCTGTCCGAACAGGGGAATGTACAGCCGGAAGATTACCGCGCACCTGGGCCACCTCGAGGCCTAAAATTACATCGGGTCCGAGCACGACCGTCCTTTGGTCTTGGATTGCAGTTAAGGAGATGTAACTCTTTTTGAGTTAAAACAATAAACTAAATTAACAAAAACAAGGGAGAAATCAAGCACAGCCCCTAAGTCAGGTCAGCTGTAAAATCAAGGAAAAACTTTAAAGGAACCTTACAAACATCAAACTAAGATGTGATTAAAGGGGTCAACAAAACACCCCAGTCCCCGCGGTGCCCACCGGGCACGGAAGGCCTCGATGGTGCCGGCAGACACCGCGTGCTCCCTTTCCAGGGGCATCCGGCCGCGAACGTAGCCGCGGAAGAGGGACAAACAATCGGGCGGGACTCCCCCGTCGATCGCCCGCTGCCTGGACCTGTTGATGGCCAACTTGGCCAGGCCCAGGAGCAGGTTCACGAGGAGGTCCTCCTCCTTCCCGACCCCCTTCCGCACCGGGTGTCCGTAGATCAGGAGCGTGGGACTGAAGTGCAAACAAAATAGTAATAAAAGATTTTTTAAATAACTAAAAAGGGAGTGCAACCTAAGACACCCTATATATGCATGGTCCACGGACTCCACAAGACCGCAAAAAGGGCAAGTGTCCTGGGAGTCCGTGAACCTGAACATCCTCCTATTGTAGGGGACTGCTGCATGCAACACCCTCCAACCCAGGTCCCCGATAGAAATAGGGAGAACACCTCCGTACAGGGCCTCCCATCGGGGGCCTCCACCGCCGGACGGCAACAAGGCACGCCAGGGTGTGTCCGGGCGGCAGACCAGGACGAGAAAATGGAAGGTGTGCAGCAGCAGTCCGTACAGAAAACCCCTCCGCACCGTGCCAAATGGCACGGAGGGCATGTCCCCGAGGCGGCTCATATTATTGCGGGGCACCGGCACCCGAGGGACGGTTCGGGGCTTGGGGCCAATGTGGAATTCTGTCCGAACAGGGGAATGTTCAACCGGAAGATTACCGCGCACCTGGGCCACCTTGAGACCTAAAATTACATCGGGTCCGAGCACGACCGTCCTTTGGTCTTGGATCGCAGTTAAGGAGATGTAATTGCACAGCCTGGGCATGGGTGTTGATCACTTGTACTTAATGTTCACTATTGTAAATAAACTCCCATGAATGTTCCCATGCCTATGGCCCCTTGTTCTGATGAGCTGTGTTCATTTCACTCAGATGTGAAACCTTGCTCCCTGCACAAGATAAAAGCAGGTGTCTCAGTCCAGGGCCTCTTCCCTGTGCGTAACCTTCAAACCAAAGTGATGGTCTGGCTTCACACTCACTGGACACATTAATGATTCCTGCACCTTGATGGTGCTTGTCACTGCTGCCAGAATGTTGTGGGCAGATGACACAGAGTCCCATCATTCTGTCTGTGTGCTCTCAGCACCTTTGAGGTGCGGCTGGCCCTCATCTCTTCAGCATCTTTTTTTAAAAATTCAATTAAGGGATGTGGGCATAACTGGCTAAGCCAGCATTTATTGCCTATCCCTAATTGCCCTTGAGAAGGTGGTGGTGAGCTGTCTTCTCGAACCACTGCAGTCCCTGTGGTGTAAATACACTCACAGTGCTGTTCGGAAGGGAGTTCCTAACTCAACCAGCGACAGTGAAGGAATGGCGATATATTTCCAAGTCAGGATGGTGAGTGGATTGGAGGGGAACTTCCAGATGGTGGTGTTCCCATGTATCTGCTATGCTTATCCTTCTAGATGGTAGCAGTTGTGGGTTTGGAAGGTGCTGCCTAAGGAGCTTTAGTGAGTTTCTGCAGTGCATCTTGTAGGTGGTCCACACTGCTGCTACTGTTCGTCAGTGGCAGAGGGAGTGAATGTTTGTGGAAGGGGTACCAATCAAGCAGATTGCTTTGTCCTGGATGTTGTTGAGCTTCTTGAGTGTCGTTGGAGCAGCAATCATCCAGGCACGTATTCCATAATACTCTTGACTTTGCCTTATAGATGGTGGACAGGTTTTGGGGAGTCAGGAGGTGAGTTACTCATCAGAGGATTCCTAGCATCTGACCTGGTCTTGTAGCCACAGTATTTATATGGCCAATTCAATTCAGTTTTTGGTCAATGATAACCCCCAGGATGTTGGTAGTGGGGGATTCAGTGATGGTAATGCCATCTGTGACCAGTGACGTTGTGCTCCTGAAGGGGTCAGGTGCTGAAGGCTGACAAAGGATCAGGTGCATTCAAGTTTCACGGCTGCGTCTCTATGGTATGACTGATCACAGAGTGCAAGCAAATTTCCCTCAGCCAGACAGGAGTCAGACATTCACAGAGGCTATGTGAAGATCCCTGGAGTGTCCTCGCTGCATGTTGTCATCATCCTCCTGGAATTTAGCGACTATTAGAGCCTTCGCTACCATCTCCATGTCTCCATGACATGAGCCTGAGCACTGAAGGGATGTGCGCTGCCATCAGCCACACGGGAGTCAAAAGTTCACAGATGCAAGGTGAGGATGTCAGGACTGTTCTCACTGCATCTCATCATCTTCCCCCATGAGTATTCCAACTATGAGGGCCTGAGTGCACCTGCCTTGTCTGGCCAGTACGATAGCCTCATCGTTGGCATCCTCGTTTTCGAGGACCTCATCATCATCGTCCCCTTCCATGTTCTCCTCATTGGAGGAAATCTGCAACTCTTCCATCTCCTCATTAGCCAGGTTCTTCCCTTGTTGCAGCGCCAGTTTGTGGAGTGTGCAGCAAGTAATGATGATGCGCGACACCTTCTGGGGACTGTTTTGCAGAGCTTCACTGAGCCTGTCGAGGCACCGGAACTTCATTTTCAAAATGCCTATAGTTTGCAAGTCCGGGCCACGGCATGAGCCCCGTTATACCGTCGCTGTGCTGCAGTCTGAGAGCACTGCACAGGCATTATCAACCACATCCTCTGTGGGTAGCCCTTGTCCCCGAGGAGCCAACCCTGCATCCTCTGTGGATGCTGGAAAATGTCAGGGGTCTGAGGCCTACTGAGGATGTAGGAGTCATGGACGCTCCCTGGGAATCGTGCACAGACCTATAGGATGGACAGCGTGTAGTGAGGTCATGGGCTGTCCAAAACCCCACCCACCTCCGCCCCACTCCACTTGACCAATTGGCGGTAGCTTCAGCCACTGGACTGCATCCAAGCTCAGGTGCAGGCATTCTCCTAACCCACATTGCAAGGCTGCACTGTTAGCATGAACTATGGGGGGACCCTGGTCCAAACCTGAATAAAGATATTGCAAGGGGCTGTGAGCACCTCCACCTGTGACTGCGCCATGGCCAACTTTAGCAAGGGGATTGTACAACTTGCCCAGTCAGCCAATCACTCTGCTGCCCCCTAAAACACACATTAATTTGCAGCCTACACTTGAGGGGTGAAAAGTTCATGCTTTTGAGTTTCTTGAGTGGGCAGAAAAGCTTCGGAGGCCCGACTCCAAGAATGCCAATGGAGCTGCTGCTGAATGGCCTGAGCTGTGGAGGAATGCTCACTTTTGACAAGCTTTTCCAAGTGTGTGGCCACTTCCCTCACCTCCACCCCATCACCCCAACCCCCCTGAAATGAGCTTGAGTATTTCCTTCAGTCTGTGCTGTCTTGCCTCCCCATACCCCCCTGTACCCCACCCCCCGGCCTGACCCACATTGGAGCCCTTGTGCCGGCACCAGACTGAAAGCCAGCTGGGAAAAGCGACTTGCCTGTGCCCCCCCCGAGAATGCATGGTGCCCCTTCCTTGATGCCCTCCGGGTGATGATCGTGAGCGTGGCACAAGGTTGTATGCACTCACCTCCGAGTTCCCCTCGAAGTTCAGGTTGCCAGGTGCATATCACTTATGTACAGTGGTGAAATTGCATACCGATGTGCCCAGATGATCCAGTGTGGGGGGATGATTCTGGCTAGCCGGGCTTATAATTAGTTGCAAATCAATTAAAACGATGTTTCCAACATGCGGCGGTGGGAAATACAGCCGCCATTGACGGGCGGAGTGGATGATCGCAAACTGGCGTAAGACCGGTTTTTGGCCTTCTTGCCATACTGTTACCCCCCCCTCCGCCCGCCATGACGCCAGACGCCAACGAGGTCGTAAAATTCTGGGCAGAGAGTTTCAAATAAAAGATGCATTCCACAATATCATTGTTGTTTAGTTTGAGCCTGAAATTTATATTTCTTAAAAGCGCTTTGTCATTTTTTGTTTGATGACAATATTTATTCATTGCCGATTAACTGAAATGTGGTTTGATTTCTACTCAATGCATACCTCGAACAGAATAGTTAGCGTTCCTTTGTCTTTTCTTCCACTTAGTTCCATGTAGGAATGTAGCTGTAAGATTTAGCAAATTTTATGAGAAAGCCTATAATATTTAGTTGTTCTTTTAACATTACTAAAAATTGCAAAAGGTATCACCTTTATATTACAAAACATTCAGTATCAGGTTGCTTTGACGATAGAAGAATTTTGCACTTACTATTTTAGTAATAGCCATAAGACCACAAGAAAACTGATTGCTTTCAAAGTCCACGTATCTGCAATGTCTTAATCTACTGAATGTGACAATTAGTGGGTTGCTAAACTATAAACAGAAGCTATTTGATTCCTCTGTGTGTTTTCAGCGCACTGGTTTGTAACAAATGCTTGTGCAAGCTGTTCTAATACCCTCATCAATCCATTTAGTTTAAATAGGTTGGCAACTTTGTGAAATCCCTAATTCTTAAATGCATCTTATCAACTTGTTCAGCTGTTGGGGAGCCTAAAGGTGGATGATTTAAGATCTTATATAAAAAAAGCACGCCTCTAGAGATTGAATGGTCATTGATCTCATTACCTAACCCCTGTTGTCTCTTCTGTCACAACAGTTCAAAGCAGTCAAATTGCTGAGTGTGGAACCTCTTAGCAGGAATCCCCTCAGAGTTTTTCCCAATCCAGCAACCTTAATTTAGGGAGAAAACCTGTTTATTCATCTGAATTTCTGCTGCAGTTACAGTGCCTGGAGAGGGAAAATCTCTGAGAAAATTTCCAATTTATGTTTTGAAAAGGTGGCATTTTTAAAAATGAACCTGTCCAAAATGGTCCAAAAACCTTTCAGCTTCTCTTTTTGGAAATAAATCGCAAGGACTATAGGATCTGAGTGATTCAAAATCTTTTAACATCATTACAATTCAATTTCTAGAGGGTTTTTTTGGGGAAAATTTCAAAGTTTCTACTTTTAGGGATCCATGGTGTTGCTCATGGATTATCCGATATTTGTAGCTCAGTTTGGATGTTTAGTTGTTAACTTAGTTAGTCTCTTTAAGGCTAATGCTCTGATATTCCTGGTGGAATTTAGTCTTAACAGGTCTTTGATCAGTCAGGATTTTATTGTTCTTCAGAGTTGACTGCCAGAGGCTTATAATTATTCATCTCGAGATCAAAAAAAATACGGCTTCCTCTTTTTTTTATCCCTTTAACAATGAGAATATGACTTTTGGATGCTCTCAAACGTTTAAATAGATAGCTTCTAGATGTGAGCAATAGGAATTTAATCTAATATTGCAGTTATATTTTTCGCCATATTCTCATCTTTTGTCCTCACTTGATATATTGACTCCTGCTTAAGCACAATTCTGTAGGTTCAATAGTTATCCAGTAGTTTACCGACATAGACATCATTTACATTGGAGCCTAAACAATAAAAGTAAACAGGCTATTCATCTGTGAAGTTATCACAGCTAAGTTTTCTCCTGCACTCAGCAGAAACCCACAACATTAGCACGAATTGTTGAATAGTGACAGGTAGAGGGAATTCCCCTCCCTGGCCAAATGCTACCTAATCTGAGTGTTCACAGCATTTTCTGTTTTTAATTTCAGATTTTCAATAATCGGTAGTACTTTTTTTGTAGCAGCCCAGCGTTGCCCCAGTTGAGATATCAGAATTCAGTATTGGGAATCTCGAGACTTAAAGATAAGCATGTAATTAACTTTCAGGCTTATCGCTAAAGACATTTGTTTGATCCTCCATACAGGAAAGACGCCAAGAGCATTTTGATGCCAAATCTTAGACATCCGTTTTTATATAATGCTAAGATTGTTCAATGTGCGTTAAACAAAACGTGGCAACATTGCAATGATTTTATGATGTAAGTAATTCAGTGGAACCCTTTCAAATTCCATGAGCTCCAATGCACAAAGCACTATGCTTGGTAATGCAATGTCATAGAAGATTATTCATGGCGTGTTCATAGTGACATAAGCCTTTTTGAGGTTACTTGACTAAAACATTGATACGGAAAACTAGTATAGATCAAAGACTTTAGGGTAGGGTTAACTGGCAACTGGCAATGTTACTATTGTTAAGATGTAGCTGCACATTTATTTCTTGTTTCTTGTAATAGCTAATTGTGCATATTTTAAGGTTAGAACTTAAGGAGAATTTTTAGAAACAGGAAAATATTTGCACAATAATTGCTCTGATTTTACAGCATTGAAATTCTGTCCTTTTGAGAAGATAATTGGAGAAAAGTCTCCGAAATGTTTTACAATACAATGGGGTAATATGGAATACCAGCATAGACACTGGTTCATGTTGACCTACTAGGAAACGTTCCCTGCGCTGGAACAGATATACCTGAGATACAAGTGTTCCCATTAGTGGAAGGGTTGGGAACCAGAGGACACTGATATAAGGTGAGCAGCAAAAGAAACAGTGACAACATGAGGAAAAACACTTTTACGCAGCTAATTGTTAGGATTTGCAATGCACAGCCTCAGAGTCTGGTGGAGGAAGATTCAATTGTGGCTTTCAAAAGGGAATGAGGTAAGTACCTCAAGAGAAAAAACATATTACAGTGCTACAGGAAAAGGATGGGGCAATGAGTTGCTCTCGCCAACAGGACTTGATGGGCCAAACACCCCCTCTGTACTGTAACCATTCCATGATTCTATGATCGAAAATTGCACCTTGGGTCTCACTTAAGTGAGGCCAGCAAGCTGCTTGGAGATGTCTAGCATGCGTCATTGGATTTACTATACTGTGTCACTAGGGTACTGCTCAGGTAGATCCCGGGAGGGTGGAGAGGTGATCAAGAGGAGGTCCATTTGGAGGGGACCATGCTTTTCAGCAATGAAATAGTGGAGGGGAGTGCACTTCCTGGTTCCATTTGGTTAAGTATTTTTTAAACAACTTACCATTTTGATAGTTGCCTCTAGCAGCCCCTTTAAGGGCTGCTGACTAGGTTAGCTGTAGATCTGATCTGGCTTATGACATGAAACATTGGGCAGGATTTTTCCATCGGCATGGTGGGGGGGGCAGGCCCGACACACCAACGTGTAAAATGATGCACCATGGCGACGGGTGTGCATCCTGACGTCATCGTGCTGAGTTGTGATGTTTCAGTCAGCGGGCCCACGCTGGAGTCGGCTGTGCACCTGTCGATGTGTAAACGGCCAATTAAGGCCATTGAGGATTTAATTAAGGTTATTATAAACACTGCCCGTCCAACCTTAAGGTTGGCAGGCAGGTGAAAAGGCTAAACGGCCTTCGCAATTTTTAGGAAACCTCATCCACGAGTGGGATGATGTTTCCTAAAGCTTTTATTAAATAAATTTAAAAATTGTCATTAATATAAAATCATGTCCCAGCTCATGTGAAACAGTCACATGAGGGGATATGTTTAAATCAATTTATCAACCTTTTATTTAATTTTTTGAACATCGATTCAATCTCCCTGGGGAAGCTCCGTGCCTCAGGGAGATTGAACTGCTCTTTCGCACACATGCGTGAAAGAGCGCTGGCCCCAACTCTCCCTCCTCCCCCGCCCGCACAGGTAGCGCTGAGCGCTACCAGCCAGACATTATGCTGGGTGGGCCTTAATTGGCCCGCCTGTGTAAAGTGGTGGCACGGAGCCGATCGCAGGCGGCAATTGGCTCCGCGCCTGCTCCTGCAGAGCCTGCCCGCTATATGAATAATCCTGCCCATTAACTTTGTTTCTCTCACCAAATATGCTGCCAGACCTGCTACGAATTTCCAGCACTTTTTCTTAATTTCAGACTTCCAGCATCTGCAGTATTTTGCTTCTGTAGACCATGTATTCCTCAAGGCAGCTGGTCAGTCATCAGCTATGTTCAGAGGCAGACCAATTTTGCAATAAAGTTCTCAAACAGGCTTTAGGCCTCCTTTTTTTATTCATTTATGCAATGTGAGCATTGCTGGCTAAGCCAGCATTTATTGCCCATCCCTAATTGGCCTTGAGAAGGTGGTGGTGAGCTGCCTTCTTGAACCACAGTCCATGTGGTGTAGGTACACCCACAGTACTGTTAGGAAGGGAGTTCCAGGATTTTGACCCAGCCACAGTGAAGGAACGGCGACATAGTTCCAAATCAGTATGGTGAGTGGCTTGGAGGGGAACATCCAGGCCGTGGTATTCCCATGTGTCTGCTGCCCTTGCCCTTCTAGCTGGTAGTGGTCGTGGGTTTGGAAGCTGCTGTTCAAAGAACCTTGGTGAATTTCTGCAATGCGTCTTGTAGATGGTATCCACTGCTGCTACTGTGTGTCGGTGGTGGAGGGAGTGAATGTTTGTAGATGAGGTTTCAATCAAGCAGGCTGCTTTGCCTTAGATCGTGTCAAGCTTTTTGAGTGTCGTGGGAGCAGCACTCATCCAGGCAAGTGGGGAGTATTCCATCACACTCCTGACCAAAACAAAAACAGAATTACCTGGAAAAACTCAGCAGGTCTGGCAGCATCGGCGGAGAAGAAAAGAGTTGACGTTTCGAGTCCTCATGACCCTTCAGCAGAACTGAGTATAGTCAGGAGAGGGTGAAATGTAAGCTGTTTAAGGTGGAAGGGGGAGGGTGGTTGTAGGCTGTCCACCATTATCCATTACAAGCCTACCGACTCCCACAGCTACCTCGACTACAGCTCCTCACACCCTGCTTCCTGTAAGGACTCCATCCCATTCTCTCAGTTCCTTCGCCTCCGTCGCATCTGTTCTGATGACGCTACCTTCAAAAACAGTTCCTCTGACAAGTCCTCCTTCTTCCTTAACCGAGGTTTTCTACCTACGGTCGTTGACAGGGCCCTCAGCCGTGTCCGGCCCATCTCCCGCGCATCCGCCCTCACGCCTTCTCCTCCCTCCCAGAAACATGATAGGGTCCTCCTTGTCCTCACTTATCACCCCACCAGCCTCCGCATTCAAAGGATCATCCTCAGCCATTTCTGCCAACTCCAGCATGATGCCACCACCAAAACACATCTTCCCTTCACCCTCCCTGGCAGCATTCCGTAGGGATCGTTCCCTCCGGGACACCCTGGTCCACTCCTCCATAACCCCCTACTACTCAACCCCCACCTATGGCACCTCCCCATGCCCACGCAGAAGATGCAACACCTGCCCCTTCACTTCCTCTCTTCTCATTGTCCAAGGGCCCAAACACTCCTTTCAAGTGAAGCAGCATTTCACTTGCATTTCCCCTAACTTAGTCTACTGCATTCGTTGCTCCCAATGCGGTCTCCTCTACATTGGAGAGACTAAACACAAACTGGGTGACCGCTTTGCAGAACACCTGCGGTCTGTCCGCAAGAAAGACCCAAACCTCCCTGTCGCTTGCCATTTTAACACTCCACCCTGTTCTCTTGCCCACATGTCTGTCCTTGGCTTGCTGCATTGTTCCAGTGAAGTGCAACGCAAACTGGAGGAACAGCACCTCATCTTCCGACTAGGCACTTTACAGCCTTCCGGGCTGAATATTGAATTCAACAACTTTAGATCTTAAACTCCCTCCCCCCATCCCCACCCCGTTTCTTCCCCCTCCCTTTTGTTTTTTTCAATAATTTATATAGATTTTTCTTTTCCCACCTATTTCCATTATTTTTAAATCTACAACTAATACCTTGTCAGCCTTTCCACCCCACCCCCACTAGAGCTGTACCTTGAGTGTCCTGCCATCCATTCTTAATTAGCACATTTTCTTGGATAATATCACCTCCTTCAACACCTCTTTGATCCTTTTGTCTGTGACATCTTTTGATTATCTGCTCCTATCACTGCTTGCTTGTCCCTACAACCACCCCCCCCTCAACTTCCTCCCCCCCACCTTAAACCAGATTACATTTCACCCCTCTCCTAACTATACTCAGTTCTGCTGAAGGGTCATGAGGACTTGAAACGTCAACTCTTTTCTTCTCCGCCGATGCTGCCAGACCTGCTGAGTTTTTCCAGGTAATTCTGTTTTTGTTTTGGATTTCCAGCATCCGCAGTAGTTTTTTGTTTTTTTCACTCCTGACCTGTGCCTTGTAGATAGTGGACACACTTGGGAGAGTCAAGAGGTACTCGCCGCAGGATTCCTAGCCTCTGGCCTGCTCTTGTAGCTACAGTATTTATATGCCTATTTAAATAAGCAAAGATCCTAATGCCTATTTCAGAAATGGGCCATTACTGCACCTTTTTCTCTAAAAGGGGTGCAGCATTAATCAATTTCGAGGCTACTGTGTCTTACTCTGATCACTATATTTCTTAATAGATTTTTTAAAAATCAAGGCTACATGGAAAACCTAAATGAGCGAGCACAGAATTTTCTGATCAGGGTTAATAGGAAATAGGAAGAACAACTATTAAATAGGTAGGCAATAATAAATTAAATGAATTATTTTACCACTTATGTTTATTTTCTCTTGAAATTCCATTATTTGCTCTAATTTTCTGTCTTTCCTGAAACATCCTATTGATAAAGTTATACTTGCTGCTACTGTTGCCTCCATTCAAATTAGTTTTCCGAAGAAAGATTCCTTGTTTGATTTTTTTCCCTGGCCTATATTACCATTATCTGATTTGACTGCAAATGATAAAATTTGTATATGTTCATTCCATCTCAGCAAAGTAAATTCTAGTAGGGCATCTTATATTAAATGATTCATTGTGCTATTTCATCCTTATTGATCTCTACATATGGTAATTTTAATTAAAATTTTATTAAGATTTGCAGATTTTAAAAGCATTAATCTTGTTCAAAATTAAGTTGTGTGTGTATTAAGAATGGTTCCAGGAATGAGGAACTTCTGTTATGTGGATAGATTGGAGAAGCTGGGCTGTAACCTTGGAGAAGAGGAGGCTGAGAGGAGATTTGATAGAGGTATTCAAAACTATGAAGAAGCTGGATGGGGAGAAACTGTTGCCATTGGCGGAAGGGGGCATAGATTTAAGGAAATCGGCTAAAAAAAAAAATGACAACAGGAGGGAAACTTCTTTTATGCAGCGGGTGGTTAGGATCTGGAATACACTGCCTGAGAGTGAGGTGGAGGCAGATTCAGTCATGGCCTTTAACAGAGAATTGGATTGTTATCCGAAGAGGGAAAATTTGCAGGGCTATGGGGAAAGGGCAGGAAAAGGTGAATTGTTCTTACAACGAGCCAGCATAGGCATGACGGGATGAATATGTTCCTTCTGTGCTTTAACATTTCTATGATTTCTCCTGGATATGTTACTGAACTAGTAACCCAGAGGCTTGAATCTACAACCCCTAGATTCAGGGAGACATTGGTTCAGCCACCTGTTAGAGTGTGCCAAAAGCAGCACCAGTTGAACTTGTGAGTGAGATGGCAGCCTGGTGAAGCCCTCTCCATCAGCATCATAGGGATCACCATTACCAGTAACCCAACTAGATCAGCCACATACATGCCACAGCTACTACAGCAGGCCAGAGATGAGTGGCTAGCTTCATCACTCTCAAAGCTCTTCTAAGACACAAAGCAGGACTGTACTCCACTTGCTTAGATCAGTGCAGTTGCAACAGGACTCAAGAAGCTCATTATCAACCATGAAAGCAGTCCACTTAATGGGAATCTCACACACCATCTTAAATTTTAACTCCCTCCACTAAAGGATATTTTTTTCATGATTCCTGTGGGGATTGTAAACCAAGCAAATCAAATTTACTGAACACCAAATGAAGAAATTATTGAAGAAGATTTCACTTTTTGTACCTTTTATTTAAAAAAGGAATCTTTTATGTTTTTGGTTATCAGGTTTGCTTTGTCCAGTGAACGTGAGCTGCGCCCTTGATATTAACACATTAGTTGGTTCTTGAAACAATAAATGCAGAGAGACCGATTAGCTGAACAAACACTGTTGGTTTATTGGAACTAAGAACAATGTGTGATTCTTCAATCATCTCCAGCTCTAGACTTCTTATTTTCCAAGTAGCCCATGCTGTATTGCGATTGGTCGATATGGTCACGTGGTCAGTTAATTACATTCTCTTAAAGGTACATAGCACTCCACTTTATCACATTCCTCCCCCCTTTACTTGAAAGTACAACTGACAAGCTTCACAACATCCCAATTATTTACATGAATAACTATTTACAAGTCAAGTCTCTCAGGAGGCTTCCTCAGATATGTCAAGCATTGTGGCTCAACAGCCTTGGCTGGTTTTTCCGAGACCCCCTTCTCAGGGGTTAACTGTTCACCAGGCTCTTCAGTGGAAGTGGGAAAGTTTTTGTCTTTGACCCTCTCAGGTCCAACAGGCCCCACTGGTACTTCCAAATCGTGTGACATTTCCTCCACGTGCGGTGCAGACTCAAATGCTAGTAATGACAGCATTCCTTCTTGTGGGACTGTCTCTCTGACATGAGCACATCTGGTAACCCATGCAATGCAAACCTCTGTCGCAAATGGTCTATGGTGGTAGCAGATGTGGGTGACCAAACTTTGTAAACATCCTTCCACTTAGAGTGGGCATCTATTAGTAAAAGGAACATTTTACTAGTGTTACTAGGAGGGCCCCACGTAGTCGATGTGGAGGAGCACCCATGGCCACCCTGGCCATTCCCAGGGGTGCAATGGAGCTAAGGGTGGTAGCTTTTGTACCTGCTGGCATTGAAGGCAACTTTTGACTAGGGTTTCGATGTCCACATCCATCTCTGGCGGCCACAGGTAGCCGTGTGTGAACACTTTCAGCCTACTAATGCCAGCATGAATGCTATGTAATTCGGTCAGTAATGGCCTTCGCCCTTTCAGGGGCATGATAACCCTTGCTCCCCAGAACAATATGCCATCCTGGCAGGCAAGCTTGTATCTGCGATTGAAATAAGGCTTCATGCCAACAGACTTCGACTTGCCTAACCATCCATTCAAGACCTGCTCGCAGATGTGAGATAAAAGTGGATCTCAGCTTGTCCACTCATGGATTTGTTTGGCCTGGACAGGGGAGGAACCCAAAAAATTTAGTACTAAGACAAGTTGCTGGGGAATTGGAACCTTCACATTATTATCTGGCAGGGGGAGGCAGCTCATCGCGTCAGCATGTGCGATCTGGCTTCCCACTCGGTGAATAAAAGTGTACTCGTAAGCAGCCAATATCAATGGAGTGGATGCGATGGGGGATATCACCTTATCTTCTCCACATAATCCCAGCAGAGGTTTGTGGTCGGATATAATGTGAAAATGATGACTGTGAAGGTTTTGATGGAATTTCCAAACACCAAACACAACAGACAAACCCTCCTTCTCAATTTGAGAATATCGTTGCTCTGCAGCACTGAGCGTGTGAGATGTATAACCAATGGATTATTCAAAGCCATCCGCCATCCGATGTGAAAGTAGAGCCACTATTCCATAAGGGGATGCATCACATGTTAAAATCAATTCTTTCTTTGGGTCAAAGTGGACCAGTAGGGACGATGATCTTAACAACTGCTTTACTTTCAGAAATGGCTGCTGGTGCAGAGATTGCCAAATCCATTTCTGGCTTTTCTTAAGCAATGCGTGTAACAGAGCCAGTACAGTTGATAGATTAGGGAGAAATATCCCATAATAGCTTATCATGCCTAAGAAGGCCTTTAGTTCTGTAGTGTTCTTCAGTGTAGATGCCTTGCGAATAACCTTGATCTTTTCTTGCACAGGATGCAGGCCCTGCACTTTGACCTTATGACTGAAGTAACCTACCTCCTTGGCTTGGAAAACATATTTCTCTTGTTTCAAGTGTACCCCCGCTTGTGAGAAGCATTTCAGCACCTCCTCCAAATTAGCTAAGTGTTCTTTGTCAGTTAGTCCAGTGACTAAGACATCATCCCGATAAACAACAACATGGTCCCTGAAGTAGAATTTCCATAGTAAGCTGGAAAATAGCATATGCCTATGAGACCCCAAAGGGTATTCGAGTATATTGATACAATCCTCGATGTGTATTGATGGTCATCAATTCCCTAGAGCCTTCTTCCAACTCTAGCTGTTGGCTCATGTCGAATTTTGAATATGTGATGCCCGCTGCCAATTTTGAATATAATTCGCCAAGCTTTGGTATTGGGTGTCTATCAAGTTTGGCCACTCTGTTTACAGTTAACTTATAATCACTGCATAACCGAACACTTCGGTCTGGCTTCAGTATGGGTACTATGGGTGCTGCCCATTCAGAAAATTGCATCGGTTATAAGATGCCCAACTTTTCCAGCCCGTTTAGCTCGGTCTCAACCTTGTCCCATAGAGCATAAGGGACTGGTCTGGCTCTGATAAACCTGGGGGTTGCGTTAGGGTCTACATAGATATTAGCTTATAGCCCACGAATCCTTCCTAGCTTGTCACTGAAAATGGAAGCGTACTTTTGTAACAATTCCTGTATGTTTCTCGTTCTGATCTGAAAAATCTCGGCCCATTGCAATTTAACCTTTTTGAGCCAATTGCGAACAATCAAACTGGGGCCTGCCCCAGCTACTACTATAAGGGGTAAATTTGCAGACTGATCCTCATACTGCACCAGGACTTGACATATCCCTTTCACTCTTATTTCTTTGCCGTATATGTTTTTAATTTAGTGTCCGATTCTTCCAAACTTAAAGGATGGATTCCTTTATTCAACTATCTGAACATATGTTCTCCTATAACAGACATTGATGCCCCAGTATCGACCTCCATCTTGATGGGTTGTTCATTGACTCTAATGACGACCTGGATTGGCTCAGCTCTGCCCACTTTCAGGTTGTATAATGAGTAGATGTCAGATTCTGCTTCCTCTGGTTCTTCAACAAGACAGATTTCGCGATTTCTATCTATGTTTTTAAAGTGCTGTCTCAGCCTATCTTGACAGTGCCGCATCACGTGACCATTGCTGTGGCAGAAAAAGCATTCAATATTTTTGAACTGTCGATCGCCTGCAGGCTGCCTGGATGTATTCCCCTCATTAATTTCGTGGGCTCTCACTGTAGTACTGTTGTTCTTCAATGGTCTATATATAGTGGGCATTTCCCGCTTTTCTGCGGAGCCCGATGTTTTCATGCCTTTTGTTACCAGCCCTTCCTGTCCTACAAGATGAACATTTTATGTATCTTTCATTGCCTCCGAGTCCCTAACAGCGCACTCCATGGCTGTTGCCAATTCTAATGCCTTACTGAAGTTTAGATTAGTTTCAGATAGCAATCGCTTTTGAATAGCATCGTCCCCAATTCCACATATCAATCGATCTCTCAACATGTCATTGATTGAAGTTCCGAACTCACAATATTCCGTTAATTCCTTTAAAGCAGCTACATAGCCAGCAATTGCCTCTCCTGGAAGCCTATTCCTCAAATTGAATTTAAAATGCTGCATAGTGACTGAGGGCTTTGGCTTCAAGTGTTTTTTTTTACAATATTTACTAACTTGCCCAATGTCTTCATAGCGGGGATGTTTGGTGACGTGAGGCTGCGGATCAGCCCATATATTTTGCTCCCACATGTGGACAAAACAATCACCCTCTTCTTGTCTTTCCCGCGATGTCATTAGCGGTAAATATGAACGCTTGGCGTTCGCCGTAATGAGACCAGTCATCGGAAATGGGGTCGAATGGTTCAAGAAACCCAAACTGCGGCATGCTCGATGACTAAGGAGACTGAGCTTTCAAACAGCGTCAAGGTAGTGGCAAAGTAACGTAGCTGGCTTACCGCAGCTTTCTTGGTTGCCGTCAATTGATCCAGTTTATCCTCGTTGCCAGTTTTAAGTTTTTGGTTATCAGGTTCGCTTTGTCCGGCGAATGCGAGCTGTGCCCTTGATATTAACACATTAGTTGGTGCTTAAAACAATACAGATAGAGAGACAGATTAACTGAACAAACACTGGTAGTTTATTGGAACTAAGAACAGGACACTAATACCACGTGTGCTTCTTCAATCACCTCCAGCTCTAGACTTAGTTACCCAAGGGCGGTTCTTTTGGAATTTGGAACACACTGCCTGAGGGGATGGTAGAGGCAGGAGCCCTCACAACATTTAAAAAGCATTTAAATGAGCACTTGAAATGCCATAGCATACAGGGCTATGGGCCAAGTGCTGCAAAATGGGATTAGAATGGATAGGTGCTTGATGGCTGGCAAGGACACGATGGGCTGAAGGGCCTGTTTCTATGCTGTATAACTCTATGACTCTATGACGCTAAGTAGCCCGCGCTGTATAGCGATTGGTTGACATAGTCACATGGTCAGTTAACTACATTTTCTTAAAGGTACATAGCACTCCACTTTACCACAATCAAAATCAACATAAATGAAACATAAATCATGGTTGCTTAAAGGTATATATTACACATGGAATAGCAGTCCAAAAAAACTCACGAAGTTTCTAGGTGGTTCATGCATGCTGTACAGCCAACATTTTCAGCCACAAAGTTCTTCCTCTCTTCAGCTCTTCCCTTCCCTTAGTTCTTGTGTCTGCCGTTCAGCTTCAATATTTTAACGAAGTCCACATCCAATGAATGAATTAAAAAAAAACTTCCTTCCTATGGTATTGCTTCCAGATAAAGGATCACCAGGTCACATGAACCAATATTACTTATCCAAAAATTGTATTCCACCAACATTTATATGGTAGTGCTATATAAACCAGGCATGACCTGCTGAAATGGTAACCCTGATCATGAAAACTTTTAAATGGAAATTATCCAAACATTGACCCTGAAGATTTCAAGTGATGGGGCTGTGACTATTTCCTTTGGTAGCTTTTCCTAAAGTGTTGAAAAATATCCTTGAATTCCCTATCAAAAGCATTGTGGGAGTACTTTTCCCTCTGGGCCGCAGCGATTCAAGCAGGCAGTCCACCATTACCTTCTCATGGGCAATTAGGAATAGGCAATAAATGCAAGCCTTGTGAACAATACCATATCCTGAGAATGAATTTTGTTAAAAGCTCAGAAAATTTACAGCCTCTGATGATTTTCTTTGTTTGGTCCTCAAAGCTTGACAATAATTTATGTGTAATTTTTGAATAGTTAATTCAGGTATTCACAAATTAATCCAAAATCAGAATTTTTTGATTATTCTGAATGATCAAATCATTTGAAGCAAAGTTAATTTACTTTGAGGCAACTGTCACCCACCATCTTCAAATTGGCAAAAAGAAAAGGAAACTTTGCTCCTCACTTGAGGATATTTTGTTCCATTTGTTGTCTATGCCATTCGTTTGAAGAAGCCCAATAGATTTTAGAGCAATTCAATACTTCTAAACTACTCTCCACATTCTTGTACTAATTGGAAACTATTTTTCAGAAACATTAGGTTAACATTTTCTGGTGAATAGATGCATCAATCTAACTATTTATCTTTCCTGCTTCGCTTGCTACCTATTCAAAAGTCAACATTTGATCCATAGCTTTTCAAGCGTGATATAACTTGCTTTGAATAAATGCAGTAATAAAACTGAAGAATATAATTTTTTACTCTTCCTCCCTCCTCACTTTATGATTGAGCTTGTAGGTGATTTAATAGTACCCTTGTCATGACATGATATTTGTTACTTTCTGTGGTAAAGCAATCCAGAAGTCTGACACAGCATGAGCTATTATATATGGCTGAGATAACATATTTTCTACAACTAATGGTTGTGGGGGGGTGAAAGTACCAGATCTCACCAGCATAGTTAATCTGATAAATTGAATTATTACGATTTTTTTTTAGCTGCAGATTGATCCTTACAAGGAACTTTTCATACTGGGTCCAATAAAGTTTAACAGATCTGTTCCCATGCTTTTTCATTCATCTTCCTGTGGAAGCTGACACTTTTAGAACTGGATAAATGAGAAATATTTTGATCTCACCATGTGGCTGAAGATACAAGCATAGCATCTTTTTCTATGTTGTGCTTTGGTAAATCGAATCCATCCACCTCTTAACAATTTTCCGCTACTTTCTAAACAATAGAGAGCAAAGCCCTAAGCCTGGATTTCTGCAACTATGGCAGCTATCATTTCACGGGGGCAGGAATTGGGATTTGCGCATGTGTGTTTCACAGAGACAGCTGCCCATATAAAACAGCAGCTGCCTCCAGTCATGCCAAATTTTTGTTAGCCAGTAATGGGGATCATAATGGGCAGAATCTTGTGCTGCTCCTGGGAGGAGAAAGCAAGGCGGTCGGGGGAACTTAATTGAGTGGGAGGCCAACAATCAGCTTCCTGATGGCAGGATGGATGTTTGCAATAAAGTTCAGGAACGTTTTAAGGCGTGCCGAGCTTTCCGGCAGCAAGCATCAGGGAGCACATTTGCATGTATCTGCATGTCATGCATTCACATTAAAAGGCCAGTTCCCAGAATTAAGTAATTGGTAAGAGAGCAATAAATACCTTCAGATTTACAACTGCACATTCGTCACATGCAGCAGGTGAAGTGGTCAACTTGCTGGAGTTGCAGTGATAGCCAATGTTTTTTCCCATTTTGGGGAATATTGTTCAGCGAGGCGATGATCGCTGGTGGCAATCAAAGGGGCATGGGGCAGGGAGGCTGGCAGAGCCAGAGAGGGAAGGCAAGGGTGGGGAGGCATGGGGTGGAGGGAAGGGCCTTGCATGTTGGGTGTGGCTGTCATGTGAATAGGTGGGGAGGGAGCTTTCTGGGCAGGGATGGTGGGAGAGAGATTGTCTTAAAGGTCTAGGTCGGTGCTGTCGACAATGGGGCCCTGAGGGTTGAACAGAAGGTACTGTGCAGCAGAGGGACCAATCACAATGAGAGGGGGAGTGAGATGAGGTAGGGTGGCAGATCCAGGGTCATGATCAGGTAGCAGATGGTCTCATGTGGGGGCTCATTGAAATGCATGAAACTGGTGACACAGAGTGGTCAGGGTCAAGGTGGGCATGTGGATGGTAATGGGCGTAGGCTCAGAGGGGAGAGAAGGCATGTCGAGGGTGATAGTTACAGGCTCAATGGTAATGGGAGGGAGGGTTCAAGGCTAACAGAGAGGAAAGGAATGTTTATGTTAGGTGGGTCAATGGTAATGGAGGTGGGTGTTGATGGGGAGGGTAGAAGGTGGTGAAACGTGTCTGGAAAGTTACACACATCATTTTCTCTAGGCTCTTCTTCACAACACAGTTGCTCTGTACATGTGAATCCTCAAAGTGGGAAGAGACTCTTTGCGTGGGTGGGGTTAAATGTGAGCACAATTGGCCAAATGAAGGACACCCTAATAATCATGAGTCAACTGCATGAGATCCCATGCTGAGATGTGTTATCTTCTCTATGGTGAAGCTGGTTTGCTCCCTGATTCAACACATTGAGGTCCCAGCAAGGTTGGAAGCTATAGTAAAGTCTGTGCTGAAGGGAAACTCAAGTTGACGAAGTCAGGGGATGGAGGGGGGCATGGAGGGAGGGAATCAGGGGCTAGTTCCCCAGGGCCTGGGGGTGGTGGAGGTGAGAGAACAACAAAAAACAGGTTTAGACACTCAAGTGTCCCAATAGATATTCATGGCTGATGATGGCAAGGCAAGAGTCTCCCAAATGTGCCTTAAGGGTGATGGAGGGAAGCCCGATAGTATTTCAATGAAAGCATGTGAACATGGCTTTCATTACCCAGATCAGTGCTGCAGTCTCTCTGTACATGGATGTATGAATGAGAGGAGAACTTATCTGTGGTCCTCCAGAATGGGCTTCAGCATGGTGGGATGAGGGGAGGCCAGTGGTGGACCAATGCTTTCCATTGACTGAAATGTTAAGGGCCAGAGGATATTCTGACTAGATGGATCACTGCAATCTGTTCACAGATCACCTCAGGCATCCATGCTGCTGACTCCAGACAACTATGTAGTTCTACTAGCTATGGTCCACTGGCCATCCTGCCCACCCTGCCACAATATATGATGTGCTCCTCTCATGTGCATACCTAATGAGCAGACTAGCATGAGATTGTACATGGGCAACCCCTGCCCTGCTTGGAAATCACACTCACTTCCACTCCCACTTCCAAACTTACAGTCCAGACCAGAAGATTCTGCTCAAAGTATGAAGATTAGACCTGGTAGGAGTGGATCTAAACTTAGTCAAGTTCCTTGGAGAGGTGTGGTAACCTTTTGGAAATGTAGGATACCCCTTTGGATACCGCTCTTTGGGATTGTTAAAAGGGAGCATGAATGTGCGTAGAAAGTTCATTAACTCATTGGAACTCTCAAGTCAGCTGCCAAAAGGGCCTGTCTAAAGCAACAATCAGAAGTGTCAAAAGGAACTGTCAAAAGCAACTGCTAACATTTCAAGGCAATTAAAACTCCTACCCTTTAAATCTTTAAAAAAAATAAATGTGTGGAGTGTTCAAAAAAAATCATTGCTTGCTATCTCACCCTGTCTGTTGACATAGGCCTGTGGGGTATCATTACCAGATTAGCACTATTTGACTGATTTCATAATGTTCCATTATCACATTGGAGTGCCAGCTACTTCGGTTGACAGTTACAAATGGTTATAGACTCTTTGAAGTGGCACTATTGTGATGAGCCCTGGGGAACTTACCTTAACTAAAAGTTGTAGATCAAGAGTTTGGAGGCCAGAAACTATAGTTCCCAGCAGCTCTCAGGACTTTCACGCGTGCCCCGGCTTGGAACTGGCTGTGCATGCGCAGTTCGAGTTTTAACACATTGTTCAGCCAGGAACCGGCCCTGCATTCATGTGCAGATGAAAAGGAAGAAAAAAGTGAAATGGCATGAAAAGCAAGTCAGCTGACCTGGAACCGGAGCGCCATTGGAGAGAACGTGTCCCAGGGAGCAGAAAACAGGGAGGGGAACAGGAAGAAGGCCCAAACCAGGAGAAAGTCATAGGAAGGGATAAAGACAGGGATCAGAGATAGATTCCATTGAGTCAAGATAAATGACAGCAGCAGAGAAAAAAGGATCCAAGTTAAAGAAAGAGCTTCATGGAGAAGACTGGAAACAATGCGGGCTTGAAAGAAGCCCAGAAGATCCGAGCAGGTAGATGAAGGTTGGCGACTCCTTATTGTATGCCTTTTGAAGCAGCGGTGTTCTGCTTGACATGGCCGAAGATCTGGCATTGTGCTTGGAAGGTGAAGCTTGAGTTTACCTTGCGATCCAGGAGAGAAAAATCTCAGAAGGTGAGATTGAAACCCTGGAGGCGGATCACTGTTGAAGCAACATTTGGAGAGAATTCCAAATCACAATCTTCAAACATGGAGATTTGAAATCCTCCTAAGAAAGACAAAGTTTCAGTGAAACTGGTTGGCTCATGGTGTGACAAACATCTGGGTGAGTTGTTGAGAAATCCATAGAATCCGCTTTGGTTACATCTGTCATTTATTTTAGAGTGCGATGTTTCTGACCACAGTTTGCCAGCTGGTTCACATGTACTGCATACTTACCCTGAATATTAGAGTATAAGATAGATATGGTAAATTGTTTCATCTTTCCGAATTTGTATGTGTCTGTAAAGATATAGCTGGGGTGAACGAATAGTGAATATTTGCATCATATTCTTGTGTTGTATTGAGATCTTTCCAATCTTTTCTTATGGTGTAATATAGTTCATTGATATAGTTTAATAAATGTTTTATTCTTTGTGTTAAAAGTTCATCAGAAGACTCCTGGGCTAGAGTCTTCCATTTGGCATGTGGGGACGGGCCCTGCTCGCTGACACGTAAAATGAAGCACGGTGATGTCGGGCATGCGTCCTGACGTCACTGCACGTCATTCTGATCTTCAGTTCGGCGGGTACGCACCAGAGTCGGCTGGGTGCCTGCGAACTGTCAAAGGCGTGTTAAGGCCATTAATTAACTAATTAAAGTGATTGTCAGGGCTGCTGTTCAATCTTAAGGTTGGCGGGCAGGCAAAGAACCCAGGCGGCTTCGCATTTTTCATGAAACCTCATCCACGGGCGGGATGAGGTTCCATGAAGGGTTTATAAATCAAATAAAATTTTTTATTAAAACTCATTGTCACACGAGGGGACATGTCTGAATAGTTTTATTTTTAAATTTTAAATATCTTTTGAACTGAACTTAATCTTCCTGAGGCACAAAGCTGCCTCAGGGAGATTTCTGCGCTCTTTCGCGCGCATGCACGAAAGAGCGCAGGCCCCGACTTTCCCTCCTCCCCCCTCCCGCACAGGTAGTGCTGAGTGCTTCTGGGTGTGCATCACGTTGGGCAGGCCTTAAATGGCCCGCCCATGTAAAATGGCGGCGCGCAGCCGACCGCAGGTGACGATTGGATACGTGTCTGTCCGTGTCTACCCGATGAGGAGAAATTTCTCTCCCTGGGAACTTTACTCCACGGTTTCACGAAAAATAAAAGTTAGGCATTGTCAAGTCAGGTCTCACTGTGGGATCTGGTTTTTTCCAGTATTAACATCAGCTGGGATCATAACACTATGCATTCCAATATTTGCTTTACAAGCGATTGAGCACTTGAATGAAATGTCTGTTTCTTAGGGGATTATGTAGTTGAATGAATGTAATTGTAGTGAATACGTTTTTATGAATGAGAATTTTTTTTTAAAGTCTGTAATAGACACTTAAGAACTTTATTTTATCTCAGCTCAGTATGTGCCCTAAGGTCTGCCCATGGTGGTTACTGGCTGAGCTGGTATGATAGGTGTAAGGGCCATGTGGTGTGGGTGTTGAGGCATGGGTTGGCACTAAGTTGGCATGGGGCTATAGAGAGCTATGGGGGTCGGTAGTGGGCATAAGTTGGCATGGGGCCATGGGGTGTGAGGGGGTGAGGGCTGGACGGCAGTTTCATGCTTTTTTTAAAGCCTCTATGCAGTGCCGGTGCACTGAGGCAGGACTTCCGCCCAGCCCGCCTCCACCCCCGGCATCCTCCTCATTCTGGGGTCACCTGTCACAATTTGCATTTTCACCTGCCCCCAGATCGAAACTCCAATGTTCCAGGGCACCTTTTCCTGGGTTGGGTTTCCAGAGCCGGGAATTGTCCTGACTTCCCAATCTGGGAGCGAAAATTCAGGCTCTTGTCTGAATCATAACTATTCATATTATAAATTTTCAGCAGGTGCCTGATACTTTCAGCTTCTTAAATGCTCACCAGCCCTTGAATGAGATGAATATTTGATTTCTGCAAGGTTCAGTTCCATAGTGCATGGTTTTACAGTGCTACAAGTAGCATCTTGCCTCCAAAATGGGATCTGCAGCATGCATGCTTTTGGGACAGCTAGGCCGGACACCAATTTGGCGAAGGCATTAGCACTCAGGCAGGGAGCATTCTCAGAAGTATGCAGAGTGGGCAGATTGTAGCACTAATCAGTGTATAGCACTGATTTGATGTCAGCACTGCCATTTTGGAGCCTTCTCTTAACTTTGCTCGCTTTCAGTAACTGCAAGCCCACCTCTCCTACCAGCCAATGCTATTTAAAGGGACCGTCAACTACTTTCAGGCTGGTTGCTAATTTATTTCTACTAGCTGTTGCTGTGATTGCAGAAGTGCTTGGTGGTTTCCATAGTTATTTAAAGTTGTTGGAGTCTGTCGGGAATGTGCAACATGTGCTGTAGGACTTTGTTCTTACTTCAAGGATTCTGCACAAACTACTTGCTCCCAGGCATGAGTGCAGTAATTTTCATCCCTCTTAGGCTACAGCATGATAGTGAGAACGAGCAGAAAGAACATAGGATAAGACCAGCTGCGAGAAGGAGGAGGAGAAAAAGAGGGAGGAGGATCCTCAGCAGGCAGGTCATATATGCACAGAATGTTCAGAGAACAATTCTCCGAACTGAATCTCAAGGAGAAACAATGGGCTGGATTTTCAACCTTGAAGCGTGTACAGGGAGTCAGGAAAATTCCTGGCTCGGCCCACCTATCCCGGGCGAAGGTACTTGCAAAGACAGGATTTTCACTATGACGGGGTGAGTGCAAACTGGAGTCAGGCCAGCCAACCCGGGAAAAGTTTGGAGGCAGCCACAGGTGCAGAGGCGGGCAAGGCCCACCTCGGTGCTGTGGGACTTCATCCCAGTTATAACAAAAATAGAAAGGCCCTCCAGCCTTCACCCCTCATGCTCATCCTTGCTCATTTATGACACCTCATGACCACCCCCCACTCCACCCCCAACCCCCCCACCCACCACCTATGGTTTCTCAAGCCCCCATGCCAAGGTATGCCCCCCAAACAATCCCAATGGCCCCTCATGCCCCCATGACAAGGTATTCCCCATCCACTACCTATGGTTTCTCAAGCCCCCATGCCAAGGCATGCCCCCAAACAACCCCTATGGTCCATAAGGGACTGTTACCCCCAGGTTGTAGACTGGTTTAGAATTAATGCTACACAGCAGAAACCAGGCGAAGACGTGGGTGATTATGCTAAATGACTACGAAAAGTGTTTTCAGAATGTTCAGGTCTAAAAGAGGGTGAAGGAGGACCTGCAATGGTTAATGTTATTGTAAACGGTTTGCAACCCGGTATGAAGAATATGTTTTGTACAATTTGTATTGGATGGGAAGCCAAACCCCTGGTTGAGGTAATGAGCGTGTTGCAACATTGCCAACGCCAGAATCAGCATCAGCAACAGAAACCCTTTAAAAAAAGTACGAATGAGATGCTTATGTATGCAGGTCCGGTTGAACCTGCTCCACGCCCACCTTACAGTGGGCGCCAGCAAAGAGGCAGAGGAAGGTATAGAGGAAGGCAGAACAGAGGTAATTTCAATTGTTACAATTGCGGACAACAAGGACGTTGGGCTCGTAATTGCCCTCAGCCCCGAGCACCTCCCCTCCCTCCCCACGGGCCGTCAGGGATGGCACTATGAGTTACATTGTACAGCACATTACGATAAGGAAGGCCATGACCAGGACTATGCACTAATGGAAACCCCACAAGTGGGACCATTCTTTCTTTTGGAAACAGGAAACATGTATATGGGCCATGAAGGAATAGCCTTGCAAATTGACTTGCCAGCAAAAGCGAAGCTGCTATTCCATCATGCAGATGTATCGGCACCGCATTGCACCTTGTATGTTCGTCCCGGCCACTACGCAAAAGATTTGGGCCCGATGGTTAAGTGACTCTCGACTCGGAAACCCACATACACAAGGCTGACGCCCTGCGGAAGAATCAGTGTTTTACCAGACTCCGAGGTGTGGATCGTCATTACTCGAAGGAGGATCCCCACAATGCTTGAGTGCCAACAACCGGGAGATGATTCCACCCCGAAAACAACGGGAAAACAGGAACAGGAATTACTTCAGCAAGTACCAACACGGCTGTGGGCTAACCACTCGAATGAGGTAGGACGAATTCTGCCTGCCAAACCATTTCGCGTTCAAGTTAACCCCACCAAACCATTGCCTCGGAAAGCGGCGGCGGAAAAGGGCATTCAGGAGGTAGTAGCGGCCCTCCTCCAGCAAGGAGTTCTCGTCCCGGTCATGTGCCCCTGCAATACCCCTATCCTACCTGTAAAAAAACCCGGTTAGGAAGAATGGCGATTCGTCCAAGATCTGCAAGCTGTTAATGACTGTGTAATCTCAACCTTCCCGGTAGTGCCTAACCCAGCCACCATTCGGAGCTGCACAGGCTGCGGAACTTTTTGCGCTTACTAGGGCCCCCGTCTTAGCCCAAGGGAAATCGGTCAATATATATACTGATTCGCAATATGCTTTCGGGGTAGTTCATGATTTTAGTCCTCTTTGGAAATTGAGAGATTTTATTACTGCCTCTGGAAATCCAATCAAACATGGGTTGCTTATCAGAAACTTGTTACAGGCTATTTTGTTTCCCAAGTCTGTAGCTGTCATTAAGTGCGCTGCTCACACCAATCAAAAAGATGATGTTTCTAAATGAAATGCAAAGGCAGATCGGGCAGCTAAGGCTGCAGCAGCCCGACCTGACCGGATGTTGGTCAACCAATGTGTGGTGGCCCGTTCCAGCACTCCCTCTACCCCTTTAACAATTGACGAAGTGTCCCAATTACAAAGCACTGCTGATATTGAGTAAAAGAGAGTTTGGCTTGCCGCTGGCTGTTGCCAGAGGCCTGATGGTCTTTGGATCTCCCATGACAGCCGCGTGGTGGCTCCAAAGAACCTGCTCCCCCCACTTGCACATGCATGTCATTCTTTCATGCATGGTGCAAAAAGGGGGATGAATTATATTATGCAAAAATCCTGGTATGCACCTGGATTTGCTTCTATTGCTGAAAGCATTGCTACCAAATGTATGACTTGTCAAAAGTATAATGCTGGAAAAACGCCTTGTGTTAAACCTGCTTCACAACCCCAACCATGGGGCCCCTTTGTACATATGCAAATGGACTTTATACAAATGCCCAAATGTATGGGACTACAATATGTGTTGGTAATAATGGATTTATTCTCTAGATGGGTAGAAGCGTTCCCCACCAGAAAATACGATGTTACCACGGTAGCCAAATTACTTTTAAAAGAATTTATCTCTAGGTTTGGAATACCTGAATGGATTTTTAGCAACAACAGACCCCACTTTACAGGTCAAGTGGTCAAGGAAGTGATGAAAGGACTACAATGTAAGCAACACTTGTCCTGCATCTGCCACCCGCAATCAGCCGGAGCAGTAGAAAGACAAAATGGTATCCTTAAGACAAAAATAGCAAAACTCTGTACAGAAACAGGATTAAAGTGGCCGGAAGTACTTCCCCTAGCACTTATGCTAATGAGATCTAGCCCCAAACAGAGTGACAGGGCTGTCCACCCATGAGATAATAATGGGCCGTCCTGTAAAATTGCCTATAAGCGCTCCCCTGACCATCAAGGAAATGAACATACATGACATGAGTGAAAACATGTTAGCTTTCTGTATAGCACTGACTAAGACCTTGCAAAGTTTTCATTCTCAGGTAATAGAAGCGCAGAAGGAAGCAACTGCTGAGGTCTGCCATACCTACGAGCCAGGGGACTACGTATTCGTAAAGACCTTCGGTCGGAAGAATTGCCTGGAACCCCGTTGGGAGTGACCGTACCTGGTGCTTTTGACTACCTATACGGCTTTAAAGCTTGAAGGGAAACTAACGTGGATACACACCTTTCACTGCAAACAGGCTCCTGCAACAGAAGGACATACGGAACTCTGTGACAGTGTAACCAGTTCTGAAAGGAATAATCCAGAGTGTTAAAACCAAGAGACTAAGCTATTAACTGCTTCAAAATATACAATACAAAGTAGAAACTGTCACACTAGAAAATGGCACCACAATGCTTTGCTAAAATTGTGGTTTTGATGTTGGCAGGAGCATGTATAGTAAAATGTAACCTAAAGGTGGGAGAGCCAAATTGCTCTCTGAGCCAGGGGACTGGCCAAAGGGAAACAGGCACCAACAGAAAGTAGGTATATGATCATTCAGAAGCAATAACATGTGTCAGAGGGAACCTAGGGTGTTACAACTGCACAGGCAAGTTTGTAAATTTAAAATCTAACCCATGCGGACCCTGTAAGGATTATAAATATAAGATAAACTGCCGAGCGGGGCCCCAGTTAGGAGAAGGATATGTTATGAATTGCGATGACCAGGTACTGAGGTGGGCCACCTACTATGGCAATATAACTACCCCAGCACCAACAACCACTCCTGTGTCAGAAACGGTTAGCCATAATTTGATCACCACTGAAACTACTGCCACTTCAGTAACTACCCCGGGGCCCACGGAGTGTCTCAGAAACAACACAGACACAGTGTCTCTAAGTACGGGATTGGTGGCAATACCTGAAAGAGAAAGAGTAGTGATAATACCAGGGTACACAAATGTAAAGATAGTAGTAAATCTGACCAAACTCAATATGCCAGAATGGTGCCCTAATGGACTAAGGAACTTGCATACTAAACTATTAAGAGAAGAAGTTAGCCAAACAGGATTAAAATTGAAGGTTGAAAGGAAGAATTAGTAAGTGCCACGACCACAAACCCCACTCAAAAGCACCGTGAGAAAAGAGGTATTCCAGAGGTAGCAGGAATAGGATATGCAGCAGGAACTGCCACGGGAAATACCTTAGATATAGATACGTTGCAAACAGAGATTGACAAACTAGAGGCCCGTATGAAACAGATAGTTCAGGAACAATATAATGTCCAAGGAGAATCAGCCCAGACTAGCAAGCCATTAACTGTCCTTATCCAGTAAGGGTTAAAACACCTGAAGCCAGTAACAAATACAATAAATGTACTTCAACACCTCTTTGTCCTTTTGTCTATGACATCTTTTGGCTATCTCCACCTATCACTGGCCCTCTATCCAGCTCTACTTGTCCCACCACCCCACCCCCCTTAAACCAGCTTATATTTCACCTCTTTTCTATTTTTCCTTAGTTCTGTTGAAGAGTCATACGGGCTCAAAACGTTAACTGTGTTTCTCTCCGTAGATGCTGCCAGACCTGCTGAGTTTTTCCAGGTATTTTTATTTTTGTTTTGGATTTCCAGCATCCGCAGTTTTTTGCTTTTATTTACAATAAATGCACTGACAGAGCGAGAGGAAGGTGAGGAAACGAACGAAACAAGGGATGCCATATGCACCTTGTATGGGTCTTGGGTGCTGGCTCAGGTGGACAAAAATTTACTACAGCTTAAAACCCATCAAGTACCAGATTGGTTAGGAGAAAGGGCTTTATAGAAATAGACAGGATCCCTCTTGACGAATGTTAAGGACGTCTCCCTAGCAACCCGCGTTCCTCACCACGCTAAGAATAATGCAAAGAGGGAAATAATAATTTTAGGAATGGTTTTGCATATACCAAAAACTAAGGATAATATATTAAGATCACGATTATATAGAATTGAGAATATTTTCCCATGTACTAGTAATCCTCCAAGCATTGGTTATAGTCATTTTGATCATCCTAGCGATTGTCTTAAAGAAAAAGATCAATGCTTGGACGGTAAACCGACTTAAGACTTGAACAAAAATACCTGGAAAAACTCAGCAGGTCTGACAGCATCTGCGGATAGGAGCACAGTTAACGTTCCGGGTCCGAATGGCCCTTCAACAGAACTAAGTAAAAATAGAAGAGAGGTGAAATATAAGCTGGTTTAAGGGGGGGGGAGGGGTGGGGGGGACAAGAAGAGCTGGATAGAGGGCCAGGGATAGGTGGAGATAACCAAAAGATGTTACAGACAAAAGGACAAAGAGGTGTTGAAGGTGATGATATTATCTAAAGGAATGTGCTAATTAAGGGTAGAAAGCAGGACGAGCAAGGTACAGATAGCCCTAGTGGGGGTGGGGTGGGGGGAAGGGATTGAAATTGGCTAAAAGGTAGAGATAAAACAATGGATGGAAATACACTTAAAAATAATGGAAGTAGGTGGGAAAAGAAAAATCTATATAAATTATTGGAAGGAAACAAAAAGGAGGGGGAAAATCGGAAAGGGGGTGGGGATGGAGGAGAGAGTTCATGATCTAAAATTGTTGAACTCAATATTCAGTCCGGAAGGCTGTAAAGTGCCTAGTCGGAAGATGAGGTGCTGTTCCTCCAGTTTGCGTTGAGCTTCACTGGAACAGTGCAGCAAGCCAAGGACGGACATGTGGGCATGAGAGCAGGGTGGAGTGTTGAAATGGCAAGCAACAGGGAGGTCTGGGTAATACTTGCGGACAAAGCAGAACACCTTCGGTCTGACTTTCAGAGGAAGGTTTTTCTTAATTTCACAGAATGAATGCAAATTACTTAAATATATAGTATGTGGGATTTGTGCCATAGTTATACTGCAGTGTAAGCATAAATGAGATTCCACTCAGGAATTTCACTTAACATATACTTGAGTTTCTGCCATATTGCCTTCCGTTCTGCCTGTCACAATTCTTATGTTGCTCAGCATTTGAATAATCCTCTTGTCTTTGTTAATGTGGGTTCACAGCCTTTACAACATCTCCAGACTTGTCAATCTGTTATCAAGTTAAATGGAGTCTTCAACATTTTCAGATATATGAAAACAGGTATGGCTCAGCACAATCTATATCACATGCCATGATGAGAATCATTCACGTATAAACAATGTTTGAACCAATTGCAAGAATACACATAACCAAGCCTATCCCTAGGCTAGCCTATCACTAGTTCTGATGAAGTGTCATACGGACTCGAAACGTTAACTGTATTCCTCTCCGCAGATGCTGTCAGACCTGTTGAGTTTTTCCACCTATTTTTGTTTTTGTTTTAGATTTCCAGCATCCGTAGTATTTTGCTTCTATCACTAGGCTTATTTTGTTTCCGAGAAAGGCAATCATAAATTTAACTGAAAGAAAAATAAATCTCATAACCCATTAATATGTTTCACCTAGATTGAAAATCTTCACTTGCAATATAAACTATTTGTTAAAAATGTGATACATTATACCATTTAGGTAGATCATTGTAATATAGTAGCCAGAAGGTTTTCAGCAGAATAAACATGTTTACTCCCATTCACATATCTTTTGCTTACCTGAAGCCAATCAATGGTTTACTTTTATTTAATGAATGACAAAATGTTCTGTGAAAGTTGTGGCACTTTAAGTTTTGACCAAAGTGTATGAATTGGAATTTTAGTAGAATAGAACGAATCTTCAGTTTTGTTCTTTTGTTCATTCGCTGTAGGCTTGCATACAATTTTTATAATTTTCATGACAGTCCCTAAATTGTATGGCATGAGAAACCACAGCCAGTCAAATATTTGTTGCCTCTCCTTACATACACACAATTCAAATGGACGAATGTGGAGTTAGACTGAACAAATCTAACACAACTAAAATTGTTTGAACTATGCCAAGACAAAGATTAATATCAAACATAGGAATCAACATAACCATTTATTGTGGTATTGCCACATTTTAAGATTTTGGATTAGGTCACCATAAGGGACCTTGGTATAATATGTGTTAAAATGTTACTCTTGAGCAAAACATAGCTTTGAGGGTTTGAATTCACAGGGCAGTATCTGGTAGGTGTCATATGGGAACTCTGAACCAGCATACAGCAACAATGAAAGATAACTTCATGTTCCAGTAATCATTCACACTTCTACCGCAACAACTCTATTCAGTTGGCCTCAGCAGGGGTCATTGCTGAGTCAGGCTAGTGGACTCTGCTGGGAATCATCAGTTAATATCGGGGTAAGACTTTGGAACCTGAGAGAGCTATAAAAATTAGGGCCTGACAAGCAGTGAAATGCTGTGAGAAGTATGGAAATATAAGATATATTAGAAAATTAGCTTTAATGCAAGCAAGATTTGAATGGTGTATTGCATGAAGACAATATCGACAACTTCCATTTATTTGGCACCATTAATGTATTAAAATGCCCCAAGGTGCTTCACAGGAGTGTTAACAAACAAAGTTTGTCACTGAGCCAATAAGGAGAAATTCGGACAGGTGACAAAAAGCTTTGATCATAAAGGTAGCTTTTGAGAAGCTTACTAAAACCTACCTCGTAAATGAACATCGTTTATGAACCTGAGCATTGAACATTGGGAGATTATTTGACCATGACCTTTAACACGATCAAGTTTGACCCTGGCCTCCATCAACTTTTATGTCTGTGCAATTCCAGTAAGATTTGTAGATTAGTCATCATAAGAACTTTGACTAATTTGCCTGTTCACAACATCCAAAGATCATGACATTTGACCAAAAATCCTAAAGAGAATGCATAGCTCAAATAATTAGTGATGCTTGTTTGGAAGGGCTACTGGGTCTCACAGTATGAAGGAACTGTTTTGACATCTTCAGTGGAAGTTAAGTTGTCTCTTGGATTAACACTGCAGTCAAGAAATTACAGTTGGTGATATTAGTTGACGAAGCTTGGTGCATTGGTGTCTCATTCCTTTGTCAGCTATTTCAATGGAGGCATTAGCACATTTACTTTAATAAAAGCAAAATACTGCAGATGCTGGAAATCTGAAATAAAAATAGAAAATGCCAGCATTTGTCTTCATTACTTCACTGAAACAGTTGGCAACTTCGGGAGTTCAGACATGCGCAGAGTAACGCGGATATCTAGAACTTGATGTTAGTGAGTCTATGCTCCTCCTTTGTAGAGTGCCTTGTAGAGTTCCCATAGCTTGCCATCTCCCTTGAAATCTGTAGTAACTGAAGGTATAGCCTCTCCTACTGCCTATCAGGTGTCGCGTGATTGATCCTGAAGGCTTCAACCAATAAGCCCTAAAATGCTTGCATGAAGCTATACCTGGTGGCCTGGCATTGACAGTGACATTGAAAGAATGATCAAGCACTGTCTCCATTATCAGCAACAACAGAATTTGCCTGTTTCAGCTCCATTTTATCCGTGGGAGTGGCTTGGTCGACCCTGGGTTAGACTACATATTGACTATGTAGTACCATTCTTAGGTACCATATTTTTATTGATTGTAGATGCGCATTCTAAATGGATGGATGTGTATGAAGTCAGATCACTGAATTGAGCACAACAATCGAAAATCTGTGTCATAGTTTTAGTATACATGGCCTACCGGAAGTCATCGTTTCTGATAATGGTATAGTCTTTACCAGTACAGAGTTTCAGAGATTCATGAGTTTAAATAGAATCTGACATATTAAAACAGCACTATATCATCCCTCATCAAATAGTTTAACTGAAAGAGCAGTGCAACCTTTCAAATCTGGGATGAAGAAGTTATCAGAAGGTACTCTAGAAACTTGACTTTCCCGCTTTCTTCTCAACTATCGTACAATGCCTCATTCAACTATGGGTTCAACACCATCTGAATTATTGATGAAAAGCCGCCTACGTTCAAGGTTAAGTCTGGTGTTTCCAAACTTAGAGGGGAAGGTAGAGAAGAATCAGAGTAATCAAAAATTGAATCATAATATTCATAGCAAAGCTTGAAGGTTTACTGTAGGAGACACAGCTTTTGTGTGGTACTTTTGAAGTGGACCCTTGTTGGGTTCCTGGTACAATTTTCTCAGAAACTGGTCCCTTGTCCTCCCAGGTGGAAGTGGAAGACTGAATTGTTCGAAAACATGTGGACCATCTTTGGAATAGAGAGACATTCCAGCAACCAGCTATTCCGCCTGTGATTAATGTTGAACCATTAATCCCTGAGGTGACAGATCAACCTAGAATAGACATGCCTGATGTCTCTGTAGAGTTGTCAAACCTTGAACTGCCACTTTCTAATGATTTATCTAGCACTGCAGTTCCTGATCACGTCGATCCTGTGGAAGAACCTGCTGCTCTAACCAAATAAGGTAACCACCTCAGAGGCTTAATCTTTAATCACCTGAGTTTTATGTATGTATATGTTGTCGGGTATTCAAATGTTCTCTGTAAATAGAAATTGTAAAATACTAAAGGAGGAGGAAATGTAATAACTGAAGATATAGCCTCTCCTACTGTCTATTGGGGGTTACGTGATTGTCCTTGGAATGCTCCGGCCAATGAGCCCTAAGTGCAGGTAATTAGGGGTGGGTGGGTGGGGGGGGGGGAAATTCTTGTCGAGGACCTGGTTCAACCATGTAGTAGCTGAAAAGCTCTCTGTAATAAAGTTAACTGTTTCTTGTTGAAACCTGTCCAGTACGTCAAGTTATTACACAATCATGGCTTGGTTAAACTTTCTACTTCTACACTGTTAGCTGCACTGTAAAAACAATTGAAAAAGTTACACATTGCTGAATGAAAGGTAACTGGGCTTTTAATATACCTCTGTTCCTTCGCTGCCACTGGGTCAAAATCCTGGAACTCCCTCCCTAACAGCACTGTGGGTGGACCTACACCATGTGCACTGCAGCAAAAGGCAAGAAAGCAGCTCACCACTACCTTCTCAACTGCAATTGGAGTAAGGCAATAAATGCTGGCCTAGCCAGCGATGCCTGCATCCCATAAATGAATAATAAAAGCTAACTTCATAACAATTGCTAAATGCCTCCACTGGCCCTGCTGTGTCAGTCATGGCTCAGTTGGTTGCACTTTTTGCCTTTGAGTCACAGGTTCTGTTCAAGTCCCACTCTAGTACAGAGAACGTGTTGCACTGTTGGAGATGCTAAACTAAATTTGGCCTCTAAGGTGGATGTAAAAGATCCCACGGCACTATTCAAAGGAGAGTAGGGGAGTTATCCCTGGTGTCCTATTCAATATTTAATCCCTCAGTCAGCATCACAAGAAAACAGGTTTACCTAGTCATTATCATATTTCCACTGGGAGTTTGCTGAGTGCAAATTAGCTGTCAGATTTCCTATATTACACTGTGACTACACTACAAAAAGCAATTAATTGGCTGTAAAGCACTGTGTGATGTATGGTGGTTGTAAAAAGTACTATATAAACACAAGCCTTTGCTTCTTTTTCTTTCTGAAAGGCTAATTTTACATTTGTGGAATGTCAAATTTCTTCACAATGCTAAAAAATTTATAAAGCCATTTTTCAACAGTCTGTTTATCTTTATTTTAGCTTCCAGCATTCATTTATTTCGCTATCTGAAATTTAAACTAAAAGTGAATGGCTTTCCGTGCTTTTAACTTCCTGGTTTGCCTTGTTTGAATCTTGTTTGATTGATTGCCTGCCTGCTCGCTGACATCTCTGCTGCTGCAAGCCAGGGCTTCTCCTTGACCTCACACCAGATTTAAACTGCTACCAGGAAAGGGAAAATTCCTGCCACAGAGCTTGCTAGGTCTTTTGTGGAACAAAAACAGAGAATGCTGGAAAACCTCAGCAGGTCTGGCAGCATCTGTGGAGAGAGAAACAGAGTTGACATTTCGAGTCCGCATAACTCTTCTTCAGGTCTTTTATGGGCAGCTTTCTCTGAGACCAGTGGTGAGAGCCCTTACTTTGCCACTGACTGCAAAACCTGGATAATTGTTTTATGCCATTGCCCAATAATATCAGTAACTTCTAAGTTTCTATCTCTACTGATGTTAATTTAGTACATATCACCTTGGGCTGACATCAATGCAGTCATTGACACTCACTATTTAAACAAAACATATAAAACTGATGGCTTAGTGAGTTTGCTAAATATAGTTTGTGAAATATGGCAACTTGACACATATGTTCTTAGAAGACATCGTTACCTATTTGAGTCATTTGCTCAGATATTTTCTTCACCTCAGCAATAATGATAACTGGAGTATACCTTTTCTCCCTATGAGCTGGCATATACCTTAAACCTCTCCAGCTCTATGTCCTCACTTAAGATGCTCCTCTAAAGCTACCTCTTTGGCTGAGTTTTTGGTCACTTGCCTAATATCTTTTTCTTTGGCTCCGTGTCTATGATTTTGTCGGATTATACTCTTGTGAAGCACTTTGGGACCTTTTCCTAAGTTAAAGGTGCTGTTGTAAATGCAAGCTGCTTTGTTTACATCTCATTCCTTTCTTATTATACAGAATCATTAACCTATTCACTTTTCATGAGTTAACAGCTGTTCTAAGCTAGTAGACAGACATGTTACTGTGTTTATTGTTATTATTATTATTACCAATAGTAATTTCGACATGTGCCTACTTACAAAGTGGCTAGTAGGTGGGTTATAGCTATCTATAATAAATGAGAGGAGTATGTTTATGTAAATTTTATTCCAATTTGTTAATGTTTTTATTCTCTCTTTATTTCATCATCATAAATCAGCCTAGATAACTAGTGTTAAGCAGAGGATTATTTTTAACAGTTCGTGAATGAGGGGACAGATTTGATTGCATTTATCATGGTTATAGTTTCCTATCCTCTTAGAACAGATGCTAGAAGCCAAACTAAATTAAAACTTGACATAAAGGCTTTTTGAGAATCATTGGGGAGAATTTTGGCGGATGGACACACGCTTGATCCGACCAGCGTAAAATGACGCGTGATATTTCGGTTGGTGGACGTGTGCTGGAGTCGGCAATGTGCCCGCCGACAATTAAAAGGCCTATTAAGGCCATTAGCAATGTTACTAAATGTTATTTTTCGCTGCCTGTCCAACCTTACGGTTGGCGGGCAGGCAAAAAGGCCAAGTGGTCTCTGCATTTTTTTAGGAAACTTCATCCATGAGCGGGATGAGATTTCCAACAGCTAATAAAAATAAAATAACAATTTTAAAATTTAATTAACAACATGTCCCTGCTCAAGTGACAGAGTCACAATTGAGGGACATGTTTTATAACATTTTAGAAACCTTTATTTTTTTATTTTTAAAAATGTTCATCTCCCTCAGGCATCTCTGTGCCTTAATTGGCCCGCCAGCTTGAAATCACGGTCCAGCCCCAATCGCGGGTGGCGGTTGGGTTCCCAACCACTCCCGCCGCTCCCACTTAGCCTGCCCGACGAGGGAAAAATCCTCCCCATCGTTTTGGAAATGGGCTGGAGACAACAAAGCTAGTTCCACTGGTATCTCTTGAAGTTGTTCTTACATTGGAGTTTAATTAGCAAAAAGCTGGAGGCTGCGAAGGTGAGGAATTTTTGCAGCTTTTCCCCCTGGCTCCAACGACCCCAACATTATTCTTCTAAATCTGCTGTGGCCTTGTTTTCTTCCCCTGCTCACACAGAAGGAGTACAACAATAGTTCATGGGTCAAGAACACTTCTCTTCCTTGGGGTTCGGTTCCCACAATCCTGCAGTCTTACCTAGGAAAAGATGACAACTTCTGACAAAAACGTACGTCAGCAGATGTGGTACCTAGTCAATGACAGATTAAATTAGTCAGGCTAGTCTTCTGTTTAACAGTATGTAACAAGAGAACATATACATTAAAATCCTGTTACAACAGGAACCATGGTCAACTTTTGGATTTCAGTGATCTATTGTCACAGCATTTTTGGGTTCATGCTTTTATGTGACTGAGCCAATTGGAGTTTGTTGCTTATGTTAATCAATGGAAAATAATTTTTAGATGTAGGTACATCTAAGTACACACAATAAAATAATCACATTGACTCCAAAACTAGCTCCACATGTTAACCTGACCATAAATTGAAAAGACAAAATGATTTCCAACCCATGGCAAATTGAGCAGACAGGTCATTTTTTGTTTCGTTGTGAAAACATATTGTATATACTTTGTACTATTTCGGTAATTTCTAAAGAAAATATATTAACTTCTTTGCCCTTTAATTCATGGAAGTGCAGCACTGAAATACTGCCGCTTTCTTTGCCCCCCTACCCTCACATAAGACACATTAAGTCAATGGGTGAATTGGTCTTTGGAAGTCGTGTAACGGAACAGAATATCAGACAGCACGTAAAATGGACCGCCAATTTGCTATTGCCCATTTTGCACTCCTGCTGAAGGACAAGTTAGCCCCCATTGGCTTCTAAGAAAAATGATTCTCTCTACAACAATGTGTCTCTATTGCAGTCTGATGTAAAAATGTAATTACATTTCAGAATGAAATAATACTCATCAAATAAATTAAAGGCATTGTAAAACAGTAAGGTAACATAATCTCCTCAAAAGCAATATAATGCAGTTACTACACTTACTGGTTAATGTATGATCCAAAGCATCACGTTAGCCTTTCTATTTTTAAGGAGGACAATTGCCATTTTAAGAAGAGAATTTCAAACTTTCAATTTTGAAGGAGACTCATGCTATTTTTTGTTTCTAAGGTAGTGAAAGTAATTTTCACTTCCGCTGCCTGTCCATTAAGTAACTGGACTGATTTTTCTTTCTATTGGGAAGTAAACATTTTCTATAACATATTTATATAAATGACTTGGATGAAGGGACAGATGGTATGGTTGCTAAATTTGCTGATGATACAATGATAGGTAGGAAAGTAAGTTGTGATATAAGGAGGCTACAAAGTGACATAAATAGGTTAAGTGAGTGGTCAAAGACTTGGAGCAGAATTTCACCCATGTCAGGTGGGCTTGGTGGAGGTGGTTGGGAAGACGACTGCCACCCGCGATCGGGGCCAGAAGGTGATTTCACACTGGTGGGCCAATTAAGGCATGCCCAGCATGAAACGTGAGTGGCAGCACTGAGCGGTGCCTTTGTGGGTGGGAGGGGGAGGGGGGGGGGGGGGGGGTGGGGGGGCGGTGTAGTGTGGAGCGCTTCCGGCTGAGCGCGACCTTCGCGCATGTGTGCGAGTGCGTGCTTCATTTTGCCTCAGGGGGATGAAGCATTATTAAAAAAATAAAGAAAATAAAAACGTAATGAAACATGTCCCCTCATGTGACTCTGTCACATGAACAGGGACATGTTATTAATTAAGTTTTAAATTTTTTATTTTATTTATATTTGCTTTAGGAAACCTCATCCCGTCCGTGGATAAGGTTTCCTAAAAAGTGCAAAGGCCACTTGTCCAGCGAATATCAGACCAGCAAAAAATTCAAGTTAAGTAATAATTTAATGGCCTTAACAGGCCTTTTAGTTATCAGCGGGCGAGCTACTGACTTCGCGTGCGCCTACCGAATTAAATATCGTGCGACTGCGTGTTGACATCGGAACGCTCGCCTGACATCAATGCGCGTCATTTTACGCTTGAGTGGGTCGGGCGCATGCCCGCCGAGCTAAAAATTTTATCCCTGGCAAATGGGGTATAATGTGGGAAAATGTGAAATTGTCCAGTTTGGCAGGAAGAATGAAAAAGAAGCATATTATCTAAATGTTGAGAGATGGCAGAGCAAGTAATTAGGAAAGCTAATAGAATGTCATCATTTATTGCGAGGGGAATTGAATACAAAAGTAGGGAGGTTATGCGTCAGTTATACAGAGCATTAGTGAGACCACATCTGGAGTACTTTGTAGAGTTTTGGTCTCCTTATTTAAGGAAATGTGTAAATATGTTAGAAGCAGTTCAGAGAAGGTTTACTAGACTAATACCAGGAATGGGCAGTTTGTCTTAAGATGGACAGGTTAGGCTTGTATCCACTGGAGTCTAGAAGAATAAGAAGTGACTTAATTGAAACCTTTAAGATCCAGAGGGTATTGACAGGGTGGATATGGAGAGGATGTTTCCTCTTGTGGGAGAATCTAGAACTAGGCATCTCTGTTTATAATTATGCGGTCACTCATTTAAGACAGAGATAAGGTTTTTTTTCTCTCAGAGGGTAGTGAGCCTTTGCAACTCTCTTTCGCAAAAGGCAGTGGAAACAGGGTATTTGAATATTTTTAAGGCAGAGCTTGATAGATTCTTGATTAACAAGTAGGTGAAAGGTTATTTGGGGTAGGTGAGAGGTTACAATCAGATCAGCCATGATCTTATTGAAAAGCGAAGCAGGCTTGAAAGGGGCGAGTGGCCTACTTCTGCTCCAACTCGTATGTTCGTATAACGGGCAGACAATCGACTCTTCCAATTTACCCCTCAAAATGTGACAGTAAAAATCATCCCTATTGTTTTACATTAGTGTGGCGTGAAGCCATGTATTCAATTCTCCTCGCAATAAATAATGACATTCTATTAGCTTTCCTAATTACCGGGAAGGCGATGACATAGTGGTACTGTTGCTGGAATAGTAATCCAGAGACCCAGGGTAATGCTCTGGGGACCCACCACAGCAGATGGTGAAATTTGAATTCAATAAAAAAATCTGGAATTAAAAGTCTAATGATGATCATGAAACCATTGTTGATTGTTGTAAAAAAATCCATCTGGTTCACTAATGTCTTTTAGGGAAGGAAATCTGTTCTCCTTACCTGGTCAGGCCCACACGTGACTCCAGACCCACAGCAATGGTGCCACACCAGCAATGTGGTTGACTCTTAAATGCCATCTGAAATGGCCTAGCAAGCCACTCAGTTGTAACAACTTGCTACAAAGTCACAAAAAGGAATGAAACCGGACGGACCACCCACCATCGACCTAGGCACCGGAAACGACAACAGCAACCTCAGCCCTGTCGACCCTGCAAAGTCCTCCTTACTAAATCTGGGAGCTAGTGCCAAAATTGGGAGAGCTGTCTCACGGAATCATACCTTACAGATAATGTCCCAGACACAACCATCACCATCCCTGGTTGTATCTTGTCCCACCAGCAGGCCAGGCCCAGCAAAGGTGGCGGCACAGTGGAGATACAGTTGGAGGGAGTCCTCAACATTGACTCTGGACTCCATGAAGCCTCATGGCATTAGGTCAAACATGGGCAAGGAAATTTCCTGCTGATTACCATGTACCGCCCTCTCAGCTGATGAATCAGTGCTCCTCCATGTTGAAAACCATTTGGAGGAAGCACTGAGGGTGGCAAGGGCTCAGAACGCATTCTGGATGGGGGCCTTCAATGTCCACGACAATATCAGTAGGAGTGACCACCGCACAGTCCTTCACATTGAGGACACCCTTCATCGCGTTGTGTGGCACTACCACCATGCTAAATGGAATAGATTTTGAACAGATCTAGCAACTCAAGACTGGGCTTCCATGAGACGCTATGGGCCATCAGCAGCAGTAGGATTGTACTCGAACACAGTCTGTAACCTCATGAAGCAGCATATCCCCCACTCTACCATTACCATCAAGTCAGGGGATCAACCCTGGTTCAATAAAGAGTGCAGGAGGGTATGCCAGGAGCAGCACCAGACATACCTAAAAGTGATGTGTCAACCTGGTGAAAGTTTAAAACACGACTACTTACATGCCAAACAGCATAAGCAAGTGATAGACAGAGCTAAGAGATCTAACAACCAACGGATCAGATCTAAGCTCTGCAGTCCTGCCACGTCCAGTCGTGAATGGTGGTGCACAATTAAACAACTCACTGGAGGAGGAGGCTCCATAGATATCCCCATCCTCAATGATGGGGGAGCCCGACACATCAGTGCAAAAGATAAGGCTGAAGCATTTGCTACAATCTTCAGCCAGAAGTGCCAAGTGGATGATCCACTTTGGCCTCCTTCGGAGATCCCCAGCATCACGGATGCCAGTCTTCAGCCAATTTGATTCAATCCACATGATATCAAGAAATGGCTGAAGGCACTGGATACTGCAAAGGCTATGGGCCCTGACAATATTCCGGCAATAGTACAGAAGACTTGTGCTCTAGATGTTGCTGCGCCCCTAGCCAAGCTGTTCTAGTACAATTACAGCACTGGCATCTATCCGGCTATGTGGAAAATTTCCCAGGTATGTCCTATACTCAAAAAGCAGGACAAATCCAACCTGTCCAATTACCGCCCCATCAGTGTACTCTCCATCATCAGTAATGTAATGGAAGGGGTCATCAACAGTGCTATCAAGCGGCACTTGCTTAGCAATAACCTGCTTGCTGATGTTCAGTTTGGGTTCCGCCAGGGCCACTCAGCTCCTGAACTCATTACAGCCTTGGTTCAAACATGGACAAAAGAGCTGAATTCCAGAGGTGAGGTGAGAATGACTGCCCTTGACATCAAGGCAGCATTTGACTGAGTGTGGCACCAGGGAGCTCTAGCGAAACTGGAGTCAATGGGAATCAGGGGGAAAACTCTCCGCTGGTTGGAATCATACCTAGCACAAAGGAAGATGGTTGTGGTTGCTGGTGCTCAGCTCCAGGACATCACTGCAGGAGTTCCTCAGGGTAGTGTCCTCGGCCCAACAATCTTCAGCTGCATCATCAATGACCTTCCTTCCATCATATGGTCAGAAGTGGGGATGTTCGCTGATGATTGCACAATGTTCAGCACCATTGGTGACTCCTGAGATTCTGAAGCAGCCCATGTTCAAATGCAGCAAGACCTGGACAATATCCAGGCTTGGGTTGACAAGTGGCAAGTAACATTCACACCACACAAGTGTCAGGCAATGACCATCTCCAACAAGAGAGAATCTAACCATCGCCCTTGATTTTCAATGGCATTACCATCACTGAATCCCCCAATATCAAAATCCTGGGTGTTACCATTGACCAGAAACTGAACTGGACTAGCCATATACCTACTGTGACTACAAGAGCAGGTCAGAGGCTAGGAATCGTGCAATGGGTAACTCACCTCCTGACTCCCCAAAGCCTGTCCACCATATACAAGGCACAAGTCAGGAATGTGATGGAATACTCTCCACTTGTCAGTATGGGTGCAGCTCCCACAACACTCAAGAACTTGACACGTCCAGGACAAAGCAACCCGCTTGATTAGCACTACACCCGCAGACATTCACTCCTTCCACCACCGACGCACAGTAGCAGCAGTGCGTACCACCTACAAGATGCACAGCAGGAACTCACCAAAACCCCTTCAGCAGCACCTTCCAAACCCAAGACCACTACCATCTAGACAGACAAAAGCAGCAGATAGATGTGAATACCATCACCTGGAAGTTCCCCTCCAAGTCACTCACCATCCTGACTTGGAAATATATCGCCGTTCCTTCACTGTCGCTGGGTCAAAATCCTGGAACTTCCTTCCTTGCAGCACTGTGGGTGTACCTACACCACATGGACTGCAGCGATTCAAGAAGGCAGCTCACCACCACCTTCTCAAGGGCAACTAGGGTTGGGCAATAAATGCTGGTCCAGCCAGTGAAGCCCACATCCCATGAATTAATTTTTTTAAAAAGCAATAGTTTTTGTTTTAGCAATAAACTATTTTTTTCTGATGTTTTAATATTGTCTTCATGTCATGGAACATCCTTCCATCCTGATGTGTGTGTGAATGCTTGTGCTATCGGTGTGATTTTCCTGGGTTTTTTCTATACCAAATAGCATCTAAAAAATGGTCATCAGGCACAGGAAATAGATACTAATCCCTTTAACAGCATTTGACTCACAACTATGTGACATTTCAGGTTTTTTTTCTGCCTGACTATGTCTGAAGAGCAAAATGAGTTGCAGTGACGTGTACCCTTCACTTTCTGTTCTAGCACCACAAACCATTCAGGCAAAAACATCTCCCAAAATACTGAAGGAAAAGATAATTGTCCCCCTTTACATCGTAACATGAATTGTTAATGGCACTGGTTTCATTTAATTAATATAATAAGTCATAGTAAATTTGGAGAAAGTAATGAAATTAAAATTTAATTAACTATTTAGATGACAGTCAAAAAACTACAAGTTTTATTAGTACTGCTAACAACATTGTCTCAAAGTTTTCATGAAGTTATGTTTTTTTTGGTTCACTCATGGAATGTGGGCGTCACTGGCTGGGCCAGCATTTATTTTACATCCCTCGTTGCCCTTGAGAAAGTGGTGGGGAGCTGCCTCCTAGAACTGCTGCAGTCCATGTGGTGTAGGTACGCCCTCAGTGCTGTTAGGGAGGGAGTTCCAGAATTTTGTCCCAGCGACAGTGAAGGAACGGTGATATATTTCCAGTTCAGGACATTGAGTGACTTGGAGGGGGACCTCCAGGTGTTGGCTTTCTCGTGTATCTGCTGTTCTTGTCCATCTAGATGGTAGCAATTGTGGGTTTGGAAGGTGCTGTCTAAATAGCCTTGGTGAGTTTCTGCAGTGCATCTTGTAGATGGTACACACTGCTGCTACTGTGCGTCGGTGGTGGAAGGAGTGAATATTTGTGGATGGTGTGCCAATCAAGCGGGTTGCTTTGTCCTGGATGATGTCAAGCTTCTTGAGTGTTTTTGGAGCTGCACTCATCCAGGCAAGTGGGGAGCATTCCATTACACTCCTAACTTCTGCTTTGTAGATGGTGGACAGGCTTTGGGGAGTCATGAATGAGTAACTGACTGCAGGGTTCCTAGCCTCTGACCTGCTGTTGTAGCCATAGTCTTTATATGGTTAGTCCAGTTAACTTTCTGGACAAAGGTAACCCCCAGGATATTGGTAGTAGGGTTTCAGTGGTGGTAATGCCATTGAACATCAAGGCATTAGATGGTTAGATTCTCTCTTGTTGGAGATGGTCATTGCCTGGCACTTGTGTGGTGCGAATGTTACTTGCCACTTGTCAGCCCAAGCCTGGATATTGTCCAGGTCTAACTACATTTGGACATGGACTGCTTCAATAAAATGTTTAATAAAACCCTGTGGGCAGCCAGCAGAGTAAGGTATGTTTACAGCTTTTTTTAATGAGTTGTCCCACAAAGAAAGTTTCAGCTGCTCCTGCCCCCAGACCTTTTCCCATATTGCTACTCTTGCGACCCTCCTGAACCAACTCTGCCATTTCACCTTACCTCACTGGTGGGAGATCTTCAGAGGCCCAAAGCTGGCTCTGGACATCCATTACAGCTGGCAGCTGGCAGCTATTCTATGGGATATTATTGAGGCCACACATTAAAATGAACCAATAATTTCACTACAGCTGCTGGGTGCTGGGCAGCCATGCGTTTGCTGGTTTGTCGCTGAGGGATAAAGTTCCTCCTAAAGTCTCAGATTGTTCTAATGTGTGAGAACAGTTCAATGGACATGCAGGATAGTACTGTGGTAATATCTAATTATTACTCATCATTGTATTATTGTTCAGTAAAGCATTGATGATCAGGTTTGTTTATTTAACTGAAAGAAATTGCTTTTACTTCTAAGAGGAAAGATTATTTTGGTGATTAGCAGTCCTGTCCATCTCATTGATAAATATGTAGCTCTCGCTTGTTTACCAGTAGGGACTGTTCCTTTATGCTTGACTGCAATCTTTCTTTAAGACAATTCAAACCCTGCTCACAATGACCTTTGTGATTTCACCCCATATCAATCAAAGTAACTTGGAATGATAACCTTGTTTGCTCAGATCCTGGATCACCGAGAATTCCATTGCAGCCACCATGTTGATTGATTATCCCTCCATAAAGGGCTAAAGTACAGCCGATCATTGTTAGAACATGCTACCATATATCAGAGATGGTTCTCTATTCTGCTTGGTCCCTTGTCCAGCATATTGCTCAAGGTGGTCATGACTTGTAGGTATTTTGTTCAGACTCCAACAACCTCACCTCAGAAAGAGCTGCTGTAACCTCCATGGTCACATGTCCCTAAATCTCTCCTTGACCTTTCTCGTACACTGCTCAGTCAGTTAAGCTTCTACATCGCCCATGTTCAGAGAATATTCACATGTTGGTGATTCAAGTGCAGAGTCCCAGGTGATGCTATATCTGCCCTGATGCCATGTACGGTGGCAATAGTTGTTTATGCAGTTTCTGTGAGGATTTGTGGTAAAGTTGTGCTCTGTATTTGCAAATGTCCAGACACATCAATGTAGAGATGTTTGTGGAGTGCTATATGTCCAAATCAATACTGTGTTTCATACAAAGTTATGCAAAACAGATTATCTCGTCCATGAAACAAGCAATCATGGTAACAGCATATTGTGGGCTAAACTCCATGGCCCAAAACTTCTGATGTCCGGAGCGGCAAAACCTGGACTTGAGTCTGTGTTGCATGTCAGGACCGTGTGGCAGTCCTGGAGTGCTGTGATTGACAGGGAAGTTTAAGCTTCCAATGGGCTCAGGTAGGCTGCCCTTCACGAAAATCTCCGACACTGAGCTCACGGTCAGAGAATTGGGCCAGGTGTGCAGACCTTAGTTGCATACTTACCTAGGAAAAGCTATGCTGGTTAATGCCAAATGTAACTCAGAGATTAGCGATCGTAACTGAACTGAGCACCACCAACCAACCCCCTCAATCACCGCCACCCACCGACCTGACCCGAATCTCTCACCCACCATTAGCCCCTGACCTGACTAACCCCGACCCGACTACCCCCTGACCTAACCTGACTACCACCCAACCCGACTACACACCCCAACCATACTCGAACCAACTACCCACTCCGACCATACCCCAACCCGACTACTCACCCCAACCATACTCCGACCTGACTACCCACCCCGAACCAACTACCCACCCCAGCCATACCCGAACCGACTACACACCCCAACCATACCCCGACCCGACCACCCACCCCGACCATACCCCGACCCGACTACCCACCCCAGCCATACCCCGACCCGACCACCCACCCCGACCATACCCTGACCTGACTACCCACCCCAACCATACCCTGACCCGACTACCCACCCCAACCATACCCTGACCCGACTACCCACCCCGACCATACCCCGACCCGACTATCCACCTCGACCATACCCCGACCTGCCTACCCACCCCGACCATATCCCGACCTGACTATCTACCCCAACCATACCCTGACCCGACTACCCACCCCAACCATACCCTGACCCGACTATCCACCTCGACCATACCCTGACCCGACTATCCACCCTGACCATACCCCGACCTGACTATCCACCCCAACCATACCCCAACCAACCGCCCACCCCAACCATACCCCGACCCGACTACCCACTCAACCATACCCCGACCCAACTACCCACCCCAACCATACCCCAATCTGACTACCACCCCAACTATATCCTGACCCGACTCCCAACTCAACCCACTTATTCATGCCCCAAACATACCCCTGATCTGACTGCCCACAGCCACTCACCCACTTACTCGCCCACCCACTTGGTCACTTGCCTGTTTTCCCACCCGCTCACCTGCTCACCCTCTCACTCACCCACTCACCCGTCTGCTCACTTGTCTGCCTGCTCGCTTGCTCGCTTGCCCGCTCGCTCACTTGGCCACTTCTCGCCCACCCACCCACACCCCCCCACCCGCCCACTGCTCACTCACTCACTCACTCATGGTCATTCATTGAAAGACTTGAGAGATTTAAGAACTTACTTGAACACAGCAGGTGGTGTTATAAAAAGTGGGGGTGCTCTCCCCTTCCTTCAACTCTTTCGTGCTCACTGAATTTATGCTGGAGAGGTTTTTCTGGCCCATGTCTGCTTCAGCTGGGGTTGGAAGACCCGGCTGAAAATGGAAAGTTCCTTCAGGGTGTAGTGGGCAGTGGCAATGCGCTCAGCATTAGGGTTTGGGTTAGTTCCCAGCATTGCCGCAGAGCAGAAGATCTGGGCCCATATTAATTAAGATGCTCTGAAGAAGAGTGATACGGACTCGTGAACTCTGTTTCTCTCTCCACAAATGCTGCCAGACCTGCTGAGTTTTTCCAGCATTTTCTGTTTTTATGCTAAATATTGAGCCTCAGCTCTCAAGTTCATCATTTGTACAGCCAAGTTCCCTGATGTTCATTTCTTCCTGGAGTCAACAGGTTTGTTTCCAGTTTACAGAGTCGCTAAACACTAATTATTTCAGCTTCATTTTGTATCAACATCTTGCCTTCCTCAAGAGGCAGTACAAACAATTCTTCCCTTAAGGTCCCGAATAGATGATGCTTGAAAACTCACCTCTTGAATAAATCACCTGAGATCACATCCGAAGAATTATTCTGGAGATGGTCTGCAAGTTAAAGCCAAAACATTATCCAAATTTATACACAGTCACTCTTCTTCATCTGAAAAAAGAGGCAAAATTCAACTTTGTTTTAGAAGAAAGAAAGGTTCTTTGGAGAGGAACAAATAAATGCAGTTCCATTAGCTAAGCAGATAGATCTACCTAGAACTTAACTTTGAACCAAAGGGAAAATCCTTTTTTTTTGCCACAAGAATGATTCAGGCTTCTACTAAATTGTTAGAGGTTACTTTTATTACAGCTCTGAAATTCTACAATGCTCATCCTGTTTCAATAGTTATGGTGGCAGAACTCCAATGGAATTTCCAGGTCTATGTTGCCAGGTTAGAAAGAATCTTCACGGCATTGTTATTCCTTGTAACTCAAGTGTTGGTGTGCTTTGCTATGGCACTGCTTGACAACAAGAGCTAGGTTCTGTCAGGCTGGTTCCTAGAAAATTATCACAATACAAGCTAGATCATTGTGTTTTATTCATATGCTTCTGATGTCTACATAGTAATCAACGGCAAACAACAACTAGTGGCATTTAGATAATACCTTTAACTTTGTAAAACATGTCCTCCCCAATCCCTGAAGGTGCTTAATCAGGTTATCATTGATACAACTAAAGTAATTTGGCAGTTGCATAGTTTTATCCTTATTATCTGTGCTATATATACACAAGACTGTTGATTATACAGTAGTGCCTTTTTGGACATTTGAATCATTTATTTGTAGCAAGGTCTTAAGTGCTGACGTATGAGTTAATATTGTTTCATGGTGATGACAGTCTTAGAATGCATGCAACATTTTTAGTTAATTGGTAGCAATAGTAGAGCAGAATAATGTGGATTCTAGAGATCTAAAAGAAAAAAATAAAAATACTGGAAATCCTCAAAGATCATCGACATGAAACGTTAACTCTCTTTCTCTCTCCTCAGATGCTGCCTGACCCATTGAATATTTCCAGCATTTCCTTTTTTTATTTCTAGTTAATCAGTTTAGCTTACTCTGTTTCTGCTATGTAGATAATAAATTCCTATGTGCTTCATTATAGATCACCCTTCACTGTCCACTCAATGAGGTGTGCAATCAAGTCTGTTCACTGTGCATTGGAAATGGTTTGAAAATCAGGGACAGCAGTCAGCCTCAAGGCAGAAGTGACTCTTACATTAGGACACTAATAAAACTATCAGCAACTACACTTGTTACAATTTTCTGCATAGCTCAAAAAATTGCCCCCAGCTTATACCACACTCTATTTTTGGCTACAAATAAGTCAGTATTAGTTAAATGAGAATCTCTTAAAGAAAGACTAAGTGGACTCAAACACGGGAAAAGAATATGTTTATTTCAACGTATGTGTGTGAACTGAATTATCAATGGTTTATTTAAAATTAATCAGTTAACCTCAGCACTTTCCAAGATTCACACATACCTGGTAGAAAATTCAAACTCATATGGTTCTTGATTATTGAAACATGAGAAATTGAAGTGACTGCTTAGAGGTTGAAATCGTTGAAAAATAATGAACAGCAACAGCAAATCTTTTAGCAATGGCTCCTGTAAAAAGAATGCTTTATTTTCTTCCATTCCCCTATACTTTGTGTTCTAGTCCTTCCTTCCATGTTCTTCAAATTAACTTTTCCAACATTTGTGTGAAATTCCTTTGCTATCAACTTTATTGGAGACACTAACATTTTAACAATAATCAAGATGGTGCTCCTTTAAAACAACAAGCAAAAGAGGGTCACAAAGGAAGAGCATAATTTCAGTGTTGTCTCTTTGCTTTTCCCTTCACCCTATCCCTGCCATCTCAGTGACCACCTTAGGAATGAATGCTCAATTTTAAAAAGAAGGAGGACCTTAGGTGTATAAATTTTGCAATTGAGATTTCAAAATAAAATTTTTACTTGATGACCATCTTCTGTTTCCTCCAGTTCCAACAAATTAGGAAGAAACATTTGTTTTGTTAGCAAGATGTACATGATGTGATGACAATGTAATTTGTTCATTTATCTCATGCACAATCATTTGACAGCATGGTTACAAGGTGCTTTCATTGCAAACATTTTTTTTAAAGGACAAAAAAAATGAACCTTCTAAGTTCTGAGATCACACCCATGATATGAATATATAAGTTGTTGAATGCAAATAAATTACTTGTTATTCTGTTGTACTACTCAGAGGGAAAAAAAAAACCATCTGATTCAGGACATTTGATGTGAGATAGAAAGTGTTTGTCAAATATAGTAGGACCTATGTGTCTCCTTTGAGTACAGCTCCCATGAAATGTGATACATTACAATAGGCAAATTAAGTGTGGCTGACAGAACTGCAATGCCACATATTCACAACACTGACAAGTCCTCCATGCAAGAGGCAAATAACGCTCCAGCCCTTAATTCATTCATGCTGGGTAGACTATTTGAATAATATGGAAATATTTATAAAGAGATCATAAGATCATGTCAGACTAAAAGCACAAAATTCCCAATGGTCAGGCTTCCTCAGGGGATTATGGAAGAGGAAAGACTTTACCAATGAAAATTCTTGATGCTTTTGGGGAAAAGGTTATAATAAAATAAATGAGATTGCTTTCCCATCAAACAGTGGATTTTCATTGGTAGCAGTGAATTGTGACAGTTCTTTCATGAATGTGAAATACCATGAGCTTAAGCAGTCACATCTATGAGAGGGTAAATTTATAAGAGGGTGCTTTCTATAACATAAAGTGAATATCCTAGTCCAGCTATATGCTTGGTGGCAAGTTGAAAAAGTTATCCCAATGATCTTTTCTTTGGGGTATGACGCATATAGAAACCAAGAGGTTTCCAACGAAACTAGAGAGAACTCGACATAACTATTGTCTCTTTTTGCCTGATTTGGGGTGCATTCTCTCACCCCATAATAAGTGCCTCTGCTTTCTAGACCATAGAATCTTACAGCCAAGAAGGAGGCCAGTCAGCCCATTATACCTGTGCTAGTTCTCTGAAAGAATTACCAATTAACCCCACTCCCCTGCTCTTTTTGCATTTCCCTGCAATTTTTTCCTTTTTAAGTGCAGACACAATTTCTTATATAAATGTTATTACTGCAAATGCTTCCACCATCCATTCAGACAGAACATTCTGGTTCACAACAACACAATGAATAAAAAAATTATCAGCTCCCCGGCCCTGGCTCTCTTGCCAATTATCTTAAAGCATTGACCGACCTTCATGTCAATGGAAATAATTTCTCCGTATCGATCCTCTCAAAACAAGTCATGATTTTGAATCTCCTGTTAAATCTCCCTTTCGCCTTAAAATAATAGCAAAATATTGTGAATGCTGGAGATCTGAAATAAAAACAGAAAGTACTGCAAAAGCTCAGCAGGTCGAGCAGCATCATTGGAGAGAGAAACAGAGTCAACATTTCGTGTCCAATACAACTCTTCTTTGGATCTGAAGAGAGGTAGGAATGTGATGGGTTTTATGCTGTTGAGAAATGGGGAAGGTTCAGTGGAACAAAAGGAAGGTTCAGGATGGGTTAGATGGCAGGCAAGATTAAAGACCAAAGATGTTATGGAATAAAAGGCAAAGGGAGTGACAATGGTTCTAGTAAAGGAACAAAGCATGGATATAGAGTAGGTGTTAATAGCAGAATAAAGATCAGCTCAGTCTGAAAGTAGAAAGATATAGATTGACATTTGGAAAAATAATTCAAAATGGAGGACAGAGTTCATGGTCTGAAGTTGTTGAACTCAATGATGAGTCCAGAAGGCTGTAAAGTGCCTAACTGGAAGATGAGGTGCTGTTCCCCCAGCTTGCACTTGATTTCACTGGAACATTGTAGCAGGCCGAGGACAGAAATGTGAGCGTGAAAGCAAGATGGTGAACTGAAATGGTAAGTGACCAGAAAGCCAGGGTCATCCTTGTGGACTGAGCAGAGGTGTTCTGCAAAGCAGTCACCCAGTCTGCATTTGGTCTTCCCAGTGTAGAGGAGACCACATTCTGAGCAGCGAATATAGTAGACTAAATTGAAAGAAGTACGAATAAATCACTGCTTCACTTGGAAGAAGTGTTTGGAGCCTTGGACAGTGAGGAGAGAGGAAGTAAAAGGTCAGATGTTACGCCTCCTGTGCTTTCATGGGAAGATGCCATGGGAAGGAGTTGAGGTGTTGGGGGTGATAGAGAACTAGATCAGGGTTTCGCAGTGGGAATGATCTCTTTCGAGTGCTGATAGCGGAGGGGAAGATGTGTTTGGTGGTGACATCACGTTGGAGGTGGTGGAAATGGTGGAGAATGACCCTTGGAATATGGAGACTGGTGGGTGTGGAAAGTGGGGACAAGGGGAACCCTATCGTAGTTCTGGGAGGGAGGCGAAGGGGTGAGGGCAGAAGCACAGGAAATGGGTTGGAAATAGTTGAGGGCCCTGCCAACCACAGTGGGCAGGGAAACTTTGACTGAGGAAAATGCAAGACATGTTGGAAGTGCCATTGTGGAAGGTCACATCATTAGGACAGATGTGATGAAGACAGAGAAACAGCATGGGAGAAGGAAATTGACTCCTTATAGGAAGCAGGGTGTAAGGAGGTGTAGTTGAGGTAGCTGTGGGAGTGAGGCTTGTAATTAATATTATTAGACAGACTATCCTCAGAAATGGAGACACAGAAGTCAAGAAAGGGAAGTGTTGGAAATTAAGCATGCAGAGGTGAGAGAAGGATGGATATTGGAAGCAAAATTGATGATTTTTTTCAGTTCTGGATGGGAGCAGGAAGCGGCACCGATATAAGGTGGGAAGATATGGAGGGAAGATTTCCAGAGGAGATGAGGTCAGGGACAGTCCTGGAAACAAAGGCCTGATATTCGATGTTGGAGTCATGGTCCTGGGGGAGGTAAGAAGAAGTGCCCGAGAGTTGTCACTCAGCCGCTGTAAGGCAGAAGTCAGTATGCCAGACAACAACAGCACCACCTTTGTCAGCAGGTTTGATAATAAGTTAGGGTTGGACCAAGAAAACTGAGTGCAGCAAGTTCAGGGGGACCTCCCTTTCACCACCGTTGCTCCAAGAAGAAGAATCCCACCTTCTCCAGTCTCTAGTTACCTGCATTTCTCACTATAGCAAATCTTCAAGGGCAAAATGACAAGTTGTCAAGGCTGTGCTTATGACATTGCAAGGTGGTATTCTAATAATATTCGCATGCTAAGGTCAGTTGATTAATAAAGATAGCCTAGATATTCCTGTGGCAGAGGGGAGTAGCTATATTGCTGGTATAGTTATGATGGGCAAAATGACCTTCTATGTTGCAAGATCTATGATTTTGGACAAGGGGGAACAATCCTGTACTACCAGCTTGTACCAAGCGAGGCAGGAGGTGACAAATTGAATTCATCCTGCCTTCTATGTCTAATGGTAATGGGAGCAGGTGGGATAAAGTTGCTCAACCTAAGGAAGAGTGCCAATATATAACTGACCAGAACTCACCAACTCTAATTAACTAAATTGTACGTGTGTCACACTGTACTCTTATCCTGATGTGACATCAATGAAGGCACATAGGACACATTCATATAATCCTACGTTTCATGCCAACATTTCCGTGCCCATATTGCAGCAGGGTTACCTTGTTAGCTAGAAGTCAAAAATGCTTCTAATGTCATATAACTTTTGCATGTCATAGTCCCAGTTCAAACTGGATCATGAAAGTACTTGCTTACTGTACTGTTAGTCATTCACATAAAGTGGGATGTGGTTGGAACCTGAGATGGCAAATTCTATTCCAATTGCAATCAGCCATATGCTATGAAGACATCAAGGGTAGATAATAGATTATCAAATCAGGGAAAACTCAATTTACAGGAGGAGGTTATCTTGCAAATGGTTGAGTCACTTGACAGTGTGAACCAGGAAGATCTTGATGGGTATTTTATCATGAAGACAGTGCCCCTTTTATTAAAAAAAACTAAAACACATTAACAATGTTTTGCTTCTGCAAGTATAACATTGCCTGAAGTGTAATATTAAAGTGGTTGTCAACATGCTGTTGCAAAGTTTTCAGGACAGGTTGTTTCTTGACTGTTTTCAGACTGGTTCAAAATTCAGAACATAGCAGCCCGACCTCTTTAAATTTGTACAATGTAGAACCTATGTTAACTACAGTAATTACGGTTTTATTTAGTGTGTAATGTACCTTTAAGAATAATACTTGTTAAGGAAGATCACATGATCTTTAGTAACCAATAGAAGAGTAGCACGGGATACCTCAGCAGTCAGTGTAGAGAAAGAGTTGGAGTTGAAAACATGTGTCTAGTTGCTGCTGAGTGCATTGTAAATAAAGTTAATGGGCAGAATTTTACTTTTGATGGGTGGGTCAGTGGGAGCGGGCGGGGCTGTTGGGAAGCCCGCCCGCGATTGGCGCGGCACCGCGATTCCACATTGGCCCACCCAGCATGAAATGTGGGTGGCAGCGCTGCCTGTGCAGGGGGTGGGGAGTGTGAGCTGGGAGTGAGCACTGCATATTCTCCCTGAGGCACGAAGCTGCCTCAGGGAGATGAAGAGATATAAAAAATAATAATAAAGAAAATAAATGTGTAATAAAACATGCCCCCTTATGTGACTCTGTCACATGAGCAGGGACATGTTATTAATGAAAAATTAAAGTTTTTATTTTATTTTTATTTGCTTTTGGAAACATTATCCCGCCCATGGATGAGGTTTCCAAAAAAATGCAAAGGCTACTTAACCTTTTCGCCTGCCCGCCAACCATAAGGTTGGACGGGCAGCGAAACAATTATGTTAATTGATAACTTAATGGCTTTAACAGCCTTTTAATTTCGGCAGGCGTGCTGCCAGCTCCGGTGCGTGCCCGCCGACTGAACTATTGCACAACTGTGCATTGACGTCGGCAAACTTGGCCTACGTCAACGCATGTCATTTCATGCTCGAGTTGGTCAGGCGCGCACACGCCCACTGAGCGAAAATTTCTGCCCAGTGTTTCTGCCCAAGAAGTATCTGCATATCAACTCTATCAACAATAGTAGCAACTCAGCCACCCTTACATCAAACTGCCGATGAGAATAAAATCGGATTGAACAGAAGAAATCAAGTTAGAAAGAAATTGGCACTGTGCCTCATCCAGTGATTCTAAGTAGCAAGCTCTGTCAGAATTGAAGAAGTTATCCTCTCTCAAAATGCCACAATTTAGGAGATTTGGTCCTTTTGAACCAGCCACAGGTGATTGGTCCCATTACATAGACCATCTTACGTTCTATTTTCAAGTGAATGAGATTACGAGGGAAAAGAAGAGATGAGCAATCCCCTTGAGTACCAGATTTTAGTGCACCAGATTTGAAGAATTTTGATAAATTGGTGGGCCTTGTGGAGGGTCACTTTCAACCAAAGCCCTCAGTCACGATGCAGAGGTTGAGGTTTAATTCATGAAATAGAGCCCCGGGTGAGACAATTGCATGCTACATGGCAAATTTGAAGCAGCTAACAGAACATTGTGAGTTCAGTACGACTCTGAATGACATGCTCAGAGATTGTTTAACATGTGGTGTGAATGAGGACACTATTCAGAAAAGATTATTGGCCGAAGTGATTCTGGATTTCAAGAAGGCATGAGAGATAGCGCTGGCCATGGAAAGCACAATAAGAGACTCAAAAGCAATACAAGGTGCGCAAAATAGTGCATTCCTCCACATAGGGTGGGAAAAGGGCGCGACAAAGCGAGACTCTACCGAGAAGCGGGAAACAGCCCCCGGTAGCCGAAGAATAAAGAAAAATAACTTAGCAACTAAATCTAATAATAATTTTAATAGAGGTGGAAACAAGCAGTCTTTTAGCCATTGGCAGTTTAAAAAAACCAAATGCCAAATTGTCACAGGAATGGATATATAATGAGGCAATGCAAGGAAAGATTCAAGCAGGCTTGTAAACAAAAGAAGAAGCCTAATGAAATCTACAATGTAGAAGAGCTGGAAACAACAAATTCAGACATTTACTCAATGTTTAATCTGAAAAACAGAACCAATATTCGTCACAGTGAAAGTAAATGGCAAACCTGTTTGAATGGAAGTGGACATGGGGGCTTCCACTACAGTAATTGGGGAACATATCTTCAGATATTTGAATAATGGTGAACATCAAATAAGCTTAGAAGATACAGCTGCCAAGCTCAAAACATATACTGGTGAAAACATTCAAGTGAAAGGCATGAGCAGAGTAACTTTCCAATATGGAAGTCAATTGACAAAGGTACCAGCGTTAGCATTGAAAGGCAGAGGACCAAGCCTTCGAGGGCAAAATTGGCTAAGGGAAATCAACCTTGATTGGCCACAGGGATTCCAAAAGGAAGCTGGAAGCATTCCTGATTTGAAAAAGGAGTTTGTAAGGACTCAACAACCTGAAGAAATGCTGGCTGTCTTAAGCCAAAATCTGGAAGAACAGCAGAAGGAACTAAAAGAGACCCCCCTTGATGGCAGAGTACGAAATGAGGTAAGCAACCTTCACACGGAAAAAGAAAACCTGTTGAAATATATTCATACACAACAAGATTCCCTCAGATCAAATTTGTACATCTGGAAAAGTATGAAGAGAAATAGAAAGAATTCAGCTCTTCTCTGAACAAACTGAAGAATGATTTGGCAGAGAAGACACAACAATGTTCAATTTTCCAGGAGGCAGCAAACAAAAACAAAAAAGAGACCGAGCAGCTAAAGAATCAGCTAAATGAAGTCAAAGAGGCTTTGGAAGCAAAAGCTTCACAATTTTCCAAGAAGCAGACAGATCATGAAATTTTGGGAGACTCAGCCAACAGACAAGTTGAGCTTGCATCTGAGAGAAGTCTGGCCAACAGTGAAAGAAGGCAGCGAGATTAAAGCCTGTGCTGGAAAGAAGAAGGCACGTGAAAAGTAGATACAGAAATACTAAGAGGGCTTTAATTCTGGCAGCATATGAATACACTTTCGTACAAAGACAATCAATTCACAAAAGCCAATGCCCTTAGCTTTTTGCCTTTACAAGAAAATAATGAGCAGGTTCCAGTTCCACAGGAACTTGTTTTACTGTTAAATTTCTTAGATTCCTTGCTGGTATGTGCTCAACAGATCAGAGACTGGACAAGTCGGGACCCAGTCCTATCTCAAGTATAAGAACAAGTGCTACATGGTTGATCACAGGAGCCCGTATCTGATGAAATGAAACTGTACTTCAACAGAAGATTAAATAGTCAGCCAGGATGGCATCTTATTGTGGGGAGCACAAGTGATAGTTCCTCCAAAGGGAAGGGAGCCACCTTGAATTGAACTACACAGTGCCCATCCAGGAATTTCCCGAATGAAGACCATAGCACGCAGCTCTCTATGGTGATCTGGGATGGATGGAAAAATAGAGAGTTTAGTAAAGCACTGTGTGCAATGTCAGCAACTGCAAAAGTTGCCAGCGATAGCTCCGTTACACCCATGGGAGTGGCCAGGCAGACTCTGGATGTGGTCACACATTAACTACCTCGTGGACCTCTCCTGGGAACCTCTCCTCTTGCTAAAACTATACAAGGCACTAATTAGACCACACCTAGAATACTGTGAACAGTTTTGGTCCTCTTATCTAAGGAAAGATATACTGGCATTGGAAGCAGTCCAGAGAAGGTTCACTAGGTTGATTCCAGGTATGGAGGGATTTTCTTATGAGGGAAGGTTGAGTAGGTTGGGTCTTTACTCATTGGAGTTTAGGAGAATAAGAGGTGACCTTATTGAAATGTATATGATTCTTAGGGGGCTTGACGGGGTAGATGTTGAGAGGTTGTTTCCCCTTGTGAGAGAGTCTAGGACCAGAGGGCATAATCTGAGAGTAAGGGGTCACCCATTTAAGACAGAGATGAGAAGGGATTTCTTCTCTCAGAGGGTAGTGAATCTGTGGAATTCTTTACCGCAGAGGGCCAAAGAGATTGGGTCGTTAAGTATATTCAAGGCTGAGATAGACTGATTTTTAATCAGTAAGGGAATCAAGAGTTATGGGGAAATGGCAGGAAAGTGGTTTTGAGGATTATCAGATCAGCTGTGATCTCGTTGAATGTTGGAGCAGACTCGATGGCCAAATGGCCTACTTCTGCTCCTACGTCTTATGGTCTTATGGCCAATGGTATCATTCATGTAAAAAATGCACCGTACCACCCTTCCTTAAACTGAGTGGCCAAAAGGGTAATTCAAACATTCAAGGCAGGCATGAAAAAGCTAACTGGTGATTCCTTGCCAACCAAGCTAGCACACTTTCTTTTCCATTGCAGGACTACCCCTCACACAACAACAGGTCTCGCACCTGCAGAGTTATTTTTGAACCTCAGGACGAGATTGAGCTTAATAATGCTGAATTTAGAGGGGAAGGTGGAAGGAGTCAGGAAATCCAGAAAACTAGACATGACTGGTATAGTGATGAGAGGAAATTTACCATGGGAGAGCCAGTATACGTGAAAAACTTCGGAAAAGGACCAAAGTGGTTACGGGTGAAATAAGTGCGGTGATTGAACCTCTATCTTACCACGTGGAGGTGGAAGGCCGGATCATCCATAAACATGTGGACCATTTAAGGAAGAGAGAGACAAATCACCAAGATTTGGTTCCACCAGTGATCATGACCGGGTCTGCGTTTCCTGTTGAGGATACTCAACCCGGGACAGACATGTCTAATGTTCCTGTAAGAGTTGAGGATACAGAGCTACAAGTGCCCACCGAAGCACCTGATGTTCAGGCAACTCCAGAAAAGGAGGTTCCTGACAAAGAATCTGAAGTTGTAGAGCTGCGACATTTCACACATATCAGGAAATCACCTGAAAGACTGAACTTGTAAATTCCTTACCCAGTGTAAATATTATGTTGTCTTAAAAAATATGTACTGGTAAATATAATATGTACAGCTGAGTTAAATGGGGAGGAATGTAGTAATTATGAGTTTATTTAGTATGTAATGTACCTTTAAGAATAACACTTGTTAAGGAAGATCACATGATCTGTAGTAACCAATAGAAGAGTAGCGCGGGCTACCTCAGCAGTCAGGGTAGAGGTAGAGTTGGAGTTGAAAGCACACGTGTAGTTGCTGCTGAGTATATTGTAAATAAACTTAATGGTCAGAATCTTCCAGTTGACGTGCGGGGGCGGGCCCCCCACGCCGACATGTAAAATGACGCGCGGTGATGTCGGGCGTGCGTCCCGATGTCACCACGGGTCATTCCAATCTTCAGTTCAGTGGGCATGCACCGGAGCTGGCTGTGCACCCGCCGAACTGTCAAAGGCCTGTTAAGGCCATTAAATAGCTAATTAAACTGATTGTCTGGGCGGCCTGTCCAACCTTAAGGTTAGCGGGTAGGCAAAGAGCCCAGGCAGCCTTCGCATTTCTCATGAAACCTCATCCATGAGCGGGATGAGGTTTCGTGAAGGGCTTATAAATAAAAAAAATTATTAAAATACATAAACATGTCCCAGCTCATGTGACACTGCCACAAGAGGGGATATGCTTGAGTATTTTTTTTTCTGTTCTGTAATGTTTTATTCTCAAATTAATCTCCCTGAGGCAGCTCCGTGCCTCAGGGAGATTTCTGCACTCCTTCACGCGCATATGCAAAAGAGCGCAGGCCCCGACTCTCCCTCCTCCCTCCGCCCGCACAGGCAGCGCTGAGCGCTTCCGGGTGCATGTCACGCTTGGCTGGCCTTAATTGGCCCACCCACGTAAAATGGCAGCACGCAGCCAATCGCGGGCAGCAATCGGCTCCCCACCCGCCCGACAGGGAGAAAATTCTCCCCAATGTTTCCACCAAGAAGTGCCTGCAGATCAACTCTATCAATAATAGTAACAACTTGGCCACCCTGACAATGTTAACTCCCTGTTTAAACTGAAAAGAATCTATTTTATGGTACTGGCGACATAGGAGAAAAACAGGCTCAGGTGACTGGCAAATCTGGCTCACCAGACACTTTGGCATCACTTTAATTTTCCAGTAAGCCTTTTAGACTAGTCTCACTGGAAAGAACCCACAGATTAAATTTAAATACAGGAATGTACTGAAACTTAAATCTACTGCCATTTTCAATCCCCGTCGGGTGAGATTAGGCTGGGCCTATCTGGAGTTGGCCTAAAGGAAGCTCAAAACACTTAAATCCATGGCTTTTTAACCTTTTTATAAAGCCCATTTAGAATATGATTTTTTATACAGGCTCCTGTTCTTAATATTTTTTGAAAATAATTTTTGGCAAATTTCTTTTATTATTTCTCTCAACTGCACATCAATTTCTGTGGAACCTAATATTGCCAAATATTGTTGTCTATTTCATATGAAAGACACATATAGCAGAACACGAAGACGTGGATAAAACAAATATATGAAATGGCGATTTCTCCAAAAGAATCTGTCAGGGAGCTGAGGGAAGAACAAGACATATGGCAGGCCTATAGCAAGTCAAACAACAAATAAAAATTGATGGTGGAGGTTGTTTTTGATCACCACAAATGAGGTAGGCTCAATTTTGACTTCAGGCACTGAATTTGCTTTGAATTGATGGGGTGACTATCGGTCTCCCACAAGAAGTGCCTTCTGGCACTTTCTGCTGTTTTGAGCACCTCATCTTTTTCCACCCCTTAAGCCTTTTATTTAAAAATCTGGTTTTTAAACACCCGTCCAAGTGCCATGCCAATTTCCTCAATGAGCTATCTTCACGGATTTCCTCTCTCAGCCCCTCCACCGAGAGACTTCTCATCCTAGGGCTGGAACTGGCATGTTCGATGGCGAGATTGGAAAATCTTGCAAGAAGGCCTTAAGCATGTTTCCCGGCAACGTAAATCCGGGAAGTGATTGTCCCCTCCCTCCATCAATAGCGGACAGCATTTCCTGCTGCCGGACGTCAGGAACTTAATTTGAATGCATTTGCGTATCATTGGGCCATAACTTCCTTGGAGTGGCAATCAGCGTCAGATTGCCACCCTGTGCCCACTTACCTATGCCAAATTTCTTCTGGGCCTGTTTCACTCGACATTCCAACTCAGGCTGGGCGAGATCCAGGCAGAGCAGCTGACTCCGGATTCCAGCGTTGCAGTCCAGCACTGTCAAATTGAAGGAGGACAGCCCCCTTTTTTTACGGGCACTAGATGCCGCAAGGCAGGTAGGTTTAAAGGTCCGATTGAAATTGACAGGCCAGGGAGAAGTTAAGTGCTTAAGGTAAGTGAAAAGGATTTGTGGGGGTGGGGGTGTTCGGAGGTCGGGTGGGGATGGGGGAAGGCTTTAGGACATCGGGAGGGGACAGGGGGTTGGAATCGGGAGGGGGCGGGGGGGTTGGACATTTGGGGGTTGAGCGGGTCGGGTGGGGATGGTGGAAGGTTTTAGGACATCGGGAGGGGCCGGGGGGGTCAGAATCGGGAGGGGTCGGGGGGGCTGTCCGACATTGGGAGGGGAGGGGGTGGGGGTTTGGTTGGACCTCAGGGGTGGGGGTCCAGTTGGCTCGGGGGATGAGAGTCGGGCCTGCAGGTTGGCGGGTTAGTGGGGGAGGTTGGGTGAGGAGTTCCGTGTGGGTGGGGAGAAATCCCATGGGGGGTCGAGCGTGGGGAATATTGTTTGGGGGTGATTAGTCAGGGGTGGGGGAATCCCCCTGAGGGGTCGGTCTGGGTCTTTGCAATTGTTACCCAGGAGTTAGAAGATGTTTTAATTCTTCTAACTTTTTCTGGATAACCATTGGTGTAACCCTGTTGGAACCATCCAAAGTTTACGATTTAAACCATGTTTTTGGATGGTGTCCAGTGCAGCGCAATTGTCCCAAGGAAGTGTGCACTTTTAGGCAATTGCTTGTAAATGCTTACCTGTGAAGTTCTGAGAGGGATTCTCCAGCGCATCTTTGGGGTACCCCCCATCAATCTGACGCTGGGGAGCTTGGAAGTTACACCCATTATTGTGGTCACACACTGGACGGCAAATTTAAATCCCACATCGGCGTGATTTACAACTGCTTTTAAAAGGCGTGCACTTGGTGACCTGAACTTCAAGGGAAACTTGGAGGTAAGCGCACACAACTTAGTGCAGCGCTTGTGAGGATCCCAATGCAAGGAAGCAACTCCACGTATTCAGTGCCAGTCACAGGCAAGTCTCCGCAGCAGCTTCTTTGTGGCTGGCTTATGGTGTCGGAGCGAGTGCAACAGTGCCAGAGGGAAGGGAACATCAGGACTAGGGCAACAGTGCAAGGGGTGTGGCGTCATGGCAATGCAGGCTGATGGTTGCACACTATGACATGCCGGGGGGGGGATTGGGGGGGGAGGTGTAAGAAAATGGCCAGTCAAATGGAAAAACATGTCAAAGATGAGCACTCTCGCTCAGCTGAGACCGTCTAGCTTGAACTCAATTGTCATGCTTGGACTCAGGCTAGTCAAGAGATTGTGTCCACTCAAGCAGCATTAATTCCCAAGGGTGCCAGTGATTGCTGCTCTACTTTTAACACTTCCTGCGCGGACTTCAAAATTGAATGAGTGCTATGCTGCTGCAAAACCATTGAGCGATTGGGCAAGCTGGAGGATCTCCTTTGGAAAGGTGGCCATCGAGCACTGACAGAGGGGTGCACTCTCTGTCCCTTGCATTATGTTTAAGTTGATATTGAAAAGTCACCCTCATGGTCCAAGCAAACTGCGAAGCATTGGAGTGCAGGTTAGGACAATGTGAGTTCAGGTTGCAGTCGAGTGGCCGAAGTTACCACCACTCGGTCATGTGGTCTGGGGCGGTGGTGGGTGGGGTTTGGTCAACCATCATGCACACTGAACACTGGGCATCCATGTGGTGGCCATAATTCTCTGGCTTGCATAAAGGGGACTTGAGAGGCAGCACAAGTGATGACTTGACCAAGAGTGGTTCTTAAGAGACAACTGCTGACCTTCATTTCTCTCTCGTTGATACCGCAGTGAGGAGACCATAAAGGTGATGGAGCCTGGGGATCTCGCTGACTGCCTCATTGCTCATACACAGCAGAGGAGTCAGAGAAGAAAGCGACAGAGGGGCCTGGCTCACCAAAGGGAGGGGCAGAACCCTCAAGACCAAGGGGCATCCTCTGCAAGAAGAGGATGAACTCCAGAGAGCTCGTAGGCGCCTCACTAGACCCAGGGTCCATAGATGGTGCATGTGCTTCCTGCAGATGAGCGGGAACCAGTGTCGCTGATGCCTGTGAATGTCAAGGGAACTGGTCACTCACATATGCCAACTTCTGCAGGATTTGGTGCCACGGGGACTTGGAGGGCATCCACTGCCTGTGGCAATTAAAGTTAGCTCAATTTCTACGGCAGTGGCTCCTTCCAGAGCTCCACTGGGGACCTGTGCGGGATCTCACAAGCCCTCACCCACAAATGTATGCAGGAGGTCACAGACACTATTTTTGCCAAGGCACATGACTTTATCAACTTCAACAGGGATCAGGCGAGCCAGTAAGCAAGGGCACTGGGAATTGCTGAGATTTCCAGATTTCCACAGGTGCAGGGTGCCATCAACTGCACTCACATGGCTCTAAGATTTCCCTGGCAATACGCAGTCCAGTATGTGAGCCACAAAGGCTTCCACTCTCTCAATGTTCAGCTGGTCTGTGACCATAACAAACAGATCATGCAGGTGTGTGCAAGATACCCCGGGAGGTTCCCACGACTCGTACATCCTCAGCAGGTCTCAGATCCCTGACGTCTTCAAGGAAACAATATAGGCTGCAGGAATGGCTCTACAGGGACAAGGGCTAGCTGCAAAGCACATGGTTGATGATGCCCATGTGGTGCATCAGACTCCTGGTGAGAGAAGGTAACCCGAGGCTCATGCAGCAACCCGGAGTTTGGTGGAGTACACCATAGGGATCCTGAAAATGCTGTTCTGGTGCCTTGACAGAACTGGCAGAACACTCCAGCACACTCCTCAGAGAGTGCCACGCATCATCGTGCCTTGCTGCGCACTACACAACCTGGCGATGCAAAGGGGGAGGACCTGGATGATGAGGAGATGGGAGAACAGCACACCTCCTCTGATGAGGAAGAAGTTGAAGGGGAGGAGGGTGCTGAGGCCCTGGAAGAGGGGGATGCAGGTGATGAGGCCTTGCACTGGCCAGACAAGGCAGGAGTACTCGTGAGGCCCTCATTGCCACAAGATTCCAGGAGAATGATATCAAGATGCAGTGAGATCACTCCTGAGATCTTGATATTGCATCTGGGAATGTCTGACACCTGTCTTGCTGAGGGCAGTGCACATACGCTCTGTGAAGAGGCTCAGATCATGGAGATGCTGCTGAGATACAGTGGGTACATGGACTTTAACAGCACTTGATCCTTTGTCTTCATCACCTGTTCCCTTTAGCACCACACCTTCATCTGTCAGGAATGGTGATGAGATAGGGGGGCAGCCCCGCCCCAGTGGTGCTGAGAGCACAGAGAACATCACAGAACCCAGTGACGCTTGGGTACGAGATTCTTGCAGCAAACACAAGCTACATGGAGGTGCAGGAATCACTAATCTGGACATTGACTTTGAAGCCGGACAATCATTATGTCAAAATGCTACACTCTGCACAGGGGAGAGACCCTGGACTGAGATGCTTGCCTTTATCTTGTGCAGGAACCAAGGCTTCACATCTGAGTGACACGAACACTGCTCATCATAACAAGGAGCCATAGACAAGGAGACATTCTTGGGAGTTTATTTACAATGGTCAACATGCAAGTGATTAACACACCTTGTCAAGGGCAACTAGGGATGGGCAATATGCTGGCCCAGCTAGCGAAACCCACATCCTGTGAATGAAATTTTAAAAAACCATGCCCACATTGAGCGACTACATTTTCTTGGCCTTTCTAACTCTGCCGCTATGTTTTGGTGCATCCCTGACATCCACAGCGGAGGGGGAGGCAGCCTGCTGACTGCTATGTCCTGTTGTCTGTGATGACCTTGGCAGGCGTCCTCTGGGGGGCTGAGACCTGGAGTGCCCTGGCCTGTTTTCAGGGTCCTGCCGTGTGGCAGTACCACCCTCCTCGGTCTGCGGAGCTGGAGCTGCTGGGGCCACAGGTAGAGGGGATTCGGGGGGGCCGGTAACTCCTCCAGTCACCTGGGTGGGTGGCCCCAGGGTGTGCACCTGCTGATCCCTCTCCCTATGGGTCCTGAGGGCCCCTGGCTGACTCCTTGAGAGGAAGGGGCAGCTGGTGTGAGCTCGAGATGCCCCATCCCCCTCTCAGATTGACACTGATGGATGGCGGCAAGTGCCTCAGCTGCGGAGTGTAGCTCATGCAGCAGTGCAGGACTGATATCCTGGGCCAAGGTCTCCGCGGTGGCCACCACTCTACCAGTGTTGACCTTGGTGCGTCCCAGCGCTATCACCTCAGCCTGAAGACGGATGGGCTCCTCCATCGTGCCTTGCAACCTGAGGAGTGCAGCAGACATCCCTTCCTGATATCCCTGAGCTTGCCTTTGCAGCTCCAGCAACTGAGGTATGACCGAGTCTAGAGGCTCGTCATCTGACTCAGACTCAGCAGATTTCTGGGCCCCAGGAGTCCTCCGAGTGCCGGAAACCTGGGAAGTTCCTACCTCCACCTGCCGTGGATTAAACAGTGCAATGTGCTCACCAGATTATGATCCTGAGGCTATTCTAGAACTAGGTCCCACCGAGATGTGTGCCTCTGCGCTTGTGGAGGGTGTGGGTGAGCTCTGTGATGTGTCTTCAATGTCGGTACCTGCAGATTCCTCTCTCGTGCTGCCCTCGGAGCTGGAGTCGAGGACCTGGCTCATGGACACCCTCGATTGTTTACCAGATGTGCCTGCGAAAGCGAGGAGCGATAATTAGTGCATGGCAGTGGCCTGTGAAACAGGACACATCACTCACAGCATGTTTGTCTGATGGATGTTGCACTGCTGGGTCCTTACTTGGTTGAGCAGCACTGACCTCGCTGTCAGCACAGGAACGGTCCACATCCTCAATGGCCAGCTGAATTATCCTATTTTCAAAGTCTGTCAGGACCTTGATGTCAGGCATTCCTCCACCAGTCTGGGACCACTCTTTTTTTGTTGTGTGCCAGCTTGTCCTGTATGAAAACAGATGGAGAGATGTAAGCATGATGCCTGCCAGGCCAGATCTGAAGGATGCCTGGCATGTGTGTTTGACTGGCGCCATGGATGGGATGAGGACATGATCCACAGGGCAGGTGCAGGTGTGTGAGAGAGTGAGTGGTTATGTCCCTTGAGCTGGCAATGAATGAGATCCCTATGGGTGTGATGGGCTTGTAAGTGTGTGAGTTGAGAGTGATGAGAAGAGTGGTGTACCCTGGTGGAATGGAGGAGATTGTTCATTCTCTTTTGGCACTGGGTGACTGTCCTCTTTTGGAGTGTGATGGCACTGACTGCCACCACCTCCCATGCTGGATTGGTGACCTTCCGTGCTGGTCTTCACCCAGAGTGGGAGTAGAGGACATCATAGTGGGCCTCCACAGCGTCTAGTAGGCGCTTGAGGGAGGCATCGCTAAATTCGGGGGCAGTATGTTTCCTCCCTTTGGCAGCCATCAGTTCCCAGCAGCTTCCTATCCCTTGAAGAGTGCTAGCTCTGTGCAGGGGCGGCCTTTAAATATGGCGCCTGGTTTACTGAAACTCTGAGGTCAAGGCAGTATGGTCAAATCTGAGGCCGCCCCACCAGTGATCCAGCGTAAAACCCATGACACTTTTTTTTAACATTCCACACAATGCAGGGTGAAATTCTGCCATTGCTGTCGATGGGTCAAATGCCAATTTCCTGGCCTGGTATTGGACTTTGCCGATTTCAAGGAAAATCCCGGCCAAAATGCTTGAACCTCCATCTCAATTCATCATGTCTTCTCTCCTCTGAGTTCAGTGCCCTCTTGTCCTCCTTCAATATCACCCTCCATGTAAAATCCACAACCCATATTCACAGCCACCCACTTGACCCTGCCATCTCATGTGGTCTTGCTGTTCCCATAGTACCAATCATAGGTAAGGCCATCTCTGATCACTTCCTTGTATTGTTCTCTATGCACATCCTGTTTCTACCCACCACCCCATCCTCCTCCCACCCCTTAACTCTACTTCCCTCTGCACCTACCCCTGGAAGAAACTCTCCCCCATTTTACTTAGAACTGCGCTCACTTGCCTTTGGCCTTCCATCCACCATAACATTTCTGTAGCTGCTGATCTGCTCAACCATCTCCTCATCTCCACCCTTGATGTTCTGATCCCCAATAAAACCCTTACTCTCTCTTGGCCTGGCCGTTCTCCTTAGTACTGCCCTTCATCTCCACTTCTTTAAGTTCAAGGGACACAAACTTGATTGGATAAGGTGGGCAATTGGTTTAGCTGTTCACCACAAGATCAGGTTGGATCATATAAATCTATCAAATACTGCCCTTGCCTACAGAAACTGCTCATTATTCCGGTGTTATCCTGGAATTCAAAGGTAACCTCCAGCTTTTTTTTTCCACAGCAAATCATCTTCTTAAACCCCTCTTCCTATCTCCTCCACCCGCGCCTCAAACAAATGCAAGCAACTAAGAGATTTCTTTGTCACCAAGATTGAGACCATTTCATCAGCTATCACTGCCGCTTCCCTCCCTGCCCCTAGCCCAGTGGTCCAAATTTCCTGTAAGGCTCTCCTTGCTCTAACCCTGAACTTGTTTCCTTCTCCAGTTGCTGTTCCATCTCCTCTCACACCCTCTCTGAACTCATTTTGTCCATGAGGCCCACCTCCTGCCCTATTCTCAATGCTGTTCCCAATAAACAGCTGACCACCCTAATTTTCTTCTGAGCTCCCAGGTTAGCTGACAATGTTATTGGTTCTTTGTATTCTTCAATAAGGTGCCACATTAAAGGCCACTACACAAGTTAAGAGCTCATGGTGTTGGGGGTAATACATTTCCTTGAGGATTGGCTAACTAACAGGAAACAGAGAATTGGGATAAATTTTCAGTATGACTATTGGAGAACCGCAGGGATCAGTGCTGAAGCCTCATCTATTTACAATCTATATTGTGATCTAATTAATCTATGAAGGACTGAGTGTTTTGTAGCCAAATTTGCTGATGATACAAAGATAAGTAGGAGAGCAAATTGTGAGGAGGACACAAAGGGCAGAATATTCCCACTCACCCCGCAACACCCCCCCCACCCCCCACCGCCGCTGCCACGACCAATCATCTCACCTCCGCTGACGAGGAATATCGCTGGTCCGGAACATATTCAGACCAACGTGATGTCCACTTGTCGGGACTTACCTGGATGGAGGCCTGGGACAGCCCTGGAAAAGATGGAGGTTTCTGAAGCTGGTGGTTTCCTGAACACCACGTGGTCCATCGATTAGGTAGGCCATCACTCAGGTGGACTCACCAGCAGTATTCACATTGTTCCGGTGGACCCTACAAGAAGATGTGACATCATTCAGGTGGGCTCCATGAGAAGCTGTCGTATCCTCGGGTGGGCTCCACTACAGCATGAGGTTGTGTGGCACAGTGATGGGCCTCGTGTTGTGGAAGCATGTGTATGGGGAGGAGAGGGAAGAAGAGCTGGGTTGGGTACAGAGGGCTCAAGGGGGGCAGGGAACATTGGGGAATGTAAGTACGGGAAATAATGAAAAGCTGCTTGGGTCTGGGACAGGTAAGGTGTTTTATGGAGTGGGAATGTGGGAAGGGCCATGGTGGAGTGTGGTCAAGGTGTGAACAGGCAGTAGGGGGGTGCGTGTAAGTGTGAGTGGGCAGTTGGTGGTGGGTTTGTGCCGGTGTGAATGGGAAATGTGGGGGGCAGGTTCTGCTGGTGTGAATGGGGAGTGGGCGGTGTTTGTGCTGGTGTGAGTGGGCAGTGAGGGGGGTTTGTGCGAGTGTAAATGGGCAGTACAGGATGTGTGTGCTGCTGTGAATGGGCAGTGGGCGGGGTTTGTGCTGGTGTGAATGGGCAGTGGGCGGGGTTTGTGCTGGTGTGAGTGGGCAGTGGGGGGGTTTGTGTTAGTGTGAGTGGGCAGTGCGGGGGGGTTTGTGCTGGTGTGAATGGGCAGAGGACGGGGTTTGTGTTAGTGTGAATATGCAGTGAGGGGGATTTTTGCAAGTGTGAATGGGCAGTGAGTGGGGTTTGTGCTAGAGTGAATGGAAGTGGATGGGGTTTGTGCTGGTGTGAATGGGCAGTGGATGGGGTTTGTGCTGGTGTGAATGGGCAGTGGACGGGGTTTGTGCCAGTGTGAATGGGAAGTGGATGGGGTTTGTGCTGGTGTGAATGGGAAGTGGATGGGGTTTGTGCTGGTGTGAATGGGAAGTGGATGGGGTTTGTGCTGGTGTGAATGGGCAGTGGATGGGGTTTGTGCTGGTGTGAATGGGAAGTGGATGGGGTTTGTGCTGGTGTGAATGGGCAGTGGATGGGGTTTGTGCTGGTGTGAATGGGAAGTGGATGGGGTTTGTGCTGGTGTGAATGGGCAGTGTGGGATGTTTGTTCAGGCGTTAAAGGGCAGTGGCGGGAGTGTTTGTGCTGGTGTGAATGGGCAGTGGGGGCTGGGTGTTGTGTGCAGGTGTGAAAGGCTCCGTGAGAAGCTACCGTATCGATTGGGTGGGCTCTACTACAAGTGAGTGGCAGCATGAGGTTGTGTGGGTGGCGATGGCACACGTGTCGTGGGAGCACGGAGATGGCGAGGAGAGGGAGGAAGAGGTAGAGTGGATTTGGAGGCCTCGATGGGGGCAGGGAACACTGGGCGTTGTAAGCGGGGGAAAGAATGGGCATTGGGCGGGGATTGTGCTGCTGTGAATGGGCAGTGCAGGATGTGTGTGCTGGTGTGAATGGGCAGTGGGCGGGGATTGTGCTGCTGTGAATGGGCAGTGCAGGATGTGTGTGCTGGTGTGAATGGGCAGTGGGCGGGGTTTGTTCTGGTTTGAATGGGCAGTGGTGGGTCTTTGTGCTGGTGTGGATGGGCAGTGGGCGGGGTTTGTGCTAGTGTGAATGGGCAGTGTGGGAGGTTGTGTCGGTGTGAATGGGCAATGGGGGGTGCGGTTGTGCCAGTGTGAATGGGCAGTGGGGGCTGTGTGTGCTGGTGTGAATGGTCAGTGGGCGCAGTTTGTGCTAGTGTGAATAGGCAGTGGGGTGATTTGTGCTTGTGTGAATGGGCAGTGAAGGAAGTCTGTACAGGTGTGAATGGGCAATGGTTGGGCGGGTGTGCCAGTGTGAATGAACAGTGGGGGATGTGTGTGCTGGTGTGAATGGGCAGTGGGCGCGGTTTGTGCTAGTGTGAATGGGCAGTGGGGTGATTTGTGCTGGTGTGATTGGGCAGTGGGTGGGTTTGTGCTGGTGTGAATAGGAGTTTGTGGGATGTGTGTGCAGGCATTAGAGGGCTGTGGCGGGAGTGTTTGTGCCGGTGTGAATGGACAGTGGGGGCTGGGTGGTGTGTGCAGGTGTGAAAGGCTGTGTGAGAAGCTGCCATATCGATTGGGTGGGCTCTACCGCAGGTGAGTTGCGGCATGAGGTTGTGTGGGTGGCGATGGTACACGTGTCGTGGGAGCACGAACATGGCGAGGAGAGGGAGAAAGAGATAGAGTGTGTTTGGAGGACTGACGGGGGCAGGGAACACTGAGCGTTGTAAGCGGGGGAAAGAATGGGCTTTGGGCGGGGTATATACTGGTGTGAATGGGCAGTGCAGGATGTGTGTGCTGCTGTAAATGGGCAGTGTGCGGGGTTTGTGCTGGTGTGAATGGGCAGTGAGGTGGGTTTGTGCTGGTGTGAATGGGCAGTGAGGTGGGTTTGTGCTGGTGTGAATGGGCAGTGGGGGATATGTGTGCTGGTGTGAATGGGCAGTGGGCGGGGTTTGTGCTGGTGTGAATGGGCAGTGAGGTGGGTTTGTGCTGGTGTGAATGGGCAGTGAGGTGGGTTTGTGCTGGTGTGAATGGGCAGCGCGGGATATGTGTGCTGGTGTGAATGGGCAGTGGGGGGTTTGTGCTGGTGTGAATGGGCAGTGAGGTGGGTTTGTGCTGGTGTGAATGGGCAGCGCGGGATGTGTGTGCTGGTGTGAATGGGCAGTTGTGGGGTTTGTGCTGGTGTGAATGGCCAGTGAGGTGGGTTTTTACTGGTGTGAATTGGCATTGGGGGCGGTTTGTGCTGGTGTGAATGGGCAGTGTGGGATGTGTGTGCTGGTGTGAATGGGCAGTGTGGGATGTGTGTGTTGGTGTGAATGGGCAGTGTAGGTGGTTTCTGCTAGTGCAAATGGGCAGTGGGGGTGGGTTTTGCTCGTGTGAATGGGCAGTGGACGGGGTTTGTGCCGGTGTGAACGGGCAGTGGACGGGGTTTGTGCCGGTGTGAATGGGAATGGAAGGGGTTTTGTGCTAGTGTGACTGGGCAGTGGGCGGGTTTGTGCTAGTGTGACTGGGCAGTGGGCGGGTTTGTGCTGGTGTGAATGGGCAGTGGGGGGGTTTGTGCTAGTGTGAATGGGCAGTGTGGGGGTTTGTGCTAGTGTGAATGGGCAGTGGGGGGGTTTGTGGTGGTGTGAATGGGCAGTGTGGGGGGTTTGTGCTGGTGTGAATGGGCAGTGTGGGGGTTTTGTGCCAGTGTGAATGGGCAGTGTGGGGTGTTTGTGCTGGTGTGAATGGGCAGTGGGGGGGGTTTGTGCTGGTGTGAATGGGCAGTGTGGGGGTTTTGTGCCAGTGTGAATGGGCAGTGGGGGATATGTGTGCTGGTGTGAATGGGCAGTGAGGGGGGTTTGTGCTAGTGTGAATGGGCAGTGAAGTGGGTTTGTGCCGGTGTGAATGGCCAGTGAGGGGGGTTTGTACAGGTGTGAATGGGCAGTGGATGGGGTTTGTGCTGGTGTGAATGGGCAATGGGGGGAGCAGTTGTACCAGTGTGAATGGGCAGTGGGGGATGTTTGGTCAGGCGCTAAAGGGCAGTGGCGGGAGTGTTTGTGCCGGTGTGAATGGGCAGTGGGGGCTGGGTGTTGTGTGCAGGTGTGAAAGGCTCCGTGAGAAGCTACCGTATCGATTGGGTGGGCCCTACTACAGGTGAGTGGCAGCATGAGGTTGTTTGGGTGGTGATGGTACTCATGTCGTGGGAGCACGAAGATGGTGAGGAGAGGGAGGAAGGTAGAGGGGGTTTGGAGGCCTCGACGGGGGCAGGGAACACTGGGGGTTGTAAGCGGGGGAAAGAATGAAAAGCTGCTGGATTCTGTGATGGGTGAGGTATTTTATGGATTGGGAGTGTTGGAAGGGCCTGATGGAGTGTGGGTGGGTTGGAGGCATGTGCAGGTGTGAACAGGCAGTTGAAGGGCGTGGAATAGTGGAGGGGTTCACAGGGAAGTGTTGGTGTTGTGTCTACTGCTGAGTCCTGGGGAGCAAACTGAGGGAATTGGTGACATGAAGCAATGATGAATGTTGGAGCGGGAAGTGGGATCGTGTAGATTGGGAGGTTGAGGGTCCCATGATGGCGGGTTAAGGGCCGCTGAGGGGTTAAGAGGCGCTGAGGGTTGTTGAATGGCAGGCGAAAATAAACACTGATTCTGGGAGTCAGCAACACGAGGGTTGGTATCTGAACAGTTACTGGGGTGGGCTCCTTAAGATTGAAGGGGGTAGTAACGTTAACCTGCACTGGACAAAGGGTGATGGGGATGGCGTTCTAGGGCGAATGTGGGGAGGTCAAAGGTAACACCAGGAGCGCCAATGCTTATGGGGGGGCATGGTGTGGGTAACAATGGGATGGGTAAAAGGTATTGAGCTGCTCCTCAAAAGTCACTTTACCATGGCCACTCACAACTATCCAGTGCCTCGTGATGGAGATGTCGAGAAGCTGGATGGGAGTTGGGTCATCGGGTGGGTGGAGCTGCAGGTCTGATCAACTGGACAACTGAAGGGAACTGCAGCATGTAGCTCTGCGAAGCAAAGGCTTGGGAATGGGAGGGTGTGAATGGCAAAGGATTAGCATGCACGAGAGGCTTCTCAGACAAGGCTGGCAAGATCCCTGGCAAAAGATCGATACCTCCCTGCACAAGCCTGCTTCCAGGGGACATAGATCCATTGTGGGTTGTCCTCCTGAATATAGGGGGTGAGCACAGGCTAAACAGTCGAACGTGAAAGTTCAGATCTAAAGTCACCATCTCTGGACTTCTGGGTGAAGTAAGTATTAAATGATGGTTTTTAGCTTGTATACAGTGTGGGAATGCTGCATTGTTGGAGGAATCGTCCTTTGGATGAGCTGCTAAGCTTGGGCTCCATCTCCCCATCGCTACAAAGAGCTACAGTCTCTCCTTTTAGCAGGAATCAAAAAAATGCAACCATTTGCAAAATGACAGGATTGCTTTCATAAATCAGTGCATTTCACAGTAATTCGCTATGACCTGGATATCACAGTCAGCGACAAAGTGACAGTGCTCGCCACTGACCTCGAATAAAACTGCTCACGCAGTTCCAGCAATCTCTTTGGCGTGAATTTCACCTTTCCCGGTATTACTTTGATTCCAGCGTCAGTCCTAGTCCAGGATTCTCTTAAGGTTAACTTGCAGGTTGAGTCGGTAGTTAGGCAAATGCAATGTTGGCATTTATTTCGAGAGGACTAGAATATAAAAGCAGGGATGTGCTGCTGAGGCTTTATAAAGCTCTAGTCAGACCACATTTAGAATATTGTGAGCAATTTTGGGCCCCGTATCTCAGGAAGGATGTTCTGGCCCTGGAGGAGGTTCACGAGAACGATCCCAGGAATGAAAGGCTTAACATATGAGGAATGTTTGAGGACTCTGGGTCTATACTCGATGGAGTTTAGAAGGATGAGGGGGGATCTGATTGAAACTTACAGAATACTGAAAGGCCTGGATAGAGTGGACGTGGGGAAGATGTTTCCATTAGTAGGAGAGACTAAGACCCGAGGGCACAGCCTCAGAGTAAAGGGAAGACCTTTTAGAACAGAGATGAGGAGAAACTTATTTATCCAGAGAGTGGTGAATCTATGGAATTCATTGCCACAGAAGGCTATGGAGGCCAGGTCATTGAGTGTATTTAAGACCGAGATAGATAGGTTCTTGATTGGTAAGGGGATCAAAGGTTACGGGGAGAAGGCGGGAGAATGGGGTTGAGAAACTTATCAGCCATGATTGAATGGCAGAGCAGACTCGATGGGTCGAATGGCCTAATTTATGCTCCTATGCCTTATGGTCTTATGGTCTTAACAACTAGGAAACACAATGAAAACATATCAGACCTTCTAAATGTGCAAATGACCATATAGTTACAAAATTGTATCAATATTGAACTCTTGCAACCACATGTGACATCAGAACTTCTTCATTTTTCTTTGCCTGCCACTGCGTCTAGGTGCTACCCTGACATCCACAGCAGGGGTGGAGGCAGCCTGCTGACCACTAGGCCCTGTTGTCCTTGATGACTTTGGAAGATGTCCTAAGTGTCCTTGAGGCCTGGAGGACCTCGGCTTACTTTGGGTCTCCTGCTCTGGTGCAGCTGCATCGTCTGCGGTCGCAGTGGCTGAAGCTGATGGGGTCACAGAAAAGGGGAATCTAATGGGCCACACACCCTCCAAGGGTCCTGAGTGGAGGTCCCATGGGTGTCCGCCTGCTGCTCCTCTTCCCTTTGGGTGCCCAAGGGCCCCTCCCTGACTTCTTGAGGAGAAGGGGCCCCTGGAACCGTGGATGGAGGTTAAGATATCCTGTACCCCTCTCACATAGCCACTGTGAAACCTCGCCGCTGGAAACTGTGATGGAGCGTTGGTCTGCACGCATCCACATCAGAAACTGGGTATTCTGTTGGACAAGGGTCTCCATGGTGTCTGTCAGCCTCCCAATGGAGACCTCAATATGCACACATGTTGTACTATTTTGAGAAGCCCTTTATGTATGGGCAGCACAGATGGTGGCCTAGCCACTGAGGCTCATGTTCCAGTTCCCACTCTGTGAGGTGAGTTTGAGCATTAGAGGGTTCACTTATCCTGGCGGCTTGACTGAGGTAGTTCATCCTTTTTTTGCCCTGCAGGGCTGTCCTCTGGTGTGTACTGTTCACACTCACCACCCTGGCAACTGCCTCCCATGCAGGGTCGATGAGTAGGGTGGGCCTCCTCCCTCTATCCCTGGGGTAGAGGATGTCTCTCCTGTTCTCCATTACTGCATGGTTCAGTAGTACTCCCAGGGACACTGAATCTTGGTGCTGGTGCTGCCTGGGGTCTCAGAGCCCGGATATGACGGTGGGGTGCGCGACTTCCTCCCTGCCACACCGCTAACAAGCGGGTAACGCCCGGCTGCATAATTAATGAGCCCAGAATTGGGCAATTTTAAGTGATTTCCCGCTGGACTCCGCGGAGGGAAATAATCCCGCTTCCTGCCCCCGCCACGGGACTTAGGCCCAGAGTGGAAAATCCTGGCCAAAGAGTCTGCAAAGGGATATAGATATAATGAGTAGGCAAAAACTTGGCAAATGGAGGATAACGTGGGAAAATGTGACGTTGTCAACTTTGGTGGAGAGAAAAGCAGAATATTATTTAAATTGGCAAAGACTACCAAATGCTACAGTACAGAGGGGTCTGGGAGTCCTTGGATACGAATCACAAAATGTTAGTATGCAGATACAAGAGGTGATTAGGAAGGCAAATGGAATATTGGCCTTCATTGCAGGGGTGGTGGTGTATAAAGCAGGGAAGTCTTGCTGCAGGTGTACAGGATGTTGGTGAGGCCAGACTGAGAGTGCTATGTACAGTTTTGGTCTCTTTATTAATGAGGGATATACTGTTATTGGAGGCAGTTCAGAGAAAGTCCTGTACGTCGATTCCAGGAATGAGGGGATTGCCTTATGGAAAAAGTTTGAGCAGGTTGGGTTTGTTCCCATTAGAACAATGAGAGGTGACCTTATTGAAATGTGTAGGATTCTGATGGGGCTTGACAGGGTAGATACTGAGAGGATGATTTTCCTCATGGGAGAATCTAGAACTAGGGGGCTCAGTTTCTAAATAAATAGTTTCCAATTTAGGATGGAGCTGGGGAGGGATTTCTTCTCTCAGAGGGTTTTTAATCTTTCGAATTCTCTACCAGGGAGCAGTAGAGGCTGGGTGATAGAATATATTCAAGCCTGAGTTAGACAGATTTTTGATCTACAAGGGAGTCAAGGATTATTGGCAGGGTTTATGGTGGGGTGGGGGGTAGGAAAGTGAAGTTAAAGTCACAATTAGATCAGCCATGATCTTATTTAATGGGGGAGTGGCCTCGAGGGGCTGAATGGCCTACTCCAGCTCTTATTTCTTATGTTCTTATGTAAATCTGCCATCATCATCCCTCCCCTCAGAAAACTAGCCTTTGACTCCCTCTATTTTTGCAAACTACCACCTCATCTACAACCTCCCTTTCCCCTCTATAGTGATTGAATGTATGATCACCTCCCAATTTCATGCCGATCTTTCCCAGAACTCTATGTTTGAATCCACCAAATCAGGTTTCCATCCCTGCCATAGTACTGAAACTGCCCTTATCAAAGTTAAAAATGACTTTGTATGTGTCAAAGGTAAACTACCGCTCTTATCCTTGTCAACCTGTCTGCAGCCTTCAGCACAGTTGTTACTATCCTCCTCCTCCAATGCCTCTCCACTGTCACCCCACTGGGTGGGATTGCACTCACCTGGTTCCATTTTTGTTTATCTAACTGTAGTCAGAGAATCACTTTCAGTGGCTTCTCTTCCCATTCCCATGGAGTTGCCTCTGGTGTCCCCCAAGGGATCTATCTTTGGACCCCTCCTTTTCATATCTACACACTGCCTCTCAGCGACCTCATCGAAAACATCAGTCAACTTGTCTGTTGATGAAATGCAGCTCCACCTCTTCAAAACCTCCCTTGACTCCCCCCCCCACCTGCCAATGTCGCTAAACTATTAGACTGCCAATCCAACATTCTGCACTGTATGAAATGAAATTTCCTCCAATTAAATATTGGGAAGACTGAAGCCACTGTCTTTGAATCCCACCACAAACTCCGTTCTTTTGCCATGAATTCCATTTCTCTCCCTGGCAACTGTCTGAGGCTGAACCAGACTGTTTACGACCTTGGTGTTGTATTTGACCCCGAGATGAGTTTTCATCCATATATTTGTGCCATCACTAAGACTGCCTATTTCCACCTCCATGACATCACCCATCTCTGCCCTTCCTCAGCTCTACTGCTGTTAAAACCCTTGTTCATGCCTTTGTTACCTTCAGACTTGGCTGTTCTAATGCCTCCTGACAACATTCCACCCTCCATAAACTTGACGTCATCCAAAATTCCGATGCCTGTGTCCCTACACCAAATCCCATTCACCCATCAACCCTGTGCTCACTTACCTTTAGTGGCTCTCAGTTAAATAAACTCTTCCCAGTTCTGTCCACTGCTCACAACAAATGTCGCTCATGGAGTTACTCACTAATAATCTCCTCTTCTTTCTGCAGGACAAGGTGGCTCACAATGCCAGGAAGCAGACTGGACCAGGCCAATGGCCTGCTCATCTCCAGATCCTGACTTCAATGGAGTAAAATGCTCTGGTCATTCAGAGCACACTCCTTCTTCTCAGCATCGGGGATGGAGAGTTGAAAGTAGTGGATCAGCAAGATCTTTGATTGTTCTCTTCTATTTGTCCTTGATGTGCATCTCTTTCATGGAGCTGTCCAATTTATGGATATTCTGCCACTCCCAAATGAACGTGGCTCCCTAACTTGACAATACTTGCTTCTCGATTATCTTTATTTCTCGGCTTCCAGGTCTTTCTACAGAATCGGGCTCTTGAAGAAGGCCACCTGAGTCAGCATCACCAGCCTTCAGACCTCAGCACTGCACCAGCTCAAAGATCAGCAGCCCATGTGGGAATAATGGTGAGTTAGAGGGATCTGAACAGATGAAGTTCACTTCAGAAGTGAACAGGAGCTGGCAGCGGTGGAAAGAAAGCAGAGGACAGAGGTGGAAGGGGGGTGGGTAAGCTCTGGGTCCTAGCATTGCTGGAGACAATGGGAATGAAGACTTCAATGCCCCAGCCTTTCAAATAAAGATCTTGAATTGCATCAAGAGAGAGAGGATGCATTGGAAAACCTGCCAGGGAGCTGCCACATCATGACTTTGGAGTCTTCCCCCAGCATGTGTATGTCCTGGTGTAAGGAATGAGTTCTCTGCAATCTACCATAGAGTTGGCGTCCTCTTTGAAATGCGGAGTGAGGCTGACAATGCAAGAGCTCTTGTCACCACCAATTGTAGATTTGATCAAAGGTCAAACTTCTGTCATTGAAGCTCTGGCCATTTTTTCGTTAGCCTGGAAATGTTATACAGCAATGTTAACAGACTGGGAACCAAGCGGAGAATGGCTTTTGTCAGCTTGGTGACCTCCTGCAGAGCATTGGGAAAACAGCTAATGCACAGTCCATGGGAGTGGTACTGGCTCTGTGGAGCTGCAAATGCTGCCCAGTCTCAGGAGGACCATATACCTGAGCTCTTCTGAGGCCCTTGTCCATTGCCAGCACAAGTGCCACCAATTCAGTTGGGCCAGAGAACCTCTGCAGCAGCTGAGATCTGTCTGCAGTCAGTCATCACAACTGCCTTCCACCAGCCATGCTGAAGCCATAGGGGCAGCACCACATTGGAGAATGAGAGTTAGGAAAAGCACACCGAAGAGAGAGATTATCGGTAGCACTTGGGTGAATATTAAATTGAGTGGAATGTATTAATTTAATATGAAAGAATCAGATTTTTATTGCTGCTAATTGTGCAGCTTGGTTCATTAGGAGCTGCAGGACCTTCACCCATGATGTAATTTCATTTGGGTGGGACGACTGGGCCAGATGGAGTGGAAGAATGGAGTCAGTGAGATTTCGGGGCCCGCAATTCAACAGAATCACTGGTTGCTCACTGTTCCTGGATTGCTCGCACTACAAAATGTTTCTGGTAGGTTCCTTCTTGTCTCAGCTCTTCCTTGTCAGGGTCCTGCAAAACTCCCCATTGCTCCAAGTCCAGGATCTGTCCACAGTAAACACTGACATTTGCAGGATGCAGCATGTCACCACCAACTGCTTATTGATGTTCTTCTCCAACTCTTCCAAGCATCTGAAAGCTGCTTCAATAAAAGAGTCAACGAGTTTGTGATATAGGGAATACAGTGGCCAGGCAACAATATGATGCTGTCCAGATAATCTGCTCCAGCGAAGTTGGTTGAGGCATAAATGTTGGCTAAGATATCGGAAGGAGATCTCCTGCTCTCCTTCAAAATACCTTAGAGAGCAGATGGGGCCCCAGGTTAACATCTGAACTGAAAAATGACACTTCCAACAGTGCAGCACCCCTCAATACTGCATTGATGCATCAGCCTACATATTACGCTCAAGTTTCTGGACTGGGATATAAATCACAACTTCCTGACTCAGAGACGACAATGCTACCAACTTAGTCATAGCTGACAGCTGACACAGCTGATATGTATTGCAAAGATCTACTCAATGATGTTTCCAGTAGTCCCATGACCATTGTTGTAGCAGTGTTCAATGAAAGACTGCGGAAGTTGAAGCCCTATGGTAGGCACGGAAGGGCAATTTTCAAAAACAATCAGGTCATTTTTCCAAAATATCTTTCGTCTTCCATATCCTGTTTAATCTTCTAAAAGCAGCAGAAGCAAGCTCGATCCTTCTTTTGATGCCTTCTTCACTGAGGCGTACAAATTTTTCTACCTGTTCATCCCTTCTAATTGAAATGTCAGCATCTTCCAGATGTTTCCCAAATTTTAGTTTTATTTTGTTGATGTGTAATCCAATTTGTTTTACCTTATCGGTTGGCCTCTGCAAATCTGTTTTGATGTTGCCATAAGATGAATGTCTTCAGCAAATCTGAAATTGTTTAAAATATTGCCATACAACGAGACTCCCCCGATATCATCTTTTAGTTCAAGATTCATTACTGTTCCCAGTTACTAGATTAAATAAATCAGGTGACAGTGTACATCACTGTTTCACCCTAACTGGTGATCTAAACCATTCCATTTGTTTCCTATCCACTCTAACAGTGCTCAGAGACTTGTTGTAGGTGTTTTCTATCAATCTGACAAGTTTCCCATGAACATCGTAAATCCTTAAGACATGCAATGTCCCTTCTCACCACACACTGTCAAAGGCCTATTTAAAATCTATGAAGTTGTAACAATGAGTGTTCTGTTCTGAAAATTCCTCTGAAATCTGTCTTATCACAAACAGTTGATTTATTGTGCTTTGTCCTTATGGAAAACCAACTTGTTCTTCATGTAGTACCGCTTCTATGATCTTTTCATTCTCCAATGCTCTAACTTAATAAATGCTGCAGCTTTCCGATGTACTCAGTAAGTTGATCCCTCCGTAATTGCTGCATTGTGCATCTAATTTGATGCAGGATTTGTATTGTAGTTCCCTTTCCACTGTCATCAGGAACTCGCTCTTTGTGAATTTTGTTCAACAGTCTTTGTGTCACTTTCTCAGAATGTTCCCGTCCACCTACAATAATTCTGCAGTTCTATTAACAATACTAGGGACCTGGTTTTATTGCAAACTATCAATAGGAATCTTTATTTTGACTTCCAAGGAATCTATCATCAACTCCCCTCTGTTTGTACAGGGTCATTTCTCCAGAACTGATCTACCTTGATCTTTACAAAGATCTTTACATAGTAGATATCTTCAAAATATTCTGTACCCCATTTGCTGCTCACCTCTTCATCCTCAATTACATGATCATGTTGGTCTTTCACTGTAGCCATTTTAAGTTTGCAAGATTTACTCATTTCTCTTATCTTACAATATTGACCCTATGTTTCTTTTGTTGTCATCTCCACTTTTTGCACTTTTTTATCCAATTGTTCTTATCTATCTTTGTCTTTAACTTAATTACACTGGTTCGCCTGTTGTATTCGATCCTCATATTAGGATCTGCTTCCATCCTCACATTAAGCTTTCCTTGCTTTTCACTCAACTCAATCTGTTACATTCTTCTACTACAAATAAATGCAAATATAAAAGTTTAATAGACAACTGTTATAATTCAAATTGTTTTTGAAGTGATAACCATTGTATCCAATAAATGTTCTACTTGTTACTTTTAGATTTTGTGATTTAAGTTAGAATTATAGAATTAATTCCTAGGTCAACCTTCTCCCTTCCTGACACTGTTGAAACTTAGGAGCGAGGAATAGGCGTAGGCCATCCTTCCCCTCAAGAATATTCCGTCATTCAGGTAAATCATAGCTAATCTGTGCATCAACTTTAGCATTGTAAACTCCTTAAGGAAAGCAAAGTTTGGATTTTCCAAGCAGAGCCAATTGTCCATGATGTCCACCCATCCCATTTTCCATTGTCATTTTTGATGACTGCAAGAAGCACCTGATATTCATTGTGGGGCGATTTCATGCAACTGAAGTGAATATTTCTGTAATTTGAGCCTCATTGTATTGGTTCCTCTCCTGTCCGTATAAAACATAGGGCACAATTTTGCCCATATCGGGCGGGCTTGGCAGGTGTAATCGGGAGCGGCCGGGAAGCTGACTGCCCCCCGCGATCGGGGGCTGACTGTGATTTCAGGTTGGTGGGCCAATTAAAGCCCGCCCAGCATGAATGCCGGCTGCCAAACATCCGAGAAGGGCCGGGCGGGGGCCTGTCATCTGTCAGATTCAATGGTGACTCGGCAGCCGGTTCAAAAATGGCACGACATGGCTGCAAACTAAGATGCAGAGACCAGACATGAGGTCGGCTGGGCACTCGGCGCACCGTTTTTCTGATGAGTGGCTCGCTGCCCTCCTGGAGGCGGTGTCCCCAGAGATAGGAGGAGGAGGCCACCGCACCTCACAAAGAGGGCATGGGGGGAGGTGGCAGCCCGGGTGAGCAGCCATGACATGGTGTGACCCACCTCGGTGAAGTGCCCGAAGCACTTCAATGACCTGCTGCGCTCAGGAAGGGTGAGTACCACGTTGGCATAGGTCAGTGTGTTGAAGTCTTTTGGGCTGGCATCCCCCCCCCCATGGATCTCAGGGGTGCTATAGTCTGAGTGCCAACTGTCAATTACGCCGGAGCTGGCCAAGGGGCTGAGCCCTAGATGCTTGTATTGAGTGCCTTACACCTCGAGGGCCATGAATCAGATCTGCTCTGCAAGGTGCTCCTCAGCTGGGGGTTGGCCAGGTGGCAATGGCGCTGCAGTTAAAGAGTGGACTAATCAATGCTCCTCTGTCCTTTCAGAAGAAGATATCACATAAAAATGTTGAGAGGTTGCAGACTGGTAGAGGACCCCAAACCTCCTCATCCTCTCCTGATATGAGCAGGAGGCCTTGGAGGCTCGAGAGGTGCCATGCACATCGGTCAACTGGCCACAGTGAGGCTGGGGTGACAGACAAAGGTAAGGGTGCAGTGCTGAGAGGTGAGGCTTTCAGATGGTGCAAACAAACTTGTATAGTCTCATCATTGATGGGAGCCTCCAGACTGGATTCCTCATTGATCATTGAAAGATGATGGCACCATGATGCAGATCTCCATTGTCTCACCAGGGTGCCTGGCCTGCACAGTCACTGTGTGATGACTTAAATTAATGACATGTCCTTCTTCTCCCTTAGATCTGCTACCAAGCAGCCAAGCGCAGGACCTCCAGGAGCTACCCCTGATCCCGGAGGACCACCATGCTCCCGAAGCACCTGCGTCACACCCACTCTCTGAACCAGGCACCTGTGCAGATACCAGCATCTCGGTGGCCATTAGTCCGGTGGCTAGTATCTCAGTCCACATTGGTGAGGGCACTTCACACTCACTTGAGGTGCAGGCAGAGGCAGAGAGTTCCCTGGGTGCCGGCATTTAGAGGACTGCTGGAGACCAGAACGATGCTCAGTCGAAGGCTAATGATGGGCCTCTGGAGTCGTCCATTAGGCAGCAGATGCTGGATATCCTGCGGGAGGATCTGGCAGAGATCCAAGAGGCTATGCGTGCCATGGTCTACATTGTGGAGGAGTCCCTGTGGAGCATGACCCTCATGGTTGAGTGCAATGCCTCCTTCATGGAGGTGGTGACTCTCATGGAGAGGCAGCTCCAGGAACAGAATCAGGGGTTCCTGGGCTTGCGTTCAGACCTGCAAGCCCTCACACAGGCAATGACCTCAAGTGGTTAGTGTCCATGTGTGAGATGGATGGGGTATACAGTGTTAGGGGGAAATTAAAAATGCTAAAAGAGAATACAGTAGGAATTTACTGAAAAACCCTTAAAATCCACAGGAAACCATGGTTGCTAAATATATTAAGAGTTGAAGTATACCAGATGAACATTGCACAGCCTTGAGAGTCAGACTGGAGACAACAAGTATGACATAAATTAGATTAAGTGTACTCTCCTCTCACATAAGGAAGGGGCAGATGGTTTTAGCTTAGATATAGGAAGATGAACACGGGACAAAGAGGGGTCTTTGTGAAACAGTCTTGAGCTGTGAGAACCAAGGTCTTTGCATAGGTGTTTTAATTTTGATTGGATAATATAATTATGTATACATCCTTTAGAATAATTGGTTAGCAAAATCACATGTTTATGTACTCAATAGGATAGAGTTAGCATGGGACCGATGTATCGGATACTGATTGGATGTATTCAAATATACTCAAATGTATTATGATAAGAAAAAGTACAAAAGTAATGAAATGTAATCAATCTGGGAGCTGGGTCTTCATTCTTAGGAATGATTGCAACTCCCTTACATATGCTTGAATAAAACTGGTTAAAGGAAGCCTGAGTCTCTGTGGTCGCTGTGGGATCGGAGAGTGTAACTTCCCTTCAGCTGGCCTATGTGGTCGTTGCAGGATCGGAGGGTGTACCTTCTTCAATTGGCATAGTCAGCAGGATTCACCTGGACCTCTGTGAAGGCGGAACAATGATCTGGTGAGTACTTTCTTTTGAAAGATACTCACCTGTTGTTCACGTCAGACTAGAATGGAGGTCTAATAGGGCTGATCCGAACGTTTCGGCCAGAGAGACTCAGGTGGACAGTTGAGGTAATTGAGCCTTGGGAGACGGAGTGTCTCGGGGGAACTGTGGGTCCCTGTTTTGGTGTGTGTGTGTGTGTGTGTGCGTGCGTGTGGATATGGCCGAGGAGACCAAACTCGAGTTCATTACAGAATGGGGAGGTGAAGGAACCATGTCCCTTCACCTCACCAGGAGGCATAAAAAGCTGATCAGCAGAATGAAACACTAAGGTTGGCAGCCGGGCAATCCGCCGCCACACTCTAAGGAGTGTTGGAAAGCTCAGATTAACGATAAAACTGACAAAGCTACTGTACTCATTTTGAGTCTGCATCTGCAACAAACTAAACTAATCCAGAAATATCTCGGTCACGTTGTCCCGGTCGTAGCGGCAGATCGATTTCTCCCAGGGGCCACCAACAGGTATTGGGAATATGTGGAAGGATAATCGGGACCTGAAAGGTCCCCTGCTGAATTTTTGTATCTTAAAAGAAATAAATTGATCTAAGTTTCAAGAGCTGTTTGTGTTGAAGAGAGAGAGAGAGGGAAAGGGGGTACCCCTAGGGGGTTAATGAGCAGTGACAGCAGCAGCAGAGAAATTGTGAGTTTCATTCAGTTTGATTGTCCCTATAGGTGGAGCCTCCAAGATCCCTTATTCTCCCCCACTGCTACTTGAAGTTTTGTTTAGAGTTAAATTCAATATTATAGGAATATAAATACATACCTTTATATATATGTTTGTTTGTGTGCAAGGAAGCATTTGTATGTGAGCTTTAATGTGCTTTCGTCCCTAAATTGTCATTTGTGAGTGTAGGTCAGCACGTTAGAGTCAAAAGCCTCATATTAGATTAAAGGAAAAGTATACTCAAACATCCCAAAGTTTTGAGTATAGGGTTTGAGTTGAGATTTCTGGCAAAAATCACAATTTGAAGGTATTGTAAAGATAAAACAGGGCTTGCCTTTGTTTGAGATGAACCAACCCTTGTACCACCCCCTTGCAGACTAGTAGGGAATAACCCTCATCACCAGCTTCCAAACTGATTGGGATTGATACATACGAGTTGGTATTCTAAAATCTGAGGGAAAAAAAATTACCTGAAATTCAAGAGGATTCTAGGAAAACCAAAAGACATAGGTGGTTCCAGTGGATAAAAAGAGGTTTCTTTTGAAGAGATGAATTAAATATTAAAGGAAATCTGCATTCCAACAGCACTGTAATTTGAATTTGGGACAATCTTGAGATGTAAAGTGCAATGTAATTTAACAGGTTACTTTGAATAACAAGGATGCTATCCAAAGATAAAGAATGTGTCAATAAACATATGGGACTTCTAATCTGGATACAAATCATTACACATGAAAAAGAGGTTGTTTTAAGTTTGATAGTGTAAATTACAGTTCTTACAAAGTTTAAAAGTTTTAGGTTGGTTCTTGATAAAGTTCTCAAAAGGGAATTTTCATTTTAAAAGGTTTTTGACAACAATTAGCACTAATTCAAATGCTGCAAGCGTTTGTATTTGTAAGTCTGTTCCCAAAATGTGAAGTTAAGCTCAAGACCTTGACAAAGTTTGCCAGGAATCCAATTTTTGGTCGAGTTAATGAATCTGGGGTAATGCTAAAAAAAAGTCAGACATAATTTAGTGGGTTACTTTTGAGACAATAAGATGTTGTTTGAGAAGAAGATAAGGAAGCAAAATGTGTCAATGCCTGATTTCTGTTTTAAAACTGTTATGAGAATACTTTATTGGACTGTAAAGTTTCTCCAGACAACCTGAACAAGATAAGATGGTAGCTATTGCATGTGTAAAATGGTATGAGGAAAGGATTAAGGGTAGAAGAAAGAGTTAGGGAAAGAGGATACCATAATGTACAAATTGTTTTAAGGGAACTGAATTTGATAATCTGGCCATCAACTGAGACATTGGAACCGCACAGGGGAAGATAAGCAAAGATCTAGAGACAGAGATCCCCGTTGACATGGAATAGTTAATATGGCCTAAAGAGTAAGGAAACATTTTAAACGATCAAGAAAATAGAGAAACTGACCTCAAGAGAATATTAGGCTGATCACGGTCAGGAAAAAAATTCCTTAGAGGTAAGACTATTCGGAATCTGTAGTTGAGGCAACTGAAGGGTAAGGAGAAATAATACTTGACAACAATTTACCACAAGATGAATACAGGTAAAGGGAAGGCTGGGAAAAGGCTAAATCAATGTATTACTGACCATATTAATGTGCATGTGAGCTACAAAGAGTAAGACCACATGATTAATGCCCTGATGACAGGCAGAGTTAAGTGGCTCCCAGAGAGAACTGCCACTGGAAGTGAAGATACTGAGCCATTGAAAGATAGGATAAGAAGGTGCATTGTAGAGTTGCATAGACAGCTTAAGGAATTGCGATCCGACATGAGGCAGCAGGAGATAGTAAACACAGATGGATTCAGATCAGGGAACTCATTTCACAGGGAGAGTCATTAAAGGAATGTAAACTTATGGAGATTAAACAGAAATTCCATATTCCTTACCACCCCCAAAGTTCAGGGATGGTGGAAAGGATGAACCGAACTTTAAAAACATCTATAGCCAAAGCAATTCAGGAGACAGGGAACAGCTGGGCCACCGTATTGCCCAGCATTCTGATGCGCCTTAGGGCTATGCCAAATAGTACCACCAGGTTCACCCCATTGAATTGATGACAAGAAGGGCCATACAATTACCTGAAGGCATTATAGTAGGAGGAAGAGATGTAAGGCCACTGAAAGGAAAAATATGGGACTATGTAAGGGAATTAAGTAAGCAATTACATGAGTTGAGAGAGGAAGTTAGGGACTGGCAAATGACTAAGGATATGGAAACAGGCAAATCCAAAGAGCAACAACGGACCCCCCACGTGGGGAATAAGGTGATGGTCAAGGTGAGCCCTGAGCAAACAGGGTTTGCCCCAGGTGGCATGGACCATACGAGGTAATTATGACAGGTGATATGTGCGCACTTGTAGATATGAAAATGGGAAATAAATGGAGGCATTCCACACAGTTAAAGATATATGATGAATCACCAAGTGGTAACCCGGACAACGGGAGCCAATGTTAATGTTTCTACAGGTCCTTGATCCTGGCTATGGTCAGTGCTGGCATGGGAAGCACCAACGGTCAAAGTCGATAATGACACCTGCCTTCACCCTGGGCAGTACATACTACTTCCCCAAGGAGGAAGTGGGGAATGGATAAGAAAGCCCAACACCTGGATTACGGATCAAGTCACTACACAGACACATCAAATGAACAATTGGGAACAGGACCCCCACGTGTGATCACACAAAGAGTTGTAAAAGTACTTTACATTAAATAGCACCAGGGCAGCCAGTCCAGCTAACACCACTCGCGTGTAACAATGGGAACTTCATGGAATGGTGATACTTACCCAAGGGTAAGGACAATGATGAACTGATGAATGCACTTTTGAGGATACACCCCAGCTGGAAATACACACCCATTAACACCTCACTAAGCATAAGCATAGACACGAGTGGTGGGGTAACGATAATTGGGATTTATGACAATATAACTGGGCTGGGTTGGCGGTATGGGGGATGTAGAACGTACACACCCCCTACCAGTTTTCCATCAACAAGCATTTGCATGTATCAAGAGATTAACGTGACCGCCAGATGGACAGACCTACCTCCCTTTGTTTGGGAACCGGGTGTTGAGGGACAATATTGTCAAGAAACATGTAAATATGTAATAGATAGGCATGATTGTTATGATACATGATGTTTTACTATGTGTGGATATCAAAGACTCACTCAATGTCCAGATGTAATAAGTCACCCCATAGATGGGATAGTCAGGATAGGAAAGTCGAAACCACTACTGCATGATGTAACTATGGTCTCCATGGAAGTAACATACAATATCTCGGGACTCCTGTTAGTGTTACATATCACTTGTCACAGCCACCAGAATTCCATAAAATGGGCTAGAAGCCAACTGAAGAGGGTAGTTAAAGGCTATAAATTTTGAATTGTCCCGGGAATTAGAGTAAAAGCACAGGCTAGGTTAAAAAGAAGTATACTAGGAGACATCGGAGGGCTATTTGGGCTTGCCAATTCCATACTTAATTCAGATCAGATCTATGGCTTAAATGATGATGCCTCCTGGGCGGCTGCTGAGACTGCCCGAGGACTGCACTACAGTACGTGCGGAACAGAGCATGCCCTGACAGCCGTGGAGCTACAAGGAGAAGGTCTGCTACGGATCCTTAGGCAGACTGCAGACGGGATAATAGACACAGCCGAATCACAAGCCACAGGGAGGGCACGCGATATGCTAGCACAAGATCTAATCGATGGGGTAAAATCCAACATTGAAGATATCAAGTTTGGAACAATTCCCGAACACATGTTCAAGTCAGTATACCAATTAAACCTCATAAATTTATGCAAGGAGCGACAGGAATTGGTGATTACACAACCTCAAGGTGGAGGAGAGGATGGGGTTATAAAAATTTATCATGGCCATTCCCCAAGAACATCATCCAAATGGGGCTTTCCTGAACAGCTATAGGTTTGAGTCCCTGGGGGTAAATGGGGGGATGGTATTCCCCGTAGGGCTACGTGGATATATATGCTATGTAAAAGACATGGTACTGATGAGTACTAGAGATTGTTGTACAGAATCAAGAAATTACATTGTGTGCTCATGCCAAACACTGGAGGTATTTACAAACCCAAGCAAAGTTACATTCACCGCTTCACCGATTCAGGAAGCATTTAAGGCAATTCAGTTATCCTCAACTCAATGGTGCTTCATGAGCAGCGAGGCTGGTTCCTTTATGGGGACTTACTTTGTGCTACCAACTCGAGTTTTTGCCTACAGGTGACCAATCTTTTTACTATAGGAGACTTCCATTTGCCAGGCAGAACCACAGGATACTTGGTTAGCCCTTGGTGGGATGACTCATTGTTCACTGATCAAGCTCCTGTCAGAATAGCACGCCTAGCCATGCAGGAAGCCACAAGAATAGTTCAATCGTATGTAGAAGCTTCTAGAGAGCAAATCACGAGGAAGCGTGTGCAAGTGGATTTAGCCACCCAATCGGCCAGGACGTTAGCCCAATCAGCTACTTCCTATGCTACAGCCGGAAGATTGATGAATTGGTGAGAGATTGTTAGAATGGGTATGACGATAGTCATGGGAATTATGATCTTATGGGCTACCGGACTCTGATGTTACCAACATAAAACCTGGAAAGGGACTCTCCAGGCACAGACAGTAACAAACCAAAGGTGCGCATCAGTTCCCCGACCTATGCATACTCCGAGGGAGAAGACAAGGGAAGGGGAGGTTATTTTATACAACCAGGTGGTTTAGGATTCCTCTGGCGGTCTGGACGACTGGCCACCCGAAGGACCAGAAGAGGAATTCTCAACTTAAGCTGTGGCCAGCTTGGGCTTTGCCAAGGGCCAAAAGGAGGGACTGTTAGGGGGAAATTAAAAATGCTAAAAGAGAATACATAAAGAATTTACTGAAAAACCTCTAAAATCTCCAGGCAGACATATTAAGAGTTGAAGTATACCAGATGAACATTGCACAGCCTTGAGAGTCAGACTGGAGACAAAAAGTATGACATAAATTAGATTACGTGTACTCCCCTCTCAGATAGGGAAGGGGCAGATGGTTTTAGCTTAGATATGGGAGCACATACAATAGACAAAGAGGGGGCTTTGATGAAACACAAAGTCTTGAGCTGTGAGAACCAAGGTCTTTGTGTAGGCATTTTCATTTTGATTGGATAATATAGTTATGTATACATCCTTTAGAATAATTAGTTAGCAAAACCACATGTTTATGTACTCAATATGATAGAGTTAGCATGGGACCGGTGTATCGGTTACTGATTGGATGTATTCAAATGTACTCAAATGTATTATGATAAGAAAAAAGTACAAAAGTAATGAAATGTAATCAATCTGGGAGCTGGGTCTTCATTCTTAGGAATTATTGCATCTCGCTTGCGTATGCTTGAATAAAACCGGTTAACTGTGGTCGCTGTGGGATCGGAGAGTGTAACTTCTCCTCTTCAACTGGCTTATGTGGTCATTGCAGGGTTGGAGGGTGCACCTTCTTCACCCAGTAACCCAGCTCAGTGCCCATCCATCAATGGGGAGCAAGGAGGTCCACAGTGACTTCACGTTGGTGCCCGAGCTGCTTGTCGTCTCTGTGGGCTCCTCTCAGGGTGTCCTGGATGATGGCAGCAGCTCCTCCGCCCCTCTGCCAGTGACCATGGCATCTGATGAGGTTGTGGCCACTGAGGAGATGCCAGCCGTGGCACCGGCTGCTCCCTCCCAGGCGGGGCCAGCACAGGCTCCACTGGCAAGAGGACGACCACCAAGGTTATCAAGGCCAACAAGTCAGCAGGCTGCCCCCAATGCTGGTGCCAGTGTGAGGGGAGAACCTAGACGTAGCATTCGTAAATGCAAGTTTAAAACACCTTAAGCACAAGAGGGACTGGCCACGGGTGATCTTTTGTTCCCCTACTTTGTTTTACTTTTTTTAATGGTGTGACCAACAACACCGAATATTGTTCTGCTCAATAATATGTGAGTTCCAACATTAAATTACATTTGCTTTTGTGTTATTGGCCTGAGTATGTTTCATTTGTTTTCTAGGTGCAGGGTAGGCCAATATGTAATGCTGGAAGTGGTAGCTAGAACTTTTATTGCACAGGCACTGAGTGTATCTTGGGCACCAAGGAAAGGATCATTTCTGTGATACAGGATGTGGTGGCAGCCCTGGCATGAGGTGGTAGTTCTATTTGGTATTCTAGCTGATGGAGTGTTGGATCAAGGAGCCCCTGATGTCCCTGCCTCCCTGGACGTCACTGAGGTCTGGCTTCATGACCTCAGTGCTCTCCTCACTATGCTCCTCTTCTGACTCAGTACTGGACATCATCTGTGGGCTGTGCAGCTGCATCAAGATCCTCTTCTTCAGTAGGTGCCCCCTTGCCAGAGCCAGATTGTGGAGAGTGCAGCATGCAACCACTATCAGTGACACCCGCTGTGCGGGGCATTGCAGTGCACCCCCTGAATGGTCCAGGCATCGGAAGTGCATCTTGAGAAGACCTATGGTTCTCTCTACCACCGCCCTTGAGGAGGCATGACTCCCATTGTACTGCTGCTTCACTTCTGGATGGCAGAGAGACGTCATGAGCCACCTCTTCAATGAATAGCCCTTGTTACCCAACAGCCATCCATCCAGTCGAGTGGAGCACTGAAGAGCCTCGGCACCTGGGAGTATCTCAGGATATAAGCGTCATGAGAGCTGCCAGCGTACGTTGCACAGACTTGCAGAGTCTGCATCCTATGGTCACACACTATCTGCACATTCCTGTTGACGAAGGCACCCGGCTGACCCACTGGCACCTTGATGGCCACATGTGTGCAGTCATTGGCACCCTGGACGCGGGGGAACCTAGCAATTGTTGCAAAGCCTCTGGCTTGCTCAGCCTGTCTGGCTTCATCTGTACAATAAAGAATAAAAGTCAATATCCACCAACTTAACGCAACCATGGACATCTGATTGGGAGACTCCACACAGATCCCCCACTGGTCTCTGGAAAGAGCCGGAGGCATAGGCGTTGAAGGCCACTGTGACCTTCAGCGGCATTTGCATGGGGTCCGAGCTGATCTCAGGCCTGATCACCTGACATATGGAGGTCACGGTCTCCCTGGAGAGAGGGAGCCTCCTTCGGCATTGCACGTCGGACATTTTGAGGTGGATACATTGCCGCCTGTAAACCCTGGCAGCAGGGTAGTGGCGTCTTCTGCAGCCCCTTCTGCCTTGGACTACCTGCTGTCCCTGTGCCCCTTGTTCCTGCGCCTCTCCTCCCACAGGTCCCTCCCCTGGAAGCTGCATTGGGACACCTGGCCTCCTCTCCTTTCTGCCCCTCTCTTCCTCCTTAGAGGAGGTGCCTCCAGCAGAGACCATAACCCCCATTACCAGGGTAACGAAAGGCTGTCTGATACCTGGAAGGGTCCACATGGTCTGAATCCTCCGCGGTATTCTGACTCTCGTTTGTGCCCGCCAACTGAAATACTGCGCGAGTGTGCGGTGATGTCAGGACACTCGCCTGACCTCTTCGCGCGTCATTTTATGCTTGTTTGGCACGCGCCCACCCAATGAGCGGAAAATCCTGCCCATATACACATGATACTTGGGAGAAGGTGAAATAGTAACTAAAGTCCCCAGAAAGAACACTGGTAACGTAATTAGGAGTTCATCTCAAACTCATTTTTGGAGGGGTATTTCTGCTGTTGCAAACAACTTTGAGGTATGCCTTTGTACCTTCTACTGTGGAGCTGACATTTTGTCACCACTATTTTAAACAAGACACCATGAATTTACTATTGGAAATTCTCTAATGCCTTCACTTTTTGGGAAGAGAGTAGGTTGGTCACACAGCACCATAGATGCATGACACCCATTCGCTGATGACTCACATTCGCAATGCAGGCAGGGCAATATGTACCTACATCTGTGAGTGTGTGTAGGGAGTTTATCTTACCACATGGCTGCCACCAAGTTATTCTACATGCTGCATGCAGATCTACAGCCCAACTCCACAAAAGGAACAGCACTGGTCACAAAAGCTATTGCCACAAGTATCCTTTATGATATAGGAACACACCATACTGTCTGTGGGGAAGTTAACAACATTAGCTAATCTGCTGTATACAGCTAAAACAAAAAATACAAACCAACCTAGGAAATTAGCAAAACCTGGTCAACAGCTTCGAAAATGTTGAAAAATCAAGTGTAGCTTTAATGTGTGGAAGCAAGTACTTACATTGCCTCTGGAACTTAAGCTGTTAGAGAAATAACATTCTGAAATTTATATTGTAGAGAAGAAAAATAAATGTGCATGAAGGCTTGAAAAGAAAAATTTAAATATTGAAGGCACAAAATTGGTGGGGAATTACTAGGGGGATCTAACGACATGCTCCTCTGTAAGATTTTGAATTTTTACATTAAAGTGACCGATTCTGGTTAATTTTAAGCACGTTTGCATTTCTGGTCAATAATTTTTAATATAAAAATGGAAAGGAAAGTGACATTTTGACTTTCATAAGTTTGACCACACCATTGCTTGCTGAAAAGTTAGCTCAGTAGTCCCTCTCCTACATTCAGTTCATAAAGGTTCTTCGTCCCCTCTGGACCCAGTCACAGAGCCAATGTACCTTATCTAATTCTCCCATCTTTCACAGAGATATGGCCTTCCAAAATCTCTCAATTCAAAGTGGCACTGTCCTCGCTTTCCATTATTAATTCAACCTGGCATTCTTCAACTTTTTTGCTACTCTCCTTCTACTGTCTCAGTTCAAACTGGCAACCTCCCTTCCCCTCCCCTCTATGGTTAATATTGGACTCTCCTTCCCTACACTTTGTAAGTTAATGCTGGCACTCAATCCAAGCTTCCAGCTTCTCCCTACTGTTTCTGTCCCTCCTCCTCTGTCTTTCATTACCATCCAATTCACTGCTTCCCTCTCCTCTTCAGTTACCCCATCCCTCCTTCCTTTTTCATCCAATGCTCTCTTACTATCCATTCCCACCTCGTCTTCTTCTCATACAATCTTCTTCTCTTTGACTGTCATTGACAACAGGTAATAATATTTGACGGCAGATAAGTCTCACATTGCAATCTACATTGCCTCTTTCAGATGCTAACTGATCTGTGCATTTTTAATATTGCCTGCCTTCTCGCCAATTTCTGACTTTGACAGTTTTCCTTTTGTCTCTCTTAACACTTTTGGTTTCTCTTGACTTGATGGAATATCTCATGCCACAGTACCACCAAGAGAAATTAATTGCACATGTACTGATGCTGCTTGTAGGAAAATGCGAAGTAACAATCTGAATCATTCTTCTACCCGGCAGAACACTGAAATAGGTACTTTAAAAAGATACATTAATGTTACATTGAACCATATTACTTTTAGTTTAACCTTATGATCATAATATATTGTGATGGTTGTTCTTCTTCTTCTTTATGTAGGTTGTTTAAAAATAGTGAAGTCAATCAACAGATTTAATTTCTCTGCACGCTGTTTCTGGTTTTGCGTTAACTCCAGCCTGCAGTGTTGTAACTTGGTCGTTACCTCCTTCAAATTAAACTCTTGTTGAAAAACACAGGCAGAAGTTTATGCAAACAGATTAAGCAGTGCACTAAAAGTAGTACACTAAAGAAATCAAATTGCCATGTGGATGCACAGGTTAAGCTCATATTTAAAATAAATGTGAAGATGATTATTCCAAATGATAAGATATAAGTTTTGTTACATATTTATTTACATGTTTTGATCAGTCGACCGTTTTGCTTTGAGAAAGCCTGGAAAGGTACTATTGATCAAATGAAATAACCTGAAGGATGAAACTCATTTTGATCAGCAGCAGGAGGGGGAGTAAATTCAAAATTGTTGTGCCTATTTTACTATTGATGTCATACATCAGTGCCTGTGCCTGATCTGCACACTTATTCAGGCCACTACTAAAATTCACCAGGGATTTTTTTCTCAAATGGCTCTGATCTCTCCACCTGAGGAGTGCTGCACAAGCAATTCATTTGAATATTCAAATCAGGCTCCTGTGCCAGTTTCAGGACCAGTTTATTAATTTTGTTAAGACCAGTCGGATCTTGTGCCGTGCCAATTGTGATATGTTTCTCTGGGTCTACAATGAGCTTTAAAGGGACTGCTAGGTGCCCCGGACAAAAACTGTTAGGTTTTTATATATGCCTCAATGTGAAACTAGGAGGTTCCTCCTGGCCCAAATTGATAATGAGAGTCACTGTTGACCTGTACTCGTCCCCTTCTAATTTACTTCCTCCCCATTCCCCCTGAACTTTACCTACTGCCAAAACTGGAGCAGAGCCTCTGGTAGCACAATAAGCATCGGTAGTCTGATCACCACAATTATTAAAAAGACGCCTGGGGCCCAATTTCCCTCAAGCCTCAGGCTCCTAGTTTGGTCATGCACTAGAAGCAGCCCTCGGATACGTGCCGAAAAATGGACAATAATGAATTTCTATGACAGCATATCCCATTAGTGCAGATCACACTGCAAAAAATACATTATAATCCTGTGAAGAGGATAATGTTGCTCGTGAAGGGCATATTGGAATTAAATCCAAACTCATTGAGCTAAAAGGCTACTATGCGTCTAAGTTGAATGCAAAACATAGGAATGTAGTTTAAACGGTCTTTTATATCTGTTTCTTACACAAGCTGGAAATTGCTGAACAAAGCATCCCAAAGTGCTGACTAAACGCCATGAGAAGCATCTTTATTGTTCTTTCTGTCACTACAGCCTTACAAAAGACTACACAATAGTTTATTGTTCAAGTGTAAGAAGATTTATTTATTTTTAAATAAGGAGAATCTGCATTAAAGTTCAATGGTCGGAAATATCTGCTTTTTTCTCATTTATGTTATGCCTAGGCTGGAGATTTCTTTTTATTATGCTGCTGCATTTGACAACATAGTTGAAAGGATCATGCATGGATCAAAACTGATTTGATTTTCAGCCAAATAAGGTGCAGCATTTAACAGGATAATAATAATAATAAACTCCAGGGGCAGAATTTTCTGCCTGTCGCGCGGGTGGGCGCGGTTCCAATCGGCGCCCCTATCGGGTCCCCGTCTCCATTTTACGTGGGCGGGCCAATTAAAACCCACCCAGCATGACGCGCACCCGGAAGCCCTGTGCATTCTCTGTGTGGGCAGGCGGGTGAGGGGGTGGAGGGGTGCCTGAGTCGGGAGTGCGCTTTTACGCGCATGTGTGCGCAAGAGCGCAGAAATCTCCCTAAGGCACGGAGCTGCCTCAAAAAGGTTAATTTGAGTGTGAAAAACTGAAAAAAAGATTTTTAAAAAATATCTGGACATGTCCCCTCATGTGAAACTGCCACATGTGCTGCGACGTGCATTAATTTCGATAAAACATTTTTTCAAGATGTAAAATCATTCATGAAACCTCATCCCGCCCGTGGATGAGTTTCCATGAAAAATGCGAAGGCCGCCTAGGCTCTTCACCTGCCCACCAACCTTAAGGTTGGACGGGCAGCTCCGTTAATTATTTTAATTGACAGTTAAAGGGCCTTAATAGGCCTTTGACAGTTCGGCGGGCACGCAGCTGACTCGGGTGCGCGCTAACCAAACTGAAAGCCTGAATGACGCACCATGACGTCGGGATGCACGCGTCATTTTACGCTTCGGCGAGTGGGCCCCGCCCCCACTCGCCAAGCTGAAGATTCGGCCCCAGAAGCCTTTGTGGTCTCTTTTATTTAATGTTTGAACAAATTATTGTCACCGGTGGTACAAAGTTACAATGGGTGATGCACAATATTGAAATCAAGCAGAAATAATTCTGTTGTTGTGAGAATTATGGGTGAAGGAGTTAAATATTTAATGTTTCCAATGAAATCTATAGCCAGAAAGTAGAGATCAAGGGCAGAATCTACTGCTGTTCCTGGGAGGGGGAAATGAGGCAGACTGAGGAATTTAATTGAGTGGGAGGCGAAATGTCAGCAGCCCAACTTTGGTATTAAATTTGGGAATTAAATCAATTAATCCCCAATTAAATCAACTAATTTCCCACTTAGGAATGGCATCAGTCATGTGATATTATTTAAAAATGTAAATGTCCTAATTGTGCTGAAGGTGAGATCACACACCCAATCACTGTTGCCAGGTGTTTCCAGGAAGCAGAGCTGCCTGCAGAGCATGAATTGCAAAGGCAGATGGCAGCCATGTTGGAGCAGACAGCACCTTGGGGAACCAGCAGCCTCATATGCACAAGACAGCCGAAACGACCAAATGAAAAGTAATGTGCACCATCCAATGCAAGGTGCTCCAGATCCAAACATTTTCCACCTTATATGAAAAAAACCACTTCTCCCCACATTGAACCCGGCAGCAGCACTTTTCGGGTGCACTGCTTTCAAGATTGAAAATTCTCAGCCTCCCCAGCCCATTAACAAACTCTTCCAGAAACATGATAGGCCATTAATTGGAGGCGAGTGGGTTCCCCTCCCTCACTTTGAAAATTGGAGTGCCTCCCCGGAGGCATCAGGATCCAGAGATGCCTTCCTGGAATGTGATTTTTAAATTTCACCCACACTAGTTCCCGGACACTACTGGTATTTGAAAGTACGGTGCAATGTGTCAAAAGTTGACCAGATTGTGGTAACCATGGGCAGAATTTAATGCTCACCCTGGAGGCAGGCTGGGACAGGGGGCAAGGGAGCTCTGTAATTGGGTGGGAAGGTATGGAGTGGAGATATCGTTGCCTTCCCTACCTTCTCCAATTATGTCCAGGGTTGGAAAGTTCGACGACAGCCATTCCACCTGGAGGCCAATTGAGGTCCTTATGTTGCCTCTTAAAGGCCCTATTTTGTCACTGGTGGTATTCAACTACTGGTGGGCAGGAGCCTCAGAATTTGGGCAAACCGCCAGTGTTTGGTGAGGGGGGAGCATCCTCCTACTTGGACAGCTCATGTCCAACAGAGAGATCCGTTGGCAGCAAGGACCATCCATGCCTGGAGGCCCCTCCCTGCTCATAAAAATAACCCGCTACTCCCCAAATTGCAGAGGCCTCCCTGACTGAGACCAGTGAGCCTGCAACCTCCTTTCCTCCAACACCAACCTTCAGGCTGGGCCTACAGTAGTACTGGCACTGGTCACCCCACCACACCTTGTGGTGCTGCTTGTTCTGCAGAGCTGATAGCCTCTGATTGACCAGCAGGTCAGTTAAATCAGGTCTGGAATGGCCATGACAGTGATGCTACTGACTCTTCAGCTGGTGGTCAAGACCACTCCTATTTGACTGGTTAGAAGAAATTCTGCATATATTGTCACAAGGGGTACTTGAGGCATATTGTTAGTGATGATATGACACCTGTAAGGACTGAGCCTTTCCTTTCCACTTCTCAAATGACCTATTTTATTTGTTCATGGGATGTGGGCATTGCCAGCAGGCCAACATTTATTACCCATCCATTGTTGGCCCCTAGTTCATAGGAGCATTTAAGAGTTAACCACATTGCTGTGGGTCTGGAGTCACATGTAGGCCAGACTTCCTTCCCTAAAGTTAGTGAACCAGATGGGTTTTTATGGCAATTGACAATGGTCATCATTAGGCTTTTAATTGAATTCAAATTCCACCATCTGCTGTGGTGGGATTCAAACCTAGGTCCTCAGAACATTACCCTAGCTTTCTGGATTAACTAGTCCAGTGACAATACCACTATGCCATCACCTCTCACCTCTTGCCTCCCCTCTTCCCCTTGACCTTAATAGTATTTTTTGTAATTTATAAGAATGAAGGTATTAATTCAGTGTCTATGCTTAACTATTTACATGCTGATTGCAAAGAAATCAATCTGACAGGCTTCTTGAATTTAAACACTAATAGGGTTAGTTTTTTATTGTGCTATAAACCCACCCAGGTAGAGATATGAAGATATTTAAAAAGGTAGACACGTCCTGACCTTCGCAACACACACACATAAACACACAAACACACATGCACATGCAAAATTGCAAGTTATACAGTAGAGGAAGTTAACTTTTGGCCAAATTAAAATCAAATGACGAAAGGCAAGAAAATAGAGAGTTCACTATTAATGAGTCCTTCGCTATTGTTTGGGGCTGAGGCAGATATTTTTCACAGTGTTCTTTGAAACTCCAATGTAGTTGAGGCTAATGTAAATTGGAACTTATGGAGACATTTGCTTTTAAACTGCAATCCATCTTTTTGAAAGCGGATGCTATTGTACCTGAAGTTCCTTTCAATTGAAATTCTCTATCCCTGTGATGGATTCCAAAAGGTAACAGAGATGACATTTCAAAATGGTTATTCTGGTCACATGACCTCTCTCCCCATAATGATTTGAATATTCCATAGAAGGTAATTGATTAGCTCATGTCTGGACGGACCTTAGCTCTGGTGCTATAGCCTAGGAGATTAATTTTTTAATGTCCCGGCCATCACTTCTGAATAGACCATTCTTCCCTGTGATGAGCTAGGAAGAACAGTCAGTATCTTCTATATGGCCATTGTCCCAGTAGACATTCCGTCCACTGAAAGGTAGCTTTATAAAAATTCAAATGCTGAGAGCCAGTTCCAGGCTTCAGTTTACCTTTGAAGTAATTCGTGATATCAGCAGGTGTTAAACTCCATAGAAGGTTTTCCGTGGCATGTCCTAATTGTAATCCGCATTAGAAACTTCCAGAAACTGACCAACTTGTAATACGTGTAGGTGACTTGTGGCAGCCATCTAAAATCAGTGTCATTGCTTGCTTTAAAAAGTCCTTCTAAAGAAGTTCAATATATATTTGACCAGCCGATGAAATTACAGATTACTATCCCACATTCACACATCACCTTGTCATCACAGGAAACAGTGGATAAGTCGAAAATGTAGGACTATAGGAGGAGAGCAGGCTGGCAATGGGATTAGATTTAGAAGGCAGTGGCCTTTAACCTGATCACAAAACCTCTGCTGAGGTGATTAGGTTATATTGACCAGGATCTTCCATGCCTGCTGGCATCGGGCGTGTCCGGTGGCGTGAGCGGATAAATGGCGAGAAGGCCAAAAATCGGTTTCATGATGTTGTGAAACAAATTTGCGATCGTCTACTTAGCTGTCGATGGCAGGCTACATTCCCCGCCATTGGATGTTAGGAACCTCATTGTAATACATCAGCATATCATTATAAGGCCAGCCCACCGGACTCATCCCACCCACCCATCCCACCCTAAGCAGGGAAAGGTGGGGGAGGAGATTCAGTGGGGGAAGGGGTCCGTAGGAGGGAAGGGGTTCTGGAGGGTAAGGGGTCTGGAGGGGGACGGGGTTCCGGGAGGGAAGCGGTCCAAAGTGGATCATCTGCCCACATCAATGGGAAAACACGGCGGTGCAGAGCATTTCCTGATAACTGTAACTGTTGGGATTTGCTGCCAGGGCCTTGCTCACATCATGGATATCCGAGGAGCAGAAGATGCTGGAGCCCAACACTAATGGCACACTGGAGGAATGTCCATGGCATGCTGGGTGTGTTCTCATCGACGTGGCTCTGCTGTGAATCAGCTCACAGAAGTTGGAAAGTCTCCGTTGATGCTCACGATGGAAGATGTTCGAGGGAATGGGAGAGGAACGCCTACAAATGACTGGGAGAGGAAGGGGTGTCTGGGCAGGGTGAGGTTGGGATGGGGGGAATGTAGGTGTCTGGGGGAAGAGGCTGGTTGGGGGTGGTAGTGAAGGTGTCGGGAGGGTTGAGGTTGGGAGGGGGGGGAAATGAAGGTGTGGGGGGCGAGGTTGGGAGGGAGTTTGGGGAGGAGGGGGTAACGGGGAGAAGATGACAACTGTGGAGATAGGAGTAGGAGGATGGAAGGTGCCAGGGAAGGAGTTCGGAGAGTGGAAAGAGTCAGGAGAGTGGAAGGAGCCCAGGGGGAGGGAGGAGTGCGGAGAGGGGAGGCAGTCCAGGAGGAGGAAGGGGTGCAGAGAGGGGAGGGAGTAAGGGTGGAGGAAGTAGTAAGGGTGGAGGAAGGAGTTGGAAAGGGGGAAGGAAGAATTAAGGGTGTCTGAGGCAGTCAGGAAGGGTGAAGGTCCAAGCGGCGGGGGAGTCTGGGATGGTAGGGGGACTAAGCAGGGAAAGGGGGAGAGGGGATTCAGTGGGGGAAGGGGTCTGTAGGAGGGAAGGAGTTCTGGGGGGTAAGGGGTCTGGAGGGGGACGGGGTTCCGGGAGGGAAGCGGTCCAAAGTGGGGGAAGTCCAGGTGAATGTGTAAGAGAGGGGTCTGATAGGTCCATGATTGCCTCCTGGGAAGCGAACTGAGGGTGGGCGTTGTATGAGGGAATTGTGAGAATGACCGAGGACAGAGTGAGGCGGTAGGGTGGGAGAGTGAGGGTTCAACGGTAGCGGTAGAAGGGACGGCGAGGGTAGTTGGTGGGGACACGGAGGCAGACATGGACCATGGGGGTGGGAAGGAGGAGGTTGGGAAGGTTAATATGGATGGGGTTCTCAGGAAGGAAGAGAATGTGCATGTTCACCTGGACATCCCTGAAGGAAAAGGGTTGTGGCTGGTAAGTCATGAAGGGGAGGTGGAAGGTGATGCAGGGGGAGTCAGCTGTGATGTGGGAAATGAAGTGGGTGACTGGTGGAGGGGAAAAGACAGGGGATCACATGAAAATCCGAATCCACACCATGCTGTCCAAACTGAAAGTGAAACGACTCGTGATGGGTGAGGTAAGGTGCTGCATGGGAGTGTGATCTTTGGGTGGGCCGAGATACAGGTCAGCTCAGATGGACAACTGAAAGTGAACCCCAGCAGGCAGCATTCAAAATGCTCAGGGCATTGAAATGAGTGTGATATGGGAAGGATCTGTGTGCGTGGGAGAGTGCTTGCAAGAGGCTCTGAAAGGCCCTGCCACATACACACTCCTCCCTCCAGAATCACTCATTGGCCAGCTGCTCCCCCTGTGGGAGGCAAAGGGAACTTGGGGGGAGAGGACAGCCTATAAGATTCCTGAGTGGATGACCCAGGGGTGTCCAGCTGCCGCTTCTCCTCCCTTCAGGTGCCCGGGGGCCCCAGCCTGACTCCTTAAGCGGAAGGAGCACCTGGAGGAACGTCAAGGTGCCCTGTTTCCCTCTCGTGTTGCCACTGCAGGAACTCACCAATGGCTCCCGCGATGGAGTGCAGTCTGCACACATCTCTGCATTCTGCTGGACCCGGGTCTCCATGGTGTCCACCATCCTCCCCATGGAAACCTCCATACATGTACTTGTGGGCACCACTTCATCAGAGAGCAGGTGGACGCACTCCTCCGACTCGCATGCCACTCTGTTGAGGATTTCCACCAGCTTATCGTGATGTTCCCACGCCTTCTGCCAACTCTCCAGGATGAATTGAAAGGCCAAATCTAGAGGCTTATCAGCTGACCGAGACCTCACAGATGCCTCTTCTCCAGCAGTCCTCCGAATTCTGGGCAGCACATACAAACCTGCCTCCTCCTGCTGCGGGCACGTGTCCATGCAGTGACCACCAGATTGTGAACCTGAGCCTGTTCTAGATCTAGGTCCCACCGAGGTGTGTGTCTCTGCACTGGTGGAGGGTGTGGGTAAGCGCTGTGACGGGTCTTCTAGGCTGCTTATTTCCAGCTCTTCAATGGGGGACGTGTCCTCTTGACTGGAGGTGAGGACCTGGATGGAGCTGAGGGACTGGCTGGCTGAGGGTGTCGGTCGCTTGGCAGAGCTCCCTGTGAACTAAAGTAGAGATAATTAGTGCATGACAGCAGAGTCAAAAGCAGGAGAGAGAGCACTCACATTTGCGTTGAGAGATGGATAATGTGATGCAGGATCTTTACGAGGGTGTTCGCCGCTGACCTCTCTGTCACTGCCGGCACGGTCCACATCCTCGCCAGTCAGCATGATGGTACACTCCTCAAAGTGAGTGAGGGGCCTAATTGAGCTACACTACCCCCAGTCTGGGATCTCTTCCTGCTGATGTGAGCCAGCTTCTCCTGCATGAAAACAGATGGAGAGAGTGTGAGCGGGACACATGGCGCTGTGTGGAATGTTTGTGTGGTGAGCAGAGCCATGGACAGGATGAGGACGTGAGCTCAAGAGGGTATGAGCCTGATGGAGATGTGAGGGTGTGTGTGAGAGTTAGTGGTGTTGTCCCTTGAGGTGTGAGACCCCTGTGGATGTATGATGAGTTTGTGAGTGTGTGAGTTGCGAGTGATGAGGTGGTTGACTTATGCTGGCGGAACGGACGAGGCCATTCATCCTGTAGTGGCACTGGGTGGCTGTTCTCTTTTTCAGGGCATTGGCGCTGACCACCACTGCCACCACCCCTGAAGCCAGATTAGTGAGGTTGTTGCCTATCCTGCAGCCAGAGTGGGAGTAGAGGACTTCACGTGAAGGTATCATGGGAGATAATGGAGAAATTCTGGAGAAGGATAGGCTGCAGCTTTCCTTAGGAGGTCTGGAGGAGCAATCCTGCTCCTACAAGCCCTGCAAAGAGAAGAGTTCCACTCAAATTGGAGGGTCTGTTTGACCTCTGGACAGTTGCCAATCAACCTTCACCTGTCAGTAAAGCAGTGATGGTTTTACCACTCAGCATTAAGGTAAAATCCAATTGGCTCCCCTGGGATCCCAATTTACATATATTTCTGTGGTTCCTGTCAGATTCTGATAGGGGCCTCAGTCGCTGTAATGTAGTGAACAGCGAAAATGGTGGAAAACTACAATTCAATGGAAATCGAAATGCTCCACTTTCAAAACACCCCCCCCGCCCCAACCTGTTCCCACAGAATTTGAGGCCTCATGAGGCATCACACTGTTCATCTATAGCTTGATGTTGCATTAGGATCTAACCCAACTATGTAGAAGCCAAATATGTGGGACCACAAGTAGAGACTGCCTGACACTAGCTCATATTGGCCCCATAAAACCTCTAGCTCGGCACTCAGCAACATTCTAACATGGTTCATTCAACTGCCTGAAATTTTAAAATATTATGCAGAATAATTTTAATGTATGAGAGAATGGAGAGTCTAGCATATACTAATATTAATAATTAGCAACTTAGGGAACAGAATTCTGTGCATGTTTTTAAACACATTCACAATGCTGCCTTGCAGCTGACTGATGGATAGGCAAGTTTTCAGCTGGTATTTAATGAAGCCTGTAAGAGTTGGGAAAGTACTGACCGGGTTGGGGACTTAATTAAGCAGGAACTGAAATTTCACTTTCCCGACGTCGGGTTGTGTTTGTGAGCTAAAGCGGGTGGCATTCAGCAGCGGAATGTCCTATACGCCACCAGGTGGTGGGAACCTATTTACCATTCATTTGCATACTATGAATACTCATTAATTTGGAAGCACATCAAATTAAGTCTCACCTTCAAAATTAAGTCAATGGCTCACAGGAAACTCATGCATCCTGTTTCCCGATAGCTTAAAGATAGCATGCACCAGGTGAGGTTGTTCAATCTTTAGGCCTGAGGTTTTGTTTCTGTCTAACTCACTGACACAGGGGACATTAGCAGGGGAAGATGGATGGTCCAGCAGCTGAAAGGATGAGGCAGGGCTGGAGAGTGTGGTGCTCAGGTCCTCAAATGTTGCCGCAGTTGGGCTCGCAAGAGGCTGGGGCTTGGGCTTGGATTCTCAAGCAGCAGCACAACAAAGCAGTGGCACATTTGGAGACGGTGGGGGGAGGTGTCTGAAGGGAGCCAGGCTCCGGCCTAGAGGGCAGGGTTCATTGTTGTGGCCTCGGCCAGTGTGTGTAAGGGAGGCAACTACACCATACATGGCAGGTCAGTAGCCAGAGAAGGGACCTGGAGTTTGAAGCAGGGCAGGTCCGGCTGCAGGCTCACAGTGTTAGTGTCCATCAACATGACTGCTGAGGAGCTGCTACCTTGAAGGAAATCAGGCACTACTGGGAAACTTTTACCGCACAGGAGATCAGGTTGTTGTGGGAGGAGGCCACTGTGGAATGGGTGGAGCTCTGGGTGTGGCCCATGGGGAGGGCCATGTATTCCCATTGGTCAACTGCAGCTCTCCAGGAATAAAAGCCATGTCAATGGAGGTGCTCATATCTTTGCCTGCCTTCTTCACACAGCTCATTTTGTGGATCTGCAATGGGTTTCATACACCCAATCTTTTTGCAACCTCAGCCAGTGGAAGAGGTGATTCACTAGAGGAAGGCCTTGGCCGCACAACAATATTTGCCAAACGGCTATCAGCCGGCAAAAGTCGAAAGGGAGAGATGTCAAAAGGAACCAACTTGGGCCATCTTCATCTGTGAAGAGCATTAGTGCATAACCATGTGTTCAGAACATGCGCCAACTACCTCTAAATATCTGAGAGGCAATTTTGGAGATGTCTAGGGCTTTCTCAGGAGGTGGTTACTTACTTGGTGTGTACTCCTACAACAAGGCCTGCAACCTGTTGCTTTGAAGGGAACCCCATATCAGTCACCCTGAAGGTAACTGTGGCCACAAACTCAGTGCTCCATGGAGATGTGTGGCATTTTCCAGGTAGCAACGTATAGCTGCATACAGGAGGTAACCATTTTCTTGTTCAGAAGGGCCAACAAATTCATCAGATTCTCAACAGGGGCTGATAGCGAGGTTGCTAGAGCAGTTGGCTTCAGGGTTATGGTGCAGGTCCCACAGGTACAGGGTGTAATTGACTGCACTCGCCCGGCCATTGGAGCTCCCTGGGAACAGTCAGCTGAATTTGTAAATCAGAAGGGGTTTCGCTCGCTTAATGTTCAAGTTATGAACATATAAGCATTACAAATTAGGAGCAGGAGAAGGCCATTTGGCCCCTCAGGCCTGCTCCACCATTTTATTAGATTATGGTTGATCTGATTGTGGCCTCTACTTTCCTGTCTATTCCTTATACCCTGTGACTCACTTGTCAGTAAAGAATCTACCTAACTCAGCCTTAAAAATATTCAATGACCCTGCCTCCACTGCTCTCCGGGGAAGAGAATTCCACAGACTCACCATCCTCTGAGAGACAGAAGTCCAGCTTAAATGGGAGACTCCTTATTTTTAAACAGTGTTCCCTAGTTCTAGTCTCTCCCACAAGGGGAAGGGGTCCTTTCAGCATTTTTATGTCTTGGGTCGGTGAGTTTGATTGTCAATCGAATCCTGACTGCACGCCTTCCTATGTTCTCATCAATTGCTGCTAGCAATCAATAACGGGGAGAGACTGATTTAAGAATAAACAGTGATGGTTTATTGAGGCATAGGGCAGAGCACCAGATCATATTTGCTCACTTAGAAACCTCCCAAACTAGACTTCCAGTTCCCAGTTGCCCACGCATTACAGTGACTCGTCAGTGCTGTCACATGATCAGTACACTTGCATTCTCTCAAAGGGACAGGGTACCTCACTTTACCACATCCCCCCCCCTCCCTTTACTTAAAAGTACAGCTAATAAGTGTAAAACACATTAACTATTTACAGAATAACTATTTACAGGTCAAGTCTCTCATGAAGCCTTCTTTGACAGGTTGAGCGTCGTAGCCCAACAGCCTCGGCTGGTGTTTCCGAGATTTCCTTTTCAGGGGCAGTTGTCCACTATGTCCCTCAGTGGATGATTTCACCATCTTCTGGGTGCAGTCATGTTCGCTCTTGCTGCCCCTCCCCTCCAAACTGAAACAGAGAAAGGGCAATAAGCACAAAGCAACACAACGATGAGCTATATGATGTGTAAGGAGAAAGAGGAAAAGGGGAAAAAAAATTATTTTTGTTTTTCTTTCTGAGGACTGTCAATAATTTCTCTTTTCCTTCCTGCATATCCTTTTCTTGGCAGCACTGACCCGTATCTCTATCTTCTCTTTAATTTCACTGTTGGTTGGACTAGACTCAGGTGCGAGCTAAACATGAATGAGCTCAGTAGTTGGGTTTTCTGACAGCTCTTCTGAGAATTCAGGGCCTTTTAGCTTTAAAACCTCAGGGCTGTTACGCAGCTGCTGCATCAGCTCTTCCGATTCTTTCCTATTCTCATTAATAGCTTCCTGGAGAATCGCATATCGTTATCCCTTCTCAGCTAATTCATTCCAGAGACAGAGACAGCCTTAACTCTTCCTTTTCTTCTTCATATATTTTTCATGGCACAAATTAGGAGCTGATTGAATTTTGTAGCGTACGAAAGTCCTTTAATAGATTTTTCATTTCCTTTCAAAGGATGCTGACTTCAGCTTGAACTCTGTCCTGGTGTAACACTTCTATGGGTCTTTGCGTATTCATTTTTTCTTGCAGCAGCATTTCTGGCTTCGAATTGGGAACTTCGCGGGCCTTCAAGATTTATCTCTCCCAGCCAGTTCCTTCCGAGGAGACTCGATCCCCTGCCTGACATTACAAGTAGGGGTAATTTTGCAGACTGTTCCTTATACTGCACATTGACTTGACATACCCCTTTCACATTCATTTCTTCGCCCATGTTTGTCCTCAGCTTTGTGTCCGAAACTTCTAATTTCAAAGGATAAGTTCCTTTACTCAGACATCTAAACGTATAATCTCCAATGACAGACATCAATGCTCCCGTATCAACTTCTATCTTAATGGGTCGTCCGTTAACTGTAATGACTACTTGGACTGGCTCGGTTCTACTCACTTTGAGGTTATATAATGAATGGATGTCTGATTCTATTTCTTCTGGCTCTTCCATGAGGCATATTTCACGATTTTTCCTTCTGTCTTTATAGTGTTGTTTTATTCTTTCTCTGCAGTGCCAAAAAAGTACTTGACTTGTTTGAGTTGTTGTTCGCTCACAGGAGGCCTGGATGTATTTCTCTCATTCATTTTGTGGTTTTTCACTGCAGTACCATTGTTTTTCAATGGTCTGGAGCTAGAGAGCGTTTCTCACCTTTCTGTGGGGTCTGAAGTTTTCGTGCCTTTTATTGCCGGATTGTCCCGCTCGACAAGATGGAGGGCACCATTTTGTGCATCTTTTTATAACTTCAGAATTTCTAACAGCACTCGCCATCATGGTAGCTAATTCTAATGCCTTATTGGAGGTTTGGCTAGCAAATGCCTTTGGATGGTATCATCTCCAATCCTGCATAACAGTCGGTATCTCAACATATCACTAATGGACGTTCCAAATTTGCAATGCTCAGTTAATGCCTTTAAAATGGCCATATAGTCAGCTATTGTCTCCTTTGGAAGCCTGTTCCTTGAATTGAACTTGAAGCGCTGCATAGTGACTGAGGGCTTTGGTCATAAGTGGCTCTGTACAATTTTTATTAACTCATCGAAAGTGTTCAAATCTGGGGCGCTAGGTGACGTAAGGCGCGGATCAGCCCGTACGTTTTGTTTCCACATGAGGAAAAAAGAATCACCCTCTCCTTCTCCTCCCCCGCGATGTTGTTAGCGGTAAAAAAGAATTCAAGGCATTCAACATACTGAGACCAGTCATCTGAAATGGGGTCGAATGGATCGACACACCCGAACTGCAGCATCGTGAACGACTGCAAGGGGACTGTGCTTCCAATGGGCTTCCCAGGTAATGATGAATTTAGGTGTTTGGCTTACGGCGGAATTGCACTCTCTCTGGGGTTTCTTATAATAATTTTCTGCCCATAGCCATTTTTCATGTATTTACCAGTTTAAATGCATTTGCGCTTTAAGAGCAATCACTGTATTTTTTTAAACTCTGTCTCTGCAGCTGTCACCTTTTCTCTGCTGGGTTTTGTGCTCTTTTCAAGTTTTGGTCAGATCCCCACGATCATGATTCTGCAGGGTTTTTATTTATTTCAAACTGCAGCACTGCTTTCTGCTCCGATTGCCAGCTGTCATCTATTTTACAAGATAAGTACAGATGCTCTTTCCAATGCTTTGCTCACCCGTCTTGTGGACTCACACTCAGGAGACTTGCGATGTTTTTATCCTCGTCACCATTTTTATGTCTTGGGTCGGTGAGTTCGCTTGTCAATTGAAGTCTAACTGCACACCTTCTTATGTACTCCTCAATTGCTGTTTACGATCAATAATGGGGAGAGACTGATTTAAGAATAAACAGTGCTAGTTTATTGAGACATAGAGCAGAGCGCCAGATCATACGTGCTCACTCAGAAACCTCCAGAGCTAGACTTCCAGTTCCCAGTTGCCCGTGCTGTACAGTGATTTGTCAGTGCTGTCACATGATCAGTACACTTGCATTCTCTTAAAGGAACAGGGTACCTCACTTTACCACAAGCATCCACCCTGTCAAGTTCCCTCAGGATCTTATATGTTTCAATAACATTACCTCTCATTCTTATAAATTCCAATGGGTACAGGCCCAACCTGTCCAACCTTTCGTCATAAGAAAACCATTTCATTCCAGGAAACAGTCAAATTAACCTTCTCTGCACTGCTTCTTAAGGCAATTATATCCTTCCTTAAATAAGGAGACCAAAACCACGCACAGTACTCCAGGTGTGGTCCACCAATATCCTGTACAGCTGCAGTAAAACTTCTATACTTGTATATACCATTCCCTTGCAATAAACAACAAAATTGCATTTGCCTTCCTAATCATTTGCTGTGCCTGCATACTAGACTTTTGTGATTAATGTACCAGGGCACCAAGGTCCCTGTGTAACACAGAGTTCTGCAATCTTTCTCCATTTAAATAAGATGCAGCATTTGTATTCCTCTTGCCAAAGTGGATAAGTTCACATTTTTCCACATTCTACTCCATCTGCTAAACTTTTTGCCCATCACTTAACCTAGCTAAATCACTTTGCAGACTCCTCATGTCCTCTTCATAAATTACTCTCCTACCTACCTTTGTGTCATCTGAAAATTTAGCCACCATAGGCAGGATTTTCAGCTCGGCGTGTTGATGCGCGCCTGACACGCCCGTGCGTGAAATAACGGACGATAATTTTGGAGGAGCACCCCGACGTCGTCGCGCACTCGCGCAATATTTCGATCAGTGGGCGTGTTGTATATCCTTGACAATTAAGAGGCCTATTAAGGCCCTTAAGCTGGCAATTACGTTGAATTTTTTTGCTGCCTGTCCAACCTTATGATTAGTGGGTGGATGAATAGGCCAGGCGGCCTTTGCGTTTTTTGTGAAACTTCATCAACGGGCGGGATGAAGGTTCCAACAGTGAATAAAAAAAAATTAAAAAGTTTTAAACTCATTTTCAATATGTCCCTGTTCATGTGACAGAGTCACATGTTTCCCTTATTTTTCAAATCTTTATATTTCATTTTTAAATCCTTCAGCTCCCTGAGACAGCTCTGTGCCTTCAGGAAGCTTTCAGTGAGTGCAGCCCTGTGCGTGCACAGACTTCAACTCTCACGCTCCTCCTGCCCCCACCGCGGCAGCGCTGAGGCCAGCCAGCCTGAAATCATGGCCGGGGCCTGATCGCGGGCGGCTGACTGTTTTGCAGCCGCTCCCAGGCCCACCCACCGTGCCCGCCCGACCAGGGGAATGTCCTCCCCCATACTTTTGATCTCTTCTTCGAAGTTATTGATATAAATCGTTGAAGTTGTAGGTGACCACCAGAAAGGAATTACGCGGGTGCCTGCTGTTTTCACAGGGAGCTCTCATGATGCATACATCTTAAGGAACTCCCAGTTGCTGCAGCTATTTGAGGCCCCTGTCCAAGTGTAGGGTTGGATCCTGGGTGATAAGGGCTATCCCCTCAGAATGTAGCTCATGGCACTAGTGCGCCATCCCCAAAACGCTACAGAGAAGCATTACAATGCTCACCCTGCTCGACAAGGGCCACACCCTTGACCAGTCCAGCACACCAGAGAGTGTGTCCAGGAGTGTTGCCATCTGCTGTGCCTTGCACAATGTGACAACATTGCTAAGGGAAGAAGAATTGCCATTTGAGGACATGGAGGAGCTGCTAACCTCCTCAGATAATGATGACGGGGAGGAATATGAGGAGGAGGACAGATCTCGCGGCAACTCTCCCAGATGTGATGGCTATGCAAAGACTTGTCAGGGCTATCAGGGACAACCTCATTTTCAATTGGTTTGCCCTCGAGTGAGACACCTCCCTGATTATCATACCTTACCTGCAAACCTTTGCCTGCTCTGAGTGTGTGTCCTCCTCTGCCAGCCTCCTTCTAAAGCTACATCTCCTCTACACCCTAGAAGAACAAGGGGAGTGGACCATTCTCACAAGGGATGAAAAGAGATGACACCCTCTGAGGATTCCGGCTTTGCACTTGTATGTTGTTGTGGTTGTCTAAGTAAGAGATTCAGAGGCATCGAGTGAGAGCAGTAACTATTTATTGTAGAACATAACTATGTACAGACATACAAGACAGTAGGCTTGTTCAGTCCAAGACATGAGCTACCTCCATTCAGACTGCTACTAGACTATGGCTAGTCATGTGACTCCCTTTACATCATCATGTGGGTGGTACTGTTTTCCCAATTCCACATTAATCCTTTTAGTCCTGAATACCCTAATACTACACCTCCCCCCAAATCTTTATCCAAATATATTTACATTTATATTTACATGCTACCCATTCTCCCCCCCAAGTCTCCGACTTCACAGGTTTAAACGGTCTGGAGGTTTCACGGCTCTCCCTGATTGTGTACTTTTGAAGTTTGGAGGGTTGGTAGTCTCAACTTGGATTTCATTGTTCTGACTTGGCTGTTCTCCAGTAGAAGATGCAGCATTTGATCTGACAGCATCTGTGGAGAGAAAGACAGAGTTAACATTTCGAGTCCATATGACTCTTGTTCATGGCTCTGAAGAAGTCTTACAGACTTGAAACGTTAACTCTGTCTTTCTCTCCACAGATGCTGTCAGACCTGCTGAGTTTTTCCAGCATTTTTGTTTTTGTTTCAGATTTCCAGCACCGCAGTATTTTGCTTTTATGCAGCATTTGGTGTTTATTTGTTTGATGTTTTACATCTGGTTCTCCCAAATGTATGATAGAAAGTTCTCCTTGAGGAATGTGGATAAGACTTCTCCTGTCCCTTCTTATTGTGCTTTCTGGGGTATATATATTAAGTAAGATCATTGTTGATCTTCATCCCTTAGGACAATGACGCCTTCTCTGCTGAGGTCTCTGATCCAAACCTTGCCTCCGTCATTTAGCTTGGGTGGGTTTCCAGTACAGGGCCTCTGATTGTAAGTGGAAGCATGTTGCTTTCTGTAGGACTGACTGTCCTCAGTCCTGAACCTTCTGATAGTCCCAGACTGCTAACCCTGTGATTAACTTCTTGGGCTGCATGGGAAGTTGAGTATGAAGTTTTCTACACTTCAGCAGCTCTGATGGTGCCAATCCACATTGCAGTGGAGCGGACAGATATTTCAAAAGTGCCATTGGAACGTCGTCATCTTCCTTCAAGAGGGTTTTAATAGTGCAGATGACCCTTCCGCCTCTCCATTAGATTGTGTCAGGTTGACACAGATGTGAATGGGCCGGTTTGGTTTAGGAACCAGGACTATTCCGGAGCACCATTCCGTCGGCTGAGTGATGGAGGAGGTGATTCCCGTGTTGATCATTTTGTCAAGTTACAGTTGCACTTACTTCACGTGCGGATGTGGTAGTTTCCTTGGAATAAACAGACACACAGGTTTGCCATTGTTTCTCAGTGTTACGCTGTCTTCAGTTGCCCCAGCCCAGTGGATAGTTTCAGAAAATCCTTTTTAAAACCAGAATCAGACCCTTGCTGGTTAACCGCTTTGATCTTTTGGATGAGGTTGAGGCCGACACAGACTTTCCTGCTCTGAAGAGGGAATTCTTGGCTGCGAAGCATACATAGTGTTTCCTGTATCTGTTTGTTTTTATATTGAAACATTGCATGCAATGTACCTTTGACCTGGAGCTTGATTCCTCTTGGTCTGTACAACTGTGTTGTAGGTGGCTGCAGAGATTGCTTAACCAGCCACGGTTCACTATCAGACAGGACAGTCACACTTGCTCTTGTGTCTAATTTTAAATTAGTAATGTGCCCATTGATGCATATGTCACCATTCAGAAGGTATACCTAGGATGTTTAAAACAAAAACAGAATTACCTGGAAAAACTCAGCAGGTCTGGCAGCATCGGTGGAGAAGAAATGCCATTTTTTACCTAGGATGTTTAATCTGTCCTAGGAAGCATTGTTGTTCTTTGCCTTGGTGTAACTTTTCTGTTTCATTGATGACTTTTTGTACAAAGATTCATTAGTGATCTTCTGTATGTTTAGGATTTTTTGGTCTGCGCATTTTCCCAGACTGTCCCAGCCTTTTACAGTCGAAGCACTTTGCCATGCTTGTAGGACACTGTCTGTGCCAATGAGGCTCTTTGGTGCCACAGTACTGGCACAGTTTACCACCGTTTTGTGTTTTAATTGCATACAATCTTCTTTGCCCTGAAGTGTGTTTCGCATTTTGTTGTTTAATGAGCTGTACAATCTTTGGGGGTGTTCTGTACCATGGTTTATCTTAGATAATATGGACCCATTTTGCTGATGGACCTCTGATTGCCTGACAATCTCCAAAATTAAATCTTCTTTGGATTGAAGCAATTCAGAAAGGGTATTATCAGTTACCCCAACTACTATGCGGTTTTGTATCAGCTCAGACTTAAGATCACCATATTCACAGTCTTCAGCCATCTGATTCAAATCATTGATGAAGTTATCCACAGGTTTTCCAGTCTTTTGGAGCCTTCTATTAAACTTTGCTATTTCCAGAATGTTGTTACTCCGTAGGTTAAAGTAACGGTCAAAGGATTTTATGTCCTCTTCAAATTTGTCAGATGATTCATTAATGCCTTGTCTGGCTATCACATCATCATCAATTGCACCAATTGAATACAAATAAAGTATTAACTTGCTCAGTCTCTGATTTATTAGTTAATCCTGAGCCAATTCTGTATCTTAAAAACCTCCTCCTCCCTACTGCCCAATTCTGTGTCTGGTCTGGCCTTCCATCTGCCCAAATCATTCTGGAAAAGTAACATTTGAATCCATCGCTGTTTTCAGCTCAAGAGAGACTTGCCTTAAATTTTTCAAATGGTGCTGCAGTAATGGCGTTTCCCTGTGCTGATCAAGGTTTCTCAGATACCCGTCACGGTTACTGAGGCATTTCAAACCTTCTCTGAATCTCAGGAAAAATCGTCAAAATGATTATTAAGGCCAGTTAATTACTTGGCTCTCACTGGAGGATCAAATTTAGTAGCCGATTTTTCTTCTCCCTTTTTTTTTCACCTCGTGTTTTGGCACCAACTCTGGACCCGTGCTGCGGCATGTTTCAAGCTGCGTATTTAAAGATGAACTGTGTCCCAGTGCTGCCTGGTTACTGCGTCTTGTTTAGAAGATTTTTATAGTCTTTTTTCAAAAGTTTGCTCACCCTTCCTCAATCGTCACTTGGTTCTTTGACTCTGCTTTTTGATCAGGATTTTCAACAAACCTCCACGTACCATGGTGGAGTCCTTCTTGAGCTGCACAGTTGATTTCGTCCCTGTCGCTCAGCCTCCATGTTGCTCCATGCTCCATGTTGGAGCTTTCCTGGAAATTTCCAACTGTTTCACTGAAGTCTTCCATTTTGGCATGTTTTTTTTTCAGAACAATCTGCAGATTTTTCAGTTTCTATTTTTGGAGATTTTGGGGCCCTTCACCTGCTGCCACCATGTTGTATGCTGTTGTAGTTATCTAAGGAAGAGTTCAGAGGCATAAGCTGGACTTTTCCTGGCCCGTTGGCGTTGGGCGTCATGGTGGGCCGGTGAGGGGAGGGAACAATTCGGTGTGAGGGGCGGAAATCAGTTTCACGTCGGTATGAAAGCACAGTGGGATCATCCGATGGTGTCTGCCATTGCGGAATGCGAATCCAACTGGAGGGCGGTGTGAACCCTATTTGCATCCCGGCAATGGAATGCAATTTAAGGCCCAGCCGGAATCGTCACCCCCGTGCCAGAATTTCCGTTTTGCCGACGGGAAAACACGCCAGCCCAGAATACATCTGGACAAGTAAGACGTGCAGAAGTCGGGACTTACTGTTAGGGCCTTGCTCAGATCGCGGGCATCTGAGGAGCAGAAGATGCTGGAGCTCAACAACTACTGGACCCTGGAGGAACATGTACATCGCATGCTGGGTGGATTCTCATAGATGTGGCTCTGCTGCGAAGCAACCCACGGAAGGTGGGAGGTCTGGCTGATGTCTTGGGTCTGCTTCGGAACATCACGGCCTTGGCCATGGTCTGCTACAGATGACCGGTGAAGGGTGGGGGAGGAAGGTCCAGCTATGAGTCCAAGAAAAAGGTGTACCAGGGTGGGTGGGACAGGGAGGTCTAGGTTTGACTGGGAGTGGAAGGAATACCGTGGGGGAGGGGAGGTGGTGAGGTTGGGAAGGAGGGGATGAGGGTGTCAGTAGGCAGTGAGGTTGGGGGGAATGATGGTATTTGGGGGGCTGAGATTGGGAGGGGGGAACGAAGGTGTTGGGGGGATAAGGTTGGGAGGAGTATGGGGGAAGAATGAGGGGAGGAGGGTGTAAATGGGGAGAATGCAGCAAGGGGGAAGGAAGGTGTAAGGGAGGGAGTTCGGAGGGGGGAAGAAGTTTGGAAAGGGGAAAATGTTCAGTGGGGAGAAGGTGTCTGGGGGAAGAAGGGAGTTTGGAGGGGAGGAAGGTGTCTGGGGGGAGGAGGGAATTCAGAGAGGGGAACGTGTCCTGGGGGAGGATGGAGTTCGGAGGAGGGTAGGTGTCCGGGGGTGGGGGGGAGGAGGGAATAAGGGTGGAGGAGCGAGTAAAGGTTGAGGAGTGAGTAAGGGGGTAGGGTTGTTCAGGTGAACATGCAAGGGAGGGGTCTGTGGAGTTAATGACTGCCTCCTGGGGAGCGAACTGAGGGTGGGTATGGTAGGAGGGAACGGTGAGTTTGAGAAGGGGCAGAGTGAGCTGGTAGGGTGGGAGGCTAAGGGTGCATCAGTTGCAGTAGAAGGGAAGGCGAGGGTGGTTGGTGGGGACTCGGAGGCAGACACAGACCCTGGGGGTGGGAAGGAGGAGGTCAGGCAGTTTAATGTGGATGGGGGTGGGATTCTCAGGAAGGAAGGGAACATGCACGTTCACCAAGACATCTCCAATGGAGAAGGGTTGTGGCTGGTAGGTCATGGAGGGCAGGTGTAAGGTGATGCCAGGGGGGTCAATTGTGATGGGGGAAAGGAAATGGGTGACTGGGGGAGGGGAAAATACAGGGGGGTGCATGAGAAACTGAATCCAGACCAAGTTGTCCAAATTGAAAGTGAAACGAGAGTCGTGGTGGGTGAAATCAGGTGCTGCATGGAAGTGTGATCATTGGGCGGATGGAGATGCAGGTCAGCTCAGAGTGTGAGAGGGGACAGAGTGAGCCGGAAGGGTGGGAGGTTGAGGGTGTGTCGGTTGTGGTAGAAGGGACAGCGAGAGTGGTTGGTGGGGACTTGGAGGCAGTCACGGACTCTGGAGGGGGGAAGGAGGAGGTTGGGGAGGTCAATGTGGATGGGGAAGATAGGGAACATGCACATTCACCTGGACATCCCGGAAAGACAAGGGGTGGAATTTTCCATGCCCGCTGGCTTCAGGCATCGTGGTGGGCATGAGCAGACAATATGGGGGGAAGGCCAAAAATTGGCTTCACGACGTCATGTAATCAGTTTGCAATTATCTGCTCTGCCCGTCAATGGAGGGCCGCGTTTCCTGCCACTGCACGCTGGGAACTTCATTGGAATACATCTGCATATCATTATAATCCCAGCTCGCTGGAACCATCCTCCCACATCAAATCTACCGACGCAACAGCAGGAAAACTCGCCAGTGCAGAACACATCTTGACAAGTGTGAAGTGCAGGAGTTGGAACTTACTGTCAGTGCCTTGCTCACATCGCAGACATCTGAGGAGCAGAAGATGCTGTTAGGGGGAAGAAAGTAAGTAAGAATTTATGGTAAGGGAGAATCTATTGAAAGGGAATGAATTACTTAAAATCTCCAGGCAGCCAGTGCTACCAAGCACATTAACAGTTAAAGGTTACCAGCTGAACCTTGCACAGCCTTAGAGCCTGTAAGCAACAGAAAGGCTTTGGGAACCGGACTGGAGTCAGAGGATGGCAATAACATAGATTAGATGTGCTCTTCAACAGATAGGGGAAGGGCAAGATGGTCCCAGCTTAGATAGGAGGGAAGGTCTCTGCCTGGGTGAAAATAGGGACATATGATGCATGTACCTGTTGCCAAAGACATCTGTTTAATGTAAACATATATGTTGATGAGATCGGAATCTGGAAACTGTTCTTGTATGTGACCAATAATGTATAAATATGCTGAACACTTGTAATTTAGCAGAGTGCTATCTCAAGCTGCATTAAGATGGTGTTCTCCTTGCAATTGCTCGAATAAACGATCGTGACCTGTACCTGAGACTCCTGTGGTCCGTTTATCAAAATTACCACATCAATGCTAAAACCCAACTGCAACAGGACCCTGGAGGAGTGTCCATCACATGGTGGGTGGATCTTCATGGACATGGTCACACAGCAAAGCAGCACACGGAAGGTAGAAGGTCACCAGTGAGGGTCTGCTTTGGGACTTCAGTGTGTTGGCCATGGTCTGCAATGGATGATCATTGAGGGGGTGGAGAAGAAGGTCTAGGTTTGATTGCGAGAGAGAGGTGTACGGGGCGGGGGGGGTGGGGTGGGAGAGGAAGGTCCAGGTATGACTTGGAGAGGAAGGTGTGTTGGGGGGGGCGGGTGATTGAGGTTTGTTGGGGGGAATGAAGGTGTCAGAGTGGGGTGAAGTAGGGGGGAATGAAGATGTCAGGGTGGGTTGAAGTTGGCGGGGGAACAAACGTGTCTGGTGGGGGGGAGGTGAGGTTGAGAGGGGTTGGGAATATGAGGGAGGAGGGTGTAACAGAGAGGTTGATGTAAGTGGGTTGGAAAGTGTAAGAGCAGGAGTTCGGAGGCGGGAAGGAGTTCGGAAGGGGGAAGGACTTTGGGTAGGGGAAGGAGTTCAGAGGGGGGCAGGGCTTCGGGGGTTGGAAGGAGTCTGGGGAGGAGGAAGGAGTCCAGGGGAAGGAAGGAGCCTGAGGGAGGAGGGAGTAAGGGGCGGCAGATGTCCAGGTGAATGTGCAAGGGAAAGAGGGAGAGGTCTGCGGAGTCGATGACTACCTCCTGGGGAGCGAAATGAGGGTGGGCGTGGTAGGAGGGAATGGTGAGAATGAGAGAGGGCAGAGTGATCCAGTAGGGTGGGAGGGTGACAGTGTGACGGTATTGGTAGTAGGGATGGTGAGAGTAGTTGGTGGGGACTGGGAGGCAGACACGGACATTGGGGGTGGAAAGGAGGAGGTCGGTGTGGCCAATGTGGATGGGGGTGAGATTTTTAGGAAGCGTGCACATTCACCTGGACATCCCTGAAAGAAAAGGGTTCTGGCTGGGAGGTGATAGTGGAGAAGTGGAAGGTGATGACAGCAGGGGTCAACAGTAATGGGGGTAATGATATGGGTGACTGGGGGAGGTGAAAGGAAAGGGAGCTAAAGGCAAATGTTACATGCACCATGCTTTTAAAACCAAAAGTGAAAGACTTTTGTTGGGCAGGAACAGATGCTGCATGGGAGTGTGATCAGTGGGTGGGCAGAGATGCAGGTCGGCTCAGATGGACAACTGAAAGAGACCCCCAGCAGGCAGCATTCAAAATGCTCAGGAGGTGGAAGGTGATGTTGGGCAGGTCAACAGTGATGCTGAAAAGGACATGGGTGAGTGGGGTAAGGGAAAGGATGGGGGAGCTGATCCAAAACTTCACTATTACCATGGTTGTCGAAATCCGAAAGTGAGTGGAGCCTCGTGTTGGACGGCCACAGTTGCTGCATGGGAGTGCGATCAGTGGGTGGGCGGAGATACAGGTCAGCTCAGATGGACAACTGAAAGAGAACCCCAGTAGGCAGTATTCAAAATGCTCAGGACATTGAGATGAGTGTGATGGATGAAGGATCCATGTGCATGGGAGAGTGCTTGTATGAGGCTCCGAAAGGCCCTGCCACACACACACACGCTTATCTCTCCAGAATCACTTGTGGGCTGGCTGCTTGCAGCTGACCTGCTAACGCTGGGGGCCGGGGTGGGGGATGCAGTCGGAGGACTCGGAAAGCCTGTCAATGAAGCTGAAACACACCATTAAACATTATTCAGTGAAAGTGAATATATTTTCAAATTATTAAGTAATTCACCTGTGTAACCAATTGTGATCAGAATTTCTTAACTTTTCTCAGCTTAGCACTTCTAGGTGCTGCCCTGACATCCGCAGCAGGGGTGGAGTTAGCTTATGCAATGGTTGGCCCTGTTGCCTCCGATGACTTCAGCATGGGTCCTCTGGAGAGCCGAGGCCTTGGGGACACCGGCTTACTTTGAGCGTCCTGTCTGCCAGCTGCTCCCACTGCGGTGACAGAGAATGAGGTTGAGTGGGGGGTTACAGGCAAAGGGGACTTGGAGGGAGAGGAGCCTCTGAGGTTCCTGAGAGCTGACCCAGGGGTATCCAGCTGCCGCTTCTCCTCCCTTCGGGTGACTGAAGGCCACTGCCTGACTCCTTGAGGGGAAGGAGCTCCAGGAGGGACATTGAGGTGTCCCATTTTCCCCTTGTGTTGCCACTGTAGGAAGTCACCCATGGCTACCCAGATGCAGTGCAGGTCCCTGCATTTTGCATTCTGCTGGATCAGGGTCACCATGGTGTCTGCCATCCTTCCCATGGAGACCTGCATGCGCACACACGTGGGCACCACTTCATTGGACAGCAGGAAGACACATTCCTCTGTCTTGCGAGCTGCTTTGTTGAGGGCTTCCAACAGCTCTGCATGATGTTCTGCCACCTTCTCTCCACGCTGAGTTGGAAGGCTGAATCCAGAGGCTTGTCATCCGACTCAGACCTCATAGATGCCTCTTCCCCAGCGGTCCTCCAAGTGCCGCTGACCTCGGCTGAATCTGCCCCCTCCTGCAGCGGACATGTGTCTGTGTGGTGATCACCAGGTTGTGAACACAATCTAGGTCCCACCGAGGTGTGTGTCTCTGCGCTGGTGGAGGGTATGGGTAAGCGCCGTGATGGGTCTTCCAGGCTGCTTATTTCCAGCTTTTCAATGGAGGAGGATTCCTCTTGGCTGAAAGTGAGGGCGTGGATGGAGCTGAGGGATTGGCTGGCTGAGGGTGTCGGTCGTTTGGCAGAGCTGTCTGTGAACCACAGTAAAGATAATTAGCGCATGGCAGCAGAGTCAAAAGCAAAGGAAAGGTCACTTACCTTTGCATTGAGAGAGGGATATTGAGGTGCAGGATCCTCATGTGGGTGTTCACTGCAGACCTCACCATCGCCACAGGCAGGGTCCACATCCTCACCAGTCAGCGCGATGGCACACTCCTTAAAGTGAGTGAGGGGCCTAATGTGGGCCACTCCACCCCTAGTCTGGGACCTCTCCCTGCTGTTGTCAGCCAGCTTCTCCTGCATGAAAACAGATGGAGAGAGTGTGAGTAGGACACATGGCACTGCATGGAATGTTTGTGTGGTAAGCGAAGCCATGAACGGAATAAGGACGTGAGCTCGAGAGGAAATGAGCCTGATGGAGATGTGAGGGTGTGTGTGAGAGATGGTGTTGTTGTCCCTTGAGGTGTGAGATCCCTGCTGATGTGTGATGGGTTTGTGAGTGTGTGAGTTGAGAGTGACAAGAAGGAAGATTTACCCTGGCAGAACAGATGAGACCATTCATTCTGTAGTGGCACTGGGTGGCTCTTCTCTTTTGCAGGGCATTGGCGCTGACCACAGCTACAAGCGCCTTCCATGCTGGGTTTGTCACCTTGCTTGCTGGCCTTCACCCAGCGCGGGGGGGTAGACGACATCATGGCGGGCCTCCACAGCAGCCAACAGGCTTTCCAGGGATGCGTCACTGAATCTGGGGGCTGCAGCCTTCTTGTCTTTCAGGGCCATGTCTTCTATAAAGCAGCCGTGGATTGGAAGCACTGAGAGGTGTGTGCACAGCTGCACTTTAAATATGGTGCCTGGCATGAGGAAGCGATGGGGTGATGGCCTGCTGGGCGAATCAGAGGCCGTCCGCAAGTGAAACAGCATGTTTCCTGGGAATACATGATTAATGAGGCAGGATTGAGACAATAAAAGCCGCCATTGTGGCTGGCGGGTAAAATGTTCTTTTTCCCGCCCGCTACCGTGCTTAGTGCAAATTTGGAACGATTCTGCGCAAGGTTTCAGGTTGGTAGATGATGCTGCGGAGGTGGAAGCTGATGCTAGGCTGATCAACAGTGATGGGGGAGAAGGACATGGGTGAGTGGAGGAGGGTAAAGGATGAGGGAGCTCATCCAAAGCTTCACCACTACCATGATTGTCAAAATCCGAAAGTGAGCAGAGCCTCATGTTGGATGGCCACAGGTGCTGCATGGGAGTGTGATCGTTGGTGGACAGAGATGCAGATCAGCTCAGATGGACAACTGAAACAGAACCCCAGTAGGTAGCATTACAAATGCTCGGGACAGTGAGATGAGTGAGAAGGATGAATGCTCTGCGTACATGGCAGAGTGCTTGTACAAGGTTCCAAAAAGCCCTGCCACACACACTTCTCTCTCCAGAATCCAGGAGGGATGCAGTGGGAGGACTCGCAAAGCCTGTAAATGAAGCTGAAGGACAACATCCCACTTATTCAGTGAAGTGAATATATTTTTAGATTATAAAGTGATAAAATGTGTTCACCTATCCAGCCACTAACTTTTCTAGGCCTACCACTTCTTCTAGGTGCTTCCCTGACATCCACAGCAGGGGTGGAGACAGCCTGCGTAATGGGCTTCTGATGACTTTGGTGTGAGTCTTCTGGAGAGCTGAGGCCTTGAGGGCCCCAGCTTGCTTTGGCTATCTTCCTGTGGGCCAGCTACACCCTCTGCGGTGACAGTGTGTGAGGCTGAGGGGTCACAGGCAAAGGGGCCTAGGAGGGATAGGACAGTCTCTGAGATTCCTGAGTGGATGACCCAGGGGTGTCCAGCTGCCAGTTCTCCTCCCTTCAGTTGCCTGAGGGACCTGGCTGACTCCTTGTGGAGAAGGAGCACCTGGAGGGACATCGATGTGCTCTGTTTCCCTCTTGCGTTTCCACTGCATAGGTGACTGCTATGGAATGCAGGTCTGCGCCTATCTCCACTTCTGCTGGACCAGGGTCTCCATGGTGACCACCATCCTCCCCGCAGAGACCTCCATATGTGCACATGTGTGCACCACTTCATCAGGGGACAGGCGGATACATACTTCCGACTCATGTAACCACTCTGTTGAGGGCTTCTGACTGCTCTGCGTGATGTTCCCACAACTCCTGCTGACTTTCCAGGATGAGTTAGAAGGCTGAATCCAGAGGCTGGTCATCTGACTCAGAACTCACAGATGGCAGATCCCCATCAGTCCTCCGAGTGCCGGAGAGTTCAGCTGAACCTGCTTCCTCCTGCTGCGGACACGTGTCAATCCAATGACCACAAGGTTGTGAACCCGAGCCTGCTCTAGATCTAGGTCCCACCGAGGTTCATGTCTCTGTGCTGGTGCAGGGTGTGGGTAAGCGCTGTGATGGGGTTTCCAGGCTGCTTATTTCCAGCTCTTCAATGGAGGAGGTGTCCTCTTGGCTGGAGGTGAGCACCAGGATGGATCTGGGGGACTGGCTGGGCTGAGGGTGTTAGTCGCTTGGCAGAACTCCCTGTGAACCAAAGTAGAGCTAATTAGTGCATGGCAGCAGAGTCAAAAGCAGGACAGACAGCACTCATAGTTGTGTTGATTTGGTGCAGGATCCTCAGGTGGGTGTTCGCCACCAACCTCACCGTTGCCACTGGCACGGTCCACATCCTCACCATTCAGCACGATGGCACACTCCTCAAAGTGAGTGAGGGGCCTAATGTGCACCCCGGTCTGGGGCCTCTCCCTGCTGATGTGAGCCAGCTTCTCCTGCATGAAAACAGATGAAGAGAGTGTCAGCAAGACACATGGCACTGCGTGGAATATTTGTGTGGTGAGCGGAACCATGGATGGGATGAGGACGTGAGCTCCAGAGGAAATAAGCCTGCTGGAGATGTGAGGATGTGTGTGTGAGAGTTAGTGGTGTTGTCCCTTGAGGTGTGAGATTCCTGTGCGTGTCTGATGGGTTTGTGAGTGTGTGCGTTGAGAGTGATGAGGTGGTTGACTTACGCATGTGGAACGATCGAGAGCATTCATCCTCTTCCTGCATTGGATGGCTGACCTCCTCTGTGCTCTGGTGGCACTGATCACCACTGCCATCGCCTCCTGGGCCAGATGGGTGACTCTGGTGGAACTCCTGTGGCCAGAGCCAGGATAAAGGACATTGGAGCGGCCTTCCACTGCATCCAGCAGGCGCCCCAGAGAGGTATCACTAGATTTGGAGGTCGCTATCTTCTTTGCTTTCGGGGCCATCTGTCGCCTGGAGCAGTCCTGGTCTGGAGACATGGAGTAGGCTGCACTCTAGTGCACTTTAAATATGGCGCCCGGTGCGAGGTAGCACTGATCTGAGCCAGTCTGCCAGCAATCGGAGTGCTCCCCATGAATGCATCATTAATGAGGTGGGAAGGGGATGATATGACGCGAAATCCACCATTGTGGCTGGTCGGTAAAGCGACTTTTTTCATGCCCACTACCACACTTAGTTCGATTCTGGGACGATTCCACCCATAGATTCTGAACAGTAACTATTTATTGTAGCACATAACTATGTACAGACATACAAGACAGTAGGCTTCTTCAGTTCAATCCATGAGCTATCTCCATTTGGGCTACAGACTACAACTAGTCATGTGACTCCCTTTACATCATCATGTACTGTTTCCCCAGTCCCACATTAACCCTTTCAGCCCCGAACACCCTAGCGCTCAAGTCAATGAAGTTATCACTGCAGACCACTTACATGCCACCTTCTGGTGCACTGAGATCTGAATGCGGACTGCCAGCCCAGCATCTTACCTGGATTATGATGCATGGCATGCGGGTGATCTTAGAATGGTGGAGTAAAAGGGCAGGTAATCAGGCCACAAAGCAGATCAACTGTGATCTTATTGAATGGCAGAGCAGACTTGAAGGGCTGAATGGTCTGCCCCTGCTCTTAAGACCTATTTTTTCTTATTCCTATGAGCCATCTCTCTGCTCCTTGCCCACATTGTCAAGGCCATGACTGCACGAGCAGTGCATTACTTCAGCAGTACATTGCCTCAACCAATCTGCTTGGCAAATCATTTAGGGCGAGGGCAGCTGATGCTGCCTGTGCATGTTGCATTTCCTTGAGGATACAAATCCCGCCACACACATTACCATCCAATAAAGACTGATCTCTAACACACCGCCACATTGTTGCCTACAAAAGTGAGATGTCCCTCAACCCCCATCATTCAGCTGCGACTGCCAAACATGAAACATGACAGTGCAATATTCCCTCCAAAGGAGGATGTCCCAACAAGTGTACGTAATGTTCAATAGTCAATTGAACAAATATATTTTGATACATATCTATATACAGGTGTATACCACAACAATGTCTCAGCACCCACGCCACTATCGTGCTCTCAGTACTTCTTAATTTTTCTTTTACGACCACCATGCCTTGTTGCGACACTGACATCAGCAGCTGATGAGTGATCCCCCACTACATAATTGCATGTGGGACATGTGCCCGCCGCATGCACTTACACATGATTGTGTGTGTGGCGGTGCCCGACACATAAGTAGAAGTGGAGTCCACTCCCTGTCCCGCCAACAGGAGCCACGCTCTTTTTAATAAATTTCACTCTTAGACTGGAGTTGCTGGCTGCATTCACAGCTCATTATCCAACATAGTTGCAACCTCTAATTTTGAAACTGTGTTTGGTTTACTGGAATTAGTAATCTACTAAACTGAAGAAAATGGGCTATCATATGTAATCATAACCTGTGTTCTATTTTGTCACTGAACCTCTCTGTGCCCCACTTGTCTATCACATTCAGACTGAGGTTGTATACCACTGTAACCCCCATTTTGGAATTCATAGGTTGGGAGAGGGCATAATTTAGCAATCATGCCTTTGTTAAACCAGAACTTCTGATTGGGGAGCTATGCCGAGATTTAACTTGAGTGCATTTGAGGTACATTCCTATAAGGGGGGAAGGGAGAGCAGCCAAAACCAGAGGTCCCTAGATGGAGAAGAAGCTGGAGAGTATTGATTATGCAAGGGAGAATCAGGCTGAATATAAAAAGTACAGAGCAGAAGTAAAAATGGAAATACTGTCCTATCAAGAGAGTATGAGGATAGATTGGCGGCTAACCTAAAAGGAATTCAAAGGTCTTCTAAAGACATATTAATACTAAAGGGCTGTCAGAGGGGCAGAGGGGCTGGTTCATGACAAAATTGGAGATCTATTGATGGAGGCAGAAGGCAGCTTTGAGGTACTAACTGAACACTTTGCATCAGTGTTTACCAAGAAAGAGGAGTTTGGCAAAGCTTTGGTAAATGAGGATGTTACTGGGGTACCAGATGGCTGAAAACTAGATAAAGATGAAGTATTAAAACAAACAGTTGGTACTCAAAGTAGATAAGTCACTTGTCCAGATGAGATAAATCCTAGGCTTTTGAGGGAATTAAGGATAGAAATTGCAGAGGTATTGCCCGCAAACTTCCAATCCTCTCCAATAGGGATAGTGGCAAAGGACTGGAGGATAGCAACGATTACAACCCTGCTCAAAAAAGGGGAGAAATATAAATCTAGCAACAACAGGCCATCAATTTAATATCACATTTGGGGAAGCTGTTAGAAACAATAATTTGGGAGAAAACCTACAGCTCTTTGGATAAGCATGGACTAAAAAAGGAGAGCCAGTATAATTTATGTTAAAGGCAAATTGTGTTTGACCAACTCGATCGAGTTTTTTGGTGGGGCAACATGGTGAATGAGGCCAGTACAGTTGATGTAGTTCATATGACTTTCAAAAGGCAGTTGATCAACTGTTAAGCTTGTTGGCAAAATTGAAGCCCATGAGATAAATGGGGCAATGGAAGCATGGAGACAAAATTGGCTAAGGGATAGAAAACAGAGAACTGTGGAGCCTGGCTTTTTATGGACTGGAGGGAGATAGGTGTGGTGTTCCTTAAGGTTCAATACTAGGGTCACTTTTGTTTTTAATATGCATTGATCACAGAATCACAGAATCTTAATGGCACAGAAGGAGGCTATTTGACCCATTGTGTCTGCACCAGCTCTCCAAATGAGCATTATGACCTAGTGTCATTGCCCTGCATTGCCCCATACCCCTGCATATTGTTTCTATTCAGATAATCATCTAACTTCCTCTTGAACGCCTCGATTTAACCTTCCTCCACCACATTTCCAGGCAGTGCATTCCGGACCTGAACCACTTGTGTGAAAAAGTTTTTTCTCACATCACATTTGCTTCTTTTATAAATCGTTTTAAATCTGTTCCGTCTTGTTCTTGATCCTTTTACAAGTGGGAACAGTTTCTCCCTATCTACTCTGCCCAACCCCTTCATGATTTTGAACATCTCTATCAAATCTCCTCTCAGTCTTCTTCTCTCCAAGGAGAACAGTCTCAGCCTTTCCAATCTATCCTCATAGCTGAAGTTTCTCATCCCTGGAACCATTCTTGTAAACCTCTTCTGCACTCTCTCCAATGTGTTCACATCCTTCGCATAATATGGTGCCCAGAACTGTACACAATATTCCAACTGAGGTCTAACAAGCGTCTTATATAAATTCAGCATAACCTCCCTGCTCTTGTACTCTATGCCCCTATTAATAAGTCCAGGATACTATATGCTTTGTTAACTGTTCTCTCCACCTGTCCTGTCACCTTCAATGATCTATGTACATATACACTCATGTCTTTCTGCTCCTGCACCCTCTTCAAAATTTCACCCCTTATTTTATATTGTCTGTCCATGTTCTTCCTACCAAAATGCATCACCTCACAATTCTCCGCATCTGCCACCTATCTGCCCACTCCACCAACTTGTCTATGTCCTCTTGAAGTTCCACATCGTCCCCCTCATAGTTCACAACACTCCAAAGCTTCGTATCATCTGCAAACTTTGAAATTGTTCCCTGCACATCAAGATCTAGATCATTAATATATATCAGGAAAAGCAAGGCTCCCAATACCGACCCCTGGGGAACTCTACTACAAACCTTCCTCCAGCCCGAAAAATATCCATTGACCATTTCTTTCTGGTTCCTAGTTTTCAGCCAATTTTGTACGCATGTTCCTACTGTCCACTTTATTCCATGAATTTTCTCACAAGTCTGTTGTGTGGCACTGTATCAAATGCCTTTTGAAAGTCCATGTACACCACATCAACAGCATTACTCTCATCGGCCTTTTCTGTTGCCTCTTCAATAGACTCCAGCAAGTTAGTTAAACACGATTTCCCCTTTAGAAATCCATGCTGGCTCTTCCTTATCAACCCATATTTTTCCATGTGACTATTAATTCTATCCGGAATAATTGTTTCTAGAATCTTGCCCACCACTGAAGTTAAACTGACTGGTCTTAATTACTGGGCTTATCCTTACAACCTTTTTTGAACATGGGCGTAATGTTTGCAATTCTCCAGTCCTTTAGCATCTCCCCTGAGTCTAGAGAAGACTGAAAGATTATGGCTAGTGCCCCTGCAATTTCTACTCTCACTTCCTTCAATATCGTGAATGCATCTCCTATGGCCTCGATGCCTTGTCAACTTTAAGTACCGACAGTCTATTCAACACTTCCTCCTTATCAATTTTGAACCCTCCTAGTGACAGAGTTTCTTCATCTGTCCCCATGGCCTGGGTAGCATCTACCTCCTTGGAAAAGATGGATGCAAAGTATTCATTTAATACCTCAGCCATTGCCCCTTCATCCATGTGTAAATTGACTTTTAGGCCACTAATTGGCCCTACTCCTCCTTTTACCACCCTTTTACCATTTATATGCCTATAGAAGACTTTGACATTCCCCTTTATGTTGGCTGCCAGTCTTTTCTCATAATCCCTCTTCACTTCTCTAGTATGCTTTTTCACCTCCCCTCTGGACCTTCTTGGTTCTCAATTGTATTTTCTACCTGACGCCTGTCATAAGCACACTTTTTCTTCTTTATCTTAATTTCAATCTCCTTTTTCATCCAAGGAGCTCTAGGTTTGTTTGTCCTACCTTTCCCTTTCAATGGAATATACCTTGACTGTGCCCAAACCAAATCTCTTTTGAAGGTAGCTCATTGTTCAGCTACAGCTTTTCTGACCAATCTTTCGTTCCAGTCTATTTGGCCCTGCTCCGTTCTTGCCCCATCGAAGTCGGCTCTTGTCCAGTTAATTTATTCTTACTCTGGATTGCCTATCGTCCTTTTCTATCATCATCCTAAAATGTACAATACAATGATCACTGTCTCCTAAACGCTCCCCCACTGACGCTTGATCTACTTGGCCCACCTCATTTCTGAGAACCAGGTCCAACAGTGCATCTTTTCTTGTTTAATTGGATACATACTGCAGTAGAAAATTCTCCGGAACATTATCTGGGAATTTTTACCCCTCTCCGCCCTTTACACTATCACTGTCCCAGTCTACATTTGGGTAATTAAAGTCACCCACTAAGAGTCACCTACTCTATAATGCCTGCATTTCTCTGTAATTTCCCTGCAGATTTGCTCTTCTACGTCCTTCTCACTATGTGGTGGACTGTAGACTACACTGAGCAATGTAATTGCACCCTTTCTGTTCCTTAGCTCTAGCCAAATTGATTTTGCCCTTGAACCCCCTAGGACATCCTTTTTCTGCAGCACTGCAATGCCCTCCTTAACCAATATTACCACCCCTCCTCCTTTCCTTCCCTTCCTTCCTTTCCTATCTCTTCTGAACACCTTGTACCCGGGAATATTTAACACCCAGTTCTGCCCTTCCCTGAGCCAGGTCTTTGTTATCGCCACAACATCATATTTCCACATAGCAATCTGTGCCTGTAACTCCCCAACCTTATTTAATATACTTTGTGCATTCACATACATGCATAGTAACCCCGATTTAGATTTTGTTACTTTCTCTCTTACCCCGACTTTACCTATTAATTTACTATTCTTTATACCAGTGCTACCTGTCTCTCCCAGTATTTTGCGCATCCTGGTATTCCTCTCTAATATTTTCTCTAGGTTCCCACACCCCTGCCGAGTTAGTTTAAAGCCCTCCCAACAGCATTAGCAAAACGCCCTGCAAGGAACTCAGCCCCAGCTCTGTTCAGGTGCAACCCGTCCAGCTTGTACCACCTCCCCCAGAGCCATTTCCAGTGTCCCAGGAATCTAAAGCCCTCCCCCCCTGCACCATCTTTCCAGTCACGCATTCATAAGCCTTATTCTCCTATTTCTGTACTCATTGGCACATAACACTGGGAGTAATCTGGAGATTACTAGATTAGGGGTCCTGCTTGCTAATTTTCTACCTAGCTCCCTAAGTTCTGATTGCAGGACCACATCCCCCTTCCTACCTAAGCCAACGGTACCAATGTGGACCATGACCTCTGTCTGATCACCCTCCCCCAGAGGAATGTCCTGCAGCTGCTCTGTGACATCCTTGACCCTGGTATCAGGGAGGCAACATACCATCCTGGAGCCACGTCTATGGCCACAGAAATTCCTGTTTCTTCCCCTAACCAATCAATCCCCTATAATCATAGCTCTTCCTTTCTTCTTTCTCCACTCCTGTACAGCCGAGCCACACATGGTGCCACAAACTTGGCTCTGACTGCATTCCTCTGAGGAATCAGTGCCCTCACCAGCTTCCAAAATGAAAACCGATTTATGAGCGGGACCCCAGGGGACTCCTGCACTACCTGCCTACTTCTCTTGGACTGCCTGGTGGACACCCATCCCCTCTCTGTCTCTAGGCCTTTAAGCTGCGGTGTGTCCGCCTCTCTGAACGTGCTATCCATATAGCTCTCAGCCTCACAGATGCACCACAGTGACTCCAGCCGCCGAGGATTTGGATTTAGGGATACAGGACACAAATTTAAAATGTGCAAATGACAGGAAACTTGGAAGTGTACTAAACAGTGAGGAAGATAGCAAGGACTTCAAGAGGATATAGGCTGGTGAAATGGGCGGACACATGGGGCTGAATTTTGATTCTGTAATGACTTGATGTGCCGAAGAGGTTTCAACAAGAAACAGATAAACTTTATTACAGAGAGCTTTTCAGATGCTACATGTTTGAACCAGGTCCTCAACAAGAAGCCTTGCCCTCCCCACCCCACTGATTATCCGCGCTTAGGGCTCATTGGTCGGAGCCTCCAAGAACAATCACGTGACCCCTGATAGGCAACAGGAAAGGCTATACCTTCAGTTACTACATTTCCTCCCCCTTTATTTTTTTTTACAGCTTCAATTTACAGAAAACATTTGAATATCCAACAACATATACATATATACAGCTCAGGTGATTAAAGATTAAGTCCCTGAGGTGCTTTCCTTATTTGGTTAGAATGGCATAGCTCTACCACTTGAGGTTCTTCCAAGGATCAACATGATCAGGAACTGCAGCACTAGATACATCATTAGAAAGTGGCAGTTCAGGGTTTGGCTACTCTACAGAGGCATCAGGCATGTTGATTCTAGGTCGACCTGTCACCCCAGGGATTGATGGTTCAACATTAATCACAGGTGGAATATCTGGTTGTTGGAATGTCTCTCTATTCTGAAGATGGTCCACATGTTTTCGAACAATTTTGTTTTCCACTTCCACCTGGAAGGACAAAGGACCAGTTTCTGAGACAATTGCTCCAGGAACCCAACAAGGTCCACTTCCAAAATTCCGCAGGAAAACTGTGAGCTTTGCTATTTTTGTTTAATAATTTTTGTGATCAATTTTTGTTTACTCTGATTCTTTTCTACCTTCCCCTCTAAGTTTGGAAACACCAGACTTAACGTTGTACATAGACAGCGTTTCATCAATAATTCAGTTGGCGATGAACCCTATTTGAATGAGGTGTCATATGATAACTGAGAAGAAAGCACGGAAGTTGAGATTCTAAAGTACCTTCTGATAACCTCTTCATTCCAGATTTGAAAGTTTGCACAGCTCTCTCAACGAAACCATTTGATGAGGGATGATATGGTGCTGTTTTAATATGCCTGGTTCTATTTAAACTCATGTATCTCTGTACTGGTAAAGACTGTACCATTATCAGAAACTATGACTTCCGGTAAGCCATTTATTCTAAAACAATGACGCAGCTTTTCGATTGTTGCGCTCAATGTCGGTGATCTGACTTCATACACATCCATCCATTTAAAATGCACATCAACGATCAATAAAAACATGGTACCTAAGAATGATCCGACATGATCAATCCGTAGTCTAACCCAGGGTCGACCAGTTGTCGTCCTTGCAAAGGGACGACAACTCTTGATCCCCACAACAAGATTCCATCTTGTCAACTTAACTCTGTTTCTCGGGCATGGAATCTCTTCAGACATGGTGAATTTGACCAGCCTCGCAATACAAGGTCTCTGACTTATGACAAAATTGGATCTCTGTTTGTCCAATTTCTAATTTGCTTCGCACACACAGGTGAAGAATCCAAGAAATTCAGTACAAGCACAACTTCTTGTGCCACTGGCACATGTATAATGCTATCTGGTAACAGGAGACAGCTGATTGCATCTGCATTTACAATATGCAAGCCGGGACGGTACATAAAGGTACACTCATACGCAGACAATATCAGAGCTCAAAGTTGTATTCTTGCTGATGCTATTAGTGGAATTGCCCTATACTCACTGAATAACCCCATTAATTATTTATTGTCCAACACATTGGTGAAATGTGCAGATACTAATGGAATTTCTTCACTCTGAATATCACTGATAAACCTCCCCTTTCTAGTTGGGAATAACCCATCTCGACTGCGGAGAGGCTTCTCGAGACATAGCCAATGGGTCTTTCCAATCCATCTTCCATTCTATGTGATAACACAGCTCCCACCATAAGGAGAAGTATCACATGTTAATACCAATTCTTTTGATGGGTAGTAAGGCACCAGTAAACATGATGGATGTAATAGCTTCTTAACTTTCACAAAGGCTTCTTCTTGTTGTGTATTCCACGGCCAATGATGATTCTTTTTTAACAACAAGTGGAATGATTCTAACACTGTTGGTAAAGTTGACAAGAAGCGGCTATAATAGTTGATCATACCCAGGGAAGACTTGAGTTTGGTTACACTGGACGGAGAGGGTGCACCTTTGATTGCCCTAACTTTCTCTTCTACCAGACGCAAACCCATGGCATCCACCCTGTGACTCAGGTGAGTTACTTCTGGCACTTGGAATGTACATTTCTCTTTCTTTAATCGTACGCGGCTTGCAAGAATCTTCTTAGCACCTCCTCTAGGTTAGCCAAGTGTTCGGTTTCAGTTGACCCTATGATCAGGTATACTACTGCTCAGGGAAGTCCTTGCAAAAGACTCTCCATTGTTCTTTGGAAGATTGAACATGCAGACAATGCTCCAAAGGGTAGGCGAGTATATTGATACAGGCCCTAGTGCATATTGATAGTCAAGTATCCTCTAGACGTGCTATCCAGCTCTAACTGTTGGTACTCATGGCTCATGTCCCATTTTGTATATGATTTGCCTCGAGCTAGCTTTGCATATAAGTCGTCTTTCCTCGGGGTAGGACATTTATTCTAGTTTGGCTGCCATGTTCATGGTCAATTTATAGACTCCACAAATGCGTATAGCTTGGTCAGGCTTCACCACTGGGACTATGGGTGCCGCCCATTCCAAAAATTGGACAGGTTAGATGGTGCCTAGCTTTTCTAACTGGTACAGTTCCGCATCCACCTTCTCCTTTAAGGCATAAGGCACAGGTCTGGCCTTAAAGATACAGGGTGTTGCCTGAGAATCCACATATATTTTTGCTGCGAGCCTTTTAACTTCCCTAATTCATCACAAAGTGCACTGTCATATTTCCTTAGCAGTTCAGGAACTCCTCCTGTTCTCAAGTGAAATATTTCAGACCAGTTAAGCTTGATTTTTTGTAACCAGACTCAGCCCAGAAGGCTAGGTCCTTCACCTGTCACTATGATCACTGGAAGCTGAGCTGTCTGTTGCCTATAGGACACAGGTACTGTAGCGATGCCCTTTACCTGTATAGATTCTCCAGTGTATGTCTTCAATTGAGCCGTTGTCCGTTCCAGATTCAGTGGCTGGGTACCTTCATTCAGGTATTTAAATGTGTGCTCTCCCACCACTGTGGTTGAGGCTCTTGTATCTATCTCCATTATTAGTGACTTTCCATCAACTTGGATTGTGACAGTAATAGGTTCAGTTTTTACAGCTGTGACATTGTACAGGGAGTAGTTGTCGGTATCGGCAGCTTCAGGTTCTGTTGTATTATTCAATTCAGTCATGCTGGTTTGCTGCTTTATGGGCTGTTTCAATTTCACCCTGCATTGCTTTATTATGGCAGTAATGGCATTTTGCCTCCTTGAATCTGCAGGTGTCCAGTCCATGGTCACCCCCACATCTATAACCTTGGAGTCACTGCTGGAGTGTTTCTACTAGGTCTTTTCGTTTTTCTAACAGTGGACATTCCCTCTCACTTTGCTGCTGTGTTTCTGGTTTTTGTGCCATGCCCGGCAGTAGGTTCCCACCCCACATGAAGAACAGCGCCATGTTGTACGTTTTGTAAAGCCTGTGAGTCTCACAGCACTTTCCATGATTAGTGCTATTTCCATGGCGCGCTTCAAATTAATGTCAACTTCTGCGAGTAAACGGCGCTGGATGGCATTGTCGTGGACTCCACAAACTAATCGGTCCCACAGCATATCATTGAGTGTGTCTCCGAAGTCGCAGTGTTCTGTCAAATGCTTCAACTTTGCTATGCAGGTTGCTATGGACTCGCCCGGGGACCTTATTCTGGAATTAAACTTAAACTTCTGCATTATTACAGATGGCCTCAGCTGGAAATGCGTTTTCATGAGGTCCACTAATTCATCAAAGGACTTAGAATTGGGAGCGTTCAGAGCCAGCAGGCGACAGATGAGATTGTATGTCTTGCTACCACATATGCTCAAAAGGATTGCTTTCTGCTTCTCCACCGTGGTAATTTCATTTGCTGCAAAATAAATACCAAGGCCCTCTACATACTGGCTCCAGTTTTCAATACTTGCATCGTAAGGATCGATTCTGTTGAAGAGTGGCATGCCCGGTGAATATTCTTTTCTTTTTGCTTAAGATTCAATGTACTCACGTTAACAAGGCGAGGTGCAGCATCAGAGCTATCTTACCCTCATCGCCAAATGTAATGACTTGACGTTCAACAAGCAACAGATAAACTTTATTACAGAGAGCTTTTCAGGTGCCACATGCTTGAACCAGATCCTCGACAAGAAGCCCCACCCCACTGGATTACCCTTACTCAAGGCTCAATGGTCGGAGCCTCCAAGAGCAATCATGTGACCCCTGATAGACAGTAGGAGAGGCTATTCCTTCAGTTACTACAGATGGGATGGCAGTGGCCCTGATGGCAGGCGGGAAAACTTGGGGTAATCCCACTTCAGCTGTTTCGGGGAGCCCCAGCCAGATTCTGTGGAAATTAGGCAGCTGATGAACAGCCATTGGGGTTCGGGATGGCATCCCTCCTCCAAGAGCTGCCAGCCAATTAGAGGGCCAGCAACTCTTCAGTCCCAGCAGTGCCCCAGGAGCAGTGGCCACAGCTGGGACTGTACTCAGCTGGGAGCAGCACATGGATGCACCTCTGAAGAAGTTAAGAAGGTTCGGGATCTCTGGTGCCAGTCAGGCAGGCCCCATGCAAGGTGAGGTGGGGGTTACTGAGGACTGAGGGTCACAGGGATGGCCATTGCCCCCTCCCTGGGCAACAGAATGCATGATCAGGAAAGGGCCTCACCCACCATAGGAAGATTGTTAGGTTCATCAGGCAGTCTCCTCAAGGCAGCGGGGGCCACCTGCTGTTGGTAGAATACCAACGGAGGCAAGAAGAGGTCCTTAATTGGCCACTTAAAATCTTCAATTGGCCTCTGGGTGGGAAGGCTGTCCTCCACCTTGACTGCCCTGATAGAATTCCATGGCGTTGGGAAGGAGATGGGCACTCCACCCCTTGCCTCCCTATCTGTTCCTGAGGGTCCCATTCAACCTGCCCATCATCAGTGAAATTCAATGCAAAAAATTGTGAAGTGATGCATTTTTGTGGGAAGAATCAAAGAGAAAGCAAGCTAAAAGGACTTGGGGTTGTTTGTGCACAAATCTTTGAAAGTGGCAGGACAGATTAACGAAGCAGTTAATAAAGCATATGGGATGCTTGGTTGTATAAAGGTGTTGAATACAAAACCCAGGAATTATGCTAAACCTATATAAAAGGCTAATTCAGATCCAGTTAGCGTATTGTGTTAAATTCTGGGCACCACAGTTTAGGGATGATGTGAAAGCTTTGGAGAATGTACAGCAGAGATCTATAAAATGGTTCCAAGGATGAAGGATTGTGCTTATGTGGATAGACTTGAGAAGTTGGTGTTGTTCTTCTTCAAGCAGAGAAGCCTAAGAGAAGAATTGATAGAGGTGAAACAATAGATATAGAGGATATAAGCTGGGATTTTCCAGTCTGGCGTAATAGTGGGCAGGAGGGGAAAATATCACAGGATGGAGAAACACGTTGTGATCGTCTGCTCCCGCCCTCAATGGCGGCGTGCATTTCCTGCCGCACCATGTTGGGAATGCCATTTGAATACATTAGAATATCATGAAAGTTCTTTATCAAGACAGCTCACCAGAATCACGCCCCATGTTGGGTTAAAAGGCCACTAACGCATATAAGTGACATGCAGCTGGCGACCTGCACTTCACTCGTTACTTCGAGGTTTGTTAGCCTAACTTGCATCGCACAGCACTTGTAGCACCTCGGATTCCATGCCAGGTTCAAAGGCAGCACCACTTCACTTTCGAAGAGGGGTTACAGAGGCAAGACTCTATATACCAGACCAGTGATAAGATGGGGGTGGGTTGTAATGTGCTGCAGGGCAAGGGCTTGACTGGGAGGATGGGGGAAAGACAAGACAGAGACAAGGGTAGGGGTTGGAGGGCAACGCATTGGCTGGAGGGAAAGGCGAAGACTGGGGAAGGTTGCACTCAGACGTATAGCTTGGGCGGGGTTGCGGGGAATCATCCTCTGGGCCAGAATTGGGAGAAATTCTCTTACAGAAGGGAATAAGCAAGTTGGGGCCAGAACTGAGAGAGAATCTCTTACAGAAGGACATAAGTGAGTTGAGGCCAGAGTGGGAGGACTGTGGAGTGTAGAAGTGCTTCAGCTTACATTGCTGAGCGTCCAAAGTCCGGGGAGGGGGAGGGCATGTCCATCCACTGCCCGGCATAGTGTGTGCAGGACATGGTCATCACCTCACACACAGTGGTCCAGGGGCTTTCTGGCATAGTACTTGGTTGCTGATGGTACAGGGGAGGCATCTGCAGCCTGTAGTTGGGGATGAGATAGTGTAGGGGAGGCACTCGATGATCTCATGATGGGGGGGCTCCAATATGTGATGGTGCAGTAGGCCTCAAGATGGGAAGGGGTAAGGTCTACATGGGGCATAGGCACATTCACCTCAATCGACTCAGGGGTAACACAGAGTATCAACCACAATTACAATGGGATCACGGATTGCAGCGGGAGCACTGAGAGTAAAAGGAGGGAGAAAAACCTGAACATTATGCTCTTCCAGGTTGATGGGAGGGATTTCCACAGTTACACAGGGAGGGTCAAAGCTGGTCTGGAAATAAAACCTGAAGACCACCATCTTAGAACCTCAAACAATGGCACAGCAGAAAGTGAAACCAAGGAAAAATGCTGCTGGGAAGGACTGTTTGCTTCTGGGAGGAGTGGGTCGCGGCACTGGGGAGCCGATTAAAGGCACACCCATCTGGAATCTGTATTACCACACGAGAAGGAATAGAATCATAGAAAATAGAAGCAGGAGTAGGTCATTTGGCCCTTCGAGCCTGCTCTGCAATTCAATATGATCTATCTCAATGCCATACTCCTGCGCTCTCCCCATACCCCTTGACACCTTTAGAGTCCAGAAGTCTATCTATTTCCCTCTTAATTGTATTCAGTGACACCTGAGGCATGTTAGGAGCACCTCAATAACTATAGAGGCAACCTGGAGCCTTCAATGCGATAACGCATTCATGCGAAATTAATTCTGATGCCTTCCAATCATTGATTTCCCATTGTACCAATCGTGGTCATTCCCCAGTGTGATAATGACTGCAAAAACAAGTGGGCACCTGGACAAACAGGGGAAGTGTCTTGGAAACCCCACCTCAGACCCCTGCAACTACCAGGTTCAGAGATGGGAGCTCCCAGGCCCCCCAAAGAATCTCATCCCCTCACAGAGATTGTGCCCTCAAGTGTATTCAAAATGGTGTAGTCACAGAGCCCACTGAATGAGTCATTTATCGCCTCGAATAAATGCAGGACATCCAAGTGCCTGGTCAAATCCATCTCATAGCAGTAGGTCTACAGAAATGGGGCTGGGATGTAATGGGGGAAGTAGCATGCTGTGACACTGAGAGCAGTCATTGCGATGGCCAGGATTGTATTGGCTAATAGGTGCCTAGACTGTAACCAAGACCTTGAACCCATAGTCAGTCACGAGTCAGCGACTAAAAAATGACCTTTGGAGGCTGATGCTTAGTCATGTCCTTCTTTCAATGTTCCTGCAGAAAGGAAACCTTCAGGGAGATGGAGGGTGCATTTAATGTTGCCTATATCATCGCATGCAGGCAGGAGGAAAGGTGGAGAAGAGTGCTACAGCACTGCCAGGCTCATCAAAGGGAGGAGCTTCACCCTGATGAGCAAGTGGAGGCAGGGCCCCCTCTGGACCCAGAGGCTGAGGCTCACAGAAACGCTGCACATAGGCGCCTCTCAAGACCGAGGTTGTACAGAAGGCTCATGTCTTTTCTGCAGATGAGCAAGAGACCGTGTCATTGACACCTCTCCATGTTCTGGGATCTGGTGGCTCACATCTGCCACATTTTCCATGAGTTGGCGCTGCGGGGGCTGCAAGGACATCCTTTGCCAGTGGCTCTGAAAGTCACCGCCGCTCTTAACTTCTACACGAGTGGCTCTTCCCAGGGCTCCCCTGAGGACTTCTGTGGGATCTCTCAAGCTTCCACCCATAAGTGCATCCAGGAGGTGATGGATGCCCTCTTTGCCAAGGCCCACAATTATGTGCACTTCACTGGAGATCAAGCTAGCCAGGACGCCAGAGCACTGGGCTTTGCTGCTATCTCCGGATTTCCACGGGTGCAGGGTGCTATCGACTTCACTCATGTGGCTATAAGAGACCCCTGGACATAGGCACTCCAATACATCAAGAGGAAAGACTTCCACTCGCTCAATTTGCTGCTGGTCTGCGAACACCAGAAACACATCATGCAAGTTTGTGCGAGATACCACGACTCCTACATCTTGAGTAGATCACAGATCCTGGACATCTTCGAGGGACCACACAACATCCAGGGTTGGCTCCTCGGTGACAAAGGCTACCCGCAAAGAATGTAGCTGATGACGCCTGTCCGATGAGCACAAACTCCAGCTGAGGTAAGGTACAACGATGCTCACTCTGCCATATGAACATTGGCAGATCAGGCCATTGGCATCTTGAAGATGTGATTCCAATGCCTCAACAGGTCTGGTGGAGCACTCTGACAGATGGTGTGGAGCACTCCAGTACACTCCCCAAAGGGTCTCATAAATCATCGTGATTTGCTGTACACAACCTGGTGCCGCAAAGAGGGGATGACTTGCCAGAAGCTGATATGGGGGATCTGCACATCTCCTCCCATCGAGGAGGATGAGGTTGATGAAGTCAAGCTAAGGCTGCAGGGGAAGAAGCCATAGCATGGGCTAGGCGCAGTAGGCATGCGTATGCAGTGCTAGTAGCCACCAGATTACAGGAGGATGATGACGAGCAGCAATGTTCATTCTGTCGGACCAGTGCCCTCCATGATGGGCCCACATCACCACCAACGTAACTAGTCTTCTCAACCACCCTCAATTCTGAGGCTGAGTATTTACACATTCTGCTCGCCATGTCCTCATCCTTTGAATGATGATGAAGTCTCGGGGGCATGTGTCTTTGCAGAGATGAGGTACCAACTGCAGGAGGTCATTCTGCATCACACGACAGAAGGTACTGCCTCTTCAAGTGTCTCTCCAGTATCCCAGTCACTAAGGTAGCCTTCAAGAGGCAGGAGTCGCACTACAGCCTTCAGCGGAATCATGGCAGCGTGCCTTCATTCTGACAACGCGCCTCAAGGAAATCCATCTCCAAAAACAATAAAACGGCATATGTATCACTTCAATGGTGATACTGAGAGGCTAGGCTGGGCCAAGACAGGCAAGGACATTCAACAGGTGTTAACGCTTGTTCAAAGCACTCAGTCCTCAGCATTATCTTAATCCCCATTACGTTGAGAGCCTCCACTCTTAGTTAGGGATATGGGGCTCCAGTTAGCCTGACCTTTTAATGGGCATAGATCATCTCACAATGACATTTGCCTGACAGACATGAAAGAGCTTCCTTTTCAACAACATCAGTTTCCCTTGTGACCCTGAAAATGCAAACACACCATGGAGCCCTCAAGGTTCCGCTTCGTTGATGATAAAGAGCACACATCAGCTGCATTACATCCTAGCTCCTAGCCCACTTCTGCCCTGAGCATTGACTTCCCCCCAAGCTAACATAGGAGCGTCAAGATATGCTCAGCGGTTCCATCTCTGTATGGATGCAGTATCGCTGAGCTAGGCAAGTGTTTAGGGGAGGGGAGGCTAACTAGAATCAATGAGCCAGTGCTGCATCCATTCTTTTTGACAATAGACTTGTGGGCGCTATGCAGACAATTCCAAGGTGCAAAACCGTTAAAGCTGTAGCTTTGAGCACCAGGACCCATGGGGGACAGAGCACTGGCACATTGAGGTGGGAAGGTGTGCACACTTATTGGTCAGTTTAACAGATACACACTTGTAGAGTCAACAATGCGTAAGGCTGGCAGGAACGCACACCATCTCTGAGTTTAGCCTTATAGATTTCAAACCCTCTGATGACAGAAAGCATGGAGTTTAAGGAAAGATTACCCTTCTCCATGCTCATCTACATCTCTCATTTTACCTTACACCTTCATCTTTCCACAATGCAGATGAGCCGGGGGACTACATTAGCCTTCATCCTACACGTCCAAGAATGAACATCACTTGAACCTGCAACGCATGTCGACAAGATGCACAAGCACATTTTAATTGAGGATGACACATCACTGATGTTGGTAATGAACGGAGAAGGGACACATACTATGATGAGATGGATGCACACAACATCAACCAGAAGCAAATGGTGCGAAATCTGTGATGGGTGGGGGGAGGGAACATGGTGTGACATCTGATCGAACACAACACAGCTCAACATACAGAAAGAGGCATACACAAGAGGAGATATGGAATGGGTGCAATTCTATTTATAGTGGTGGAAAGTATATACATGTGGTGAACACCCATGCCACCATCGTGGGGAAGGTGTTAGAATCGATCATGAAGGAGGTTATAACTGGGCACTTTGAGAAACTCAAGGTAATCGGGAAGAGTCAGCATAGCTTTGTGAAAGGGAAACCGTGTTTAACCAATTTTCTGGAGTTTTTTGAAGGAGTAACATGCCTTAAAGGGGAAAGGTTGTGGATAAAGGGGGGCCAGTACTTGGATTTCCATAAGGCATTTGATAAGGTGCCGCATCAAACGTTATTGCAGAAAATAGAAGCTTATGGTGTATGTGGTAACATGTTAGCCTGGATAGAAGGTTGGTTGGCTGGCAGAAAACAGTGAGTATGCATAAATGAGTCTTTTTCTGATTAGCAGGATGTGACAAGTGGAGTCCCACAGGGATCTGTGCTGAGGCCTCAACATTTTACAATTTATATCAATGACTTAGATGAGGGGGAGTGAAGGCATAATAGCTAAATTTTCAGATGACACAAAGATAGGTAGGGAAGTATGTTGTGAAGAAGAAATAAGGAGGTTGCAGACGGATATAGGTAGGTTGAGTGAGCGGGCAAAAATCTGGCAGATGGAGTATAATGTGGGAAAATGTGAAGTTGTTCACCTTGGCAGGAAGAATAAAAAAGCGGAGTATTACATAAATGGAGAACAGCTGCAGAATTCCAAGGTGCAGAGGGATCTAGGTATTCTAGTGCATGAGTCACAAAAAGTTAGTATGCAGGTACAGCAAGTAATTAAGAAGGGTAATGGGATGCTATCCTTTATTATGAAAGGAATTGAACATAAAAATAAGGACGTTATGCTTCAGTTATACAGGGCATTGATGAGACCGCATCTCGAATACTATGTGCAGTTTTGGTCTCCTTATTTAAGGAAGGATGTATACGCATTGGAGGCAGTTCAGAGGAGGTTTACTAGACTGATATCTGGAATGAGCAGGTTGTCTTATGAGGAAAGGTTAGACAGACTGAGCTTGTTTCCACTGGAATTTAGAAGAGGGAGAGGTGATTTGATTGAAGTATATAAGATCCTGAACGGTATTAACAAGGTGGACTTGGAAAAGATGTTTCCTCTTGTGAGTGAGTCCAGAACTAGAGGCCACTGTTTTAAAATTAGGGGTCACCCTGTTAAGACAGCGACGAGGAGAATTTTTTTTCTCTCAGGAGGGTTGTGCAACTTTGGAAGTCTCTGCCTCAGAAGGCAGAGGGGGCGAGACCGTTGAGTGTTTTTAAGGCAGAGGTGCATAGATTCTTGTTAGGCAAGGGAATCAAAGGTAATCGGGGGTAGGTGGGAATGTGGAATTCGAAACACAAACAGATCAGCCATGAGAGGAGGCGAAGGCATAGTGGCATTGTCACTGGGCTAGTAATCCAGAGACCCAGGGTAATGCTCTGGGGGACCTGGGTTCAAGTCCAGTCACAGCAGATGGTGGAATTTGAATTCAATAAATACCTGGAAATAAAAGTCTAATGATGACCATGACACCATTGTCAATTGTTGTAAAAACCTACCTGGTTCACCAATGCCCATTTAAGGAAGGAAATCTGTCGTCCTTACCTGGTCTGGCCTACATGTGACTCTCGACCCATTGCAATGTGGTTGACTCTGAAATGGCCTAGCAAGGCATTCAGTTGTATCAAAACTGCTACAAAGTCACAAAAAAAGGAATTAAATGGCACGGACCACTTGGCATCGACCCACGCGCCGGAAATGACAACGACCCTGCAATGTCCTCTTTACTAACATCTAGAGTCTAGTGCCAAAATTGGGAGAGCTGTCTCATAAACAGCCTGACATAGTCATCCTCACAGAATCATATATGGTAGACAATGTCCCAGACACCACCATCACCATCCCTGGGTATCTCCTGGACAGAACCAGCAGAGGTGGCAGCACAGTAGTATACAGTTGGGAGGGAGTTGCTCTGGCAGTCTTCAACGTCGACTCTGGACCCCATGACATGTGCAAGGAAACCATTTTTACCACATAGCGCCCTCCCTCAGCTGCTAGACTGGGTCTGCGGCAGGTGGTGAGGGAACCAAAAAGGGGGAAAAACATACTTGACCTCATCCTTATCAACCTGCGTGCCGCAGATGACAGTATCGGTAGGAGTGACCACTGCACAGTCGTTGTGGAGATGAAGTCCCGCCTTCACATTGAGGATATCCTCCATCATGGTGTGTGGCACTACCACCATGCTAAATGGGATAGATTTGAACAGATCTAGTAACTCAAGGCAGGGCATCCATGAGGCGCTGTGGACCATCAGCAGCAGCAGCAGAACTGTACTCGAACACAATCTGTAACCTCATGGCCTGGCATATCCCCCACTCTACCATTACCATCAAACCAGGAGATTAATCCTGGTTCAATAAACAGTGCAGGAGGGCATGCCAGGAGCAGCACCAGGCATACCTAAAAATGAGATGTCCACCTGGTGAAGCTATAACACAGGACTACTTGCATGCCAAACAGCATAAGCAGCAAGTGATAGACAGATCTAAATGATCCCACAAACAATAGATCAGATCTAAGCTCTGTAGTCCTGCCACATCCAGTTGTGAATGGTGGTAGACAATTAAACAACTCGCTGGAGGAGGAGGCTCCATAAATATCCCAACCTCAGTGATGGGGAAGCCTAGCACAACAGTGCAAAAGGTAAGGCTGAAACATTCGCAACAATCTTCAGCCAGAAGTGCTGAGTGGATGATCCATCTCGGCCTCCTGTGGAGGTCCCCAACATCACAGGTGACAGTCTTCATCCAATTCAATTCATTCCACCTGATATTAAGAAATGGTTGAATGCACTGGATAGTGCAAAGGCTATGGGCCTTGACAATATTCTGGCAACATGACTGAAGACTTGTGCTCCAGAACTTGCCGTGCCCCTAGCCAAGGTGTTCCAGTACGGCTGCAATACTGACATTTCTCTGGCTATGTGAAAAATTGCCTGGGTATGTCCTGTACACAAAAAGCAGGACAAATCCAACCCGGCCAATTACCGCCTCATCAGTCTACTCTCGATCATCAATAAATTAATGGGAGAGGTCATCGACAGTGCTATCAAGCGGCACTTGCTTAGCAATAACCTGCTTACTGATGCCCAATTTGGGTTCGGCCAGGGCCACTCAGCTCCTAACCTCATTACAGCCTTGGTTCAAACATGGACAAAAGAGCTGAACTCCTGAGGTGAGGTAAGAGTGACTGGCCTCGACATCAAGGCCGCATTTGACCATGTTTGGCATCAAGGAGCCCTAGCAAAACTGGAGTCAATGGGAATCAGTGGGAAAACTCTCCGCTGGTTGGAGTCATATCTAGCACAAAGGAAGATGGTTGTGGTTGTTGGAGGTCAGACATCTCAGCTCCAGGACATCACTGCAGGAATTCCTCAGGGTAGTGTCCTAGGCCCAACCATCTTCAGCTGCTTCATCAATGACCTTCCTTCCATCATAAGGTCAGAAGTGGGGATTTTCACTGATGATTGCACAATGTTCAGCACCATTCATGACTCCTCAGATACTGAACCAGCCCATGTCCGAATGCAGCAAGACCTGGACAATATCCAGGCTTGGGCTGACAAGTGGCAAGTAACATTCCCACCACACAAGTGTCAGGCTATCACCATCTCCAACAAGAGAGAATTCAACCATCGCCCCTTGATGTTCAATGGCATTACCATCACTGAATCCCCCACTGTCAACCTCCTGGGGTTTACTATTGACCAGAAACTGAACTGGAATAGCCATATAAATACAAGTCAGCAAGTCAGAGGCTAGGAATCGTGTGACGAGTAACTCACCTCCTGACTCCCCAAAGCCTGTCCACCAACAACAAGGCACAAGTCAGAAGTGTGATGGAATACTCCCCACTTGCCTGGATGAGTGCAGCTCCAACAACACTCAAGGAGCTTGACACCATCCAGGACAAAGCAGCCCACTTGATTGACACCACATCCACAAACATTCACTCCCTCCACCATCGACGCACAGTAGCAGCAGTGTGTACCATCTACAAGATGCACTGTAGGAATTCACCAAGGCTCCTTGACAGCACCTTCCAAACCCACAACCACTTCCATCTAGGAGGACAAGGGCAGCAGATAGATGGGAACACCACCATCTGGAAGTTCGCTTCCAAGTCATTCACCATCCTGACTTGGAAATATATAGCCTTTCCTTCACTGACACTGGGTCAAAATCCTTCAACTCTCTTCCTAACAGCACTGTGGGTGTAACTACACCAGATGGACTGCAGCGTTTCAAGAAGGCAGCTCACCACCACCTTCTCAAGGGCAACTAGGCTTATGCAGTAATTGCTGGCCCAGCCAGCGAAGCCCACATCCCATGAATGAATAAAAAAAGATTGCAACTCCAAGCCTGCTCTAGACCTAGGTCCCACTGTAGTATGTGTCTCTGCACTGTTGGAGGGTGTGGATGCATGCTGTGACAGGTCTTCCACAAGTGGGTCCTTCAAATCTCAGCCTAGGTGTCTTTGGGGTGGCCCCCAGTGTCCCTGGGACACTTGGCTGTGGTGCCTATGAAAGAGAGTAGACATAATTAGTGCATGGCAACAGACTCCAAGACATAACATCGCACTCACAGTCTCGCTGTCTGAAAGATCAGCTGGTGCAGGGTCCTCTCTTTAGTGTGCACCGCCGACCTCACCGTCACTGAAGGCAGAGTCCCTGTCCTCTCCAGCCAGGTGTACTGGACGCTCTTCATACTCGGTGAGAGCCCTGATATCTGGCATCCTGCCACTGGTCTGGGACCTCTCCCTCTTATTGTGGGTGAGCTTGGCCTGCATGAAGACAGATGGAGAGTGTGTGAGCAGGAAGCATGCCAAGGCAGATGATAAGGTTGCCTGCCTTGTGTGGGTGCTGAGTGGAACCATGTACAGGATGATGGCACAAACTGCACAGGATGTGAGCCCAGATAGAGATGTTAGGGTGTGTGTGTGTGTGAGAGCGAGTGGTGATGTTCCTCATGGTGGTTGTGTGTGAGATCTCTGTGGACTGTCATCCTGTGAATATGTGAGGGGCTTGTGAGAGTGTGTGCTGAGAGGGATGAGAAGATTGACTTACCCTGGCTGTCAGGATGAGATCATTCATCCGTTTGTAGCACTGTAAGACTGTTGTCCTGCAGGCTGAGTTGGCGCTCACCGCCACAGACACCTCCTCCCGAGCCAGTTTAGTGACCTTGTTGGACCATCGCGGTCATTCCGAGGGTAGAGAATATCACGGCAGCCCTTAACTGCGTCCAGAAGGTGACCCAGCAAGGCATCACTAAACTTGGGGGCTGCACTCTTCTGCTTTTGGGGGCCATCTCTTGCCCCCAAAAGGGAGCGAGGATCTGCTGAGGTCACAGTGGCGTGGGTGAATTACTGGCCGCCCGCCAGAGAAACAGTGTGTTTCCAGCTGATAAATGGTTGAGGCGAAAGGCAGACAATCAGGCATGAAAACACGCCATTGGGGTCAGCGGGGAAAAAAGTTGCTTTTCCCGCCTGCCACCGCACTAGTTCCACGGAGGGGAAAATCCTGCCCATAGATGTAGTGGAGTACATACACAGGGAAATTACAGAGGTAAAAAAAATAATAGAGTGGTGATAATGGGGAGCTTCGATTATCCCAATATAAATTGGGATGATAATGGATTCCAAGTCAGAGAGAGGAAAGGTTTTTTGAGTGTCTTCAGGAGAATTTTCAGCCCAGTGAGGAAGAGATATTGTTGGATCTGATTCTTGGGAATGAGGTGGGCCCAGTGTCAGTCAGGGAACATTGAGGGAACAGTGATTATAGTAGAGTTGCCTCACTAGGGGACAAAGTATAAATCGGGAAATAATGGAGGCGTATAAGAAGGGCATGAAGGTCATGGGTGATTTTACTGGACAAATCAGATTGGCAGGGGTAACATGGAAGACGAATTTGCAGAGTGCATCAGGGATTGTTTCTTAGAGCAATACATTGCAGAACCTACCCAGGAACAGGCTATTTTAGATCTAGTAAAGCGTAATGAGGTAGAATTAATAAGAGATCTCATAGTTAAAGGTCCTTTCGGGGGCAGTGATCACAATATGGCAGAATTGCAAATTCAGTTTGAGGGTGAGCAACTCTGGTCTCAAACCAGTGTCCTCAACTTAAATAAGGGCAATTATGAGGAAAGAGTTGTCTGAAGTGGGCTGGGAAAATAGACTAAGGGGAAGGTGAGTGGATAAGCAGTGGCAGACATTTAAGCAGATATTTCGTAACACTCAGCAAAAATTTATCCCAGTCAAAAGGAAGGACTCGAAGAGAAGGATGAACCACCCATGGTTAACAAAGGATGTCAAGGAGAGTATCCAATCAAAAACTAAGGCATATAAAGCGGTAAAAACTAGTGATAGGCCAGAGGGTTGGCAATCTTTTAGGAACCAGCAGTGGATGTCTAAAAAGCTAATAAAGAGGGAGAAAATTCATTATGAAATTAAGTTGGCAAGAAATATAAAAACAAACAGCAAGAGCTTCTACGGGTATATAAAAAGAGAGTGGCTAAGGTAAGCATGGGACCCTTGGAGGATGTGACTGGAGAATTGATAACAGGGAACAGGGAAATGGCACATAATTCAAACCAATATTTTGTGTCGGTCTTCATGGTGGAGGACGTTATAAACATCCCAAAGATATCAGATAAGCAAGGAGCTAATGGGAGGAAAGATCTTGTAACATTCTCTATCATGAGAGACAAAGTATTTGATGAACTAATGGGACTAAAGGCAGACAAGTAGCTAGGACCTGATGGCCTGCGTCCAAGGGTTTTAAAGGAAGTGGCTTGCAGAGATAGTGCAGGCATTGGTTGAAATATTCCAGAACTCACTGGATTCCGGGAGGGTCCCAGCAGATTGGAAAACCATTAATGTGATGCCTCTGTTCAAGAAGGGAGGGAGACAAAAAGCAAGAAACTATAGGCCAGTCAGCCTAACATCTGTTGTTGGGAAAATGCTAGTGTCCATTATTAAGGAAGAAATAGCAGAACATTTAGAAAAGCTTAAAGCAATCAAACAAAGTCAACATGTTTTTGTGAAAGGGAAATCATGTTTGACAAATTTGCTAGAGTTCTTTGAGGATATACCAAGCAGAGTTGATAAAGGGGAACCGGTAGATGTAGCGTATTTGGATTTCCAGAAGGCATTCGATAAGGTGCCACGTAAAAGGTTATTGCACAAGCTTATTGTATTGGGGGTAATGTATTAGCATTGATTGAGGATTGGTTAACACGCAGAAGACAGAGAGTCAGGATTAATGGGTCTTTTCCAAATTGGAAAGGCTTAACTAGTGGAGTGCCACAAGCATCAGTCCTAGGGCCTCAATTATTTGCTATCTATATTAATGACTTGGAGGAGGGGGCAGAGTGTAATGTATCCAAATTTGCTGATGATACAAAAATAGGTGGGAGGGCATGTTGTGATGAGGACATAAGGAATCTGCAAGGGCATATGGACAGGTTGAGTGAGTGGGCAAAAACTTGGCAGACGGAGTTTAATGTAGGAAAGTGTGAGGTCATGCACTTTGGTGGAAAGAATCAAAAGGCGGACTATTATTTAAATGGAGAGAGACTCCAAAAAAGTGCAGTGCAGAGGGATCTGGGTGTTCTTGTGCATGAAACTCAAAAAGTTAGTATGCATGTGCAGCAAGTAATTAAGAAGATGAATGGAATTTTGGCCTGTATTGCTAGGGGGCTAGAGTTTAAAAACAGGGAAGTCTTGTTACAACTCTACAGAGTGTTGGTGAAGCCACAACTGGACTACTGTGCACAGTTTTGGTCCCTGTATTTAAGAAAGGGTATACTGACATTGGAGGCAGTTCAAAAGAGATTCACTAGGCTGATTCCTGGGGTGAAGGGGTTGACTTATCAAGAATGGCTAAACAGGTTAGGCCTTTATTCATCAGAGTTTAAAAGAATAAGGGGTGATCTTATTGAAATCTACAAGATGCTGAGAGATTTTGACAGGGTAGGTGTTGAGAAGATGTTTCCACTAGTGGGGGAATTTCGAACTAGGGGACATAGTTACAAAATAAGGGGACACTCATTTAAAACGGAGATGCAAAGAAATTTCTTCTCTCAAAGGGTAGTGAATGTCTGTAATTCTCTATCCCAGAGAGTTGCAGAGGCTAGATCACAGAATATTTAAGGAGGAGGTAGATAGATTTTTGAAATATCAGAGGGGTTGAAAGGTATGAGGAGCTGGCATGAAAGAGGAGCTGAGGCCTGGGGCAGATCAGCCTTGATCTTATTGAATGGCAGGGCAGGCTTGATGGGCCAAATGGCCTACTTCTGCTTGTATTTATTATGTTCTTACGTTCAATCTGGCCTGGGTGGCAGTGTCAGCAGCAGTCAGCGTCACCGGAGCACAGAGGAGGTCAGCCACCCAGTGCGGGAAGCGGATGAATGCTCTCACCCATTCCTCCAGGATAAGTCAATCACCTCATCACTCTCAACTCACACACTCATAAACCCATCACACAGCCACAGGGATCTCAAACCTTAAGGGACAACACCACTAAATCTCACAGCTCACATCCTCATCCATCCATGGTGCCGCTCACTGCAAAAACATTCCACGCAGCGCCATGTGTCCTGCTCACACTCTCTCCATCTGTTTTCATGCAGGAGAAGCCTGTTCACATCAGCAGGAAGAGGTCCCAGACAGGGAGTGGAGTGGCCCACATTCGGCCCATCACTCACTTCCAACTCATTGTGGAGAGTCAGCAGAAGGCGGGGGAACATCACACAGAGCTGTTGGAAGCCCTCATAAGAGTAGTATGTAAGTCGGAGGAGTGCATTCACCGTCTCACTCATGAAATGGTGCCCGTATGTGCAAGTAGGGAGGGCCCCATGGGAAGTATGTTGGAAGCTATGGACACCCTGGCCCAGCAGAACATGGAGATGTGTGCAGCCCTGCACGTTATCGCGATCACAATGGGTACGTTCCTGCAGTGGCAACGTGAGAGGGATACAGGGTATCTCGATGCCCCTCCAGGTGCTCCTTACCCTCAAGGAGTCAAGCCAGGGCCCTTGGGCATCCAAAGGAGGAGGAGCTTCAGCTGGACACCCCCTGTTCAAACACCCAGGAATCTCAAATCTCAGAGGCTGTTCTCTCCCTCCAAAATCCCTTTTCCTGTGACCCCCCCCCCAACCTTGTCCTCTGTCGCCACAGAGGGAGCTGCTAGCCCACAGGAGGACAACCAAAGCAAGCCAGGACCCCCAGGCCTCAGCTTCCAGAAGACGCACGCTGAAGTCATCAGAGGCAACAGGGCCAACCCTTGCACTGGCTGTCTCCACTCCTGCTCTGGATGTCGGGGCAGCAGCTAGGAGAAGTGGTAGACCTAGAAAAGTTAAGAAATTCTGATCACAAGTGGTTGCATGGGTGAATAGATTTTGTCACTTAATAATCTGAAAATATATTCATTTCCACTGAATAATGCGTAATGTGGGTCTTCCAGCTTCACTGACAGGCTTTGCAAGTCCTCCTATTACATCCCCCGCCACCCCCACTAGCAGTTCAGCTGCACGCAGCTGGACCACGCGTGATTCTGGCAGAAGTGTGTGTGTGGCAGGGCCTTTCGGGGCCTCATGTGAGCACTCTCCCACCCACATGGAGCCTCCATCCTTTACATTCATCACACTGTCCTGAGCATTTTCAATGCTGCCTGCTGGGGATCTCTTTCAGTTGTCTGTCTGAGCTGAGCTGCATCCCCGCCCACCCAATGATCACACTCCCATGCAGCACCTGTGTCCATCCAACACGAGGCTCTGTTCACTTTCGATTTTGACAGCTATGCTAGTCAGTAAGCTTCTGATCAGCTTCCCCATCCTTTCCGCCATTACTGTTGGCCCCCCCTGGCATCACCTTCCACCTCCCCATCTTGACCTGCAGACCAGAACCCTTTTCTTTCTAGGATGCCCAGGTGAACGTGCACATTCCCTACCTTCCTGAGAGTCCCACCTCCATCCACATTGACCTCCCTGACCACCTCCTTCCTACCCCCAGGGTCCGTGTCAGCCTCCAAGTCCCCACCCTCGCCGTCCCTTATACCACTACTGATGCACCCTGGCCCTCTCACCTTTCCGGGTCTGCCTGCCCCCTCTCACATTCACTATTCCCTCCTGTTCCTGCCACGCCCATCCTCAGTTCGCTCCCCAGTCATTGGCTCCACAGACCCCTCCCTTGTACGTTCACCTGAACATTCCCCTCTTACACCCTCCTCAACACTCACTCCTTCCTCCGCCCAGACACCTTCCTTCCCCTTGAACTCCTTCCCCCCTTCGAAGTCCTTTCTCCCCCAGACTCATTCATCCCTCTGGACTCCTTCCTCCTTCCAAACTCCTTACCCCCTCCGAACTCCTTCTCTTACACCTTCCACCCCCTTACACCTAACTCCCCACTTGCCACATTCTCCTCATCACACCTTCCCCCTGCCCCGTACTCCCTCTTCCTCCCTCCCAAACTCATCCACTGACATCTTCGTTCCCTAGCCCCCCCACCTCACCCCACTCTGACACTTCATTTCCCCCCCAACCTCTCCCCACCCTGACAGATGATCCCGCTGTGTTTTCACAGCAGGGTGAAACCCATTTTTGGCCTTCTTGCTACATTGTTTCCCTCCACCCCCACCCCCACCCCCCACCCGCCATGATGCCCGACGCCAATGGGACCGAAAATTCTGGCCACTGTTTGGCTGGAGTCGAAGTACATTCCCTTGAGAAGGAAAGTTAGGGCAAACAGAACCAGAGTTCCTGAATGGATGATGAGAGAGATAAAGAATAAGATGAAGCAGAAAAAGGGGGGCATATGACAGACATCAGTTTGAGAGCGGAAACCAGACTAAATATAGAAAGTTGAGAGGGGAAGTATAAAAGGAAATCAGAAAGGCAAAGGGAGAGTATGAAAAGAGACTTAAAGTTAACATAAAAGGAAATCTGAAAATCTTCTATAAGCGTATAAATAGTAAAGCGTAGTAAACGGTGGGATGGGTGGATTATGGACCAAAAAGAGGATTTACAAAAGGAGGCAGAGGCCAAGTCTGAGGTAATAAATGATTACTTTACACCTGTCTTTACCAAGGAAAAAGATGTTACCAAAGCCATAGTGAAGCAGGAGGTAGTTGAGATATGGAATGGGCTAAAAATTGATAAAGAGGAATATTTGAAAGGCTGGCTGTACTTAAAGATGGAGTCCTCTGGAGGGGGGGTGGGGGGGGAGGGGGGTGGGGGGCGGTGGGGGGGGTCAGTACTACAGTTACCCAGGAGTTAGAAGTTGTTTTAACTCTTCTAACTTTTTCTGGGTAACTATTAGTGTAAGACAGTCGGAATCATTTGAAGTTTACAATTTAAACTATACTTTCAAATGGTTCCTATTGCAGGGCAATTGTCCAACGGAAATTTGAATTTCCTGGGCAATTGTTGGACAGTCCTTAACTGGGAACTTCCGGGGGCAATGGGGGAGGGGGGTTCCCCAGTGCACCTTAGGGGTACCCCACAGTTAAGATGTCCCAGAGCCTGAAAGTTATAGGCCACTATATTTCAAGAGTATCGCTGAGTTCCTTATCTGTGGTCTGCACAATTGACTTCCAAATGCGAATTCCACTTCTCAGAATAGACATGCTGGAGGAAGTGGAGAAAGAGCAGAAGCAGGCTGTAAGGGAATCTGGATTAATACGGCAGCACCAGAGGAGAACCAGAACTGCCTGCTAATACTCTAGCTAGTAGCATGTATGGACACTTTTTCCAAAATCTTTCCAGAGAGCTCTCCCTTTCAGGAGGCTGTGCTTCATGAAGCTTTGGAAGAGCAGTACTTTGCTGTAGCTAGATCTTAACCAAAGTCCACAGCACACGCTGCTCTCACAGTAATCTCAGGCTTTATGCTGCAAGATCATTCCAGGGAACCACAGGGAACTTTTGGCAGCTCAGCTAGTTTGCAAATTTCTAGAAGACAAGTCATCAGTGCCTTTTTATTTCAGTTATGCAATCTAACAGAGTTAGCAGACAGGATGACGAGGAGAGTCATTACATTTTCCAGAATGACTATGTTCCCTGGGGTTCTGGGAATTATTAAGTGCACCCATATGTCAATGTGTACCAAACGTGTAAGCCCTATATTTATAAAAACCACAGAGACCTAAATGTGCAGATCATTTGTAACGGAACAGGCATAGCTTTTCTGCTTCATAATCCTAGTGTCTCAGTTGTATTTCCACAGCAGGAGGTAAGGAGCAGGATGGCTGCTTAGTGACAAAAAGGTTGTTTTTATCATCATAGGAATGCCATTGCTGAGAGGAGCACAAGAAAAGTTATATATCTCACAAGATCACTGAAGACACAGAGACTTCCACATCTCTCACTCCAGTCACCAGGCCAGAGTTGAGCTCAACTATTGACTTTGCTTCAACTTGATGTACTGATAAATCCTGGATGTTGGCACATCTCCCTCCACCCTGGTATTCCCTGACTTCACGTCCTATCTTCTCCTGTGGGAGAAATAGATAGGAGGGAGTGGCTGCTGCAATCTCTAGCTCATGCAGCTTTAACTCGGTCTATTGGCTGGTGGAATGCATGGCCCTAATGCCACAATGTTCTATAAGAGTACATTTTAGCAGCTGGGTCTTACTAACATAGATGCGGCAAACTGCTTGACAAGGGAGTCTGGAGGCTGCTTGCCAGATTCTGACCTCCGAATATCTGATGCTCTAGAAGCCACCTATCCTGCACTCAAGTGCCTGGGGGGGGGGTTGGGAGGGCTCCATAAGCAGGGAAACTGGACAGTGCAGGAAGGCAGCAGCTTAAACTTTCTTTGTGGGGCTGAGGCAAGATCCATCACACGCCTAGTACCTTTAATGGCCTTCATAATCCCATACCTATTGCTCTACCATATCAGGCAATTGCCTGACAAGCAATCAGCAATCTTTCACTGGCTACTTACACTAATTATGTAGGCAAGATACTCCAGTAAATTTCTGAAGTGAATTGTCCCACAGGATTTTATAGACAGGAGTCAGTGTTTGAGGGCTGGATTATCATTGATAATATCCATACTTACAATTGTTTACTTTCTCAGCTAGAGAGGCTGACTGGTAGACAATAAAAAATATTACATCGTTAAAAAGGTGCTTTTGCTGATAATTACAGTATTTAACTTTCGATGGTGACTTTAGTGAACAATCAATGTGCAAGTTCAGCAAATACATGAACGTCAAAGGGAAGTTAAGTGGTGAGATGGCATTTTCGCAAAACTGACAGTAGATCAGCACAAAAAATTGTGGCAATTTGCAATTCACAGGATATCTCTTCTTCACTACAATTTGCTGGCCAATTTCTGCATTCATAATGATGCACTCTATTCGGATGTCATCATTTTTCAGTAAAATCTGGCTCGTTGTATTTTGAACTAACGAAGACTCGTCCCAGATTGGCACTAAGTGCGGTGGCGGGTGGGTAAAATGACATTTAGCCAGCTGGCCGCAATGGCGGCTTTTCATGCCGTATAATCACAAACCTGCTGCATTAATTATGCAGTCCCAGGAAACACGCTTTCCATGATGTGCAGGCTCTCATTCGCCCGCTACACCATCACTTGCTGCTTCATCATGCTAGGCGCCATATTTAAAGTCCAGCCGCACGCACACCTCTCAGTGTTTCCAGCCCATGACTGCTGCAAAGAAGACATGCCCCTGAAAGGCAAGAAGACTGCAGCCCTCAGGTTAAATGACGCATCAATAAAACAGTTTTTGGATGCTGTGGAAGCTCGCTGTGATGTCCTCTACCCCTGCTCTGGCTGCAGGATGGGCAGCAACTTCACTAATCCGGCTTGGGAAGCGGTGGCAGGGTGGTCTGCGCCGACTCCCTGCAAATGAGGACAGCCAGCAGTGCCACAAGACAGTGAATGATCTCCTCCGTTCTGCGAGGGTAAGTCACTCTTCTCATCACTCTCAATTCACACACTCACAAACCCATCACACACCCACAGGGCCCTCACTCACTGCCAGTTCAAAGGATACCATCATTCACTCTCTTATTGTCCTCATCCCGTCCATGGAACTACTCACCACCTACACATGACAGGCATACTTATCATCTGGCCTGGCAAGCAGCCTGCTTACACTCTCTCCATCTCTATTCATGTAGGACAAGCTGCAAACTGGTGGAAGAATGCTTAAAATCAAGGTCCTCACAGACGTTGAAAACAGAGCCATCCAGCTGGCCGACGAGGATCTGGACTGTTCCTGTGCTGATGGTAAAGTTGGTGCTGCTCTACCAAGTGAGGGTCCAGCAGTGCAACATCCATCAGACAACCATGCCGTGAGTGATGTGTATTGTTTCACAGGACATTGCCATGCACTAATTATCTCTCCTTGCTTTCGCGGGCACATCTGCCAAACAGCTGACAGAGTCCATGACCCAGGGCCTCCAATCAAAGAACAAAGAACAAAGAAAAGTACAGCACAGGATCAGGCCCTTCGGCCCTCCAAGCCTGCGCCAATCATATTGCCCGTCAACTGAAACATTTTGCACTTCCGGGGTCCATATCCCTCTATTCCCATCCTATTCATGTATTTGTCAAGCTGCCTCTTAAACACCACTATCGTACCTGCTTCCACCACCTCCTCTGGCAGCCCCAAAGAAACCTCTGAAGAGAAATCTGAATGCAGCCCCCCTGAAGTCCTGTCACAGTGCTCACCCACACCTTCCACCAGTGCAGAGGCACACGCCTTGGTGGGACCTAGCTTTAGAGTAGCCTCAGGATCACAATCTGGTGAGCACATCACACTTTCTGATTCACAGCAGGCGGCGGCAGGGACTTTCCATGTGCGCGACACATGGAGGCCAGGAATCTGCTGAGTCCGAGTCCGAGTCAGAGGACGAGCCTCTGGACTCGGTCATGTCACAGTTGCTGGAACGGCAAAGGCAAGCTCGAGAACATCAGGAAGGGATGTTTGCTGCACTCCTCAGATTGCAAGGCACAATGGAGGAGTACGTCTGCCTTCAGGCTGAGGTGATAGCACCGGCATGCCAACACACCATGGTCAACACTGGTAGAATGGTGGCCGCCATGAAGATTTTGGTCCAGGGTGTCAGTCCTGCACTGCTGCGCGGGCTGAACTCCATCGTTGATGCCATAGTTGGCCTCCAACAGTGTGTGCACGAGACGGGTGTGGGGCAGCTTGATCTTAGTCCAGCTACCCCTAATCCTCAAGGAGTCAGCCAGGGGCCCTTGGGTCAATAGGGAGGAGGGTCAGCGGGTGCACACCCTGGGGCCACCCACCCAGGCGATTATGGGAGTGTCCTGAATCCCCTCTTCCTGTGAGCAGCTCCAGCTCAACAGCTCTAGGTGGATGCCATTTTCACACAACAGGACCCTGAAAGCAGGCCAGGGCCCTCCAAGTCTCGGCGCTCCAGAGGATGCGCGCCAAGGCCATCACAGACGGGACATAGCAGTCAGCAGGCTGCCTCCACCTCCGCTGTGTAAGTCCAGGAAGCACCAAGACATAGTGGCAGGGTTAGGAATGTTAAGAAGTTGTAGTTGCACAGCCTGGGCATGGGTATTAATCACTTGTACATAATGTTCATTATTGTCAATAAACTCCCAAGAATGTCTCCCTGCCTATGGCTCCTTGTTCTGATGAGCACTGTTCGTGTCACTCAGATGTGAAACTTTTCTGCACAAGATAAAGGCAGGTGTCTCAGTCCAGGGCCTCTTCCCTGTGCTCTGTGCAGCCTTCAGACCACAGTGATGGCCCAGCCTCACACTTCCTGGAAACATTACTGATGCCTGCTCCTCAATGGTGCTTGTCATTGCTGCCAGAATGTAGTGGGCAGGCACCACAGAGTTCCGTTATTCTCTCCGTGTGCTCTCAGCACCTTTCAGATGGGGCTGGCCCCCCATCTCTTCATCATCTCTGACCAATGATGCTGTGCTCCTGAAGGGCTCAGGTGCTGAAGGCTGACAAAGGATCCGATGGTTTCAAAGTTTCATGGCTGCATCTCTATGATATGACCCTGATCACGGAGTGCAAGCAAGCTGCCCTCGGCCAGAGAAGAGTCAGACATTCTCAGAGGCTACGTAAAGATCTCTGGAGTGTTATCACTGCATGTTGTTATCATCCTCCTCCAATTGAGCGACTATTAGGGCTTCCATTGCGTGTCCATGACAGGAGCATTCTCACAGAGGTTATTCGCGCTGCCATAAGCCAGACTGGAGTCAAATGTTCATAGATGCAATGTGAGGATCTACTGTGTCTCCTCAGTACATGTCATCATCATCCTCCACAAATATAGCAGCTATGAGGGCCTGCCCAGCACATCTGCCTTGTCTGGCCAGTACAAGGGCCTCATCACCGTCATTGTTGCCTATGAGGACCTTGTCACCCTCATCCCTGTCAACTCCCTCCTCAACAGAGGAGACCTCCAGCCCCTCCATCTCCTCCTCAGCCAGCTCTGCTCCCTGTTGCAACATCAGGCTATAAAATGCGCAGCTGGTGACGATGATGTGTGGCACCCTCTGTGGACTGTATTGCAGGGCTGCACCAGACCGGTCCAGGCACCAGAACCTCATTTCCAGCATCCCGATGGTCTGCTCCACCAAGTTGCAAGTTGCAGCATGAGTCTCATTACACCTTCGCTCTGCTGCAGTCTGAGGCCACCGCATGAGTGTCAGCAGCCATGGCCTCTGTGGGTAGCCCTTGTTCCCTAGGAGCCATCCCTGCAGCCTCTGTGGACCCTGGAAGACATCAGGGATCTGTGGGAATACACACTCTTGGAAACTGTGCACAGACCTGCAGGATGCATTTGTGGTGGTCGCACAACAGCTGCACATTCAGCGAATGGAAGCCCTTGCAGTTGACATAGTTGACCGTGTGTTGCACCGGAGATCTGAGCACCACATGAGTGCAGCCAATGGTACCCTGCACCTGTGGGAAACCCGAGATCTGGGAAAATCCAATCATCTTGCATCCTGGCTCTCCTGGTCCCGGGTGAAATGCACAAAGCTGTGTGCCCTCGCGAAGATGGCATCTGTGACCTCAAGGATGCATTTGTGGGTGGAAGCTTGCGATATCCCAGAAAAGTCACTTGTGGAGCCCTAAAAGGAGCCACTGGTGTAGAAATTGAGCTCCACTGTCACATTCACGGCCACTGGCAGTGGATGCCCTCCATGTCCACCTAGCGCCAAATCCTGCAGTAGCTGGCAGATGTGACCGGCCAGTTCCAGGGGCATGCACAGTCTTCAACAACACTGGTTCTTGGTCATCTGCAGGAATGAAAGGCGGCATCTATATACCCTGGATCTAGTTAGACACCGACGAGCAGCGGCTCACTGTGACTCTTCGGTAGCCCCAGTCGCCTCTTCTTCCGGAGGTTGCTGCTCCTCCCTCTGCCCAGCCAGGCACCTCGGTCACTCTCTTCTCCGTCATCTTCACTCTCTGTATGCCACAAGGCATACAGCTAGTTCACCAGTCTCCATGATCCTGATGTACTTCTCCTGCAGGATGAAAGGGAGAGACACATGGGTTAGCTTGGGTGTACTAAGAACCTCTCTTGGTTAAGTCTGAAGGCCCCTTAATGCTTCCCAGAGAGTGCTGGCCACCACTTGGATGGCCAAAGATTTGTGCGCTGCATGGCTGCTTGAAACCCCAAATTCCTCCACCCCAGTCCACCTGACTGATTGGCGGCAGCTTTGCACATTGGACTGCATGCTGTGCTCTCAGCTCAGGTGCAGGAATTCACCTAACCCGCACTGCAAGGCTGCACTGTTAGCTTGAACCATGGGGGAGACTGTTCTAAACCGGGATGATGACATTGGAAAGGGTTGTGAACACCTCCACCAGTGACTGCACCATGGCTGGCTTTAGCAAGGAGATTATACAATGTGCCCAGTAATCCAACTGCTCTGCAGTCCACTTAAACGCTCATTAGTTTGCAGTCTGTGCCCATGGGGTGAAAAGCTCTGGAACACTTGGTGATATTTTGATGCCCCCGCATTGCTTGAGTGGGCAGAGAAGCTAGAGGCCCAATTCCAATCATATCAATGTGGCTGCGTCTGAACCATCTCAGTTGCAGAGGAATGGTCACTCAATACCAGGTGTCCCAAATGTGTGGCTGCTTCACTCGTCCAACGCCCTCCACTCTGCACGTGTTTGTGCACGACCTTCAACCACAGGGCAGCCTTTGCACCGCACCGCACCGCACCGCACCGCACCCCACCCCACCCCACCCCACCCCACCCCACCCCACCAACGTGCCTCAAGTCCAACCGGTGTCCCTTGTGAGTGGTCTACCACATTACTGTGCACTCACCTCCGAGTTCCCCTCAAAGTGCAGCCCCGCCCCAGGACACACCTTATATAAGCTGTTGTGAAACACGTCTGCATGCAATCACATCACCGTGGGCGGACAATCCAGCGGGGGGAGGATGAGTCCAGCGGGCTAGCCTTATAATGATATGCTGCTTCCTGACATCCAATTGCGGGAAACATGATCCGCCATTGATGGGCTGAGCAGGCGATCGCAAACTACCTTCACGATGTCGTGAAACCAATTTTTGTCTTCTCGCCATATTGTCCGCTCACACCACTGAACACGCCTGACGCCAGCGGGCACAGATGATTCTGTCCACTGTCTAAGAAACGTAAAGATCCCATGACATCATTAGAAGAGAGAGAATTCTCTTATGTTTTGGCCATATTCCCTCCTTACCCAACACTACTAAAAACAGATTATCTGGTTATGCATTCATTTGTTGTTTGTGGGACTTTGCCTTGTCAAACTGGCAGCTGGGTTTTCTTACACAATAATAGTGTCCACATTTCAACAATAATTAATTTGTTTTAAAGTGCTTTGGGATAAATGAACATGTGCCTACAGAACACCACTGCTTCAGACGCCTATAGTAAAGAGTTACAGACTGTCAGCCGTCTCCTTGGATCTTCCGACTTCTAGCAAGCCTATTTTGCTTTAAGACTGCTTCCTGCAGCTTTCTTCCCTTTAAGCTCAGAGCCTTCCTCTCTGCTCCTTGCTTTTACTTCCACTGAACAGGATCCTTTTCAGATTCGCGTCCTTATCCTTTGACTTAACTGTCATCTTGGGACCTTTCCTGTTCCACTCCCTGATTTTGGGGACTTTCTTCTTTAGTTTTTGGAACCTGCTCCTGCAGTTCCCTCTCCTGTGTCCAGCTTCTCCTGTCACCTGGTTTCAACTGAACTCAAACTGCTTTTGGTTTCTCTGTGTCTCTCTATGTGGGCCTCCTGTTGGTAGACAACAGCAGATTTTTTCTACCTTGTGTTACTTTTAACTCCCCTTCAAGAGTTGTAAAACCTAATTAAAATGTAAGCATCTTTCAAAGTGAAACTGATACTCAGGTTCCCCCTTTTCTTAACACACAAATACAAAAATAGAAATCAAATTTAAACGTAAAGCTAAAACACATTCTTAATGCCCACAAATGCGTACATATCTTATTTGAACTATCTCTACTTCCTAACAGTTTCAGCAGTAAGTGAACTGGGGTGGGGTGAAGACAGGTGACCTTATGGGGTGGAAATATCTGGTATAGTGATAGTGTGGATATGTAGTCAGAAGCTCATCTTAGGGTCAAATATGACACCAAGATTGTGAATAATGTGGTTCAGCCTCAAACAGTTCCCAGGGAGAGGGATGGACTTAGTACTTAAGGAACAGTATTTGTAGTGGTGACCGAAGACAATGGCTTTGATCTTCCAAGTTTTTAATTGCAGGAAATTTCTGCTCATCCAGTACTGGATGTCGGATAAGTAGTTTGATAATTTGGCAACAGTGGAGGAATGAAGAGGGATGGTGGTGAGGTAGAGCTGGGCGTTTTCAGTGTACATTATTCCCTTATCTAAGGAAAGATATACTAGCATTGGAGGCAGTCCAGAGAAGGTTCGCCAGGCTGATCCCGGGTATGGAGGGATTTTCTTATGAGGAGAGGTTGAGTAGGTTGGGCCTGTACTCATTGGAGTTTAGAAGACTGAGAGGTGACCTTATTGAATTCTATAAAATTCTTAGGGGCCTTGACAGGGTAAATGCTGAGAGGTTGTTTCCCCATTTGTGAGAGGCTAGGACCAGGGGGCATAATCTCAGAGTAAGGGGTCACCCATTTAAGACAGAGATGAGGAGGAATTTCTTCTCTCAGAGGGTAGTGAATCTGTAGAATTCTTTACTGCAGAGGGCTGTAGAGGCTGGGTCGTTAAGTATATTCAAGGCTGAGATTTTTAATCAGTAAGGGAATCAAGGGTTATGGGAAAAAGGCAGGAAAGTGGAGTTGAGGATTATCAGATTAGCCATGATCTCATTGAATGGCAGAGCAGATTGATGGGCCGAATGGCCTACTTCTGCTCTTACGTCTTATAGCTTTATGGCCTTATGGTCTTATGGCAACAAGTTTCCATTTAAATGCATGTTATTTTATTTTCATTTCCATTTCTCTTGCTCTCTCTTTCTGTCTCTTTGCCTGTCCCAGCTCTCATCAGTTTTGTTCGATTCCCTTTCTATGTCACAGCCATCTTGTTGTAGGATTTGCTGCTGCTGCTATTTGACCGTATTTTCTTACTTTCACTCTCCAACAAGAGCAGGAGATTTTTGTATTAATAATGATACATGTTGTTCAGATACCATTCTAGATCCGCCCCCCACCCCACCAAAGAAAGCACTCTCTTAAAACAATATAGCAATGTCAATACAAAACCTCACTTTAGGTTTAGCTTGATCCATTCAATTGTTCTTATTGCATCTAAGAGTAAGTGAAAATATTTATCCAAACAACATACTGGAATATGAGATAAAATGGATGCATTATTTAATTTAAACCCATGTCTCACCTAATGTTCTGGTGGGGTGATGGCAGAAGCAGTGTGAAATTCCAGTTATAATCACATAGCTTGAGAGAAAAATGTTCCACCAGTTATTTATGTTTCCTGATTGATTGAACAACATGCACTCATCTCTAGTGCCAGACATTCCATGGGTGCCTACATTATACAATTGGTTAGGCAAATGATAACCCTTGACCTGCCATCCAACCCTGTTGTTGAAAACAGGTCCCCAAAGATAATTTGTAGCCCCTGTGCTACCACATTCACTTTTTGAATTTGTTTCAAATCATTAATTTGTATCAAAAGTAATTGTTTTTTTCTGGACAAATCAAAATTGAAGTTAATTGTGGCTTAGTTACTACAGGCTAGGTGCAAGACCTTAATTTTGTGTTGTCAACCCTCAATTATGGTCCTGAAATCTCCAGGAGTTAAAGATTAATCTCCTTTGACCTTCCCTCCATCACAAGGTCAGAGGTGGGGATATTCGCTGATGGTTCAACACCATTCACGACTCTTCAGATACTGAAGCAGTCTCTGCCCATATGCAGCAAGACCTGGACAACAGTCAGGCTTGGGCTGATAAGTGGCAAGTAACATTCACGCCACACACATGCCAGGCAATGACCATTTCCAACCAGAGAGAAACTAACCATCTCCCCTTGACATTCAATGACATTACCAGCGGTGAGTCCACATCATGTTAAATATAAAAACTGAGAGAATGAGCATAATGACATTACAAAAATTGTTTGTTTTCATTTTTTTGATCACTTTCATTTGTTAGTGAAAAGCATTTTGAGAGAGGGGCTAAGTTTGAGTGCCAGTCAAGAACCGGCTAATTGGGTAATGAAGCTTTCCAGTTGATGTAGGAAGGTGGCGCACTGCGGGTATGGACAGTTTGGCTGATCAATGGCTGGGCAGAGGGGTGAGATGTGAGGTCACAAGTTGAAACTTCCAGAAATGCATTGAGCCAGAGCTGACCACCCTATTTATATATAATATTAATATATAATTATTCTGACTTGTTCGCTGGCTCGCTTTAAGCCGGTGGCTAAAGAGCATAATGGCAATATTTGTCATGATTGAACATTGCCCTATGAGTTAGTGAATTCACCTTTGCGAAACTGCCTTCATTTTCCAACCTGTTTTAGACATTTGCATCTATCCTAATATCGTGAGCACAGTTGACTGGTCAGAATGCTTCCTGGCTTGAGCCATCTCTCACTCAAAGTAGTCACACAAACCTCCACCCCATAATGTGCAATGCCAGGGGAGATTGATTAATGTGTGCATGTATGATATACAACCTATTTATTTTCAGAAACATAACTTTTGCTGTGATTGTGACATCACTGAAAATCAGAGAATTTTAGCAAAATTCCAGATTAGAGCCTTGAAAATGTACAGACTTTCCAATGCAGTTGGAGAGTATGGTTAAAAGTTTGGGAGATGGGGATTCGCTGGCTGATGGGTAGAGGGGCATTGGTGGTGGTGGTGAATTGGGGGTGGGGGGCATTCCAAAGCTGGAAATTTCATTACACCCACCTGGATGCCAGGTAAAAGAAGGCTTAATGACTTGGAGGCTCAATGGCAGAAGTGGAGCACATCTGTGGATCCAGGCATGTGCCTTGGCTTGGACCCTTGAAGAACTCTAGTAGGCTTGCAGCTGCGATCAAGGAGCTGGTGAGCCTTTAACGTTTTTATTTTTGCCTTATGTCACCATCCTGCTCATGAGCAATGTGCTTCGGCTGCTTCTCCAAACCACTGTGCTCTGCTGGAGTGATGAAGGCCCTTCTCAAGGATAACTAGGGATGGGCAATTAATGCCAGTCTTGCCAATGACTTCTGAGAATGAGTTTAAAAAAAAACTGATATTATGCAATAGTAGTTCAGAATCTGGGAATATTTATGCAGAGCTTTCTTGGCTGTTGAGAAATCAATGATCTCAGAGATTCTGTCCAGAAAAGACACATTCTTTCAGGGCATCAGAACCATGTTAAGGTACTGCAAATTCTCTCTAAAAGCATGCACCAAGTGCCAAGGATAATAGTAGAGTTTGATGATGTCCTTAACAGAAATTATTTGTCTAAAATGCGGAGCATTCTGGAGCAAGAATTAAAGATTTTTCTGACAGTCTCAGCCGAAGCCAAGGCCTTCAGTGAGTTTCTTTGCTGCTTCTGGTTCTTTAAGATCCAGTGTCAGATTTTCTACTGCTACAGCAGCTTCCCCACTGCAGCATAGCCAGGATCTGGCTATCCTCAATGACGACAGACTCCCACTTGAAAGTAGGAATTATGGTAGAGCTTACTGTGCATATCCATTGAGCCCTAACTCAATGAATTGAGTCAGGTCAAAGACATACACATAGGTTAAGTGGAAGCACTCCCCCATTGAAACTCTACTCCAAACAGCAGTATCCTCCTCTCATCCTCACAACTTCTTGAATGCCAGTTCTTCTCTTATGCTACTTACACTATGATGAGCTTTGACCCGGAAGCAGTACAGTGAGGAACGTTTGTAATTTCTTTAAAATGATTGTGGAATCCATAATTGTTTTAAGAATGTTTGAAAAGGACTTTTAAGAGTTTGCATCAACTGTAAAGGGATCCGTTGTAATTTTCTTGGATAATAAGGAATACTGCTTCCTGTGACTTGCTGACCTTTGACCTGGCAGCACCAATCGGAAGGAAAATCAGACCAAAAGCCATGTGGCTGGAAGGCACAAAGGAAAGCTACAGACACAAAGGAGAGTTGATAGGTGAAGGTGATCAATATATAAATACAGACACAAAGAGAAAGCAGACAGGGTGTCAGAAAGCTACATAGTGAATTATTGTAAGGAGAAGATGCAAATCACTCTCTGGAATAGGTCAGATATTTTATTTGGCAGAAAAGGAAACAGGGGCTCTTGGAAGCACTGTGTGAGCTGGCTAAAGATGTCTAAATTCTGGAAAGCTGTGTGAACAGCCCTGAGACGCTAAAGAGTTGGGTACTTTACCTGAAGCGGCCAAACTGTGAATTGGGGTTGGCCAGTTATAAAGGAACTCTGGAAAACTGCATCATCAAGACTGCTGTGACCCAAGGGAGAAAAAAATTTCAGAATTGTGTCTTGCTGATGAGAATTGTGCCTGTCAAACTCAAAGGTGAAAGCTGTTGTCAGATAGGATTCTTGACCTACCATGCATGAATAAAGAACAGCATATTGTGGTGCAGTGTAACTACATAGTGCCATGTGCTTGTGGTTACGTCAGACGTATCCACTATTTAAAGTGAAATGTACCTTTTTATTTGAAGTATCGTTTGTCTGTTAATTCATGCAGTAGCTCTGATTTGTGTTAAAGTAAAAGCTACAAAAAGTGGAATTTTGTTGGTAATTTCTTCATTTGGGGGTCATTCAGTAAATTTGATTATTTTGGTTTATGGTTTCCCCGTGGGGATCATAACAATACAAATTAATCCATTATCTCTTATCAAGCCCTTTGTTGTGTTTAATGCCTCGAAGATATGCAGAGATGTCACACCAGTTTCTGTGTTTAAACAGGAGTTTTATTTACAGCGTTTTTAAAATGTCTGGTGTCTCATGCTTACAGTTTCTTGCTTTCAGTTTAGTTTTTCTTTCTCTAACCACACCCAGGCCTAACTGATAGCACACCGTGAATAGTTAACAGACACATAATCAAACAACGAACAATTGGATACTGCACCCTCAATCACCAAACCATTAACATTGGTTTTTGCATTAACCTGCGCAGAAAATGTTCTGTATAAGAATAGTTTCATGACCACACCTGACTGCTAATGCACAAAATATCACACCTTAACTGACATGTAGGCTGGCTCTAATAGAACAATTTTCCCTGATCTGCTATGTGTAAACCACAGCATTATGGCAATACCTTTTAATTGACACTGCCTCCAGTATTAGTGTTTTGAAGTTTGAGAAATACAGGCTACTGGGAGAGTTGAACTCATCATAGGTGTATCTACACTACCCTTGATCTTAGCCAAAAGGCCGAGAAGCTAAGAAGAAGATAAGAGAAGAGAAGAGGCTGCAGAAGGATTTGGACAGGTTAGGAGAATGGGCAAAGAAGTGGCAGATGGAATACCATGTGGGGAAGTGTGAGGTCATGCACTTTGGTAGGAAGAATAGAGGCATAGACTATTTTCTAAATGGGGAGAGAATTCAGAATTCTGGAGTGCAAAGGGACTTGGGAGTCCTAGTCCAGGATTCTCTTAAGGTTAACTTGCAGGTTGAGTCAGTAGTTAGGAAGGCAAATGCAATGTTGGCATTTATTTCGAGAGGACTAGAATATAGAAGCAGGGATGTGCTGCTGAGGCGTTATAAGGCTCTGGTCAGACCACATTTAGAATATTGTGAGCAATTTTGGGCCCCGTATCTCAGGAAGGATGTTCTGGCCCTGGAGAGGGTCCTGAGGAGGTTCACAAGAATGATCCCAGGAATGAAAGACTTAACTTATGAGGAACGTTTGAGGGCTCTGTGTCTATACTCGATGGAGTTTAGAAGGATGAGGGGGGATCTGATTGAAACTTACAGAATACTGAAAGGCCTGGATAGAGTGGACGTGGGGAAGATGTTTCCATTAGTAGGAGAGACTAGGACCCGAGGGCACAGCCTCAGAGTAAAGGGAAGACCTTTTAGAACAGAGATGAGGAGAAACTTCTTTAGCCAGAGAGTGGTGAATCTATGGAATTCATTGCCACAGAAGGCTGTGGAGGCCAGGTCATTGAGTGTATTTAAGACGGAGATAGATAGGTTCTTGATTGGTAATGGGGATCAAAGGTTACGGGGAGAAGGCGGGAGAATGGGGTTGAGAAACTTATCAGCCATGATTGAATGGCGGAACAGACTCGATGGGCCGAATGGCCTAATTTCTGCTCCTATGTCTTATGGTCTTATGGTATCGTTGGCCTCCTTCCCATTCATTTGAGTTGAAAGGTATAATTATCAGGGTCTAGGACCTACATTGTTAGACTGTACATAGATTGGCCAAATCCTGAAGAGGCATGGGAGATGAGAAAGTACATTTGTCTTTATTACATATGTTCTCCCCACTTGCTCATGCCTGCCTGTAACTTATCACTGTTTTTAATTTACCATTGCAGGGTTCATAAATTCCTAAGTGTGAAATAATTACTTCACTTCAGAGTTTTAAGTAACTGATAAAGACCTTCCTTGAAGAAAAATATGCACATTGATAGGTATTTGTACGTAGGGTTTCATTGGAAAGCAGATTTTTATTGTATCTACATCAACTGATATTCCTACCTTAATCCCTTCAGTGACTGCAGGAATATGAGAGTAGGCAGTGACAGTTCTATGTTAGTTCTGTATGGTGAAATTCATTCCAGTGTTTAGGATTTATCGTGTATTCTGATTTTAGCATTAAGTTTACTTTCAGCCTGTCAACCTGTTTGCCCTGGTCACTTCTGACACTTTGAGATCTTGATGAGCAACTATGAAGTAGACTAGCAAACAAAATGACAGACCGAGCCAGGCTTTCAACAAGTTTTTTTAGCAGATTCCAATTTTTCTTGTTTCAACAATTTTGTTTCCACTCGGGCACCTGGATAGCTTATGTGGAGTTGGGCGCCTCAGTCTTAATTTATCAAACTTGTCTACGTCACATCAATGATTTTGGGACATTTGGCATACCATCTGTCAAGAGAGTTTTGCTGCCTCCTAACCATCTTATGATCATCCTACTGAACACTCATTTTATTAGATTTGACACATGGTTAAAGAATGTAGCAATACTCACAATCTTTACTTCCTGTAGAGTGTTCTTTCATGTCTTGGTATGTGTAATGTGACAGAAAGGGGTAATTACATTGGAAATTTGTAATATCTGTTTTGTAATCTATCAGCACCCTCTGTTGAATACTGTGGGTATAACATTGACAGAAAAGGGCGTTTGCGGAAATTGGTTGACAGTTGTGTGGTACTTTTCCTTGCTCTGAAATTTCAGGAATTCTCTCTGCCTCCTACTGTAGGTTTATTGGGAGACAGGTAGAAATCTTATAAAAACACACATAAATGGCCATTTTCTGGCATTTTTGTCATATCTCTGGAGGTTCTGTCAATCTCTCACCAAGGCAATATTGGAAGGTCTTCCACAGAATTCTGTTTTCTTTTGCTTGAAATAAATAAAAACCCATACTTTTTTTTGCTTGACATACAGAAAATTTAAGAATAAAAGTAAAACTCTTTTCAAACTAAGTATAGTATTTTAAAACCATTATAATTTCTAATATCCTTTAAGCCATTACAATTTCTATTCTCCCTATCCCCATTAGGTGTTAAGGGGCTGATTCTAACTGTGGGAAAACCAGCAGTGCTCTCTATGTGAAGGAATGGCTGCTGTATTTGCCCAATTTAGAAGGGCAAACCCAGATCAGTAATTTTAATATGCCCTCGGCCTGGCCTGAGCCTTATACAGCAAACATTCTTCAGGGAGGCTTACCAAGATGGGAACAAGCAGACCTTAAAGAGATGCAACCATTTAAAAATCTGCAGCCATATTGGAAGTGGAAGAAATTACTGCAGCCCTTGGAAAGGATGACAAATGATTTTCATTGCTTGTTAGTCTTTCCAAAGGTTGTATGGTTATCAGAAGGGCAGATAATTGTGGAACTGGTGTTAGAAAACTGTCCATAGTACCTAAAAACAAATGTGGGAAATACAAGCATGTGTTAAGTGATCTGGCATGGTAGAACTAAATAACAATACCAAGTACCAGGTAAATGACAAGTTCCCATAAGTTGATTCCATATTTACTTCTTGCTCATGCAAAGCCTTTACACAAGCTTACAGCTCTTTTGTTTTATCTTATCTATGTCCATTCCACAGCAGGACAGAGAGCCAAGCTGCATGCACAGTAAAAGCCTAACCAAATTCACATCATCTAAGAAGTTCAGGTTGAGTAGATGGCATCAATTAGCGATCCCGCTGCCATCACACTTTGGAAAGTGCAACAGCATGGCAACATTGAGTATGTGTGCCATGGTCTTCAGTGAGGTAGGAGGTAAAAATGATAGCCAAGCTAATCACTACATCAGTCACTTTTTTGATACATAGGTTGCTGGCACAGTACCTCATTCTCCGGTGCTAGCTAGAACAGATCCCATAGGCATAACAACTGAGGGAAGAGGTTACCTTGGCAAGCAGCAGGTGTGCTGCCCCTATATTGCAAGTTGCTGTTGGGCTCCTAGCTGCGGATGACAAGGTGCTGATCTGGAGTGCACGAAGCAGTTGTCCTGCGCGATTGGCAAGTCAGTATGCCAAGGGCTGCAGAATGGCCTGGGACCTGCTGATATTCTTGACATGCCACCTTTCCTGTTGCATCACCTGGACAATGCTTTCAACACAAGCGTACTTTGAAAAATAAGCCGAAAATTAATGTTTCTATTTTTAAAAGTGAGAATTATGGAAAAGTATCTCACCAAGTTACAAAAAAAGCTCTTAAAAGTATTTCTATATCGTTGAGCTTCCCCTGTATCCATTCAAAATGGGGGGGTTGAGAGGAAAAATAAGAACAAATGCTGCACAAAATGTAACTAATGCTCATTTAAATATTCTTGTATCAGATCTGGCGTTTGTGAAAATTCTGCTTGAAATGGATGCCAGCTCATTAATAATGGAAGTTGGACAATTGCAGCCCTGAAGGAAGTTGGCATGGGGCCTTGACTCTCAATTCCCATTCCCCAGCCGTTGGTTGTCTGTCAGCTCTCCTGTTGCACAAGACCAGGGAATCAGCCATTAAATGCTTTGCTGTGAAAACTGCAAATATATATTCTTAATCTAAATTTTATCTGCTCAGTAAGCAAAGTGTACCAATAAAACAAAGCAAGAATGATCTGGCATAACAAATGATTTAAAAATGCTGATCCTACATTTAGAAGTATAAATATGTTATAATGCAAGCTTGATACTCATCCATAAAACCTTGAAATGCTGCTGTGTGCACTACAAGAAATTAAAGTTACATTATGAGTATGAAATGCAGCAGAGCCACAGACAGTCTAACATACAGTGATATTTCCAGATCTGCGTCTTTGTTCTGCTGACTCGGAGAAGAGTGCGGTATAATATGATAATATTTCATGAACACAATTTCCTTCAACATCTGAGAAATTCAAGATTTATGATTCTCACATTCACATATGATTCTCTTAATGGATCTAAGTTACGATACAGATTGGAAGGAATAGAAATAAAAACAAAAAATGCTGGAAAAACTCAGCAGGTCTGGCAGCATCTGTGGAGAGAGGAACAAAAGTTAACATGATGGATTTTATACTGTTTAAGAGAGGGTGGAGCAGGTGGAATAATAGAGAAGGTCAGGGATAGGTGGGAGCGAAGGAGAGATTGATAAAGATGTCACTGCACACAAGACAAAGACTAAAAGACGAAAGAAGGTGCTGATAGTGGCATAAAGGTAAAAGCAGAATGTGTTAATCGCAGAACAAGGGTCTGCGCTCTGTGAAAGCACAACATAGAAACCAGTGACAGATGGGCCTGTTGGGGGCAGGAGGGGGGAGGTGGTGGTCAAGAATTTAAAAAATGCAAAAGATGAACAAATAAATAAAAATATATAAATAAAAAATTAAAATTAAAAAAACAAAAAAAGCAATTGTATTAAAAAGGGGTAAAAATGGAAGAAAGGGTTCATGGTCTGAAGATGTTGAACTCAATGTTAAGTCCAGGAGGCTAAAGTGCCTAATTGGAAGATGAGGTGCTGTTCCTCCAGTTTGCATTGGGCTTCACTGGAATGTTGCAGCAGGCCAAGGATGGACATGTGGGCACGAGAGCAGGATAGTGAGTTGAATTGGCAAGTGACAGGAAGGTCTGGGTCATGCTTGCAGACTGAGCGAAGGTGTTCCACAAAGCGGTCACCGAGTCTGCGTTTAGTCCCCCCAATGTGCAGAAGACCGCACTGGGAGCAGCCAGTACAGGAGACCAAACTGAAGGAGGTGCAAGTGAAGCACTGCTTTACCTGAAAGGAGTGTTTGGATGGTGAGGAGGGAGGATGTAAAGGGGCAGGTGTTGCATCTTCTGCGATTGCATTGGAAGATGCTGTGGGAAGAAGTTGAGGAATTAAGGGTGGTGGAGGAGTGGACCAGACTTTTTGGAGAAATTTCAATGGAAAAGTTTGCAGTAGAGTAGAATTTGTTTGATAGTTCTCTTAAAGAGCCTGCACAATGGGCCAAATGGCATCACGGAATCACAGACTCACACAGTGCAGAAGAGGCCCTTCGGTCCATCGAGTCTGCACCGACACGTGAGAAACACCTGACCTACCTACCTAATCTCATTTACCAGCACTTGGCCCATAGCCTTGAATGTTATGACGTACCAAGTGCTCATCCAGGTACTTTTTAAAGGATGTGAGGCCACCCGCCTCCACCACCCTCCCAGACCGTCACCACCTGCTGGGTAAAAAGTTTTTCCTCACATCCCACCCAAACCTCCTGCTCCTCAGCTTGAACTTATGTCCCCTCGTGACTGACCCTTCAACTAAGGGGAACAGCTGCTCCTTATCCACCTTGTCCATGCCCCTCATAATCTTGTACATCTCGATCAGGTCACCCCTCAGTCTTCCCTGCTCCAACGAAAACAACCCAAATCTATCCAACCTCTCTTCATAACTTAAATGTTTCATCCCAGGCAACATCCTGGTGAATCTCCTCTGCACCCCCTCCAGTACAATCACATCCTTCCTATAATGTGGCAACCAGAACTGCACACAGTACTCCAGCTGTGGCCTCACCAAGGTTCTATACAACTCCAACATGACCTCACTACTTTTGTAATCTACGCCTTGGTTGATAAAGGCAAGTGTCCCTTATGCCTTTTTCACCACCCCACTAACATGCCCCTCCGCCTTCAGAGATCTATGGACACACATGCCAAGGTCCCTTTGTTCCTCAGAACTTCCCAGTGTCATGCTGTTCATTGAATACTTCCTTGTCAAATTACTTCTTCCGAAGTGTATCAGCTCACACTTTTCAGGGTTAAATTCCATCTGCCACTTATCTGCCCATTTGACCATCCCATCTATATCTTCCTGTAGCCCAAGACACTCAACCTCACTATTAACCACCTGGCCAATCTTTGTGTCATCCGCAAATTTACTAATCCTAACCCCCACACAGTCATCTATGTCGTTTATATAAATGACGAATAATAGGGGACCCAGCACAGACCCCTGTGGTATGCCACTGGACACTGATTTCCAGTCACTAAAGCATCCTTCTGTCATCACCCTCTGTCTCCTACAACTAAGCCAATTTTCAATCCACCTTATCAAATTACCCTGAATCCCATGTACATTTGCCTTCTTTATAAGTCTCCCATGTGGGAACTTGTCAAAGGCTTTACTGAAATCCATATAGACTACATCAACTGCACTACCCTCATCTACACACCTGGTCACCTCCTCAAAAAATTCAATCAAATTTGTTAGGCATGACCTCCCTCTGACAAACCCATGCTGACTATCCCTGATCAAACGTTGACTCTCCAAGTGGAGATAGATTCTCTCATTCAGAATTTTCTCTGATAGTTTTCCTACCACTGACATGAGACTCACTGGCCTGTAGTTCCCTGGCTTATCTCTACAACCCTTCTTAAATAGCGGAACCACATTAGCTGTTCTCCAATCCTCTGGCACCTTCCCCCATGGCCAGAGAGGAATTAAAAATTTGGGTCAGAGCCCCTGCAACCCCTTGCCTCCCTCAGCAGTCTGGGATACAAATCATCCGGACCTGGAGATTTGTCCACTTTTAAGCCTGCCAACACCTCCAATACCTTGTCACTCCCTATATCAATTTGCTTAAGAACTTCGCAGTCTCTCTCCCCGAATTTGATACCTTCATCCTCATTCTCTTGGGTGAAGACAGATGTGAAGTATTCATTCCACATTCGAGCGATGTCCTCTGGCTCCACCCATAGATTGCCCCTTGGTCCCTTGTGGGCCCTACTCTTTCCCTGGTTATCCTCTTCCCATTGATATACTTATAGAATATCTTGGGATTTTCCCTACTTTTACCAGCAGAGCTTTCTCATATCCCCTCTTTGCTCTCCTAATTGCTTCCTTAAGCTCCACCCTGCATTTTCTGTACTCCACTAATGCCTCCGCTGATTTGCTTCCCTTGTACCTGCTAAAAGCCTCTCTTTTCCTTCTGATCGTAACCTGAATATCTCTGGTCATCCATGGTTCTCTGGGCTTGTTACTCCTTCCTATCACCCTAGAGGGAACATGTTGACCTGTACCCTCCCCATTTCCTTTTTGAATGCCCCCCCACTGCTCCTCTGTAGATTTCCCCACAAGTAGCTGTTCCCAGCCTACCTTGGCCAGATCCTGCGTTATTTTACTAAAATCCACTCTCTCCCAATCCAAAACATATTTTTGCAACTTGTCTATTTCTTTGTCCGTAATAAACTTAAACTGTACCATGTTGTGGTCGCTATCACTAAAATGATCGCCCACCACCACTTCAGCCACCTGTCCGGCTTCATTCCCCAGAATTTGGTCCAGCACTGCGCCGTCCCTTGTTGGACCCTCTACATATTGACCTAAAAAGTTCTCCTGTACACATTTCAAGAAATCCACTCCATCCAAGCCCATAACACTATGTCTATCCCAATTAAAGTTGGGAAAGTTGAAATTACCTAATATAATTACCCTTTTGTTATTGTTTTTAATTGTGCACATATTTGCTCCTCAATTTCCCGTTGACTATCTGGGGTCTATAATAAACACCTAACAATGTGGCTGCCCCTTTTTTATTCCTAAACTCTACCCACAAAGCTTCATTCGATGCCCCCTCCAAGATATCATCTCTCCTTACTGCAGTAACTGGCTCCTTAACTAATAATGCAATGCTTCCTCCTCTCATACATGCTCCCCTGTCTCGCCTGAAGATTCTATATCCCGGAATGTTGAGCTGCCAATCCTGCCCCTCACTCAACCACATCTCAGTGATGGCTACTATATCACAATTCCGCGAGTCAATCCTCACCCTTATCTCATCTGTTTTACCTGTAATACTCCTGGCATTAATGTAGAGGCCATCCAGCCTTGCCTTACTCCCTTGAAACTTAATGTAGCTGTACTCCCTCTGACTTGTTTTACTGTATTATGTTGTGTCCCTATTCTGCTAACATTCTGTGTCCCCTCCCCCTGCCAAATTAGTTTAAACTTCTCCCAACAGCACTAGCAAAGCCGCCCGCAAGGATGTTAGTCCCGCTCTGGTTCAGATGTAGACCGTCCCGCTTGTACAGGTCCCACCTTCCCCAGAAATGGTCCCAGTGATCCAGGAATCTAAAACCATCCCTCCTGCACCAACTCTTAAGCCACATATTCATCTGCGTTATTCTCCTATTTCTGAGCTCACTAGCACATGGCACTGGGAGTAATCCAGAGATTGCAACCCGAAAGGTCTTGCTTATTAGTTTACTGCCTAACTCCCTGACTTCTTGATGCAAGACCTCATCCCTCTTTCTACCTATGTCATTGGTACTAATATGTACCATGACCTCTGCCTTATCATCCTCCCACTTCAGGATGCCCTGCAGCTGTTCAGTAACATCCCAGACCCTGTCACCGGGGAGGCAACATACCATCCTGGAGTCACGCTGACAGCCACAGTAGAACCTATCTGTTCCCATGACTATAGAATCCCCTATTATTATTGCTCTTCCTCCCTTCTTCCCCTACTGTACAGACAGGCTGCTTATGGTGCCAGAAGCTTGGCTCTGTCCGCACTCCCTGGAGGAACCAGTGCCCTCATCAGCCTCCAAAATGGAATACCAATTTGTGAACGGGACCCCAGGGGACTCCTGAACTACCTGCCTGTTTCTCTTGGACTGCCTGGTGGTCACCCATTCCCTTCCTTCCTCAAGTCCCTTCATCTGCGGTGTGACCACCTCTCTAAACGTGCTACCCACGATGCTCTCAGACTCGCGGATGCTCCACAGTGTTGCCAGCCGCCATTCCAGCTCTAAAACCTGAGCTTCCAAGAGCTGCAGCTGGACTTCCCGCATACATGCTTGTCCTGGGCACTGGAAATGTCCCTGGCTTCCCACATGAAGCACGAGGTGTCCTTCTATGCTGTATAGTTCTATGAGAAAAGAAGGTGAGCTTAATGTATTTAGAAGCATAAATGATGCAGATGTAAGTAGGCTATGTAACTTGAACTGTGGATAATGGGAAGCCAGTTCCAAGCAGTCCACTATATAGCCATGGTATCTGTTGTACCTGTGAATGAGTTGATTTTTGTACTGAGTTAAACTCTGGATAACGCATCAACTATCACATTGTTTCTCACTGCAATGTGGATAATCTTTAGGTGATGTGGTTGCAAAAGCAGTCTCCATTGAAATAGGCATGCATTATAGGTTTGAATTTGTCTGCAAATGTTAAGGAGGTGTGATCTGTCTAGACTAAGATCTCTCAATATCCACTTCAGACATAGTCCCATAGTTTTCTTCTCTGTCATGGGGTATCTCTTTTGGTGTCTGTTCAGTATTTTTTTAGAAATACGCAACTGGTCTCTTGATGCCTGATCCATCAGATCAAGATGGAGCAAGATGGCCCCTACCCCTATGTCACTAGTATTGATTGCCACTTTAAAGGATTGGTTAAAGTTTGGAGCTGCCACCACTGGTTCATTAAGTTATGAAGAGAGGTTGGATAGATTTGGGTTGTTTTCATTGCAGCAGAGAAGACTGAGGGGTGACCTGATCGAGATGTACAAGATTATGAGGGGCATGGACAGGGTGGATAGGGAGCAGCTGTTCCCCTTAGTTGAAGCATCAGTCACAAGGGGGCATAGGTTCAAGGTGAGGGGCAGGAGGTTTGGAGGGGATGTGAGGAAAAACTTTTTTACCCAGAGGGTGGTGACCGTGTGGAATGTACTGCCTGGGAGGGTGGTGGAGACAGGTTGCCTCACATCCTTTAAACAGTATCTGGATGAGCACTTGTCATAACATTCAAGGCTATGGGCCAAGTGCTGGTAAATGGGATTAGGTAGGTAGGTCAGGTGTTTCTCACGTGTCGGTGCAGACTCAATGGGCTGAAGGGCCTCTTCTGCACTGTGATTCTGTCATTAGTTAATATGGCCTTCAGCCGCTCAAAAGCTGTTTGGCACCTCCCTGACCACACCACCTTTGCATTTTTCTGTAATAAGTCTGTCAGTGGAGCTGCTATGGTACTGAACTTTGCAAAGAACTTGCAGTAGAACCTGAACATCCTCAAAAATCACATTATTTCCCATTTAGTCATGGGGAAGGGGAAATCCATCAATGCCTGTACCTTCACTGCCCTGGGAAACACCTGCTATTGACCCACAACATGCTTTAGGTGAACACACTCTTTGCAAGGTTTATACTAGATCAACAGACTATAAGCTTTGGAATAGGGCTTCTAACTGGTCTAGGTGATCTTTCCAGGTGTCACTATATACTAGCAGATCATCCAGGTATACTACATAGTTGGGTAGGCCAGCCACTACCTGGTTCATCAGCCTTTGGAAGATAGCTGGGGCATCCCTTAACCCAAATAGCCCAACTTGGCATGGAAGAAGCTGTCTGGTGTGACGAAAGTTGCGATTGCTTTAACTCAGCTGGTGAAGGGAATCTGCCGGTACACTTTTAATAAGTTTATTTTTGTTATGTAAGTGGCATTTCCTTTTGATAAAGTCCTCCAGATGGGGGCTCAGATAGATGTCAACTCTGGTCACTGCATAATCAATGCAGAGCCTCGTTGAGTCATGGGGCTTGGGCACAAGCACAACCAGGGAACTCCAGCTGCTCGATCAAGTTGTGTCCAGACTTCCCTCTCCACTGCTTTAACATATTGATGTGACACAGCCTTTACTTCCTCCTATAGTCTGGGATGTCAATCAAATAATTCACCCCACCCAATCCTCTTAAATACTCTGTATGTGCCACTGAACTTGGCTTTCAGCGGTTCATCTTGTACTGGTAGTAGCACTAACAAGTGATCTCCTGGCATGAATGTTCTGGCCTTGGCATGTTTATCTGCCAGCCATTTCATAGTTTTCTGGGAGGTTTTAGGGTGCTCCTGAGCCACAGCATAGGCTCTCATGAGCTGCTCACAGAATTTGGATACATAGGGAAGACTCTTCCCTTTGCTCAAAAATCCTCTTTGATTAGTTTAAGAGGACCTATCACATCATGTCCATACAAATTTGAAGGGACTAAAATCAGTGGACTCATTAAGTGAGTCTCTGGTAGCAAGCAGGAAGTGTCCCAGTCTGCTACAACCTTCCTCCACCACCCACCCAACCCCACCAAGCCTGCCCCAGTCACTACTGAGGAGCAGGTCAACAGGGAAACTAGGGGCAATCCCATGCTTACTGGTCCTGACATAACATTGCGCTCCAGGTGCACCCAATATAATTGTACGGGCATATACCTTTCTGCAATACTGTTCATTAATATGTTGGAATTCAACATGATCTCTGGTGAAAAGGTCATATCTTTTCCCAGAAAAAGAGATTGGGTGGCCCCTGCATCCCTAAGTATAACTATGGGCTTACTTGCCTCGCACAAGGAGTATGGAGTTGCTTCTCCATTTTAAACACAAAATTCTAGTAACTCTCAGGGATTGTTAAATTCTACCACACTCACACAGTACATTCATAGGGATTTACTGCTGTGGTTAGAGCCACAGTCTTGTCTGCTGTGCTTTCCATCAGGGCCCCTTTGCCTGTACTGGTCCTGTGTACCCCGACAAATCCTATGGGCTTTCCCCATGATTTCTAGCAGTCAGCCTGGAGGTGACCTGCCTTGTTGCAATGGAAACTCTCAGGCTTTCGGGCGTCACTCCTGTTCTCAGCAACTTATTTTTTGGCCTGAGGAGGGCCCCGTGCACTTCTGCCTTTCCCTTCCTTCATACCTGTGGCTGTTCAGTCTTATATCACCCTCCCACCTTCGATCCTTTTCTGGTTTTTGGGGGGTGACTAGGGAAGGATTTCCTTGAGACAAGGGATTTTGGACAGATTTGTAATCATCGGCTGTATTTGCTGCCTGTCTGGCTTTTAAAACCTTTTGTTCTTCCACATGTGTCTTTATGCAGAGAGGAAGTGAGTTTTTGAAATCCAAGAGGAGAATCACCTCTGAGGTACTCATAGGTCAGATCCATCTTAAGCGCCCATACCCATTGATCAAAAGCAAGTTGCTTAACCCTTTTGAACTCGATGTAAGTTTGTTTGGGCAACTTTCAGAGAGATCGGAATTTTTGGTGGTACAGCTATGGTACTCAGGATAGCCTTCTTGGTCATCTCATGGTTTGACAAATTCTTGTCGGACAGTAGGGAATAAACCACATGTGCTTTTCCTATTAATCTGCTTTGCAGTAGGAGAGTTTGAATCTCCGCTGGCCACTTTAGGTGCTTTGCAAGCTTTTTAAATGAGATAAAAATATCTTCCACATCCCCCTTATCAAACTTTAGTATCAGTTGTGAGTACTTTAAGAGCTCAACACTTGGTCCTGATCTTAAGGGCATTTACCTCACAAGTGGTGATCTCAATGGGTATAGTGGGCTTTTCCCTACTCAGTTCGAGCTGCCTTAATTCCCTTTCTTGTTCTTCCCTCTGGAAAGCTTGTTTTTCCTCCCTTTCCTGGAATTCTCTCTCGTCCTTCCGTTCCTGTCTTTCTTTTTCCACCTTTTCCCTTCTCTCCTGTCTTTTCCTTTCTTTCTGCTTGGAATTCTCTTTCCCTTTCCCAAATGCTCCAACTTTTTCACACATGCACATGCATGGCAGAATACTACAGGGGATGGATTGCTCGCAACTCACTCCACCCCCTGGAAGTGAAGTTGGTGTGGAGTCTACCCGTTCCATGTGGCATGATAGTTTTAAGGCAGCAGGCGGGTAGGAAGAAAGGGGGCATTCTATCCTGGGGCTATCCCCCAGATCACAATGGGAAGTCCTCAGAGATAGCACCCTCTTCCTTCCTGTCCTTTGAAGATTTTTTTAAAATCAGGCTGCCCAATCACACCTGACTGCCCAAGCTAACCATTTTATGGCATGGGCAGCTTATTATCAGGGTCAATTGGCATGGTAATGAGCCTAATTGGCCCTTATCTATTTAAATGTGGTGGGCAGGCTGCCAATTTTGGTGCCCACCACCTCCCCCTCCCCCTCCCCATATTATGAGGGTGAGCTCGGGGGTTGATGGGAAGGTGATGGGGTGGGCACCTGTCCTATTTCATGTGTCCAGTGGGGACACGTAAATGCAGCCCACACACACTTGAAGTTCATGCACACAGACATGTAATCTATTGATTACAGAGTGGGGAAGATAGATGAGGTAATTTAGAGTCCTGAAATATTAAATGGGTATATGGCTCTTGAAGGTTGGTGACTTGGCTGGCTCCAGGCTGAACACAATGATCCTGTTGCTTTCACTCAGTATACATGCTGTTATTGGCATTGAGGCTGTTTAAAGATGTGGATGGATAAGTCATCTTTTCTTTTTGAGACAATAGCTCTTGGTTGAGTTCTTCTTAATGTCTCTATCTGTGGCACCTAGTTAGTCAAAGTCAGCAGAGGGGGGTTCAAAACTTGCAAGTTGGGTGGAGAGAGAGCGAGGGAAGGAATCCACTCAGGGTCTTGTTCCTTCTTCATCTCAGATTCCTGTGCTGTTCTTCAGAGAAATCAGGTTCTTAAATGCACAAAGGGTTAGCTTGTCACATGACCTTCATTCTCCAATTGCCTAGCAACCCAAATATGGTCATGGCTAGTGTCTTCCAATTAGCCTGGTTAGATGATGGTTGGGGATTCCTCTCTCAGCAGAGTCCTGTTGCCCAAGTGACTATGTCTAATGGTTTGTTTCTACCCAGTTAAGAACCCAGGTGATTGTCTGGATGCTTTGCTAATTGGATAGGAGATTCCCTTCATTCATCTCTTCAAGGCCGTTGTTCTTGGTGTAGCTTTGCAGACAGGTTGTCTCCATTTCAATAGTTTTGGAATGTTGAGGATACAGCAATACAAATGTGCAAACATCTTTGACTGTGGTCCCAAGTCACTGGAATGTGGCTTTCATTAAAAAAAATAGGGGTTTCCAGTCAGTAAATTCAAAACTTTTTTTTAATTATGTATAGAGCACAGTTTCACAAAAAGGTCAATCTTCCAAGTCAGCTTTTTTATCCTTGAGTTGTCGATATATTTGCCAGACCTCAGTTATTTCCCATGCCTAGCTGCCCTTAGAAGATTGTTAGCCTTTTGTTTTGAACCACTGCAATTGTCTGATGTGATATTCAGACAGGCCTGCGAATGGGCATCCTGCCACCTGCCTGAAACAGGAGAAAGGCTACTTAAATATACAGTTTAAATATGTAGGACCCCATTTCCAAAATGTAGATACAAATGAATGGATGCTCCACCTAACCAAAATCCTAAAACTAATGTACCAAATGCTGAGTGGCCTAACCATCAACCCTTTATGTGACCATGAAATGCTGCTCAAAAAAATTGCTGAAGACATTCTCAATTTTAGTTTCTGTGGGCCCTGGAGAAATAGGTGAGGAAGAAACTCTAGACCATTCCCAGGACTTTCTCAGCCCCTGCCCACCACCCCTCTCTCCCAACCTGTGTTTGCCTTCCAACGCCCGCCCCCCCCACCCTCACCTCACCCCATCCCGACCCAAGATCTGAGCTGTCAGCCAGAACTCAGGGGAGCTGACTGATTTCCCAACCTCCCTAACCAGCGAGCTGGGTGAGGGTGCCCACAGATTGCTTACGACATTTACATGAATCCTGGAGCTGAACTTAGCTTGGGTTTCAAACTGGCACAGGAATGTTGAACCTTTGTTCCACCTATTTCGCATCTGTTTTGCGCACGATTCAATAGTGACAAATATTTCATAACCAAAATGATGTGCAATGGCTTAGTCTATGAAGTTAAAATGATATATTTCATTTAAAGAAAGAACAAATAAAAAGAAGCATTTTAATCTGGAACTTATAAAATTGAGATTTTTGGAAAGAAAATATTGTATTGAAAAGCTAAAAGAAGTTATTAGGTGGGAGCCAGTAAGTTTCATTAATAGTTCATTTGATAATGGAATACTAAAACCCTCAGGAATTTACCACCGGATGTTAGAAATACTTTATAAATTCACCATTTTGTAATTTAGGGAAAGATATACAGTAAAACACAAAACTCCTACCACTAAATTAATATATCTAACTGCAAGGGGTGCTAGAATAATTAATAGTAGTAGGTTAGATGATATGAACTGTTAGATTCATTCTTAATTTATACTACTTAGCACAGTGGTAGTGTCACACAATACAATGGAAGGTGTCCTAATGTGGAAATAGGACTTGGTCTCTACAGTGACTGTGAGGTGATCACTCCCACCAACACCATCATTGCCAGATACAACTGCAACAACTAGACTGATGAGTAAGAGGTCAAATAGGGTAATTCTCTTCTGTTGATTCTCTCACCAGCTGCTGCAAGTTCAGTCTGGCAGCTGTATCCTTCAGGAATCGTCCAGTTTGTGGTACTACCAAGTCATTCTTGGGTGATGGACTTTGAAGATTCCCCATCCAGAGTAAATTCTGTGTTCTTGCTACCCTCAATGCTTTCTGCAAGTGATGTTCAACATGGGAGAGTACTGATTCATCACCTTAGGGTGGGCAGTTGGTAGTAATCAGTAGGAGGTTTTTTTTGCCTATGTTTGATCTGAAGCTGAGATTTCCAGGGCCACTCAACTATGTACAACTGTGCACCCACCCCTCCATGGTTATAACACCTAGCCAACCTCGTGCCTTAAAAATGAGAACGCAACAAAAGTGCAATATTTATCACAGTGGGGGGGCTTAATACTCAAGATCAGGTCCATTTGAGTCAGGTTGTGTGGAAGTTGGGTTATAACCATGGTAAAAGTGGAGGGAGATTTATCCTTCTAACAGTGCAGCTAGACTATATTAAACATTGCCTTTAGCCCAATAACTAAGGCACCCTTGAAAATCACCCCTATTCCCACAGTGTTATTAGTAACACAACTGCAACCCCACTTTTCAGTACCCCACACAGAGCAACCCTTTCCCAAAGTTCCTATAACCTCCCACTGTCCTATTAGCATTACTATGCCTGCAGTCCACTTCCCCTACCACTGCGACATCCAGGACTTCCCTGACTATTGCTATATCCTAACCTCCCTCTCTCTGTCTAACTAGACTGTCATCTTTCAAGGGACGATTGATCAACGATATTGTTGGAGTCGATTGAACTTTCACGCCATGAAGATGTTTGGATATCTTTCCTCAAAACTGGATCTAATAGTAATAAATGTTCCTAATAAGCTGACTGATTTTCAAGCATGGTAATGCGATGAGTTCTGTGTCTGAATCAGTGGTTGAGAAGGATGGAGTGTGTAACAGAGCATCCTCACAAGCATTGTGCTCTGAAGTCTTGCAAAATAACCTCTTGCTGCTGGGAAGGACCTAGAAGAAAGATAAAATGGACATGAGTTAGGATTGCAGCTGGTCCTTTACAAGTGACAATATAAAATGCATCTTGAAGTTGTGAAGCTTGCTGCATATTTTCTAATTTGAATGAAGAGTGTATGGGTTTCCATTCCCATTCCTCCTTATGATAGTTCTTGGTCCACAGGAATTAGAAGAACAAAATGCACATGACCCAGAGTTTGGCTAACCCCAGATTCATTCTTTTATTGGACTCTCAAAATTCCCTTCCCAGTACAAATGTTCCTGAGACTTGTCCGGAATTTACACAAAACCCCGGTGCAAGGTTGACTGAAACTTACATGAATTATCACAGTTCAAACCCCTCTGAGATTTGACTGTAACTTACAAAATTACTCGAGTAAATCTCTCTACAATTTGGCTGGAATGTACAATCGCCCATACAGTTGGTCATTACCAGTATTGATTGCAGGCCTGGATCTAGAGATGACCAATCTCCATCCTCTTCCTTCTGACTGCAGTAACCATGCTCCTCTTCTTGTCCTCTTGTGAATATTAATATCACTATGTCACAAACCCTCTCCTGTTGCCATCGTGCTGAATCGTCCCATGGTTAACATCTTTCTATATCTTTAGTTTATTCCATGCCCTTATCTAGATGTTCTGGATGGAGATAATCAGTTCAAATGTTGTTTCCATAACAGAAAACAATACAATCCCTACCCGAGTGAGGGATACCTGGCTCCAGGGCTGATGGATGTGTGAATGCTCTTTCCCTTCTTGACAGGGGCTAATGGCCGTTGTCTGGGGCCATTTGTTTATATAATAGCATTTTCAATTCCTTAAATAAAAACAGAAAATTCTGAAAAAACTCAGCAGGTCTGGCAGCATCTGTGGAGAGAGAAAAATAGAGCTAGCGTTTCGAGTCCGTATGACTCTACTTCAGAGCTCTGCCAGATGTTCCCAGACCTGCTGAGTTTTTCCAGCATTTACTGTTTTTATTTCAGATTTCCAGCATCCGCAGTATTTTGCTTTCATCTTCTCAATTTCTTAATTGAGTTATACAATGACAGTTGTCCTGTCCCATTGTTTGTGATAATGTCTCTTCCAGTCTTTAATTGCATTAGGTAATGGCAGTTACCTTGCATCCCTGTTTGTGATAATGTTTTCTTCCAGTCTCTTAATGAGCCAGAGTTTTGGCTGGCTGACCCTTCTGCAATGTTACAATTAACCTCTTCACACCTGTATAACTCACCTCTGTATGTTGTGTTGAGGTTTTGCTATTTATAATTTACAGCTTGAGATCACGTCTGTGGTTTTGGGGTTTAATATCTTATGATTTTACAGTTCAGGGAGGTCATGCCCTCCAAGAGATACAAATAGTCTGCAAATACCTGATTAGGTATCCCACCAGCCTTGGCTGCCCTCATGATCTTAACCTGAACCAATGATCTCCAGATTTTGTTGCACTGCTACATGAGGGCGATAATGTAAGGGAATCATCCAACCATCTTACTCTCCTGGTGGTATGTGTTGTATTCTCCTGTAGAAAGAGAAGGTTGAGAGTAAGTGAATGTCTGTTGAAAAGGTGTGTGAAGATGTATAGGGCTCTTGCATATAGTGCATGTTGTGAGAGATGGAGAAAAAGAAAGATGGAATGAGCATGGGGTATTATTTAACAGCAGTGAAATTGGTTCACACCAACAGCCAAAAAACAGTTCAGAGTAGTCAGTGTCCATTTTACACTGCACCCAATTTTCTTCCCATTGACTCGCTATGAGCTTGTATGGTACAGACCAATTTCACCCCTGCTGAATATAAAGGCAAATGTGCATGATGTGAAGTGAGAAAGGAGTGGTTGTGTTGATGTGCCAGAGGTAGGATGTGAGAAGAGAATGGTCTCAATGAGGAGAGAAAAAGAACGATTTCTTGCCCGGGCTGGTGGTGGGCAGAGAGGAGGGTCCTTCCTTAACTGGCCCTTGGGTCAATTGGCGGGCTCCCCTGCCCTGAAGTGTGTCAACCCCCACCTCCCTGTTGCTGTCTCCTATGCCCCTCGAAACCTGGCTCCCACTCCACTCACCAACACCCCCCTCACTGACCTCCAAGTAGATAGATAGTTCTGATTCATCGCAGTTCGCCTCATTACCCGAGTCAGTACCGGCAGTGGTCATTACTTCTGCTCCAGTATATCAAGAACTGCTGGCCTCTGATTGGCCAGCAGTTTCCTGTCCTTGAGGGGCAGAAAACAAACCTCCAGCTTCTTAACAGCCAATTGGCCATTATCAAAAATGACAATGGGGAAGCCATTCCTTTGACTTTTTAGCCAGGGTTGTGGGGATGATGGGGCACTGTATAATTCAGCCACTGGAGCAGGATCTTTAAAATTCTTTCATTGGGTGTTGGCGCCACTGGCTAGACCAACATTTATTGCCCATCCTTAACTGCCCTTGAGAAGGTGGTGGTGAGTCACCTTCTTGAGCCGCTGCAGTCCATGTGGTGTAGGTACAATGACAATGCTGTTAGGAAGGGAGTTCCAGGGTTTTGACCCAGTGACAGTGAAGGAATGGCGATATAGTTCCAAGTTAGGATGGTGTGTGGCTCGGAGGGTAGCTTGCATCTGGTGGTGTTCCCATGCATCTGCTGCCTTTGTCCTTCTGGTGGTAGAGGTCACAGGTTTGGGAGGTGCTGTTGAAGGAACCTTGGTGAGTTGTTGCAGTGCATCTTGTAGATGGTACACTCTGCTGCCACTGTGCATCGGTAATGGAGGAAGTGAATGTTTAATGTAGTGGATGTGGTGCCAATCAAGTGGGCTGCTTTCTCCTGGAAGATGTTGAGCTGCTTGAGTGTTGGAACTGCACTCATCGAGGCAACTGGAGAATATTCCATCACAGTCTTGATGGCCGCAGTAATAAAGTCCACCTGAATATCCATGCACTTCTGTGTCGAAATTTGTCCAGAAGGATTGTCGGCTGTATAAACAATTGTTCCTGATGAATTGTTTGCAAGGTAAATTTCAAAATGCTGCAATGCTAACACCAGACCCAAAGGGCAGAATTTTCTGCCTGTCGGGCGGGCGGGCCTGACCCAATCTCCAGTGGGCGGGGAGCTGATCCCCGCCAGCAAAGCGGGCCGCACTGCCATTTTACGTGGGCGCGCCAATTAAAGCCCACCCAGCAAGACATCCGGCAGGAAGCGCTATGCGATTCCTGTGTAGGCGGGGGGATTCCCTAAAAGTGAGAGTGTGCTTTTTCGCGCATGCGCACGAAAGAGCGCACATCTCCCTGAGGTTAAGTGTAGCCTCAGGGAGATCGCTTCCACTTTGAAATATATTAAAAATAGAAAAAAACAAATTCCCTAACATGTCCCCCTCATATGACAATGTCACATGAGATGGGACATGTTCATAATTTACAGAATAACTTTATTAACATTTTTAAAAGCCTGCATGAAACCTCATCCCGTCAGTGGATGAGGTTTCATGTTTTATCTATTCCCCGCTGGGGCTCCTGGCCGATCTGCCAACCTTAAGGTTGGACAGGCAGGTCCTTTAATTGTTTAAATGATCCTGTCAATGGCCTCAACTGGCCATTGACAGGTGGCCGGGCCCGCAGCTGATTTTGCTGCACCCCCGCCTTCCTGAAAATTTAAATGGGGAGGGATGACGTCAGGGGTTCCGCCCGACGTCTTCCCGCATTGTTTTACGCGTCGGCGAGCAGGCCCCGCCCCCTGCTTGCTGACGGCAAAATTCAGCCCAAAGTTTCCTTTTCGATTGTTGAATGTTTCTTTGTTGTACAATATCCTCTTAGCAAGACAATCTTTCTGATAAATTTTGATTGTCCCACTTTCTCAATGGAATCTTCCAACCAAGGTATAGGTATGAATCTGCTTTTGTCACTGCATTCACTTTTCGATAGTCTGCACACAGTCTTTGTGTTCTACCCGGTTTCGTTATCAGCATAGTAGACGACCTCCAATTACTGCAACTAGGCTTGATGATATCACTTTGAAGCCTGAATTCAATTTCTTTCTGTACTTGTGATAGCTTTGCTGGAGTAAATCTATAAAGATGTTGCCTTATCGAAGATGAAACTCCTACACATACATCATGTATAACTAAATTTATCCTCCCCGGCTTATTCCCATAAATAGCTTTGTGTGACTGCAATAGCTTCCCCAAATCATTTTGACATGTGTTTAGGAGCTAACTCAATATTACACTTAAATTTTCAAGTAACCCCTTATTCAATTTGATTAGAGGAAAATCAATTTCAGAATCCTGCATTTCTACCTCTTTCTCATTATCTACCACCGCTAATACCTCTTTTTGGTCCTCTTCCCGGTCAAAGTATTTTTTAAGCATATTTACATGACACACCCTCTGTTTCTTTCTTCCATCGGGAGTATTAATTAAATAATTTACTTCACTCAGTTTCTTTTCAATCCGTAAGGCCCACTAAACGTTGCCTTTACCGAATAAAGCAGTACTGGTAACAGAACTGACACTTTCTCCCCAGCAGCAAAAGGGTAGCTGAAAGAGAGCTGTAGCTTTCCTGTCTGCCCTTACTTTCATCACGTGCTTGATATCTTTAAATGTCCCCTAGCCAACTGGCATGCTCTGTCCAATCTTTCTCTGAAGTTTGATACATAATCCAGGAGAGTAGTTTCTGAATTGTCACCCACCAATTTCTCATGAATTAATTTCAGTGGTCCTCTTACCTCATGACCATGAACTAGTTCAAAAAGACTAAAACCAATTGATGCATTAAGACCATCCCTAATAGCAAATAACAAAAATGGAATTCCTCCATCCCAGTCCTGTGGATAACCCTGAATATATGCCCTCATCATAGTTTTTAGAGTTTGATGCCATCTTTCCAAAGCCCCTTGTGACTCAGAATGGTAAGTTGTTGACTTATATGTTGTATTATCCACAAACTGTTCATTACTTCCTTAAACAGCTGTGACATGAAACTTGAACCTTGATCTGTTTGTATTTCTTTAGGTAAACCATATCTTGTAAAAAATGTAGTTAACTCTTCCACAATTTTCTTTGTTGTACTATTTCTCAAAGGTAACGTTTCATGAAACCTTGTGGACACAACCATTATTATCAGTAAGTACTGATTTCCACTTTTAGACTTAGGGAGGGGTCCTACATAATCAATTATCACAATCAAAAAGTTCTTCAAATGCTGGAATTGGAATTAAAGGCGCTGGCTTAATCACTTAATCACCTGACATGTGTGACATGTTCTACAGAATTTGACTACATCCCTATGCAATCCAGGCCAATAAAATGTTTTAGTACTTTCGCCTGTGTCTTTCTAATTCCTAAATGCACCCCCAATAGAATTTACTGAGCTATCCTCAGAATCTCACTTCTATATCCGAATGGTATTACAATCTGATGCACCTCCGTCCAGCTTTCATTTGCTGAAGCATGATAAGGCAACCATTTTCTCATTAAAACATTACACTTAAGATAATAACATTCTGGAATGCATTCTGCCTCTGTTTCTGAGTAAGCTGTCTGATATAACTGTTTTATTTGCAAATCCTTTTTCTGTAACTCTACTAACTGCCTTGAGTTAAACACCTCAGCTGCATTATCCTCTGTTCTTTCCACCGAACAATGTTATCAAACACAGTGCCAGCTAATTGGACTTCCACACCTTCTCACTTCCTTTGAACTTCCTGTTCTTCTTGTTTCAACCTACGGGCCTGTGATCTTGTTATCACACAATCTGGAAACAATCCAGGATGTTTTCTCTGCAACACCTCTGTTGAAAACACTTGTACAGGCTGCTCAACTACGATAGGCATCACCCATATCTGTGACCCAGCTATATCATTACCCAGAATAAATTGAACACCTGTGATGGGCAATTTTTCCAGTACTCCAACAATTACTTCACCTGTTTTCCACTTACTCCTTAAATTTACCTTCTACATTGGAATGGGTTTAGCATCTCCATGAATGCCATTTATTATCATCTGCTCCTCCAACACTCCCTCTGAACAACAGATGCCCCACAACATTAAGGATTGACTAGCCTCTGTGTCTCTTAAAATTTTAACATCTTTACCTCTCCACCCTGTACACATGGAAAGACTTCCCCTTCACTTACAAAATCTTTAAACATTTCTGCAACCTGCTCCTCAGAATTCTCTTGGGTAAATGGTGAACACATTCCCACTTCTTCACTTATCACTGATTATTCCTGTTTGGCCTATACACAAACCATTGGTTTTTCCTGTGCCAGAACCTCAGAACCCACAGTGCTTTTACATCCTGAACATTTCTGCACCTCAATAATCCGAACAGATTTTCCCTGCAAATTCCAACACACTGACTTTGTATGTCCAAATTTAATACAATGAAAACGCCTCAATTTTTGAATGTCACTTCTATCCTCAACACCTTCCTTTTTATTCTGAAACAAAACTACCTGCGAATTTCCACCTACTCCTCTTCCCTGACTACCCACCTTCCTTTCACCTTCCCACTTTCTATCCTTCTCTGATTTAAAAGCGTGACAAAATTAGGTTTATCTCTATGAACTAAATTATAATCATCAGCTATCTCTGCAGCTTATTTTACTGATTCAATTCTCTATTTCTCCACATGAGTTCTCACTACCAAAGGAATTGAATCTTTAAGTTCTTCCAAAAGAATTACTTCTCTAAGAGCTGCATATGTCATCTCTATCTTTATTGCCCGTATCCACTGATTAAAATTACTTTGTTTTACTCTTTCAAACTCAATATAAGTTTGCCCATGCTTTTTTCTCATATTCCTAAATTTCTGCCTGCATGCCTCAAAAACCAACTCACATGCACTCAAAATAGTTTTTTTTACCACATCATAGTTCACCAACATTTCTTCTGAAAATGAAGCATAAACCTCATGTGCTCTACTCACCAACCTGGAATGTAACAACAATATCCAGTTTTCCTGTGGCCATTTCATCTGTTTAGCTATCTTCTCAAATTGAAATAAAGAATGTTTCAACATCTCTTTCCTCAAACTTTGGAATAGTTTGTACAAATTTAAACATCTCCCTATTGGGTTCTAATCTGGAAATAAGTCCTTCCTCACCTCCTGGAGTCTCTTTTTTAACTTCCAGCATTTTAAGCTGAAATTCTCTGTCTCCCTCTTTTTCACTTTCCTGCCTTTCTGCCTGTTCCCTTTGAAATGCCCTTTCTCTTTCCTTTTCTTTTTCTGCTGCTTACAGCTCAAGTCTTTTCATTTGCAACTGAATTTGAGCCCATTCCAATGAACCGCCCCTTGGAGAACTTTGTCTCTCAGGTATTCTTTTCAATTTCAATGCTGTGCTGTACCTTCAATTACGTCTGATTTCCTTACCCCTGCAGGTAACCCTAATTGTAACTTATCTGCCAACTCCATTAACTTAGATTTATTTGCCTTTGGTAAAGCTACACATACACACACACACGCACACACAGACACACACTATTCCTACATTACAATAAATTCCAATAACATTATGTAAATTATTATATTTTCCTGACGATATACCTAGAATGAATTCTGCAACTATGTTGCTGAATAGGTGTAATTATGTCTGTTGCACCTTGGAATTGTAATAGATGCTTTATACAGGCTAAGCTCATAAACCAAAAATGAAATTTTGCAGATAACTCCTTTTCCTAACATGTAGAATATTTGTCTTTGACAACAGAAGTTTCCAAGATTCTAAAAAGCCACTCAAAAACATTTTCTCTTTGCAGCGGTAATCACATGCTTTAAGGCATTTTTTTAAATGCACAATAACCTCTTAAGACAATTGTTTTGCATCCCTGGTACCAAAGGAGGTTTGAATCTCAAATCTAATATCCATGAGTGTTGGCTAGGTTTCTGTGGCTTCAGTAGAGCTGGGAGCAGGCTGTTCATTCCCCTGCTGTGACAGATGAGATGCTCATGGTGGACGTCCCTGGGTTTTGGAGCCTCTGAGAGCTCTGCTAGTGTCTTCCCACCTGCACCTATGCAGGGGCAGACTCAGTTATTGGGGCAAGAGGCTGCATGTGGGGCCCTGACTAGTTGGGGGGGTGGGGGGGGGGACAGTTGAGGAGTGGAAGCACCTTGAGAAGAGTCCAACTGCCATGTGACCTTTCTCGACCTGCCATTGCAAGGGCAACCTGCACTTCCCTGCAAGCCAAAAGCTAGAGAGCACTCTCCTGTTTTTCAGTGAGGTGCTGAGCCACCAAAGTGAGGCTTTGCCCTATCTCTTCTAATGTGGCGGTCAGAGTGAGCAGCCCATTAGTCATGGTCTGCACGTGCTCGTTTGCCTGTGTCTGATTCTCCATGCAGGTGGCCACTCTTTCCAAGCAGGTGAACAACAGCACAATTGCCTGAGGCATTGGCACTCCTGGTGGAGATAAACTCCTCCAATTTCTCTCCAAGGGCATGCACTGACTCTGCAAATACTGACTGGACAATTCACATTTTCTGCTGCTGCTCCACAAGCTCCCCATTTGTGGAGGACCAGCCCCCCCCACCACCACCCCACTCCCCCCATCCCCCTCCCCCTCCCCCTCCCCCTCCTAAGACATAGCATCTGTGCCCAGCTGAACAGTGCTTGGAGTGTTCTGAGCTGTCCAATGGGGACTCTCCACTGTCCCTGTCTCTTGCTCACATATGATGTGCACCTCACCATGTGACAACCTAGTGATCTCTACTGCAGTAGCCACCACAGTGTCTATTTCTGTATTGGTGGTACTTGCGCAGGTGTCATGAGACTGTGCATTCTCAGACTGCTCCCTCTCCTCTAGGGATTCCTCAGCCTGGGACCTGATCAACTCCCCTGGACTCTTGATGGGCGTGTGGGAGATGAAAGATATGAATTAGTGCTGACATGGGGAAAGGGTACAAACTCAGTGAAATGCATATCATGACCATTCCATTCGTGGTCATCAAATCAGCATCTGTGAGTGTTAAGTGCCAAGTGGCAGTGCATCATCAGTGCACAATGCTGCCACTAGGTCTGTGGGCCACCCCCATCTCTCCATAGCTGATGCTTAATCTCTGTGCCCACGTGCCGATCCTCCAACTTGGTCAGGGTGGTTCCAACGTGGCTCCCCCCACTCCACATTCCCACTCCCCACCATCCACCCTGCGCATCACCACCCCCCGACCTCTCCATGGTTCTGTGCTGTTTCCTGGAGTTGCGCACTCTTCTCTGCAATGAGAGAAAACATAGAGTAAGGAGTGTGAGAGAAGCAATGTGTAGAGTGCATGGCATGAGAACATTTGTGTAGGGTGGCTACAAGGGAAATGTACGAGGTGGCAATAGGGTGAGGTTGAGTGTAAGTGTTGGGTGTTCAAATGGAGGGTTGAGGAGGTTCCTGGAGGAAAAGATATATAAGGAGTTGCAAGATGTGTTGGTCAGAGTGCAGAGTTGATGTGCAGGAGACTGCTCGGGAAGACAAAAAGAGATATCTTAAACCTATTCCAGCACTCTAGGCCATATTCCAGCCACCAACACCTTCAGCTATTTCCAAACATTTCTGTTTTGTCAACAAGGCTGGCCTTTTCCACTCCTCCTGAGGAAACAGTGCATCGTTATGGGCTCACACCGCCTCAAACATGACCTCCAGGGAAGAGCCAGGGAACCTGTGGGGGCAGCCTTCCCACATCTCCCCTCCATTGTTCACTTGCACAAGGCTTCACAATAACAGTTCCCTACAGCCATTCTGACCCCTTCCGGGGTCCTTTTAAATAGAAATCCTTTGACAAGTGTAGGATGTCACCACACCCACACACTGATTGGTCGGGAAGAGCCGCAGCAAAGCCAGGCTGGGGAAACAAATAGGTTCCCACTTCACTGCGTGCGGGTCCGTTCTGTTAAGATTTCACCATGATGTCTAAATGGGGCAGAGGAACATGGGGATCAGGGGTACTGATACGCCAACCACTAAATGTTGCAGTGCAGGTTAATAAGATCGTAATCAAAGTAAAATATTTGCCTTAATTTCTAGAAGGATTGTAATGAAAAGCAGAGAAGTTATGTTAAGCTTGTAAAGAACGTTGCCACACTTGGAGTATTGTGCATATTTGGTCTCCATATTATAAAAAGGATATAGAGACACTACAGAAGGTGTAAAAAAAAGATTCACAACAATGATAACCAGAAATGAGAGGATATACTTATCAAGAAAGGTTGAACACTTTGGGACCCTTCTATCTAGAAAAAGAAGGCTGGCCTGATGGAGGTCTTTAAAACTACAAATGGCTTTGATAGGGTGGCATGGAGAAAATGTTTTCATTTGTGAGTCTAAAATTAGAGGACATAGATAATCATTAAAAAATCCAATAGCGAATTCAGGAGAAACTTCTTTATCCAGTGAGTGGTAAGAATGTGGAACTCACTACTACTCGGAATGATTGAGGTGATGATAGATGCATTTATCAGGAACCTGGATAATCACAAGAAGCAGAAAGAAAGACATGTTGATAGGGTTAAATGAAGAGGGCGGTGGTGGGAGGAAGCTTGTGCAGAGCATTAAAATCTAGCAAAGACTAGAGGGGACAAATGGCCTGTTCCTGCACTGTAGACTTGATGTAAATCTAGGTATGAAGACAACCATGGCTTTGGACCCTATAAAGATTTTCAATACAAAGCAAGGATGGGATGTGTTAATTTATTATATTATTTTTTCAGAGAATTCTATAAATTATATGGTAGAAGTAAGTACGGAAAGAATAGAGACATAAACTAGCTATAAATTGTTATTGCACATCATTAGTACCACAATGATGTAAAATGTTGAGAGAAAGTGGGGGCTAAATTTGATGCCTGTTAATGCAGGCAGCAGACCAACTTTGTGTTGTCTGCTAATTAACATGACTGCAATGTGCAACCAGCACTAACTGCACTGTCAAGTGGCTGCATGCCACAGCAGGTGGCTGAAAATTGTGAAAAGCTAACACCAGTTAAAACTAGCCTGTCCTACTTAAAGCCAGCCTGTGCTTCATGTAAGGGAGGTGCATAGTGAATAGTACTGGATGTCATTCTACAACTGATTCTGACCTGGAAAAGACACAAGAAGACACAACATGGGAGACAGCAGGCTCTAAATTTTCCAATGCTGTACTGGAGACCTTGGAGAATAAGGTGCTGAGGAGGAGAGATGTGTTTTAACCACAGCGAGACAGGAGGCGCTCCAGACAAACTCCCAAAAAAGCAATGGGGCCAGATAGCCGATGTGGTCAATGCCAGGAGTCCAGCCCCAAGGCCTTGGATGCAGTGTCACAAAAAGTTCAATGACCTCACATGAGAGGTCACAGTCAGTGAATGTATCTCCACATGCCATATCCCACCAACTGCACCACTAGCCTTAAACACTGTTCCATTCATCACACCTTCATCACTCACCTACTATCAGTCTCTATCAGTCAGGACTCACATCTAACACTCATGGGGTATTATTTTATGCTCTCCCCATGGCAAGTTTGGAGGTGGGAGGGCATTGGGGAGTGGAAGCCACCTCCCTGCTCTAGCTGCTGGCCCCCTAAACACCCTCCCATCCTAGCCCAACTCCATGAAGTTCCTCCCACCATCACTTACCTCTGGCCCAAGTCATTCCTTGATCCTGGGCCTCCGCTGTGTGTATTTCCTGCAGCAGCCACTGCTTCCCCAATGACACTGCTGAGCAAAAGAGCTGCTGACTTCTGATTGGCAGCCCACTGGTGACCTCTCGACTGCCTAATTGGCTCATAGCAGGGGGAGCTTTCTGAAGAGAAGGCAATATGGTTCTCTCATTAGCTCCCCAGCTGGCGGCTGAGAACCCCGTCACCTCCATAAAATCCCACCCACCTCACCCTCACACACTTAGCACTCCTGTAAACCTCACACCCACATCTCATATCTTGCACACGCTGCAAGCTATTCAATCAGGACAAGATTGCACCAACTCACTGTCACACTTCCCTCCCTTAGGACAGGGTGGTGCACAATTGGGGACAGCATGAGTTAACTGGTGAAGGGGTGGCAAGGTTGTATTTCCTTACCTCCATGGAGGAGACCATTTTCGCCATGATGGAGCAACCATGAACTGAGGTCTTGGCCATTGGCAGGGATGAATCAATTGAAGATAATGGTATTCCCATGATAAACCTGCTTCTCACATCCCACTTTCCCTCACCCCAAATTCCCTTCTGGTTTATAAACTGCAGATGGTGTAAGAATGCACATCTTACTTCCCACTTCCCCCACCACAACTCCACTTTTCAGGTATCCAAGAACTGCAAGCCGGTCAGGCAGTGGTGGAAGAGCTAGAAAACACTGATGATGAAAAAATATCATCGCTCACTCTCTCACTCCCAGTCATCAACTCAGCAACTGACACTGCACATACTTTAGAGGACAGCATAGAGGGAGAATCTGCGCATGCTGAGAGACTGGGCATGAGTGGCCTGTAACCAGGGCAGGGGAAAGGTTGGTGCAGGCGCCATCTCGCCTAGGGCGAAGTTGCACACAAGTAACGCTGTAGAGGACACGATCAGCACTTTGATTGGAAAGGCTACAGAAGAATGCTGATGGATGTGCACGCAGAAATGCTTGCTGCTTTAGGAAGCCTGCCAAATAACCTGCATTCAATGTTGAGGAGCATAGAGGAGTCTGACACTAACTTGGCACAGGACTTTTGACAGAACTTGGAGCCCATCCTTTCCAGTTCCATTAGTACACTTGTGGATCTGATCATGATGTAGCGTCTGATGACCAATGTGAGGGTTTCCATTGCAGCACAAACAGAAAACATTTAATATCTCATGCTTCAGTGGAAGCAGTGGTCACTGTCATGCATGGTCAGACTGCTCTCGTAGAGTTCAGTTAGATGCTATGTAAGCTCAGACTGCCGCCACCATGGATATGGATACCAGTGTTAAAAGGAGCATGAAGGCCGCACAGCAGTCCAGCAATCTGTTCCCCAAAAGAGTACTAGGATTGCTGAGGCACCTTGAAACATGAACCTGCTACCCTCTCTCAGGGAGACAGCACTCGTCCTCCCATCTCTACTTCGCCAGTGCCCTTGTTGTTCCCTGTCAGCTAGCTAGCCCAGACTATTGCCACCCATACTAAAATGGTGCAACCCAAAATGGGCCCTGCTAGATCCAAGGCTGCATAACATCATCCTGCAACTCTTCAGCCTGCTCCAATGAAACTCTCATGTTTCTCTCCCACCAACTGCTTAACTCTGACACCATATTTTTAAGTGAGGACAGATGTAAAATACTCATTTAGTCCCTCATCCAGGCCACATCGTCAACATCCATAAGATTTGCAAAGAAAAATCATTCAAAGATTCCATCAATAGAGCAGCTAATGATCTGTGTTGCATTTCAGCATTAACAGTAGACAAGCTGTTTGAACCTTTCACAAGAAGACAAAAAGCACAAATTAATGAGACACCAGTGCTGAGATGGGACTTGGCTCATAGCAAACTTCAGAATAAAGTCAGTCAACTGACCCTGTGTGCCTGATTTGGAACATTCCTCAAAGGCAACACATTTGAACCATAATTTAAATCCATAAATTATTGAAATGAGATTACATATTGAATTTGAATAAAAATTTTCACTGCTCCATACCTAACCTTTGTAAAAATCTTCACTGCTCCCCTCCCACACCCCCTAACCTACACCTAACCTATGTAAAAAAGGAAACATGGCACTCAATGAGCCTGGGCTATTTTAACTTAACTCTGGCTTCTCTTTTGCCTGTGCTATTCTGCATTCCTGCTCAAGCCTTCAGTTTGCTAAATGATATTTTCCTGCAGTCTTGACAAATGCTGTACATTGCAAATTTTAGCTAACAAAGGTGGGAGTTTGGAAATCCCTTCAGGTATTTCCATTTCTGCTGAGTAAATTAGATAGGAAATTGATTACTAGGGGATAGTATCTTCAGGTTCAGTGAGATTTTAGGAAGTATGTTCATTCCTGTCAATATCCAAGGATCCATCTTTTTAAAGCACAAAACCCCTTTCTGCATATGCCTGAGCCAACATGTTTCACTTCCTCTACCTCCCAGGCTATCTGTTGCAGATTGACTTATAAATAGGTCTAGAATGATTCTTCCTTTGGCTGTGAATGTCACATGTATAAAACTTTTGTACAACAGGATCTTTCTAGCCTTCCTATGGAGTATCTTCCAGATAAGCCAGTCTGTACCATATACATATATGAAGCAAGCGATTGATGCCATGTTTGCCAGGGGAAGCACCTGTAACACTTTTCTAACTGCAGAAAGCACGCTTTCCAAGAATCCCGTAGATTACAGATGGATTCCATGTAACCATTGGGCTTCATACATCAATCTGACTGCTCACATAAACAGGAAGGAATGCTGCTTAGTAATTGATGAGACGGTTGTTGACCACAGGAATGTGACCCTTATCCAGGGAGCACTCGTGCTGCTTTTATTATTCAGCAGTCTGCATCATCTGCATTACTTGAATGTCCCAAGAGAATGGACAATGCCTATGGAAAACTAGGTTAGCCTTACAACTATGGTTCATAGTGCCAGGTTATAACTCCCACAATGGGCACAAACACAATGAGGAACCATGCCACCAGTCAAGTTACTGTGGGTCAATGGAATATTAAAGCAACAATTCCATTGTTTGGACTGCTCAGATGGGATGTAGTTCTATAATTGAGTTAAATGATACAAAATCATCATCAACTACTTTGTGCTGCACAATTTTGTCATACAATAATGAGCCAACAAGCAGTAAAATGATGAGAAGGCTGCAGTCTCACAGGAAGAGGCACTCTGTGATACAGAACCACTTCCAGTAACGGACACACCCTGTTACTGACCATAAAAATGATCACTCATGCTTTCTCTAAAAATACAAAGCATTAATTGTTCATTTTTATCCAATATCTAGATAAAGACAGATCCAGGGATCATTACAGAAAATTCTTCCTCAATGTACTGATTACTGCAACATATCACATGGCGCCATCTGATTTTACTTCTTTCAAAAGGCAGATGGAATATATACGTTATCAGATCAACAACAGGCTGGTGTATTTAAATAGAAAATGGCAAACATATAAAATATAGTATAAAACAATTAATTTTACTCTTCACCATCCTCCTCACTATATAAAATAATACTAAAAATCATTTTCTCCCTTTACATACACATTAAGACTAAAGCATAATTTTTAGATAGATTATATTATATCAATGGCTATTCATTGACAATGGAAAGGACATTTGTCCCATTGTTTGATCTTTTGTAGTGGAACCAATTGTCCCTGGACTCAGCTTGCAATAACATATAAACACGCTGAAAGGCTGATGTACATTGGTCACTTGGCATAAGATGTATTTTCTGTGCTTTCCAAAAAACAAGTTACAGAAGACCGCAATTAACCTGATTTTTAGCAATAAATCTCCTGCAGATTGAGAGATTATAATTGCCAGCTGAGAATGCGTGCTCAAATTTTGGAGTGGGGCCTAAAACTATGATGCTTTGAGTTATAAACAAGAGCGATACAAAATGGACTAAAAACAAAACAATCAAAATAAATAAAGTTATTTTCGAACTTTAAAATTAAAATAAATTGATTTATCGGAAGTGACTTTAAGTTCAAGCTTAGCAGCTTTAATTAGAGGTTTCAGAACCAAACTAACAATAATTATGAGTAACTGTAAGAATCACACAGCTGTATTAGCAGATGAATAATAAATGATTCATTGAGCCCTAATGGAACATTATGAAATCTGTTAAAAACAACAAAGATAATGGAATTAAAACAGAAAATGCTGGCAATGCTCAGCAGGTCAGGCAGTATCTGTGGACAGAGAAACAAAGGTAACAGCCTAGATTTTTGCCGAGTCTGGATGACTCCAGAGTCCTTTAAGAATGGTGGACGAGCCCCGATTCTGGAATTCCCAACTCCATTCCCAGGCTTTCTGATTTTCACCAGGGCCTTTCAAGGGATGGGCTGTTTCATGTCACAAGCCTGCACACTGCATTCCTAACCTTGCCGGCTTCATTGCAGGAATAGGCACGTCCAACTCCTCTGCAATTTTTAAGGAGTCAGGCCAGCTTTTTATAGAGTCATGGTTCACGGTGCCTCAGAGGTGTCATGAACCAAAGTCTGCATGAGGGAGCCTTTTGAAATGTAAATTCAAAGCATTCTCCTTTTGCCCCTTATGCCAGGCTATGACACTCCACCCATGCCCATGGCCCTTCATGCCCCCAATTCCAAGCTGTGACATTTCCATGCCCCTTAACTCACTTAAACACTGTATAGAACCAATGAACCCTATAGTGACAATGGTATGTGTAAAAAAAAGCTTTTAAAATAGCAATCATTAATTCATAACTTTCAACTATGTTTAAAAAAGTTCTTTCAATACTGGGAAATGAATGTTAATTATCCAGACACTTTAAAGTATCAATAGCTGAAGCTGCAAGCACTTGAAATGTCTTAGCCCTATGTAACCAAACATTGTGCAATTGACAGCAGAGTTCAGAGAGCCAGAACTATCAATCAAGCAATGTTTTCTTTGGGGGTCAGGTGTTTCAACAGGCTAATGGGAATTTCTGTGCTCTCAGTCAAGAATACATATTGAGGCTTTTTTAACATAATGGTAAGCTATGAATTAAACAATGAGAAAAAAAGAAACAAAAGGTGTTCCTTAAAGCAGGTGTGCTACTGCCTGAACATGAAAATAAGAGGAAAACTGATGATGCAAAGAAATGGAAACAAAAGAGGGGGAAAGAGCTTATGGTCTGAAATTGCTGCACTTATTGTTGAGTCTAGAAGGCTGTGAAGTTACTTAATTGAAAGATGAGATGCTGTTCCTAAAAGATAATGGAATATTGCTTTTGCTAAATTAATTACCTGTGATTTTTCATATTTTATAATTTACTCTGTACATCTTTCATTGATTAATAATAACCAAAGGTAAAGACAAAATTGTTACTTAGCTGCATAAGACATGTAGGGGTAGTCTTACAACATTGCACTTAGTGTTGGGATTGCTTGACTACCTATAGTGCCTATCAGATAGGGTGATGTGTAGAAACTTCCAAAAATGTATTAAATGGGAGGAAAATCATTTGCAGTATGTACCCAAATTCCTTTTATGCATGACTAGCAAACAAGGTTATTACCTCTATATAGGAAACAAATCTTTTAGTAAGTCCATTATAACTGTTGTTTCATTAAGTAAATTGCTTACTGTTCCAGTATGTTTCTGAAAGATCATCATGGCATGAGAAACTGTTATAACTTTAAGTAGCTTCCTGATTGTAAGCAAAAATTTAATTCTTTCACTCAAACTTTTTTCAACAAAATAATACACCTTTGACTGGTGTCCCCTTGCTGTCAAACACCATCTTTGGCAGCTTACCTGTGAGTTTTCCACATATACAACAACTACTTTCTACTGCCATTATTGTTCAGTGCTGTTTATGGATGCCAGCGGTGCACAAGCTGGGTGGGTGACCAAACATAGTACAGCACAACAATCAAGGTTAATGAGTTTTAATATTTTAATTCTAACTTAAATCAGATTTTTAAAAAAGTATGGGGAGAAATTACTTTGCATAGCATTGCTGACAGTCCCTCAGTTATGCAAACAGATTTCTCCCCCTATATATGTCATCTGGCTATAAACGCCTTCCAATACTTCAAAAAGATTTAATATCTATATTCAATCATGAGAGGTCAGTGCATCAGGCTTAAGGGGTTGTAATGGCTTACCATTTCTGAATTTCTAAACTAGAATAGGCTCTTTCTGATAACAATATTGGCTTAAGTTAACTCAGTCACTTAGAAACTTATTACAAAATCATAGGTTCTCAAAAACTCAAATGGTCGAATTGCCAAAACCACAAATCAAAATGGGGTAGTGGAACTCTGGAGTTCACACAAGAGGGAGTAGAAATCTGAAATTCTCTCCCACAAAAGGCTGCGGATGATAGGAATCTGAGAGCTTTGGATGCTGAGATCAATAGATTTTTGTTAGGTAAGGATCAAAGTTTATGGCACTCGTGTTGGTAAACGGATTTGAGATACACATCAGATATGAAGCAAAGTGATTGATTGGCAGAGCAGGCTCAAGGGACTGACTGCCTTACTCCAGTTGCCAAAACTCATTTAACAGAACTTTTTGTTGGCAAGTTTTTTGCAGTACTGTATAAAGGAACTTATTTAGATCACTGCATTGAACTAACCTGGGCTGAAGTGAAACAATATTCAACACTGAATTTGAAGTTCTTTCTATTGGCTGCAGAGAGGAAATCTGTCCACAGACATAGGGCTGAATTTTGCCATCAGCGAGCAGGGGGTGGGGCCCGCTCGCCGACATAAAATGAAGCGGGATGGCGTCGGGGGGAACCCTGGACGTCATCCCACCCCATTTAAATTTTCAGGAAGGCGGACCCACAGCAAAATCAGCTGCGGGCCTGCTGACCTGTCAATGGCCAATTGAGGCCATTGACAGGATCATTGAAACAATTAAAGGACCTGCCCGTCCAACCTTAAGGTTGGCGGGCAGGCCAGGAGTCCCGGCGAGCTTCAGAAAAAATATGAAACCTCATCCAATGGCGGGATGAGGTTTCATGTGGGGATTTAAAAAGTTTAATAAAGTTTTAGTGTAATTTATGAACATGTCCCATCACATTGTCACATGAGGGAGACATGTTAGGATTTTTTTTTCTGTTTTTAATATTTTTTAAAACTGTCAGCGATCTCCCTGAGGCAGCACTTAGCCTCAGGGAGGTGTGTGCTCTTTCGTGCGCATGCGTGAAAGAGCATACTCTCGCTTTTGGGGAATCCCCCCCCCCCCACCCGCACAGGAAGCGCTATGTGCTTCCCGGCGGATGTCACGCTGGGCAGGCTTTAATTGGCTCGCCCATGTAAAATGGTGGCAGGGCCCGCTTCTCCAGCGGGGATTGGCTCCCCGCCCGCCGGAGATTGGGTCGGGCCCGCCCGCCTGGTAGGCAGAAAATTCTGCCCATAGATTCTGATTGAGCCAGCTTATCTCAGTTTTACATCTAGAAGTTAAGATGAAGTACAGGACAGGAAGCAGCAGCAGCAGTTACCAAGAGTAGCAGTCTGAAGAAAGGTAGCAGTGGATGGAACATAAAGTAGCACTTCAAATTCATTGGAAGCCCTGACAGCTAATTCAATATATGACCTTGAAATTATACTGTGGGTTAATTAGTACGAACACTTAATTCATTAAGCTGAAATTTCACTCTCTTTCGCGCTCATTTTGATGGAGGCATTAGCCTATCTATTTTGAACTAAAATCATAGAATGATACAGTGGTAGCCATTTGACCCATTATGCCTGAGGCGGCCTTTTGAAAGAGCTAACTAATTAGTCCCACTCCTCTGCCCTTTACCCATAACCCTACATTTTTTCCATTTAAATATTTAACCAATTCCGTTTGGAAAGTTATTGAACCTGCTTCTACCATCCTTTCAGGCTTTTCAGATCATAACAACTCACTAGGTAAAATTTATTTCCTTATGTCACCTTTGGTTCTTTTGCCAATTATCTTTAAAAATTCACATAAACACATCAGGGGTAATTTTGACTTTGGGTGTTAGTGTAAAAGGGGTGATGTTGGTTCTCCTGATGTTAATACACTTCTCCCAATTCTAATTTCTATTCACATTCAAATTACCCCCATCAAGCATTTATACTAATTATCTCGAAATTTAATTTGAAAGTCTGTGTTGTTAAGATGCTTGCAGTCAAGCAAAAAAAAATTGCTTCAATTTTAATTCCCCCAATCAAGCTAATATGGTTTACAAAATAAAAATTACTTCCTCTTGAATGAATTAATATGTGACCTGTATATAATTCAACTGCAAGTGCAGCTTTCATGTGTAAAACATCACTTCCTATTCCTTTCCAATGTATAAAACATTAAAGTGTAGGCTATGTTTATTGGAGCTTCAAATATTCCTCATTTGTTAATGCTATTGCTTAGCAAACAGATTATTGTTAATCGAGTACTTGCTAGATTTAGTTGCAGCAATTCTTAAAAGAGATCAGCTACAATAAATGAACTATTGTTTCTAATCAGCCTGTAGGAAAGTCAGTCCTTCTAATATATAGAGTTTAATTTATCAAGATGCAATTCAGCTGCCAGAGATCAATTTAATTCTATAATATTGTGCACACTTAGGCTTGCTTAGGCCCAGATTTTCACAGAGTCATGGAGAGTCCATGGCCTTTAAAAATGGTGGTCTGAATTTGGATCCAGAAGTCCTGCCCCCATTTCTGCCCGTAGAGGAAAAACAACAAGCATGACTCAGACATGAAACAAACTTGAACTCAGCAGGGCCATTTGAACTCAGTGCTGAGTTCATACATATCCCATTTTCACTGTAACAAAGACCTTGACCCATAGTGCAGGAGTTACACATTTTTAGAGTAGTCCTAAACGTTCTTGAAGGACAGATATAGTCTGCAGAAAATGAGGAATTATTTAAGTCCCCAGCCATTCAAAAATAAAAAAAGGCTGCCTGTGTCCGTGTGAGGTTAAAAAAAACTTGAGCTGCTGAGTTGTTTAAATCCCCACCCTTTCATATATTTTTTAAATAGGCCACCACTATCAGTGAGAGTTGGACAAAAACTGTTCTAGCATTTTCAATAGCTGTTTGTTGACATTACCCCAAAGGCCACCATTATGTTATTATTAATGCTTGACCTCTTTCCATCACCTATAATTATCTCAGTAGGGGGTCCTAAGTTCATAGCTTGGCAGTTCAAAGAGGCTATTAATGGATTAGCTGTCTTGATATGGGATTATGAATACAAGTCCGTTTTTTTTTAAGCAATTAATTACTTGAGGCGACTTGGATGTTTTGAATGGGCTTTCATGAATCAGATTTTTTAATATAGTAAAGGTTGCAATAGATATTCAGAACCTTATTTTATTTAATCTCAGTACAGCTCCTGAGGTCATCCCATGAGGGATGCAATGTGAGTGGAGGATGTAAGGGCAAAAGATGGGTTGGCATGAGTTGGTATTAAGTTGGCATGGTGGCTATAAGGGGGCATAGGGCTGTGTGGAAGGCATGAGTTGGCATGGGGGTATGATGGGCCATTGGGGATGGGTGAGGGGCATGGGTTGGCATGTATGGTATGAGGGGCCATTTTGGGTGGGTGGGGGCACATGGGTTGGCATGAATTGACATGGATGAAGCATTGGGAGTGGGTGGGTGGGTGAGGAAGTGTAAGGGATGAAGGTTAGATGGTCTAAAATATGAGCAAACAACTGGGATGAAGCCCCAGAGAACAAAGCAGCTCATTTAAAGAGCTCGCCTTGGGACTTGGAAGCCCCTCTGGCCACCTCCAATCTGCATCTGGAGGCCGCGGACTCAACTCCATCCTGCACCGGGAGGAAAGATTCTGCCATTCAGGTGTGGTGTGGTGAGCCAGATTTCCAGACTACTGATAGCTGACTGAGACAAAAATCCGGACTTTAGACTTTGTTTCAAGATAGAGGTCCATTCCTTGGTATAGATGCTGACCACATGAAGCCATAAACATCATGTCCATCCCACTTAGATGTATAAATAAACTTTCCAATGATCTTCAGCTGAAGTTCAAGAAGCAATAGGAACAATTCCAATGAAAATTCTTGCTGTTATCTCAGTATTTGCTGCTGTGGAGGCTAGCAAGATGCAAATTAGCTGTCTGTCGACATAACAAGAGTGACTTCACTTCAAAAGAAATCTATTTGAGGCATCCTGAGTACATCAAAGGGTTTATGCAAACGCAAGATTTTAGCCCAGATTTTCACCAGAGACATGAGAATTCCTGGCTTCACGAATCTTTAGAAAATGGCTGCCCAGATGTTGGTTTTTCAGCCTGGGGTGGGATGGTGCTCGATTAGAAGTCGGGGTGGTCAACTTGGGAAGAACGGAGGAGGATGCTGGATTCATGGGCATGCCTCAGGGCTTCGGCACTTGAGTCCGAAGTTTAAAAGTAAAGAATAAAATGAGAAACATCCCTCCAGCCTTCACCCCCCACCCCCTAAACACACCCTCCATGCCACCTTGTGCCCCTCCATCCACCCCCATAACCCATCACACCCTCCACGCTACGTCATGCCCCTCCACCACACCTATAGTCCTTTATAGCCCCTCTGCGAACTTAATGCCCCTCACCCACCACCCATTGCCCTTACACCTACCATGCCAACTCACCTAGTATCCACCCTGGACCTCAGGACCCATGCAGAAATGAGATCAAATAAAGTTCTATAAAATAAAGTTGTCTATTGCAGACTTCACTATACTGAAAAATGCTCTCATTCATAAAAACCCATTTACTATATTTACATTCTTGCAAATAATTAAAGCATTATATGCACAAACATTTAATTCAAGTGTGCAATCCCTTACAACAACAAGCATTGCAATTCATAGTTCCACGTCAAAGAGTCTATAACCACTTGTAGCATTGAATCAAACTGTGAAATGGCAGGCACCCTACTGTGATAATGGATGGTTGTGAAATGAGCCATGCAACACTAATCTAGTAAGGGAAACCCTTGGGTGCATGTCAACAGACAGAGTTTTTTTTAACACTGCAGATATTTTTTCAAAGGGTGGTATCATCCCAGATTTGTACTAAGTGTGGTAACAGGTGGGAAAAAGGACATTTTACCTGTCGGAAGCAATGGATTTTCAAGCCGTATCGTCCCAACCTGCCTCATTAATCATCATTCCAAGGAAACATGCTGTTTCGATGGCGGGCAGGCTCTCATTTGCCCACCTTGCTGTCACCTTGCTACTTCCTCATGCCAGGCACCATATTTAAAGTGCAGCCACATGCACACCTCTCAGTGCTGCACTGAAGACATGGCCCTGAAAGGCAAGAAGACTGTAGCCTCCTGAATTAGTGATGCATTCCTGGGACACCTTCTGGACACCGTGAAGGCCTGCCACAATGTCTTCTACCCCTGCTCTGGCCGCAGGAGGCCCATCAGTGTCACCACTCTGGCTTGGGAGGCAGTGGCAGAGGTATTCAGTGCCAACACTGCACAGAAGAGGTTTCCCATCCAGTGCAGAAAGAGAATGAATTATCTCATCCAAGCCACCAGGATAAGGCAACTATATCATCACTCCAAACTTGCACACTCACAAGGCCATCACGCATTCATCTCACTCACTGCCAGCTCAAGGGACATCACCACTCACACGCACACTCATCTCCATCTGGCCTCATCTCCATCTGGCCTCATCTCCTCAGGAGATTGCCTCCTCAGCCCTCACCCTCTTGAGGCCACTTGCAAAGGTCAACATGTGTCTCCACACATGCCCTAGGATACCCTCTTCTCCAGTAATGCCCTAGTCCTGCAGTCTCTTCCTTTGCCTGAGGCCACTTTTCCCCCTACCCCAAGCAAGCCATGGCCATGCAGCCATTGAAAAGCCACACCGATCTTACTGCTGGTCTCGCAAGTAGAGACCTGCCCATGAGCCCCCCTAAAAGTGATGTTGTGCTGCCTATGAAGCCAGGCACTAATGACTCCGAGTGCTGTCCGAAGCCAGGTAGGCAAACAAACCTCAAACTCCCAGTGAAGTGCAGCTCGCCAAGTGCACGTCACATATGTTCAATTGTGAAACACATCCGTGTGCAATCATGCTGACGTGCTTGGATGATCCGGCATCCAAGGGGCATGATTCCAGCGAGTTGGGCATATGATATGCAGATGTATTACAATGAAGTTCCCAACGTGTGGCAGCGGGAACCGCGGCCCTCCATTGACGTGTGGAGTGGATGATTGCAAACTCACTTCACAACGTCATGAAACCAAATTTTGGCCTTCTCGCCATATTATCTGCTCATGCCACCAAACATGTCCTGCCCCAGTGGGCACAGAAAATTACACCCAAAGATTTAAAGGGCAGGACTTTTAAATGCCTAGGCAGCTTGACAGGTCCCTTTGGCAGGTGCTTCTGACAGTTTTGACAGGTGATTTTTGACAGGTCTACTGACAGGTCCAATGAGCTTTACAGTAATGAGTCTATGCACTTTTCATGCATATTTATGCCCATTTTTAACAATTCCAAAGAGCACATGACCTCCACCAAAGGACACCTGACCTACTCCAAAGAGCATCTTACTTCCCCGAAAGGTGTCCCAGGACCAGATCCAAAGGACCTTACGTCCCCAAAGGGGTACCCTGGCCATCCAAACAAATCCACAAAGTTCAGACTTGCTCTTACTAGTTCTAATCTGCACACTTCAGGATTAACCTTCCAAGACTACCAAAATCCCACTTCGTTAGAGGCAGTTGGTGATTTAAATGATCATCTGCCCTGTAAAACATGCATGTGCGAAACACACTGCACCCTTCTTCCCACCCTCTGCAAAATGGGAATTGCCATGTTCGGGGGTGAGATTTAGGATTTTCAACCACTTTTGCTATTTTCTAGGCCCTTGTTTTCTATTTACATTGAGGACCAAAAGAATTTCCTGAAGTGAAGTAAAACCCTTCAAATCTTAGCAGTTCAGATTAGAAGACATTCATGGAATTCTCAGCATGAAGAGATTGCACTATCATTTTCAACCCTGCCTGGTTTATATAAATTACAATGGGCAGAATCATCCCAGATTTGCACTAAGTGCAGAAGCGGCGGGTAAAATGAAGTTTTACCCACTAGTCCCAAAGGCAGCCTTTCACGCAGTATCATCTCAAACCCACTGCATTAATTATGCATTCCCGGGAAACATGCCATTTTCATACTGTGCGGGCTCTCATTCACCCACCACGCCATCACCTCGTCACTTCATCACGACGAGGGCCATGTTTAAAGTCCAGCATTGTGCATATATCTCCGTGCTTCCAGCCCAGGACTACTGCAGGGGAGATGTCCACGAAAGGCAAAAAGGCTGCAGCCTTGATGTTTAATGACGTGTCACTGGAACGCCTTTTGGACACCGTGGAGGCCGCTGCAATGTCCTCTATCCTCACTCTGGCTACAGGATGGGTAGCAACCTCACTAATCTGGCTTGGGAGGCGGTGGCAGCGGTGGTCAGCGCCAACGCCCTTCAAAAGAGGACAGCCACCCAGTGCCGCAAGAGGATCTCCTCTGTTCCACCAGGGTAAGTCAGTCTTCCCTTCACTCTCAACTCACGCACTCACAAACCCATCACATGTCCACATGGATCTCACTCACTGCCAGTTCAAGGGACATCTCCACTCACTCCCTAACAGTCAGCAGGGAGCTCGTGGTAATGCATCAGCATCTCCTTAAAAGGCCATCCCGTCAAGCTCTGGATCCCTGCTGGATCACCCATCCATGTTGGCGGGAAAGCACATCGACGTGCTTCACAACAGTACACAGGCACCATGCACTTGGTGGCCTTCACTTTGGGGGAACTGAGGTGAATGAACAACATCGTTTCCCACAGCTCGCCAGGGTCGCCTGTTGCACTGCAGGCTTCAAGAGCATTGGGGGGCCTGGGTGAAGCACCGCCCTGCCATGGAGGCGACTATTTTTGGGGGTCGGGGGGGAAGGTGGTGCCCTGAGACAGTTCAGGCACAGCAACTGTGATATGATTGGGGTCGGGCTCCTAGCCTGCCCACTCAGGCAAGCAATGTGGAGGCACCAAAGTGCCACCATGCCCTCCAGACCTTACACCCCCACATCCCCAGCACAGACTGCGAGTCTGCAACTACTTTACTGGACCGCGTGACAGTTGAATTGCGCAAGTTATACAATCTTCTCGCCAATGCTGGCCATGTAGCAGTCACTGCTGGAGGTGCTCACTGCCCCTTGCAATCTCAGCATCCTGGTTTGGACCAGTGTCCCCCAGGTCGCAGGCTGACAGGGCAGCCATACAGCGCACTCATCTCTGGCCATCCGAGGGGTGACCAGCTCTCTCCGGGAAGCGTTAAGGGACGGTCACGCAGGGCCAGGAAAGGTGCTAAGTGCAGCCATGATAACCACGTCTCTCTCTCTCTTTCATGCTGCAGGAGGACCACGTCAGGATCATGGATCCTGGTGACCTAGCTGTATACCTGATGGCCTGCGGAGAGCGAAGAAGACGGAGGAGAGAGCGACTGAGGCTCCTGGCTGTGCAAAGGCAGGAGCAGCAACCTCATGAAGAAGAGGCAGCAGGGGCTCCCGCACATGCTACCCAGGAGCGACAGCAAGCCGTGGCTGGTCGGCGCCTAGTGACACTCAGGGTCTATAGATGTGCCTGCCATTCCTGCAGATGACTGAGAACCAGTGTCGCTGAAGACTGCGCATGTCTAGGGACCTGGTCGCTCACATCTGCCACTTTCTCCAGGACTTGGCACCAAGGGGGCATGGAGGGCATCCACTGCCAGTGGCGGTGAAAGTGACCGTGGTGCTCAATTTCTCTGCCAGTGGCTCCTTTCAGAGCTCCACTGGTGACCTCGGTGGGATTTCACAATCCACCATCCACAAATGCATCCAAGACGTCACAGGTGCCATCTTCTCCATGGCACACAACTTTGTGTATTTCGCCCGGGACCAGGACAGCCAGGATGCAAGGGCCATTGGATTTGCCCTGATCTCAGGATTCCCACAGGTGCAGGGGGCGATCGACTGCACTCATGTGGCGTTCAGATCTCCATCGCTACACTCAGTAGACTTCATCAACTGCAAGGGCTTCCACTCACTGAACTTGCAGCTGGTATGTGATCACCAGAAACGCGACCTGCAGGTATGCGTGCAGTTTTCAAGTATTGTGCACGACGCCTACATCCTCAGTTGCTCACAGATCCCTGAAGTCTTCCAGGGTCCACAGAAGCTGCAGGGTTGGCTTCTCAAGAACAAGGGCTACCCGCAGAGGCCATGGCTGATGACACCCGTGCGGCAGCCTCAGACTGCAGCAGAGCGACGCTATAATGAGGCTCATGCAGCAGCTCGCAACTTGGTGGAGCAGACCATCAGGATGCTGAAAATGCGTTTCCGGTGCCTAGAGCGGTCTGGTGGATTCCTGCAATACAGTCCACAGAGGGTGTCACACATCATCATTGTCTGCTGTGCTCTTTATAAACTGGCACTGCAATAGGGAGAGGAGCTGGCTGAGGAGGAGATGGAGGAGCTGAAGGTCTCCTCGGATGAGGAGGATGCTGATGGGGATGAGAGAGAGGGGATCCTCAGTCGTGACAATGATGGGGATGAGGCTCTCACACTGTCTAGACAAGGCAGGCGAGCTCAGGAGGCCCTCATAGCTGCTAGATTTGTCAAAGATGATGACAACATGCAATGAGATGACCCCATAGATCCTCACATCGCAGCTGTGAACATTTGACTCCAGTCTGGCTTAAGGCAGCAATAATCCCCTCTGTGAGAATGCTCCTGTCATGGAGATGCAGTGGAGGCCCTAATAGTCGCTCGACCACAGGAGGATGATGACAACATGCAGTGTAGCCTCTGAGAATGTCTGACTCCTATCTGGCTGAAGGCAGCTCACTTGTGCTCCTTGATCAGGACCATCTCAAAGACACAGCCATGAGACTTTAGACGCATCTGATGCTGTGTCCACCTTCAGCACCTCAGCCCTTCAGGAGCTGTGCACAGCATCACTGGTCGCAGATGCTGGTGTGATGGGGGCCAACCCCACCTTAAATGTCCTGAGAGCACACACAAAATGCAAGAACTCCGTGGTGCCTGCCCATTACATTCTGTCAGCAATGACCAGCATCGCTAAGGTGCAGGCATCAGTAATGTTTCCAGGTAGTGTGAGGCTGGACCATCACTGTGGTCTGAAGGCTGCACAAAGAACAGGGAAGAGGCCCTGGACTGAGACACCTGCCTTTTACCTTGTGCAGAAAGGTTTCACATCTGAGTGACAAGAACACTGCTCATCAGAACAAGGAGCCACAGGCAGGGAGACGTTCTTGGGAGTTTATTGACAAGAGTGAACAGTATGTACAAGTGATCAACACAAGTGCCCAGGCTGTGCAACTACTTTTCCTTAATTGCCCTAACCCTGCTGCTACATCTTTGTGCTCCCCGGACATCCACAGAAGAGGTGAAGGCAGCCTGCTGACTGCTATGTCCTGTCTGTGATGACTTTGGCGGGCATACCCTGGAGGCCGAGACTTGGAGGGCCCCGGACTGCTTTCGGGGTCCTGCTGTGTGTCTGTGGCACTCTCCTCAGCCTGTGAGGCTGGAGCTGCTGAAGTCACAGGAAGAGAGGAGTCAGATGGGCCAGTCGCTCTCAGAGTCACCTAGGTGGATGGCCCCGGAGTATGCACCTTCTGATCCTCCTCCCTATGGGTGCCCAAGGGCCCCTGGCTGACACCATGAGGGGAAGGAGTAGATGGAGTGAGATCGAGCTGCCCAGCATCCCTCTCGCATACACACTGTCGGAGGTCAACCAAGGCATCAGCGCTAGAGTTAAGCCCGCGCAGCAGTGCAAGAGTGACATCCTGGAACAAGGACCCCATGGCAGCCGCCATCTTGCCAGTGTTGACAGCATTGCAACGCCGGTGCTATCACCTCAGCCTGAAGTCAGACGGAGTCCTCCATTGTGCCTTGCAACCTGAGGAGTGCAGCGGACATCCCTTCCTGATGTTCCAGAGGTTGCCTTTGCAGCTCCAGCAACTGTGACATGACCGAGTCCAGAGGCTCGTTATCTGACTCGGACTCAACAGGTTCCTGGCCTCAAGCAGCCCTCTGAGTGCTGGGGGCCTGGGAAGTCTCTGCTGCCGCCTGCTGTAGATTAGTCTGTGCACTGTGCTCACCAGTATGTGATCCCATGACTATGTCAGAGCTCGGTCTCACTAAGGTGTGTGTCTCTGCACTGGTGGAGCGTGTGGGTGAGCGCTGTGACGGGACTTCAGGAAGGGTGCCTTCAGATTCTTCTTCAGAGGTTTCTCTAGGGGCTTGATTGGAGGCCCTGGGTTAAAGACTCTGTCAGCTGTTTGGCAGATGTGCCTGCAAAAGCAAGGGGATAATTAGTGCAAGGCAGTGGCCTGTGAAAGAGGACACATCACTCACGGCATGGTTGTCTGATGAATGTTGCGCTGCTGGATTCTCACTGGGTAGAGTAGCACCGACCTCACTGTCAGCACAGGACCAGTCCAGATCCTCGCTGGCAAGCTGGATAGCCCTGTTTTCAATGTCCGTGAAGACCTTGATTTCGGGCATTCCGCCACTGGTTTGTGACTTCTCTATCTTGCTGTGTGCCAGTTGTCCTGCATGGATAGAGATGGAGAAAATGTTAGCAGCAGAATGCCTGCTGGGCCAGATGATAGATGTGCCTGGCCTGTGCAGATGATGAGTGGTCCCATGGACAGGCTGAGTACAATGAAGATGTGTGTGAGAGAGTGAATTGTGATGTCCCTTGAACTGGCAGTGAGTAAGATCCCTGTGGACATGTGATGGGTTTGTAAGTGTGTGAGTTGAGAGTGATGAGAAGAATGACTTACCCAGGCAGAACGGAGGAGATCACTCATCCTCTTATGGCACTGCGTGGCTGTCCTCTTCTGAAGGCTGTTGGCACTGAGCACCGCTGTCACCACCTCCCAAGCTGGATTGGTCACGTTGCTGTCCAACCTGCGGCCAGAGCAGGGGTACAGGACATCCCAGCGGACCTCCGCAGCATCCGGCAGTCGCATGAGGGACCCATCATCAAACCGGGGGAACTGCAGTCTTTTCTCATTTGCTCGCCATGTCTCGCAGGCAGCGGTGGTGAGCTGGTAGCGATGAACCGTGTGCTGGCGGCTGTCTTTTGAACATGGAGGCCGGTGTGATGCAATGGCGGGGTGATGGCGGGAGGGCAAATGAGAGCCTACCCGCCACGGAAACAGCGTGTTTCCTGGGAATGCATAAATAATGAGGTGGGTTTGGGACAATACGGCATGAGAACCCGCCATCACAGCCGGCAAGTAAAACATCATTTTACCTGCCTGGTACTACACTTAGTGAAAATCTGGGAAAATTCCGCTCATGATACCCTGACAATCTAATACAAAGTGAGTTTTCTTAACTTTTGCAGACAGTAGCTTGAGGCGTAGATGCTGAAGACTTTTCCCACTTGTTAGATCTTACCTACCTTTACACACAGCCTTCGCTCCTTTATACATGTTCTCCCCGTTCAGTGCAAATTCCCATTGTTTCACTGACTTTGGACTTTACCTTTCTGATAATAAAAATCTCTCATACCAGTAATCTTTGGGAAAAATAAACACACCGTTGCTAAACATTATCTGGCTAGGTGACACATTTCACCCCTCCTTTGAAAGCAATCTAACCTGGTTTATTTAAAAATGCAAAAGTTCCCTTGACACCTATAAGGATGTGGGGCACAAGATACACTAGGAGATAGAAAAGGCATGTAAGAAAGGCAAGGTTACAGTGATCATGGGGGATTTCAATATGCAGGTAGACTGGGAAAATCAGGTTGGTAGTGGATCCCAAGAAAAGGAATTTGTGGAATGTCTACAAGATGGCTTTTTGGAGCAGCTTGTGGTGGAGCCCACTAGGGAACAGGCAATTCTAGATTTAGTGATGTGTACTGAGGCAGATTTGATAAGGGAGCTTAAGGTGAAGGAACCCTTAGGAGGAAGTGACCATAACATGATAGAATTTACCCTGCAATTTGAGAGGAAAAAGCTGGAATCAGATGTAACAGTATTACAGTTGAATAAAGGCAACTACAGAGGCATGAGGGAGGAGCTGGCCAGAATTGACTGGGAGATGAGCCTAGCAGGAAAGACAGCGGAACAGCAATGGCAGGAGTTTCTGGGAGTAATTTGGGAGACACAGCAAAAATTCATCCCTGGGAAGAAGAAGCATACTAAAGAGAGGACGAGGCAACCATGGCTGACAAGGGAAGTCAGGGACAGCATAAAAGCTAAAGAGAAAGCATACAATGCGGCGAAGAGTAGTGGGAAGCCTACAAAAACCAACAGAGGATAACTAAAAAAGAAATAAGGAGGGAGAAGATTAAAAATGAAGGTAAACTAGCCAGTAATATAAAAGAAGATTGCAAGAGTTTTTTTAGACATATAAAGGGTAAGAGAGAGGCAAAAGTGGACATTGGGCCGCTGGAAAATGACGCTGGAGAAGTAGTAGTGGGGAACAATTTGGAGGAACTGAATAGGTACTTTGCGTCAGTCTTCACAGTGGAAGACACGAGTAACATCCCCAAAGTTCAAGAGAGTTGGGGGGGCAGAGGTGAGTGGCCAATACCAAGGAGAAGGTGCTAGGAAAACTGAAAGGTCTGAAGGTGGATAAATCACCTGGACCAGATGGATTACACCCCAGAGTTCTGAAGGAGATAGCTGAAGAGATAGTGGAGGCGTTAGTGGTGATCTTTCAGGAATCACTGGAGTCAGGGAGGGTCCCAGAGGACTGGAAAATCGCCAGTGTAACCCCCCTGTTTAAGAAGGGAGTGAGGCAAAAGACTGGAAATTACAGGCCGATTAGCCTGACCTCGGTCGTTGGTAAGATTTTAGAGTCCATTATTAAGGATAAGATTTCAGGATACTTGGAAGTGCATGGCAAAATAGGGCAAAGTCAGCATGGTTTCATCAAGGGGAGGTCATGCCTGACAAATCTGTTAGAATTCTTTGAGGAGGTAATGAGCCGGTTAGACAAAGGAGAGCCAATGGATGTTATCTACTTGGACTTCCAGAAGGCCTTTGACAAGGTGCCGCACAGGAGGCTGCTCAGTAAGATAAGAGCCCATAGTGTTAGAGGCAAGGTACTAGCATGGATAGAAGATTGGCTGTCTAGCAGGAGGCAGAGAGTGGGGATAAGGGGGTCCTTCTCAGGATGGCGGCCGGTGACTAGTGGAGTTCCACAGGGGTCAGCGTTGGGACCACAACTTTTCACTTTATACATTAATGATCTAGATGAAGAAACTGAGGGCATTCTGGCTAAGTTTGCAGATGATACAAAGATAGGTGGAGGGACAGGTAGTATTGGGGAGGCAAGGAGGCTGCAGAAGGATTTAGACAGTTTAGGAGAATGGGCAAAGAAGTGGCAGATGGAATACAACGTGGGGAAGTGTGAGGTCATGCACTTTGGTAGGAAGAATAGAGGCATAGACTATTTTCTAAATGGGGAGAGAATTCAGAATTCTGAAGTGCAAAGGGACTTGGGAGTCCTAGTCCAGGATTCTCTGAAGTTTAACTTGCAGGTTGAGTCGGTAGTTAGAAAGGCAAATGCAATGTTGCCATTTATTTCGAGAGGACTAGAATTTAAAAGCAGGGATGTGCTGCTGAGGCTTTATAAGGCTCTGGTCAGACCACATTTAGAATATTGTGAGCAATTTTGGGCCCCGTATCTCAGGAAGGATGTTCTGGCCCTGGAGAGGGTCCAGAGGAGGTTCACGAGAACGATCCCAGGAATGAAAAGTTTAACATATGAGGAACGTTTGAGGACTCTAGGTCTATACTCGATGGAGTTTAGAAGGATGAGGGGGGATCTGATTGAAACTTACAGAATACTGAAAGGCCTGGATAGAATGGACGTGGGGAAGATGGTTCCATTAGTCGGAGAGACTAGGACCCGAGGCACAGCCTCAGAATAAAGGGAATACCTTTTAGAACAGAGATGAGGAGAAACTTCTTTTGCCAGAGAGTGGTGAATGTATGGAATTCATTGCCACAGAAGGCTGTGGAGGCCAGGTCACTGAGTGCATTTAAGACGGAGATAGATAGGTTCTTGATTGGTAAGGGGATCAATGGTTACGGGGAGAAGGCGGGAGAATGGGGTTGCGAAACTTATCAGCCATGATTGAATGGCGGAGCAGATTCGATGGGCCGAATGGCCCAATTTCTGCTCCTATGTCTTATGGTCTTATGGTCTATGTTTGCCTACTTAACATTTCAAACCTAGCTCATCTTCTACCACATCAAAGCCTTCAGACCAGCTGCCTTTAATCCAATTAAGTCACGCAACATGCACATGCACACAAACACACAAACATGCATGCACACACATACATACACACACACCACTATTATACAATAAGTTCCAATAACAATATGAGAATTATTATATCTTCCTGACCCAGCCAGCAGAGTCCACAACCCAGGGCCTCGAAACAATCCCCGAAGAAACTCCTGAAAAGGGATCTGGGGGCACCCTCCTCGAAGTCCTGTCACAGTACTCACCCACAATCTCCACCAGCGCAGAGGCATGCACCTTGGTTGGACCTAGCTATACAGTAGCCTTGGGATTACAATATGGTGAGCACATCCCACTGTCTGATCCATAGCAGGCGGCGGCAGGAACTTCCCAGGTACCCGACACTCGGAGGACTGCTGGAGGCCAGAAATTTGCTGAGTCCAAGTCAGGTGACGAGCCTCTGGACTCGGTCATGTCACAGGTGCTGGAGCTGCAAAGGCAAGCTCGGGAACATCAGGAAGGGATGTCCGCTGCACTCCTCAGTTTGCAAGGCACGATGAAGGAGTCCGTCCATCTTTAGGCTGAGGTGATAGCACCAGCTTGCCAATGCACCAAGATCAACACTGGCAGGGTGGCAGCTGCCATGGGGACCTTGGTCCAGGATGTCATTCCTGCACTGCTGCGTGGAGTCAACTCCATCACTGATGCTATAGTTGGTCTCCAACAGTATGTACATGAGATGATGCGGCGCAGCTCGACCTCACCCCAGCTACCTCTTCTCTTCAAGGAGTCAGCCAGGGGCCTTTGGGCCCCAATAGGGTGGAGCTTCAGTCGTTGTATTCCCAGGGGCCACCCACCCAGGTGACTCTGGGAGTGTCCGGCCCATCCAAATTTCCGTCTTCCCACGACCTCAGCAGCTCCAGCTCCACAGGCCAAGAACGGTGCCACTGGCACACAGCAGGGCCCTGAAAGCAGGCCGGGCCCTCCAAAACTCGGCCCTCCAAAGGATGCCTGCCAAGGTCATCACAGGGTGTAGGAGTCAGCAGGCTGCCTCCACCTCTGCTGTGGATGTCCAGGTGGTGACAGGGTTAGGACAGTTAAGAAAATGTGGCTGCACAATCTGGCCATGGGTGTTAATCACTTGTACGTAATGTTCACTATTGTTGATAAACCCCCAAGAGCATCTCCTTGTCTATGGCTCCTTGTTCAGATGAGCAGTGTTCGTGTCACTCAGGTGTGAAACCTTTCTGCACACGATAAAGGCAGGTGTGTCTCAGTCCAGGGCTTCTTCCCTGTGCTCTGTGCAGCCTTCGCACCAAAGTGATGGTCCAGCCTCACACTCCCTGGAAACATTTCTGATGCCTGCACCTTGATGGTGCTTGTCATTGTTGCCAGAATGTTGCGGGCAGGCGTCACAGAGTTCTGTCACTCTCTGTGAGGCTCTCAGCACCTATAAGGTGGGGCTGGCCCCCATCTCTTCAGCATCTGTGACCAGTGATAATGTGGTCCTGAAGGGGTCAGGTGCTGAAGGCAGACAAAGGATCAGATGCTTTTAAAGTTCCATGGTTGCATCTCTGATATGACCCTGCTCAGAGTGTAAGCGAGCTGCCCTCGGCCAGACAGGAGTCAAACATTCTCAGAGGTTACATGAAGATTAATGGAGTGTCCTTACTGCATGTCATCATTATCCTCCTGCATTCGAGCAATTATTAGGGCTTCCACTGCGTCTCCATAACAGGAGCATTATCACAGATGGTTTGTGCGCTGCCATAAGCCAGACTGGACTCAAACGTTCATTGATGCAATGAGAGAATCTATGGTATCTCCTCACTGCATGTTATTATCATCCTCCACAAAGCTAGCAGCTATTTGGGCCTCCTGAGCATGCCTGCCTTGTCCGACCAGTGTGAGGGCCTCATCCCCATCATCATCGCTTTCGAAGGCCTCCTCACCCTCATCCCAGTCAATGTCCTCCTCATTGGAGGAGACATCCAGCTCCTCCATCTCCTCTTCAGCCAGCTCCTCTCCCCGTTGCAGTGCCAGGTTGTAAAGGGCTCAGCAAATGACAACGATGTATGACACCCTCTGTGGACTATATTGCAGAGCTCCACCAGACTGGTCCAGGAGCCACAACCTCATTTTCAGCATCCCGATGGTTTGCTCCACCAGTTTATGAGTTGCAGCATGAGTCTCGTTATACCTTCTCTCTGCTGCAGTCTGAGGCCCGCTGAACGGGTTTCATCAACCACGTCCTCTGCGGGTAGCCCTTGTCCCCGAGGAGCCAACCTTGCAGCTTCTGTGAACCCTGGAAGACTCCTGGAATCTGTGACTGACTGAGAATGTATGAGTTGTGCACATTCCTTGGACATGCCCAGTCTTCGGTGACACTGGTTCTCGGTCATCGGCAGGGATGAAAGGTGGCATCTATAGACCCTGGGCCTAGCTAGGCTCCGACCAGCATTGTCTTGCTGTGGCTCTTGGGCAGTGTGTGCAGGGCGCCAGCCACCCCTTCTTCTGGAGCGTGCTGCTCCCTCTGCGCAGCCAGGCACCTCGGTTGCACTCTTCTCAGACATCTCTGCTCTCTGTAAGCCATGAGGCATATAGCTAGGTCACCAGGCTCCATGATCCTGATGTACTCTTCCTGCAGGTTGAAAGATAGAGATGCATGGGTGTACCAAGAACCTCTCTTGGTTAAATCTGAAAACCCTTTATCGCATCCTGGAGAGTGTTGGCTACCATTTGGATGGCCAGAGATTAATGCGCTGCATAGCTGCCCAAAACCCCACCCACCTCTGCACCACTCCACCTGACCGATTAGCAGCAGCTTTGCCCATTGAACTGCATGCTGTGCTTTCAGCTCAGGTGCAGGAATTCTCCTAACTTGCACTGCAAGGCTGCACTGTTAGCTTAAACCATGGGAGAGACTGGTCCAAAGCGGTGTGATGACATTGCAAGGGGCTGTGAGTGCCTCCATCAGTGGCTGCGCCATGGCCAGCTTTCGCAAAGAGATTGTACAACGTGCTCAGTCGTCTAACTCTTCTGCAGTCCACTAAAATGCTCATTACTTTGCAGTCTGTGCCTGAGGGGTGAAAAGCTCTGGAGCATTTGGTGGCACTTTGATGCCTCTGCGCTGCTTGAGTGGGCAGAGAAGCTAGAGGTCTGACTCTAATCATATCAATGTGGCTGTGCCTGAACTACCTCAGCTGCAGAGGAATGGTCACTTTCTACAGGTTTCCCTAATGCGTGGCCACTTCCCTTGCCCTCCTCCCACCCTGCACATGCTTGTGCACTACCTTCAACCGCAGGGCAGCCCTTACTGCACCCCCCACCCCCCCACCCCGATATCGCCTCAACCGCAGGGCAGCCCTTGCATCTCCCCCACTCCGCAAAGCACCTCAACCTGGAAGTCCAACAGGCGACCCAGGCGAGTGTTTTGCAACATTACTGTGCACTCACGTCCAAGTTCCCTTCAAAGTGCATCTCGTCAAGTGCACGCTTTTTACATGCTGTTGTGAAACATGTCGACGTGTAATCACGCCGATGTGGGCGGACAATACTGCGATGGGAGGACATTTCCGGTGGGCTGGCTTTATAATGATAATCTGATGTATTGCAGTGAGGTTCCTGACATCCAATAGCAGGAATCGCAGCCTACCATCAGCGGGCGGAGCAGATGATCACAAACTGGTTTTACAACATCGTGAAACTGATTTTTGGCCTTCTTGCCTAATTGTCCGCTCATACCACCAAACACGCCCAAAGCTTGTGGGCATAGAAAATTCCGGCCTATGTGTTTTTCAGTCAGATACCTGACAAAGCTAACAATAGCCACCGTCTGGTACCTCGTCTCGTAAATACTGTATAAGCAAATATGCAAGTATTTAATTCTACAAGTATCAGGACAAGCTTAAAGAATCATCAAAGCTGAGGCAGCAAGTTAATCAAGCTGTCCAATTTGTAGAGTCCTACACAGTCAATATTCTGAATTAATTTGAGAGCTTGCTGCACTAGTCATACAGCTGCATTAATCTATTTCTGACATTTCACTGGATTTCATCTGAGTCAGCAGGACTCTTTCCAAGCCCACACAATGACAGATGAGAATTGGCATTTCTCAGTTTACATCGTGATCCTTTAACCAGATTATTGTTTTCAGTATATTGGAATCTCTACATTCAGGAATACTAATTGATGGTGCTTCTTAATTGTGGTAAGGATGAGAGTTCAACCAAATTCAATAGCTTTGGAGTGTAATTTCTCTCTGCACAAGGAACAACACAAGATAGATATGCATTAATATCTAGCATTTTTTTGTATGCTGTTTGTAATGGTACATCACATTTTTTTGCCTGTATTAAGTTGGCTTTAAAACATGTTAGTAATAGGTATGTCTCTTTAAATTAAAATTAAAAGTCAAATTAAAATTTGCTCATGTTGTTTCCTGCCCAAAGCATTTAAATTTTGTCTGCTACATAGGAGGCATTAAGATGCCAAGATAGTTGGCATGGGGCAAAGCAGCCCACAAGGAACAACACAACAGCAGCACAGAAAGCAACATGGGTACATCAGCAAATCTCATTATGATGAATGTGTTGGTCTTTAGAGAAGCAACAGAGTAGGGACAGAGAGGTTTGATGGTATAATAAGGAGGATCTGCTACTAACCAAGGCGACATGACTATCACAAATGGTTGATTTACCTTGCCCTCAAGACAGTTGTGTGAGAAGGCTTCAGTCAAGGATCGACACCTGTACTACATGGCTGATAGTGGTAAAAGTAATAATGGCACTCAATTCTTTGTACCACGGATCCTTTCCAAGCAAATGCAGCAGGTCTGACAAGGATCAATGCATTTGTTGTTCATTGTGCGGTCAGGAGAATTTCATCCCAAGTTGGTCAGTAGAGATCAGAATGTGATGGTGAACAGGAAAAAAACTCTGTCTGGGTTTAACAGATGTAGTTTTATGAGGATCTGATCTTATTACTTTGTATTAAATTATTTAGAAGACAGTACTTTTAAATTTGATGAATGCATCAAGTTAAATGATGAGTATGATGAAGATTGATAGCATTCAAACATATCTTACCAATTAAGTAGACGGTTCAACAATGCCTGATGGTCTTATATAGATCAGCCAACATGATGCACCTCTGAATGGAAAACATGGAATATATTTTCATATTAATGGAATCTCATGTGGAGGTAGAAAAAGAAAATACAGCTGTATTTACTAAGCACACAAACCATTCACTGAAAATATCCAGACAATGTGATGCTGTTAGCAACGGGGCTGATCAAACACTCAGATGTAATTTGATTATAGGTCAAACAAGTTATTCTAATATAGTACAGATGAAGCTATATCTAGAATATTAAGTGCACTTTTAAGCATCTTACCTTCAAAAATTCAATAAAAGACAAGGATTAGTCAGGAGTGACAAGAATAATTTTGGGACTACATAATGTCTAGAAACTGGAGAAAAGTAGACCAAGTGGGTCTACTTGGGTAAGTTTTCTTTTTTGCCTCTAGGAGTTTTAATTTTCCTGTAATTAATGTTTTTCCCTGTGAAATCTTAGCCATTTTCTGGTGGCAGTAACCTGTCAGTATTTTCTCCCTAAAGATGTTCATGGTGAAAATCCAGCCAAATCTGACTTAATTCTGATGTTGATGGTTTTAGACTTTGGAAGTGCTTAATATATGAGCCACTCAATGACATTAACCCAGTTGCTGGACCTCCTATGTTTTTGCTGCATGCAAGAAATGTTTGTTTCACAGGCAGGGCATTGTTTAATTTTTTTGTAGATGCAATGTGGAAATAAGGGGGACTCTTTTTATGGCAACATGGTTGCCACCTCCAGGATAATCTTCCAAGACTCCTAGTATAGATTTGATGACAGGGTGGCTCTGTCCTCCTGACTTTCCATCAACCTGAATGAAGTCAGGAATCATTCAATGATTTGTGCAAAAATGCAGGTGAGACATGATTAGTACAAAATTGCGATGGCAACTTTCTTGAAATGTAAGTATTCTGATCTGGTCATGAGATAATTTGAAAAAGCTATGACATTTGATATGACTATGCACACAGGCCTGGAGCATCTACATGATTTTCAGATATCCACCTAACCTGGCTAGAATCAAATAAAATAGTGCTAAAGATTGTGCAAGTTTAATCATAACTGAATTACACCCATGAGTATCCATGATTGGTCAAAAAGTTCATTTGTCTGAAACAGTCTCCACCACAAATCCGGTCATGACCCAGGTTAGAATGACAACTTTCCACCAGTTGTTCCCATTTGGGGTGTCAATGCAGTGCGCTCAGAATGTCGGGCACACGGGCAGAGTGTTGATCAGTTTGACCTAACCTACAGTGAGCAAAGGTCAATTCAAGCCTGACCTGGGTCTGTTTCTCCTGCTTTTGCTAAAATTACTTGATATACATTATTTTAAATTCAGTCAACTAATATGGCCTCCAGATGTCGAAAACTTGTGACCAATATTCAGTTGTAGCCAAAAAGGTATGTCCTGCTGTATTGCAGTGATTACCCATCAGCTGTAAATTATAAGCGATTTAACTTGAGCCTCACTTGAAGGGAATTTTTCTTTCCAGGCCTGCTATATGAACAGACACTAGATATTTGAGCCCTCACTCGCCTTGATACAGTCACAAATTGGATTATGTTTGATTTCGCTGATGCATGTGAGATTTTATCTGAGGCTTATGCTAATTAGGTTGTGTAGAAACTTCAGTGTAACTTTCCCCTCGGCAGCACTAGCACATTATCCAGCGCATTGTGGGGGCATTTTGTCGATTGCACCTGAAGCGGAATCACCAGACCACGTACTGTAAATAAAGAAAAGCTCCAACATGGGAAAACGCAATTTCCGATGCCAATATCCTTAAAGATTTGTATGGAAATCATAGACTGTCCAGGTCCTAATTTCATTTAACTCCAGATTGAGCTGGTTAAAAGGCATTCCAAGTAGTGCAGGAAGTGAAGTCTGTCTATGTAGTGGCTGGTGTAAATAAAACACAAAACCATGGCATATGTATTAAGTACAAAGCACCATTCTGCTCCAGGATTGTATTATGTTCTTCATGGTCATGGCTCATCTGCATAACTTACTTAAAATCCTATAACACTTCAAACCACATGTTTGCAATAAAAGAGTTTATGCAGCTCTTCATCAGTTTTGTACAGCTTGATAAACCAGAGAACCTAAATGATTCAATCTTTCGCAATATGAGTAGCTGTGATCATTAATAACGATGACATGCCAGACAAATCAGAAGTGCATTTCTGTGTATTTTCATTATATTAACAGAATTTATTGCTTGATCTTTCAGCTACTGAGAGCTCCTGTAACATTTAGGCTGCAAAATGCAAAATCAGATTACAATATTTTTTTGGCAAGAGATGAACAACCATAATGCATTTCCATTTCCCTCGTTCTATTAACAAGTTTTCAATAAAACCTACAGGATTATTTTAATCCTTGAAATTTGTTAGGAAGCCATTCTTACTTTGAAATGGTATTTAACTTTTTAGCTGGCCCCTCAGCCTAAAAATTCAACCCTGTTTTTTGGATGCTAAATGCCCTCCTGAGCCTCAAATATAGTGGGCAGGAAGTGCAAGATCTTAATGAAGCAGATATGCACTGCCTGCCATTGGTAAAAACCAAAAATTCAGCTTGCAGTGCCGATATGCCTGATACCGGTGTTAGCGGCTTTACATATTCAATATTGGACGTGCTTTACATATTCAATAATGCACATATTTCCTTTATTACCAGGAAGTAAGTAATGTACTTTTAAACTTTTTTTTTTGGTCTGCTGCTAATGTGTTTTCTTAGCATTTTAAGGAACCTATGTTATTGGATAAAATAGAACATTTGGGCTCATCGTTAAACTCCAGCTCACATCTGAGTGCAGTGAAAAGTGAATCTTCAGGATTCCTTTTGTTACCGATATATGTTGTTTCTAAACTAAAATTTTACCCATGCTTCTATGTATTGGTATTTATTCTTGTGGGTGCAAAGTGGAGTTATATTCATGGTGCTAACAAATGCTGTAATTGGACAACGTGCTTACACTTAATATTAACATTTAAGTCACATTTTTAGTTTGTGTACTTCAGGAAAGCTAAATTTGCCCACCCACCCCCCAACCCTCCCATTGGCCTCCTTCACCTTCCCCAAGACTTACCTGAGGATTGCTATCAACAAGGAAAATAGCCCAAAAGAATCCTCTGGATATGAGTGAACAACCTCCAGAGGCATCCATGTTCATTCATGTCTATATTCATAGTGGAAACAGCCTATGTAAATCTTCATGATGTAATTATACTCTCCCACCAGCAGTGGAATTGTAGCACCTTAGTTTTGCATCTCCTCTGATCTGCCTATGTCAAATAAAAACTCCTCATCCCATCTCCAACCAACTCGACTTCTTTTCCCTCTAAATTGCCTCAAAGTTACATTTTCATCTTTGTGTGTTAAAATCCAGTACCCTGCCAATAGTATTACATTACACCTCAGGCCACACTCACCTATCACACCTGTCCTGGCTGATTTTCATTCACTATCAGTTCCTAACATTTCCAATTTTAATTTCTCATTTTGTGTTTAAATTGCTTCCTTGCTTTGTTCCTCCCTATTTCTACAACTCCCTGCTCCTAAACCCTCTGCTGTTTTAGCCCTGCCCATGTGGATCTCCACGTTCCTTCACCCTACCATTAACGGTTGTGCCTTTGGCCGCTATGATCCCATACTCTTGAATTCTGTCTGCTTCACCACCATCACTTTTTCTTCTTTGTTCTTTACGCCCAATTGTCCTTCTCTACTTCTTAACTACATCACAGTTTGAATTTTCATGGAGCTGGGCTGATTCCGGAAGCCTTTAAAAATGGCGGACAGGACCCAGATGAAGAAGTCCCACCCCATTTCCAACAGATCCAATTTTTGCTGGTGGGGAAGGGCCGGTATGTAAATCACACAAACAAGAATCCCAAATTCAGCAAGGCCATTTGAAATTAGTGCTGAATTCAAACAGACCAAATTATGGCTATTCCAAGGACCTGCACTATGGCAGTCATGAATTGATGAAGGAGACATAAGCGCTTTTGAAGGGCAAAGAGTAGGTCTGTTTAAGTATAATGATCTGAAGTTATTTAAATCATCAGTCCTTTAAACATGAAAAAGACAGGCTATAGCTGTCAATTGGAGTAAAAGAAGATGCTCTTGGAGTGCATTGATTGATAGGCCATTTAATGCAGCTTTGAGAAAAACCATTACCATCTGTTCCTGCAGTTTCAATAGACTTCATTACTGACATTCCCCAAAGGCTGTTATTGCAGCCGAACCCATTATGAATGCATGACTGAGTTTTAAAAGCTCAAAAACCACTTAACTCTGCCCCCCCCCGCCAACTAAGATCACATTTTGATTGGCAGTTTTAAGAGGCTATTAAAGGATTAGCTGTCTTTCATGTGGTTACTGATTAGAAGTTTTTGTTTTTATAATGGATTGACCACTTGAGGGGATTTAAGATCTTTAAATGGGCTGAAGTCTCAGAGCACAGTGTGGGTGGGGGGTTGCCTCCAGTGGGCACAGGGCACAGGTACTCCCCACTGCTTTGCCTGACCTCAGCTCGCACAGCTGAAGCTGCAGAACTTACCCGCTTTGCATGGGCCTCCTGCTGTAAATAAATTAGCGGTGGGATGGGATGAGGCACTTAAATGGCTATTAATTGACCATTTAAGGGCCCCAATAGGCCAAAGGAAGGCAGGCCATCAGATGCCTCCACCATCCCCTGTAAAATGGGAGACAGATTGGTATTAGGTTGGTAGGTGGCAGGCAGGACACGTTGCATTTTCCAACACTCTCACCTTCAGAACCACTGGCAGAGGATCCTAAAATTCTGCCCCTTAAGTATTTTTGTGATGGCTAAAGCTAAATGTTCCTTTAAATGAAGATTCGTAGGAAAGTAGGATCCCGAGAAACTGCTTGATAAAAGTGGATGGAGCATTACAGACTAGCCAACTGCTTGGGAAAGAGGTATTGCCCTAACTGGGTTCCAAGTTAGTTCAAAATTAGTGAAGAACTTATATACTGAGGCAAAGAAGACATTGAGGAAACCATTGATTGAAATAACTATTCAGTCAAATATTTAGGTGCAGTTTGCAGGCGACATCATAAAATTTTACAACAAAGAGTGATTTATTATACACGTATTGGCTGTCTAAAAGAACGATCCACTTTGTCCTATTCCCTTCCCGTCCTCAATAAAATGAAACTTTCATTTATAAAGCACCTTCACAACCTCAGGACATCCCAAAGCATTTTACAGCCAAAGAAGTGTCACTATATAAGAAATATTTTTTTCCAATTATTTATGCATTTGCCTACTAGCAATCCTCCAGTTTCTTATGTAAAGGTTTTCCCTGTTCAGCTAGTGGTGGTGGCATAGTGGTATTATCACTGACTAGTATTCCAGAGACCTGGGGTAATGCTCTGGGCACCTGGGTTCAAATCCCACCACAGCTAATGGTGAAATTTGAATTCAATAAAAATCTTTAATTAGGAGATGATGACGATGAGACCATTGCTGAATGGTATCCTTACCTGATCTGGCCTATATGTAACTTCAGACCCACAGCAACATAGTTGACTTTTAAATGCCCTCTGAACAAGGGCAATCAGGAATGGATAATAAATGCTGGCCTAGCTAGTAACGCCCACATCCAATGAATATAAAAATAACAGACTATTCTCTCTGCTTTTGTATTCTTAACTCCTATTCATAAATTCATAAGGATGCCAAGTGTCCACCCAAATTTAAAGATTTGTGTATCTAAACCCCAAAGTATCTCTTGCCTCTCCTTTTCATGTTTTCAGTGTATTCCTTATTATTTTTCCCCTAAGTTTAATCATCTCATTTTCTTTTCCATTCACTTTCACCCAACGTTTTTTTGTTCAGTCTACTCACCTGTTTATGCACCTGGATTCAGTTACATGTCTCTCAGTTTTGTTTAGTCTGCAAGCTTTTATATTGTGCCCCCTGTACCCAAGCTCAGAGAAAAGGAATGATCCTACACTGACCCTAAGGGATACTTGTGCTCATATCCCTCCAATTTGAAAAACGTCTGTTAACCCTCATTTGTCTTCTGAACTTCATCCAACTTCCAACCCATGCTACTATATGTCCTTAAAGGTACTGTAGCCTAATAGCTATAGTATGGAATAGAAACCAGATCCTGTCATAGCAAATTATGAAATTAAATTCAATAAATCTAGTAATTTGTCAGCCAGAACCAAGAAAAATGCTCATAAACTCCATTCTGTTCATGAATGGATTGAATATTATAGGTCCGTTTATTAAAAATCTGCAAAATGAAAGCAAAACATGCATAGGCAACGTACACAGCTAAACTGTACAGACTTGATAATTTCAGGATTACTACCTGAGCCACGGGCAAACTGGCATAGGGTAAATAAAGTCAAGGAGTTAAATGCGTGACTCAAAGATTGGCGCAGGAGGAATGGGTTTCAGTTCATGGGGCACTGGCACCAGTACTGGTATAGGAGGGTGCAGTTCTGGTGGGATGGGCTTCATTTGAACCATACTGGGATTAGTGTCCTGGCAAATTGAATAACTAGGACTGTAGAGAGGACTTTAAACTCAGTAGAGTGGGGGAGGGTTCTGGAGAGGGGATACGTAGGCTTACAAAGCAAAAGGATATGGCATCATTGTGGGGCAGCTACTTAGGTATTGATACCCTGAGTGTGACAGGAAGGGACAGAGTGTACAAACATAAAAAAAACCAGCAACAAATGGGGTTAAAGGGGGAAAAAATGGTAAAAAGGCAAAATTAGTGGCTCTTTACTTAAATGCACGTAGTACTCAGAACAAAATAAATGAATTAACGGCACAAATAGAGATTAATGGGGGGTATGATCTTATAGCTATTACGGAGACATGGTTACAAGGAGATCAAAGCTGGGAGCTAAATATCCAGGGGTATTTGACTTTTCAAAAGGACAGGCAGGAAGGAAAAGGTGGTGGTCTAGCTTTCTTAATACGACATGGAATAAGTACGATAGCAAGAAATGATCTTGGATTGAAAGGTGTGGAATCCTTATGGGTGGAGGTAAGAAATAACAAGGGGAAGAGGACACTGGTGGGAGTAGTCGATAGGCCCCCCTAACAGTGGCTATACTGTAGAACAGAGGATAAATCAGGAGATAATGAGGGCATGTAAAAAAGGCAGTTCATTAATCATGGGTGAATTTAATCTTCATGTAGATTGGGAAAATCAAATTGGCAGAGTTAGCCACAAGCAAGAATTCATAGATTTTTTTTTTGTTTTTATTTCACAGGACGTGGGCTTCACTGGCTGGGCCAGCATTTATTGCCCATCCCTAGTTGCTCTTGAGAAGGTGGTGGTGAGCAGCCTTCTTGAACTACTGCAGTCCATGTGGTGTGGGTACACCCACAGTGCTGTTAGCAAGGGAGTTCCAGGATTTTGACCCAGCGACAGTGAAGGAACGGCAATATATTTCCAAGTCAGGATGGTGAGTTACTTGGAGAGGAAATTCCAGGGGGTGGTGTTCCCCTCTATCTGCTACCTTTGTCCTTCTAGGTGGTAGTGGTCGTGGGTTTGGAAGGTGCTATCGAGGGAGCCTTGGTGAATTCTTGCAGTGCATCTTGTAGATGGTACACACTGCTGCTGCTGTGCATCAGTGGTGGAGGGAGTGAATGTTTGTGGATGTGGTTTAATCAAGCGAGCTGCTTTGTCCTGGATGGTGTCAAGCTTCGTGAGTGTTTTGGGAGCTGCACTCATCCAGGCAAGTGGAGAGTATTCCATCACACTCCTGACTTGTGCCTTGTAGATGGTGGACAGGCTTTGGGGAGTCAGGAGGTGAGTTACTTGTCACACCACTCCTAGCTTCTGACCTGCTGTTGTAGCCACAGTATGTATATGACTAGTCCAGTTCAGTGTCTGGTCAATGGTAATCCCCAGGATGTTCATGGGAGATTCAATGATGGTAATGTCATTGAACATCAAGGGGCGATGGTTGGATTCTTTGTTGTTGGAGATGGTCATTGCCTGACACTCATGTGGTGTGAATGTTATTTGCCACTTGTCAGCCCAAGCTTGGATATTGTCCAGGTCTTGCTGTATTTTGACATGGACTGCTTCAGTATCTGAGGAGTCACGAATGGTGCTGAACATTGTGTAATCATCAGCGAACATCCCCGCTTCTGACCTTATGATGGAATGAAGGTCATTGATGAAACAGCTGAAGATGTTTGGGCTGAGAGCACTACCGTGAGGAACTCCTGCAGTGATGTCCTGAAGCTGAGATGACTGACCTGATGACTGAAGGAGAGAATCTATCTCCACTTGGAGAGGCAACGTTTGATCAGGGATAGTCAGCATGGCTTTGACAAAGAGAGGTCACGCCTAACAAATTTGATTGAATTTTTTGAGGAGGTGACCAGGTGTGCAGATGAGGGTAGTGTAGTTGATGTAGTTTATATGGATTTCAGCAAAGCCTTTGACAAGGTCCCACATGGGAGACTTATAAAGAAGGCAAATGCACATGGGATACAGGGTAATTTGATAAGGTGGATTCAAAATTGGCTTAGTTGTAGGGGAGAGAGGGTAATTTAGTGACTGGAAGCCAGTGTCCAGTGGCGTACCACAGGGATCTATGCTGGGTCCCCTATTATTTGTAATTTATATAAACGACATAGATGACTATGTGGGGGGTAGGATTAGTAAGTTTGCGGATGACACAAATTGGCCGGGTGGTTAACAGTGAGGTTGAGTGTCGGGCTACAGGAAGATATAGACGGGATGGTCAAATGGGCAGATAAGTGGCAGATGGAATTTAACCCTGAAAAGTGTGAGCTGATACACTTTGGAAGGAGTAATTTGACAAGGAAGTATTCAATGAACGGTATGTCACTGGGAAGTTCTGAGGAACAAAGGGACCTTGGCGTGTGTGTCCATAGATCTCTGAAGGCGGAGGGGCATGTTAGTGGGGTGGTGAAAAAGGCATATGGGACACTTGCCTTTATCAATCGAGGCATAGATTACAAAAGTAGGGAGGTCATGTTGGAGTTGTATAGAACCTTGGTGAGGCCACAGCTGGAGTACTGTGTGCAGTTCTGGTCACCACATTATAGGAAGGATGTGATTGCACTGGAGGGGGTGCAGAGGAGATTCATCAGGATGTTGCCTGGGATGAAACATTTAAGTTATGAAGAGAGGTTGGATAGACTTGGGTTGTTTTCGTTGGAGCAGAGAAGACTGAGGGACGACCTGATCGAGGTGTACAAGATTATGAGGGGCATGGACAGGGTGGATAGGGAGCAGATGTTCCCCTTAGTTGAAGGGTCAGTCACGAGGGGACATAAGTTCAAGGTGAGGGGCAGGAGGTTTAGGGGGGATGTGAGGAAAAACTTTTTTACCCAAAGGGTGGTTACGGTGTGGAATGCGCTGCCTGGGAGGGTGGTGGAGGTGGGTTGCCTCACATCCTTTAAAAAGTACCTGGATGAGCACTTGGCATGTCATAACATTCAAGGCTATTGGCCAAGTGCTGGTAAATGGGATTAGGTAGGTAGGTCAGGTGTTTCTCACGTGTCGGTGCAGACTCGATGGGCTGAAGGGCCTCTTCTGCACTGTGTGATTCTGTGACCTCCAGCAACCACAACCATCTTCCTTTGTGCTAGGTATGTCTCCGACCAGTGGAGGGTTTTCTCCCAGATTCCCATTGACTCCAGTTTTGCTAGGGCTCCTTGATGCCACACTCTGTCAACTGCTGCCTTGATGTCAAAGGCAGTCACTCTCACCTCACCTCACCTCGGAAGTTCAACTCTTTTGTCCATGATTGAACCAGGCTGTAATGAGGTCAGGAGCTGAGTAACCCTGGCGGCACTTAAACTGGGCACCAATGCCACGTTATTGCTAAGCAAGTGCCGCTTGATAGCACTGTTGATGACCCCTTCTATTAGTTTACTGCTGATGGAGAGTAGACTGATGGGGCGGTAATTGGCCAGGTTGGATTTGTCCTGCTTTTTGTGTACAGGACATACCTGGGCAATTTTCCACATAGCTAGGTAGATGCCATTGTTGTAGCTGTACTGGAACAGCTTGGCTAGGGGCACGGCAAGTTCTGGAGCACAAGTCTTCAGTACTATTGCCGGAATATTGTCAGGGCCCATAGCCTTTGCAATATCCAGTGTCATCAGCCATTTCTTGATATCACATGGAGTGAATCGAATTGGCTAAAGACTGGCACCTGTGATGCTGGGGACCTCTGGAGGAGGCCGAGATGGATTATACATTCGGCACTTCTGGCTGAAGATTGTTGCGAATGCTTCAGCCTTATCTTTTGATAAGGTTGACACCTCGTTAATGGGAATGCCTGGTGCTGCTTCTGGTATGCCCTCCTGCACTCTTCATTGAACCAGGGTTGATCCCCTAGCTTGATGGTGATGGTAGAACGGGGGATATGCTGGGCCATGAGGTTACAGGTTGCATTTGAGTACAATTCTGCTGATGGCCCACAGCGCCTCATGGATGCCCAGTCTTGAGTTGCTAGGTCCGTTCAAAATTTATCCCATTTAGCACGTAGGTAGTGCCGCAGAACATGATGGAGGGTATCCTCAGTGTGAAGGTGGGACGTTGTCTCCGCAATGACTACGCATTGTCACTCCCACCAATGTTGTCATGGACAGATGCTTCTGCGTCAGGCAGGTTGGTGAGGATGAAGTAAGGTATGTTTTTGCTTCTTGTTGGTAAAGTCCTCTGGACCTGAAGGGTTGCATCCTAGGATATTGAAGGAAATAGCTGCAGAGATAGTGGGTGCACAGGTAGTAATCTTCCAAAAACCCTTAAATTCTGGAAAAGCCCCAAAGAATTGGGAAACTGCCAATGTAACACCCTTATTCAAAAAGGGAGGGAGACAAAAAAACAGGTAACTATAGGCCAGTTAGCTTAATATCTGTCATTGGGAAAATGTTGGAGTCTATTATAAAGGATGTAATAGCAGAGTATTTAGAAATACATAATATAATCAAGCAGAGTCAACATGGCTTCATGAAGGGGAAATCATGCCTGACAAATTTATTAGAATTCATTGAGAAGGTAACAAGCAGGATAGATAAAGGGGAACCAGTAGATGTAATATATTTGGATTTCCAAAAGACGTTCGATAAGGTACCACAAATAAGGCTGCTTAATAAGATAAGAGCCCATGGTGTTGGGGTAGTATATTAGCACAGATAGAGGATTGACTAACTAATAGAAGAGAAAGAGTTGGGATAAGGGGGACATTTTCAGGATGGCAACCTGTAACTAGTGGAGTGCCACAGGGATCAGTGCTGGGGCCACAATTATTCACAAAATATATTAATGACTTGGATGAGGGCAGTGAATGTACTATCACCAGATTTGAGGATGACACAAAAATAAGTGGGAAGGCAAGTGGTGAGGATGACACAAAGAGTGTACACACTCAACCTGTCTATACACTCTGTAGACTGTAAAATGAGTGGGCAAAAACTTGGCAGATGGAATATAATGTGAGAAAATGTGATGTTATACACTTAGGCAGGAATGACAGAGGAGCTGAACATTATTTAAACAGAGAAAGACTGCAGAAAGCTGCAGCATAGGAGGATTTGGGGGTCCTCGTGCCTGAATCACAAAAAGCTAGCATACAAGTTCAGCAGGTAATAGGGAAGGCAAATTTCAAAGGGAATGGAGTAAAAAAAATAGGTGAGTCTTGCTAAAACTATACAAAGTGCTAGTTAGACCACACCTACAATACTGTGAACAACTTTTTCCCTGTATCTAAGGAAAAATATACTGGCATTGGAGGCAGTCCAGATAAGGTTCACTAGGTTGATCCCAGGTATGGAGGGATTTTCTTATGAGGAGAGGTTGAGTAGGTTAGGCCTGTACTCATTGGAGTTTAGAAGAATGAAAGGCAACCTTATTGAAACATATAAGATTCTTAGGGGACTTGACAGGATAGATACTGAGAAGTTTTTTTCTCTTGTGGGGGAGTATAGGACCAGAGGGCATAATTTCAGAGTAAGGGGTCACCCATTTAAGACAGAGATGAGGAGGAATTTCTTCTCTGAGTGTAGTCAATCCGTGGAATTCTTTACCACAGAGGGCTGTAGAGGCTGGGTCGTTAAGTACACACGAGGCTGAGGCAGACAGATTTTTAATCAGTGAGGGAATCGAGGGTTATGGGGAAAAGGCAGGAAAGTGGAGTTGAGGATTATCAGATCAGCCATGATCTCATTGAATGGTGGAGCAGACATGATGTGCTGAATGGCCCAAGTCTGCTCCTACATTTTCTGGTCTTATGGTCTTGAAATGAGTAAAATGTTCCATTTTGTACAAAACCCAGAAAATGGGTCGGGTCTGGGGTTGATATTATCAGGTTGACAAAGTTCTCCCCGGTTTATATTCTACCTGAAAGTGAAGAAACGCCTCCTGCATCTCTCTGTGGGACCTTCCCCAAGTTACTTTCAAGGGTGATTAGCCAAATCTTTTACTATATTTCCATTTAACTGAGTCTTGTAATACTATGGATTAGTCTTGTGTCTCTTATCCTCATAACTGATAAATGTCAAAATCATTAGTAGCAAAAAATAAAACTCCAGTTCTGCTGTTCTGATGGATGTTCACCCTAACAATACCATGGCCAGGTTATTTATTTTCATCTTTATCACATGATTGTAGAGGAAAAAATAATCTAATCTATATCACTTCATTTATTTAATCTTCATGCATCAATGCACCATAGAATGCAACTCACTTGCAGTTTTATATCTAATAAAACAAGCAAGTACTGAAATGAATCCTTCGTTTGCTATTTGTCATTTCTCATTGTTTTATTCTATTTTTGAAGTTAATGTGTATTCCTATTCAAATGCTGCTGCATCATCAAAGTTGAAATAAAGGTTAGGAAAATGATGACTACAAAAACTTGTGTTGGCAAATTTTTAAGCTGCAGGAAGGGGCTGTTTTATTCTCCTAGCAGATTTTGAAGTTAGTCGAAGTCGCTAGTCCAGTTTTAAATTTGGGTGGATATTGAGGAGGTGGGCAGTGCAACATGCATAGGTTAGGGGAGATTTCTATGGCCAGGATTTTGCCCTCGTCGGGCAGGCTCGGCGGGGGCGAGCGGGTGTGGGCGTGAAAGTGACTGCCGCCTGGAATCGGGCCCCAACCACGGCTTCACGCTGGCTGGCCAATTAAGGCCCACCCAGCGTGAAATGTGCGCTGCAGCGCTGCCTGGGTCAAGGCGGGAGGACGGTAAGTGCACTAGTTCCCGCATGTGCACAAGTGCATCCAATGAAAGCCCCCTGAGGCACACAGCTGCCTCAGGGAGCTGAAGAAATAAAAAATGAAAACTAAAGAATTTTAAAATGTTAAAAAAGCATGTCCCCTCGTATGACTCTATCACATGAGCAGGGACATGCTATGAATGAAATGTTAAAATTTTTATTTAATTTTTAATAGCTCTTGGAAACCTCGTCTCTCCTGTGGGTGGGGCTTCCTAAAAAATCCAAAAGCCGCTTGGGCCTTTTGCCTGCCAGCCAACCATAAGGCTGGATGGGCAGTGAAAAATTTAATTCAATTGGTACTCTAATGGCCTTAATAGGTCCGTTAATTGTTAGCGAGCACGCTGCCGGCTCCCGCGCGCGCGCCGCCGCCGACTGAAATATCGTGCGAGTGCGCAATGATGTCGGGACGCTTTCCCAATGACATCGCGCGTCATTTTACGCTCGTTCGGGTCGGGTGCGCACTCCACCATCGCCCCCTAAGAGAACAATATTCTGTCCATGTGTTTTTGGGTGGGAAATTGGGTTTAGGGGTGACATTTGAGTGTGGGTGGAGGAGCGAGCACAAAGGCTGGGGATGGAATTTTTCGTGTTCGCTGGCATCGGGCATGTTTGGCAGTGTAATCAGACAATATGGCGAGAAGGCAAAAAATCGGTTACGCAACATCGTGAAACCAGTTTGTGATCGTCTGCTCAGCCCGTCGACATCAGGCCCTGTTTCCCGCCATCCGAAGCCGGGAATCTCTTGGTAATAGATCTGCAACGGCACACTGGAGGAACGTCCATGGCATGCTGGGTGGATTCTCGTGGACATGCCTCCACCGCGAAGCAGCTCACAGAAGTGGAAAGTTACCGTTCAGAGTCTGCTAGCACCAGATGATGGTCGAAGGGGTGGAGAGAAGGTCCAGCTGTGTTTGGGAGAGGAAGATGTACTGAGGGTTGGCAAAGGAAGGTCTTAGATCAACTGGGAGAGGAAGAGGTGTGAGGTTGGGAGAGGGTAATGAAGGTGTTGGGGGGGTTGGTTGGGAGGGGAACAAAGGTGTTGGGGGATGAGGTTGGGAGTGGGTACAAAGGTGTCGGGGGGTATGGTTGGGAAGGGAGATCGAAGATGTCGTGTGCGGGAGGTTGGGAAGGGGGAGGGACTACAGGGCGAGGGACTACTAGGGGAGGAGGGTGTAATGGGGGAGAAGACAGCAACTGGGGAGGTAGGTATAAGGGGAAGGAAGGTGTAAAGGAAGGAGTTCAGAGTGGGGAAAGGAGTGTGGAGATGGGAGGGAGTCCGGGGGAGAGAAAGGAGTGTGGGGATGGGAGGGAGTCCGGGGGAGAGGAAGGAGTCTGGGGGGGGAGGAAGAAGTCCGGAGGAGGAAGGAGTGTGGCGAGGGGAGTGAGTAAGGCTGGAGGAAGGGGGAAGGAATAAGGTGGGGGTTGTTCAGGGTGGAAGGGCTAAAGGTGGGGGGAGTCCAGGGTGAGGGGAAGGAGTCCGGAGTGGGGAGGCTGTCCAGGTGAATGCGCAAGGGAGGGCTCTGATGAGTCCATGACTGCCTCCCTGGGAGCAAACTGAGGTGGGAGTGGTACAAGGAAATGGTGAGAATGACCAAGAGCAGAGTGAAGCAGTAGGGTGGGAGGGTGAGGGTTCAAGGGTATCAGTAGAAGGGACGGCAAGGGTGATTGGTGGGGACTCAGAAGCAGCCACAGACCTTGGGGTGGGAAGTAGGAGGTCGGGGAGGTGAATGTGGATGGGGGTGGGATTTTCAGGAGGAAGGGAATGTGCACGTTCACCTGGACATCCCTGAAAGAAAATGGTTGTGGCTGGTAGGTAATAGAGGTGAAATGGAAGGTGACACCAGGGAGTGGACAGTGATGGGGGAAAGGAAATGGGTGAAGGGGGGAGGGGAAAGGGTGGCTGAACGAAAGAAAAACTCTGTTTACCACCATGCTGGCTTATTCAAAAGTGAAATGAGAGTCGTGGTGGGCAAGATCAGGTGCCGCATGGGAGTGTGAGAGTGATGGGTGGAGATGCAGGTCGGCTCAGATGGACAACTGAAAGCGAGCCCCAGCAGGCAGCATTGAAAATGCTCAGGACATTGAGGTGAGCGTGATATGGGAAGGAATATGTATGTGGGAGAGTGCTTGCACGAGACTCCAAAAGGCCCCGCCACACACACACACACACACACACACACTTCTCCCTCCAGAATCGCTCATGGGCCGGCTTCGTGCAGCTGAGCTGCTAGTGGGGGCATGCAGTGGGAGGACTCATGAAGCCTGTCAATGAAGCTGAAAGACACCATTACATATCATTCAGTGCATATATTTCAAGATTGTAAAGTGACAAATTGTGTTCACCCATGCAACCAACTGTGATCAGAATTTCTAACTTTTGAATGCCTTAGATTTCTACTTGCTGTCCTGACATCCACAGCAGGTGTGGAGACAGCCTGTGCAATGTTTGGCCCTGTTGCCTCTGATGACTTTGGCATGGGTCCTCTGGAGAGCCAAAGCCTTTGGCTGTCCTCCTGTGGACCAGCAGCTCCGTCTACGGTGACAGAGGACAAGGTTGAGGGGGTCACAGGCACAGGAGACTCAGAGGGAGAGGACAGCCTCTGAGATTCCTGAGTGGATGACCCAGGGGTGTCCAGCTGCTGCTCCTCCTCCCTTCGGGTGCCCGGGGGCCCCAACCTGACTCCTTGAGGGGAAGGAGCACCTGGAGGAATATCGAGGTGCCCCGTTTCCTCCTCATGTTGCCACTGCAGGAACTCGCCCATGGCTCCCATGATGCAATGCAGGTCTGCACACATCTCTGTGTTCTGCTGGACCAGGGTCTTCATGGTGTCTGCCATCCTCCCCATGGAGATGTCCATACGCACGCACGCACGTGGGCGCCACTTCATCAGAGAGCAGGTGGACGCACTCCTCCAACTCTCATGCTGCTCTTCTGAGGGCTTCCAACAGCTCTGCGTGATGTTCCCCTGCCTTCTGCAGACTCTCTAGGATAAGTTGGAAGGCCAAATCCAGATGTTCATCATCTGACCCGGACCTCACATGTGCCTCTTCCCCAGCAGTCCTCCAAGTGCTGGGGAGCTTGGCTGAACCTGCCTCCCCCTGTTGCGGACATGTGTCGTACAGTGATCTCCAGATTGTGAACCCAAGCCTGCCCTAGATCTAGGTCCCACCAAGGTGTGTATCTCTGTGCTAGTGCAGGGTGTGGCTAAGCGCCGTGACAGGTCTTCTAGGCTGCTTATTTCCAGCTCTTCAATGGAGGAGGATTCCTCTTGGCTGGAGATAAGGACGTGAATGGAGCTGAGGGACTGGCTGGCTGAAGGTGTCGGTCGCTTGGGAGAGCTCCCAGTGAACCAACGTAGAGATAATTAGTGCATTTCAGCACAGTCAAAAGCAGGAGAGAGAGCACTCACTGTTGCGTTGAGAGAGGGATGATGTGGTGCAGGATCCTCACAAGGGTTTTCGCCGCTGACCTCACCGTTGCTGCAGGCAGGATCCACATCCTCACCAGTAAGCGCAACGGCACACTCCTCAAAGTGAGTGAGGGGCCTAATGTGGGCCACTCCACCAGCGATCTGGGATCTCTCCCTGCTGATGTGAGCCAGCTTCTCCTGCATGAAAACAGATAGAGAGAGTGTGAGCAGGACACATGGCTCTGCGTTGAATGTTTTTATGGTGAGTGGAGCAATGAACAGAATGAGGATCCGAGCTCCAGAGGATATGAACCTGATGGAGATGTGAGGGTGTGTGTGAGAGTTAGTTGAGATCCCTGTGTATGTGTGATTGCTTCATGCATTGAGAGTGATGAGAAGGGTGACTTACACTGGCGGAATAGAGGAGGTTATTCATGCTCTTGTGGCACTTGTGGCTATCCTCTTTTGCAGAGCGTTGGCACTGACTACCACTGCCACTGCCTCCCACGCCACATTGGCGATGTTGCTGCGTATCCTGTGGTCATAGCAGGGGTAGAGGACATCATGGTGGGTTCCACTGCATCCAAAATGCATCCGACGGACACATCATTATACCAGGGGGGCAGGAGGTTGCTGCAGTCTTTTTGCCTTCTGGAGCCGTATCTTCCATGCAGTAGTCGTGGGCTGGAATCACAGAGAGGTGCGCACGCGGCTGTACTTTAAATATGGTGCCCATGTGATGAAGCGGCAAGGTGATGGCGTTGTGGGCAGATGTGAGCCCGCCCGCCAAGGAAATGTCTCGTTTCCCAGGAATGCATAATTAATGCAGCAGGATTGAGACAATATGGTATGAGAAGCCGCCATTGCAGCCAGTAGGTGACATGTCATTTTTCTCACCTGCTACTCACTTTGAGGAGCATGCCATAGCGCTGACTGGAGAGAATTTGGACTGTGCCTGTGGTGACGATGAGGTCGGTGGTGAACACCTTCATCAGGATCCTCCACCACATCATCCCTCTCTCCTACTTTTGACTCTGCTGCCATGCACTAATTATCTCTATTTTGGTTCACAGCGGGCTCTGCCAAGCGACCTGGTGCAAACCTAGGACGATTCTGCCCTGGGCCTTGTCGGAAGGAAGATCGGAGCACAGGTTGGGTAGCAGGTTTGCTTGATGGACCAGGGAAGCACTCCTGCTCCTCCTGGCTCATAAGCCATGCTGGAAAGACCCTGCTGCATCCAACCCTTTTCGCCTCCCTTTAGCTGTCAGATTTCCTGAGCCCTGAGAAACCTGGCCTTCAGCCATTAAATCTGAAAGACTTTGAAATTTGAGGCACACATTAGCCGCATTAACATATTTAAATAACTAATCCACCTCTCGAGTAGGTTGAGTAGGAGTTGCCTGCCCCTGAACTGGCTTCCTTTAAATTGGAAGTGGATGGGGTGGTGTTGGGTGGGATCATTTTAAGATTTATGAAATTTTAACCTATCCCCCCACCAGTTCCTCTTCTGCCCATCATGGGGTGTTTTAAAATATCCTCCAGATATCAGTAAGACTGATCCTGGTTTCTTGGACATTAACAGCTTTTTTGGGACTAATGGGAGACAGGAAGGGCTATACCTGTACAGGAAAGGTGCTTAAATTAAAGGTGCTTAAATATTTAAACCAGGAGGGAAGAAATAAAACTAATCAGCCTTATCCAATGGTGAACAGAAAAATAGATGAAGATAATATTTATACAGAAGATTAATTAGCAAGAGGAATAAAATCAAATTGTCCAGTTCTAAATGGGGAAGACTGAAGTTACGGTACAGGGTAGTTGAAACAAAAAACAATCATATGACAAGGAGTAGTGTTAAACCTGTATTGCAATGTGAAGATAGTGGGAATTGGAAGCAATTCTTTTCCATGAATTCTTGGAAAATAATAGAAACCAGGCTGCAAAACAGATGAGTGGAAAATAAACATGTTGTGACATATCATATTTTGGAGGGATAGAAAAAAATAAGAAAAGAAATGAATGGTCAACATGGGTAAAAGAGGACTACATATTTGTAGAAACACGCTCTGGGAGGCTTCTTAGTCAAACAAAACAAATAATATTTATATAAGAACTTTTGTGGCTGCTTGTATCTAGCCAGCCCCTCATACAACCATCTCCTAGGAAATTCCTTCCCTAGAATTTATTGCCCCCACGCTAGCTACACATTGGTTGAATAAATCACATGACCCCCTACTCAGTCGAATTGATCTTAAAGTGGCAGTGATCACAATACTGTAGGGAAAATTGATGTGGATGAGGGTTACAGAGTCAATATGGTGGAAATTGAAAAATAAAATGAGGATTATTGCATTAGTCAGGGGTATTACCGCCCTCCCTTCTCCGTGGAGCACCGCCTTGATGTGATGGTGAGGCTTGTGCCCTCTGACAATTCCTTGAGCGATGTTGTCAGGAGCTCCTTGCTCCTGGTAGGGTCACCCATGTTGTAAGATCGGGGGAGGTGCCAGACAAAGTGCAGTCTAAAAAGTCCTCCGTGGCAGAACAGGCGAAGGAAGACTATGTATCTCACCGGCCATGAAGATGGAAGAAGGCAGCAACAGCAAGGTGATCCCAGTCATTGAGGTATGACACGTTACCGAAATCTGACCCCCAACCGATCAAGATCATATGGATAATGACGGCACCCCAAGGTCCCCATGTTAAACAAAGTCATGCACAGGTATCTACTGGGTATCCGCCAATTCCTATGGTGATGGAAGATCATCAACAGGGACAGTAGATATACATGATCTACAGTTTATGGATGACTGCAGTGTCATTGCCCACTTTACATCAGATTTGCAAGCCACTCTTGATCTCTTCAATTCTATGTACAAGAGACTCCTTATATGCTCCCAATACAAATCTCATGTATCGACCCAGACCTGGTCAGCCAAAAATTCCAACTCCCATATATGTTGAAGGAGAGACTCTGGAATATGCTAAGCATTTCTCATACCTTGACAGCCACCTCTCTCAAAAGGCCAGCATTGACGAGGAGATCCAACTGGATCAACTGCACCAGCTCAGGCTTCTACAAGCTACTGTGGCCAGTATTTGACAACAAAATCAAGTCAACAAAAGTCCTAGTGTAGAGCAGTTGTTTGCATGACAGCCCTGTACTGCAGTGAAAACCTGAACTGTGTATCAGCGACACATAAGAGCTCTAGAGAAATTCCATCAGTAACGCCTCTACTGCATCTTCCAGATTGAATGAATAGGTGGACCATCAAACAAATGCTAGCGTCCTTGAAGCTAGATCCACAAGCATTGAGCCAAAACTCCTTCAAAATCAACTTTGATGCACTGGACACTGTACCCGGATGGTGGATAGTTGTCTCCCCCACTAGGTCGCCATGCTATCAGCTCTCAAATAGCCAGCATTCCAGGGCAAGGTGAAGAAAATGCTTCAAGTCCCACTTGAAGCACAGCAGCACTGATATTAATGACTGGGAGGAGCTGGCTACCAATCATCCAGAATGGCAACAACTTGTCCAACACCTTAATGATGAGGTAGAGCAGTGGTAGAGAAGGAAAGAAAAGGAAGCAAATCCTGCACTCCGGACCCCACTACCTCGTGGGACATCCTGCCCTGTGTGCCCAAAGATCTTCGAGTCGAGAATCGAGCCTGTTCGGTCACATGAAGATCCATGGCAGAAACTCACAACCCTGCGTAAACATCGTCCTCGAATTGAGGGACAGCCGACGATGATGAAGATTAATTGTAGGAAGATGGTGTAAAAGGAAATATGCAGTCATGTTAGAGACATGAATATGAATAACAAAATTATTACTCTGGCAAACTTTAATTATCACTATCAACTGAGTCAGGCAATGGAATTGTTAAAATGTGTGCCACACTCCATTCTCAAAGAAGTATCTTAAAAAACTTAAGGCAGAGATATTAATAGATCTGGCTAGGAGTAATGCGATTCACCTAATAGATGAGCTAAATGTGAGTGAGCATCTTGGGACTAGTGACCACAATCTAATACGTTTTGAGATGAAAGTAGAAATGGAAAAAGTCAACGTGAATACTAAATTACCAGATTGGATTAGAGCAGAATTCAGTAAGGTATAGAGTGACCCAGCTGAGGTGAGGTGGAAAGAGATACTAGCACATAGGTCTGCAAATCAATATCGAGTGTTTTTAATATGTGGGGTAAGTGCTCATCTTTTCCAACTGGTTTCCAGCCCAGCAGAGTGGATTAGTACTCGTTGTGGAAACTGCCTGATTTACATTCCAGTGATTTCAAATAATTGAGAATTGGACAGGTTTTACAATGGGCGACCATCCACTCTTGACATATTCCCACCCAGGTGGTGATAATAAAGATTTACCCCATGGTAATTTCATTAACTAAATACTCTCAAATTTTCCTTACAACAATGCATGTTGAGATAAGTGACCTGTAATTATCCAGACTAGCTCTGCCTCCTTTTTTTTAAAATATGGGTATCCAAAGAGACAGGCACTAATGGAATGCACAAGGGGGATTAGTTTAAGTTTGTATGGAATGTTGGATGACTTAATTTACAAATTTGAATTGGAATGTGTATTTTGTGTTGATTTTTATTTTTGCTTTTGACCAAGATGGTCAGTGACAGAGGGAAGCTAAGCACACTATCCAGTCACTTTGTGTCAGAAGTATAAATATGCACCATGGGCATCATCTTGGACACCTAATGGCACATGGAGCATACAAAAGAGGACACTGCTGAACCCAATTCCATTCCCTGATTTTTTCCACATAGATGCTGCCTGGCATGCTGAGCCCTGGTAGCATTTTCTGTTTCTATTTCAGAGTTCCAGCGTTGGCAGCAATTTGCTTTGATTTCACATTAAACTTGGTTGATTCACTAAGCCCTGTGATCTCATTCATATGTTTGCACTTTCTGTTAATGATTTCCAACACTTATAAGAACATAAAAAATAGGAGCAGGACTAGGCCATTTGGCCCCTCAAGCCTGCCCCGCCATTCAATAAGATCATGGCTGATCTACCCTGGCTTCAACTCCTCTTTCATGCCAGCTGCTATAGCCCTCAACTCCCCGATATTTCAAAAATCTATCTACCTCCTCTTTAAATACTCTCTGAGGTAGAGAATTCCAGACATTCACTACCCTCTGAGAGAAGAAATTTCTTCACATCTCAGTTTTAAATGAGTGTCCCCGTATTCTGTAACTATGTCCCCTAGTTCAAGAAATCCCCACGAGAGAAAACATCTTCTCAACATCTACCCTGTCAACCCCCCTCATTCTTCTCAACTCTAATAAATAAATGCCTTACCTGTTTAGCCGTTCTTGATAAGTCAACTCCTTCATCCCAGGAATCAGCCTAGTGGATCCCTTTTGAACTCTTTCTAATGCCAGTATATCCTTTCTTAAATACTGGCACCAAAACTATACACAGTACTCCAGATACAGCCTCACTTACAAGACTTCCCTGTTTTTAAACTCCAACCCAATAGCAATACAGGTCAAAATTCTATTTGCCTTCTTAATTACTTACTGCATGCTAACTTTTTGTGTTTCATGCACAAGAACACCCAGATCCCTCTGTGTTGCATTTTTTGGAGTCTCTCTCCATTTAAATAATAGTCTGCCTTTTTATTCTTCCTACCAAAGTGCATGACCTCACACTTTCCTAAATTAAGCTCCATCTGCCAAATTTTTGCCCACTCACTCAATCTATCCATATCTCCTTGCAGATTCCTTATGTCCTCATCACAACATGCCCTCCTACCTATTTTTGTATCATCAGAAAATTTGGATATATTACACTCTGCTCCCTCCTCCAAGTCATTAATATAGATAGTAAATAATTGAGGCCCTAGGACTGATCTTTGTAGCACTCTACTAGTTACGTCTTTCCAACCTGAAGAAGATCCATTAATCCCGGTTCTCTGTCTTCTGTGTGTTAACCAATCCTCAATCCACGCTAATACATTATCCCCAATACTGTGAGCTCCTATCTTATGCAATATCCTTTTATGTGGCACCTTATCGAATGCCTTCTGGAAATCCAAATACACTACATCTACCGGTCCCCTTTTATCAACTCTGCTTGTTATATCCTCAAAGAACTCTAACAAATTTGTCAAACATGATTTCCCTTTCACAAAACCGTGTTGACTCTGTTAGATTGCATTAAGCTTTTCTAAATGTCTTGCAATTTCTTCCTTAATAATGGACTCTTGCATTTTCCCAACTACAGATGTTAGGTTGACTGGCCTATAGTTTCCTGCTTTTTGTCTCCCTCCCTTCTTGAACAGGGCTATCACATTAGCGGTTTTCCAATCTGCTGGGACCTTCCCGGAATCCAGTGAGTTCTGGAATATTTCAACCAATACCTCTACTATCTCTGCAGCCACTTCCTTTAAAACCCTTGGATGCAGGCCATCAGGTCCTGGTGACTTGTCTGCCTTTAGTCCCACTAGTTTGTCAAACACTTTGTCCCTCTCTGTCATTTCCCTATTCCCCATTACCAATTCTCCAGTCCACCCTCCAAGGGTCCAACTCTCACTTTAGCCATTCTCTTTTTATATACCCATAGAAGCTCTTGCTGTTTGTCTTTATATTTCTTGCCAATTTACTTTCATAATCAATTTTCTCCCTCTTTATTAGCTGTTTAGACATCCGCTGCTGGTTCCTAAAAAGTTCCCAATCCTCTGGCCTACCACTAGTTTTTGCCACTTTGTATGCCTTAGTTTTTGATTGGATACTCTTCTTGACCACCTTTATTGACCATGGGTGGTTCATCCTTCTCATCGAGTCCTTCTTTTCGACCAGGATAAATTTTTGCTGAGTGTTATGAAATATCTGCATAAATGTCTGCCACTGCTTATCCACTGACCTTCCCCTTAATCTCTTTTCCCAGCCCACTTTAGACATTTCTTTCCTCATACCCCTGTAATTGTCCTTATTTAAGTTGAGGACACTGGTTTGAGACCCAAGTTGCTCGCCCTCAAACTGAATTTGAAATTCTACCACGTTGTGATCGCTACCCCCAGAGGATCCTTAACTACAATATCTCTTATTAATCCTGCCTCATAACGCATTACTAGATCTAAAATAGCTCATTCCTGGGTAGGTTCTGCAATGTATTGCTCTAAGAAACAATCCCTGATGCACTCACCAAATTCGTCTTCCATGTTACCCCTGCCAATCTGATTTGTCCAGTCAATGTGCAGATTAAAATCAACCATGACAATTGTAGTGCCCTTCTTACACGCCTCCATTATTTCCTGACTTATACTTTGTCCTACAGCAAGGGAACTCTTCAGGGGCCTATAGACCACTCCCACCCTTTTCTTCCCCTTTGCTATTCCTGACTCCACATCACGATCTATTGCACCCATATCGCTACTCCCCACCGCACTAACACCTTCCTTTATTAATAAAGCTACCCCACTACCTTTTCCTTTTTGCCTATTTTTCCAGAATGTCAAATACCCTTGAATATTGAGTTCCCAGTTTTGGTCACCCGGCAGCCGTGTCTCTACAATAGCTACCTTAGCTATTAGTTGGACTACCCCCGTTTGCACAGGAGAATGCACAATTTACATATATAGCTAAAAAAAGCAGCAATATGGGTAGTTGGTGGGTGAGCAAGAATTCACCCAAAACCTATTAGTAATCAGCCATTAACTCATGAATAACACAGCAGCTAAATTGCTAAATGCTTCTCTTGTGGTGATGCTAACACAGAGTCGGGGAGTGAAGAAGTGAAGAGTGGAGAGTGTGTCTGGAGAGGAAGGATCAGCTAGTGTGCTCCAATTAACCTCAGGACCCTGGCATGTGAGAAGAAATCGTATTGATCTGCTGATGACTCAGTAACTTTTTAATACAAGGGTGGGCTCGGTTTTGCTGGAACGTATGATGCGATATCCTATCAGCACTCATTGTCTAGCCTCACAAATCAGGAATAAAAATTAGGTGAAGCCATGGAGGGCAGCTACCTGCAGAACTATCTTCAAACAAGAAGAGAAAGACAACGTGAGATAAGTGCAGAGCAATCATATAAAAAAATAAATGAAACAATAGTGACAACATGTGTATGGTAAAAGATATTATCATTTCAGAGGATTTTACTGATGTTTATTTTGAGTTTTCTGCTGTGTAATTTCCCGATCATTCAAGATCTAAATAACATGGAAGTGAATAAAAACATATTGCGTTGTGTGACAGACAGGCAAATTGCAAAGTGCTCTGTGTCAGCAAGTGTACCACTGAAATTTTGGCAAGTTCTGTCAGCTTCCAAATTATAGTAATCTTGCAGTAACATATAGTGGCATTGTTTAATTTGCATTTCCTTTTTACTTGTTTTATTCATGCATTTCTCACAACCATGTCAACCTACGTAGCAGTCACTCCAGTTTGTTGTATTAAAAGTGCTTTGAGACATTTATGAGGGCCTAAATAAATGTCTTTGCTTTACCTTTCCATTTGTTATAAGATTGGGTTAGATTTTCTCACTGACATTCCTGGGTAGGTGGAAATGTCATCAGTTAGCTAGGCTGATATTTGTAACATTAGTACACTGAAGGGTCACTAGTCTTACTGAATTTCTTCTCCGGTTCCCCTACCCCTACCAACACACACAACAGTGGCAAGAATTTGACAGACATGGAGATCACTGTTGCTTCACATGTTCCTTTAGGTCACTTAAACATCCACCCTACTGTATTTAGGCTGCAGTGGGTACTATCTACATGATGCAAGGCATCAACTACCTAAACTTCTTTGACAGCAGCTTCCAAATCCACAGCTTTTACTATGTGGAAATTCAAAGACAGCAGGATATCGAAAAACTATAACCTCCAAGCTCCATTCCAAACCACACATTATTCTGACTTGGACATATATTGTTGTTCCTTCATTACATGAGATACTTGTCACAGAAATGGGTTGTTCAGCCCAGCCAGTCAATGCCAGCATTTATGCTCCACTGGAGCCTCCTCCAATCTTTCCCCATCTACCGTAGCTGGGTCAAATTCCTGGAACCCCCTATCAGCACTGTTCATCCTTGAACCACCTTTACCACGTGAGCTGCAGTGGTTCAAGAAGATGGCTCAGCACCACCTTCCCAAAAGCACTTAGGGATGAGCAACAGATGTTGTACCTACAGCAGGGAGTTCCAGGATTTTCACCCAGTGACAGTGAAGGAATGGAGATATAGTTCCAAGTCAGAATGGTGTGTGGCTTGGAGGGAAACTTGCAGGTGGTGGCGTTCCCATGCTCCAGTTCCCCTTGCCCTTCTAGGTGGTAGAGGTTGCAGGTTTGGAAGGCATCTTCAATGGAGCCTTGGTGAATTTCTGCAGTGCATCTTGTAAATAATTCATACTGCTGCCACTGTGTGTCAGTGGTGCAATGAGTAAATGTCTAAGGTGGCAGATGGGCTACTGATCAAGTGAGTTGCATTGCCCTGGATGGTGTCAAGCTTCTTGAGAGTTTTTGGAGCTGCATCAATCCAGGCCAGTGATGAGTATTCCATCACACTCCTGACTTGTGCCTTGTAGATGGTGGACAGGCTTTGGGGAATCTAGAAGTAAGTTATTTGCCACAGAGTTCATAACCTCTGACCTGCACTTGTAGCTACAATGTTTATGTGGTTTGTCCAGCTAACTTTCTGGTCAATGGTGACCCCAAGGTATTCAGCGATAGTAGTACCATTGAAGATCAAGGGTAGATGGTTAAACTTTCTTTTGTTGGAGATGGTCATTGCTTGACATTGTATTTCACAAATATTACTTATCACTTATCAGCCCAAGCCTGAATGAGGTCCAAGTCCTGTTGCATTTAGGCAGGATGACTGCCTCATCTCAGGATATTATGAATGGAATTGAACACTAAGTCGGCAGAGGCATGATGGGCTGAATAGCTTCCTTCTGAACTGTACCATTCTATGATTCTATGATGGTGTTCCACCATCGCCAACTCAGTGTAATTAGGGATGGGCAATAAACTCTGGCCTTGCTTGCAATGTCCACATCTCAAGAATGAATTTTTAAAAATTGAAATCTTAAATCTGAGCTTATCACTTAATTTATCAACATTAGTATTATTGGAAGCCTGTGATTGGAAGGTGTCCTCAGTAAGCCAGGCTTCAATGAGGTGAAATCTGGGCAGAACTATTTTCACTTGCCTACTGTCCCATTTTTTCACAGTGGGCTGGTAGAATAAAAACCACAAAAAAACCAAAGTTTCCACCAAAAGCCCAGCATTCCCTATGGTGGCATTGTGTTATTGTCACTGGCCTAGTAAACCAGAGACCCAGGGTAATGTTCTGGGAACCTGGTTCAAATCCCACCATGGCAGATGGTGAAATTTGAATTCAATAAAAAATCTGGATTTAAAAGTCTAATGATGACCATGAAACCATTGTCGATTGTCATAAAAACCCACCTGGTTCACTAATGTCCTTCAGGGAAGGAAATCTGCTGTCCTTACCTGGTCCGGCTTATATGTGACTCCTGACCCACAGCAATGTGGTTGACTCTCAAATGCCCTCTGAAATGGCCTAGCAAGCCACTCAGTTCTCAAGGGCAATTAGGGATGGGCAATAAACGCTGGCCTAGCCATTGAGGCCCCCATCCCATGAATGAATAAAAAAATTGTGGAATTCAATGAAGTGGGCTGGGGCTCCTGCCAGAAACAGGTGGGAATTTAATAAATATATTAAATTAGGGAACTGATATGATTAGGACCCAGTCACCATTTTTCCTCAGTCAGTGCTGTCACCCCTGCTTCCTAAATGTGCCCATAAATCATGGATGGCACAGGGTGGGAAACAGCCAGCTGCAACAGAATTTAAAGAGGTATTCTTGCTCTAGATTGCACTAATTTAAGTGAATTAAGTAAATATTGGGCTGATATCTTGCCTGTATTTCTCAGTCATTTTTAAATGCAGAGCTGCCTTTTTAAAAATTACTTCTAGGCCTGGATTTGACGGGTCACCATGATCCTCAGCCCCTAGTTAAAAAGTTGGGGGGTGGGGGGGTGGTAGCGGGTGAGGGAGCCAGCAATGATCCCAATGGCTGTCCCACAGTAATTTAACACTGAGAGCAGCATTAATTGCTTTAAGGCGAGACTTGCTCTGCTACCTCGGGAGGAAGTCCTGCCTCAGATGGCCAGCAGCTCTGTACTCCCAGCAGTGCCAGCCAGAAGAGGTAGCCACTGCTGGGATTACAGGCAATCCCACTATGCCCAGGAGCCCAGGTAAATCTGGGGTTGAGGGGCCACGTTCAAGAGTCCGGGAGGAGTGTTAAAAAGAGGGTGAATAACCTTTGGGAGGATGCCTCTCGGAAGACCCACAAAGAAGCTCTTCCCATGTCACCTGACACCATGCAAAGAAGGTCCCCTCCCCCTTGCCAGACACCAGCCTATACAGCTAAAGCTACCGGGATTCCTGAATGGTGTAAACCTCCACCCCGCCGCCTCCCACACCACCCCACCCCACTGGGCGTAAAATACCGACAGTGGCGGGATGAAACCCTTAACAGGCCATTCATTGGCCACTTAAGTGGCTCATTAGGCCCAAGGGCAGACAGACAACCCAACACCTCCTGTAAAATTTTAGACAGGTCGTGGCGGGTGGGTAAGAATCAGGAAGGCTACCTGATGGATTTTACAAACACCCCCTCCACTGTCCTCAGCCTTCAATCCCACAAGTGGGGGAGTGTAAAATCCAGTCCACTGTCATTGAAAAATCTTCAGGAAGCTCAAAGGGGTATCAGCTGTGCTTTTTCTCCAAAAATGAGAATTCTTTTATGTCATTCCATTCTAACCAAAGGAAGAAAAGGAAAAGGAGCAGCAACAACAAATGACTGGACAACATGGCGCTGCCACTGCAGGGAGAGCAAAGAGATAGGATAAGGATGGTGGCAAGTCTTATTCTATGAATAGGACATGTAGGCTCACAGTTGCACAACCAGCACTTTTTAGAGGAGCTCTACCTAAAGGCTGTGCTTCTCCAGGAAGTTTGTTCCAGGTCAGCGTCACCTCCTTCGACAAGGCTAGCAACCCAATACTATGTCTAACACTGTATTTTCTGTTGCAGTCAAGGTAACTATGAACATGTCCCTTCTTTGTCTTTGGCTGCTTCTGGATTGCAAAGAAGATATCAGCTGCATCAGTCAATACTCATTCCATGCTTGCATTAAGCAAGTGAGTAATGCCGTAAAACAAACAACTTCATCACATTCCCCATGGAAAATTAGAAGCTGGAGTAGAGGGCTCTGTGGTTCATGCCGATTTCAGGTTTTGTGCTAGTCCAGGGCACCTTTCAATACACAAACATCACATTGAGCCAGCTGACTTCAAAAATCACAAGGTCTTCCGCTCCATTAATGGATAACTGCTGTGTGATCAGCAGTGCATCATGAAGGCGGGAGTTCCCCATCCAAATATCAACAAAGTGCTGTCGTGTAGAAAACATGTATTTTTGAGGCAGGACCCCTAAATTGTGCATCTTTCACCTCTTTAATAGAGCTAGAAGTTCAGCAGGCCTTTGAGCAGGGGACACTCCTCCCTGGAGGCTCACTAGCAACCCTGACGGTGTTTGCTTTTTGGGCTTCCCACATACCAAATTCCCGCCTGCTGGGTAAATGCCTGTGGCGGTGGGATGAGGCCCTTTAATGGGCATTAATGACCCAGTTAAGGCCCTGAATTGGCAGCAGGGCGGGAATGCCTTCCCACCAAGGCTTAATTGGGGCAGAGGCTGGAAAATGGAGGAGTCCCCACCTGCCAACATCCCACCTCATTAAATGCCCCCTCCACTGCCAAATGTGCCATAGGGAGGGCATTTAATTAAGCCCATAAAGGTTTTTAGTGAGGCAGACCTTTTCCAAGTGACATTACACTAAGTGGCTGATTAATTGAAGATTGTGATTGAGTGATTTTCATGAAAATAATTATTTAAACATTGTCTCTCCATGTTCATGAGTGTACACAACATCTCTGGCAAAAGTTTGAAGAAATTACATGTCACCAAACAAGGGAATCTATAAGAGGAAACCTGTTTTCTACAAAGTGGAAATTAGCTTTAAAAATGGAGCTGTACTTTTTGTCTTCATTTAAAATTATTACGTGAAAACCAATCATTATTGCTCATTAAAATTACTTCAGAGCTTGATGCTATAAGTCAAGGGCAGCCTAAATAACTAAAGTAATTCTCCATCAATGAATGAAACGCATTACGATTTTCTTCCTTTGTGAATGTCAAAAGAAATGAATTAAAGGCAATAAGTTTTTATAGACAATTTAAAAGATAAATTGCTATTTACATTGACATTGGTCAAAATTGTTAAAGGTAGAATTCAAGCTCACACTTGTTTGTTTTTAAGGTTCCAAGACTTAGCTTGTGTAGTAAAACTTAGAACCTTGATATAAAATAAAAGGAGAAACAAAATGGCAAATTCTAGAAATGTGATAGCAAAAGAGAAAATGCTTAAAATGCAATAGGGCCTAGTAGAGATAAGTTAAAACTTAGGGGTGTATTTTTGTTCCTGGATCATGCTCCTGCTGTTGGGGTAAAATGCGCATTGCAAACCCAGCAACATCAGCAGTGGGAGCTCGAGGGCCATTTTTGAAATGATGGCCAAGTAAGGGGCTGCATGTGGGTGCACCATCTAATTGAGGAGGGATCCACATCCGGGAGAGCCAATCGGAGAGCCCAAGGCTCAGGGTGGCTGGCAGCCCCATAGGGAAAGCTGCAGTATATAGGTCACAGAATGAGAGGGTGCCTCAAGATGGAGGCACCTTATGAAGACCATAGAATGTTTAAAAATAAAATCTGGCCACCACTGCCAGGCCATCATTGTTGAGGGGAAACCTCCACAGGATGGCCTGTGGCAAAAGCTGTGGCACTTTGGTAATTGTGGGTGCAGGGGTGGGGGCAAATTAAATAAGGCATCGTTGTTCCACCTGCCCTGCTGCCAGGGGGCCACTTTCATTCATCTGTTAGGCTTCGGCCTCAACAGAGGGTCATATGTATGCTATCTAGAAAATTCTATATGGCCTGTGAAGAGTGCCTCAATAATTGCCTAACTGTCTGCCACATTGTTTTCCCCCCACTGCCCCCCACCCCCACCTCCCACCCATACTCCCACCTGTCACCAGAAGCAGCCTTCTTCAAAATAGGTCAGAGGCAGGAAAATGCCGGGAGACTAGCACACTTTCCGATAGCATAAAATTATTGGCACCCCACCCCTCCCCTCCAAAACCCATTGTCTTTGCTGAATGATGATTCAGCTCTTAATATAGTAGAAATTCATGTACTCTGCATTTCCATCTTTCAAATGAAATATAGGGTAAAAATTAAGGCTTTTAACACAGTGACAAGTGATTGTTTTTAGATGCAGTAGATAGCTCAGCAAGAAGAACATGTAATATTTGTGTCCAATTATTATTATATACTCAGCCCATAACAGAACAGAAAAGATTGAAGCTTTTTCGTATGTAATCCTGGTCATTTGATGTAATCCTGGCCATCCACTTCTTTGAAGATAATTCTCACTAAGTCACGTCAACTGACACTGAACCAGTGTTTGTTTCTGCAAACTCTCCTCAAAATGTCATCCATTGCTTGTTGAATCTAATGAGTTGGCAACTATATTTTACTCAATTCATTGACTCGATTGCTTGCTTTGCCATAAGTGGTCTTAAATTAAGAATTTCTGCAATTATTCCCAAGCAAAGTTCATAGTAGTGTCCCCCAGGGGCCAGTTTTAGGACCCTTGCTCTTCCTGATATATATTAATAAGCTAAACCTTAGTGGAGAAAGCACAATTTAAAATTTTGCTGACATACAAAACTTGGAAGCATTGTGAACTGTGAGGACAATAGTGTAAGACTTCAAAAAGGTATGGACAGGTTGGTGGAATGAGCGGAAATTTAAGGCAGAGAAGTGTGAAATGATTCATTTCGGTAGAAAAAACGTGGCGAGACAATATAAAATGAAGGGTAGAATTCTAAAGCGAGAGCATGAGCAGAGGGGCCTGGGCATATATGTGCAGAAATCATTGAAGGTGGTTGGACAGGCTGAGAGAGCACTTAATAAAGTATACAGCACCCTAGGCTTTATTAATAGAGGCATAGAGTATGAGAGTAAGGAAGTTATGTTAAACTTGTACAGAACACTAATACAGCCTCAACTGGAGTATTGCATCCAGTTCTTAGGAAAGATGTGAAGGCATTAGAGAGAGTGCAGAAAAGATTCATGAGAATGATCCCGGGGATGAGGAACTTCAGTTATGTAGATAAGTAAGGATCTAGAATGCACTGCCTCAGTGTGAGGTGGAGGCAGGTTGAATTGAGGTACTCAAGAGAAAATTGAATCATTACCTGAAAAGGAAGAATGTGCAGGGCTAAGGGGAGAGGTTGAGGAGTGGCTCTAGGTAACTTGCTCCTATGGAGAAACAGCACAGACATACTGGTCAAATATAGATTGGAGAGATTGGGACTGTTCTTCTTGGAGAGAAGAAGGCTGATAGGAGATTTGATAGAGATGTTCAAAATCATGAGGGGGCTGGACAGAGTAGATAGGGAGAAGCTGTTCCCGCTCGTAAAAGGATAAAGAACGAGACGGCACAGATTTAAAGTGATTTGCAACGGAAGCAAATGTGATGTGAGAAAAATCTTTTTCACACAACGAGTGGTTCGGGTTTGGAATGCACTGCTGGAAGTGTGGTGGAGGCAGGTTCAATCGAGGCATTCAAGAGGATCTTAGATGATTATTTGAAGAGAAACAATGTGCAGGGGTACAGGGAAAAGGCAGGACAGTGGTACTAGATCATAATGCTCATTTGGAGAGCTGGTGCAGACATGATTGGCCAAATGGCCTCCTTCTGTGCTGTTAAAATCCTGTGATTCTGTGAAATAGTCTCTTTCTCTGCTGTAATAATTCTGTGATTCTGAATAGTCCTCTTACAGTCATTTTATAATTTGCTTGCAGCATTCTCCCTCTTCCGCTATTTCCCTACATAGCAGTATGCGATTAGCATATACTCTGAAACTTCTAGCTTTAGCCTGCAGGCATTTCAATCTGACAAATGACAAGTGATAGATACTTTACTAACAATAATATAAGGAATTTATCGGGTGAAAAAGGATTTCTTGGCAACTTTAGCATTCTGGTGGTAACAACGTAAAATAGCTTTTCACTGATGTGATGCTCAGTCTGACATGCTTCTGCAAGATGACTTTCTTATAGCAGTAATTTTGCAGACGGCAACCAGAAATAACATTTTTTTCACACGATCAAGTTACTAACGATGGGAATTATTTCCTGTCCACAACATGGGTTTAAAACGGCAACAACAGCCTTCTGAAAGTTGGCCAATTAAAGTATTTTTTTGAGTGGACTGTTCTATTTAACTGCATGTCATATTTTTGGAATTTATTCCATTTGTTAGTCAGTTAAGTGGAAAGAGTATCAAGAAATATGGAGCTAAGATGAATAAATGGAATGGTGTAGATCAACCATGACCTAATTGGCAGGAGAGGTTCGAGGGGCCAAATGGTCTATTCTTACTGCTATGTTCCTATGTTCCTTATATATTTGTGTCAAGTGCTCAAGCGTGCACAGGTGAATAAAGCCTCACCCCTGAGAACCAGATTATGCCTTTATCCACCCAGTATCTAGATAACTGTAGCGAGTCCACAGGTAAAACATAGAATTCTTGTCACTTTTCAATTTACTGACTATGTCTGCCATGATCTTATTGAATGGTGGAGCAGGTTCGAGGGGCCAAATGGCCTACTTCTGCTCCTATTTCATATGTTCGTATGTCCACATATGATACCCTTGACTTAAGAAAGCAGTGGAATAGCAATTATAGTAGACTGCAGCTTAGGCTGTAAACTACAAAACACATATTTAGCAATGTAAATAAATGAGACAGAAAGATTTCCTATGTAGTTAATGGAACCCATCATGTCACTCGCTGATATTTGGCTACACATAGGGCTGAATTGCTATGGTGGTGGCCCCAACAATGGGCCGGAAAGTCGGGGACAAACCCACCACAGTCACTTCCAGAAGTCCCAGCGCAATCCTATCAATTAGCTGCCTGGCATCGGGCCTCCATCCCTTTAAGGGCAGGGATTCTGCCTCCAAGAGCTGCTCCAATCAGAGAGCTGGAAGCTCTTCAGTCCCAGCCACCAGGACCAGCAACAATGGAGAGAGCCCCAGAATGTAGCTCACAGGGGCCAGTCTAGGGTGGGGGTCATTGCTGAGTTAAATTGGGGGGTGCTTTCCAAGGGGGTGGCCTTTGTTACAGGTTGGGGGGGCGGTGCTCTTGGGCCACAGGGTGCCTGATCAGCAGGGCCATGAGCATCCCCACACCAGGCCCACAAAGAGGCAACCAGGTTTTATTGGGTAGCCTCCCCAAGTGGCATAGAGCACCTCCACCACTGAAAGACCACCAGGGCAACAGGGTGAGTCCCCAAAGCAGCCACTAATTTGCCACTAAGAGGCTCAATTTGCCTCAGGACAGGAAGGCTGTCCTCAACCTTCCCTGCCCCTGATTCTACAGTTCCCTCAGCTCGGTCCCGAGGATGGAATTAAATAGAGGCAAATCACACCAACATTGCAAAGTAAACCACATTTATTTGTATACTGCCATTGTTGACCTGGCATCCAGTCCCATTACCTAAACCTACTGCTGCCTTTATGCCAAGCTGCAAAGGTCATAAAGTTCACAAACTTAAGTACAGCTGAAGGAAGTTATTCAACTCATTCAGCTTATATTTCTTTGAAAACCAGCAGACCGATTTGAACTTTTGCCTCCACTGCCTTATGCAGAGCTGCATTCCAGCTAGTAAATTACTCTATATAGGAATGAGTGCTTCCTATCAGAAGTCTTACTGATGGTACTCAGCAATAATCTGTGAGCTCAGGAGATGAGTCTCGTGTTTCCAAATGCAAGGAGACTATGGTGATGTTTATAGAAAGTAATTCATTGATTTCTTTCAGCCGGTGCTAATGCATCTTCTTTGTTTTTCCTTTGAAATCTCTGTAGATAAGAAGGGGCAAGCCATGGAAAGATTTCAACACAATTAAGGCGCCTTCTCAATCACTTCAAAACAGAAATACGTTTATGTGATGAAGCTGAATGGTGACAATTGTCCAGATGGAATGAAATTCTCCAGATGATCTTCTCACCCTGACCCACCACTGCCCTCCCCACCCTCTCAATATGATGATTTACTTAAATAAAAAGGTAAAAAAGGAATGCTTTATAACTCTGATATCCATATACAATTCTCGCTGGTAGGTTCAATTCCATCAAATTTCAAATCAAGTAGCTAAGTCTTTGCACCTAACAAAACCGAGAGTGAAAGCAAATTTTACAAGGAAAATGATTTGGATTTAAATGAGGTTATTTAAATAATTGAATTCACACAACAATAAAATCCAAATAAAAAATAGGTGCGGAATAAAATAAAGTGCTCCTGAAAACTAGCTTTTCAATTTTCTTTAATCTTTTTTTGGACTGATTTCAATTTCTAATAGTTCTGTGGTTTCAGAGGAACAAGATCTGAGAGACTGCAAAATCACTGGTCCATTTAACTTGTAATTGGTGTACAAGGATTCCTTTCCATTTCCCTTCATTTGTTTTTTCTCTCAGCGAACACACTGAATGGGGTGTTGAACAAGGCAATGACGCTTATATCCTATTATAGGACAGAGCTATCTTTATACTGTCTGTCCTCATGCAGAACTTCATTTACCGCGTGGGTGACTTTTCCAACATAAGAACAAAATGGCAGCTACAGCTTGATAGGTCAAGAGAGTTTTTGTATAATACTCCTTAAATAGCTCTAAAAAATGTATCAGAGGGGTGTTTGTGTATGTGTGCGTGTGGTCTGGGTGCTGAACTTGCATTTCAAACTGTCGCACATTTATGTATAACATTTTTTACATTGTCTTCTCTTCCCTACTATTACTTTTGGTGATAGCCAGGAAGAGACACAATATCAATGTGCAGAAATTTCATCTCAAAGTGGGAATGGGTTTGGTGGTGGGTGTGCCGGCAATTTCTTGCCACCGGTCAGTCTGCCGAACTGATGCAACGTTCCCGCCTCTGGCCTATTTTCAGGGAGGTGGCTCCGGGGTTGATGACTACCCTCCAGGTATTGGTGGCTATCCAATCGGGTCAAGTGCCACATGCCATCTAGATTTCCAGATGTCAGATGCCCCCTCACAACGTGGCTGGTGTCTGTAGATGGAATGGTGGTGGCTTCCTGACAGTAGATTGGGAGGTCTAAAAATACATCCTACATAGCAGCCCAGCATGGACCCGCTGGGCTGCTAGGGCCACAGGCCAGACTGTGGAGGGATTCCTCCTCCACTATGATGGCCAGGCATCTGTGGCCACAGTATATTTTGTAACATTTAAGAGTCTTCAGAGAGTGCCTCCACCTTGAGAAGCCCTCACAATCCCTCACCTACATCAACAGTGCCCACAGCTCCTGGTAGGGCTGCCAGTCCCCAGAGCCTCAGGGGCTCCATTTGGCTCTCCCTACTGCTGAGCCCATTTGCCATCCTTAATTGAATGAGGGTCCAATTGGTGGCCTTTTAATTAACTGCCTCCTTGAAAATCTCCTCCTTGGTCCTACAACAGCCACTTCCGAGTTCCCGATGCTGAATGGGACCCAGCGCAGGGTCAGCACTCTGGAACTAAAATTCAGCTTGATATGTCCAAATAAATTACTAGTACAGGAGAAATCCTGCCGCAAATTGTCAGGATGGTGGTGATGGAGCAATTATTAAACCATTTTTGACATTCCACTGAAGTTGAAATGTCAAATTAAAGCAGCATGAGATTACCTCTCCCGTAAAGCACACACTTTCATTCAAGAGTCACATCAGAGGATCAAATCCATTCTTATACCCTCAACTAAGCATCACGTTAGGAGCTGACGCTTGTTAGAAAGGCTGTTAAGGAATCTATTTGATGTTAAAGATCCCATTTTATAACAAACTGAGAACTTCTACAGGAAAATGAAGTAGCAGAATTCTGGAATTTGACCAAACCAGTACAAGCTCCCAAGGAACCTCTACAAGCTGGAGTTGTAAAAACAGTTATCTGTTCTTTACTTAGTTCTCAAGATCAACCTTTCCGCCTTACAACCATATAGGGAACTGCTTTGACATTTCATCTACGTGAAAAGTGGGCAGGCACACTTAATTGCACAGGAAGCAAAATGTCAGGTTCTCGATGGTAGGATGAAAGTAGGGAATTAAGACTGCAGTGATTGAAGGTGGATCAAGCTTCCTAACAGCACACAGCAGGAACCTATTTTTAATGCATTAACATATGCATGCTCATTAAAATACCATTTCACCAGATTTAACGGTACCTTAACAATTAACTCTGCAGCAAATGAGAAACACATATCTTCGGATTCTCAACTGGTTAAGGACGGCATGCAGCAGGTGAGGTAGTGTTCCTGGTGGACTTGGACTGAGTAGGAGCTGTTTTTATTGTATGGGAGCTTTGTTGAACCAGGGGAGAGGAGGCATTGATGCATTGAGATCCGGTAGTGGCAGTGCAAGGGGGTCAGGTCATGGCTAATAGAGGGAGGGTGGATAGGTCAGGCCTATGAAGGATCATGGGGCACAGAGAGAGGAAACTGGACCACACGGGGAAGGTCAATATCTATAGGCAGGAAGTCAAGCATGATTGTGGGAAGATCCAGGGTTATGGAGGGAAGGTCAGTAGTGAGATTCTGGGAGCTGAGGGTAACAGAGGACAGTTCAAGGGTGATAGAGGGAGGTTTGATGATGATGGATGACAGGTGAAGGGTAACAAGGGAGGGCAGGTTTAGGTGCAGGGGTGCAGATTGATGGTGACGGTGGTGGTGAGGGCAGCACTAGGCGGAATGAAAGTTAAACAAGGGTGATTATTGATAGCTCAAGGATCAACGAAGCCAGGACAAGGGTGATGGAGTAAGAGTTGAGGCTGTTGGAGGGAAGGTCAAAGGCGACTGGGGGAGGGTGCATGGTGAGAGCTTCCTGCTCCAGACTTAATGTCGGAGTTTCCAGAGACAAAGCTGTGACAACACAAAGAGGTCTCTGGAGTACAGGTCAAGGATGGAGATGTCCATGGTGGAGTGGAGACCAGGATGTGGCCGATGCAAAGTATAGGGCTCCCCATTGGTCAAAGGTTTTCAGGTCAGGAGGGAGGACCATAAAGACCCTGTTGACCTGATCCTTGCCTGCTTTGTGTCAGCAGTTCAACTCAGGCAGACAAGATGGGTCAAGTGCACCCAGTGATGACACTAGCTCTGGCATATCTGGAGAGGAAAAGGAAGAGGGTGGACCAGGGCCAGGCATAAAAATGACCAGAATGCCAACAAGAGTACCAGAAGAGGATCAGGCAGTTCAGGATAATAGCAATCAGGGGCCAGTTCTGCACCAAACATTGGCACATAATCAAATATGCTGCAGGCTGAGTAATGACCTGCAAATGTCAGAAAGGCAAGTCAGAGACGACTGAGGATGTCAAGGGATTCATCAGCTGCTTCATGGTGACCTTTATTCCTGTGGACTGGGAGGCAATCCAATGCCAGGAACTTTAAAAATCACTGCAGCATTGAACTTCTATGCCACCAGATTGTTCTAGGTCCCCACTAAGGACAGGTATCCTCTTGTAGTAAGACACTCACAAATGCATCAGGGAGATCACCAATGGCCTGTTTAGAAGAGGCAATGATTTTGTGCAGTTCACCACAGACTCTGAAAGCGAGGCAGCCAGAGCTGTGGGATTTGGTGTCACTGCCAGAACACTATAGGTACATGGGGCAATTGATTGCACACATGTTGGGCTATGAGCTCCCTCGATCATCCAGCAACATTGACAAACTACAATGGTTTTCACTTTCTCAATGTGCAGCTGGTGACCACTGCAAATGAATCCTTCAGGTGTGTGGTCGCTTCCCAGGGAGCTCTCGTGACTCTTACATCCTCACTCACTCACAGATGCCACAACTGTTTTGCTCCTCCTCAGCAGTTACAGGGATGGCTCCTGGGGGACAGGGGGTATCCACAGAAGACCTGGCTCATGGTATCTGTGCAGGACCCACAAAGCCCAGCTGGGGAGAAGTATCATGCCACCCATGCCTCAACAAGGGCAACAACAGAACACATCATTGGACTGCAAAAGATGAGGTTCCGCTGCATGGACTGCTCAGGTGGAGTGCTGCAGTACATGCCACAACTAGTCTCCAGACTCACAGTGGGCTGCTGTGGTGTACACAATGTCATGAAGCAAAGGGGTGAGGAATTGCCAGGGAGATGGAGGAGCCTGATGCCTCCTCAAATGAGGAAGAAGGGAAAGAGCATGGTAAGCTTGAGGGAGTGAATGATGTGGCTACAGCTCAGATGCCAGGATGATGAAACAACATGCTAGATAGGCCTGTGAGACTCTCATTGTAACATAATTCCAACAAGAGTGAGAACCCAACAAGATATCTTGATCTCCTGCTCAATTAATGTTGTGGTGGAAGTGCCAACTGATCTTGCACACTCCTTCCAGAGTAACCTACAGCCCCATGAAATCTGGCATCTAGAAAGAAAATGCTGCAGGCCCTTGGCATGAGCAAGGCTATATGCGTGGTTTCATCAAAGCCGCACACGTGTAATTTGGAAGGATGTCACATATGACTCAGTGACACAAATCCTAAATGCTGGCACTGCCTCGCTAAGAGCTCTATGCATTCACCTGGAAAAATGGGATGCCTCAGCTACGGGAACTGTTTAGATAACGGCCCAGATTTTCATTATCTGGGAGACTCCGTGGACCTTCAAAAATAGTGGGCAGGACCAGGATGCAGAAGACCCACCCTATTTCCAACAGAGCCAAGTTTTGCCGGTAGGGGAACTGGGATGGGGCGTGATTCACTTTTGAGGGAAACCCAAACTCAGCAGTCTGTACAACTCCCAAGATAATGACCATTCAACACACATGAATAAAATGATCCAAACCATATATTTACACATGGCTTATAATATCCATTAGAATCTTTTGAGCTTACATTCCTTAACACTATGCCTTGGTGCAACCCTGACATTAGCAGCTGAGGTGGAGGCAGCCTGCTGAGTCAGATGCTCCATTGCATGAGATGACTTGGCTGCCATCCTCTGGTGATCTGAGGCATAGAGGCCTCCGGCCTGCTGAGAGTTTCCTGTACAGTTGCAGTTGCACCCTCTTCAGCCTCACCTGCTGGAGGTGATGAGGAGACTGATAAAGAAGAGGAGGAGCAGTAATGCACTCTTGGAACACCTTAGATGATGCCACTGGGATAGCTTGCTGGCACTCCTCCTCCCTATTGGAGTGTGATGACAGCTCCCTGAATCCAGGAGGGGAAGGGGCACCTGGAGAGAGATCAAGGTGCCTCAATCCCTCTCGCCTAGCCACTGCTGTATAGTGCCTATGGCCAGGGTGACGGGATGCAGCTCCAAGCACAGATCCAGCAGCTGCTGAGTGTTCTGCTGGACCAGGCTCTTCATGGTGGTCACAACCTCTCCGTGGAGGAAACCATGCCAGAGCCATGGCAGAACTCAGGACTTGGATGGACTCCTCCACCTTTTGCTCAAGGCTGTGCCTGGTCTCTGGCATCTCTGCCAGATGTTCCCCTCCTTGTATCTGCATCGCCATCAGGTCATATCCAGAGACACATCATCTGCGTGGAGCTCAGCATGAGCCTGATTCCCAACAGTTCCCCGACACTCAGGAACCTCAGGGACATGCCTGTGATGTGCTCACCAGATTGTGACCCTGAGTCTAATCGCAAAAACATAACCACTGAGGTGAATGTCCCTGCACTGGTGGCGGGCGCAGGGGAATGATGTGATAGTGCATCCTCTGACTGGTCTGTTCCACCATCCTCAGAAGTGGAGGCCGGGCTTACTGCAGCTGCTTTCGTCGTCTGTCATAGTTGTGAGTGCCTGTAGTGAAGAACATGAATTAGCTGACGATTATGCACCTTCCCTTTCCCCGTCAATGTATCACGTCTAGATGCTGTATGCCCGATACTGAACATCAGGCTGGACACATCCTCACTCTGATGCCCTGGAGCTCTGGCCTCTCCACTATTTCCGCCTTTGCCCCACTCCCTGGTGCTATGCACTCCTTTGTCCTGCAGGCAGAAAGAAGGTGTGAATGTAAATTCAATGGGCTCCTAACCCTTTTCTGAGCATGCAGGCCTATGACAGCTCCTGTCACCTACCTAGTAAGTGTTCCACACGCACTCTCCTGCAACTGGAACAACTTCCACAGCATGAACTGGTTCCCACACATTAGTCCACATGGTCCATCTGGTACTGAGGCCTAGAACCCAATCTCCTGCCCAGCACCCCCTCCACTCACACGTTTACATTGCTTGATGCCCTTACGAGAGTTACTTTGTAATGACTGCACTGTGCCACTTCGTCTTGCAGGTTGCAGGAGTCGTTGACCTTTTTTCTCCACTGGACCTAGTTTTTCTTGTGGACTCCATGGCTGCTAACTTCTGCTGTGACTGCTGTCCAGGTTGTCTTGGTCAGGCAGGAGGATCTCCTGCTGCCATCACTGGCAAACAGGATCTCCTGCCAATGCCAGATGGCCTGGAGGAGAAATTGTAAGGGGGCATCACTAAACCATTGGGCCACTTGTCTGCTCTGAAACATCACTCCAGCAAGGCGGGTGGTCGTAGCAGTTGTAGTTATCCTGAGGGGTGTGGGGGTAAGATGAGCAGATGATAGTAGCAGTTGAGGCTACCTGGGGTAGGGGAAAAATCAGAAGGCTTGAGCAGCTGCTGTGGTCTCAAGCCGTCCACTGCTTGAGACCACAGCTGCTGAATTGCAGGGAATGTGTGCCTATCTGGGTGCCTTTTAAATATTACGCTCGAACTTTTGACCCCATCAGGTAAAGGCAAGGTCATTGATTTCCTGCTTGGCTCCTCGTCCATGAATATCTAATTGATTGACCACTGCATGGTTGCGTGTGGCCAGCTGTCCCACCTACAAGCGGAAGTCCCGCACACTTCCAGTCCCACTATCGGGACACTCGATCCTACAAGAAGATTCCAGTCAATGTTTTAAATCTATCATAGTGTTGATGAGGGAAGATTGTTGCTCTCTCAACCAGAGACAGCAAGTCTCTGGAATGCTGAGCTAATGGAAGTTAATGTAAACTGGGGCTAAGGTTCATGGAGTACAAGACATGAGGTAATTGTACAGCTAAAAAATAAAAACAAGAAATAATCGGAACTTGAAGGCTGATCACCTTACTATTGACTGCAAAGTGAGGTTGTTTGCAGTCTTTGCATCACTGAATACGTTTGAGTGTCATTTCCTTTGATTATATTTATAAGCAAAAACTTCAGTGCCTAGGGCTCTCATCCCTGGCACATGGACAAAAATGTTCACATTTATCTAACCCAACAATCAAAATATATTGTACCACATGGCATACAATGCAATGATACCAAGTGTTATTTTACAGCATGTTAGAAAGAGTAGTATACCCAAATTATAATAGAACATTAAATTTTTATTAAATTAAACTAACACCCAGTTAACTTACACATTTTTATAATAAAAATGATTGTCTAATGGAATCAATACATTGAATTCTTAAGTGGCTTCATCTAGTCTTCGCTCCTCTGACTGCATTCATTTTGTCGATCTTAAATATGCATAATTTAAATAAAAGTAGTGAATGCTGGAAATACACAGCAGGCGAGTATTTGAAGGGAAAAGGTGTGTTTGATTTTCTGAATGTAAGAGCATAACAACATAAGAAATGGAAGCAGGAATAGGCCATATGGCTCCTTGAACCTGCTCCATCATTCAGCATGATTATGGTTGATCTTCTGCCTCAAATCCACTTCCCTGCCCGCTCCCATATCCCTTGACTCCCTGAGAGATCAAAAATCTATCAAACAGTCGCTTGGTAATTGTAATAAACTTGGAGTGCAGGGCTGATCTCTTGTAAGAAACAGTAAACTTTAACTTTATTTACAGTCTCCAGATGAGGTTACATGCTTGTTCCAAGACCAAGGCTAAGAAGCTCCGCCCCTAAGATTTCCCAAGCTTATGGCTGATTCGTCTGTACAGTCACATGATCCCCATAACAGTTAAAAGAATGATTTAACTTCAAATTACTACAGTAGTACAGAACTTGAATATTGCTGAAAGGGAGACATGTTTCCAAAGCTTTTCACCTTGCACTCATCAGGACAAACACAAGAATGCCAAATTTCAAATGATCGCAACAATTTATGCTACAGGAGAAAACGGTGTTGATTCTGTGATTGGGCAGCACTGGATGAACAATCCTGAGTGTTCTCACAGCTACACTAACAATGAATTTATGATAATCAGGCAAGCTCGTAACATGGTTCATTTATACTTGCTAGAAGTGACATATGTTCATATGCAGGGACACTTTCTCTGCAAGCAAAAGGAATAAGTTCAAGCCTTGTGCCTTTTTTAAATTGCCAGGAAGCTTGGGAAGCTATAGTTCTGAGTTGCTTTCTCCATGGCAATGTCTCAGCCAATTGGAATCGATTTGCCAACCAATCATCACTCTGCTCTCCTGTAGTATAATTTGTAGAAATAATTTGAAATTTGGCATTCTTACATTTGTCTTGATGAGTGCAAGATGAAAGCTTTGGCAACATGTCTCTCTTTTCAGCAAATCTGTCTATCTTGGCCTTATATATACTCAAAGGTGTAGTATCCACTATCCTCGGGTAGACAATTCCAAAGATTCACAACCCTTAGAAGAAATTTCTCTTCATCTTTTCTTGAGTCTGTACTCCCATGATCTAGATTCTCCAGCCATGGAAAACAACATTCAGAACCGTGTATGCTTCTATGGGGTCATCTCTCATTCTTCTAAATTCCAGTGAGTATAGGCCCAATTTGCTCACCTACTCATCCAAGGAACCAGTGTAGTGAACTTCGATATGCCGCCTCCAAAATAGGTATATCCTTCCTTAAGGAGACTAAAATTATGCACAGTACTCCTGCGTGGTCTCATCAAAGCCCTATAGAATTGTAACAAAACTTCCTTATTTTAGTACAATAAAAGCCAATATGCAATTTACCTTCTTAATTGCTTCCTCTACCTGCAGTCTAACTTTCTATATTCCATGTATGAATACGCCCAAGTCTCTCTGAACATTTAGAAGTTTCACAGCTTTTCAATAATATTTTGCTTTTTTATTCTTACTATCAAAGAGAATAACCCAACACTTCCCCAGATTATGCTCCATGTCACCTTGTTGCCCATTCACTTAAACTATCTAAATTTCTTTGCAGCCTTTGTGTTCTCCTCACAGCTTACATTCTCACCCAGCTTTGTATCGAGAACAAACTTGGATACATTACTCCCAGGCTCTTTGTTGATGTCGTTAATGTAGATTGCAAGAAGTTGTGATCCCAGAATGGATCGGTGCACCACTCCACTAGTTACAGCCTGCCAACTTGAAAATGCCCCATTTATTCCAATGCTCTGCTTCCTGTCCATTAACCAATCCTCCATCTATGCCCCTTTATTTTATGTATTAACCTTTTGGGTAGCAACTTAAAAACTCGAATAAATTTGTTAAATACAATTTCAATTTTGTAAAACCCTGTTGACTATATCTGACCATACTATGATTTGCTAAGTGCATTGTTAAGACTTCCTTAATAATAGAACCACCTTTTTCTGATGACTGATGTCAGGTTAAGTGATCTGTAGTTCCCTGTTTTCCGTCTCCATCCATTTACATTTGCTAACTTCGAATCCACTGAGATCATTTGTGGATCTAGGGAATTTTGGAAAATCATAACTAGTGCATCCACTATCTCTGCAACTGCCTCTTTTAGAACCCTGGATGTAGGACATCAGGTCCTGAAGATTTGTTAGCTTTTGACTCTTAAGTTTCTTTAACATTTTTTCTCTGCTGATATTAATTATTTCAAGTTCCTCTCTTTTATTAGCCATCTTGGTTACCCTCTATTTCTGGTATGTAATTTGTGATTTCTAATATTCAACGTCACTGCCATTTCCTCACTCCTCATGATAATTTCTCCAGCCTCTGTCTTTAGCTACTCCTTTTTTACATACTTATAAAAGCTGTTACAATCTGTTTTTATATTCCGAGCTAGCATATTCTCACATTATATTTTTGTTTTGTATATCCTGTTCCAAGGAATATCACTCAAAGGCCGGGATTTCACAGTCGGTGTGTGGGGGCGGGCCCGACACACCGGTGTGTAAAATGACGCATGATGACGTCGGGCGTGCATCCCAACGTCATCGCACACCATCGCGATATTTCGGAAGGCGGGCGCTATGAGGACAGAGGCGCGCCCGCCATTAATTAACGAGCCAGTTAAGACCCTTGAGGCAGCAACTGAATTCAATTTTTCGCAGCCCATGCGATTTTCAGTGCGTCTGGCAGACGGGTAGGTCACATTTTCAAAAACCTGATCCATGGGCGGGACAAGAGGGGTGAGTGGGCTCACTAACGTGAGTTGTTAGCACTTTAGATTGTAACTTACTGCTACTTGCTTGTGTAAACAGGACAACTTCATTTCACTTCAGAGCTGCTTTGACAGAAATAAGAGGCTTCAATTCAGGACTCCGGGGGAGCTATAACACTTGGGGCCTTCCAGGTATTAGACAACCTTCTCTTATCCTGGGAATGGGGATTGTGCTCTTCGCTGGAGGCACCTCCTCTGAGGAGGGAGGGCCAGAAGGGTAACGAGGCCAGGTGGCCCTATTCAGCCTCCAGGGGAGCCACCTGTGGGGGAACAGGCGCAGGCACAAGGAGTTGCAGGGCCAACAAGAGCCGCCGAAGATGCTACTATCCTGCTGCCAGGGTTTACAGGCGGTGATGCAGCTACCTCAATATGCCTGAAGTGCAATGCCGAAGGAGGCTCCATCTCTCAAGTGAAACAGTGACCTCCATCTGTCAGATGATTGGCCCTGAGATCAGCTCCAACTGTGTGGGTGGACACCCCATGCCAGTGGCTCTGAAGGTCACAGTAGCCTTCAACTTCTACACCTCTGGCTTTTTCCAGACGTTGGTGGGTGACCTTTGCGGAATGTCCCAATCAGCTGTCCACAGTTGTGCCAAGCTGGTGATAAACGCTCTGTTCAGATGTGCATTGACTTTCATTCACTACAGCACAGACGAGGCTAGCCAGGCAGAGCGAGCCAGAGGCTTTGCCGCGATTGCTGGCTTCCCCCGCGTCCAGGGTGCAATCAACTGCACACGTGGCCATCAAGACGCCAGCGGGTGAGCCGGGTGCCTTCGTCAACAGGAAGCGATTCCACTCCATGAACGTGCAGATAGTGTGTGACCACAGGACGCAGATTCTGCAAGTCTGTGCAAGGTACCCAAGCAGCTCCCAAGACGCTTACACCCTGAGGCATTCCCAGGTGCCGAGGCTCTTCAGTGCTGCAGCCCGGCTGGATGAATGGCTGCTGGGCGACAAGAGCTATCCCCTCTAAAGGTGGCTTATGATGCCACTCTGCCATCCAAGAACAGAGGCCGAATTTTTGTACAAAGCAGTAATGGTTTCATTTCTCCAAATGAAGATGTCTTGCCAGATTACTCAATTCTGCCAGCTGTTCTGCAGTATGGTGAAGAAGTCTGGATATTGCAGATCTTGTGCAAAAATAAGAAAGCAATCTAAGTTCAGGGAGCCCAACTATTGAACTCATTCAATCCCCAAGTTCTGAACATAAAGCGCAGAGCAGTGAGTCACAAGCATTAGATATTTTAAACCTATTATTAAAGATCAGTAAGAGTACTTACAGTTCTGAGTATCAACCCACGCTAATTAAGCACTCAAATATTTAAGTGCTAGACCCCAAGAAAACTTTCAGCCCTGTTATTAGCCAATGCGATTAGGTTGGAAATGAATTCAAAATGAAAAAAAGTTCATTTCATTGTCACCATTTTAAATAAATTGTGGAGGGAGCAAACAATGTAATTAGGGAAAGGGGAGAAAAGAAAGACTTGCATTTATATTGTGCCTTTCACTGCTTCATCATGTTCCAAAATGCTTTGGTGGAAGTACTTTTGAAGTGTAGTCACTATTGTAGCGTAAGAAATGCAACAGCCAATTTAGCTCCAACTAACACCCACAAGTAGCAATGTGAAAATGAACAGATAATCTGATTTTGTGATGCTGGTTGGGAAATAAATATTGGTAAGTACACTTGATAACTTCCCTTTTCTTTGAATAAGTGCCACGTGATGTGAGAGCAGACGGGGACTCGGTTGAACTTCTCACCTGAAACACAGGACCTCCAACACTGCAGAACCACTTAGTATTGCACTGAAACTTGTGGTGTAGGTTTTTGTACTCAAGTCTCTGGAGTGGGACTTTGAATCAACAATGCTCCAACTCAGAACCAAAAGAACTACCAATTGGGCCACAGCTGACATTCCAATGAGGTAATGTGGACAAATTTACACTACAGGGGGATCTTATCTTCCTATTGCACTTGGACATAACGGATTAGCTGGGCTCAGCATATGAAAAAAGAATTGGGCAGGGAGGATCACTTGTCCAAAATGAGCTTTTCTTGAATTTCCTTCATGCATAATGCCGCCTAGCACAATTAGTGGAGAAGCTGGATTTACAGGTTCCACATAGGTGTGGTACAGTTTAGCTTTGCAATGATACTCCACAGTGAGAATTTCCTCAGGGGTTCTCTTGATCGGCCATTATAACTCTATCAGCAGATCAGTGGAAACCTTGTCTGAGGTTTCTGCTGAAATCTTGGCAGCGATTGGATACCCCCAAGGAGTCCCTTTAATGAACATCATTGTTTGGTATTGTTGCCTTGTTCACCAAAGGGACAAGACATGTAACTAATAAATAGGCTGAAGAGTGGATGAATTCCAATAAATTTGAAAGTTAAATTTAATCTTAAAAGTCTTCTGTAGAAAAGATCTTTATATAAAAATAAATAAGATTCAAAGGACCCATTACGTCAAGCAAAAAATTATGCCCTAGGGATTATAGAACTAGATGAGCAACCGAGAAGCGATGAGTTCATAATTTCACCATGGTAAGTTCTTAAATTGAATCCAATAAATTTGGTTATTGTGTGTCAGTGCCAGGAAACAAATGATCATGAAAGCAGCTGCTTTGTCATAAAAACCCAACTGTTTCACTAATGTTCTTCAGGAAAAGAAACTGATCATTTGTTGCTCCAGTCTCATGATATTTGGTTTACTATTAGTGCCCTCAGTGCAATTAGGGATGGGCAATAAATTCTGCCTTGCCAATGTTGCTTTCAAAATTAAGTTTTAAAAAATGTATATATCAAATATTTAGTGAAGAGCAAACAATTTAGAACAGTTAGTAAATGGAGTGCAATGATCTTAAGCTTTGAATAGATTGGAGGTTTCAGGCTTGTGATTAAATTCTCAGGATGAGCAGATATATTTGAAAATGAAATTCAAAATGAAAAATTACATTTAAATAGTTTCTTTTTATGACTTCAGAACATTCCAAACAGAACATACTTTGTAACCAATGAAGTAATTCCAAAATGCCGTCACTGTTGTAATATGGGATTTAAAACAGAGGAAGGTGGCCATGATATTAACTCAGATGCATTATTATGGGGGTGGCGAGTTCGATAGTGGGTGGGAAACATGGAACGTAAGTTCAGCATGTCTGTTGGTGGCATTTTACTGCAGCTAGCTCATTATCATTTTACTTCCAGGCTTTTCATCACTGGCACAGCAGTGGACATGTTGAAGTGACACATGGTACAATTTCAATTCAAGTATTTAAAGGATCAATCCATAGATGGAATTTGGAAAAATTTGGATTGGAAGCAAAAGAAGATAAAGTGGGACAATGGATTCAAGATGGCACGTCCCACTTCAATGATGCCTTTCTTGATGTATTTCTGGGTACTGTGAACAGCCAGAGAAAGATATACTTTTCTAGCAATGGGAGGAAGGAGCCTAATGCCATCACAAAGAATGCATGCCTGAAGGTGGTCTACAAGGTCAACAGCATAAGCATTGTGCTAGGCTCCTGGATTAAGTGTAGGAGGAGCTTTAAGATCCTAACCAGGTCAGAAGTCATGAGTGCAGTTACACATTTACCTACATCCCGCTGTGCTTATCATCCCTCCCCATCATCCTGCATTGTCAAACTTATTCCATCACATCACTCCTCACACCAACTTAGCTGACATGTACACCCACAATTTATCCATTCCACACTGCATTCACCCTCATCTTCATGCAATTTGATGCTTCTCTCTGATGGTTACCCTTGCCAAATGCATTGCATCCATTGCAGGAAAAGAGTGCACAGCCCCAGAACATTCTCTTCAATATGACCCTGACAGCGTGGTCTCAGCCCCAGGACAGTCTATTCAATGTGTCCCCAACATCATGGCCTCAGCTCCAGGACAGTCTCTGACTTTTCCTTGGACAGTATTGTAACTCTTGACCCAAGACAATCTTTCACTACTCCACTATGTTGCTTGACCATCCCCTAGTCCTGCCTTTGTCTCCCCCTCCCCTCTCATATTTTCCACCCCACCGTCCCCTCAGTCCTGCCTCCATCTCACCTCTCGCCGCTGGTCTTGCCTCCCGTGCACAGCCTTGGTATAGCTTATGCTGCAGGCACCCGATATCTCACAGCTATTCTGTTAAAGGAAGACAAAAGCAGTGTCTACTGGCCTCCAAGTCATGGATGAACTGACGCATGCCGGGTGCGCAACACTTACCTACAGTCATGAAACAGACCATTCTAATTATCCACTGGCGGGCACTTAATTTGGAGGGGGAATATTCCAGTAAGTTGCCCTTTTAATGAGCATTCATGAGATGCCATCAAAGTAGAGAGAAAAATATTCCAAACCAATTCCCCACCAGGGAGAAACTGACTTTTTCCATCATGTCAAATTTAGTGCCCCCACCCACCACGATTCCCGCTTCTAGCGGGAGCGGAAAATTCGACCCATTGTGAATAGCCCCAGCTCCAGCCTGAAAGGGGACAGACGTCAAAATTCATTATCATGGTTACATTCATAACCACTGACATTGTGGTTCTTGCCCTGCTCTGAGGTTGCAGTAGTGGCTGATTTCAGTGAGGACGTTCTTATTGGACATCTGACACACTGGACGGAGTTTTCCACTTGAGACTAAGTACCCTAGCAGGCGGTTTTGGCGGCGCCCACACCACTGCACGGAATGGCGGGAAGTCGCTCCTGATTCCGCGCTTGGAAGCTTATTAATTATGCACAGCAAGTATCGGGCCGAATGACCTGGCAGGTCGGGAGCCGATTCATCTGCCCCACCATCAGCTGGCAGGGTTGAAGGTCCGAGCACCATATTTAAATGACAGTCGAACACATAGGGTGGAATCATCCCAGATTTGCACTAAGTGCGGTAGCAGGTAGAAAAAACGGCAATGTACCAGCCAAGCACAATGGCAGCTTCTCATGCCATATCATCCCAATTTCACTGCATTAATTATGCATTCCCAGGAAACACGCCGTTTCGATGGCGGGCAGGCTCTTATTCGCCCGCCACGCCATCACCTTGTCGCTTCCTTACACTGGGCTCCATACTTAATGTGCAGCCACATGTACACCTCTCAGTGCAACCAGCTGCATGGAAGACATACCCCGAAAGGCAAGAAGACTGCAATCCTTCGGTTTAATGACACTTTCCTCAAACGCCTTTTGGACGCAGTAGAGGTCCACTGTTATGTCATCTATCCCCATTGTAGCTGCAGGATGGGCAGTAACATCACTAATCCAGCATGGAAGGCAGTGGCAGCGGTGATCTGCCTGCAAATGAATACTTTGTCTCTGTCTTCACTGAGGAGAGGGATGATGCAGACATTCTAGATAAAGAGGAGGAATGTAAAATATTAGATATAATAAGCATAGTGAGAGAGGAAGTACTGGAGGGGCTGGCATCCTTGAAGGCGGATAAATCATCAGGGCCAGATGAATTGTATCCCAGGCTGTTGTAAGTAGCCAGGGAGGAAATAGCGGATGCTCTGAGGATCATTTTCCAATTCTCACTAGATATAGACGAGGTCCCAGGGGATTGAAGGTCTGTGAACGTTGTACCATTATTTAAAAAAGGTACAATGGATAGGCCAGAAAATGGTAGGCAGGTCAGTCTGAGTTCGGTGGTGGGCAAATTATTGGAAACCATTCTGAGAGACAGGACAAACTGTAACTTAGAAAGAAGCGGATTGATCAGGGATAGTCAGCATGGTTTTGTTAGGGGAAAATCATGTCTTACTAACTCAATAGAATTTTTTGAGGGAGTAACAAGGAGGATTGATGAGGGTAGTGTAGTGGGTGTTGTCTACATGGATTTCAGTAAGGCATTTGACAAAGTGCCACATGGCAGACTGGTCAGGAAAGTGAGACCTCATGGGATACAGGGGAAGGCCGCAGGTTGGATCCAAATTGGCTCAGTGACAGGAAACAAAGAGTAATGGTCAATGGGGGTTTTATGCGAATGGAAAACTGTTTCCAGTGGTGTTCCACAGGGCTCAGTATTGGGGCCCTAGCTGGTTATTGTACATATTAATGATTCAGACTTAAAAGTGAGAGGCAGGATTGGGAAATTTGCAGATGACACACAAATTGGCCGTGTAGTTAACAGTGAAGAGGATAGCTGTCAACTCCAGAGTGATATCAATGGTTTGGTTGAGTGGGTGGAGAAGTGGCAAGTGGAATTCAATCTGGAAAAGTGTGAGGTAATGCATTTGGGGTGGGCAAACAAAGCAAGGGAATACTCAATAAATGGCAAATTATTGAGAGAGGTTGAGGAAGTGTGAGGCATTGGAGAGTGCATGTCCACAATTCCTTGAAGGTAGTGGGACAGGTGGACAAGGTGGTCAAGAAAGCATAAGGAATGCTTTCCTTTATTGGGCGAGGTATTGAATACAAAAGCAGGGATGTAATGATAGAACTGTATAAAATGCTGGTTAGGCCACAGCTGGAATTTTGTGTATAGTTCTGGTCACCACATTACAGGAAGGACATAATTACTCTGGAGAGAGTACAGAGGAGATTTAGAAGAATGTTGCCTGAACTTGAAAATTGCAGCTATGAGGAGAGATTGGATAGGCTAGGATTGTTTTCCTCAGAACAGAGGATGCTGAGGGGTGACCTAATTGAGGTATACAAAATTATGAAGAGCCTAGAGAAGGTAGACAGGAAAGACCTGTCTCCCCTAGTTGAGGGGTAAATTACCAGGGGGAATTGATTTAAGGTGTTTGGTAGAAAGATTAGAGGGGACATGAGGAAAAGTTTTTTTTTCACCCAGAGGGTGGTGGCCCTCTGGAATTCACTGCCTAATCTGGTGGTTGACGCTGAAACAATGAACTCATTTAAAAGGTACCTGGATCTGCATCTGAAGTGTTATCTGCAAGGCTACGGACCGGGTGCTGGAAAGAGGGATTAAAATGAGCAGCTAGTTTCTTTTTTCTCTTTTTGACCAGTGCAGACATGATGGTCTGAATGGCCTCTTTCAGCACCGTAACTTTTCTATGATTCTATGGGTTCTAAAAGAGGACAGAATGGTCCCATCCATTCTGCCAGGGTAAGTCACTCTTCTCATCCCTCTCAACTCACATACCTGCCACACATCCACAGGGACCTCAGACCGCAAGGGACAACAGCATTAACTCTCACACACACCCTCACATCTCCATCAGGCTCATACCCTCTCGAGTTTGTGTCTTCATCCCGTCAATTTCTCCGCTCACCACACAAACATTCCTTGCAGTGCCATGTGCCCTGCTCACATTCCCTCCATCTGTTTTTATGCCGGAGAAGCTGGCTCACAACAGCAGGGAGAGGTCATTTTCAAACGGGTTTGAATCTGACGTAATTTCCTGCTGGTGTGACACAAGATTGGAAGGAAATTGAGGAGATTCCGGCGAGCAGCTGTTTTAATGAGTATTCATGAGATGTTAATGAACGCTCATGGCGTTCACGCTATCAGTAGTTGGGATAACCAACCCACCATTAACCTGCCATCGGGAGAATTGCAACCTGTTTTTACGCAGGCAGGTTTCTGACTTTTTGGGCAGAATGTTTCCATCTCGCCCGTGGCGAATTTCGTGGAGGGCAGGAGTAGAAAATCCAATAGCAGGCACAAGGTATGTGGAATACCAGTGAGGGCGAAGAGCGAACAGGAGGGGGGCAATGGGGAGGGAAGGCTGTGGAGTGGCAGTTAGGGGGAAGGGCGTCCACGAGGGGGGTCTTTCTGGGGTCACTCTCTAAACTCTTGTTGCTGCAGGAGTGAGTAGGAGTCTGCTTAGAAAGAACGGAGGAAGACCTCCTCACGATGAAAGCCACTGAAAGCCAACGGCTTCATTAGCCCTGTTAAAGGGCTACTGAGAACTCAGTGGCTTCATATCACAGTCACTGCATCTCAAGAGTAACAGATAGGAATGTAGAATTTGGGAATGTAGGCAATAGTGAAGGAGGCACAGCTGTATCATATATGGCATTCTATCAATGAAGGCATGTCACATGTTCACCCGAGGTGACACTCCTAATGGACCAAAAGACATCCACTCATTGATCATGGGCAACTGATTGGTCATTAATATCCCACAGCAGAGATTGGAGCACAGAGCTAGTTTAGGTCACACATCTCATTGAAACTTTAGCATCCCACATAGGGCTCAAGATGTTACGTATCTGCGATGCCATCTTGGTCACCTCGATGTGTGCGTTAGTGTCTCAGGGACAAGGCGGCATCAGCCACCATGCAAGTAGGTCAGGAAAAACTATGGACCCTTACAGTCTCCAAACATGTCATCTTCTGAGCTTCACTTTCTTGCCTCGTAAATCATTAATGTCTTCAATGTTTTCTTTCAGAGAGAAGGTAAAAGCAGATATGGATCCAGGGCTCAATGCTGCCTTTGTCAAGGTCCTAATGCAATGAAGGAGGTGAAGGAGGGAGAGGTGACTCCGTGCGCAGCTCCAGCAGGAGGGACATGGTCAAGCGGAACCAGAGCATGAACAGGAGGGTCAGGAGGAGAGACCCAAACAATGAGGATGACTTGCCAGACCCAGGGTTTACCGTAGAAGAGTCTCCTATTTACAAATGAGTGAGAGGCAATGCTGTGCACGTCTGCACTTGTCCCGAGATCTGGTCATCACATATGCCACATTCTTCGTGAAGACCTGATGCCACATTGGAGGGTATCCCCTGCCAGTGGCTTTGAAGGTAACCGCAGCACTCAATTTCTTGGCCTCTGGTTCTTTCCAAGGATCAACAGGTGACCTGTGTGGCATCTCTCAGTCTGCAACACATTGATGGATAAAGGAGGTCATAGGTGCCCTTTACAGGAAGGCCCATCATTATGTCAGGTTTGCTCTGGACGAAAATAGCCAGGCTGCAAGATTCACCGGCTTCCTTAGAGTGCAGGGTGCAATAGACTGCACCCATGTGGCTAAACTGGCTCCATAGCAGCAGCCCCTAATGTTTATAAACCACAAGGGCTATCATTCCATCAATATACAGCTGGTGTATGATCACAGGAAGCACATGTGCACATTTGTGCACGGTACCCTGGGAGTTGCGATGTGTCCCACATCCTGAGTCAATGTACCGATGTCCTCAGTGGAAGAACTCCATGAGGAATCCTCCCAGAATGCAGTTTAGGGTGGAGTCTAATGAATGCCATATTTTGGAGCGACTAGGGTGGGGGAACAGTGCACCAGAATTAGACTGACCACATCACTGGCCATTCTGAGTTCATGCCAGCTTACAAACTGTCACCATTATAAGCTATGTTACCTCTCCACACTCATCCGGTGATGGAAAAATCCTGGCAATTAATAGCACTAAGAACTTACACAGGCAAAATCCAAAGTCAATAAGGCAGAATTTTTTTAAAAATTAAAACTGTTAAATAAATGATGCAATACCTTTGAGGATGTATATAACATAAAAAGCAGTTAATAATTACATCTGATGATTTGGTCATCGGAAGTATTGTCAAATAAAAAACAAAATGTACCTTGGTAGTCTCATGAGTATACATAGATGCGATATGGTGTCAAATAGAATAACAAAATGTTCAATTGTATGTACTGAAGCTAACTTGCCAATTCAAATTCAACCTATGATGTGCAAGGAGATCTCAAAGGGTCAATATTAATTTGGGACATCATTTTTTCTTATCTTGCTGTTTGAATAATGCACAGAAAGTATTTTCATATTGCAGTGTGTATGAACTCGAATGATGTATGGAAAAGCATTAACCCAATATGGAACTGGATCCATACTCCATATGCATGTTGGCTCCCCATGTATTCAACGCATTTACAAGTTGTTATATCAGCAGCAAGAAGTTACAGACTGTCCATTTATTGAATCAATGTTCAATTGGCACAAAATGAGAATAATTATAAAAACATGTGCAGGGCTGATTTAGTATTTAAAAAAAACCTTTTGAAGCAGGCATCCTTATATTTGTGAATTGCGACTGGATTTTCTTTCTCTTACTGTGAATTATTATATTATGTCTCTGAAATGGGTGAATAGATATTTAATATTTTTATATTATATGTTTAAAAATAAGTTTCTTATATTTCAATCATTTAGGAGGTAAGATCCTCCCTCGTCTTTTTCTGTCCTTTTATTAAACTTTATTTTAACTTTCTGTGTAGTCTAATCTATTGATTTTTTAAAAATTCAATTTTACTAAAAAAAATGATAAAGCCTTTCACATACTTTCTTTATTTGTCATCCTTCCCCCATACAAATGCAGAAAGTAAAGATTAACATGCTATAAACACATTGAACTTAAACATGAAAATACATCAAAGCAGCAGTGATCAGGCAAACAAATAAATTTGCACAACAGCAGCCAGATAAAGAAAAATTTAACGTAAAGCAAAATACTGCAGATGCTGGAAATCTGAAATAAAAACCGGCAATGCTGGAAATGCTCAGCAGGTCTGGCAGCGTCTGTAGGGTGAGACGTTTCAGGACGATGACCTATCGTCAGAGCTGAAAAAGGTTCGAGATGTTACAAGTCTTTGGGCAAGCATAGAGGCAGGGTAAGTGTGAATGGAGGATAGAATGAAAGGAAAAGTCTGTGATAGGGCGGTAGGATGGAGAGATTAAGGACCAAATGTTTTGTTCCGAGTCAGGAAATTTCCTGACTCTGCAAACTTGACTCGGGATAAAGTGCCCTAAATGGTTGGATTTTTATCCTGGGGAGATGGAAGAGCTGGTGCTAACTGGAGTCGGACCTGCCAGCACCCTAAAAAGTATGGGGGCAGCCACAGGGGCTGCCAGATGCTGAGGCGGACTGGTTAAAAGGAACCTCCCCACCCCATCCCACCACCACAACCACCACCACCCCCACCCACCCCCCCCACAACCCAGTTCTCTGGGTTGTCATCTAATTACAATAAAAGCAGTGAAACCAAAAATAATCCTCTTGCTCTCACCCCTCACCCCCCACACACTCCTCATGCCAACACATGCCAATCTATGCCTCATTACCCACTACCCATGGCCCCTCATATCCTCATGCTACGCCCCTCTACACACATCCCACAATCCCTCCTACTGTCATGCCAACCTATGCCCCTCTACCTACCCCCACGTGGCCCTTTATAGCCCCTATGCCAACTCAGTGCCAAACCGAGACCAACTCACTCATCTGCATGGTGAATGGATGTTTTTCAGACTGGAGCAAGGTTTGCAGTGGAGCTCCCAGGGGAAGCTATTGGAGCCCTTGCTCTTGCTGAGATCTATTAATGGCCCAGATATTGGTGTACTGGCACAATTTCAAAATTTGCAGATGATACAAAAATTGGAAGTATTGTGAACTGTGAGGAGGATGGTGTAGAACTTCAAAAGGGCATAGACAAGTTGGTGGAATGAGCAGACAAGTGGCAGATGAAATTTAATGCAGAGAAATGTGAAATGATTAATTTTGATAGGAAGGAAAAGCAGATGCGGTTTCTGGTTTTCGACCTTTGCTGCTGTTTTATTCAAATGTTTTCTGAAGGACAGAGCCATATCTATATGCAAACATATGAACAAGGAGCATAGGTAGTCCATTCAGCCCCTCGAGCCTGCTCTACCATTTAATAGGATCATGACTGATCTGATAGTAACCTGAAAACTCTGCATCCGACCTACCGCTGATAAAACCAATGATCCTTTTAGTGACAATAGGGTGTGCTTTAAAAAAGCTTTAAAAGAAACAGTCATTCATTGACAACTTTCCACTTTCTTAAAAAAAAACTCCTTTTTACTAAGTTCAATAAAAGTGTCAATCATACAGACCCTTTAAAGTATCAATAGCAGAAAATACAAGCACTTGAAACCTCTTTATCTTGTGTAAATAAACATTGTGCAATTGACAGCATGGATCATAGAACCAGAGCTGTTAATCAAGCATTGTTTTCTCTGGGGCTCAGGTGTTTCAGTACTCTAATGGATGTCTGGGCTCTCAGCTAAGAATGCATAATGGCATGGGGCCATGAGGGATTATAGGGGGTGGGTGGTGGGGAGCATTACCTTGGCATTAGGGTTATGATGATGACGTTTTGAATTTGCCTTTCAAATGCAGACTATGTTTCCTCTGAAGTGCCATGAACTGTGGCTCTTTGAAAAGCTGGCCCCACACCATAAAAATTGCAGAGGACTAGGACATACCTATCCCTACAATGGAGCTGGCTAGGGTGGGAATGCAGGGTGCGGGCTTTCAAGCCCTCACCTTTATAAGGCCTTATTGAAAATTGGAAACCCCGGGAATGGGGCCAGGGATCAGGTTCGGGCCGCAATTTTCAACCCACCACAGATTCTTCCCAACTCCATGAAAATCTGGCCTTTTAACTCTGTTTCTCTCTCCATGTATGCTGCCTGATGAGCTAAATGTTTCCAGCATTTTCTGTTTTTTTCCTTCCCAGTTCTTTCTCAACAGTTAGTTTATTCCAATTTTAATTATGGGAACTCTGAAGCAATGTTTGTTAGCTCAGGGCTGGATCAACGCATTTTGGAATTTCCATCTGGCATGGCACCTCCTCAGTAGTTATGACGATCACAGACAAGCTTCTTGCAGTGCCAAGCTTGCCCATGTTAAATTTTCTGAAACCAAATTAGATTTTGTTTATAGGCAATAACATAGTTGGAGACAAGTCATCACCCTTTGAGCTAACCATTATTCTCCAGCCAACAATAACAACAACTTACATTTATGAGGTTCATTTAACATAGGAGTCAACTCATTGTGTTTTACTTGGTAATAATAAAAGGAACAGAGGCTGAGCCATAAGGAAAAGGTTGGGGTGGATTTTGATGTGGTTTTTAAAAGAGAGCACAAAAACAGTAAGGGAGTGGGATTTAGCGACGAAGCTGCTGTGTGTAATGCAAAGGCAACCGAAAGGTTTTCCAGCAATAATGAACAAAGGGGGAGCACTGGAAGCTAAAGTATGAGGAGTGGAACTTGCAGCAGAGAATGTACGACAGAAGAAGGTTACAACATTATGGTGATGTCAGGTCATGAAGGAATTTGAAGAGAAGGAAAAGGGTATTAAATTGAATTCAGTGAATGCCAACAAACTACTGCAGAGATAATGAATAAGACTTAGCGTTGAACAGTATTTGTTGGATGAGTTTTTGAAAAATTAGTTTGTGGAGAGTGTGGGAGCCAATGCTATAGCTGTGGTGACTTTGTCCAGATAGATACGAATGGAATCACATAAAGGTAGTTATGTGGAATTGGGCAATGGAGGAGAGTATAGCATGTCAAATGTCAAGATTTACAGAGATGCCAAGAAGGATAAGGAGGGATAACATATTACAATCATATTTGTGACTTTGATTAACACTCTTTAATTGCTGCGAGATGAGTGGAAACCATACTGGAAGAATTTGGCAGGGAATTGTGGAAGAGATGGGCATGATATTATGAGCATACATATGAACATACAAATTAGGAGCAGGAGTGGGCCATTTGGCCCCTTGAGCCTGCTCTGCCATTCAGTAAGATCATGGCTAATCTGATTGTAACCTCCACTCCACATTCCTGCCTACCCCCAATAACCTTTTGCCCCCACTTTTATCAAGAATCTATCTAGCTCTGCCTTAAAAATATTCAAACTCTGCTTCCAACACCTTTTGATGAAGAGAGTTTCCCTTTCTCCACAGCACATGTGACTCCTTCAAAGAACTCCAATAAGTTGTTTAAACATGATTTCCCTTTCACAAAACTACATTGACTCTGCTTGATAACCTTGATTTTTTCTAAGTATCCCGCTATAACATCTTCGATAATAGCTTCTAACATTTTCCCTGTGACAGATGTTAAGCTAACTGGCCTCTAGTTTCCTGCTTTCTGTCTCCCCTCCCTTTTTGAATAACGGAGTTACATTTGCTATTTTCCAATCTAATGGAACCTTCCCTGAATTCATGGAGCTTTGGAAAATTAAAACCAACGCATCAATTTTGCCTTTATTATTATGCATCAACTACCTCACTAGCCACTTCTTTCAAGGCCCTAGGATGAAGTCCATCAGGATCCAGGGACTTGTCAGCCCACAGCTCCAACAATTTTCTCAATGCCACTTCTCTGGTGATTGTGGTTTTCCTGAATTCCTCTCTCCCTTCCATTTCCTGATTTTCAGCTATTTGTGGGGTATTACTTCTATCCTCTATAGTGAAGACCAATGCAAAATACCTGTTCAATTAACACTCAATTAAGTGCTGCATCCTTATTTTTCGTTATTAATTCCCCAGGCTCACTTTCTATATGACAATGCTGATATTTTTACTTATTTAAATATCTATAGAAACTCTTACCATCTGTCTTTATATTTCTAGCTAACGTTCTCTCGTAGTCTAATTTTTCCCTCCTTATTAATCTTTTTGTCATTCTTTACTGTTCTTTATATTCTATCCAATCTTCTAACCTGCCACCCATCTTTGCGCAATTATATCCTTTTTCTTTAAGTTTGATATGGCCTTTAACTTTTTTAGTTAACCATGCATGGTGGGTCCTCCCCTTGGAGATTTTCTTTCTCATTGCAATGTATCTATTCTGTGTATTCTGAGATATCCCTTTAAATGCCTGGCACTGCACCTCTATTGACCTATCCCTTAACCTCATTTGCCAGTTCACTTTAGCTAGCTCTGCTTTCATGCCCTCATAACTGCCCTTATTTAAGTTTAACATACTAGTCTCGGACCTACTCTTCTTTCCCTCAAACTGAATGTAAAATTCAATCATATTATGATCGCTGCCATCTAAGAATGTCTTCACTATGAGGTTATCAATTAATCCTATCACATTGCACAATACCCAGTCTAATACAGACTGCTCTCTGGTTGGCTCCAGAATGTGCTGTTCTAAGAAACTATCCCAAAAACATTCTATGAACTCCTCATCTATGCTATCTTTTCTCATCTGATTTTTTCAGTCCATATGTAGATTAAAATTGCCCATGTTTATCTCTCTATCTTTCTGACAAGCTCCCATTATCTTTTCTCTTATACTCTGTCCTATCATGTAGTTACAATTAGGAGGACTGTACACTACTCGCCCAGGTGACTTGTCTTTATCATTTCTCATCTCAACCCAAGCTGCTTCTACATCCTGGTTCCCTGAACTTAGGTCATCCCTTTCTAATGTGCTAATAACATCATTAATTAGCCGAACACCCCTCCACCTTTTCCTAACTTCCTGTCCTTCCTAAATGTCATGTACCCTTCAACATTCAGGTCCCAATCTATGTCATCCTAGCCATGTCTCTGTAATGGCTGCCAGATCATGCTTATTTATTTCTATTTGTGCTATCAGTTCATCTGTTTTGTTTTGAATACTACGTGCATTTAGATACAAAGCCTTTTGTTTTGTCCTTTTATTATTTTTGTAATGTCTAGCCTGATCTGTTTCTTTACTCTTGGATTTGAACTCTCTATCCCTTCCTGCCATGTTCTGTTTATCATTTTCCATATTAGTACCTTTCTCTCTTGCCTCTTTGGTTTACCAAATCTTCTCAAATTTTATCCCTTGCCCTCGTTATTTAGTTTAAAGCCCTCCCTACTTTCATAATTATGCAACACTAGAACACCAGCCCCAGCATGGTTCAGGTGTAGACCGTTCCAACAGTAAAGCACCCACTTTCCCTAACACTGGTGCCAGTGTCCCATGGACTGAACCCACTTCTCCCACATAGGCTATTGAGCCATGCATTCATTTCTCTAACCTTATTTATCCTTTGCCAATTTGCACATGGCTCAGGTAAAAATCCAGAGATTATTACCCTTGAGGCTCTGCTTCTTCAATTGGTGCCTAACTCCTCATACTGACTATGCAGAACCTCCTTCCTCATCCTACCTATGTCATTGGTACCTTCATGGACCATGACAACTGGATCCTCCCCCGCACCCCCCACAACCCCTGTAAGCTCCGCTCCAGCCCTGAGCAAATGTTCTGAACCCTGGCACTGAGCTGGCAACATAGCCTTCTGGACTCTAGCTGTTTGCTACAGAGAACAGAGTCAATCCCCCTTACCATATTGTCCCCCACCAACACTACATTCCTATTGCATCCCCCACTTGAATGGATTCCTGGGCCGCAGTGCCATGGTCAGTCAGCCCATCCACCCTGCAGTCCCCACTCTCATCCAAACAAGCTGAAAGAACCTCAAGCATGTTGGACAATTGCAGAGGCTCACACTCCCACACTCCTGTGCTCTGGGTTCCCTTACCTGCCTCATTTGCAGGGCAATAAATACTGGCCCAGCCAGCGAAGCCCACATCCCATAAATGAATAAAACAAAAGTCACATCCTCCTGTCCCTGACTATCTTCCAAATCAGAAGACTCTATCCTAAGGGTGTGACCGCCTCCTGGTACAAAGCATCCAGGTAACCGTCCCCCTCCCTGATATGTCACAGTGTCTGCAGCTCAGCCTCCAGCTCAATGACTCTGAGCTGGAGCTCCTCAAGCCACAGGTACTCACTGCAGATGTGTTTGCCCTGGATTTTATTGGCATTCAGGAGTCCTCACATGTTGCAGCTGTGACACACCACCGGACCTGCCATCCTGATGTGCTTTAATAAATTACTTAATTAACTTATTCAGTTATTTATTTTCTTTTATGTATATATTGCCACAAATTCCTGTACCATTTGAACCTTGGGAATAGAGTAGGTCTTAACCACTTACTGGATGCTCACCAGAAACTCACCAAACAGCTAGCTTCTTTCCTGCAGTAGAGCAAGAACCAATTTCTACAGGGTGGGAAAGTTAAGAAAAAGTGAAGGAGTACCTCCCTCCCCTCCTCACTGGACTTTCTCAGCTCACCAAACTCTCTCACTCCATTGATGTTGCACTCCAGTGCAGGTCGCACTGAGAATGCCTGGATTTATATGTTCTGAAGCAAAGGGAATAAACAGTTTCAGCTAGTTCCGTAATTAACTATTTCAGCTGCTACCAGTGGATAGCTCCAATCTCCCTGTTTAGGCCCCAGGATGAGACTTAGAATTCAAACAGCACTTTCAGTTAAATGTTAAATACAAACAATATTAGATTTTTAGAAAGAGATTTAAGATTCCCTCAGCTCACCAAACTCTCACACTCCGTTGAGGCTGCACTCCAGGTGAGGACACACTCAGGGCCTTTAGAGAGGAAACAAAGGTTAGAGATGGCGTGATAATTTGGCACTATGGTTTACTGCTTAAAGCTTGGCTCAAGGCAAAAACAAAAACAATTGATTCAGAGCTCCATTTGAAATTCAAAATACATTGGCCTAGTTACAATTTCATATGATCAAAATATAGCAGAGAAACACAGTTCAAATGTATTCATGGTTTAAAAATGGAAAAGTTCAGTGACAGAATTAAATCTCATAACATTGCTGTTTTCAATGTTGTATACATGTTTTTGAATTATAGCTGTTATAATGCTTGGTAAACTGAGGCAGGGCTGAATAAAGATTGCTATAATGTCAAGTTATGAATTGCTTGAATGACTGGTAGCTTTCGGAAGAAAACGTGAGCATTGCAGTGGGAGGACAATATATTTACTATTACTGAAAGTGAGTTAAATTGGATGACCCCTGAAAATGGGTGTGGGGATCAAGATTTGTGATTGACTCACACCACTCATAGAGATACCAACAGCTCATTAAATTCATTAATTTCATGATGTCTGCTGTTAAAAATGATTGCAGTGTCCTCAATTGAACAGCAGCCTTTTACCAATCATGTGGCTGCTGCCACTGGGGAAGTACCTCATAGGAGAGTCAAAGGGATACAGAAAAGCCAGTAAGGGAATACACAAGAGTGATTAGCTTATTTTTGCATGCATTATGTAATGATTAGTTTCATAACATTTGATTGGTATGTGGAATGTCTTGTAGCTTTTGATTTTGCGTTGGTGGAATGAGAAACATATGGTGATCAGTGATAGAGGAAAGGTAAGGAATGTGGGATTGATAGTGAATGAGGAGTTGTGGTTGAGGTTCCTGGTGTCACTCATGAATTATTCGATCATGTAGGGCCTGGTCAAGAAGGAGCTGTCTATTTTATAGCCTTCTTGAGGGTTGAGATGGAGTTTGTATCCTACAACAGCACTGAATTCAAATGGCAAGAGGGTTGACTGGGAGGTTGTTGCTGAGTGCAGCAATTGCCTCGCCAACCCAAAAAAATGAGGTGACCCATCCCAAAAGAAAAGTGCTCACTGAGCAGAGCTTAGTTGGCTTGACACATTGATTCTATTACCTGGAATATATTATATACTCAATAACATCACTATCAAGAGAGGTTATGCGAAATAGGGAGATTTATTTATTAAAGACTACAACTAAATCTGACTTTAAAAAAGGAATTCAGTCAGCTGGATTACTAGAAGGCTCCCATTGCCCTCTGGGAGTAATTAAAATAACTAGGTGCATTCAGTTAGTGCATTCGATGTGAAACATTGGCCCTAAGTGAGTATTGTCTGTTGTTTCAAGGTCTTTATTCAGAAACTAACTAGCCAGAATGTTATCACAGCACTCTCAGCTTTACCTATAGTGAAAAATAATCTCCTTAGATGAACTAGGATTTTTGTTGTCCATGTATTACCCAACATATTGAAAGTCTATCAATAAACAGCTGGCAGGTTCATTCTAGTCTTCATGGCCCTTCGGCAGAACAGGAGCATAGTTAGAAGAAGGGAGAAATATAAATTGGTTTAAGGTGGGTGGGGGGGGGGGGTGGAGAGAGACACATTGAGGGTGTGATGTGGTGATTGTGGAGATGAGCAGATAATCAAAAGATGTCACAGACAAAAGGGTCAAAGAGGTGTTGAAGGTGGTGGTATTTGTCTGAGAAAAGTGCTAATTAAGAATGGAAGACAGGATATTCAAAGTACAGCTCTAGTGGGGGTGGGGTGGAAAGACTAAAGGTTTTAGTTTTAGATTTAAAAATAATGGAAATAGGTGGGGAAAGAAGAATCTATATAAATTATTGAAAAAAAAAAGCGGGGGGTGGGGGAAAGAAACGGGGTGGGGATGGGGGGAGGGGGAGTTTAAGATCTAAAGTTGTTGAATTCAATATTCAGCCCGGAGGGCTGTAAAGTGCCTAGTCGGAAGATGAGGTGCTGTTCCTCCAGTTTGCGTTGGGCTTCACTGGAACAATGCAGCAAGCCAAGGACAGACATGTGGGCAAGAGAACAGGGTGGAGTGTTAAAATGGCAAGCGACAGGGAGGTTTGGGTCTTTCTTGCGGACAGACCGCAGGTGTTCCGCAAAACGGTCGCCCAGTTTGCGTTTGGTCTCTCCAATGTAGAGGAGACCGCATTGGGAGCAACGAATGCAGTAGACTAAGTTAGGGGAAATGCAAGTGAAATGCTGCTTCACTTGAAAGGAGTGTTTGGGCCCTTGGACGGTGAGGAGAGAGGAAGTGAAGGGGCAGGTGTTGCATCTTCTGCGTGGGCATGGGGAGGTGCCATAAGTGGGGGTTGAGGAGTAGAGGGTGATGGAGGAGTGGACCAGGGCGTCCCGGAGGGAACGATCCCTACGGAATGCCGTCGGGGGGGGTGAAGGGAAGATGTGTTTGGTGGTGGCATCATGCTGGAGTTGGCGGAAATGGCGGAGGATGATCCTTTGAATGCGGAGGCTGGTGGGGTGATAAGTGAGGACAAGGGGGACCCTATCATGTTTCTGGGAAGGAGGAGAAGGCGTGAGGGAGGATGCGCGGGATATGGGCCGGACACGGTTGAGGGCCCTGTCAACGACCGTGGATGGAAAACCTCGGTTAAGGAAGAAGGAGGACATGTCAGAGGAGCTGTTTTTGAAGGTAGCGTCATCAGAACAGTTGCGACGGAGGCGAAGGAACTGAGAGAATGGGATGGAGTCTTTACAGGAAGCGGGGTGTGAGGAGCTGTAGTCGAGGTAGCTGTGGGAGTCGGTAGGCTTGTAATGGATATTGGTGGACAGTCTATCATCAGAAATTGAGACAGAGAGGTCAAGGAAGGGAAGAGAAGTGTCAGAGATGGACCATGTGAAGATGATGGAGGGGTGGAGATTGGAAGCAAAATTAATACATTTTTCCAGGTCCCGACGAGAGCATGAAGCAGCACCGAAGTAATCATCGATGTACCAGAGAAAGAGTTGTGGGAGGGGGCCGGAGTAGGACTGGAACAAGGAATGTTCCACATACCCCATAAAGAGACAGGCATAGCTGGGGCCCATGCGGGTACCCATAGCCACACCTTTTATTTGGAGGAAGTGAGAGGAGTTAAAGGAGAAATTGTTCAGTGTGAGAACAAGTTCAGCCAGACGGAGGAGAGTAGTGGTGGATGGGGATTGTTGGGGCCTCTGTTCAAGGAAGAAGCTAAGGGCCCTCAGACCATCCTGGTGGGGGATGGAGGTGTAGAGGGATTGGACATCCATGGTGAAGAGGAAGCGGTTGGGGCCAGGGAACTGGAAATTGTTGATGTGACGTAAGGTGTCAGAGGAATCACGGATGTAGGTGGGAAGGGACTGGACAAGGGGAGAGAGAAGGGAGTCAAGATAACGAGAAATGAGTTCCGTGGGGCAGGAACAGGCTGACACGATCGGTCTGCCAGGACAGTTCTGTTTGTGGATTTTGGGTAGGAGGTAGAAGCGGGCCGTCCGAGGTTGGGCGACTATCAAGTTGGAAGCTGTGGGAGGAAGATCTCCAGAGGAGATGAGGTCAGTGACAGTCCTGGAAACAATGGCTTGATGTTCTGTGGTGGGGTCATGGTCCAGGGAGAGGTAGGAGGAAACGTCTGCGAGTTGACGCTCAGCCTCCGCGAGGTAGAGGTCAATGCGCCAGACAACAACAGTACCACCCTTGTCAGCGGGTTTGATGACAATGTTGGGGTTGGACCTGAGAGAACGGAGTGCAGTGAGTTCAGAGAGAGGCAGATTAGAATGGGTGAGAGGAGCAGAGAAATTGAGACGGCTAATGTCACGCCAACAGTTCTCAATGAAAAGATCAAGAGAAGGTAAGAATCCAGAGGGAGGGGTCCAAGTGGAGGGAGAATATTTGAGGTGGGTAAAAGGATCCGTTGAATGGGGAGAGGACTCCTGCCCAAAGAAGTGAGCACGGAGACGAAGACGGCGGAAGAAGAGTTCAGCATCATGCCGAGCCCGAAATTCATTGAGATGAGGGCGTAAGGGTAAGAAACTAAGTCCTTTGCTGAGCACTGAACGTTCAGCATCGGAGAGGGGAAGGTCAGGGGGTATAGTGAATACGCGGCTGGGGCTGGGATTGGAAGATGGGGTGAGGACGGAGGGACAAGCAGGGGTGGAGGGTCCCAGATGGGTGTTGGAGTCGATGAGTTGTTGGAGCTTGCGTTTCTTAGCACTTGAGAGAAAGAGAAAAAGTTTCTTGTTGAGGTGACGGATGAGGCGAAGAATAAAATGAAACTGGGGGCACGCACAGCTTTGAAAAAGGGTGCGGTGGTGCTGCTGGAGGGAGAGGTCGAGTGTGTTCATATGGCGGCGCATGGCACTGAGTGTGGATCTCAGAATGCGACGGGAACAGCAGTCCGAGAAACGTTTTATGTCCCGTCTCAATTTCTCTGCTCCTCTCACCCATTCTAATCTGCCTCTCTCTGAACTCACTGCACTCCGTTCTCTCAGGTCCAACCCCAACATTGTCATCAAACCCGCTGACAAGGGTGGTACTGTTGTTGTCTGGCGCATTGACCTCTACCTCGCGGAGGCTGAGCGTCAACTCGCAGACGTTTCCTCCTACCTCTCCCTGGACCATGACCCCACCACAGAACATCAAGCCATTGTTTCCAGGACTGTCACTGACCTCATCTCCTCTGGAGATCTTCCTCCCACAGCTTCCAACTTGATAGTCGCCCAACCTCGGACGGCCCGCTTCTACCTCCTACCCAAAATCCACAAACAGAACTGTCCTGGCAGACCGATCGTGTCAGCCTGTTCCTGCCCCACGGAACTCATTTCTCGTTATCTTGACTCCCTTCTCTCTCCCCTTGTCCAGTCCCTTCCCACCTACATCCGTGATTCCTCTGACACCTTACGTCACATCAACAATTTCCAGTTCCCTGGCCCCAACCGCTTCCTCTTCACCATGGATGTCCAATCCCTCTACACCTCCATCCCCCACCAGGATGGTCTGAGGGCCCTTAGCTTCTTCCTTGAACAGAGGCCCCAACAATCCCCATCCACCACTACTCTCCTCCGTCTGGCTGAACTTGTTCTCACACTGAACAATTTCTCCTTTAACTCCTCTCACTTCCTCCAAATAAAAGGTGTGGCTATGGGTACCCGCATGGGCCCCAGCTATGCCTGTCTCTTTATGGGGTATGTGGAACATTCCTTGTTCCAGTCCTACTCCGGCCCCCTCCCACAACTCTTTCTCTGGTACATCGATGATTACTTCGGTGCTGCTTCATGCTCTCGTCGGGACCTGGAAAAATGTATTAATTTTGCTTCCAATCTCCACCCCTCCATCATCTTCACATGGTCCATCTCTGACACTTCTCTTCCCTTCCTTGACCTCTCTGTCTCAATTTCTGATGATAGACTGTCCACCAATATCCATTACAAGCCTACCGACTCCCACAGCTACCTCGACTACAGCTCCTCACACCCCGCTTCCTGTAAAGACTCCATCCCATTCTCTCAGTTCCTTCGCCTCCGTCGCATCTGTTCTGATGACGCTACCTTCAAAAACAGCTCCTCTGACATGTCCTCCTTCTTCCTTAACCGAGGTTTTCCATCCACGGTCGTTGACAGGGCCCTCAACCGTGTCCGGCCCATATCCCGCGCATCCTCCCTCACGCCTTCTCCTCCTTCCCAGAAACATGATAGGGTCCCCCTTGTCCTCACTTATCACCCCACCAGCCTCCGCATTCAAAGGATCATCCTCCGCCATTTCCGCCAACTCCAGCATGATGCCACCACCAAACACATCTTCCCTTCACCCCCCCCGACGGCATTCCGTAGGGATCGTTCCCTCCGGGACGCCCTGGTCCACTCCTCCATCACCCCCTACTCCTCAACCCCCACTTATGGCACCTCCCCATGCCCACGCAGAAGATGCAACACCTGCCCCTTCACTTCCTCTCTCCTCACCGTCCAAGGGCCCAAACACTCCTTTCAAGTGAAGCAGCATTTCACTTGCATTTCCCCTAACTTAGTCTACTGCATTCGTTGCTCCCAATGCGGTCTCCTCTACATTGGAGAGACCAAACGCAAACTGGGCGACCGTTTTGCGGAACACCTGCGGTCTGTCCGCAAGAAAGACCCAAACCTCCCTGTCGCTTGCCATTTTAACACTCCACCCTGTTCTCTTGCCCACATGTCTGTCCTTGGCTTGCTGCATTGTTCCAGTGAAGCCCAACGCAAACTGGAGGAACAGCACCTCATCTTCCGACTAGGCACTTTACAGCCCTCCGGGCTGAATATTGAATTCAACAACTTTAGATCTTAAACTCCCCCTCCCCCCATCCCCACCCCATTTCTTTCCCCCACCCCCCGCTTTTTTTTTTCAATAATTTATATAGATTCTTCTTTCCCCACCTATTTCCATTATTTTTAAATCTAAAACTAAAACCTTTAGTCTTTCCATCCCACCCCCACTAGAGCTGTACTTTGAATATCCTGTCTTCCATTCTTAATTAGCACTTTTCTCAGACAAATACCACCACCTTCAACACCTCTTTGACCCTTTTGTCTGTGACATCTTTTGATTATTTGCTCATCTCCACAATCACCACATCACACCCTCAATGTGTCTCTCTCCACCCCCCCCCCCCCACCCACCTTAAACCAATTTATATTTCTCCCTTCTTCTAACTATGCTCCAGTTCTGCCGACGGGCCATGAAGGCTTGAAACATTAACTGATTTCTTCTCCGCCGATGCTGCCAGACCTGCTGAGTTTTTCCAGGTAATTCTGTTTTTGTTTTGGATTTCCAGCATCCGCAGTAGCTTTTAGCTTTTTGTTTTTATCATTCTAGTCTTACTGTTTATCAGGTTCCATGAGAAATCTATTGTGAAAATGATTATAGCAGATCCTTGTGAACTAATTCCATTTTTATTTTCAAGTGCTATGTTTTAGTTCTTCGGTAGTTTCTATTTTTATATGTTTATTAATCTATAAATATATCAACCAAGTTGATTTAACCACTATGCATTGGTCAGACAATGTGTTATTTTTTGTCTTTTTGTAGGAATAGGTGAACATGGTGGATATCCCATGTATTCTCCATCGATTGGTATATCATGATTAAGAGGTTAACTGTTAAATGTTCATGTGCTAACCTCTATCCAGCAGGATCTATTCTGCAAGAGGACACTTCTTGTTTGATTGGAACTTGAAGCTGATTGTGGAATAGGACCTAGAATTTACAATGGCACGGGTTCAGTTCTTAGGAGACTTGAGTTTCAAAATTCCACACCCCTGGCCCATTTATTGAAACCACGCACACAAGAGTTGTGAAAAGTCCAACCTAACAAAGGTATTAATTTTCAGGAAGCTGAGGAGCTGCAGACTTGGAACAAGGAGAGATCTGAAGATACGGTAATTTGGGCAAGGCTTTAATGCTGGCACATTCTTCAGCTTGACTCCACCAATATGGCTGTTGAAATCTGTGGGAGCAATGAAAGCCATCCTGTTTGCTTGGCCTTTGAGTGCTGAATCTACCCTGCAGCAAAAGCTATGGCCATTTGTTGAAACTGGTGATGGCCGGATGGTTTTCAATCCTGCAGGATGGCACTGATGTCATTGTCTTGTTGCTTGTACAGATATGTATCTGTCCATGGTCAACATTTTTTTTTAGAAAACCACCAGTTAATGTTTAAAATGGATAGATTGTACAAGAAGTATGGGTACTTGGCAGTGTGAAAAGACCAAACTGTTGTCTTTCAGATGAGGATCCATTTGCCCATTCAGGTTGATGCAAAAGATCTAGTGACACTATTTGAAAATGAACAGAGTTCTCCCGGTATCCTGACTAACATTTGTTACTTAACCAACATCACAAAAACAGATTAACTGGACATTTATTTCATTACTATTTGTTGCTTGTTGCATTTCTCTACTTTACAACAGTGACTATGGGCGGAATCGTCCCAGATTTGCACTAAGTGCAGTAGCGGGCGGGTAAAGCCCCGTAAGCCGCAATGGCGGGTTTTCACGCTGTAAGTCCCCAAACCCGCCACATTATTTATGTATTCCTGGGGAAACACACTGTTTCAATGCCTGTCCGCCATCACCTCACAGCTTCATCACACTGGACGCCATATTTAAAGTCCAGCCACGCGCACACCTCTCAATGCTTCCATATCACGACTGCTGCAAAAGGCAAAAAGACTGCAGCCCCCAGGTTTAGCGATGCATCACTGGAACCCCTTTTCAATGCCGTGGAGTCCCACTGGGATGTCCTCTACCCCCGTTCTGGCCACAGGATTGGCAGCTGCATGACCAACCAGGCTTGGGAGGTGGTGGCAGTGTTGGTCAGTGCCAACGCCTTTCAAAAGGGAACAGCCACACTGTGCCGCAAGAGGATGAATGATCTCCTGTGCTCCACCAGGGTAAGTCACTCTTCTCATCACTCGCAACTCACAAACTCACAAATCCATCACACATCCACAGGGATATCACTCACTGCCAGTTCAAGGGACATCACCATTCACTCTCTCACACTCACCATCATTGTCCTCATCCCACCCATGAGACCACTAATCACCCGCACATGCCAGGCATACTTAACATCTGGCCTGGCAGGTGTCCTGCTTACACTCTCTCCATCTCTATTCATGCAGGACAAGCTGGCACACAACAAAAGGGAGAGGTCACAGACCGGTGGAGGAATGCCTGAAATCAAAGTCCACACAGACTTTGAAAACAGAGCCATCCACCTGGCCAGCCACGATTTGGACTGGTCCTGTACTGATGGTGAAATCAGCAGTTCTCTACCAAGTGAGAGTCCAGCAGCACAACATCCATCAGACAACCATGCTGTGACTGGTGTGTCCTGTTTCACAGGCCACTGCTATGCACTAATTATCTCCCCTTGCTTCCATAGGCACATCTGGAAAACAGCCGACAGAGTCCATGACCCAGGGCCTCCAATCAAGCCCCGAAGAAACCTCAGAAGAGGAATCTGGAGGCACCTACACCCTCCACCAGCACAGGGACACACACCTCAGTGGGACCTAGCTTTAGAATACCCTCAGGATCTCAATCTGGTGAGCACATTGCACTGTCTGATCCACAGCAGGCTGTGGCAGGGACTTCCCAGGTACCTGGCACTCGGAGGACTGCTGGAGGTCAGAACGTTGCTGAGTCTGAGTCAGATGACAAGCCTCTGGACTCGGTCATGTCACAGTTGCTGGAGCTACAAAGGCAAGCTTGGGGACATCAAGAAGGGATGTCCGCTGCACTTCTCAAATTGCAAGGCATGATGGAGGAGTCCATCCGCCATCACTCTGAGGTGATAGCGCCAGCATGCCAATGCACCAATGTCAACACTGATAGGATGATGTCTGCCATGGAGACCTTGGTCCAGGACATTGGTATTGCACTGCTGCGCGGGCTCAACTCCATCGCTGATGCCATAGTTGCCCGCCAACTGTGTGTACATGAGAGGGGTGTGGGGCAGCTCAATCTCACTCCAGCTACCCCTTCTCCTCAAGGAGTCAGCTTGGGGCCTTTGAGCACCCAATGAGAGGAGGATCAGAAGGTGCACACTCCAGGGCCATCCACCCAGGTGACTCTGGGAGTGTCTGGCCCAACCGAATCCCCTCTTCCTGTGATCTCAGCAGCTCCAGCTTCACAGGCTGGGGTCGGGGGGGAGGGTGTGCCACTATGACACTGCAGGACCCCAAAAGCAGGCCAGAGCCCTCCACAGGACACCCGCTAAGGTCATCAAGGGCTGCCTCCACCTCCGCTGAGGATGTCCGGTGGGCACCAAGATGAAGCGGCAGGGTTAGGAAAGTTAAGAAGAATTAGTTGCACAGCCTGGGCATGGATGTTAGTCACGTGTACATACTGTTCATTATTGTCAATAAACTCCCAAGAATGTCTCCCTGCCTATGGTTCCTTGTTCTGATGAGCAGTGTTCTTGTCGCTCAGATGTGAAACCTTTCTGCACAAGATGAAAGGCAGGTGCCTCAGTCCAGGGCCTCTTCCCTGTGCCCTGTGCAGCCTTCAGACCACAGTGATGGTCCAGCCCCACAGTCCCTGGAAACATTACTGATGCCTGCGCCTCGGCGGTGCTGGTCATTACTGCCAGAATGTAGTGGGCAGGCATCACAGAGTTCTGTCATTCTCTCTGTGTGCTCTCAGCACCTTTAAGGTGGGTCTGGCCCCCATCTCTTCAGCATCTGTGACCAGTGACGCTGTGCTCCTGAAGGGTTCAGGTGCTGAAGGCAGACAAAGAATCAGATACTTCTAAAGTCCATGGCTGTGTCTCTATGATATAATCCTGATCACAGAGCACAAGCAAGCTGCCCTCGGTCAGACAGGAGTCAGACATTCTCAGGGGCTATGTGAAGATCTATGGAGTGTCCTCACCTGCATGTTGTCATCATCCTCCTGCCATCAAGCGACTATTAGGGCCTCCACTGCACCTCCATGACAGGAGCATTATCACAGAGGATATTTGCGCTGTCAAAAGCCAGACTGGAGTCAAACATTCACAGATGCAATATGAGGACTTATGGGGTCACCTCACTGCATGTCGTCATCATTCTCCACCAACCTGGTAGCTATGAGGGCATCCTAAGCATGCCTGCTTCACCTAGCTAGTGCGATGGACTCATACCTGTCATAATCGCCTTCAAGGACCTCCTCACCCTCATCCCCATCAGTGTCCTCCTCATCGGAGGAGACCTCCAGCTCCTCTCCCCGTTGCAACACCAGTTTATAAAGAGCACAGCAGACAATGATGGTGTGACACCCTCTATGGACTGTATTGCAGGGCTTCACCAGACCGGTCCAGGCACTGGAACCTCATTTTCATCATCCCGATGGTTTGCTCTACCAAGTTGCGAGCTGCTGCATGAGTCTCATTATAGCGTCGATGTGACCGACCAGTTCCCTAGACATGCGCAATCTTCGGCGACACTGGTTCTCGGTCATTTGCAGCAATGACAGGCAGCGTCTATAGACCCTAGGTGCCGCTAGGTGCCGAGCAGCGATGGCTCGCTGTGCCCTTTTAGCATGTGTGCAGGAGCCCCAGCCGCTCCTTCTTCCTGAGGTTGCTGCTCCTCCCTCTGCACAGCCAGGAGTCTCAGTATCTCTCTCCTCCGGCATCTTCGCTCTCAGTAGGCCATCATGCATGCAGCTAGTTCACCAGCTCCATGATCCTGATGTACTCCTCCTGCAGGATGAATGAGAGAGACACGTGGCTAGCATGGGTGAAACCTGTCCTGGTTAAGTCTGAAGGCCCCATAACAATTCCCAGAGAGTGCTGGTCATCACTTGCATGGCCAGAGTTTAGCGTGCTGCATGGCTGCCCGAAACCCCACCCACCTCTGTCCCACTCCACAAGACCAATTAACGACAGCTGTACCCATTGGACTGCATGTTGTGCACTCAGCTCAGGCGCAGGTATTCTCCTAACCCACAATGCAAACTTGAACCATGGGGGAGACTGGTCCAAACCGGGATTGCCAGGGGCTGCAAGCGCCTCCAGCAGTGACTGCTCCATGGTCAACTTTAGCAAGGAGATTATACAACGTGCCCGGTCATCCAACTGCTCTGCAGTCCACTAAAACGGTTATGATTTTGCAGTCTGTGCCCGAGGGCTGAAAAGATCTGGAGCACGTGGTGGCATTTTGATGCCTCTGCATTGTTTGAGTGGGCAGGTAAGCTAAAGGCCCAACTCCAATCATATCAACTTGGCTGCACCTGAGCTGTCTCAGTTGCAGAGGAATGGTCACGCCATATAGGTTTCCTAAAAGCGTGGCCACTTCCCTCGCCCACCCTACCCCCCACCCCAAATGCTTGTGCACTGTATTCAACCACAGGGCTGCCATTGAACCCCCTCCCACGAGTCACCTCAATGGCAGAGATGCCCTTGGCAACCTGCCTCCCACAAGTCGCCTTAACAGCAGGGCTGTCCTTACCCTCCCCCCACAGGTCGTCTCAATGACAGGGCTGCCCTTGACCCACACACACACCACCACCACCCTCCGCCCCCCCACCACCACCCCCCCCCCCCACCCCCCCCACCCCACCACAACGCTCCTCAAGCTTGAAGTCCAACAGGCGACCCTGGTGAGCGCTGCACAATGTTACTGTGTACTGACCTCCGAGGTCCCCTCAAAGTGCACCCTGCCAAGTGCATGCCTTTTATAAGCTGTTGTGCTTTCTCGCTGACGTGGGTGGACGATCCAATGGGGGGGGGGTGGATGATTCTGGCGGGCTGGCCTATTAATGATATGCAGCTGTAATACAATGAGGTTCCTGACATCTGATGGTGGGAAATGCGGCCCACCATCAGCAGGCTGAGCTGACGATCGCAAACTGGTTTCAAGCCATCTTGAAATCAATCGTGCCATATTGTCCGCTCATGCCACTGAATATGCCCACTGAATGTACACGGAAAATCCCGGCTTACATTTTAATAAGTAATCTATTCACTATGAAGCATATTGGGACATCCTGATGTTGTGAAAGGTGTTATATGAATGTAATTTTTTTCCTTTTTCAATTTGTTATTATATTTTTAACAAATCATTTTGGGTCACTCCAGTGGAGGTGCTAAGTGTGTTCCTTGAGGACTAGATCTGCCTTGTCTTATGATTCCGCTGGTTTATTTAAAATGGGACAATGCTATTCAATGTCTCAGAACTACCTGAAGACTGATTTAATGACACTGTGATCAAGGTAACTCCATAAGCCTTTCATGAGCCCTAGAATTGCACAGGGATGTGGTTATCCCCCCTGTGAGAGTGGAAGCAGCAGAAGTTCACTTAGAACTTGAGGGGTGTTTCCCCCATAGGAGCACCAATTGTGTTATCCAGTGTGCAGATAGTGCTCAAACAATACTTGGATCTCCCTCACCAGGAACCTTTTTGTTGCACAAGCTCCTTGCCTTTTCCCCACCTGATGCCCACCGCATCTCGCTCAAAGTGTCAAAGTCAGCCTTGAGAAAGTGGTCACTCAATCCATCAAAAACAGTTATGCATATAGGCACTAAAATTGAACACACTGTGGTTATGCATTAAGAGGTAGGGATGCAATATTTATTCATCATGTCATAAATTATATGAGAAAACCCCTGCTTCATGGTTCGATCCAATTATTATGGAGTCATGCGTCACACTGAGATGTGCACCCTGTGCAGCTGGGCATCTATTTAATGCTCAAAACACATAACATTCTTTGCTCCAAGGGACCTGTCCAAAGATTTCCATCTCTAGAGATCATAAGAACAGTAGCAGACAGGGTGCCTAAAAAATCTTCCTGCCTCTCTTAACACTGTCATAAATCCACCACCTAATCTTATGCTCTCTACCAGCATTGGTTGAATTGTATTTCTTTGCTGGAGAAGTAATATGCTCATTTTCCTTGGGATATGGGATGTACTCTGTGAAGGGGCAGAGGGAATGACTGTGTCTATATGGATATATAGTATCTGCATCTTTACTCCTGGCCTCCTTACAGCACAAGAACACTGCTTCATATGTGGAGAGAGCACAAAGGGAAAAATTAAGCAGAAGCTTATACATTACGATGTGCTTGCAATTATAACAATACTGCTGATGTACAGATGGAGAGGTGGGGCCTACATTATGCTGAAGGCTGAACTAAGCCACCATGTTTTTATTCAGACATCACTACTCATAACATTTGCCTGTTTGAGGCTCTCGACCTGGGAGAACAACTCTAGTGAGATTTTCAATCTCAAAAATCTGAAGAATGTACTCTTGCTGGTAATTCAGGAGTATCTCCTATCAGAGCTGTCCCTGTACATATTCTTTCTGCATCTTGGCCCGCAACAAGCAAAAAGATGACAAAATTGTTATCACGCATATTATGCCAAACAGATAATGCTTTGCAGTTACATTTCTGTTGCTTTGGCTATCATCTTATAAAATCTCACATGGCAGTTTGATTTGTCCAAGTATCTGAGCCTTTGGCCAATAGGCATGCTTAACCAACATTTTGGCACCAGTGTGTGTATCATAGAATATCACAAAACAGAAGGATGTCACTCAGCCCATCATGCTTGTATCAGGTCTTTGAAAGAGCTATCCAATTAATCCTATTCTCTTCATCTTTACCCTTAATTTATTTTTCTCCTCTTTAAGTATTTACCTAATTTCCTTTTGAATGTCAGTATTGAATCTGCTTCTATTACCCTTTCAGCCAATTCACACTGTGCTAAATTCTCCTCATCTCACTTCTGGAGAACATCACCACTGGATGTGGCAGGACTGCAGAACTTAGATCTGATCCATTGGCCGTGGGATCACTTAGCTCTGACTATCACTTGCTGCTTATGCTGTTTGGTATGCAAGTAGTCCTATGTTATAACTTCACCATGTTGACACCTTATTTTTAGATATGCCTGGTGCTGCTCCTGGCATACCCTCCTGCACTCTTCATTGAACCAGGGTTGATCCCCTGGCTTGATGGTAATGGTAGAGTGGGGGATATGCTGGGCCATGAGGTTACAGATTGTGTTCGAGTACAATTCTGCTGCTGATGGCCTACAGTGCCTCATGGATGAGTTGCTGGATCTGTTTGAAATCTATCCCATTTAGCATGGTGGTAGTGCCACACAACACAGTGGTGGGATCCTCAATGTCCAGCAACAATATCACTATGCCATCACCTCCCCCTATTTCTACTCCTCAATTCCTCCTACCAAAATGCATCATATCACACTTCTGTGGCTTAAATTAAATTTGCTATGCTTCAGCTCATTTCACCTGTCTATTATCCTCCTGCTGTCTGCTTCTTCTCGGTGTTTATGATTTTTCTGAACTCTTTGTTATCCACGAGGTTCAAAGCTAGGCCTGTATATTCAAGTAAACAAGTCCAGGTCATTGATATATGCATATACATATATATATATTTATATATACATCCACCATATACTCTCCAGCAATATGAAAACCTACCGTTCACTTCTACTCTCTGTTTTCTGTCTCCTAGCCAGTTTCAGATCCATGCTATCTTACCCCTTTAATCCCATGGACTTCAATTTTGCTAGAAAATCTATATTATCTTGCTTTATAAAACACTGTTTGAAAGTCTATGGTTGGAATTTTCTGAGCCCGCTGGCGGCGGGTGTGATAGGTGGCGTGCATGGAAAATATGGCGGGGCCCGCCTCACAACAGCTTGAAGGCAGGTCGAGATCTTCTGCACAGCCTGCCGACGGCGGGCCACATTTCCTGCCATTGGTCAGGGGGAGCTAATTGTAATCCATTAGCATATAATTAAAAGGCCATCCCACCAGGCTCTTGGAACCCTGCCATATCATCCGTCCACGTCGGCAGGAAAGCACATCGACGTGTTTCACAACAGCACACAGGCGATGTGCACTTGGCGGCCTTCACTTTGAGGGAACTGAGGTGAATGAGCAGCAGTGTTCACCACAGCTCACCCATTGTTTACAGGCCTCAGGGGCTCCAGGGGGTGGGGGAAACTAATGCCTGGCCCCGGAGGTGACTGCTGAGGTGGGGGGTATGGTGTCCGGGGGGCAAGTGCTGGCCAGCTTCGAAAGCAACTGCTGAAGTGAGGATGGGGGCAGTGTATGGGGGCAAGTGCTGGCCAACTTTGGAGGTGACTGCTGAGGGGAGTGGGGGGGTGGTCAAGTGCTGCCCTGGTGCTGCATCACGCGCACAGGCAATTGAGGTGGGGGGCAGGGTAAGCTAGGGAAATGGCCACGCATTAGGGACATCTGTATAAACTGACCATGCCTCTGCAACTGAGACAGATCAGGTGCAGCCACAGTGATATGACTGGGGTCGGCCTCCTAGCCTGCCCACCCACGCAAGCAACACAGAGGCATGAGAGTCACCATGTGCTTTATACCTTACCCCCCATCCCCCCACCCCACATCCCCCCTCGGCACAGACTTCAAGTCCGCCACCACTTTATTGGACCGCGGAGCAGTTGGGCTGCACACGTTGTACAATCTCCTCCCCAATGCTGCCCGTGTAGCAGTCACTGCTGGAGGTGCTCACAGCCCCTTGAAATCTCTGCATCCTGGTTTGGACCAGTGTCCCCCATGTCGCAGGCTGACAGGGCGGCCATACAGCGCACTCATCTCTGGCCATCTGGGGAGTGACCAGCATTGTCCGGGAAGCATTAAGGGGCGGTCACACAGGGCCAGGAAAGGTGCTAAGTACAGCCAAGATAACCCCGTCTCTCTCTCTTTCACACTGCAGGAGGACCACATCAGGATCATGGATCCTGGTGACCTAGATGTATACCTGATGGCCTGCAGAGAGTGAAGACGATGGAGGAGAGAGCGACTGAGGGTCCTGGCTGCGCAGAGGCAGGAGCAGCAACCTCATGAAGAAGGGGCAGCAGGGGCTCCCGCACACGCTGCCCAAGAGCAACAGCAAGCTGTGGCTGGTCGGCACCTAGCGACAACCAGTGTCTATAGACGTGCCTGCCATTCCTGCAGATGATCGAGAACCAGTGTCGCCGATGACGGCGCATGTCTAGGGACCTGTTGGCTCACATCTGCCACTTGCTGCAGGACTTGGTGCCAAGGGGACATGGAGGGCATCCAGTGGCTGTGAAAGTGACTGTGGTGCTCAATTTCTATGTCAGTGACTCCTTTCAGGGCTCCACGGGTGACCTCTGTGGGATTTCACAATCCACCACCCACAAATGTATCCATGAGGTCACGGATGCCATCTTCTCCATGGCACACAACTTTGTGCATTTCACCCGGGGCTGGGACAGCCAGGATGCAAGAGCGATTGGATTCGCCCTGAACTCGAGATTCCCACAGGTACAGTGTGCGATTGACTGAACTCATGTGGCGCTCAGGTCTCAGTCGCTACACTTGGTGGACTTCATCAACCACAAGGGCTTCCACTCACTGAATGTGCAGCTGGTATGCGAACAACAGAAACGCATCCTGCAGGTAAGCACACGGTTTCCAGGGAGTGTGCACAACGCCTACATCCTAAGTCACTCACAGATCCCTGCAGTCTTCCAGGGTCCACAGAGGCTGCAGGGATGGCTCCTTGGGGACAAGGGATACCCGCAGAGGCCATGGCTGATGACACTGTGCAGCGGCCTCAGACTGCAGCAGAGCGACGCTATAATGAGGCTCATACAGCAGCTCACAACTTTGTGGAGCAGACCATCGGGATGCTGAAGATGAGGTTCCGGTGCCTGGACCGGTCTGGTGGAGCCCTGCAATATAGTGCACAGAGGGTATCACGCATCATCGTTGTCTACTGCGCCCTTTATAAACCCCGGCGCTGCAACGGGGTAAGGAGCTGGCTGAGGAGGAGATGGAGGAGCTGCATGTCTCCTCTGATGAGGCGGACGCTGACAGGGATGAAGGTGAGAGGGTCCTCGGTCATAACGACGATGGGGATGAGGCACTGTCTAAATGAGGCAAGCACACTCAGGAAGCCCTCATAGCTGCCAGATTTTTGGAGGATGTTGGCGACATGCAGTAAGATGACCCCGTAGGTCCTCACATCGCATTTGTGAACGTTTGACTCCAGTCTGGCTTCTGGCAGCGCCAATACCCTCTGTGAGAATGCTCCTGCCATGGAGATGCAGTGGAGGCCGTAATAGTCACTCAATTGCAGGGGGATGATGATGAAATGGAGTGAAGACACGCTATAGATCTTCACATAGCCTCTTGGAACGTTTGACTCCCGTCTGGCCAAGGGCAACTCGCTTGCGCTCCATGCTTAGGGCCATCTCAGAGACGCAGACATGAAACTTTAGATGCACCAGATATGCCTTCAGCACCTCAGCCCTTCAGGAGTTGGTGCACAGCATCACTGGCCACAGAAGCTGGTGTGATGGGGGCCAGCACCACTTTAAAGGTGCTGAGAGCACACAGAGAGAATGAGAGGCCTCTGTGCCACTTGCCTACTACATTCTGGCAACAATGACCAACACTGCCGAGGTGCAGGCATCTGTAATGTTTCCAGGGAGTGTGAGGCTAGAAAATCACTGTGGTCTGAAGGCTGCATAAAGCACAGGGAAGAGGCCCTGGACTGAGACACCTGCCTTTCATCTTGTGCAGAAAATTTGCACATCTGCATGACAAGAACACTGCTCATCAGAACAAGAAGCCACAGGCAAGGAGAGACTCTTGGGAGTTTATTGACAATAGTGAACAGTATGTACAAGTGACTAATACCCATGCCCAGGCTGTGCAATTAATTCTCTTTCACTCTCCTAACCTTGCTGCTACATCTTGGTGCTCCCTGGTCATCCACAGTGGAGGTGGAGGCAGCCTGCTGACTGCTATGCCCTGTCTGTGATGACTTTGGGGGCGTCCTCTGGAGTGCAGAGACGTGGAGGTCCCCAGCCTGCTTTCTGGGTCCTGCTGTGTGGCAGTGGCACCCTCCTCCACCTATGAAGCTGGAGCTGCGGAGGTCACAGGGAGAGGGGAATTGATGGGCCGGTCACTCCCAGGGTCACCTGGGTGGATGGCCCCAGAGTGTGCACATACTGATCCTCCTCACTTTGAGTGCTGGAGGGCCCCTGGCTGACTCCGTGAGCAGAAGGGGTAGCTGGAGTGAGATCTACCTGCCCAGCATCCCTCTCGTGTACACACTGTTGGAGGCCAACTATGACATGAGCGATGGAATTAAGCCCGCGCAGCTGTGCAGGAGTAACGTCCTGGACCAAGGTCTCCATGGCGGCCGCCATCCTGCCATTGTTGCCCTTGGTGCGTTGGCATACCGGCTCTATCACCTCAGCCTGAAGATGGATGGACTCCTCCATCGTGCTTTGCAATCTGAGGAGTGCAGCGGACATCCCTTCCTGTTGTTCCCAAGCTTGCCTTTGCAGCTCCAGCAACTGTGACATGACCGAGTCCAAAGGCTCATCATCTGACTCAGACTCAGCAACGTTCTAGCCTCCAGCAGTCCTCTGAGTGCCGGACACCTAGGAAATCCCTGACACCGCCTGCTGTGGGTCAGATGGTGTGATGTGCTCACCAGATTGTGGTCCTGAGGCTACTCCAAAGCTAGGTCCCACCGAGGTGCGTGTCTCTGCACTGGTGGAGGGTGTGGGTGAGTGCTGTGATGGGACTTCAGGGAGGGTGTCATCAGATTCCTCTTCGGAGGTTTCTTCGGAGCTTGCTTGGAGGCTTTGGTTCATGGATTTCGTTTGCTGCTTCCCAGATGTACCTGCGAAAGCAAGGGGAGACAATTAGTGCATGGCAGTGGCCTGTGAAAGAGGACACATCACTCACGGCATGGTTGTCTGATAGATGATGCACTGCTGGATCCTCACTTGGTAGAGCAGCGCTGACCTCACCATCAGCACAGGACCAGTCCCGGTCATGGCCGGCCAGATGGATGGCTCTGTTTTCAAATTCTGTGAGAACTTTGATTTCTGGCATCCCTCCACCTGTCTGCAACCTTTCCCTCCTGTTGTGAGCCAGTTTGTCCTGCATGGATAGAGATGGGGAGAGTGTATCAGGACGCCTGCCGGGCCAGATGATAAGTATGCCTGGCCTATGTAGGTGGTGAGTGGTCTCATGGATGGGGTGAGGACAATGAAGGTGTGTGTGAAAGAGTGAATGGTGATGTCCCTTGCACTGGCAGTGAGTGAGGGCCCTGTGGGTGTGTGATGGGTTTGTGAGTGTGTAAGTTGGGAGTGATGAAAAGAGTGACTTACCCTGGCGGAACGGAGGAGATCATTCATCCTTTTGCGGCACTGGGTAGCTGTCCTTTTCTGAAGGGCGTTAGCGCTGACTACCACTGTCACCGCCTCCCAAGCCAGGTTGGTGACATTGCTACCCATCCTGCGGCCAGAGCGAGGGTAGAGTACATCCCGGTGGGCCTCCACGGCATCCAGCAGTTGCTCAAGGAACCCGTCGTTGAAGCAGGGGGGCTGCAGTCTTTTTACCTTTGCAGGCCATGTCTCCCAGGCAGCAGTAGTTAAAGATGGCGGCCAGCGTGATGCAACAGTGGGGTGATGACGAGCAGGCAAATGAGAGCCTGCCCGCCACGGAAACGGCCTTTTGCAGGAGTGAATATATAATAAGGCGGGTTCGGGAATATACGGCGTGAAAACTCGCCATTTTCAACCGCGGGCAGGGCTCCATTTTACCCACCCGCTATCGCACTTAATGCAATTCTGGGAAAATTCAGCCCTATATACAAAACATAAAACACACTACCATCATCAACCCCTGCATCACATCATCAAAGAACTCAAACACAATTTGGTTTTAATAAATCAGTATTGATTGTCATTTACTAACCCATATTTTTCAAAGTAACAATTAATTTTGTCTTGCATTAATTGTTTGGATTTTGCGGTGTACATTACTGAAACTGATAGCAACTTTGCGTAAATACGTGCACACAATCAGAAATTCAAAACAAAAACAAAAATATCTGGAGAAACTCAGCTGGTCTGTCAGCATCTGTGGAGAGGAATACAGTTAATGTTTCAAGTCCGTATGACTCTCATACGGACTTGAAACATTAACTGTGTTCCTCTCCACAGATGCTGTCAGACCTGTTGAGTTTTTCCAGGTATTTTTGTTTTTTTTTGGGTTTCGAGCATCTGCAGTTTTTTGGTTTTATCAGAAATTCAGAGGATTCTGTGTTCCTCCACAGGGTGTGCTGTTTAACTCTCCAACCTTGAAATTAGGGGGAAAAAAGGCACATGTGTGAATTCAGACTAATTGCCCACTACTTGCAAAAATTTCTTCACCAGAATATTTCAGGGTTAGTGTGAGGAAGTGCAAGAAGGCTGTTCTGGCATTCACAAATGTTAACAAAGGTTCTATTGCAAGGAGGATTTCTACATGGAATAAACCTTGCTCAAAAATAGCAAGGGTCCCAAGGATGAGATTTTTCAATTTTCTTCATATTTATCTGAGTTTTTTTTTATTTGTTCAAGCTTATATGGGCTTTTAACATAATTCTGCTCACATTTATAGAATAAAAAAAAAATGTTGCTTACATCCATAGGGCTTTGTAGAAATTACTTTTTAAATGATGTCTTCAAATTTGTTGAACAGGTACTGCAACAGTTTAAAGGGGCAGTGGTGAGGGAGAAATATGCCCTTTCTACTCATGGCCCCAGCTTTCAACGCTTTCCGCGTGATGATAGCATGTCACAGGAAATGACAAAGAAGAGTTAGGCACCAAGTACTGGATTTTCATGTCAGGGCAGGAAACAGGAGCTGAGATGTTTTCAGGTTCTGAACATGCCCCCAAGGAAAATAGTCACTCTTTGGGGTTTTCACTGAGGCGCTCCCTTAATTAACATGGAGACAGGCTCTCTGTCCAATTAAGGGCTGCAGACGGGCTCTTAAAGCTAGAGGGCCAATGAAAGGCCTTCCAGCGTGACAGCAGCATCAACCCACAATGGATAGTAAGTAACTGAGGGGCTTCAACATAGAGACACTAGCTCATATTTTCACTACCAAGGCTGGCAAATTGAGTCTGGAAATTTTCCTATTCACTGGTCCCAGCTTGGATAAAAGACCCTTGAATTTTGCAGTGTCCGCTTTGGGGGTTGGTGGCACAGGGGCGGGAGAAGGGAGGGGCAGTTGTGGGAAAGAGTTGGGCCCGCCAAGTACAAAAGCAGAGCTCAGGTGGCCATTGGAGTGGGTGAATGCCAGTGTATGCCAAGGCAGGCTGGTCAGAAGACGTGCCTCAGTTCTCTGGGACTTTTCCCCAGTTGTGTTATAAGAGTTTAGTCCCTCTAGCCCTCACCCCTCATGTCACCTCACAACCCTCACCCCCAGTGGCACTTTATACTCCATGCCAACATTCAAACTCATGCCCCTCACCCACTTCCATAGCCCTTAATAATCCTTGCCAACTCACTCAGTATCTACCCTGGGAAGATCTCAACAGATAATGATAGTAAAACAAAAACTCTCATTCAAGAAAGCCCATTCAAAGCTTTTTTTAAATCTCAAGTATTTAATAGTTTATAAAACAAACAAACTTCTATTCATACCCACATCAAGGGCAGCTAGTTATTTAATAGGCTCTTTAACCTGTCAATCAAACTGTGAACACAGAACCAACCCCCACCCCCAAATTAGATAATTATAGATTTTGGAAATCAGCCAAGCATTCATACAGAAGCCTTAGGGAAATGTCAACATAAAACTATTGAAATTGCCAGAACAGAGTTTTTTGTAAACTCTCACTCACCTGTGGTCTCTTTATTGTTTAATTTTAAAGCGTTCGGGGTACATATCATGGCAGTTAAACAGACCTTATCCACCCTTTAAGAGCATTTATGCCTACTCCATAAATTTGTGACTCCCACACTGTGACTTAGGGCCCTTGAAACAGGCAAATTGGGGTCTTTTTGACAAAAATTAGATCAGTTGGAACTTCTGCAACCAAGTCCAGCCTGCCAGTTTTGAAGGTCTGCAGAGTCTTCCTGACCCCACAAGAATCCGGGCCACCCCCTCACCAACATTTTAAAAGTTCAAATAAAAACAGATGCAGCAGCCAGGCCACCACTGTGGGTGGGGAAACCCTCTACTGCTGGCCTTTGGCTGCACCCAGGCTCAGGCAGGTAGGGGGGGCCTCTAAGCCTGCCTGAGTGCTGCCTCTGCCCCAGCCTCCTACTGGGTGCTCAGGTAAAACTGCACCAGTCGGTTTCCAAAATTGGAGGCTGACTTCTGGTCAGCCTCCTTTAATTGGGATTTGTGAAGATGGATTCTATTTTCTTTAATATTTTGGGAATATGGTGGTATTCTGTAAAGAAGGATGTGTGTCTGTGGGTGTGTGTGTGCCCATGATTAATTAAACTGGTGGAAGGTTAAGAGAGACAGATTGCCTGTGAGAGTTGAGAGATAAAAGAGTAAAGGTGCTAGATGTATGTATTTGTAATGAGAGGCTATGCTGAAGTTGGATTTATAAGTAAATAGGTTAGGTTTTTAAATTGCATTTGGAGATAGGTAAAAACTTGACTTTTCAGCTGTTAAATTTCAATGGGGAGTTTAAGGGATTTTTACAACTTACGAAGGTTTCATAAGTATACAAGGGAAGGTTATTAAATTTTATTTGACCCGAAAGTGGAGGCAGTAGGAAAACATGAAAGATTTTTATATTTTGGAAAGGTTGAGTTCAAAGAGGTACTGAGGACAATGGAATCTGAGATGAAAAGGAAAAGGATATTTAAGGAAAATTGTTGAACTGAGTTATGGTGGCTGTGGGGGAGATGTCCTGAGACCAGCTCTATGCCGAGAGAATGTGAAATCTGAAACAGTCATCCAGTCAAAGCAGAAAAGTCTTTGTTTCAGAAGGCAGTTTGTTTTCTGAACTGTCTTGGGTTGCCGCAGCAGAGTGGAAGTGTTGAGGAATCGCATGGTATAACTTTACTAAAGCAAAGGTTTGTCTTGGTTAATATTACTGGATTTTTATAGTTAAAAATCTATAAAGGAGTTGTTGCCAGAACATTTGTGTGTTCTGACCAAGTGGGTTTTTTTGGGAGGATGTCTTGTAAGACTGTTTCAACTGTGTAACTTTAATCTTATATGCTTAAGTTAATTTTCCCTCTTGTTAATAAATCTTTTAATGTTTTAAAATCCTAAAGGTATTACTGGCATCCTATATTCCTGGGATCAGTAGCTTTCCATCCTCATTTTCAAAATACCAAAAAAAGGTTTATGACCAGTAATTTAGATTTCCCTCTGGGATCTGGCTTGCTCAGCAAATAACATCCGCTGTGGCCATAACGAATTAATAAGGCTCTCGATGAGCCTAATACCCCCTCACAGGGCAGAGTAGCCTTGCCGGTCCCAAATCCACCGTCGCCAAAATGCCAGGAACAGCACTGGGAAATTGGCACCCTGGCTGGTGCCAGTATTTTCAGGCCCTATCCATCTCCATTCCTGCCCTTGGTGGGGCCTAAAAATTCCTGCCGCATATCTCTGATCAGAAGGAACTTTTACTCGCCATGGAATGTGTATACAGAGAAGCTGTCTTTATAGAAGATATTGGAGAAATCGTGATGCTTCAGATGAGTCGACTGACTGATATGTTAAAGGAGGATCATCAACCATATAATAAGTCTCACATCGCCTTTGCAGTGGTCATGGAGATTATCACAGCATTCAAATTTTATACATGAAGGTCATTTCAGTCAAGCCCCAGTGATATGCCCAAAATCGCCCAGAGCACTGTGAAGGCTTACATTCACTAGGTCACAGATGTCATTTGACGTAGGGTTTCTGAATGAATCAAATTTATTATATACCCAGTGCAGTAAAAGGGATCCCTATTGGATCTATTAGATTCCACAGGATTGCAAGGGCAGAATTTTCTGGCTGGTGGGCGGGTAGAGCGCGAGCGGACGTGGAACCGATCATCGCCCACGATCAAGTCCACGCTGCCATTTTACGCGTGCGGGCCAATTAAGGACTGACCAGCATGAATCATGGCTCCTGAGGACAGTGGGAATGGGCAGACGGCAGCGGGACTGCAATGACGGCCAGGTCCAATGCTGCAGCCTTTCAAAGCTGTCAAACATGGTTGCTGGAAGGGCTCCCCAGAGCTCTGCTGGTGAGCAGGCCAGGCAGGAGGGTGGGGCAGGGGGGCACTGTGCCCCTCGTTTTTCAGACGGTTGCCTTGCTGCCCTCCTTGAGGAAGTGGCAGCACGGCGGGAGGTCCTCGTACCCCAGGATGGGAGAGGGAGGAGGCCCTCCCACATGCCTGGGAGGAGGTGGCGGAGGTGGTGAGCTCCCACGACGTGGTGCGGCGCACATGGATCCAGTGCCGGAAGCGCTTCAACGACCTGTTGCACTCAGGAAGGGTGAGTACCATGGTCGCATTGGTCACTTAACCCAGCAGGTAGGCTTTCCATCCGGTGCCCCCCCCCACCAACTCTGAATGTAGTGACTGCATTGAATCATTGACGGCATGTGTCCTTCACTGGGTGGGCCACCAGATACTACCCATGCCAAGGTCACCCTGAGAGGGTGGTGAAAAGATGGGTTCTGTTCCCACAGCATGTGGTACACTGAGACCCACATTACTGTTTTGGGGGCAACCTGGAGGAGCTCCACCTAGGCGCAGTGCTGAAGCTCCAGGACGTGTCCGAGTCAGGGTGATGACATGCTGGGAGGGGAGCTTCAAGGTGTCATGACAACGAACCATCTGCTGTCCTCTGTGCTCCACGTGCTTGTGCCTCCTTGCTATGGAAAGTTAGACCATGTGGTGCCAAATGTGATATTGACAGCATTTGGCCAAGGGGAGGGGGTTAGTGGGGGGAAATGGTGACAGGCCTAGCATCTTTGTGTGAGTGCTTGGCAGCAGTGGGATGAGGAGGCACTGGAGCCCTGCAATGTCCCACTCTGGTTGGGGTTGGCCGGCTGCGAAGAGAGCCCAGGTACAAGTAGCACTAATCAATGCTCTTCTCTCCTTTTCAGGAGAAGAATGCACATGATGCCACCGAGCGGGTGAGAACTGGCGGAGGGCTGGCCCAGGCGGTGATGCTTAGCCAGTTCGAGCAGGAGGCCCTCGATCTGGAGAGGCGCTATGCGCCCAGGTCTACTGGTGTCGGTGAGGCTGGGGTGCCACGGGCAGGTATATTTGCCCAGCAGGGAGGTCACCATTGTTCTCCCAATAGCCATGGCAGTGCTGAATGTTCAGTGATTGAAGTTTGCAACATGGCTTGACCACTGCTTATGGAAGGATGAGCGCATAATGATCCAGGGGACAGAGAAGCACATTGACTTTGCCTCCATGTTAACTAATCAAATATCCTTGTTCTTCCTTTCAGCATCAGCGGACCAGGGCCGGGAGGAGGAATAGCAGAGGCCCCCTCTCACACCTGAGGGCCCTAAAGTCTCGGACTCACCAGCGTCACACCATCTCTGCCAGGCAGGCACCAGCACAGATACTAGCACCTCGGTGGGAATTAGATCATCGGCTAGTGTCCCAGGGCACAGCGGTGAGGGCACTTCACACTCGCTGGAGGAGCTGGCAGAGACAGCGAGTGGCCATGGCGCCAGCAGTCGGAGGACTGCAGGGGATCAGACACATGCTCAGTCGATGCATGATGATGTGCCTCTGGAGTCGTCCACAACACAGCAAATGCAGGAAATGCGGCCGGGTGTGCGGGAGCATCTGGCAGAGATACATGAGGCTATGCTTGGCTTGGTCTCTGTTGGGGAGGAGTGTACACGGACCATCGCCGATGTAATAAGCCTCGTGGCCGAGCGCCATGCGTCCTCCATGGAGATAGTGGCGACTCCTGTGGTGAGGCTCCTCCAGGAGACCAATCAGAGCTTCCTGGGGATGCGCTCGGACCAGCAAGCCCTCACAGTGGCCTTGACCTCAGCTGGTCAGTGCCAGTGTGAGAGATGGTCTGGGCACCAAGTTTCCCAGCTCGGTGCCCATCCATCCATCCTCGGTGAGCAGGGAAGTCTGAAGTGACTTCACATCGGTGCAGCAGCTGCCTGTCGTCTCTATGGGCACCTCTCGGGGCGCTCCGGATAAGGGCAGCAGCTCCTCCGCACCTCTCCCAGTGACCCTATCATCCGATGAGGCTGCGACGACTGGGGAGGTGCCCGCTCTGGAACTGGCCGCTCTCTCCCAGGAGGGGCCAGCACAGGCTCCACGGGCCAGAGGATGGCCGCCAAGGTCATCGAGGCCAACAGGACAGCACATTCAGCAGGCTGTCTCAGATGCCACTCCCAGTGAGGGGGCAGCACCAAGACATAGCACCCGGAAGCATAAACATAAAGCACCTTAGGCACATCACGGGTTTATCACTGGTGCTTTTGTGTTGGCCCAAGATGAGGTCTTCATGAGTTGGTTTGATCTTTAACACCTTTGTCATTTTGTTCTCTTAAGTTCCTTTTCTTATACCATTAAGTTCAGACATGTCACCATGGCTGAGGGTGCCTCTTCTGCAGTTGGATGGTTACCAGTAATGTTTTGAGTGATTTGTGTGACATTCAGCTTTATTAACAGGACCCTCAGTTAATGTTCCTAACTAGGCAGATTTAGCATTCAAGAATCAAGTTTGCAGCCTGCAGCCCAGGCTAGCACTGAAGGATCGATGGATTAAGGCCTCCCGGGTGTCCCTGCCTCCCTGGAATATGCCCGGGTCAGCGTCTACCCCCTCAGCATTTCCCTGTGCGTGCTCATCCTCGGACTCACTGCTGAACTCACTGTGTGCAGCCGCAGCCACTGCATTGACGTCTTCGTTGCCAACAGCGTCCCCCCCTTTCCAGTACAAGATTGTGAACCACTATCAGTGACACGCGATCTGGGGGGTACTGGAGTGCGTCCCTGAGCGGTCCAGGCATCGGAAGCGCATCTTGAGAAGACCGATGGCTCTCTCCACCACAGCCCTTGTGGAGGCCTGACTCCTATTGTACCGCTCCTCAGCCACTGTTCTTGGATGGCGGAGAAGCGTCATGAGCCACCTTCTGAGGGGATAGCCGTTGTCACCCAGCAGCCATCCATCAAGCCGAGCCGGAGCACTGAAGAGCCCCGGCACCTGGGAGTGTCTGAGGATGTTGGCGTTGTGGGAGCTGCCTGGGTACCTTGCACAGACTTGCAGAATCTGCATCCTGTGATCACACACTATCTGAACGTTCATGGAGTGGAAGCCCTTCCTGTTAACGAAGGCACCGGGCTCACCTCTGGCACCTTGATGGCCACATGTGTACAGTCTATAGCACCCTGGACGCGGGGGAAGCCAGCAATGGCTGCGACGCCTCTGTCTTGCTGTGTCTGGCTGGCTTCGCCTCAACAGTAGTGGATGAAGGTCAATGCACATCTGAAAAGTGCGTCTGTGACCTGCTTGACACAAGTGTGGACAGCTGATTGGGAGACACCGCAAAGATCATCCACCGAGCCCTGCAATGAGCCAGAGGCATAGAAGTTGAGGGTAGCTGTGACCTTTAGAGCCACTGGAATGAGGTGTCCACCCACACAGTTAGGGGAGATCTCAGGCCCAATCACCTGACAGATATAGTTGACTGTCTCCCTTGAAAGACGGAGACTCCTTCGGCACTGCACCTCAGACATCATGCTTTGCTGCCTGTATACCCTGGCGGCAGGATAGTGGTGTCTTCTGCGGCCCCTTCCGCCTTGGACTACTTCTTGGCCCCGCACCCCTGTGGCTGTGCCTCTCCTCCCAAAGGTGGGTCCCCTGGAGGCTGAATGTGCACTCCTGGTCTCCCCTCCCTTCCAGACCTCCCTTCCTCAGGAGATGCCTCCAGTAGAGAGTTCAGCTCCCATTCCCAGGCTAAGGGAAGGCTTCCTGAAACCTTCAGGCCCAAAAATGATTCTTCACTGCAGAGTGCTGACCTGAAGATTGTGAGTCCAGACCAAGCAGCTGGTATGCGTTTTGAAGTATTGCAGCACACGCAGGCAAGTATCAGTAACTTTGAAAATGAAATATTTGACAGCACACTCACGACCCCACTGAGCCCTCTTATCCCACCCGTGGATGAGGTTTATACAAATGTTTCCTACCCGCTTGCCTGTTGCGCCCGTGTGATGACCCGAAGATCGCACGGGCGCTGAAAAATCGCCATCAGTTGGCGCCTCAAGGATCTTAAGTGGCCCGTTAATTAATGGTGGGCACATATCGGATATCATCGCATGCCCGCCCAATGAAATATTGCAACGGCACGCGGTGACATCGGGACGCTCGCCCAATGTCGCCATGCGTCATTTTATGCATCGGCCTGCGGGTCCCTCCCCCGCATGCCAACGGGAAAAGTCTCCCCCAAATTTCCCAGAATTTCATGGGACTATCCATTGACTTCAATGTGACATGCATTCCCTGAATGATGCATATATAAACAGGATTTCATTCATTAAATGTGATGATCATTTGCAATGCCAAATTGCAATTTCTGAGCATCAATGCATATCACTGGGGAAGTGTTCTAAATGCCTCTTTCCTCCTGATTTACATGATGCAGGTGTAGATTGTGTCAAGGAACTGGATGGATATTACTTGACAAGGGCTACCTGCTGACATCCTATCATAGGACCGGCAGTGAAGCATAGGACAGAGGTAACATTGTAAAGGTGTGCACATGTCAATTGGTGGAGAGGACAATCAGAGTGCTGAAATGATGTTTCTGGTGCCTGATCATGCGGTCTTTGCAGTATTCACCTGTCACAGTGGCGAGGATTAAGTTGGTCTGTTGCAAATTGCACAACTTTGCCCTGCAGAAAGGTCTGACCTTCAACCACACAGACAAGATTTCACTGGAATTAGATGTCATGGAGGATTGCAACATGGATGCTGAGGAAGCCACAGCTGCTGCATCCAGGTGGCTAAAGAGCAGCTAGTAGCTGATGCGCTTGGATATTGAGAGGGGAATCGTCCGGTCCCGTTGGCCATCATGGTGGGTGGGGAGGGCACAATTCGATGTGGGGACAGGAATCGGTTTCATGCCAGTGGGGAAGCACAGCGGGATCATCTGATACCGTCCGCCATGTCAGAACGCCAATCCTGTTGGGGATCGGCATGAACATGATTTGCACCCCGGTGTGGGATGCAAATTAAGGCCTGGCCAGAATCCCCCTACGCCCGATTTATTGTTACGCCGGCAGGAAAACAAGGAGGCTCAGGACACGTCTGGACAAGTGTGACATGCAGAGGTCAGGACCTACCATCAGGATAAAAGCAAAACACTGTGGATCCTGGAAATCTGAAACAAAAACAAAAAATGCTGGAAAAACTCAGCAGGTCTAACAGCATCTGTGGAGAGAAAGACAGAGTTAACGTTTCGAGTCCATGTGACTCTTTAGAACCTCTTACCATCAGGGCATTTCTCAGATCGAGGACATTTGAGGAGATGATGATGCTGGACCCCTACAGCTACCGGGCCCTGGAGGAAGACATGCTGGGTGCATTCTCATGGACATGGCTCTGCCATGAAGCAGTTCACAGAAGGTGGGAGGTCTCCATTGATGTCTCGGGTCTGCTTCAGAACATCACAGCCTTGGCCATGAGCTGCAATGGATTATCTCTGAAGGGGAGAGAGGAAGGCCCAGCTGTGAGTGGGAGAGTAATGTGTATCGGCATGGGGGGCAAGGTGGTGAGGTTGGAGTGAGGTGGGGGAGGTGGAACAAAGATGTCAAGGGAAGGTGAGGCTGGGATGGGAGTGGGATGAAGGTGTCATGGGAGCGTGAAGTTGAGAAGGGGAAGGAGGGGTCGGGAAGGGAGTATGGGAGGAGAAGGCTGTAACGGAGATAATGCTGCAAGTGGGAAGGCAGGTGTAAGGGGGTGGAAAGTGTTAGGGAGGGAGCTCAGAGGGGGGAAAGTGTCTGGGGGGGAGGAGGAAGAGGAGGATGTAATGGGGGAGAATGCTGCAAGTGGGGAGGTAGGTGTAAGGGGGAGGAAGGTGTAAGGGAGGGAATTCGGAGGGTGGAAGGTTTCCGGGGGAGGAGGAAGTTTGAAGAAGGGATGGTGTCCAGGGGAGGAGGGAGTAAGGGTGGAGAAGGGAGTAAGGACAGAGGAGGGAGCAAGGGTGGGGGGATGTCCAGGTGAACGTGCAAGGGAGGGGTCTGTGGAGTCAATGATTGCCTCTTGGGGAGTGAACTGAGGGTGGGCATGGTAGGAATGAATAGAGAGTGTGAGAGGGGCAGAGGGAGCTGGTAGGGTGGGAGGGTGAGGGTGCATTGTTAACAGTAGAAGGAATGGCGAAGGTGGTTGGTGGGGCCTCAGAGGCAGACATGGACCCTCGGGGTGGGCAGGGGGAAGTCGGGGAGGTCAATATGGGTGAAGGTGGGATTTTCAGGAAGGTAGGGAACGTGTACATTCACCTGGACATCCTAGAATGACAAGGGTTCGGGTTGGCAGCAGCCAGTGGGGAGGTGGAAGGTGATGCCAGGGCAGTTGATGGTGATGGGTGTAAGAACATGGGTGACTGAGGGAGCGGAAAGGATGGGGGAGCTAACAATAAACTTGACAACTACCATTTTGCAGAAATTTAAAGTGAGCGGAGCCTCGTGTTGGACGGGCACAGATGCTGCATGGGAGTGCGATCAGTGGATGGGCGGAGATGCAGGTCAGCTCAGATGGACAACTGAAAGGGAGCCTCGGCAGGCAGCATTGAAAATGCTCAGGACAGTAAGATGAGTGTGATGGATCAAGACTCCGCGTACGTGGGAGAGTGTTTGCACGGAGCTCTGAAATGCCCTGCCACACATATACACACACCTCCCTCCTGAATCACTCATGCTCCGGCTGCATGCAGCTGAACTGCTGGTGTGGGGGAGGGAAATGCAGTGGGAGGACTTACAAATCCTGTTAATGAAAGACAACATTACATATTATTCAGTGAAAGTGATTATATTTTCAGATTATAAAGTGACAAAATGTGTTCACCTGTGCAACCACCTGTGATCAGAAGTTCTTAACTTTTCTCGACCTACCACTTCTTCTAGGTGCTGCCCTGACATCCACAGCAGGGGTGGAGACAGCCTGTGCAAGGGTTGGCCTTGTTGCCTCTGATGACTTTGGCGTACGTCTTCTGGAAAGAGCTTGCTTTGCCTATCCTCCTATGGGCCGGTTGCGCCCTCTGTGGTAACAGAGGATGAGGTTGAGGGGGTCACAGGGAAAGAGGGCTCGAAGGGAGAGGATAGCCTCTGAGATTCCTGAGTTGATGACTTAGGGGTGTCCAGCTGCCGCTCCGCCTCACTTCAGCTGCCCAAAGGCCTCAGCCTGATTTCTTGAGGGGAAGGAGCATCTGGAGGGATGTCGAGGAGCCCTGTCTCCTCTTGTGTTGCCACTGCAGGAACTCACCCATAGCTCCCGCATTGGAGTGCAGGCCTGCACACACCTCCCATTCTGCTGGGCCAGGGTCTCCATGGCGTCCGCAATCACCTCCATAGAGGCCTCCATAGGCACACCACTTCATCAGAGAGCAGGCGGGTGCACTTCTCCGACTCGCGTGCCACTCTGTTAGGGGCTTCCAACAGCTCTGCATGATGTTTCCCCATCTTCTGCTGACTCTCCAGAATGAGTTGGAAGGTCAAATCCAGAGGCTCATCATATGACTCAGACCTCACACATGCCTCTTCCCCAGCAGTTCTCCAAGCGCTGGGGGAGCTTGGCTGAACCTGCCTCCTCCTGCTGCGGACATGTGTCCGTACAGTGACCACCAGATTGTGAACCCGAGCCTGCTCTAGATCTAGGTTCCACCGAGGTGTGTGTCTCTACGTTGGTGCAGGGTGTGGGTAAGCGCTGTAACGGGTCTTCCATGGGGTGCTTATTTGCAGCTCTTCAATGGAGGAGGTATCCTCTTGGCTGGAGGTGAGGACCTGGATGGAGCTGAGGGATTGGCTGGCTGAGGGCATCCGTCGCTTGGCAAAGCTCCCTGTGAACCAAAGTAGAGATAATTAGTGCATTGCAGCATAGTCAAAATCAGGAGAGAGAACACTCACAGTTGCATTGAGAGAGGGATGATGTGATGCAGGATCCTCAGTTGGGTGTTCACCACCAACCTCACTGTCGCCACAGTCCACATCCTCACCAGTCAGCGCGATGGCACGCTCCTCAAACTGAGTGAGGGACCTAATGTGGACCACTCCACCCCCGGTCTGGGACCTCTCCCTGCTGATGTGAGCCAGCTTCTCCTGCATGAAAACAGATGGAGAAAGTGTGAGCAGGACACATGGCACTGCATGGAATGTTTGTGCGATGAGCGGAACCATGGACAGGATGGGGATGTGAGTTCGAGAGGGTATGAACCTGATGGAGATGTGAGGGTGAGCATGAAAGTTAGTGATACTGTCCCTCGAGGTGTGAGATCCTTTGGATGTGTGATGCGTTTGGGAGTGTGTGAGTTGAGAGTGATGAGGTGGTTGACTTACCCTGGTGGAACGGATGAGTGCATTCACCCTCTTCCTGCACTGGATGGCTGACCTCCTCTGTGCTCCGTTGGCACTAACCACCGCTGCCACCACCTCCCAAGTTGGCTTGGTGACTCTGGTGGACCTCCTGTGGCCAGAGCAAGCATAGCGGACATCGTGGAGGCCTTCCACTGCATCCAGTAGGCACCCGGGAGGGGTGTCACTAAATCTGGGGGCTGATTTTCCGCCTTCTTTGCTTTCGGGGCCATGTGTCACCTGGAGCAGTCCTGGTGTGGAAACATGAAGTAGGCTGCACTTTAAATATGGTGCTTGGAGCAAGGAAGCACAGAGGTCATGGCATGACGGGAAAATCTGTGTCCGCCCGCCAGCGATCTGAAGTGTTTCCCATGAATGCAGCAATAATGAGGTGTGACGTGCCAGGAAGGGGGCGATATGCCCCAAAATCCCACCATCATGGCCAGAGGGTAAAACGTCTTTTTTCATGCCTGCTACCTCACATAGTGCAAATCTGGGACCATTCTACCCTGTGAATGGCAAAATCCTTCTTGTTCCCCAGAAAAAAAGCCAAAAGAAGAGTAAAGATTGGCAGTGAAACAAATTAATATTAATCTGGCAGCAAATACTTGTTGCAAGACTTTTGAAATAGTTATTGCAAAGCTTTAACTAAACTTGAGGTACTTAGTTTAAAATTTTAAGTACAAATTGAGTTATCTAGCTATTTGCCTACTTTGTAAACAGTTGGAACATTAAAATGGTGAATGTTAATTTAAAAAGTGAATAGTTTAAAATGACTCCAAGCTTGTACTTAAGTATAGTAACAACAAAATCAAATATTATACAATTATTCATAAACATACATCTCAATAAATACCACAGCACCAACACTTCAGGATTAGCAAACATCAAAGAAAAACAGTTTGTCCCCCAGGTCCGTGACGGAGAGGCACAGTGACCATATAGTGTGAGTGAAGAGGTGGACTGTGCTAGAGGTGGCACATTAATGCCTTCTGTCTTGTCCTTATGAGCTACCACTTCTTGAGTTAAGCACATGGATCTATATATAATCTACTAACAATCAGCAGGGAACTCACAGACAACATTACAGTCAGCAATCGTTTCAATTTGCAGCTGCTGGCTTGTGGAAAAATGATTTAAATTAGCCTGATCAATAAGAATCAACTTATCAACAGTAGTCTTAATTGAAAGGGTGAACTGAATGATGGTCTCATTATTAAGGGCCAACTGATTACAAAGATAAGTGCTAAATTTCTTCATCCCCTGTCTCATTAAGACAAAAGAGTCAAAATTCCTGTCATCCCACTACAGCAGCCAGTGAAATTTAAATTAACTTAATAAAACTGGAATATAAAGCTAGTCTCAGTGATGGTGACCATGACGACTCTCATCAATTGTGGTAAAAACCTAACTGGTTCACTAATGTCCTTTAGGGAAGGAAATCTGCCGTCCTTACTCAGTCTGGCCTATGTTGGGGGGGATGTTCAGGATCAGGCGCGTGGAAGCGCGCCTTCGATCGGCGCCCCCAATTGGGGGCTCACTGCCATTTTACGTGGGCGGGCCAAGTAAGGCCCGCCCAGCATGACGCCCGCAAGGAAGCACTATGCATTCCCTGTGCCGGCGGGCGGGGGATTCCCTGAGCTAACAGTGCGCTCTTTCGCGCATGCGCACAAAAGAACGCACTCATTTCCCTGAGGCTAAGTGCCACACAATAAGGATCCACAATAAAAAATCTTAAAAACAGGAAAAAAAAATTTCCCTGACATGTCCCCTCGTGTGACACTGTCACATGAGTTGGGACATGTCCATCACTTTTAAATGCACTTTTATTAAATTTTTAAAAACCTGCATGAAACCTCATCCCGCCCGTGGATGAGGTTTCATGCTTTTTCCAATGCCCGCTAGGGCTCCCGGCCTGCCCGCCAACCTTAAGGTTGGACGGGCAGGTCCACTAATCACCTTAATGACTTTGTCAATGGCCTCAATTGACCATTGACAGGTCGGTGGGCACATAGTTGATTCGGCTGAGCCCTCGCTGACCTGAAAATTGAAATGAGGCAGGGTGACGTTGGAAGTTCCGCCCAACATCATCCCGTGTCATTTTACGGGTCGGTGAGCAGGAAATCCTGGCCTTTGAGTTTATCCTATCTCAAGTTTGCTGTGGGGTTATTAATAGAAAATTGGATCACACCAAAACTGAAGTGTTGGGAAATATACTACTGCTTATAAAGAGGGAAGCAAATCAAAACACCTTTCTGTTTGCAGGGGCGTGGCGAGAGGAGAAATCATGACTGTTTAAATTAACCCCACTTCTGTCCGTAACATAGGGAATGGAGTTTGGAGCGGGGACCAAAAACAATGGTTAGGTCTTCCCGATATTGAATTGGGGGAAATATCTGCTCAGCAAGTACTGCGTCTTGGGTAGGAAGCCTGATTATTTAGATACAGTGGACAAGTTGAGAGAAGTGGTGGTGAGAGAGCTGGGTGTCTTCAACAAACAGCAAAAGCTGTGAATTCAGATTGTGTCATTCTCATGTAGATGAGAAATATGAGGGGGCCAAGGATATATCCTTGGGGAACATCAAAGGTAATGGGTGTTGGAGTGAGCAAATAAGCAAAGAGCATTGCAAATGATGCTCTGGACATGATTAGATGGATAAGAATGAAACCAAGTGACAGAAGTCGCATCCAGCTGGACAACACTGGAAAGGTGTTGGAGAAGTATTGTGTCATCAGCCTTGTCAAAGACTGTAGATAGGCCAAGAAGGATGAGGAGGGATCATTTACCTTTGTCAGCGTCATATAGGATGTTATTTGTAACGCTTAATGAATCGTTTGGGCACTGTGGCAGGGGCAGAAACCTGATTGACAGGATTCAAACATGGAGTCCCTGGAAAGATGGGCATGGATTTGGGAGGGCACAACATATTCAAGAAATTTGGAGAGGAAAGGGATGTTGGGGTGGTAGTTTGCAAGGATGGTCACATCGGATTGGTTTTTTGAGGAAAGGATTGAAGATGGCAGAGTTAAAAGAGAGAGGAGCAACACCTGAAGGGAGATGGCAGTCATGGATGTCTTATACAGAGCCAGAGGGACCAGAAGGTGGACAAGTGGTGATCTGAGATTCAGACAGGACATTGTCCACCCCCTGCTAATATCATCATTCTGAAAGAGCAACAAGGGAGCAGGAGCAGCAATGCCACTTTGTCTGATCTCCTAATCAGGGTGAACACCCTCTTCTTCCCATGAATACCATCCTCCATCTTTATCCTCCTCCTCTCTCCTCCTTCTTTATCCTCCTCCAATTACCACTACACCTTCCTCTGCATCCCAGGTCAACACCACCTTCATGTCCTATGTCTATACCCTCTGCAGCCACCTTCACCATCTGCAGCTCTTGCATCCAAAGGCAGCTATCTTTTAACTGTAAATTAATTATGTTTAATTGTTTGCAGGTGGTGGGTATTAACTGGGCACTTGAGACCTTTAAACAGAAACAGACTAAAACGGTGGTAGTGGTGTTAGGAGGTATTTACTTATAATGTGTAAATCTGTAAATAAATGTAAAACTGTGTAATGATTGGTTCCAGCACTATCCTATATCAAATGGATTTCTAGAGTAGAACACTGTCCACATGTGGGAAGAAAAGATTTACAATGGTGAATCATGTCCATTTGACACATCACGGCAGCTTGGTTGTTCATATGTGTTTTAAACATTCAGCTTGTGAAAGCAACAATGTGACACTCACCTTTCCTTACTCCAGTATCTGATTGGAAACTAGATACTGAATTCTTCATAATGCTCATCAGCTGTTTGGCCCTTTCTTCACGCTCGGCAAGTTCCTTTAGAAAGGCTTCACCATCATCGAACATCGACCACTCAAGGCCATTATGAGTCATCTTATCTAAACAGACAAGGAAAATAAATATTAATTTATGTTTAAAAGCAAAACTGTGGATGCTGGAAATCTAGAACAAAAACAAAAATACCTGGAAAATCTCAGCAGGTCTGACAGCATCTACGGAGAGGAATACAGTTGACGTTTCGAGTCCGTATGACCCTTCATTAGATCTGATGAAGGGTCATACAGACTCGAAACATCAACTGTATTCCTCTCCGCAGATGCTGTCAGACCTGCTGAGTTTTTCCAGGTATTTTTGTTTTTGTTCATTAATTTATGTTTCATTGTTGGCATGAGAAAGGCTTGTTGGATGCTATGGAGATATGGTATCATTCACTAAAAGCAATTTCACACCTCAAGCCCGTGGAGTACAGATAAAAGATCTTTACATGCACCTAGCAAGGCCCACCTCCAATGGCAACTGAATTTTATGACCACCTGACTTGATTTGACCCTGAACACCCCATCCAAACAAATTCTTTGTTATTCATTGCGTCATTAACATTTTAAGGAACCTTAAACTTTACATTTTCAAAAAACAGCACAAACTCTAACAGATTGTGTTAAATCAATTACTTCTGGCATTGTTCTGCGTTTCATGGTGCGGTGCTGTTAACATTTAAGTCTGTGCCACCTCCTTCCATACCAATTAAGGCAGGATTTTCCTTCCAGGGGCAAGAAATGAAGACTGGAACTGTTTCAGGATCCTGATCTCGAGAGATGCTGTCACAGCCCCTGATTTTCCTGGGGTAGACTGTTAATTGGCTAGAAGGTGAGTTAAGCAGCAATTACCAACCACAGGGCAGGAACAGAAAGGGAACTGAAAGTGAGCAGGCTGCTGTTTCACTGTATTATCTACTGGAATAAAGATGGAGCGGAGGCCTGAAACCTGGGGCATGGTAGCCCTTCATTTTGCAGATGCCTACCTGGAGGTTCCTCCTTGAGACAGTGAGGGAGTGAATGGAGGCAATCTTTCTGGAGGGTGGCAGGAGGAGGCCACCCACTAATACCAAGCAGGCTTGGATAGAGGCCACCGACACAGTGAGCAGATAGAATGTGGTTCACAGGAACCGGGTCCAGTGCAGGAAAAGGTTCAATAACCCTATTCATCCTGGCATGGTGAGTTCAATGCCAAACACTCAGGACAGGATCTAAGCATCCACCTTCCAGCAGACACACCAGTTGAGGAGCCTCAGGGTGCATGTTGCTCCAGAACATGGGAGGATTGTGTGTCCAGGATACATAAGAACCACTCAGAATGGCTTAGGACCATAGTGCTGCTGAGGATCTGCCATCACTGAGACATACAGCTTTTTATGCATATGAGCCATTGGCATTTGTCACAGAGGCCGGCAGTGCCTTATCTCTATCCTTCTTGCTCTTGCAGGAGCAAGGGGTACATATTGACCACAAGAGGGCCCAGATGGAAGGAGGGGCTTCCTACCTACACATTATCACCACCATGGAGGAGGAAGCCATGGAGATTGTAAAGGTTGCTGTTGAAAAGCAAGTTGGGGAAGGTGGGATGTCCATCCATGGTGGAGATGGTCTTTAGAGATTATAATGCGTAAATTAAGGGGTGCATTGCACTCCAACGCTTCCGATAGCCAAGCAAAGACTGAGCTGCACTGGGGACCCTCAGCACTGCAGAGGCTTCTGCTTTCCCAGGGTAGTCCTTATGACATCCACTTATGTCTTCTACAGATGACTTCCACAACATGAAGTGTGTCCGACAATTTCCACAAAGCAGAGTAATTGCAGGCAATGGCTCTCAGCTGTTCCATCACTTAGTTGGAAGTCTATCTTCTGATGTTACATAAATGCTTTAGTTTAGCATTCCCTTAACTCCCATTTACTGTGAAGGAAATAGTTAGCTTTGCCCCTTTGGTCATTTCATTTGGACACTGTAAGTTTAAACCGTAAAGGCAGCAATGTGCATAAACTTCGAAAAGCTTCTTGAAATTTCAATCAGGCTTTTGGTTTTTAAAACCAAAACATAATTCCCTGAAAGTGGCGTCACAGGTAGACAAGGTTGTAAAGAAAGCTTTTGGCATACTGGCCTTCATAAATCAAAGTATCGAGTATAGGAGTTGGGAGGTTATGGTGAGGTTGTATAAGACATTGGTGAGGCCAACTTTGGAGTATTGTGTGCAGTTCTGGTCGCCTAACTACAGGAAGGATATCAGTAAGATTGAGAGAGTGCAGAGAAGATTTACTAGGATGTTGCTGGGTCTTAAGGAATTGAGTTACAGGGAAAGATTAAACAGGTTAGGACTTTATTCCTTGGAGCGTAGAAGAATGAGGGGAGATATGATAGAAGTTTACAAAATTATGAGGGGTATAGACAGAGTAAGTGCGAGTAGGCTCTTTCCACTTAGATTAGGAGAAATAAACACGAGAGGACATGGCTTTAGCATGAAAGGGGAAAGGTTTAGGGGGAACATTAGGGGGAACTTCTTCACTCAGAGAGTGGTGAGAGTGTGGAACGAGCTACCATCTGACGTGGTAAATGCGGGCTCACTCTTAAGTTTTAAGAATAAATTAGATAGATACATGGATGGGAGAGATCTGGAGGGTTATGGACTAGGTGCAGGTCAATGGGACTAGCGGAATAATATTTCGGTACAGACTAGAAGGGCCGAATGGCCTGTTTTTCTGTGCTGTAGTGTTCTATGGTTCTATGGTTCTAAAATAAGTGCTTGGAAAAACAATACTGAGACAGTCAGAAATCTTTGAGAGAGACAATTAAAACTACACTGCTTGGTTTCACATGGACCAGAAGTTAAGAATATTTCACATGCTGATTGCATGTTGGGCTAAGGCTACATCTGGGTTCATTTGGTTTTGCGTGGCCCAGCCAAATGCGGATTAATGAAGCTAGTGGAGTGCCCAGAATGGGGTCACTCTTGATATTAATTCACACCCAACTGACAAAAAAATAATATAAAAATGGAACATCATGGCAGACTTTTCACTGCAGCCTGAAGAGCCTCAAGAATCTTCACCTAGAGGAGTGACATACAACAAGAGACAACTTCAAGAACTACAAGAAAACTGATGGCTCTTCTGCCTTGATGCTGAGATCCTTGGTTTTAAAGGTGAGATGTATTGTTTCACAATTTTTCATGCTGGACTAAACTGTTTTAATGCTGTGTGTAATATTTAAATCATTAAAGGTAACTTTGATTCATTAATATATAGAGCAGTGTGACTTTCTCGACTGACTACTGCCCAGGTTTACAAATCATTGAAATGCCCTCATCCCCACAATTATTTATTAATTATTTATGTATAGCAGATTCTTAATTAATGTAGTTCAGGTACCCTTAATGCTGGTATCTTCTAGTTAATTTTCTCCTCTGATGTGTAATTAATTGCTGTGATTTGTTTACATATTTACCATTGTCATTACTTATTAATTGTTATCACTTAGCATCTTCCTTCCCCTCTGCACCTAATTCCTACTCTCACCAAATTCCATTTTTAAGTTCTCACTCTGTTTTTTAATTTGCTCTGTTTGAAGCACTAATCTCTCTGTGCTTAGGGCCCTCTCTTGTCCTTCTGTTCCTCAATAATGTAAGCTGCTTTGACTACAATGTATAGCCTTAGTCTCTCAACATCAGCCATCCAGTCTTTATGACCATTTAAATCTTGGTGGAAAAAATGAATTCCCATTAAACGAATGACTCATGGTAACTACTAGACCAGGAGGCATTAGGATGCATGAATCAATTCTGATGATCACAGACCAGTTACACAACAATGTGTGGAATCCCTTTCTATAAATATAAGTATGTGGCGATGGTGGGGGATAGGTGTGGCTGGAGCTGGGGGGGCAGGGGCGGGTGGTGGATTGGGGTGGAGGTGAGGTGGTGGGTGCTCATATGACTGCAGGCATGACATTAACAATGCCTTGCACATTGAGAAATTCAGACAGAGGGCGGAACAATTCCAGATTTACACAAAGTACGATAGCAGGGTGGGAAAAAATTGTTTTATCCGCCAGCCGCAATGACGGGTTTTTGGGTCATATTGTCCCATTCCTGCCTCGTTAATTAAGCAGCCACAGGAAACACACCATCACGCTGGTGGGCAGCCTCTGATTTTCCTGCCATGCCATTACCTCATCACTTCCTCACGCATGGCGCTATGTTTAAACTGCAGCCGTGCGTACACTTCTCAATGCTTGTTGCCCAGGATTGCTCTGGTGAAGACATGGTCCCAAAAGCCAAGAAGAGTGCAGCCCCTGATTCAGTGATGCATCCCTGGGATGCCTTCTGGATGATGTGGAGGCCCGCCGTGATGTCCTGCAGGAGGCCCATCAGTGTCACCACTCCGGTTTGGGAGGTGGTGGCAGAGGTGGTCAGTGCCAACACTGCACACAAGAGGTTCGCCATCCAGTGCAGAAAATGGATGAATGATCTCATCCTTGATGTCAGAGTAAGGCAACCATCTCATTACTCTAAACTCACACACTCACAAGGCCATCACATGTTCACCGGAAAACCCTGGCCAGATTCTGAAAGTGTGCAGAATCATAGAATCATAGAATAGTGTCATGGAAAATTATGAGGTGTTACCTTTTATTGCCCATGATCAAATATCTTTGTATGTGGGTGTGTATATTTACTCTCAGAGTGACTGATTCAATTTAAATAACCCAGCAGCGAGCATTTTAGAGAATTTTGTATTTTAAAAATGAAATAGGTTAGTTTATTTCTTACACACTTGCCCCAGAGGTTAACGAAAATGTAACATCTCACTCGAACAACTCACCCACACTATTACACACACAAAAACTAGCTACAGTTGAAGGTAAAACAGTCATTATAAAAACAGAATTTAACTCAGACTCTATTTCAGTACAGGCCTGATGTTTTGTAGTCAAGTTTACTTTAGCTGAAGTCAAGGGCCTGAATTTTCTGCCCACATTGGCGTCGAGTGCCATGGCGGGAGTGAGTGGACATATGGCGAGTAGGCCAAAAATCAGTTTTACACCATTGTGAAACTAGCTTGCGATTGTCTGCTTCACCAGCCAATGACAGGCCACCTTTCCTGAAGTCCAACGTCGGGAACCTAATTTCAATGCATTTGCATCTCATCAGCTTGCCTGCTTGTCGGAATCATCCCCCAACATTGGATCATCCGGCTGATGTGTTTCACAACAACATTTAAAAGGCGTGCACCTGGTGAGCTGAACCTTGAGGCGAACTCGGGGGTGGGTGCACACTAACATTGCACAGCGCTAGTGATAGTCGCTCATTTAACTTCAAGGAAGAAGCGCACACAGGCGAGGGCACAGGCACGTCGCTTTTATCCAGATGGCTGACAGTAGGGTGCCAGGGCAAGAGCTGCACTGCGGTTGGGGCGAGTGGGATGACGGGGGTGGCGGGGGGCAAGGTAGCACGGTCTGATGGTAGTGCACAAGCACATGCTGTGGGGGGGAGGGAAGTGGCCACACATTAGGGAAACCTTGCATTAAGTGTGCATTCTATCGAAGCATAGACAGTTCAGGAGCTGCTGCATTGACGTGCTTGGAGTTGGGCCTCCAGCTTATCTGCCCACTCAAGCAACGCAGAGGCATGAAAGTGCCACCAAGTGCTCCAGGTCTTTTCACCTCTCAGGCGCAGAATGCAAATTAATGAGCGTTTTAGGGAGCTGAAGATCAATTGGACGACAGGGCAAGTTGTACAATCTCCTTGCAAAAGCTGGCCATGGAGCAGCCACAGCCCCTTGCAAAATCTTCATTCAGATTTGGACCAGTCTTCTCCATGATTCAAAGTAACAGTGTAGCCTTGCTGTGTGGGTTAGGCGAATACCTGCGCCTGAGCTGAGAGCACAGCATGCAGTCCAATGGGCAAAGCTGCTGCCAATTGGCCGGGTGGAATCAGGCTGAGGTGGGTGGGGTTTTGGGCAGCCATACAGCGCACTAATCTCTGGCCATCCAAGTGATGGCCAGCAATATGCAGCATGCGCTAAGGGGCCTTCAGACTTAACCAACAGACGCTTTTAGTACACCCAAGCTAACCCACACATTTCTCTCTTCTATCTGGCAGGAGGAGTACATCAGGAGCATGGAGCCTGGTGACCTAGCTGTATGCCTCGTGGCTTACAGGGAACAGAGACGAAGGAAAAGAAAGCGACAGAGGTGCATGGCTGGGCAGAGGGAGGAGCAGCACTCTCAAGAAGATGGGGTGGCTGGGTTTACTACACTTGCCACTGAAGAGCCATCACAAGCCATTGCAGGTCAGCGTGTAGCTAGGCCCAGGGTCTACAGATGGCGCTTGTCATTCCTGCAGATGACCGAGAACCAGTGTCGCCGAAGACTGCACATGTCCAGGGAACTGGTCGGTCACATATGCCACGTGCTGCAGGATTTGGTGCCACGGGGACTTGGAGGGTATCCACTGCCAGTGGCCATGTAAGTGGCTGTGGTGCTCGAGGCCTCCAAAGGTGACCTCTGCAGAATCTCGCAAGCCTACAAACACAAGTGCATCCAGGAGGTCACGGACGCCATATTCGTGAAGGAACACAGTTTTGTGCATTTCACCCGTGATCAGTCAAGCCAGGAAGCAAGAGCGCTGGGATTTGTGCAGATCTCTGGTTTTCCACACGTGCAGGGTGCCATTTACTGCACTCAAGTGGAGCTTCGACCTCTGTGGCAGCAAGCAGTCAACTATGTCATCCGAAAGGACTTCCACTCGGTGACTGTTCAGCTGGTCTGCGACAACAGCAAACTCATCCTGCAGGTCTACGCATGATTCCCTGGGAGTGTCCATGATTCCGACATTCTCAGTAGGTCTCAGATCCCTTATGTCTTCCAGGGTCCACAGAGGCTGCAGGGTTGGCTCCTTGGGGACAAGGGCTACCCACAGAGAACGTGAACTGATGACGCCCATGCGGCACAGAGAAGGTACAATGAGGCTCATACTTCAACTCGCACCTTGGTGGAGCAGACCATTGGGATGTTGAACATGAGGTTCCGGTGCCCGGACCGGTCTCGTGGAGCCCTCCAATACAGTCCGCAGAGGGTGCCACACATTGTCGGCGCTTTCTGCAGATGAGGATGTCGACGGGGATGAGGGTGAGAAGGTCCTCAAAGGTGAGGATGACGGTGATGAAGCTATCGCATCATCCAGATGGGGCAGGTGCGTTCGCGAGGCCCTCACAGCTACTAGATTTGTGGAGGGTGATATAAACATGCAGTGAGGAGACATCATAGATCCTCACATTGCATCTGTGAATGTTTGACTCCTGTCTGGCTGATGGCAGTGCACATACCCTCTGTGATAAGGCTCCTGTCATGGAGACACAGCGGATACCATAGTTCCTACATTCCAGGAGGATGATGACAACATGCAGCGGGGACACTCCATAGATCCTCACAGAGCCCATGTGAATGTCTGACATCTGTCTGGCTGATGGCAGATTGCTTGCGCTCTGTGAACAGGGTCACATCATGGAGATGCAGTGGGAAAACTTTAACTTCTCCTGATCCTAGGGCATCCTTCATGAGCTGAATCCTGCAGGACCACACTGTCACCGGACACAGATGCTGATGTGATTGGGGGGCTAGCCTTACCTCAAAGGTGCTGGGAGCACACAGAGAGAATGACGGAACTTTATGCCGCCGACCCAGGATATTCTGGCAGCAATGATAAGCCCGATCGAGGTGCAGGCATGAATGGTGTGACCAGTGACTGTGAAGTTGCACCATCAGTGTGCTGGGAAGGTTGCACAAAGCACAGGGAAGCCACCCTGGACTGAGACACCTGCCTTTATCTTGTGCAGGAACCAAAGCTTTCACTTCTGACTGACACGAACACTGCTCATCATAACAAGGAGCCATAGACAGGGTGACATTGTTGGGAGTTTATTTATGATAATGAACATTAAGTACAAGTGATTAACGCCCGTGCAAATGCAGTAAAATTACATCTTCTTAATGTTCCTAACCCTACCACTACATCTTGGCGCTTCCCGGACATCCACAGTGGAGGTGGAGGCAGCCTGCTGACTGCTATACCCTGTCTGTGATTACCTTGGTGGGCTTCCTCTGAAGAGCTGAGACATGCAGGGTCCCGGCCTGCTTTCGGGGTCCTGCTGTATAGGAGTGGCCCCCTCCTTGGGATGTGGAGCTGGAGCCACTAATGGTCACAGGAAGAGGGGAATCTGATAGGCCAGACACTCCCAGAGTCATCTAGATGGATGGCCCCAGGGTGTGCACCTGCTGATCCTCCTCCTAATGGGTGCCCAATGGCCCCTGGCTGAATCCATGAGAAGAAGGGAAAGCTGGAGTGAGATTCAGCTGCCCCACACCCCTCTTGCGTACACACTGTTGGAGGCCAACTATGGCGTCAGTGATGGAGTTCAGTCCACACAGCAGTGCAGGAGCGACATCCTGGATCAAAGTCTCCATGGTAGCTACCATATTACCAGGGCTGACCTCAGTGCGTTGGCATGCTGGCGCTATCACCTCAGCCTGAAGACAGATGGACTTCTCCATCGTGCCTTGCAATCTGAGGAGTGCAGTGGACATTCCTTCCTGATGTTCCTGAGCTTGCCTTTGCAGCTCCAGCAATTGAGGTATGACCGAGTCCAGAAGCTCGTCATCAGACTCAGACTCAGCAGATTTCTGTCCTCCTACAGTCCTCTGAGTGCCGGAAACCTGGGAAGTCCCTGCCTTCGCCTGCCGTGGATCAGACGGTGCAGTGTGCTCACCAGATTGTGACCCTGAAGCAACTCTAAAGTTAGGTCCCACCGAAGTGTGTATCTCTGCGCTGGTGGAGGATGTGACCCTGGTCTTCAATTAGGCTGTCATCAGATTCTTCTCTGAGGTGTCTTAGGTGCTTAAGTCAAGGACCCTTGGCTGCTACCAGAAAGCAAGCAGAGATAATTAGTACATGGCAGGGGACTGTGGAACAGAGGAACTGACTCATAGCATGGTTGTCTGATGGATGTTGCACTGCTGGATCCTCACTTGGTTGAGCATCACCAACCTCATGGTCAGCAGAGGAACAGCCAGCTGAATTACTCTATTTTCAAAGTCTGTGAGGGATTTGATGTTAAACATTCCTCCTCCAGTCTGCTACCTCTGCCTTTCATTGTGTCCCAGTTTGCCCTGCATGTAGACAGGTGGAGAGAGTGTAAGAGAGGACACCTGCCTGGTCAGATGAGAAGGATGCCTGGCATGTGTGGTGGCAAGTGGTACAATGGATAGGATGAGGACACAATCCACAGGGTAGATGAAGGAGTGTGTGAGAGAGTGAATGGTGATGTCCCTTGAACTGGCAGCGAGTGAGATCACTATGGATGTGTGATGGACTTGTGAGTTGAGAGTGATGAGAAGAGTGACTTACCCTTGCAGAACGGAGATCATTCATCCTCTTTCAGCACTGGGTGGCTGCCCTCTTTTCCAGAGGGTTGGTGCTGACCACCACTGCCACCACCTCCCATGTTTGGTTGGTGACCTTGCTTGCTAGTCTTCGCCCAGAGAAGGGGTAGAGGACTTTGCAGCAGGCCTCCACTGTGTCCAGTAGGCAAATGAGGGAGGCGTCACTAAATTTCCAGGCAGCATGTTTCCTATCTTGGGCAGCCATCAGTTCCCAGCGGCTTCCTATCCCTTGAAGAGTGCTCGCTCTGTGTAGTGGCGGCCTTTAAATATGGCGCCCGGTTTACTGAAGGCCTGAGATGATGGTGGGGTGAGCAAATCAGCGGCTGCCCCACCAGCATGTTTCCCAGGAATGCATAATTTATGAGGAGGGATGTGCCGGGAACGGGATGATACAGCTCGAAAAGCCACCATTGTAGCCAGAGGGTAAAACATTCTTTTACCCACCCGCTACCACACTTAGTGCAAATCTGGTATGATTCCGCCCAAGGTCTCAAAAATGCAGATATTTCTCAGTGGTTGTGTTGGTTGGTGGAGTTGACCTGCCCAGAGGTTGTTTTGACAGGTAGATTTGAAGATGGAACATCTTAGAAGAAAGATAGAGGCTTAGTTTCTCTTTCAAGATATTGTAGGTCCTTACTTTGCTGCTTAACTGGCTGCAGCGGCCAATGGTTTTGCCTATCGGATCCATTCTCTCTCTCTCTCTCACACTGATCGAATTCTATCTGTGCCTCTGAAGATGTCTCTGTAAACCTGTTTGAGTTTTTCTGCTCTATCTTCGGCAGGAAACTAAAATAGCCATAATATCATGTGACTTCACATCAACGTCAAGCCATGGTCCCAAAACAAGTGATTGTGGCTATTTAATTAACAGTCTGAAGTCTTCCCCCAGCTATGTTTTTACAGATGGCGAAAGTCTTTAGATTTGACAAGACAAATTTTTATTTTTACAACGATGGACTTTCATTTACCTTCTGGCTGAAACCACAGTTAGGCAATAACAGAAAAGGTATATCTATTCTCTTTGTCCTCTTGAGAGATAGGATAATTTAATTCACAAAAACTGTCTGGTAGCTATGAGGAGCCATTTTAAGTCCTAGTTTTATTTATTTTTAAAACGTAGTCTTTAAAAATGTGTTTTTAAAGATTTATAATACCGTCACGCAGGTACCATGACATGGCGATGGTTATAGTGCAGAAGAGACTATTCAGCCTGTCATGTTCATGCTGGCTTTCTGTAACAGCTACTCAGCAATCCCACACCCCAGCTTTATGCTCGTAGCGTTGCAATTTTTTTCTCTCCAGATAATTATCCAATTCCCTTTTGAAATCCGCTGTTGAACCTGCCTCCACCACACTCGCGGGCTGTGTATTCCAGTTCCTAACCACTAGCTGCAGAAAAAATTTTCCCTCATGTTGCCATTGCTTCTTTTGCCAATCACCTTAAATAGGTATCCTCTGGTTATCGACCCTTCTGCCAATGGGAACAGTTTCTCCCTATCTACTTTGTCATGATTTTGAACATCTTTATCAAATCTCTTCTCAACCTTCTCTAAACAGAACAGCGCCAGCTTTGCCAATCTATCTTCATAACTGCAGTTTCTCATCGCTGGAACCATTCTTTAAATCTTTTCTGCCCCCTCGCCAATGCCTTCCCATCCTTCCTAAAATGTGGTGCCCAGAATTGGACACAATATTCCAGCTGAAACAGGTGTTGCTGCTTCTTTCCCATTGGGCAATTGAAGGAACCAGGAAGACAAGACATTTGCAGTAGACATGCTGTAACTGTGCATTACAGGGTTGGATGTAATTTGGCAGAAATCTTTTGCTGTTACTTAGAAGTTGTATAAATGCCTTGTCTGTGACCGATAGAGTATTGACTACTGCAAATGGTTTGTCAGTCTGGCTGCAGGAAGGAGGATCATAGTTCAATCACAGCCTTTTTAGAGAAGAATAATTTCTGAATAAATGTTTCATTTGAAATGTTCCTCTGTGAATTCCTGAGTCTATATACCTTTCTGGTGGCATAAGGATGGTTCCTTATTGATATGAGATGCAGATGTGTTTGGCTTTCACCTCTGATCCTCTTTCTGATCCTCTTCCTGATCCTCAACAATTGTAAATAGAGATGTCAATAGGGATACTGACAGCTCCTCTCAACAACAATAATAACTTGCATTTATATTATGTCTTTACCACAATAAAGACCCGACTCAAAGAAAGGGTGTACCAAGCAGTGCAAATTTTAAATGGGCTCTGAGCCTGTTGAGTGCAGTTCAAACACATATGAGAATATTCCTTAATTAATAGAAAAATTCTCCCTTAGTCAACTAAATGCATGACAAATGTGCAGGTTCTATACCATAGGGAATTACCGGTTGGCTCAACAAGCACATTGTGCATCCTTTGCCTCAGCATCTTGTGCTGCAGGGTATGACAGTATGATGTGCAGCCGTATGGCAGACACCAAAGAACAGATTAGTGGTCAGATTATTATATTTTGCCACTCATAATTCTACACAAGCATACAAGGATGAAAACATTAACTGTCCTTCCCCAATATTATTATTATTTTATGTTCCCAGATATGAGCAAGGTGTTCAACTGTTTCATTTTGAAGGTGTCCTAGTTTACATGCTTACTTTGTGTCTTTCGGATGACAGCTTCAATCATTTTTGCTTTAGGCCCTCGCTATTTCTCGGCTGTGACTACAGAGATGAAATGTTTTTAAGTATTGTAAAAGATAGAAAAACACAAAATGCTTGCGTGATGCTTTTCAATGTAGTGTACATTTCCATTAGAATCACTTAACCTTAGTGACCTTCTGACCTCTCTGGATAACTTCAGCATTCTTTTATTGTTCTCATTTCAGAATTACTATTAATATGCTTGCTCAAATTTTGAGATCCTCCACTGGCAGTACCTCACTGGTGGGGACAAATGCAAAGTAGGAAATCAAGCATCCATATACTGATTCAAAACATGTGACAGTTTGCAGCAAAGTCAAGTGCACAAAAGAATGATCATCTATTTATTTAAGGCAGGCTTACAATTGTCCACTAACCTGGCTTACGGAAACTCAATCTTTAAAGCAAACTTTCTTTTGGAAAAGGCACTATCAACTATCTTTTTTTCTGAACAAACATTTTCATTTGTTGCATTTTTCTTCTTACATTAGTTCCCATTGCTGATCAGATTACCACTATAACATTTATTTTTAATATAGCCTTACCCTCTATGAAGTGAGAATAGGAATTATTACAGTGCTCTGCAATTGAGATGAAGATGATGTTATGATGTGGCAGGTGATGTATGCCAGGTGGACCAAATTCATGAGGGAAACTTGGTCGCACTATCACAACAGTTTTGCAACTTGTATTTATTATGAGATGTGTGTACTGAATTCAGAAGTAATACGTCCACCAAAACATTGAGATTTTTAAAAATTAAATTAAAATATTTATTAATAAGGTATAAAAGATTTCAAGCACATGCATAAGACTACAATTACTTACTACTATAACAACTCCTAAAATTCCTAATTAACCTGACTCCTAGTTACACATTCCCTTTAAGGCAACAGTCCAGAATAGATCTTAGATTTAAAGCAGAAGCAGTAAGTTAACTCAATATCCACTTGACAGTGGAATTCCAAATGGCTTATTCCCAATTTCAGTTTCATTATATAGCAGACCTATGCACAGGATGCTGCCTGGATTGGAAGACCTGAGCTTAGAGGAAAGATTGGATAAGCTGGGGTTGTTTTCCTTGGAGCAGCAAAGGTTGAGAGGGGACCTAATAGAGGTGTACAAGATTATGAGGGGCATAGATAGGGTGGATAGGAAGGCACTTTTTCCATTAGTTGAGGGGTCAATAACCAGAGGGCATAGAGTTAAGGGAGGAGGTAGAAGGCTAAGAGGGGAGTTGAGAAAGTTTTTCACCCAAAGGGTGGTGGGAATCTGGAACTCACTGCCTGAAAGGGTGGTTGAGTCAGAGACTCTCATAACATTTAAGAAGTATTTAGATGTTCACTTGCGTTGTCATAGCCTCCAGGGCTTTGGGCCAAGCGCTGGAAAATGGGATTAGTGCAGTCAGATCTTTGTTGTCCGGCTCGGACACGATGGGCCAAATGACCTCCTCCTGTGCTGTAAATGTCTATGATTCTAAATGCTGGAGGCTTCATTAAGGTTATTTCACACAACCCTGTTAGATCTCACAGGGCCTTCTGACACGTAGCCTTTTATTCTCCTTTATATATGTTTCTTTTTAATATGTAAATTCTATTGTTACATATGCCTTTGAAACTGTGGGCAGAATTTTATATCTCGCGGGCGGGCACGCGCCCGACCTGATTGGGCATAAAATCACGTAAGGTGACATCAGGCGAGCATCCCATTGTCATCTCATACGCGAGCAATCCTCAAGATGGCTGGCATGTGCAGGTGTCTGAGCCGCTCCTACTATCAATTTAAAAACCACTTAAGGTCATTAAAAAGGCAATTGTTTGCGATTTTATGTTGCCTGTGCGATTTCATGCTCATCGCAAAACGGGCAGGGGAGTAGCCCACTTATTGCAAAGGGCGGGATAAAAAGGACCTGCAGCATTGCCATTGTGAGTAGTGAGGAGCTTAGGAGATAGTTTCCTGCTAGTTGCTTATTTGAACTTGACAGCTTCATTCTTAGCATTTTTTGGCTTCACTTCAAGACTCATTGGTGTATCCAAGGCCCCCGGAGAATTTTGACCGTGTCGATCCTTCCAGGTATCAAACAGCCTCCTGTAACCACAGTAATGGGGATTGTGCTCTCCGCTGGTGGCACCTCCTTTGAGGAGGAAGAAAGGGGTAGAAGGGAGAGGGGGCCGGGTGTCCCAATGCAGCTTCCAGGAGAGCAACCTGTGGGAGAGGTATAGGAATAAGGGGTCCAGGCCAGCAGGTAGTATAAGGTGGAAGATGATGCAGAAGACACCACTATCCTGCTACCAGGGTTTGCAACCAGTGATGCAGCTACCTCAATATGTCCTAGCTGCAATGCTGAAGGAGGCTTTGCTTCTCCAGGGAGACAGTGACCTCCATTTTGTCATGTGATTGGGCCTGAAATCACCTCCAGCTGTGTGGATGGTTCACAGTGGCTCTCAACTTCTATGCCTCCGACTCTTTCCAGGGGTCAGTGGGGGATCTGTGTGGAGTCTCCCAATCAGCTGTCCACAGTTGCGTCAAGCTGGTGACAGAAGCTCTGCTCAGGCAGGTACTGGCATTTATTCTTATCTGTATGGACGAGGCCAGCCAGGCTGAGTGAGCCAGAGGGTTTCCAGAGAGTTTGCTGGGTTCCCCCCTCCATCCAGGGTGCAATCGACTGCACACATGTGACCATCAAGGTGCCAGCAGGTCTGCCGGGTCTCTTTGTCAACAAGAAGGGATTCCACTCAATGAACGTCCAGATTGTTTGTGACCACAAGATACAGGTTCTGCAAGTCTGTGCAAGGTACCCTGGCAGCTCCCATGACACTTATATCCTGAGGCACTCCCAGGTGCCGGGGATCTTCAGTGCTCCAGCCCGATGGATGGATGGCTGCTGGGTGACAAGGGCTATCCGTTGAAAAGGTGGCTTATGACGCCTCTCCGCCACCCAAGAACAGAGGCAGAGCAGCGTTACAATAGGAGTCATGACTACACAAAGACGGTGATAGAGAGAACAATAAGTCTTCTGAAGATGCGCTTCCGATGCCTGGACCATTCAGGGGGAGCACCCCCAGAGCGGGTGTCACTAGTTGTGGTTGCATGCTGCGCTCTCCACAGTCTGGCATTGGTAAGGAGGGATGCATTGGAGGAAGAGGATCTTGAGGCAGCTCCACAGGCCACAGAGGGTGAACCCAGTGGTGAGTCAGAAGAGGAGGACGGTGAGGAGAACACTGAGGGTGTGGAGGCAGACCTCTGTATCCTTCAAGGAGGCAGGGACATCAGGGATGCCTTGATCCAACACTCTTTCAGCTAGGCTGCCAAAGATCTGCTTCCAACTCATGCCAGGGCTGCCGCCTCCATCCTGGATGTTTGAAATGACCCTTTCCTTTGAACCTAAAGTCCACTCGGTGCCTGTGTAATAAATATTAGAGCCACTCACGTCCAGCATTAGATACTGAAGTGTTAATGCCCACACCAGTAAACATATAAATAAAACATCGCCTAACAGAAGATCACCTGTGAACAGCCCCTCTTGTGCTCATGGTGCCTTAAACTTATGTTTGCGAGTGCTACATCTTGGTGCTCCCCCTCGCTGACAGCGGCATTGGAGACACCCAGATGACTCTGCTGTCTTGTTGGTCTTGATGACCTTAGTGGTCGTCCACTGGCCAGTGGAGCCTGTGCTGGCCCTGCCTGGGAGGGAGTGGCCAGTGCCACGGCTAGCATCTCCCCAGTCATCACAGCCTGGTCACTTGCAAAGAGGCGGAGGAGCTGCTGCCGTCATCCAGAGCACTCTGAGAGGAGCCCACAGAGATGACAAGCAGGTCGTGTGCCAATGTGATGTCGCTCTGGACCTCACTGCTCACCATTGACTAGCTGGGATCTGGGTGCCTCATCCATTCCCCAACTGAGGTCATTGCCTGTGTGAGGGTTTGCAGGTCCGAGTGCAACCCCAGGAACCCCTGATTCTGTCCCTGGAGCTGCCTCTCCATGAGTGTCACCACTCTCTCAATGGAGGAGGCAGTGCACTCAGCCATGAAGGTCAATGCAGTACTCATGCTCTGCATGGACTCCTCCACAACAGAGACCATGGCATGTAGACCCTCATGGATCTCCACCAGAGCCTCCTGCACATCTCGCTGGTCATCCAACATCTGCTGCCTAATAGGCGAATCCAGAGGCTCATCATATGCCTTCGACTCAGCATCATCCTGGTATTCAGCAGTCCTCCGACTACCGGCGAACTGGAGACTCTCTGCCTCCGCCCGCTCCTCAAGCGAGTGTGAAGTGCCCTCACCAATGTGTACCGACATTCTAACTGATGATCTAATGCCCACCAAGGTACTGGTATTTGCGCAGGTGCTGGGTTCAGAGACCAGGTGTGACACAGGTGCATCGGAAGCCCAGCGATCCTCTGGCGTCAAGGGTAGCTCTTCGGGGTCCTGCATATGAGTGCATGCTGGCGAATCTAAGGGAGGAAAATGACATGTCATTATTTAAAGTCATCACATTATCCCTATGCATGCCAGGCACCCTGGTGAGGCAATAGAGATCTGCATCATGGTGCCATTGTCTTTCAATGATCAATGGGGACTTCAGTTTTGAGGCTCCCATCAATGAAGGGACTACACAAGAATGTTTGCACAATCCAAAACTCTCACCTCTGTGCACTGCACTCTTACCTTCATCAGAGACCCCTGCCTCTCCACGTCCACTGACTGATGTGGGTGGTGGCGGCTCTCCAGCTCCAGAGCATCTATTTCAAACCTCATCATGACTAGGGGGTTTGTCCTCCTTCACCCCTCTATGTTGTTATGGCTCCTCTTCTCCTGAAAGGACAGAGGAACATTGATTAGTCAACTCTCTACCTGCAGCGCCATTGCAGCCTGGCCAACCCTACCTGAGGAACACCTTGCAGGGCACATCCAAGTCGTGGCATTCGAGCCGCAAGGCACTCAATCCAAGCAGTCAGGGTTCATCCCCTTGGCCAGCTCCAGCTTCATTGACAGTTGGCACTCAGATTCTAACACCCCTGAGGTCCACGGGAAACAGCCAGCCCATAACACTTGTCCATATTGATCCATGCCAACAAGGTACTCACTCTTGCCAAGCACAGCAGATTGTTGAACCTTTTGCTGCACTGCACCCATGTGCGCCTCACGATGCTGTGGCTGCTGACCTTGGCTACTACCTCCTCTCAAGCTTTTTTTGCCTGGTGCGGTGGCCTCCTCCTGCCATCCCTGGGGATGAGGGTGCCCTGCCTGACACCCGCCCCCTCCATGAGGACCGCGGGGTACTCATCAAGTGCCAAGTGCCCACCCGACCTGCCCTCGCGCCCAATGTCTCCAGCTGCTGTTGAGGCCATTGCTCCAGTCTCCAGGCCACAGAATGATTCTCCCCTGGCAACCTTCAGGGAGCTGCCTCTGCTGATTTTAAACCACCCACTGGGTCACCATTGAACCTGGCGCCCAACAGGCCCCCGCCCGCCCACTCCTTCCTGACCATTGGGCAGATGCATTTCGCGCTGAGTGGGCCTTAATTGGCCAGCCAGTGTGAAAATGCTGTTGGGGGACCTGTTTCCTGACCACTCCCGGGCCCGCCAATCATGCACGCCCAATGAGGGAAAAATTCAGGCCTGTATCGTCCTCATAATATAATAACTTTCATGTTGCTGATATATTGTCAGTAACCTTTGGGAAAAATAAAGACATTCCTTAGCTTTGATTATCTGGCTAGTTGTAAACAGACTAAGATCCCTTTGAAATCCAAATCTCTTAATTTATCTAAAAATGCAAATTCCATTCATGCCTTACATGCTATACCAGTATCCATGTTTACTCATTAGCATGTCAAGCACCTAGCTTCTTTTGATTATTTCAAACGTGCAGTCTACTTGACTCCAAGTAAATCACACGCAGACCCAACTATACTTATCCCCATAAACCCATGAACTGCTGGTCAAGTGGCCTTTGGATTTTTGAGGAAGCCTCATTCACGGGCATGACGAGGTTTTCGATGTTAATTAAAAATAAAATAAAAATTTTTTTAACTCATTTTTAACATGTCCTTGCTCGTGTGACAGTCACATGAGGGGGCATGTTTTCCTTATTTTTGAAAACTTTCTTTTTAATGCTAAAAATCCTCAGCTCCCTGGGGCAGCTCAGTGCCTTCAGGGGGCTTTCACTTAGCGCACTGGCACGCATGCGCACACTTCAGTGCTCTCCCTCCTCCAACCCCCACCCAGGCAGCGCTGAGCGTTTCAATGTGCGATTCACGCTGGCTGTTAATTGGCCAGCCAATGTGAAATCGCGGTCGAAGCCCGATCGTGGGTGGAGGACCATTGCACAGTCACTCTCAGGCCCACCTACTGCGCCCGCCCAACGAGGAGAAAATCCTCCCTATGATATCAATATTACCCATTCACCACCTTAAACATTTACTCCCTCTAGCAACAGCACACGATGGCAGCAGTGTACACTATCTACAAGTTGCGCTGCAACAATTCGCCAAGCCTAAGGTTTCCTTGTGTTGCCCAGAAATGTATTCCCGCTCTTCCTGGCCAACAAAATAAATAAATAAATGCTTGAAGACAACTAATCTTGCTTGTTTCTTATAACAGCGCAATTGCCTCTGATTTTTCATTTACATTACCTTACGGTTGGCGGACGGGCAAATTGACCAGGCGGCCTTTGCATTTTTCATCAAACCTCATCCAAGGGCGGGGTGAAATTTCCAAGATGAAATAAAATAAAAATAAATTTCTGTGGACAGCAATTTTATCAGCTATATTTTCAGGTGATTGATTATGATGCATGGACATTTTTTCAGCTTTTAAAACCTTTATTTCAGCTTTTGCAGGCCTGCAGCTCCCTGAGGCAGCTGCCTGCCTACAGGGAGCTTTCTTGCAGCGCTCACCCGTGCCTGTGGAAATGTCATTGCCTGTCCTCTTCCAGCCCCCACCCTGGCAGTGCTGAGCTTTTCATAGTTCACGCTGGCTGGCCGTTAATTAGCCAGCCAGTATGAAATCACATTCGGGGGCCAATCGCGGTCGGAGGTCCGTTTCCCAACCGCTCCCGGGCCCACCCATCAGGCGCGCCCACCAAAGGTAAAAATCAGGCCATGGTCTTTGATACATCTCCAGGCAGATTTAGCCTGATAGGGAAGGCACCATGGCTCAGGCCTCAGGCTAAAATTGCAATGGGATCCCAACAATGTCATCATATGAACCTACCCAATTTTTATTCCATTAAAATCTACAAAAGGTAACTGACGCATTCCACCAAATTACTACCCAGGCAGTGAAAATTAAACTTTATCCAAGAAAATTACAAACTTTGCAGGGAAATAGTCAAATAGTACCAATACTTTGCTTCTAACACTGTTTTTTATTCAATGTCTTTCTTCCTCTCAGAAGCCTGAATCTTGAGTTCATGGGACTTCCCATAAATATTGCTTGGTCAGTTCAAATGAGGCACTAACAAGGTAGGGCACCAGGGCATCTAACAAGCATCGGTATGAGTGTTAAGAAAAATCTGTGCAGTAACCTCCCAGCATAGTAAGTTTTCTTCACAAGACTACTTAGCTAGTTGTGCAGTACACCACTAACTAAACAGTCTTGTGAAGAAACAAAAATAAAAATACCTGGAAAAACTCAGCAAGTCTGGGAGCAACTGCGGAGAGGAACACAGTTAACGTTTCGAGTCCGAAACGTTAACTGTGTTCCTCTCCGCAGATGCTGCCAGAGCTGCTGAGTTTTTCCAGGTATTTTTATTTTTGTTTTGGATTTCCAGCATCTGCAGTTTTTTGCTTTTATCTTAGTCTTGTGAAGAAAATTTACAATATGCACCAGCATCACATGGAAATGGGCATACCAATCTGTGGATAGAATGCATGTAGGCAGCAGGCATTAAGTCTTCCAACTAAGTCTAATGAGCCTAACCTCATTTCAGATCTTTTTCTAATGAGTGACTGTTAAAACAGTCATTGATGGAGGATGGCAGGATTTGCTGATGTAAGCTCTGCTCCCTTCCCCTTGCATCAAATGATAGAGGCATAGCTAAGAGATGGCAGCGATGTAAAAGCTAGAGACTTTCTTTGCAGTGCTGATTATTTTTAATTTATTTGAATCTGTTCATTTTCTTAAAATATCAGCACAATGCAAAAAACGAATGTTTGAACCCTTTGAAATAACTATATCCAGGGAGCTATTTCTGTAACTGCAGCTGTTTCTTGCTCAGACTCAGTGAATTATCTGACTACATTACATGAGGGAACAAATATATTTATGTTTCAGCAGCACTCTCTACCTTAGCCTCACTACATGGTAATTTCCAACTCACAGTGTATAATGTAATGGGAGATCTGCTGGTAAACACAATTGGAAAATCAGAACCATTATACTCTGTCTCCTATAAAAACCTTTGCTCCTGGTTCCATTCCTTTCCCTGGATACTCACTAAATCATAATCTTAACTTTGGGGTACAATATTATTAGTGGCTATGTTACTGAGTGAGTATCCGAGCGGCCTGGACTATAATTAATTTAAATTCCAATATGGAAGGTTGAGAAATTTAGTTCAGTTTTTTAAAAATGGAAATAACCAGTCAAAGTGATCATGGATCTGTGTAATTGTAGCAAAAATCCAACTGGTTCACGGAAGTCCTTAAGGAAGGTGGCCTGCTGTCCTTACGCAGTCCTGTCTGTATCGTCCCACACTTAAATGGTTGATGCCCTCTGAAGTAGTCCAGCAAGCCACTCAAAGGCATCAAACTACACCGAAGAATAGGATTGCAGAGGTTGATGAAGGAGAATCACCAACACCTTGTCAATTAGCAGTTAGGAAAGGCACCAGTGACTTCCCAGTGCAATTAGCAATGGGCAATAAATGCCAACCTTGCCAGTGACGCCCACATCCCCAGAATGTATGTTTTCCAAATAAATGAGTTGGAATATGTAATTTATGTGAATTACCACAGAGGAAATTTTCACTTATGTGATTGTGACATGCTTGGCTCAGATTCTTCTGCAAAGCTACCTCCAGAAAGAAACATTGTTCAATGCGTGCCATGGTTAGTGGCTGCTTGCTATGCAGAGTCCTTATTGCTTCTTAGTTCTCAAAACGAGAATTCTTCTGATCTTGTCAGCCACTCAGTGCAGTTGTGAAATATAACTGTCAGTGACACCAGGATTCCAGCACAATTGCAGACCTCTGAAAGCAGCTCTAATTACTGCACCAACAACAATTTCATTGTGTGCGTTTAAAAATGATTGGCACTTTCTCTTTCAGTCATGCAATATTGTATAAACTCATTCAAGCAAAATACCATGCAATTTGGTTGCAGTTCTTTATTTGTTCCTCAAAATTAGAACCAAGAAACAGATTCACAAAGACAGGTTAGCATGTATTTGACAGGCCACTTTCTCAGCATAATCAACTGCGAGTACAGGAGGAAGTGTGCTCATATGGTGATCCATCTTTTGTCTGTCTACAGCTTAGTATATCTAACTCTGCAGTTAAGTGTAGTTTTAGAATGGATAATTTTGATATTTATCTGTATTATTTGCTTTCATTCCGGAGAGAATTTGTTAAGACTAAACACATCAGATTTACTATAAGCACATTTATTCAGGAACATATGGCACAATTCCACCTGAATCCATGACTGAGTCCTTTTTACAGTGTTTAGCTTTTTGGCAGTTAACTGTGAATTCAAAAATGCTCATGGACCTTCAATAATGTGAGCAATGTGCGTAACAACTCTTGACAAGAGTTTTATTTAGTTAGCTCCCTGTAGAATGAATTAACTGAAGCTGACAGATATTTCTGAGAGGAGGAAATAGTTACTACAGCTCTCAAAGCTTTTCATCCCACTAATGCTGAGTCCTGAGTCTCAGCTCAAAGCTGATAATTCCTGTCTCAGTTGAGATGTCTTATTTTGGATTTTTTTTTTGATTTCTGTTATGGGATGTGGGCATCACTAGCAAGGCTAGCATTTGCTGCTCATCCCAGAGCAGTTAAGAGTCAACCACATTGCTGTGGATCTGGAGTTACATGTAGGCCAAATTGAGTAAGGATGGCAGATTTCCTTCACTAAAGGACATTAGTGAACCAGATGTGTTTTTATCATGGTCATCAATACTGAGAGTAGGTTTCAATCCCAGGTTTTTATTAATTAATTGAATTTAAATTTCACCAGCTGCGCCATGGTGGGATTGAACCTGTGTCCCCAGAGCGTTAGCCTGGGTTTCTAGATTACGAGTCCAGTGACATTATCACTACGCCACCTTCTCCCCTTAATGGACACTGGATAGGTGTTCTAAAACTGTGAGCAGCACAATAAAAAATAAACTACAGATGCTCCTATGTTCAAATTATAGTCTGTCCTTCTGATTGATGATCTATCCACATCTACTGCCCAGTAGAAACTGGGCAGAGCAGGAGGTAAAATTAAGGCAGCCCACTTACCAATCTTATACCATCCCAGGGCTATTTTAAGGCCAGGTGGATGAGGCTTCTGTCTCAGTGGTAAGTCTCAAGAATTTATATGAATTGGAGTCCTCTCACATAGACAGGGTTCCAAAGCCAATTTAATGGCCTACTCAAGCATATGCTATGCTTGGGAGAAGCTGCTGGACCAGAAGCACAGGCCCTCCGAGGTAAGTAACCAACTTATTTTTGGGAGGAGCAGGGGTGATCCTCCCAGCCGCTGCTTGCAGAGCCACTGCCACCCTGAGCTCCCTCATTCCACCAGCTCCTCACTACATGTTGGGCAGCCTCGGCTCAGACTAATATTCTGCTGGCTCAAACCAGGCAAACAGTCTTTGGGCACCGGTTTGGGACAGGCAGCTGGGCTGGCTCTATTTAAATGTTAGAACACAGCGGGTCTCCTGTTGCATCTCCTGGGCAATCTGCCCACATGTTCTGCTGTCCAACAACCCAAGAGTTAAAATATCTACATATGTATTTGTGGATTTCTGCACATATTCAGATAAAGAATAGAAATATGTAAGTTTGTTATCTTGTTTTTCAGCTGCCATGCCAGAGGTGACAATTGTGACAAATGAGAAAGAAACTGCCGGGCCAATTAAACAACTTATTAACTATCATAACTGACTAGACATTGAGAAAAGAGTCAGGTCATTTTGTGTTAGAATGTACAAGGTAGTTTTAGAAAATTTGTTATAATTGCTAGGTTTTTTTATTGACCTTTAAACATTTTAATCATCCATGAATTCACACTGGAGAGGCCACTACGCTGGATAATGAAGAGTAGGGGCATTCTCTCAATGACGAAAGGAATGTTAACTCTGTTTCTGTCTCTACAGATACTGCCAGAACTGCTGAGTATTTTCAGCATTTCTTGTTTTTACTTCAGATTTTCAGCATCTGCAGCATTATGCTTTGTAATTTATGAATAATCCTTTCACTGTTCGTGGGCCTTGTTGTGCACAAATTGGCTTCCATGTTTCCTATACAGTGTATACATTTCAAAGGTGAAGTGCTTTGGGTTGTCTCCCGTATGTGAAAGGCGCTGTATTAATGAAAATATTTCTTGCCATTTTCAAAACAGTTTTATTAAGAAAGCACAAAACATAAGGCCAATGAGGAGTGCTTGAAACTGCATGAGCAATTTTGAATTCACAGTTAACTGCCAAAAAGCTAAACACTGCAAAAGGGACTCAGTCAGGGATTCAGGTGGAATTGTGCCTTATGGTCCTGAATAAATGTGGCTATGGTAATATCTGATATGTTTAGACTTAGCAAATGCTCTCCAGAATGAATACAAAAAAGAGCTCTAAAAAGTGACATCTAGAAAATATAACATTAGTACTTCGGCTATTTGATCAGAGCTGAAAAGCTACAGAGAGCCCTTCAAGAGAGCAAAGTGGAAGGCAGCAAAAAGAGGGGTCAACTTAGGTGTAGTTAGATGACAGATGTCACAGAGCGGTTACAGGCAAGCTACATCGGATGTATGAGGGTGGTGCAAGACAGACGAGCGTAACATACCATGACATCAGATCCCCAAGTAGGAGTAGCTACAAGCAGGACAACAGGACAGAACAATGTTTTATAAAGCTTTTGTTTCATTTTTGGACCTAATAAAACACATATTTGCTCACAGCTTATTTGACCTTTTTTTCAACCAAATTCTGAGAAAAAAAAAACAAATCAGGGGGCTTAGTAAGCTAAAGGTAATTAAGAACTTCATCCTGGAATATTTCAGTTAGAGCGGAGAATATTGAAGGAAATTTATAAAATTTATAAAAGCTGGGGAACAATTTCAATTTATTTAAATATTGTATATTAATCAAATTAAGAATGGTCAGCATAATTTGTTGAAACAAAAAATCCATTCTGGTAGTCACATGGTAAAATAATAATTGTTGAATAATAATAGCAATCAATCTCTATCAATTAGTCTACATTATCCCATTCCTTTAGAATCCTAACGGTGGTGTCAGCAAAACTAAATAGATATAAATCTATATGGAACCATCCCGTGTAGGAGACAAATGGCACTTTTAGTAGTAACTGGAGCCAGGAAATTTCCTGTTGCATTCGGACTGGGTGGGAGCGGGCGGGGGTGGTCGCAGAGCCGATCGCCCGCCTGCGAGTGGCTCTGTACTGCTATTTTACAAGGGTGTGCCAATTAAGGCCTGCCCAGCGTAAATCACAGCTCCCAAAATCAGCGGGAGGGGGCGGGCAGGGGGCGGGAGGCCAGTGACCATCAGGTCCAATGGTGAGCCGGCGGCCTATTCAAAAATGGCGCAGGCAGCCGTCCTAAGGCTGCCACTGGTGTCGGTCAGAAGCATGATGGATAACCCCCTCAGAGAGCAGGCCAGGCAGGAGGGCAGGTCAACGGAGCAGTCAGCCTATTCCATGGAAAAACATTGGCAGGTAAAATAAAGGAAAATCCAAAGTTATTTTACAAGTACATTAAGAGTGAGAGGATAACTAGGGAAAGAGTAGGGCCCATTAAGGACCATAGTGGTAATTTGTATGTGGAGCCAGAAGATGTAGGTAGGGTTCTAAATGAATACTTTGTGTCGGTGTTCACAAGTGAGAGGGACAACGTGGGTATGGAAATCAGGCAGAAGGACTGTAATATAATTAAAGAAATTAGCATAGAAAGGGAGGAGGTTCTAAGTGGTCTGGCAGGCTTAAAAGTAGGTAAATCTCCAGGCCCGGATGAAATGTATCCCAGGCTGCTGTGTGAGGCAAGGGAAGAGATAGCAGGGGCGCTGGCAATAATTTTCAATACTTCTCTGGCCACAGGAGAGGTGCCAGAGGACTGGAGGACAGCCAATGTGGTACCATTACTCAAGAAAGAAGAAAGGGATAAACCAGGAAACTACAGGCCAGTTACTCTAACCTCAATGGTGGGAAAACGATTGGAAACAATTCTGAGGGACAGAATTACCCTATACTTGGAGATGGCAGGATTAATCAAGGAGAGTCAGCATGGTTTTGTTAAGGGGAGGTCATGTCTGACCAATTTTTCAAAGAGGTGACCATGTGTGTAGATGAGGGCAATGCATTTGATGTAGTCTACTTGGACTGCAACATGGCTTTTGATAAGGTCCTGATTGGGAGACTAATAACAAAGATAAGAGCCCATGGGATCCAAGGCAATTTGGCAAATTGGATCCAGAATTGGCTGAGTGGCTGGAAGCAGAGGGTGATGGTCGAGGGCTGTTTTTGTGATTGGATGCCTGTGTCCAGTGGGGTTCCACAGGGATCAGTGTTGGGTCCCTTGCTGTTTGTGGTATATATAAATGATTTAGACTTGAATGTAGGAGGGTTGATCAGTAAGTTCGTGGATGACATGAAAATTGGTGGGGTGGTAAATAGTGAAGAGGATAGCCTTAGATTACAGGAGGATATAGACAGACTGGTCAGATGGGCTGATGGCAAATGGAATTTAATCCGGATAAGTGTGAGGTGATGCACTTGGGCAGGACAAACAAGGCACGGGAACACACGATGAATGGTAGGACCCTAGGAAGTACCGAGGATCAAAGGAAGCTTGGTGTGCATGTCCACCGGTCCCTTAAGGTAGCAGGACAGGTAGATAAGGTGGTTAAGAAGGCATGTGGGATACTTGCCTTTATTAGCCGACACATAGAATATAAGATCAGGGAGGTTATGCTGGAACTGTATAAAATGCTAGTTAGGCCACGGCTAGAGTATTGCATGCAGTTCTGGAATCCGCATTATAGGAAGGATGTGATTGCACTAGAGAGAGTGCAGAGGAGATTTACCAGGATGTTGGCTGGGCTGGAGAGTTTTAGTTATGAGGGGAGATTGGATAGACTGGGGTTATTTTCCCTGGAGCAGAGGAGATTGAGGTGTATTAAATTCTGAGGGGCATAAATAGGGTAGACAGGAAGGAACTTTTCCCCTTGGTGGAGGAATCAATAACCAGAGGGCATAGATTTAAAGTAAGGGGCAGGAGGTTTAGAGGGGATATGAGGAAGAATTTTTTCACCTAGAGGGTGGTGGGAATCTGGAACTCACTGCCTGAAAGGGTGGTAGAGGCAGAAACCCTCATAACATTTAAGAAGTATTTGGATGTGCACTTACGATGCCATGGCTTACAAGGCTATGGGCCTAGTGCTGGAAAGTGGGATTAAAATAGATAGGCACTTGTTTGACTGGCGCAGACTCGATGGGCCAGAGGGCCTGTTTCTGTGCTGTAGACCTCTATGACTCTATGATTCTATCTCAGGGCCGATGGAGGTCACTGTCTCCCTTGAGAGACATAGCCCCCTTCGGCACTGCACCTCAGACATATTGAGGAAGCTGCATCGCCGCCTGTAAACCCTGGCTGCAGGATAGTGGTGTCTTCTATGGCCCCTTCTGCCTTGCTCTTCCTATTGGTTCTGCGACCCTTGTGCCTTCGCCTGTCCTCCCACAGGTGGCTCCCCTGGAGGCTGAATATAGACTTCTGGCCTCCTCCTCCTTCTGGCCCTCTCTTCCTCCTCAGAGGAGGTGCCTCCAGCGGAGAGCACAATCCCCATTCCCAGTGTAATTAACCACCTTGTCAAAAGAGTTGAAATGCACGTTAGGAATAGCTACCTGGAGGATCATTAAGGGGCTGATTGACAAGCCAGATTCTTCAGGGACCATGACTCTGACATTTACATGACTCAAAACCAGAACGTGAAGAGGCTGCACTTTACCAGGGAGATTGTCATAGAGATCTGTGAGCCCTCAGGCCTCACAGCATAGCTAGAACTGTATTGCCTGTGGCAGTCAAGGTTATAGTAGCACTTGATTTTCATGTGTTTCAGGCTTCCATTGGTGATATTAGTCACATATTACAATGATCTGTGCAATTCTACATAAGGGAGAATTCTGAGGCTCCACACTATGACTATATATCATTACCTATTGTCAGCTAGAGAAGATCGGGGAAAAGAGTGTCAGGAACTGACAGGATTGTCCAAGGACCCATATTGACTGCACACATGTGACATGTGAGCCTGTCATTTAAAATCAGACATGATCAGGAACAGAAAGAATTACATTGCAACTTGTCTGCAACCAGTTGCAGTGGTGCATCATGCAGGTGAATGCCTGCTATCCAGAGAGCTGGCACAATGCATTTATAATGAGTCAGCCATCTATCGCACAGAGCTTTGAGTCTCAGTGCATTGTATATGACTGGCTAATAGGTGACAAGGTATATCTTCTGATGGCATAGTTCATGACTCTCCAGAGAAATCCTTAGATACCAGCTAAGCATTCATACAATGAAAGCCATTCCATCAACAGGGATATAACTGAGAAGACCATTTGATAAATAGTCTGAAGCAAAGGTTTAGATGCCTTAACCAGTCAGAAGATGTCCTTCAGGACTCAACTGAAAAGATCTTCAGATACGTGATGACTTGCTTCATGTTTCACAATATAGTGATAAGACACCAGTTGTTACCATCAGTAAGTTTGCAAGAGGTTTAAGCTCAGGAGCCCAAGAGGAGGAAGAGAAGGAGGACAAGGCAGAGGACAGGGATGGGCGGAGATGGGGGGGTGGGGGGGTGGGGGGTGATGGTGTGGTGAGGGGTTGTTTGCGAGAGGGTTTCCAGATAGATGACTCTTATCTGGGAGGGATGCTTACTGCCATCTAATTGAAGAGTACTTTTGTGGCAGATCCAAATTGTCAGACTCTAGACACTTTTGCCACCTAATTGAGGATCCATCAAAAAGTCCACCATTTGCATTCAATCCTTTCAATACCTTCTCCTTGAAGACCACAATAAAAAAAGATGACCAATTCCACAATACTCAATTACCGTCACTCCTTACCTGCAGCAAAAGGAACATGACACAATTAACAAATATTAATCATTCACCCTGGTGCTTATCCTAAGTGGCTACCCTATTATTGCTCTTTCTACCCTGGTGCTTCTATGAAGTGAAATCGAAGTGGCAGCAGCAGGCGAGGTGGATGGCTGCTGAAAGTCTGAAGAGGCAGGTCACATGTCCTCTTTCTACGGCCTCAAGAGATTGTCAGCCATGATGGCCTTGCCTCTGGCTGCACCATCTGAGCATGGACTCCAGCAGTCTGGATCACCTGGCTGACATGCAATTGCAAGGACAAGGTTGTAGCAGAGAAGGAGGGAGCAGGAATGCTGCCATCCAGAGAGAGACCAGTAGGTTCCCGCTCCCTGCCCTCACTCTTCTTCCCTAAGCTATCCTGCAACGTTCTCTTGTCTGCCAGTCAGCAAACTCCAATACTTTATTGGAATTGGGTATTTGAAGGCTACATATACCACTTCAGGAAAATCGCTTCTAATCATCGCCTGGGTGCTGAATGTGCAGTTGTCCATTTTAGCATATGCAGGGTCCAGGACTAGATGTCCAAAAGAATTCTGGTTTATGCTTCATAATAATGGCCTTATATAGAGGGGTGCTGAGATTGCTTTTTAAAAAGTCCTAAATAGTAGAACGGCTGCCAACTAAGCAGTGCTGTTTGTCCTGCCTCCCACCTACTGTAGGCACACCCGAGATATTGAACTCATTTGAACCCAACTGGCTGATTCAGAAACAGAGGTCACCAGCACCCAGTGGTGGAGTGGAGCAGTGGGGTTTCAGCCCCATTTATCTTTCCATGTAACATTAACCTATACCACTACAATTATAATTTGCAACAACAATGACAACTGCAACAATTTATATCAATACAGTGCCTTTAACATAATGAAATGTCCCAAGGTGTTTCACAGGAGCATTATAAAACAAAGTATGACACCAAGCCACATAAGGAGATATTAGGTCAGATGGCCAAAAGCTTGGTCAAAAATATAGGTTTCAAGAAGTCTCTTAAAGGAGGTAAATGAGGTACAGGGGCGGAGAGGTGTAGGGAGGGAATTCCAGAGCTTGAGGCCTAGGCAGTTGAAGGCATGACCACCAATGGCAGAGCAATTGTAATTGGAGATGCTTAAGAAGCCAGTTTTAGAAGGGCGGCGATATCTCGGAGAGTTGTGGGGCTGGAAGAGATTACAGAGAAAGGGAGGGGAAAGACCATGGAAGGATTTGAAGACAAAGATGCAAATTGTAAAATCAAGATGTTTCTTGACTGGGAGCCAATATGGTCAGTGAGCACAGGGATAATAGGAGAAGGGAACTTGCTGCAAGTTAAGATATGGGCAACAAAGTTTTGGATTACCTCAAGTATATAGAGTGTAGAATGTAGAAGACCAGCTAGGAGCATGTTGGAATAGTCAAATCTCGAGGTAACGAAGACATGGATGAAGGTTTCAGCAGCGGATGAGCTAAGACAGATGAATCAAGCAATGTCACAGTGCACCTGCTGACAATGAAGAGGATTATGAAGGCCATTAAAGTAGCAATTGACGGTGATTTTTTGTTGCCCATCCAACCTTACGGTTGGCAAGCGGGCGAATCGGCCAAGCAGCCTTTGCAATTTTGAGGAAACCTCATCCAAGGGCGGGATGAGGTTTCCATGATTAATTTTTTTTTTAAATTAAAATGATTTGAAAAAATTTTCATCGTCTGTACTTGAGGTGTCTCACTCTGACACGTGGACAATTTTTCCTGATTTTAAATTCTGTTTTTATTGATTTTAAATTCGTCAGCTCCCTGTAGAGAGCCTGCGCTGACTTCAGCGCTTGCCCTCCTCCCGCTCCCACCCTGGCAGCGCTGAGCCTTTCAGCGTGCCTTTCATGCTGGCTGGCTGTTAATTGGCCAGCCAGCGTGAAATTGTGGTCGCGGGCCAATCGCAGTCATCGGTCCATTCCCTGGTCACTCCCGGGCCCGTCAACTGTGGTCACCCGCCAACCCGAAAGTTCTGCCCAATAGCTTCAGTCTTCCCAATATTTAATTAAAGGAAATGTCTGCTTGTCCATTACTGGACATTGGATAAGTAGTCAGATAATTTAGCAACAGTGGAGGAGTCGAAAGAGATGGTAGTGAGGTGGAGTTGGGTATTGTCAGCATACATGTCAAAACTAATGCTGTGCCTTCAGATGATGTTGCCAAGGGGCAGAATGTAAATGAGAAATAGGAGGGAATCAAGGATGGATCCTTGGGGGACATCAGAAGTAACAGTTTGGAAGAGAAGTCATTTCATGTGATTATCTGGCTACGATTAGATAGATAAGAATGGACCCACATGAGAGCAGTTCCGCCTAGCTGGGCGACAGTGGAGAAACATTAGGGGAGGATGATGTGGTCAATGGTCAACTCTGTCAAAGGTTGCAGACAGGTTGAGAAGGACGAGGAGGGAAAGTGTACATTTGTTAGTCACATTGGATGCCATTTGTAGCTTTGATAACAACTGTTTTGGCACTGTGGCAGGAGCGGAAAGCTGATTGGAGGGATTCACACATGGCATTCTGGGAAAGGTGGAAATGAATTTGGGAGGCAGCACACATGCAAGGACTTTGGAGAGGAAAGGGAGATTGGAGATGGGAGAGCAGTTTGCAGTGATGGGTTAGTTTTTTGAGGCGAGGGGTGATGACAGCAGATTTAAAGGAGAGAGGGACAATACCTGAAGAGGGAGAACCATTTTTAAAATTTTTTTATTTGTACATGGGATGTAGGCATCACTGGCTAGGCCAACATTTATTGCCCATCCCTAATTGCCCTTGAAAAGGTGATGGTGAGCTATCTTCTTGAACCTCTGCATTCCATGTGGTGTAGGTACATTCACAGTGCTGTTAGGGAGGGAGTACCAGGATTTTGACCCAGCGACAGTGAGTGAACGGTGATGTATTTCCAAGTCAGTATGGTGAGTGGCTTGGAGGGGAACTTCCAGGTGGTGGCGTTCCCATCTATATATATCAACTAACATTGGGGTCAGGAGGGTAAGTTGGGTGATCAGCACTTTGATGGGAGAGGGATGAAGGGAATAGGAGGTGAGTCTCATGGACAAGAAGATATCAGAGAGTGCACGAGGGGAGATAGGAGAGGAACTCGAGAAAGATGTGGGTTCAGGGCTAGGACAATGAGGAGCATTAAAGGAAGTTTGGCCCAGTGGGCTGGTGGAAAGGAGGGATGCAGCAGAGGCACTGATCAGATTGTCTTGATCATAGTGGCAAAGAAGTCCATGAGCTGCTCACTTGTTGAAGGTGAAGGCCGAGGCAGGATAGAGGGGTTTAAGATGACTGTGTGCAATCGAGAACAGAAGCCAGGTTTACCTTTACATTCCATGATAATTCTGGAACAGTAAGCAGTTTTAGCAGCCAAGAGTCGGACCTGGTAGTGTTTCAAGTCGTCCAGCCAAATCTGGCGGTGGATGGCTAAACCAGTTGTGCGCCATATCCTTTCAAACTGCATCCCTTGGACTTAATTGAGTGGAGATGAGGGGGTGTGCCAGGGTGATGGCCAGGGTGAGAGAGAGTAATAGTTTTATTGGGGACTAGGGCATCAAAGGTGAATGTGAAGGCACAGTTGAGTGAATCAGTAGCTATACAAATGTTGTGGTGAATGGAAGACCAAAGCTTAGATAGCTGAGAATCTGAAAGTGTAGTTGTAAGTGAATAGTGGAATGGAAGGTGGGTTGTTTCTTCCAGAGGTGGATACAGAAGGAGGTTGGTTTGGGGCATGGAAGGATGATGTGGATGGTGAGCAATACAATTTATGGGAGAACATTTTTTCTGTGCACTAAAGGTAATGAAATCATAAACCCAGTTATTGAGAACAAGTTTACAATTTTCTTACCAACAGCTCACAACAATAAAACATGCATTTGTATGACGCCTTAAACAAAATAAATCTCCCAAGGTGCTTCATATAGAAGAGTTGAAACTGAGCATTACCAAAAGAGTCAAGGGAGTTGACCAAACGCAAGTCAAAAAATTAAGCTTTGAGGCTGTTTTGAGGGTGTGGAAAGAAGAACCAGGGTAAGAGAATTCCAGAGGATCGGAGGTACATGGTTGCTGTTACGATTCCAGCTAATGTTACTCCTGACAAGCCTGATCCCAGTGTGGAACCCGGCTTGACAGATCCTAACTTTTATTTTTTGTTTAGATATGTGGAAAGTGGCTACTGAACAGAGTCACAGGAGTCAGCTGATGAACTTTTAACAAAAGAATTAAAATGTTATTGAACAAGAAAAGATACAGGTATATTCAGATTCATAAGAACATAAGAAATAGGAGCAGGAATACGCCATTCAGCCCCTCAAGCCTAACCCACCATTCAATAAGATCTTGGCTGATCTGCCCTAGGCCTCAACTACTCTTTCATGCCAGCCCCTCATAGCCCTCAACTCCCCGATATTTCAAAAATCTATCTACCTCCTCTTGAAATACTTTCAGTGATCTAGCCTCCATAACTCTCTGAGGCAGAGAATTCCAGACATTCACCACCCTCTGAGAGAAGAAATTCCTTCGCATCTCAGCTTTAAATGAGTGTCCCCATATTCTGTAACTATGTCCCCTAATTTGAGATTCCCCCACTAGTGGAAACATCTTCTCAACATCTACCCTGTCAAGCCCCCTCAGAATCTTGTACGTTTCAATAAGATCACCCCTCATTCTTCTAAATTCTAATGAATAAAGGCCTAACCTGTTTAGCCATTCTTGATAAGTCATCCCAGGAATCAGCCTAATGAATCTCTTTTGAACTGTCTCCAGTACCAGCATATCCTTTCTTAAAAACGGGGACAAAACTGTACACAGTAGTCCAGGTGCGGCCTCACCAACACCCTGTACAGTTGTAACAAGACTTCCCTATTTTTAAACTCCCCAGCAATAGAGGCCAAAATTCCATTTGCCTTCTTAATTACTTGCTGCATGCTAACTTATTGTGTTTCATGCACAAGAACACCCAGATCCCTCTGTGCTGCACTTTTTTGGAGTCTCCCTCCATTTAAATAATAGTCTTGCCTTTTGATTTTTCCTACCAAAGTGCATGACCTCACACTTTCCTACATTAAACTCTATCTGCCAAGTTTTTGACCACTCACTCAATCTATCCATATCTCCTTGCAGATTCCTTATGTTATTTTACAACATGCCCTCCCACCTATTTTTGTATCATCTGCAAATTTGGATACATTACACTCTGCCCCCTCCTCCAAGTCATTAATATAGATAGTAAACAATTGAGGCCCTAGGACTAATCCTTGTGGCACTCCACGAGTTACGTCTTTCCAACCTGGAAAAGACCCATTAATGCTGACTCTCTGTCTTCTGTGTGTTAACCAATCCTCAATCCATGTTAATACATTACCCCCAATACTGTGAGCTCTTATCTTGTGCAATAATCTTTTATGTGGCACCTTACTGAATGCCTTCTGGAAATCCAAATACACTACACCTACCAGTTCCCTTTTTATCAACTCTGCTTGTTATATCCTCAAAGAACTCTAGTAAATTTGTCAAACATGATTTCCCTTTCACAAAACAAGTTACAGAAGTTATCTTATACCTTAATGTTCCGAGTAAGTGCACAGTCCATGTAAACCAATAGGCGACCTGTGGTCAGGCCACACTCTGAAACCAAGTAACAGATACCACCCCAAACAGGTGCTATGGATCACTCATCAAATCCCCACAGCCACTTGTCACACTGTGAGCCAACCGGTCTCACTGAACTCCGTCTTTCACATGAGGGTTTCCAATCTCCGCTCTCCACTTTTCAATTTTCTCCCAAACTGATGCTTTCTCTCAGACATCTTCCATAAGGGTCCACCTCCAGGGTTTCGAACTCTCCGTCCAATGTTCCTCTCCCCTGGGTCACCACAAGCATTCAAACTTTCTTCCATGCACTCTCTCTCACCAACTCAGCTGTCAACAGTACACTACTGCTTCACATGCCCAATGAAAAGAATTACAGGTCTACAGAGACATTCTGGCCTCTTGCTTTAAATCTGCTTCCTGCAGCTTTTCTTCCTCTAAGCTTGAAACTTAGAGCCTTCCTCTGCTCCTCATTCTTAACTTCACTTAACAGGACCTTTTCCAGGTTTCTGTCCCTCCTTTGACTAGAAGGTTTTCTTGGGACTTTCTCCTGCTACTGACTCACTCCTTGGCCTTGGGACCTTTCAGTTCTTTTGGGAAATCTGCTCTCACTCTGCAGCTCCCTCTCCCAGTGTCCAGTCTCTCTGGAGTCCTGACTTCAACTTCAGTTTGGGACTTGCTATCTACCCCTCTGCTCCAGTCTCTCCCTGGCAGCTGTTTTCAACTGAACTCAAACTGCTTTCTCTTTAGTTTGTGTGTGTGTGTGTGTGTGTGTGAATGGGTGGGGCCTGACCCTCTGGACACCTGTTGCTAGGCAACAGCACAGTTTTTCTACTCTTGTGTTTGCTTTAACTCATTAGAAATGCAGGTATACAAACTGCTGCGTCGACTCAAAATGAAACTAGATCCCAGATTTCACCTTTTAACTCACAAATAGAAAAAAATAAATTTAAACTTAAAGATATATATACCTTAGTTTAAGCAAAGTGTATGTGTATTTGGGTGTCAGGTATAAGGTACATATATATACACATTTCCTAACACTGCAAAGTCTGCCATCAGTTGAAGGATGCCCAGTGTGGGGTGTAGGGCACACTCATGAGGCAAGAGTTGGATACTGTAGGACACAGGTTTGTTACAGGGCTGGAGGAATTTGGGTGAAACAAGCCGCAGAGAGATTTGTTCACAAAGCCGAGGATTTTGAAATGGAAAATTGGGGAGAGGGAGCCAGTGGAGGTTTATAAGGAAAGGGTTGATGGATAGACAATGCAGGAAAGGGACTTAGCATCGTGGACTTTACAACAAGTTTTTGTTTATGGAGAAAGGGCTTATCAGTATCACGACCAATCCCTCTGATCACCCAGGTCAGAGAGATTGGTGATGATACTGATAAGCCCTTTCCTACATCCGTTTTAAATATTCACTTTTATGTTCAATTAAAAATGATTGAGAATCATAGAATCGTTAATAGACCTTCCCTTACATTACAGGAAACGAAATTCATGCTGCATGCAATTGTTAATTTAAATACCAAGTTATAGGGGGCAATTTGAGGTACAATAATACACAGACAGAATACTTGGGACAGTTTGGTACATTTATTTTTAGCAATGGAGATTGGCAATTAAAAATTCAAGTTTCTATACTTATTTGCTATGATTTCTGTCCTTTATTAATATCCCCTGACACTTTAATTGTGACGAATTGGGGGAAGAGCACAGCAAATGTCATGGTCCTTAATTCTGCAGGGTTACCGCAGTTCTCCCACTGTAACCCAGAAACCCCAGTGAACCAGCAGGAATGGCCATTTTCAGCCATTTATGCCATTTCTCTGGGGTTTTCACAAAATTCTCACTCATGTTGTGGTGGAAGACATGTGATAGCCCCACAGAGTTTCAGGATCCCTAATTATGCAAATCATTGATTTTGCATCGTCCATCTCCACTATTAAAAATGAGTATTACAATAGGAAGTCCATTTCTCCATTACCTAGAAGTTGCTTAACATTTCCCCTGTACTAGCCCTGAACTCTCATCTTTCTTCCTTGCCCCGAACTTGGTAGGAAATCCTGCCTTAGAGAGTTGCTGGCTAGGATACAGCTAGAGGCTGGGGGAGGGTTAAAGGGAGAATGATCTTGAAGGTGAGAGGTACCTCCAATGGGCCCAGGGTGACTCACAAAGGAATTTTCACCCTTCCCCCTTGCCCTACACCAGCCTGCACAGGTAAAGCTGTCAGGCTTCTCCCATGATGGAGGCCTCCCCATGCCACAGGTAAAATACTGGTAGGGGTGGGATGAGGCCCTTAAATGACCAATAATTGGCCACTTAAAGGACTCAGTAGACCCAAGAGTGGGCATGCTGCTTGAGCCTCCCCGACCCTGTAAAATTTCAGAGAGGTTGCGGGGGAGGCGGGGATTAAGCGGCGGGATGGCCACCCTCTGGATTTTACATGTCCTCCCCGCCTTCAAATCCACCAGCGGGGGAGCATAATATCCAGCCCCTTTTGTGGCTCAATGTCATAATTTGTCTTATAATGCTCCTTGAAACACCTTGGGATGTTTCATTGCATTAAAGGTACACTATAAATATAAATTGTTGTTGATCATTATCTGCCGTGTTGCAAATGGTACTGAGCACTATGAAATAATCAGTAAATATCCCATTTATGATCAAGAGAAGGTCATTGGTGAAGCAGCTGAAGATGGTTAGGCCTAGGATATTACTTTGAGGAATTCCTGCAGTGATGTCCTGGGGCTGAGATGATTGACCTCCAGCAACCACAACCTTCTTCCTTTGAGCAACCTGACGCCAGTCAGTGGAATATTTTCTCCCTAACTCCCATTTACTTCAGTTTTGCTAGGGCTCCTTGATGTCACATTCAGTCAAGTACCTTAATGTCAAGGATAGTCACTGTCAAATTTCCTCTGGAATTCAGCTCTTTTGTCCATGTTTGGACCAAGGTTGTAATGAGACCTGGAGCTGAATGGTCCTGGCGGAACACAAAGTGGGCATCCTTGAGCAGGTTACTGGGGAGGAACTGCTGCTTAATAGCACTGTTAATGACATCTTCCATCACTTTTATGGTAATTAATTGTAGGTTGATTGGCAGTAATTGGCCGGATTGGATTTGCCCTGCTTTTTGTGGACAGGGCATGCCTGGTTAATTTTCCACATTGTCGAGTAAATGTCAGTATTGCAGCTGTACTGGAACAGCTTTGCTCGGGACTCAGCAGGTTCTGGAGCACACATCTTCAGCATTCCAGCCAAGATGTTGTCGAGCCCATTACCTTTGCTGTCTCCAATACAGTCAGTGTTTTTTGATTCCACACTGTGCAGAAATGTGCACAGAGGGAACTAGTTAATGGCATTCTTTTCCTGAAGTATTTCCAGCTTCCATTTGGTTCAATTATCTCAATCAATCAAGGCAAACAGTATCCTAATCAAGAGCAGAACTGACTCCAAAATCAAACAAGTAAGCTAATGGAACTTTAAATGTTACTTCAGGCAATCTGTGGCCAGCATGAGAAAAATACAATTTAAAATCCAGCCAAGTTTCATTTAACTGAGGTTATATTTAAAGGGAATGTCATTTTTCAAATACTTTCTGCTAAGTTTTTTTTTGTTCATGGGATAGGGACATCACTGACTAGGCCAGCATTTATCATCCATCCTTAATTGCCCTTGAGAAGGCGGTGTTGAGCCACCTTCTTGAACTTCTGCAGTCCCTGTGCTGTGGGTACACCCACAGTGTTGTTAGGAAGAGAGCTTACAGCAACAGTGAAGGAACGGTGATATATTTCCAAATCAGGATACTGTGTCACTTGGAGAGGAAATTGCAGATAGTGGTGTTCCCATGTGCCTGCTGCCTTTGTTCTTCTAGATGGTAAAGGTCACAGGTTTTGAAGATGCTATCAACGGAGGTTAATTCAGTATGCCACCACTAGTTACATGAAGTCAGAACAAAATGACACAATTATGATTTTAAGTATGATGAAAGATGAGTTCAGGTCACATCTTTAAAATTATTCAAAGCCTAAAAATCAAACAAAATTTATTTTATGAAAGAACATTGAGGTCATTTTTTTACTGGCTTCTTTACTTGTTCAAGACTGTCCAAGATGGTCAAGATAGGTATAAATGTGTTTAGTGCAAGGAGCCATCTTGGTAGAGGAGTTGTTATGACATAGCAGCTTGTAAAGGCTGAGATATTTAAAATCCCAGAGGAAAACTTTAAACAACTGTCATAACCTATATTTTCAATTAGTATGTTTTGAGTTGCAGCTCTAAATTCAGGAATAAGAATACCAGTTCTCAAGAGGTTTTTATATCAAACTAAATGAAACATTTATTAATTTATAACAAATTAAACACATACACATGGCTACAAATTACTACTATCATAACTTTTAACAAATTCCCAAATTAATCTTCACTAAGGCAACAATAACCAATAGGCTTAAACAGGCAGCAGGCAAAGCATTTTCACCTTACAAATTCAAAATGAAGTTCCTTTCAATTTGATTCCTTTGCAAACAGTTGTAAACTTACAGGCTTAGATCTTACATGCCTCTGACCTGCACACACAAACGCCTTTCTGTTATACCCAGCCTTCCCTTTGAATGCAAATTCTCATTATATCACCAGACCCTTTGAACTCTACCTCTTCTAACAATAAAACCCCTTTCATAGTAACAATTTTATTAGTAATATAAGCATATTGCTTGGTGTCTCCTAGCAAGATTTCACTCCCACTCTTGAATGCGCTATTCAACAAAATGCAAACGCACCCTTTACCTTACTGTTTACATCTCAACTACTATACATCAAAGCACCCAGGAGAGCTGGCTTTAACCCAATTAACACACACACACTCACAGACACCTAAACCTTTATTTCAAAAAAAATAATATCCAATAACATTATCTCCATTAATATCTCTTCCTGTCAGAGTTGAAGCATGTGCTTAGAACGACTGCCCTGAGGATAGCTAAGGAGTGGATTCCCTCTTAAATTGTTCGCTAGCGCTCATTAACAAAGGCCACATGGTGTTTTGGTTGTTAGCATCTGGCCTAACACCCGCTCCCAACAGTGGCCAGCTGATTGAGAGCAAATTGATTGTTGCTGAAGATTTTGATCATTACTTAAGAAGAAACTCACCTTTTACTGTTCACTTACTGCTGGAGGTTTGGAAAGGATTTTTGAAACAGATTGAGAGAATTTCTAGGAAAGTTTGGGCATGTCTTAGTAGCACAGCACCCACTTAGCACTGTTTTCAACATTCCACTAAAGTAACCTCTCCTGTGATTATATAGCAGGGAACCAAATTCCTGTGCTGGGAGTAGTTCCAGTGAGGTGCCAGGAACTTGGGCAGGAATTGAAATGCCTCTGACTACAACCTCCATTCATTAGCTACTGACTCCATCCCTATCCCTGGCCACTGTCTGAGGCTAATCAGACTGTTTATAATCTTAGTGTCATTTTTGACTTCAAGATGAGCTTGCAACCACATATCCATGCCATTAATAAGACCACCTGTTTCCACCTCATAACAACATCTGACTCCATCCTTGCCTCAGCTCATCTGCTGCTGAAACCCTCAACCATGCCTTTGTTAGCTCTAGAATTGACTATTCGAATGTACTCCGAGCCACCCTCCCACATTAAACCTCTCTAATTGAGGTCATCCAAAACTCTATTGCTTGTATCCATATTCACACCAAGTCTTGTTCATCAATCACTCCTGTGTTTATTGACCTATACTGACTTCCAGTTAAGCAATGCCTTGATTTTAAAATTCTCATCTTTGTTTTCAACTTTCTCCCTGGTCTCACTGCTGCCTATCTCTGTAATCCCCTCCAGTTCCAAAACCCTCTGACACAGCTGCACTCATCTAATTCTGGCCTCCTGAACATCCTGTTTTGTTTGCTTTGCCATTTGTCCCGGCCAGGAGACAGGAAGGAAAATATATATACATATATACGTCAACCTGGCTACTTTACAAAACTATTATTTTTATTTTAGAAATGGGCAAGGCTTTACCCTGACTAGCCATGACTGATACCAGAGGAATTTCTAACCTTCAGAAACCAGCAAAGACCCTGTTATCTTTAAAGAGGTGCTAATGCCCTCTGTGATGCCTGACAATCAAATTCCAAAGAAATGCACCTACCCCCTTTACATTTCTACAGCAGAGCTCCAGCCAACGGAGACAGTATGTCTGCAAAGGGCAAAAGGAACCCTAACTTCTCTGGTAAACACCTCAAGATTCCAGACCTGGGAAAATATATCCTTTATCCAACACCCAGGAGAAGAAGTGGGAGGTCTGTCACATGACCTCCCCAAGCTGCTAGAGCTTGTAATATTACTGTGAGGAACTGAACCCAGTTCAGTCTATCATTTTACCATATAACAGGAAGCAGCAGAAAGAGCTCTGTCCAGGTCAATTGCTTGGCCCTCATCTACACTGTGAACTACGGGAACATTGGAACTTCTGTATCTGTGCCATAAAGACTAATTCATCTCTATGTGAATGCTAACCACTGAAGGAATAATTTTGATTCTGACTCTGGACTCACATGAAACCATTACTCTTATTTTTATTGTGGTCTTGCCCTGTACCCCTTTCTTTCCTTTATTGTATTCCCTCTTTTATTGTAGGAGTGCAAAAGGAGTGGACACTGCAAAACTCCTTCCCACATTTTGTGTGTGTAAAATAAACCAACCCTCTCATTTTACCCTATCTCGAGTTTGTTGTGGGGTTATTAATAGAGGATTGAATCGCTCCAAACTGAAGAATTGGAGAAAATACACCACCACTGATGAAGGGAGAAATCAAAAATCAAAAACACTTTTCTGTTTACGGATGGGTAGTGAGACAAAAAAATCAGGGCTGTTTAAATTAATTCCCCTCCTATCCATAACACATTGGTGGCCATGCCTTCAGCTGCTTAGGCCCTAATCTCTGGAACTCCTCCCTATACATCTCTGCTTGCCTGCCTCTCTTTCTTCCTTTAAGGCACTCATCAAAATCTACCTCTTTGACCAAGCTTTTCCCCATGTGCCCTGAAATCACCTTATGTAACTCAGTATCAAATCTTGCTTTTTAACAATCCTCTGAATTGCCTTGGGGCACCTTATTATGTTAATTATGAATGTCAACACTGAAAAAATCTTAACAGAACTTCCAAAATGATATCATAGGTTTGCACTTGTTGCAATTATGAGGTTTATAAGATTACTATGTTTTGGAACTATGCCTTTAATTTAGGGGAAAATGAAGGGAGTCATGTGACCTATTATGAAGACAGCCTGACAACTGGCCAGATGACACCATGGTTAAAGATTAAAGGGAAGCCCAGATTGTTTTGTTAGAAAGAAGATGTAAGGTGTTCACACTTGGAGACGATGGCAGCAGCATCTGAGTTTGCAGTTGTTAGACTGGTAGTCTCCAATGTCCCAGGAAGGTGTTGAGAATGTTGTGTTGTAAACAATTATGCTTTAAAGTACCTATCTACTGCCAAGATAAAAGAGAGTTGAGGTCTCAAGGATAGATAATCAGCATTTCTACCTAGATACAAGGCCCATGTAATATACATTGCCATGGAAATGGGCTTTGAGAGAAGAAGAGTTTCTAAGGTATCCCTGAAAACTCACAAACACAGGCAATCTGCCAGAATCTGGGAGAGAAGGAGCAGCTCAATGCCAAAAGTCTCCATGGTTAACCATGCAGGCAAGTGGGTGAGAGTTTGTGCTTGAATTGAAAAGATGAAAGTTCATGAGGATTTGCAATGAGCCTGGAAGATTCACCTAGCTTGTGCTAGAGGGAGAATCACCAGGAAAAACCCTTACCATGAAAGACAGTGCTGGGATTAAATTTTTCTAGGCTGGGAAAAGAAAAGAATGGAAGTAAACCCTCGGGAACTAAGAATCACTTTGGACTGGTTCTGGGAGAACTGAATGCCTACTTAGAGGATAGTATAATTGTAAAATGGTTTTCAAAGTTGTTTTAAAAGTAAAGGGGGAAAGTTCTGTTCCGTAGTTTAAAGTATAGGTTACCTATAAAAACAGTGTTCAGTGAAGTGTGTTTTTCATCTGTTTGCTAGAGTAAAAGTCTTAAAACATGAAATCTTGTCATATCATCTTTTCAGCTATCAACTGGAAGCTAGAATTTCTATTTTTAAATTCATACTGGGATCATGACAAAGCCATCTACATACTTGTACAAAATTCTAATTTTGGAAAGGGGAGGGTAGAATTGCCATCTTAAAATGAAGATTACAGTAACAGATACCCCAGTGCTAATTTAAAAGGCGTATGCCATCCTACTAAAAATTTTATAGGTCTGTGAAGTCCTGCCCACAGTGGGCAATCTGTATTGTGTTTTCTGTTCCCACCAGCTTGAGGTCTTAGGGAGAGGGAACCTAGGAAGGTAAAGGCATTAGTCAAGAAGGGAAAGAGTGCAAAACAACATTGATCAGAAAACAGTAGGATGATTAAGAATGAGAGACATAAATAGACATAATTTAGTTTAATAAGTAGACCACAATGGGGAAAAACAACAAAATATGATGGCAAAAAATGTGTAGGAGAAAATATCATTAATTTTTAGAATGTATTTCAGGAAGAGTGTGGGTAATTAAATCACTTGTGACAATGTGGATGAATAGCACTGTAGGTGTTCCTACAACACATGGACTGCAGGAGTTCAAGAAGGCAGCTCACCACCATCTCCTCAAGGGTAATTAGGGATGGGCAACAAATGCTGGTTTAGCCGGTGATGCCTGCATCCCATGAACAAATAAAAAAATGCATGGATTGTTCTTGGAGCTGAGTCATGCCTCTCTTAAGTGCATGAATCTGGTGGTTTCTGTTTTCAGCAATCACAGTATGAAATTATTAATCATTTTCCACAGGATCCTCATAGGAATTCAATCAGGTTATTCACTATAAACTCTTCTTATGGTGGCAATCAACTGAATTATACCAATGTTCTTTGATACAGCTGAAGCATAGAAAAACTGGAGCAGAATTTCCTCTGAGAAACACTTAGGCAGGGGGGTTTATGTGAACTCATTCAGAGAAATAATTGCACATATATTTACACAGGATAACAGTATTGATCTGAAAGTTAAATATTTGCATTAATGAAATCTGTTTAAATACTGTGGTCAGAATATTGCCGGCGGTGTGCGGGGGCGGGCCCGACATGCTGACACGTAAAATGATGCGAGATGACATCGGGTGTGCGTCCTGACGTCATTGTGCATCATTACAATGTTGCATTCGGCGGAAGTGCGCCGGATGTGGCTGCGCGCCTGCCGAACTGTAAAAGGCCTATTAAGGCCATTAAGAAAGCAATTAACATCATTAACACCGCTGCCCTCCAACCTTAAGGTTGGCAGGCAAGCTAAGAACCCAAGTAGCCTTCGCATTTTCCAGGAAACCTCATCCACGGCTGGGGTGAGGTTTCCTGAAGGTTTAATAAAATAATTAAATAAATTTTGCAAAATGCACAAACATGTCCTAGCTCATGTGACACTGTCACATGAGGGGACATGTTTAAATAATTATTTCATTCATTTATTCAAAAGTTTTATTATTAACTAATCTCCCTGAGGCAGCTCTATGCCTCAGGGAGATTGCTGCGTTCTTCTCTGTGCATGGGCAAAAGAGCGCAGCCCCGACTCTCCCTCCTCCCCCCACCCGCACAGGTAGCGCTGAGCACTACCAGCAACACGTTACGCTGGGTGGGCCTTAATTGGCCCACCCACATAAAATGGCGGCACGCAGCCGATCGCGGGCGGCGATTGGTTCCGCGCCCACACCCGCCCCTGCCCGCTCCCGCCCGGCCCATCCAACATAGGTAAGATTCAGCCCTGTGACATAATAGTCAGGGCTGGAGCTATAGACAATTGCCAATGTGCAATGGAGAAAAAACAAGTGTATTATACTACCGTTCAAAGATTGAATATTTTCTGTGATTCTGAAGTTAGTTGCAATAAATACAGAATTATATAACTGCTCTGGTGTCCATTAACATGAAATATAGAAGCTAAAGCTTCTACAGAACAATTGTCAGAACAATTTGTCGGTTATTGGGGAATGAAATGATGTCCAAATAAAATTAGACTTGGCATTGAAAGGCTGCTAAATTTGCATGGCACACACTGTAAATTTAGTGAAAATGTTTCCTTGTGTATGTCAGAATGGAAATTACAAGAAGAAAACCATTCACAAATTTAACCTGACATGATCATTTGGCCATTTTCCCTTCTGAAGGAGGATGCTTTTATATTGAAGTGAATTTGAAATGATTTATCAGTGTGGGGTTTTCAGACCCCGCCCATCACTGGAGGAATGTCCATGGCATCCTGGCTGGATTCTCATGGACATGGATCAGCTGCGGTGCAGCTCACAGCAGTTGGAAACTCACTATCAATGCTCACAACAGATAACGTTTGAGAGGGTGGGAGAGAAAGGTCTAGGATTGACTGAGAGAGGAAGAGGTCTTGCAGGGGGATGAGGTTGGGAGGGGGGTAAATGAAGGTATTGGGGGCTGAGGTTGGAGATAGGAAGTACAGAGGAGAAGGGGGTAACGGGAGGAGAAGATGGCAGCTGGGGAGACAGGTGTAAGGGGGGGTGGAAGGTGTAAGGGAAGGAGTCCGGAGGGGGGAAGGAGTGCGGAGTGGGGAGGAGTCCAGGGGGAGGAAGGAGTGTGGAGAGGGGAGGGAAGAAGGGTAGAGGAAGAAGTAAGGGTGGATGAAGGAGTCAGGAAGGGGGGGCGGAGTAAGGCTGGAGGAAGAAGTGAGCCTGGAGGTAGGGTTAAGGCTGGAGGAAGGAGTCAGGGGGAAGGGCTAAGGGTGGCGGAAGAAGTAAGGGTGTCTCAGGGAGTCAGGAAGGGGAAGTGATTAAGTGGGGGGGGGGCGGCAGTGGGAGGACTAAGGCGGGTGGGGGAAGGGGTCCGGAGGAAGGAGGAGGTTCCGGGAGGAAGGAATCCAAAGAGGGGAAGGGATTATGGCGGGAGAGGGGGGCGTGGAGGTTCCAGGGGGGAAGGGGTCCAAAGGGGAGCTTGTCCAGGTGAGTGTGCAAGGGAGGAATCTGATAGGTCCATGACTGTCTCCTGGAGAGCGAACTCAGGGTGGATGTGGTATGAGGGAATGATGAGAACAGCCAAGGGCAGAGTAAGGTGGTATGGTGAGAGGGTGAGGGTTCAATAGTAGTAGAATAATAATAATGATAATAGAAGGGACAACGAGGGTGGTTGGTTGGGACTTGAAGGCAGACACAGACCCTGGGGGTGGGAAGATGGAGGCCGAGAAGGTGAATGTGGATGGGGGTGGGATTTTTGGGAAGGAAGGGAACATGCACATTCACCTGGACATCCTCGAAGGAAAAGGGTTATAGCTGGTACGTCTCAGAGGGGAGGTGAAAGGTGATGCCGGGGGGAGCAGTCAACTGTGATGGGGGAAAGGAAATGGGTGACTGGGGTTGGAGAAAAGATGGGGGAGCTGATGAAAAAGCGAATCCAGACCATGCTGTCCAAATCAAAAGTGAAACAATAGTCGTGGTGGACGAGACCAGGTGCTGCATGAGAGTGTGATCAGTGGGTGGGCAGAGATACAGGTCAGCTCAGATGGACAACTGAAAGCAAACCCCAGCAGGCAGCATTCAAAATACTCAAGACAATGAGCTGAGTATGAAATGTGAAGCATCTGTGTGCATGGGAGAGTGCTTGCATGAGGCTCTGAAAGGCCCTGCCACATACTCGTTGGCCAGCTGCCCCCTCTGTGGTGACAGAGGATGAGGTTGAGGGTCTCACAGGCAAAGGGGACTCGGAAGGAGTGGACAGCCTCTGAGATTCCTAAGTGGATGACCCAGGGGTTTCCAGCTGCCGCTCCTCCTCCCTTCAGCTGCCCGGGGGCCCTGGCCTGACTCTTAGAGGGGAAGGAGCACCTGCAGGGATGTCGAGGTGCCCTGTTTCCCTCTTGTGTTGCCACTGCAGGAACTCACCCATGGCTCCCATGATGAAGTGCAGATCTGCACACATCTTCGCATTCTGCTGGACCAGGGTCTCCATGGTATCTACTATCCTCCTCATGGAGACCTCCATACGTGCACATGTGGGCACCACTTCATCAGACAGCAGGCAGACGCACTCCTCCGGCTCATGTGCCACTCTGTTGAGGGCTTCCAATAACTCTGTGTGATGTTCCCCTGCCTTTTGCCAACTCTCCAGGATGAGTTGGGAGGCCAAATCTAGAGGCTCATCACCTGACTCAGACCTCACAGATGTCTCTTCAACAGCAGTCCTCCGAGTGCCAGGGAGCTTGCATGATCCTGCCTCCTCCTGCTGCGGACATGTGTCCGTGCAGTGACCACCAGATTGTGAACCTGAGCCTGCTCTAGATCTAGGTCCCACCAAGGTGTGTGTCTCAGCGCTAGTGCAGGGTGTGGGTAAGCACTGTGACGGGTCTTCCAGGGTGCTTATTTCCAGCTCTTCAATGGAGGAGGTCTCCTCTTGGCTGGAGGTGAGGACCTAGATGGAGCTGAAGGACTGGCTGGGTGAGAATGTCAGTCGTTTGGCAGAGCTCCCTGTGAACCAGTGTAGAGATAATTAGTCCATAGCAGCAGAGTCAAAAGCAGGAGAGAGAGCACTTACTGTTGCATTGAGAGAGGGATGAAGTGATGCAGGATCCTCATGTGGGTGATCACCGCCAACCTCACCGTCACCACAGGCAGGGTCAATGTCCTCACCAGTCAGTGCGATGGCACACTCCTCAAAGTGAGTGAGGAGGCTAATGTGGGCCAATCCATCCCCGGTCTGAGACCTCCCCTGCTGAGGTGAGCAGGCTTCTCCTGCATGAAAACAGATGGAGAGAGTGTGATCCGGACACATGGCTCTGCATGGAATGTTTGTGCGGTGAGCAGAGCTGTGGACAGGATAAGAACACGAGTTCAAGAGGGTATGAGCCTGATGGAGATGTAGGGTGTGTGTGAGAGTTAGTGGTGTTGTCCCTTGAGGTGTGAGATCCCTGTGGATGTGTGATGGGTTTGTGAGTGCGTGAGTTGAGAGTGATGAGAAGGGTGAATTACCCTGGTGGAACGGATGAGACCATTCATCCTGCAGCGGCACTGGGTGGCTGTCCTCTTTTTCAGGGTATTAGTGCTGCCAACGCCTCTCATGCTGGATTGGTGATGCCGCTGCCCCTCCTGCAGTAGAGTGGGGTAGAGGGCATCATGGCAAGCCTCCAAGGCATCCAAAAAGCGCTTATCTCATCTTAACCCCCTTATTCCCCGCGACCCAACCTGATTAGCGCCCGACCCAACCTGACTTGCCCCCAATACCCTACTCACCCCGACCCAACCTGACTAGCCCCGGCCTAACAATCTCTCCCGACCCAAATGGACCACCCCACCTTGGACCACCTACCCACTCATCCACCTGCCACCTTACCCAACCATCCACTTCCCACCCCACCCACTTCATCTGCCTACCCAGCTGCCACCCTACCCAATTGGCACCTTCCCCCAATACCCATTTCCCTCACCCACCCTACCCCCTTACACACCTACCTTCTCTCTAGCTTTTCAAGGAAGCTTTGGGACATTTAAACTCTTACCAGAATGCGGGAGTTGGTGCCGTAAAAAGGGGGTGTGGCTTGCCTCCCCTCAAAGGTCCAACGCTTTGATGAAGCAGTTCCATTTCAGATGCGCTCTGCATTTCTGGAGCAGCTGGGATCGGAAGCCCTGGGCAGAAATACGGAGTTCGGGCGCGGCGCACGAAAGCAGGAGCAGATTGGCAATCTGACGGTGATTGCCATTTCCTCGGAAGATTCGGACCAATATTGTACTAAAGAAATATTTGTTTGTTCAGGCTTGCAGTGCTTAGCAACTTAAGAAATTATAACATTGTAAAGATGATTGTTGATTGAGTGTACTGCTTTATAAGAATAAAGCTGTTTTTGTAGGGGGCGAAGCATTAGACAACTGCTTTACAGTGACCGAATAAATCAACTTCCGTTTTTACTAAATGGTGGGCTTGGATTTTCACTAATGCTTTGGATTCCACAATTCTCTCCATGCTGTGTAAACTGTAAATCAGTGATATTCATTACATATTATTTTTATCCATTGACAATTTTAAAACTAAAAACGCACAATAGAATGGTAAAATGCACAAGTGAGGTTATATATTTGGGACAACCCATAATGCCTCACTTGTAACTGGTAACATATTGAGCTAATATTAACTCAGAGGTGCATTATGAGCAGGGCGGAGGTAGGAGATTTTAAACCCAGAAGTAATTTCAGAACATCTACCTGCAGCATTTTAACGCAGGCGGCTCATTGCCGTGTTACTCTCTGGTTTCATTTCAAATGCATGACGGCGGGTGTGCTGCAAGCAAGCACAGCTCAAGTGTTTGAGGAACTAGTCCAGAGATGGAAGTTGGTTGGTTTTCCATAGAGCTGGCAATTGCAGAAGATGGGCACAAGACATTCCAAAGGGCCTAGTCTAACAACACCTGGTTTGCTGTACTGCTGGCATAGTGAGGAGTCAGAGAGAGATACTCCTCCCAGGAATGGGACAATGAAACCTGCTGCTGAAGCAAAAAAGATGTTTCTGGCAGGTAGGCCGACAGTCAGCAGCAAGAGCATTGTGCTGTGCTCCTGGCTACAGTGCAGGAAGCACTTTGATGACTTAATTAGGTGAGCAGAGTCCACTTTCATATTCATTCATATCCTAATGTGTGCATTATTTGTGTACTAATTCATGTATTTTCTCTCCTCCAGGGCTTTCAAACATGCAGGAATACTGTGTGGATCTCCTGGATAACATCCTCAGAAAAGTTGATTCTTTCTAAGGGTGCATCATCAGACAGCTCATGTTTACCATGGGCAACCTCAGATGCTCACTCTTTAGATCAGTTAAACAGACAGTTGGATTTTCATCTGATGGCTCACGGTTCACAAAGACAGAAATTGGTGGGAAGGACAGCTGTGGAGAATTTGCGTTGAGGGCATAGCCCTCTCCAAGTTCTGCTCAGCTGGACATGGAATCTATACTCCGGGGGCCATAGTTGAATGGATAAACATTGAGGTCCAGCAGAAAATCTGCAATGTCCTGACAGGCCTTCCACACACACTGTCCACAATTGCAGAGAGAATGGGAGGGGTCCACATCAAGCGTGCATAGGTTGATGTCACAGGGCATTGTAAGGGTGTCTTCCTCCATAGCGAGAGTGAACAACTCTGCAGGACATCAGTCGCAGCAATCAGTTGAGTCCATGCAGGCCTTGACCAAGGTTCTGCAGACTCTGGATGTCAATATGTCTGCCGCCTTAAAGAGAATGACAGACCTTTAAGCTTGGACTCATGGAATGTCATTGATCTACATCAAGCTGTTCTCCAGCAGAGCGGTAGCAGTGAGCAGCTGCTTGACCATGCAAATGATGGCAAAAAGAGAACGTGGAAGTGGGAACTCTGTTCAAAGTGCTCCCCCTGCTCATTTAGTACCAGAACTGCTACCACCTGTCCCAATGCCTGAGCCTGCTACTGCAAGGTGCACGTGGAGTAGTCTTTGGTGGGACTCTCATAAAGCTGTGGTTATCCCAAAATTACCCCAGTTCTGGTCACCACACTTTAGGAAAGATGAGAGGTCCTTGAGAGGCTGCAGAGGAAATTTACCAGAATGATTCTAGAAAATAGGGATTTTAGTTACAAGGTTAGATTGTAGAAGCTGGGGTTGTTCTCTTTGGTGCAAAGGTGATTGAGAGATGATTTAACAGAGGCGTACAAGATTATAACAGATTCGGACAAGGCAGACAAGGATAAACTGTTCCCAGTAGCTGATGGTGCAAGATCTAGGGGACACAGGTTTAAGAGATGTGAGGAAGGACATTTTTACACAGTGAGTGCTACTGATCTGGAAATCACTGCCTACAGGGTGGAGGAAGCGGAGTTAATCAATGATTTCAAAAGAAAATTGGACAGGCGCTTGAAAGAAACGTGCAGGGCTACAGGGATAGAGCGGGGAATGGGATTAACTAGATTGCTCTACATAAAGCTGGCATAGACTTGATGGGTTGAATGACCTCCATCTGTGTCATAAATGACTCTATGTGCTGGATTTTCGTGGTTCTATCTGGGACCAAAATGGAGGCATGGCCAGGAAAAAATGGCAGCTGTGTCTTGGATCCGGATGTCCTGCCTCCGTTCCTGGTGCTGGCTATTCTCAGCAGCACAGGAAAGGGGGCAGATCGTGATCCCTAACACCTGCTGTTTAAAATTCTGACGGCCCATGTTTTTCCTGGAGGTGGCCATGATTCGGAAGGGCTCCTGATTTACACCTGATGACTGAGGTCAGGAAACATGACCTGAAGATGGCAAAGATGTTTCTTGCTTTATGGTTCATCTGGAAATGCTGCAATCTGAGGTGTAACTCTGTCACCCACCAAGCTGGCAAGGCTTTGGATGCAAAATGTTACAAAACATTGCCAGGCTAGCTTTGACAGTTTCCTGACCCCATCAAAATACCATTGGTTCTTTCAAGTGTGTTTATTTAAGTGACTATTTTGAGAGAGTTATGACCCCACCCACGTGTCTTGTGGTGCATTAGTAGTGCCCCTGCCTCTGAGCCACAAGCTCTGAGTTCAAGTTCCACTCCAAGACTTGATGGCCACAGAAGGTGTGTTCATAACATAGTCAAACAGGTTGATTACCAACATGCAAATCCTTCCAATGTGCCTCTGGCAGGCAGCAAGAGCGGGAGAATCTAGTGGTGAGTCAGAACCTGCAGAAGGCAATGGAAAAGCACTGCAGTACATTGCCAAGTATTTTTCTCTTTATGTTTACTCTTTATTCTTTCACAGGATGTCGGCATTGCAGGGGGGGAGGGGGTGGGGGCAACATTTATTGCTGATTTCCCTTGAACTGAGGGCAGTTTCCATTTCAGAGGAGTTAAGAGTTACATTACTATGGGGTCTGGACTCACATGTAGGCCAGACCAGGTAAGGATGGCAGATTTCCTTCCCTAAAGGACATTTAGTGAACCAGATGGGTTTTTAAATGACAATTGATAATTTCTCTAGCTCATCTTCTATTTAGTAATTACATTTAAATTCCACCAGCTGCTATGGTGGGATTTGAGCCCATGTCCCCAGAGCATTAGCCTGGGCCTCTTAATTACTAGCCCAGTCACATTACCACTATGCCATCATCTCCCCAATTATCTCCATGGACCAACACATGGAAGTCTATTGTCACCAACACCCTCTTAGGGCATGGTATCTGAAGAGAGAGATGAGCCTCCAGGGAAGAGTGTTTTTTCCCAATGGCTTATTCAGCTAATCTTTGCTTCTCTATTTTGAAAGATCTATGGGCAATTTGAAGGGATTGCAAAGTGTTATTATAGGGCCAAAAGTGAACACTGGGTGGGGGGGTGGGGGTGGCGGTTGGTTGAAGGTGGGGTAAGGGGGTGAGTGATGATGGGTATGGGGGCTGAAAGGGGGTTTGAAGGGGAGGTGGTGGTGAGGGGGGCATTTAAACTGATGTGCATCGCTTTACTTATTGTTTCAAGCTGCCAATATTCTCATCCATGGAAACAGACCTCAAAACTGGGCTGCACCACCATTGATCCTCCCCATCTCTGGGCCTGTTTCCAACTCTGGCCTTCCACCTCTGGTGGTGGGTCCACCTCCATGCAGCCCCTGCCCACATTCCTGAGATGAAAATAGGGTGGGCAGACTCCTGCAGGACAGAGACAGGATTGCAGAGTTGGGTAAACTCCCAACTCCTGATACTCACCTCAACCAAATCCAGGCCTATGGGCAGAATTACCCCATCCCGTCCACAGCGGATTTTGTGGCAGGCGGGAGCGGAGAATCCAGCGGCAGGCAAAAATTCGCAAATCCGCCATTGTAAAAATAGGTTGCAATTCTGTGTTCATAGCGGGTTGGTTATTCTGCCGACTCGTGGCGCGAACGCAATTTGCATTCATTAACATGTCATGAATGCTCATTAAAAAGTGGCTTGCTGGAATCCTGCCTGACCTTCCAATCTTGTGTCATGCCAGCAGGAATTTGCATTGGCCTCAAATCCTTTTGAAAAGGGGCAACATGCACAAGTCAAGCCTCAGTTCGCTGGAAATTTGAGGTGAGTGGAACATACATAGCCTAGCAGCCATAGCACTGCACCAGTCTTGTTGCGATGAATGCCATACTGTTGGAGCTGTAGGTTTGGTCTGCTCCTGCCCTTCAACTACATTGTCCCGAGGAACACCACTGAGCTGTGGTACTCTTGCAGGCCTCCACTTTCAGAAACTAGCATTTCAACCAGGTGTGGGCCGTGAGGCGAGGATGGGGTTGATGAACACGAGGGGGGCAATAGGTAGGGAAGACTGTGGAATGGCAGTGAGAGGGATGGGCGAACACAAGGGAGGCCTTTCTGGGCTCGCCCTCTAACCTCTTGGTTGCTGCAGGAGTCTGCTTAGAAAGAACGGAGGAAGATCTCCTCACGATGAAAACCACTGAAAGCCAATGGCTTCATTAGCCCTGTTAAAGGGCTACTCAGAACTCAGTGGCTACACATCACAGTCGCTGCATCTCAAGAGTAACACATAGGAATGTTGAATTTGGGAATGTAGGCAATAGTGAAGGAGGCACAGCTGTATCACATATGGCATTCCATCAATGAAGGCCTGTCACATGTTTACCAGATTTGACACTCCTAACGGGCCAAAAGGCATCCACTCATTGACCATGAGCAACTGATTGGTCATTAATATGCCACACCAGAGATTGGAGCACAGAGCTAGGTTGGGTCACTCATCTCACTGAAACTTTAGCATCCTAAGCAGAGCTCATGATGTTACATATATGCGATGCCACCTTGGTCACCTCAATGTGTGCGTTAGTGCCTCAGGGACAAGGTGGCATCAGCCACCATGCAAGTAGAGCAGGAAAAGCTATGGACCCTTACAGTTTCCAAACGTGTCTTCTTCTGAGCTTCACTTTCTTGCCCCTTGAATCATTAATGTCTTCAGTGTTTCCTTTCAGAGAGAAGGTAAAAGCAGATATGGATCCAGGGCTCAGTGCTGCCTTTGTCAGGGTCCTAATGCAATGGAGGAGGTGAAGGAGGGAGAGGTGACTCCATGTACAGCTCCAGCAGGAGGGACATGATCAAGTGGAGCCACAGCATGAACAGGAGGGTCAGGAGGAGAGACCCAGACAATGGGGGTGACTTGCCAGACCCAGAGTTCATCATAGAAAAGTCTCCTATTTACAAATGAGTGAGAGACAATGCCGTGAACGTCTGCACTTGTCTCGATCTCTGGTACATCACATATGCCACATTCTTCATGAAGCCACGATGCCACGTGGAGTTGGAGGGTATCTCCTGCCAGTGGCTTTGAAGGTGACTGCAGCACTCAATTTCTTTGCCTCTGGGTCTTTCCAAGGATCAACAGGGGATCTGTGCGGCATCTCTGTCCGCAACACATCGATGCATAAAGGAGGTCACAGATTCACAGATGCCCTTTACAGGAAGGCCCATCATTATGTCAGGATTGCTCTGGATGAAGATAGCCAGGCTGTAAGATTCACTGGCTTCACTGCCATCTCAGGCTTCCCTAGAGTGCAGGGTGCAATAGACTGTACCCATGTGGCTATAAGGTGTCCATGGCAGCAGGCCCTAATGTTTATAAACCACAAGAGCTATCATTCCATCAATGTACAACTGGTGTGTGATCACAGGAAGCACATACTGCACGTTTGTGCACAGCACCCTGGGAGTTGCCATGACTCCTACATCCTGAGTCACTCCCAGGTGCCGGAGATTTTCGAGGGGCCATTATGTATGCAGGGATGGCTGCTTGGGAATAAGGGATACCCACTGAAATGCTGGCTGATGACACTGGTGCGTTGCCCTCAGAGTATGTCCAAGGAGAGGTACAATGCTGCTCACAGCTCCACACACTCCCTTATCGAGCAGACCAGAGGGCTTCTGAAGATGCACTTCAGATGCTTGGACCGCTCAGTTGGCTCACTCCAATACAGTCCCGACAGGATTTCCCGCATCATTGCAGTGTGTTGTACCCTTCACAATCTGGCAATGCAAGGAGGTGAACCCCTGCCAGAGGAGGAGGAGGATGAGGGCTCTTCAGAGGATGAAGATCCAGAGACCCAGGAACCTCAGGAGGCTGCTGAGGGTCAGTATGAGTGTGATCACTCCATGGAGGAACTAAGATGTGGGAGACATGATTCATTAATTGCTGATAGGCTCCAAGAAGAGTAAAGTTAAGTGAGGGAATATGGCCATATCTCTCCTAGACCTCAATGCTCTTTTTTCTTTCAACTCAGGGGATGTCCACCCACTTGCAGCGAGAACGAGCCCCACATTCAGACTTGCCTCATGAATCACCAGGCCATGATCCTTGCTTTGGTCCATGGGGCCCTGTGAGTGAGCTCACTCTGAGAACTGAGAGCCCACTTATGAACAAGAGCAATGCAAGAGAAGATTTGAAGCCTTCACCGCCATCTAATGATGTAAACACTGCTGCGACTGAGATGTGGACATGCCTAGGGATCTCCACCTCCTGTGAATGTCTTTTCTTCTGCCACTACCACTGAGGAGACACAAATGCTGCTAGAATATCAATGTTGATGAGCTACCCTCATTCAATGATGTTCCTTGAGGAAGAAGGGTTAGAAACGCTTACATTACACACTTCCAATAAAGATATAAATACATCTCCCTGACATCACACGAGGGTGCGGAGACCAGTTCAACTATGGTTAGCATCAGAGGAATGTGAATCTCACAGTGGGACACTATCACTGAGTGGTAGCAAGGTTAAACCTCTAAATAAGGGGATTCCAAAGTACAAAATCACAACCCAGAAGGAAAAAAAAGTTCAGACCAGTACTCTTATTTCCCAGTCTTTACTGGCATTCCATTTTAAGGTATACAAGACCAGTTTGGACCAGTATTCTTATTTCCCAATTTTTACTGTTTTCTTCCTTCTGGGAACGCCTTCAGTTCACAGGAACATTCACATAACCATCAAATGTATTAGCATAAGTGCAATTTATGAACATGTCTAGAACACCCCGTGACCCAAAAGTGACATCAATTTTCTTACCTTTCCTACCTCTTCCGGGTGCAGCCCCCGACATCCGCAGCAGAGGTGGAGGCAGCCTGCTGACTGCTACGTCCTGATGTATGTGATGACCTTGGCAGATATCCTTCATTGGCCTAAGGCCTGGAGGGCCCCAGCCTGATAAGGGTCACCTGCTCAGGGGCAGAAGGGCCCTCAATGGCCTGAGAAGCTGGAGTGGATGGGCCACAGGCAGAGGGGGCTGTGAGCAATTGCACACATTTGAAGTGTCCTGAGAGGAAGCCTCCAGGGTGTCCGGCTGACTCTCATCCTCCCTGTGGGTGCCTGAGGGCTCCAACCTGACTCCTGCAGGAGATGGTGTATCCGGAGGGAGGTCAAGGTGCCTCAAGGTCATCATGTCGCCCACATCCTGATGGTGCCCACCAGGTTGTGTGGCCATGGGCTGCAGAGCCGAGCGCAAGTCTGGCAAGACCTGCTGGACCAAGGTCTCCATGGTGGTCGCCAGCTTCCCATGTTGACCTTGAGGCGCTCGCATGTCAGAGCCACGACATCAGACAGAACGCAGACGGACTCCTCCATCGTTCGCTCTAGTCTGCTGAGTGACTGTTAATCTCTGCCTGATGTTCCACCGCCTGTCGTTGCATCTCCAGCATAGATTTGGCGGCTGCTTCCAGGGGCTCATCATCTGACTTGGACTGAGCGGGTGGCAGGTCTCCAGAAGCCTCCTGAGTGTCAGAGACCTGGGCTGTCCCTGCCTCTCACTGCTGCGGGGCTGTATCACTGAGGTGTTCCCCAGAAAGTGAATCTGAGCCTAATCTACAGCTGTGCCCCGTGTGAGCGCCGTGATGGTTCTTCCAGAACTTCCTCTTCGGATGAAGTCCGGTTGCTTGCACTGGTGCTGGATTAGCTTGGGGCCCTCGATCTGCTGGTGTCTAGAAAATAGAGTTTTAGTTAATGAGTATGAGTTAGATAAGACTGCATGTGACTCACTGTGAATGTCAGGATTTGATGAAGTGATGGAGCTTTGATCTGTACTGGGTTGGTGAGAGAGGCTGATCTCCCCTTCCCCACAGGAGTGATCCCTGTCCTCCCCAGCCAGCTCGGCTGGAGCTTCCTTAAATTTACTGAGGACGAGGATGTCGGACGTCCCTCCCCCGGTCGATGCTCTCTCGCGCCTGTTGTGTGCCAGCTTGGCCTGTATGAAGAAGAAAGAAAGGCATGTGATGAGAAGGGATGGAGCAGAGGTTGGATGAGATGCATGTCCCCTGTGTGTGGTGAGCCTTCCCCAGAAGGGCCAGAGTATGGAGTGTGAGCAACATGATAGATGGAATGGTGATGATGTGAAAGTCTTGGTGAGAGAACAAAATGTGTTGATATTTGTCCCCTGCTAATGGTTGTGTGAGATCCCTGAAGAGAGTAACTCAGCAGGTCTGGCAGCATCGGCGGAGAAGAAAAGAGTTGACGTTTCGAGTCCTCATGACCCTTTTGAAGGGTCATGAGGACTCGAAACGTCAACTCTTCTTCTCCGCCGATGCTGCCAGACCTGCTGAGTTTTTCCAGGTAATTCTGTTTTTGTTTTGTAATTCCAGCATCCGCAGTAGTTTTTTGTTTTTATCCCTGAAGAGAGTAGCTGTTTGAGTGCATGATGCCATGATGAGAGTTTGATATTGGAGGGAGTTGAAATCATTCATCCTATTCCTGCACTGGATGGCATTTTGGGCACAGTTGCCAGCCACACTGACCCGCTCCACAAAGCTTCCCATGCCAGAGTGGTGAGGCTGCTGTGCTTTCTGCAGCCATCCCTGGGACAGAGCGTGTGCCTTTGTGCCTGTGCAAGTGGGGCACTGCCTTCTTCTTGAATCTCTCGGCCTTTTTCTTCTGGCTGCCAGACATCTCTGATGGGCTAGGGTGAGTGAGATTGTGTTTTGGACTGGCCTTTAAAAATGGCGCCCGGAACTTCGAACCCACCAGCCGCACAAATCAGCTCCTGACCTGCCAGGTGATTTGAACGGATACACACCTTTGCATAATTAATGAAGCTACATGTGCAGAATCAGGCGTGAGTTCCCGCCATTCCAGACAGTGGGGTGGGCGCTGACAAAAACACCCGCCACCGCAATTAGTCTCATTTATGGAGAGTTCCGCCCTATGACTGTATGTCCTCCAAAATCCAGATGTTTTTGGCCAAGATCATGTCAGAAGTCAGAGCAGGGAAATGAGCGCCCTGCTTCTACCTCTGCTGAAGCCATATGTGTTGTGTCACTTCGAAGGGATAAGAAAAGGAATAGTAAAACTTTGTAATGGCAGGTAGGTAAGCATATGAGTGTTTAAGAAAATTTACTGGTATTAAGTTTCCACTTTTTTTTTCTTTATTTAATATAAACATAGAAAATGTAATAATTTATACTACTTTTCCATGCTGCCAATTCCAGGTTGTTGGTTTTCAGTTGCTTGTTGATGACTGGGAAGACATGATTGATGGGGACCAACGGTGGGAGCAAGTAGGGCAGGGGGACGTGCAATAGATGATTGGTTGCAACACTGCTGTACTAAACTTAGAGAGGACTGGTTTCTTGTAAGAAACAGTAAACTTTTTTTACAGACTCTAGATGAGGCTACATACTTGTTCCAAGACCAAGGCTAAAAACCCTGCCCCTCAGATTCCCCCTGCTGAGGGCTGGTTTGCCTATACAGACACATGATCCCCATAACAGTAAGAAATGGTTTAACTTACAATTACTACATTCCTCCCCCTTTAATTTTGTTTTACTTTCTTATTGAGAGGAACATCTTAACCCATATATCTATAATCATATACAGTTCATGCTATTATAACTTTAGTCTTTGAGGAGGTTTTCGGATTTGGGGACAGCGATGCAACTGGAGGTTCTTCCATTGGATCAACTTGAACAAGAACTGCAGCTTCAGGACATCCCTAGACAATGGCAGCTCAGAACTATGCATTTCAACAGAGACATCTGGTATGCCTATCCTTTGTCGATCTGGCACCTCAGAGGTCGAAATTTCGACTTTGATTTCCAATGGATTAACTGGTTGTTGGAGGGTTTCTTGACTTCTGAGATGATCCACGTGTTTCCTAACAATCCTGTTTTCCACTTCAACTTGATAAAATAAAGGTCCTATTTCAAAGACTATTGTACCAGGGACCCATCTCGGTCTAGTTGCAAAATTTTGTACAAAAATAGTCTCTCCCACAGTAAACTCTCGACATTTACTGTGAACGTCATGGTTCACTTTCTGATTGCCCTAGTTTCTCTCCATCTTCCTGTCTAAATTAGGGAATACTAGACTCGATCTTGTACGAAGTTGTCGCTTCATTAACAATTCTAAAGTTATTAAACCAGTAGTTGCATGAGGAGTTGTGCAATAGCTGAACAGAAATCTTGAAATTCGGGTTTCTAATGTTCTCTTTGTAAATTTCTTCATGTCTGTTTTAAAGGTTTGTACTGCTTTTTCTGCTAACCCATTGGATGAGAGATGGTACAGTGCTGTTCTGATGTATTTGATCCCATTTAGGTTCACAAATCTTTGGAATTCAGTGCAAGTGAAAGCAGTACCATTATCTGACACAATAACTTCAGGTAAACTATGAACATTGAAACTCTGGGGCAGTTTTTCAATGGTTGCAGGCGAAGTAGGTGATCTCGCTTCAAACACGTCCATCCACTTTGAATATGAGTCGATAATCACAAGAAACATGGTACCTAGAAATGGACCTACATAGTCTATATATAGTCTAACCCAGGGTTGACCAGGCCACTCCCATGGATGCAATGGAGCTGAAACGGGCAACTTCTGTTGTTGCTGACGCTGGAGACAGTGTTTCACCATTTTTTCTATATCACTGTCTATAGCTGGCCACCAGGTATAACTTTGTGCGAGCATCTTCATTTTCAAAATTCCAGGATGCGCACTATGAAATTCTTCTAATAGTGGTTCTCTTCCTTGCACAGGGACAACGAATCTTGCTCCCCATAATAAGATACAATCTTGACATCTCAGTTCAGATCTACATACAAAGAATTGTTTTAATTCTTCAGGGACTTGTGCATTTGCCAATCCTTGTAATAGTTGTTCAAGGGCTCTTTTTAAAATTGGATCCTAATTTGTACAATTTGTTATCTGTCTCGCGCAAACTGGTGAGAAGTCTCTTGGAGCACTCCCAGAGTTTAAAAAAGCAAAGGGGATCTTCAAAAGTAGAAGTAAAAAGGAAGAACTAGCCAGAAGAGAAAGTGCTGCAGTGATTTTTTTTTTCAAGACAAAAGACCCATGATCGTGTGGATCCCAAGAAAAGTGCCGGAAAACTACAATGGCAGGGCTGTCAGCTGCAGACATTCCAAAACAGGACCAAAAGGGAAAAGGAAAGAATCCCAGAGAAAAGAAGTGCTCTTACCTTGAAAGCTTTAAAAAGTTTAGAAAAGAAGGTCCACGATTGCTGGGAGCCCACTAAAAGCAGAAAAGCACGACCACAGAGACCTAACCAGCAGCTGCTGACAGCCTGAGTTGAAAAAAGAAACGGGTACTATCTTAAAGCGGTAACAGCATTTGAAGTGGTAACTACAAAAAAAGGGAAACTACAGTAAATAAAAAGTACCTGATGAAGAACAGAAAATAAAAATGACTAGACTGATTGGACCTATGGGGCATTTTGATGAGACTGTTGAACAGTGGAGCTCCTACACTGAATGCTTTGAGGTTTTTGTCCTTGCAAATTGAATTGAAAATGATAGAAAGGTGGCAACTTTCTTAAGTATGATGGGAGCTAAAACCTTTGGCTTACTAAGAAGCTTGGTGCAGCCAGCCAAACCTAACACAACATTGTATGAGGACATTGTAAAAGTCCTGGAGATGCATTTTTCCCCTAAGCCACTTGTCATAGCAGAAAGATTTAGGTTTCACAAAAGAAACCAAGAAGAGGGAGACAATTGCGCAGTATGTTGCAATGCTTAAAAAGCTCACTGAACATTGTGAATTCAATGAAGTATTGAACAAAACTCTATATAACAGGTTGGTCTGAGGCCTTTGTACTGGAGGAATCCAAAAATACCTAACAGAGGCTAATCTCACTTTGCAAAAAGCCATAGAGTTGCTGTTTCCATGGAGCTGGCTATAAAAGAAGCACAGCAGGTGAGTGCATTGACTCCGAGTGCATAACGTGACAGTTGAGTGTGCATACAAGACAGCAAGCAGCCAAGAATGTTACCTTTGTGGAAAGCCTCGTCACCATCCATCTGAATATTGGTGCAGAGACCTTGAATGCCATCAGTGGCAAGAAGGGACACATTGAGTGTGCCTGTAAAAATAAAAAAGTAGCAGTGAATCAGAAAGGCAACCAGAGAAAAAGGAATCTGCCATCTGGAGTAACAAGAAAAATCTTCAAGTCATACAGCAGCAATGGGTGGACCAGAGTGGCACTGAGTCCAAAGAAGAAGGTCCCCTCCACATCTTGTCAGTGGCAGGTGGTTCACAGCGCTACTGGGTAACACCACTGATGGAGGGCCAACCAATACATATGGAGCTGGACACAGGGGCAGCAGTTTCTCTGGTCCCAGATGCTGTGTATAAGGAGAAGCTTAAACATCTTCCCTTGATGCCTGCAAAAATCGTTCTGAAAACATATACAGGGGAATCTGTACCTATGATGGGCAGAACAGAAGTTAAAGTGGAACTAAATAGACAGAGTGCTAAGCTACCATTGATTGTGGTGAAAGGCAAATACCCAGCTTTAGTTGGACGGTCATGACTTGAGAAGATAAAAGCAAAATACTGCGGAAATCTGAAATAAAAACAGAAAATGCTGGAAAAACTCAGCAGGTCTAGCAGCATCTGTGGAGAGAGAAACAGAGTTAACGTTTCGAGTCCGTATGATTCTTCTTCAGAGGTTGAGAAGATCGGATTAAACTGGGCAGAAGTATACAGCATTGCAAAAGAAGACACTAGTCTGGCAGCTGTTGTAAAAAAAATTGCTGTTATTATCAAAGGAGGTTTGGGAAGTTTAAGGGGAATTACCATTAAATTGAACATCAAAGCTGACTCTCAACCAAAATTTCTGAAGGCCAGAATCGTGCCTTATGCCATATGACCAAAAGTTGAAGCTGACCTGGAGCGTCTGGCCAAGATAGGAGTCTTGGTACCTGTCTCCCATAGCGAATGGGCAACACCCATCGTTCCAGTGCTCAAGAAAGATGGTTCCATACGCATCTGTGGGGATTTCAAGGTTACTGTTAACCCCGTATTTTGTGCTCAGCAATATCCACTTCCCCATATTGAAGACATTTTGCTGGTCTGGCTGGTGGACAGAAATTCAACAAAATAGATCTATTCCAGGCCTACTTACAAATGCACGTTGATGAGAAGTCACAAGAATATCTGACCACCACAGTACACAAGAGACTGTTCAGGTATTGATGTTTGCCTTTTGGAATAACATCAGCTCCAGCCTTGTTTCAAAGGACCATGGACCAGCTCGTGAGTGGCTTGACTGGAGTTCAGTGCTACCTTGATAACATCTTGGTAATGGGCAGGACTGATGAGGATCATCTCAAGAACTTGGATGCCACCCTACTAAGGCTAGAGGAGTATGGCCTATGGGTTCGCAAAGGCAAAGGTGAGTGTTTTTTAGCTCCCTGTGGAATATTTGGGGCACGTCATTGATGCTGTTGGGCTTCATAAACCATCCTGTGAGGTCAAGGTTATTGTGCTGCAGCTCCTCAGAATACCAGTCAGCCTTGCTCATTCCTAGGGCTGTTGAATTATTACGGGAGATTTATTTCACAGCTGGCAACCCTACTGGAACCCCTGCATGAACTTCTGTGTCAGAACAAAGCCTGGAAATGGACAGAAGCCTGTGACGCTACGTTCAAGAAGGCTACAGCAGCACTGACACATTCCGAGGTACTGACACACTTTGACCCTTCCTTACCTCTACAACTTACATGTAATGCATTGTCTTATGGTGTTGGGGCCATTGTTTCACACATTTGGCCTCTCTACAGCTGAGGGCATTTAGTGTTGGCTTCAAGGACTTTAAGCAGAGCAGAGAGCCAATATGCTCAAATCAAATGTAAACATTGAGAATCATTCATGGAATCCGGAAATTTCACCAGTACCTGTTTGGACAGAAATTCATGCTGTTGACTGATCATTGACCACTCATCTCAATAGTAAGTCCATCTACAAGGCCCCCTATCGAGCTCTACCTGCCCCACCCACCCACCTCTACCAGCTTATACTTCATCTCATTTCTATATGTCTTAATTCTGATGAAGAGTCATATGGACTCAAAACGTCAACTGTATCCCTCTCCGCAGATGCTGTCAGACTTGCAGAGTTTTTCCAGGTTTTTGTTTTTGTACAAGCATCCCTTCTTTAGCTGCAAGCAGGATTCAGTGTTGGGCATTGATGTTGAGTGCTCACCATATGACGTTAAATATCGAAAATTTACCTTGCATGGCAATATGGATGGCCTTTTGAGGTTACCACCACTAGTCAACCATGTGGACACTGCTTGGAAAGGCATTTTCTACTGGGCACACGTGGATAACGCATCCATCACTTCAGTCCAAATCAAGAAGGCCACTTGAGTGGATCCAACGTTGTTCAAAGTCATGGACCGTGTGATGCATGGTAACTCTTCCCCGAACTTCCAAGTCTCACCTGACCTTCATCCTTACGCTTCCAGGAGGATGGAGTTATCAGCCACTTCAGGATGTTTGCTTTGGGGCATGTGAGCTGTTATTCCACCAACATTTGAGGAAACCAGTGTTGGACCAATTGCATTCTGGACGCTGCGGAATAGTTCACATGAAAGAGATTGCAGGAAGCTAGTTCTAGTGGCCTGGTCTGGACTATGACATTGAAGGCAAGGCAAGATCTTGTTCTTCAAGTCAGAGTGTGAGAAACATGCCTCATTTGGCACACCTCCATCCATGGGATTGGCCGGAAAACCCGTGGCAGCGCATCCACGTCGATTTTGCTGGTCCATTTAAAGGAACAATATTCATGGTGTTGTTGATGCTCATTCCAAATTGCCAGAAGTTTCAGTGATGTCTTCCACTACTGCTGAGAGTACAATTCAAAGGCTAAGATAAATGTTCAGTCATTATGGGTTACCAGAACAACTTGTGACCGACAATGGACCTTAGTTTGTCTCATAGGGGCTTGAGAAGTTTTTGAGAAATAATGGAATTCATCACATCACTTCAGCACCATACTACTCATCCATCAATGGATTAGCAGAGAGGTTTCTTCAAACCATGAAACACACTTTAAGATCAGCAGGAGGACATTCCTCCATTCAAAAGCATATAGACACATTTCTGCTGACATACCAAAACACCTACATGCTACGGCTAAAGCAGCTCCAGTATTACTACTAATGGGACAACAACTACACACTTGTTTTGATCTGCTGAAACCAATAAAAACACAACAAGTTGTGCAAGATCAACAGCATGACCAAGTGGAGAGTAGAGCACAAAGATCAAAGCCAAGAATTTTCTGTTCTGGACAAGAAGTTCTGGCTTGTAACTATGCTACCAAAGATAAATGGGTTCCTGCTACAGTGATTGCTCAGACAGGACCTGTTTCGTACACCATCCAAACTGCGAATGATCTCACCTGGCGGAGACTTGTTGACCAACTGTTGCCAAGTCAAGCACAATCTAAGGATAAATCTCTTATGGAAGGGCCACGTCCAAGTCAAGGAATGCTGACTCCAGTCCCTCCTCCTCAGTCTAGCACAACTGAAGTTGAGATTGTCTCCCCTTCACCTGCATTAGACACAGCTTCGGATTCTGCTGCAGGTCCTGGATTGCCATTGCTCTCCGATGAGCATTGCTTTATCAAACCACCCAAAGTACGCCGTAACCCTCAATGGAAGAGAAGGTCTCTTGAGCGTCTGAATTTTTAAAGTCAGAGACCTGAGATGGGCTCAGCAGGCTTGGAGGCAGTCTACCCTCTTTCCCTGGTCCAGTAAATGTTTTGTTAAACTGACATTTTCAATAAGGAGGGAGGAATATGTTATGTATTGAATGCCTTTTCGATGTCTTATTGAGCTTGCCGTACTTGGCAGCTGGGCATTGTGGGATCACAGAGCCATGTTTGTATGTTTGTTTTGGTTAGTTCAGTTACTGCATTCAATAAACAAAGCACTTTGTTCAAACACCTCTCCACCTATGAGTATATATCAATCTCTAAAAGGTTATCGGCAGTACCAATAGTTAAACACAACAGGGACCGTGTCCCGCTTTGCAGAAGGCTCCCTGATCTTTGCGTCATGCCTGGTGGCAGGTTCCCATCCTAGCTGCAGAACGGCACCATGTTGCACACTGTGCAAAGCATGCGAGTCCCTCTCAGCACTCTCCATTGCTAGTGCTATTTCGATGGCGCGCTTCAGGTCTATCTCAACTTCTGCAGGCAAACGGTGCTGAATGGCATCGACGTTTATGCTGCGAACCAAACAATCTTGCAACATGTCGTTTAAGGTATCACTGAAGTCACAGTGCTCCGTTAACTGTTTGAACTTCGCAATGTACATTGTGATCGACTCAATGGGAGAACTTACTCAAGAGTTAAACTTGGATCTTTGCATGATCACCAAAGGTTTAGGCTGAAAATGTCTTTTCACAAGGTCTGCTAGCTCAGTGAAGGATCTGGAATTTGGCATGTTTGGCGACGTCAAGTCATGGATTAGGTTACATGTTTTGCTCCCGCAGACACTTAGGACAATTGCCAACTGTTTCTCCTCCAACATTATTTCGTTAGCTACAAAGTAGAGACCTAATTGCTCAATGTATTGACTCCAGTCCTCGATGGATGAGTTGTACGGGTCAATTCTACCAAAGAGAGGCATTGCTGGTGAGCATATTTCTTTTCTTTCTTCCCTTAAAATATCAGAATGCTCACAGTCGCAAGGCGAGGAGCTGTGTTGGTGCTATTTATCCTTGTCGCCAATTGTGATAAACTTGGAGTGCAGGACAAGAGAGGGGGCGGTCCTGGACTTAATTTTAGGGAATGAAGCTGGGCAAGTGGTAGAGGTATCAGTGGGGGAGCATTTTGCAGATAGTGATCATTATTCAGTTAGATTCAAGGTTGTTATGGAAAAGGGCAAGAATGGGGCAGAAATCAGAGTTCTAAATTGGGGGAAGGCCGATTTTAATAAGATCAGATATGATTTGGCCAGAGTGGACTGGGAGCAGCTACTTTTAGGTAAATCTGCACCAGAGCAGTGGGACTCATTCAAGAAGGAAATAGGGAGAGTACAGGGCCAATATATTCCAGTAAAGATAAAGGGTGGGACCAACAAATCCAGGGAACCCTGGATATCAAGGGATAAAGAGAAAAAGGGTGGCTTATGGCAGATACCGAGGGCTCAAAACAGCAGAAGCTCTAGAGGAGTATAGAATGTGTAGGGGGGAACTTAAAAAGGAAGTTAAGAGAGCAAAAAGGAGGCATGAGAAAACATTGGCAGGTAAAACAAAGGAAAATCCAAAGTTATTTTACAAATAAATGAAGAGTAAGAGGATAACTAGGGAAAGAGTAGGGCCCATTAAGGACCATAGTGGTAATTTGTGTGTGGAGCCGGAAGACGTAGGTAGGGTTCTAAATGAATACTTTGTGTCGGTGTTCACAAGTGAGAGGGACAACATGGGTATGGAAATCAGGCAGAAGGACTGTGATATAATTAAAGAAATTAGCATAGAAAAGGAGGAGGTTCTAAGTAGTCTGGCAGGCTTAAAAATAGATAAATCTCCAGGCCCGGATGAAATGTATCCCAAGCTGTTGTGTGAGGCAAGGGAGGATATAGCATGGGCACTGGCAATAATTTTCAATGTCTCTCTGGCCACAGGAGAGGTGTCAGAGGACTGGAGGACAGTCAATGTGATGCTGTCATTCGAGAATAGAGGAAGGGATAAACCAGGGGACTACAGGCCAGTCAGTCTAACCTCAGTGTTGGGGAAACTATTGGAAGCAATTCTGAGGGACAAAATTAATCTGCACTTGGAGAGGCAGGGATTAATCAAGGGCAGTCAGCATGGTTTTGTTAAGGGGAGGTCATGTCTGACTAATTGGATTGAATTTTTCGAAGAGGTGACCAGGTGTGTAGATGAGTGCAATGCATTTGACATAGTCTACTTGGACTTCAGCAAGGCTTTTGATAAAGTCCCACATGGGAGACTGATAACAAAGGTAAAAGCCCATGGGATCCAAGGCAATTTGGCAAATTGGATCCAGAATTGGCTGAGTGGCAGGAAGCAGAGGGTGATGGTCGAGGGGTGTTTTTGTGATTGGATGCCTGTGTCCAGTGGGGTTCCACAGGGATCGGTGTTGGGTCCCTTGCTGTTTGTGGTATTTATAAACGATTTAGACTTGAACGTAGGAGGGTTGATCAGTAAGTTCGCGGATAACACGAAAATTGGTGGGGTGGTAAATAGTGAGGAGGATAGCCTTAGATTACAGGAGGATATAGACGGACTGGTCAGATGGGCTGATCAGTGGCAAATGGAATTTAATCCGGATAAGTGTGAGGTGATGCACTTGGGCAGGACAAACAAGGCACAGAAATACACGATGAATGGTAGGACCCTGGGAAGTACTGAGGATCAGAGGGACCTTGGTGTACATGTCCACCGGTTCCTTAAGGTAGCGAGACAGGTAGATAAGGTGGTTAAGAAGGCATATGGGATACTTGCCTTTATTAACCGACACATAGAATATAAGAGCAGGGAGGTTATGCTTGAACTGTATAAAACGCTAGTTAGGCCACAGCTAGAGTATTGCATGCAGTTCTGGAATCCGCATTATAGGAAGGATGTGATTGTACCAGAGAGAGTGCAGAGGAGACTCACCAGGATGTTTCCTGGGCTGGAGAGTTTTAGTTATGAGGAGAGATTGGATAGACTGGGATTATTTTCCCTGGAGCAGAGGAGATTGAGGGGGACATGATCGAGGTGTTTAAAATTATGAGGGGCATAGATAGGATTGGCAGGAAGGAACCTTTCCCCTTGGTGGAGGGATCAATAACCAGGGGGCATAGATTTAAGGTAAGGGGCAGGAGGTTTAGAGGGGATGTGAGGAAGAATTTTTTCACCTAGAGGGTGGTGGGAATCTGGAACCCACTGCCTGAAAGGGTGGTAGAGGCAGAAACCCTCATAACATTTAAGAAGTATTTGGATGTGCACTTGCAATGCCATGGCATAGAAGACTATGGGCCTAGTGCTGGAAAATGGGATTAGAATAGTTAGACACTTGTTTGACTGGCCCAGACTCGATGGGCCGAAGGGCCTGTTTCTGTGCTGTAGACCTCTATGGCTACATGACTCTGTGACTGGTTTCTTGTAAGCAACAGTAAACTTTATTTACAGGCTCCAGACGAGGCTATATGCTTGTTCCAAGACCAAGGCTCAAATGCTCCACCCCTAAGATTCCCCACGCTTCGGGCTGATTTGTCTATACAGTCACATGATCCCCATAACAGTAAGAAATGGTTTAACTTACAATCATTACAACTGGCACAGGGGAAAGGTGGGCAATGTGGTGAGTGTGCCCTTTTGAAGTGGTTGTAACATTGATCCCATGGTAGTAAATAGCTGAACCTTACAGGTGTCAGGGAATGCCTGGCGCCTGAGCGCTGTCAGTTGCTGGTTGGGGTTGGCATTTTCCTCCTCCTTGGATTTGTCTGCAGACAATGTGTGCTCAACATCTTGTTCCTCCTCGAGCTTCAACTTCACTGCTGCACACTGTTGTGCAGAGCACAGCATAGCACAGCACACCATTCTGGAGACCCTGGCTGGTGAGCATGGAATGGTGCCTCCAGATGTGTCCAGGCTCCCAAAACACATCTTGAGCTTGTTGATCACTTATTCAGTGATGCATCTGGTGGTGATATGGCTTTCAGTGTACCACTCTTAGGTTTCATCAGTTGAGTAGGTAGATGGTTACAATGGTAGATTTAGATGAGGAAAGTTGGGACGAGGCTTGATTGGAGCATAAACACAAGCATTGCATGGTTAGGCCGAATGGCCTGTTTGTGCTGTATATCCCCTGTTTCTCACTGGTCTCATCAGCCAGGTTTGAAGGGGATATCATTTGTCTCCTAGCAGTCACCAATTAAACCTTTTAGCTCCAAAACTGTCGAGACGTTTGGCGTGTAACAAGATGAAAGCATCATGGTATCTCCCTGGGGATTTTGCACACAACTCATAAACCTTTACTGTACCTTCACATTCGCTACACTTTGATGGACTGGAACCCCTTGCAGTTTTAAAATACTCTTTGTTGATCTGGGGGTACATGATTGCCACGCGTGTGCAGTCGATGACATCCTGCACCTGTGGGAAGCTAGCCAGAAACCCAAACCTGAGCGTTCCCTTATTCCAACTGGTGCCATCACAGACACGTAATTGCCAGCACTGACAAACAACTCATCAGCCTTATGCATTTGCTGAAATGGAGATCCTGATCAGAGCTCTGGAGAAATCTAGTCACATAGCATGTTGAAGATAGTGATCACTTTCACAGTTACTGATAATACATGGTCACCAGGTCCAGCAAGATGTTGCAGATATCTGCCACCACCTGATATGCCAACCTTAGCCTCCACAAGCGCTGCTCTTGCAAGAGCTTTAGGAAGCCGTGGCCCTGCCTGTAAAAGAGTAGTGCCTCCTCCGAGCTTGATCTCTCTGCTTCTCCCTCCTCCCACCTACTCAGCTGCGGTTTACTCCACAGCAGGTGATTGCTGCAGTTTATGATCATCATGCCCCTCATCCAAGGTCCAACCTGTAGCAGCAAAGGCAGCACCCATCCTGATCTGAGTCTCTATCCGTCCAACATGCACAAACTAGTCTCTTACCACAAGTACACTCAACAAAGCCTTTCTGAGTGGTAAGTAAGCGAGCAGCTGTGAGTGCTGGCTGTTGTTATTTGTCTGCCTTTTAATGAGCCCCATGAATTGCTGTTCTCTATTCGCCTTGCTTTCAATGGTGAATTTCAGAAATTCTGGGAAACCTGTGCATGTGCCATTAACTTTGAATGTAGGTTAAAGTATTGTTAGAATTGATCGATGTACTTACTTTGCTAACCCAGCTCTCTGGAGAGGGTTACACAATGCCAAGCCAAGCATGCCTGAGCTAAAACAGGAAATCAGTGCATTGGAAGCGGCTTCTGAATCTGACCACGTTTTCAGCCACTTTAATAGCTCCTCATTCCCCCTATCCACACCTAACCCAAGAGCTGCTCCAAATTAATCCCTCCCCGCCCCCCAGCAAGTCCTGTAATTCCAGGTGTTTTGCCTGTGATTGGCTGCCCATTGACAATGTGCATTTGGGTGTGAGCAATTAACTTGTAATTTTCTGATATCCTGCCTGCTGCGTGAAGACCCACTGGTGACACAGAGCTTCAAGATGTTTTGACCCTGATATTTAGAAGCACTGAGTAGGGAGAGGAGGGTTTAACTACGTAAAGGGTTGTTCTCCACATTGGCTGTACTGAAGAATGGCCTTGAGCTTTGACAAACTGCATTGGGATTCCAGGTGTTTGGCAGCACAGCAGTGAGACTCCAGCATGGTGGCAGCATGGATGGGAGCCTTGTGTCTTGGGCCACAGCGGAGGGGCAACCTGGGGTTTGTAGAGCTGTGGAGGCCAATCCTAATCTTTGGAATAAAATGGTGGAATGTAAGGTAGATTCCTAGGACTGAGTTTTCCCCACCCAGGCAGGAAACATGATCCGAGACTGTTTTCGGGTCCCGAAACTGCTTCCAGTGAGAAACTGATTAAAGTCAAGGTTTTCCATGTGGGCACCCTCAAGGCTTGGAGACAGGTTCCCTATTGAATTATTGGGTGGTGGGTGGGCTCTCGATGTTGGAGAACCCATCTGCTCCCGGCCGCATTGTGAAATATGGCACTGTCCTCCTGGCACTCACCACCCTGATAGCTGCCTCCCATGCAGGGGTGGTGAGATGGGTGGGCCTCCTCCTCCCATCCTTCAGGTAAAGGATTGCGAAACTAGAAGCCTATTGGTATTTTCCAGTCGGCCTCCATTACCTATCTTTAACATGGCTTTTAACAAGACTAATTGCCTACCCACCTCATGGGGTTGCGCGGCCTTCCCCAGTCCCAAGCCTGCCTCAGCCAAAATGGGTGATGTCAGGAATGGGGTCAAGGAGCCTGTGTGTCTCGTAATCTTTGGCCCCGTCCATCTCCATTCCCAGCATCAGTGGGGCCCGAGAATTCAATTCCTGGTGTCTGTCAATAATGAGGGGGGGTGATTTAGTTTATTTCTGCTCGTACTGGAGGGGTGAGGAGATCACAACTCTGGGAAGGTTCCACATTCCTTCAGTTCCCTCATGCTCTGTGTATGTCCCAATGTCTACATTACCATTATCTACTTCCCTTGGCTGAACGTTTCAGGGAAATTGTTGTTTCAGCACACCAATGATTTGTTTAGTCATATGGCTCTGATGATATTAGTGCCCTATATCTTATGCCCAGTTCCTGACAGGAATTATGAGCCAGTTGCTGAGAGCAGATCCCTTGTCTCTCAACAGCCAGCCTGCCACCCAATGATCTGGGGGGAACAAAGGGCGGTATCATCTGTTCCGGGCCTAAGTCCTGTGGCGTGGGTGGGAAGCGAGAATGTTTTCCACTGCAGAGCCCAGCAGGAAATCACACGATGTTGGACTCATCAATAATGCAGCTGGGGGTTTCCCAACATTTCCCATGGTGGGGCGGGCAGGGTGTCACACATCCCATCAGCATATCCAGGCACTATATTTAAAAGGCGGCCAGACAGCTACTTTTACCTCACTTTTTACAATGGACCAGGACATGGCCTGCAGAAGCCAAGGAACACCAGCCCTCAGATTCAGTGATGATTCATTGGGCTTACTGCTGAATGCAGTGGAGGACAGGAAGGATGTCCTTTACCCAAGGGACGGGAGGAGGAGGCCCACCCATCTCACCACCCCTGCATGGGAGGCAGTTGTCAGGGTGGTGAGTGCCAACTCCACTGACAGAAAGACAGCCCTGCAGTGCAGGAAAAGGATAAATGATCTCATCTGTGCTGCCAGGATAAGTGAACCCTCTATTCCCCATACTCACTTCACTGAATGGGAACTGGGACATGGGCCTCAGTGGCAAGGCCACCATCTGTGGTGCCCAAACATAAAAGAGAGTCTCAGTGTGCTGCGGTGATGCCTCATCGCGCCCAATGCAGTCCACGTACTCTTCAGGTAGAAAGGCGACTGCAGGTCTCTGACCCTGCCACACCAAGAGCTCAAATTTTGAGGGTGGGAGAGAGTGGGGGGTGGTTGGCATAGAGAGCAACAGCATTTGCTGCTGATGCCATGCCTCTGTTGCCCTTGTCCTTCTAGCTGCAGGTACTCACCGCTCTGGAGGGTGCTGCCAAAAAACCCTTGTGGTTTAGCTGCAGTGCATATTTCACATGGCACACTGTTGCCAGTTGGTTGATGGTGAAGATTGGCAGCCTGTGAATGCCACCTGCATCCCAATTACTCTTGAGGATCCAGAGGATACCTGCCAAAATCATCAAACATAACAGGGCATAGCGGTCAGACGGCTGCCTCCACCCCTACTGCGGCCATCGGGGAACGACTTAGATGCAGTGGCAGGGAATGTAAAAGAAGTTCTCATTTCACTATGGTAGTATGGGTGCACTATCATTGTTCATTGTTGATGCACTGTTGTTAATATATGTACGACTGCAGTTTAAGGAGGTCTGATGTGTTTTTATTGCGTCTGTTAGCTTTAAAGCCTGTGTACAACCCCATATTCAAGGGAACAACCCAGGCTGGGTCTATGCCCCCGCAATCATGCGTGCGCAGGGAGGCATCAATCTTTGCCAAGGCCCTTGCCACTTACGAGAAGCCTCCCACACACGCTAGTCCATTGCCTTTCGCACCCTATTCGATCCAAACGCCTTTGCATAGTCAGAACTACATGCTGGGGTTTGCCTTCAGTTGTTCAGTTGAGTTGATCTGCAGCTCTGCCCACCCAATGACCCAACTCCCATCCAGCATTTTGATATCTGGCCTTCGAGGCACTGGGTAGGTTCGCAGGAGCCATGTTGCGCATGTCCTTTGAAAGTTTCTCCAATATCTTCTACCCTCCACCCATTACCCACACCCTCCCCACCATCACCATTGACCCCCCTGATGTCACAGTCAACCTCCTCACATCACCCTTGAACCACACCCATTACCCTTTGGCCTAATAGATTCCACGTCCATGGCCTCTCTCTGCCCAAAGAGCCCACCCTAGACACCATGGAAATGCCCACCCTGTCCTTCCCACCCCAAAGGTCCGTGCATCATTTTGTGTCCCCTCCAATAACCTTAACTGCATCTTCACCTATCATCGCAGGACCCTCACCCTCCCACCCTACCACATACCATTGCACCTTTAACAGTCACAATTCCATCCTAAAATCAATTCCTTCTTTTCGCCCTCCCAGGATTTATCAATCGATTCCACAGGTCCTCCCTCTGAACTCTACAGCCCCACTCACGGTCCCCTTCTCCACCTGCACCCCCCCATTCACAGTCCCCTTCTCCACCTGCACCCCCCACTCACGGTCCCCTTCTACACCTACACCCCCCATTTATGGTCCCCTGCTCCATTTGCACCCCCCCACTAATGGTCCCCTTCTACACCTGCACCCCCCACTCACGGTCCACTTCTACACCTGCACCCTCCCCCCTCATGATCTCCCTCTCCATCTGCACCCACCACTCATGGTCCCCTCTACACCTGAAACCCCCACTCACGGTCCCTTTCTACCCTGCATCCCCCACTCATGGCCCCCTTCTTCCGTCACTGCTTTTCCTACACTCCCACTCCATTCCCCCACCGCAATCATCCAATACCCCTGCAAGACTTCAGTCTCTTCCCCCACCTTTTGGTCTCCACACCTGCTCCACCCTTTGTGCCTCTCCTCCCCGTCTTGTTCCCGACCCCCCTCCACACCACCACAAAGACCATTGACCATCGTACGCCTGCTCGATGCTCCAGCTGCTCAATGGTCTACATGCTGGCCCAGGGTTCGCCATCGCAAGACTTCACCATCTGTTCCAGGGTCTACAAGTTGGTCCAGGCCTCCATCCAGGTAAGTCCCAGCATGTGCATTGGTCGAGACGTTTTCCGGGCCGGCGTGAAATCCTGCTAGAGGGGAAGGGCTGGGGGTCAAAATTCCAGTCAGGTGTTCATTTGAATCCTGACAATAAGATGCGAAACACTTCTTGACGGTCTCTGGCGGGAATGGCGACCCACCATTATCCTGCTGTGATGGTCAGGACCGCAAGTTACCGCAGTCATTTCCCACCATGAGGAAACCAATTTTTCAGCTGCTGCCATGTTGTGCACCCTTGCCCACCATGAACTCCACTGCTGGCAGGAGGGAATGATTCTGATCAAAGCGTGTGTTCAGAAATGGTGCAGGATGAAAGCATCGTGGCAGCAAACCAGGCAGAGACCTGCATGACTCGTGGTCTGTGCTCACAAACAGATGGAACATCTTGTCACGTTTGTACTCTATTTTTAATGGTCCCAGGAAATGTTATTAGTAAGTCACAAACATCAATAATAGATGTGATGTTTTTATTTTGATATTCTACTTTACTGTTCTGAAGTTAGAACTTTTAAATCAGTTCTGTTTGCTATTCCTTTATTTCTATTACAACAAATCTCCCTGTCCAAATGCAAAGCGAGCAGTGCAGCACTTAATTAAATTTTGTGTCCCCATAGCAACACCCCTGCTTTGAAGTCCCTATGATAGTGCTGCACACAGCAGTCAGGGAAGCTCAGCAAACAACTCAGCTTTGAGTTAGCATTTATAAAAAGCAGTAGCTGTACTCTGCAATTTAGTAGAGAGATTTATGATAAGTACCAGGAAAAGTTGATTATCTTCCCTTAAGCTTTCTACCCAAGATCCCAACTTCAGGTTTTCCTCCAGGCCTCTACACAGGTTCTGAGCTCCCATTCAGATCTCCACCAGACCCAGAGCCAACCTTCAGATTTCAGTCTCATCACCAGCTTTTCAATAATCATTTGAACGTACTTATCCACAAAGAAGAAAGAAACACAAGGTTGCTTTAACTGGGGTGAAAAAACAATTAAAGTCAATTTGAGTTTTATAATTTATGTGAAGGCAGAGAAGTGATCGAGACATGGGAGCATGGATCTGCCACTTGGTCATAATGCTGGCAGATGTAGGGTGTGGTGGAAAACTTGGAAGTATGGTAAAATTGGGCAAAGTCAGCATGGTTTCATCAAGGGGAGGTCATGCATGACAAATCTGTTAGAATTCTTTGAGGAGGTAACGAGTAGGTTAGACAAAGGAGAGCCAATGGATGTTATCTACTTGGGCTTCCAGAAGGCCGTTGACAAGGTGCCGCACATGAGGCTGCTCAGTAAGAGCCCATGGTGTTAGAGGCAAGGTACTAGCATGGAGAGAAGGTTGGCTGTCTGGCAGGAGGCAGAGAGTGGGGATAAGGGGGTCCTTCTCAGGGTGGCGGCCGGTGACTAGTAGAGTTCCGCAGGGGTCAGTGTTGGGACCACAACTTTTTCACTTTATACATTAATGATCTAGATAATGGAACTGAGGGCATCCTGGCTAAGTTTGCAGATGATACAAAGATAGGTGGAGGGACAGGTAGTATTGAGGAGGTGGGGAGGCTGCAGAAGGATTTGGACAGGTTAGGAGAATAGGCAAAGAAGTGGCAGCTGGAATACAAAGTGGGGAAGTGTGAGGTCATGCACTTTGGTAGGAAGAATAGAGGCATAGACTATTTTCTAAATGGGGAGAGAATTCAGAATTCTGGAGTGCAAAAGGACTTGGGAGTCCTAGTCCAGGATTCTCTTAAGGTTAACTTGCAGGTTGAGTCGGTAGTTAGGAAGGCAAATGCAATGTTGGCATTTATTTCGAGAGGACTAGAATATAAAACCAGGGATGTGCTGCTGAGGCTTTATAAGGCTCTGGTCAGACCACATTTAGAATATTGTGAGCAATTTTGGGCCCCGTATCTCAGGAAGGATGTGCTGGCCCTGGAGAGGGTCCAGAGGAGGTTCACGAGAATGATCCCAGGAATGAAAGGCTTAACATAAGAGGAACGTTTGAGGACTCTGGGTCTATACTCGATGGAATTTAGAAGGATGCGGGGGGATCTGATTGAAACTTACAGAATACTGAAAGGCCTGGATAGAGTGGAGGTGGGGAAGATGTTTCCATTAGTAGGAGAGACTAGGACCCGAGGGCACAGCCTCAGAGTAAAGGGAAGACCTTTTAGAACAGAGATGAGGAGAAACTTCTTTAGCCAGAGAGTGGTGAATGTATGGAATTCATTGCCACAGAAGGCTGTGGAGGCCAGGTCATTGAGTATTTAAGACCGAGATAGATAGGTTCTTGATTGGTAAGGGGAACAATGGTTACGGGTAGAAGGCAGGAGAATGGGGTTGAGAAACTTATCAGCCATGATTGAATGGCGGAGCAGACTCGATGGGTCGAATGGCCTAATTTCTGCTCCTATGTCTTATGGTCTTATGGCCCACTACAGGTGTCCCTGGCCTTAATTGTGTTTTTCAGGATCAGTGATGCTTAAATAAAGTGGCCAGAGAATAGTTGCTTTAAGCTTCAAAGTCTATGATGAAGCAAAGCAGAGCTGACAGACTCTGAGGCAGCTGAAGAGAGGCAGATTTCTTATTTAAGGTTGTTGAACTGTCAACAAAATTTAATAAATTTACTAAAGATCAGTTCAACTCCTTTCTGGGAATTTAAAAATTAAGCCAATTCCCCACCTCCTTACTGCCCATAGCAATGCTGGATGCCAGAAACACAAGCTGCCTCTTACACCCACTGTTGTAAGTAATTGGAAATATATTGAAAGCCAACAAAATGAAGAAGAAGAGACACAGTTCATGTAAAACGCTTCATGCAGAAATCCAGAACACCAGGATTCCAAAGCACACACAATGGTTTTTGAAATTGTAGAACTAAGGAGAGTAAAGATGATATAGAACAGGATAAAGGAAATAAACAGGGGCCAGGGATGTAATCACTGTGGCAGTTTTCAGGACTGCTTGTAAGTTTGTAAAAGAATGCATTTGCATCAATGGCTACAATAAGCAGATAAAGCTGCAGCAGCTGAATAACGTTAACTTGGGAATCACCCTGTATACACTACATGATGTGAAACCTATTGTAAATTACATTTAACCAAAGTTGTAAAGAAAATAACTGAAAAACATGTGAAAACTTCACCAAAGCTGTCAGTGCTGATGAATGAATCAGCAATTCCACCTAAGGAGTCTGTGCCACTATAACACATAACGTCTGAAATGGGAGAGGGGAAATTCTATTTTTACATTCCTGGAACTCAATGAGCTTGAGGCATAAACTGCTGAAGCTACTGAATCAGCGTCTCAATCTGCCTGAAGTCAGTTATTTGCCATGAGCACTGTCTGGAAGAAAATTGGGCGTCATTCATCAGTGATGGGCAACTGTGATGTTAGGAAGACAGACAGGAATGGCAAATTGTCTTTGTGAATTAGTAGTGACTTCTTTCCTCATGGCGCTGTCCAAACCATCATCCTGAGCTGGCGATTGCCGATACTGTACATGACGTTACTAACAGTAATCATTGAAAAACTTTTATGGAAAGCATCTACTGTCAGCAAAAATCAGTGTGAACATGGAGATCTATTTATGAAATATAAATTTAATGCACTGGCCATATCCACTGGACATGGACCATGGGTGATGAGCAATTTCAGTACAGTATAAGCGATTTGACTGTCCTATGAATGCCTCTGTCAGCATTTTAAGATGTTGCCAGAATTAAGTCATGGGAATGGATGTAAGAATTATGAGGGTCTAAGCTGCTTGTCCTTCAAGCTCCAACTTCCTGACCTTGTTCAGTGCTATGATGTGCTACGGAGCTATCAAATTTGTTACAAAAGCTTCATACCCATGCCATGATCTTGCCACAAGCAAAGCACCTAATCAAAAGAGCTCTGAGAGTCCTCAGTTATTTCAAAGCCATGCCAGGAGAAAAGTTTGAGGGAACTTTGAAAGAGTTCAGGGGAGATAAACCCTTTATCTCTCAGGGAAAATTGGAAACTTAGCAGCATTTGCAGCTTCTGCAAAGGCTCACACAATATAAAACAATGGCTAAAGCATGATCTGCACTGAGGTCCTAACAGTTCAGACTGCACTGCACAACATTAAATGGCTTTGTGCTCCATGAAATCAGTCATGGTGACGAGAAAGTGTGCCATCCATGTCACCACTTTCAGTTAGGTACACAGCCATTGGTGACATGAGGAACTTTCTGTAGAAACCCCAAATCCCAGTAATTTCAAACACCTGCCAAGTCATTAATATAGATAATAAATAATTGAGGCCCTAGGACTGATCCTTGTGGCACTCCACTAGTTATATCTTTCCAACCTGGAAAAGACCCATTAATCCCGACTCTCTGTCTTCTGTGTGTTAACCAATCTTCAATCCATGCTAACACATTACCCCAAATACTGTGAGGTCCTATCTTGTGCATTAACCTTTTATGTGGCACCTTATCGAATGCCTTCTGGAAATCCAAATACACTACATCTATCGGTTCCTCTTTATCAATTCTGCTTGTTATATCCCCAAAGAACTCTAGCAAATTTGTCAAACGTAATTTCTCTTTCACAAAACTATGTTGAATCTGATAGTGTTAAGCTTTTCTAAATGTCCTGCTATTTCTTCCTTAACAATGGATTCTAGCATTTTCCCAATGACAGATGTTAGGTTGACTGGCCTATAGTTTCCTGTTTTTTGTTTCCCTCCCTCCTTGAACAGGGGCATCACATTAGCGGTTTTCCAATCTGCTGGGATTCTCCCAGAATCCAGTGAGTTCTGGAATATTTTGACCAATACCTCCATTATCTCTGCAACGACTTCCTTTAAAACTTTTGGATGCAGGCCATCAGGTCTTGGCGACTTGTCTGCCTTTAGTCCCAATAGTTTGTCAAATACTTTGTCCCTCATGATAGAGACTGTTACAAGATCTTTCCTCCCATTAGCTCCTTGCTTATCTGATGTCTTTGTGATGTTTATAGTGTCCTCCATCGTAAAGACCGATGCAAAATATTAAATAATTTCCCTTTTGCTCGTTATCAATTCTCCAGTTGTATCCTCCAAGGGTCCCACACTTACTTTAGCTAGTCTCTTTCTTTTTATATCCTGTAGAAGCTCTTGCTGTTTGTTTTTATATTTCTTGCCAATTTACTTTCATAATCAATTTTCACCCTCTTTATTAGCTTTTTAGTCATCCGCTGCTGGTTCCTAAAAAAATCCCAATTCTTTGGCCTGCCATTAGTTTTCACCACTTTGTATGCCTTAGTTTTTGATTGGTATGCCTCAGTTTTTGATTAAAAGCAAAAGGTTTTTCCAATTGCACAGAGTGAGAGCAGTGGGTGGAGATGACAAGCACTGAGTGCTTCGAGGAATGAGTACTGACTTGGGAATTTGGTGCAGGTAGGAATTCGGTACTGAGGGGGAAGGAGGGGCTACTTTTTATACCTTATTTTGCAGCCTCCAGTAGCTGGTGAGCATTCAAAGGTATTGATTGATGGGTTTTGAGATCTTAGCCCTCTAAACAGGGGCAGTAGTTTAAAGCAGTACTGGGGAAATGTATATAATATTGTAAAATGTAACATTGGATTACATTTATAGCTTAACTAGCTAAAAGACTTAATAAAACTACAGATAACAGTTGAGTAATATTTCTAAACTTGAAACCTAATTACTTAAATAGAGCACAATAAAGATAGCAGGGCAGGTGATGTGTTGCAGCTGTAGCATATGGACTCTGCTGGACACCAGTGTGATCCATGGCAACCACATTTTAGTAACTGTCTACAGTTCAAGAAACTTTGGCTCAGCATTGATGAGCTGGGTTGGGAGTGTTATAGAAACCAGCAAAGGGCCACAAAAAGTGGATAAAGGGGAAAGAATAGGGTATGCGAGTAAACTAGCCAGGAATATAAAAACAGATTGTAAGAGCTTTTACAGGTACATAAAAGACTGGCTAAAGTAAATGTTGGTCCCTTAAAAGCAGAGCCAGGAGAAATTACCATTGTGGAATGAGAAAATGGCCAAAGTGGCACAGGTTAAGGCTAAGAGGCTGATCATTTGGGACTGAAACAAGGAGAATTTTCTTCACTTGAAGGGTTTTGGATCTTTGGAACCCCCCAGCAGGCTGTGAATGTGCTATCATTGAATATATTTAAAGCTGAGATAGACAGACTTTTGGTCTCTCAAGGAATCAAGGGATATGGGAAGCAAGCAGGAAAGTGGTATTGAAGCCCAAGATTTGCCATGATCACATTGAATGGCAGAGCAGGCTTGATGGGCTGTATGGCCTACTCCTGCTCCTATTTATTAAGTTCTTATATTCTTATGCTCACTGTAGGTCCTTTGTTTGCAAACTTGAATTGGTCCCCCTTTTTTCTGTAGAGAATCAAGGAAATAGTACAGGAAGCAAATAATACAAAGTAATGTGGGCACACATCTTATGTTAAAGACAGTAAGGCATTGTGGCAGTTGTAATAAAAAGAAATCATGCATTATTTCTTGTCTGAATGATTTGTCGATAAATGAACAGAAAATGGTTATTCTCACTTGCCCGCAATGTTAAGTTCATTCACATGATGCAGGCATCAAAGTGTGCCAGGAGAAGATCCCAGTGGAAAAGGACCTTTTCCATATCTTCAAGAAAACTCATACAAATTCAAGGCCTTTGAAAAATTTGTTCTGATCACACAAAATAACTGACAGGTGAATTGTTCAAAGATTCATTCTGAAACTTTACAAAAGATTTTATTGCTCTAAGAAGACACAATTTGAAACATGTCAATAAGCCAACAGATAATTACCTCAACGTACAAGAGTCACCATTGCAGTTCCTTCTTCAGTTCAGTGGTTCCTATTATCTTGTACAAAGAATGATATAATAAATTCTGCTGCTAAGCGTTGTAAAGTATGCCAAATAAAATGTCAAAGATTTTTGGGAGGACACTTCATTTGATATATTTACTTCTAAATTTAACATTAATAAAGCGCAAAATGCATAAAATGGTGTGTCAAAAATAGGTGCACAGCATCTCTACTTGTAAAATTTACAACAGTATCATTGAGCATTACTTTTTCAACTTGCACTTTACTGTTTTGTCTGTATAATTTTCAATTTGCTTTGCTGATTGCTGTTCTAATTGTTGAAGATGTTGGGGTAGATTCTGCCTCACCCCAAGCGCACACGGACAAAAGCAAAGCAAAACTCTTATATTTGACTTATATTTCAACTGCTCTATTAGAAAAAGAGCATCCATGAGGTTCTAAGCAGAACTTTTAAACGGGATCTTTGTTATGTTACATGACAAAGATTTTCCTCAGAAATTCATCCTCACTGCCACAAAGTAAAAATAAACTGTAAAACATGGAAGAAATTATTCTATAGCTGCTTTTCGGATATAAACCTGTCTTTTTTAAGTGAAGGCATGTTTCAATGAAGAACAGGCAGATGCTTTCTTAAAAGTCAGATAGTCAAAATATTAATTATTTATTGGACTGAAATAGATAAAGTGTGAACATCATTTTTTTGGCTATCTGGTGAATTGTTTGTTTGTGACATAAAATTTCCTTGATGATTCAGCAATCAGGGATAAAGGCCCTGAATTACTTGGGCTGGATTTGGTGCACAAAAGCACAAACAAAACTGTGGGCTAGAATTTTTGATTTTATGAGAATTCACCAGTATTGTAGGTGGGCTCCTCTTCTATTAATTGCAATCCCCACTCCATGCAGGAATCACTGGAAGAATTTGGAACTTGTAGGATGACATTAGCCATCAAAATCTCACCAGTTTCATCTCACTTGCCCGCAATGTTAAGTTCATTCACATGATGCAGGCATCAAAGTGTGCCAGGAGCAAATCCCGGTGGAAAAGGACCTTTTCCATATCTTCAAGAAAACTCATACAAATTCAAGGCCTTTGAAAAAAATCGACACTAAAATTTTCTTCAATTTTGTTTTTTTTGAGTCACCTTTGACCAAAATGTGTGGATATGTAACACCATGGAAAGGTGGTCCTGTTAAACTTCTCATTCATGTATAATTTCAAAGATGTGAAGTCGCTTCTTATGCAAATAACTTATATTACTGGCAATAGTTATACTGAAGGAAACCAGATAGTCTAGATTCCCCTCACAGAGATTCAGATTTCCTACACAGCTTAATTTGATGTTTGTGCCATTTTTAAAAATACAATCGACTAAAGTCAGTTTCTAATTTTCATTGGTTTCTATTTCTGAGTCATATCCACATAAAAGTGCAAAGCCTTTGAGGCATGATGAAATTCTGTCCTTCATCCCAGTCTTCATTGTGACTATGTTCCACAGGACCACTGAAGCCAAAGGAGTAGATATCAGCTGCTCTGATGAAGAAAGCTGTTCAATATATACGAGGCCAGATTTTCCCCTTTCTGGTGGGAATCAGGACTTTGGCCATTTCCTGACATCGTGATCCCACTTCCTGAGTGGCCATGCCCGTCCGTCATATTTTCCTATCTCAGCATCAGGGGCAGGATAGAGTCGGGGCCATGAGTTCCTAAAGCAAGGTGGAAGTGGGGAAGGAGGAGAGCAGCTGGCAAAGCAGCCAGGTTAGAAGTCCACTTGTATTCGTTGGGACACTAGCCCAGCTCTTTGATGAGTATGAGGCCCTCTAACACTCACATAAACCAGCCATCACTTCTGATGCCCCCCTCACCTTCCATGGTGCTATGCCCCTTTACCTCAATGTCTACCAACTCCCTCACCCCCATGCCACCCCACACCCTTTCACCCCCACCCCCATGTCCACTCACCCAGTATCCATTACGTATAGAACTCTTGAGCCCTATGATAATGTTGGGAAATCTTTGAGATGCTCATGAAACTATAAAGATAAACAAACACTTGTTCAAAATCGACTTCAAAAAACATGATCCTATTAAGTAGTCATAAAACTGCCAACATAAAGAAACTCAGTCCCCTTGACAACTATGTCAACAATCCCTGCTGAACTGAATCCATCAGTGGGTTTTGAACTCAGTCAAGCATTCATCATGGGATTCAATTGCACATCTGTATAAATAAAGCCTCCAGAGTTGAATACATTAAAACCTTTGAAGTCATTAAAATACTTCAGCCATCTGTTCAAGTTTAAAAGCATGGGATCAGTTGTCTGAGGTATCATTCAATGAAAAGATTAAATCACAGGGGACAACTGACAATCAAATCTGAATGTCAATACTGTTTAATACAGAAAAGCAGTTCACCAGTTGGATAATGTACTTCTGAGCATTTTCCCGCATTCTCAATATAATGGTCACTTACCTTTAAAGAACAAAGCCCTTTCATTAATCGCTGTAATAAAAGCATATTTAGCTTATTACGCAGCATTGTGATATGCGAAGTTGTCAACACTTTTTGAACTTACCTGTTAAAAGGTTCCCGACTCCAGATGAGGGATCCCCCATTGCTCATGACACCTCTCAGTTATTAGGAACCAAGCTGCCTTTGGAATTTGGTCTGGCTCCATGAAAATTGCGAGGGGTCTAAAATGCCAACCCCATGCAATGGAGCCGGCAACGTTGATAGTGCTACATGCATGTCCCCCTTCTTGTGCCAATCAAAATAGCCGGCGGTGGGAATGGGGGTAGGTCCTCTGCATATGGGACTCTCCAGTTTGAGATCAAGATCAAGAGGGAGATATTCATTATGTTGCTTGTGCACTTCTTAACCTTCACTGATGCAGAAAATATACTCTACACTGAACCCTGTAGTAAAGTTTATTCAAATGAGCATGCAGTATTCAGTGATAGACTATAAGGAAGATTAATGTTGCCTTCAGCAGACATGGGAAAAGATTATTTAGTCAAAATAGTGTTAGACTTTGATTTTAGTTTGCAGTCTATTTTGTAGTCATGATCGTATCTTGATCTATAGCTCTGAAATTTGAACAATGTTGTTAGTACATTTTAAAAACTAGATAACCTCTAAGTAAGGTACCTCTATATTATTCTTAACATTAAATTGCAGCTCAAAGATCCACAGCAATGACAGAGCTGAAATAGCCAGGATTGAGGTTAAGCTAGTGAAGGCAAATTGGGAAGGGATATATGTACATGGTACAAATGGTAGATTGTTCATCACTTTACTATGTTCAAGGATGAAGGAATAAATTCCTGTGGTGGTCAAAAGATTGTTAATGACAAGTTAATAATGACCCTTTTTTTATTCATTTGTAGATTGTGGGCATTGCTGGCTGGGCCAGCATTTATTACCCCTCTCTAATTGCCCTTGAGAAGGTGGTGGTGAGCTGCATTTTTGAACTGCTGCAGTCCCTGTGGTGTAGGTACACCCGCAGTGCTGTTAGCGAGGGAGTTCCAGGTTTTTGACCCAGCGATAGTGAAGGAATGGCGATATATTTCCAAGTCAGGATGGTGAGTGGCTTGGAGGGGAATGTTCCCATGCATCTGCTGCCCTTGCCCTTCTAGGTAGCAGTCGTCGGTTTGGAAGGTGCTATCTAAGGAGCCTTGGTGAATTCTTGCAGTGCATCTTGTAGATGGTGCACACTGCTGCCACTGTGCATCAGTGGTGGAGGGAGTGAATGTGGATGGGGTGCCAATCAAGTAGGCTGCTTTGTCCTGGATGGTGTCAAGCTTCTTGAGTGTTGTAGGAGCTGCATTCATCCAGGCAAGTGGGGAGTATTCCATCACATTCCTGACTTGTGCCTCGTAGATGGTGGACAGGCTTTGGGAAGTCAGGAGGTGAGTTACTCGCTGCAGGATTCCTAGCCTTTGAACTGTTATTGTAGCCACAGTATTTATATGGCTAGTCCAGTTCAGTTTCTGGTTAATGGTAACCCCAGGATGTTGATAGCGGGGGATTCCTAGATGGTAATGCCATTGAATGTCAAGGGACAATGGTTAGATTCTCTCTTGTTGATGATCATTGCCTGGCACTTGTGTGATGTGAATGTTACTTGCCACTTGTCAGCCCAACATTGGATATTGTCCAGGTCTTGCTGCATTTGGACATGGACTGCTTCAGTATCTGAGGAGTCGCGAATGGTGCTGAACATTGTGCAATCATCAGTGAACTGCCCCACTTCTGACCTTGTGATGGAAGGAAGGTCATTGATGAAGCACTGAAGATGTTTGGGCTGAAGCCACTACCGTGAGGAACTCCTGCAGTGATGTCCTGGAACTGAGATGATTGACCTCCAATAACCACAACCATCTTCCTTTGTGCTAGGTATGACTCCAACCAGTGGAGAGTTTTCCCCCTGATTCCCATTGACTCCAGTTTTACTAGGGCTCCTTGATGCCACACTCGGTCAAATGCTGACTTGATATTGACTCTAACTTGACCTCTGGAGCTCATTAAAACAACTATAACAGCAGCAACTTATATCGTAATGCAAAAGCAAAATACTGTGGACGCTGGAAATCTGTAATAAAAGCAGCAAATGCTGGAAACATTCAGCAGGTCAGGCAGCATCTATGGAGAGAAGAACATAATTAATGTTTCAGGTCGATGACTGACCTGCTGAGTGTTTCAAGCATTTTCTGTTTTCATTGCACTTAAAGTGTAGATAAAACTTCCCAAGGTGCATCTCAGAAGTGCAATCAGACAAAAATCGATGCCAAGCCAGAGAAAGAGGTACTTGGGAATACCTTGTCAAGCAGGTGGGTTTTAAGAGTTTTAAAATGGACCTTAAAGAAGGAAGGCCAAGAAGTATAGAGGTTTGGCATTGGGATTTCTAGACTGTGGTGTTTAGTTGGCTCAAGACATCACCACCAATGATGAGGGAAAACAAGGATTGATGCACAAGTTGGAGGAACAGTGTTTAGGATGGAAGGATTCTAGGTCTGTAGGAGAGAGACAAAAGCACAAAGGAGTTTAAACACTAGAATGGGAATTTTCAATTTGAGGATCTGGGGAAACAGAAGCCAATGTAGATCAAGGACAGGAGTGGTGGATTGCCCCTCGCCAAGCGCTGAATGCTGAATCCCAGTAAACAAGGAGCTGGTGACAGGATAGATCAGCAGAATTTTGGATTTTACAAAGGTGGGGGATAGGGGACCAACCAGGGGAGAGTTGAAATAGCGGAGGCTGGAGGTAACGAAGACTTGGATGAGAGTTTGAACAGCGACTGGGTTGAGGGGTGTTACGATTGATGTAAACAGCCTTTATGATAAAAAGAGCATAGGGCCAGGAGTTCAGCGCGGGAAGAATGAGAGGTATACAAACACCCTGGTTCAACCCAGAAAAAATTAGTATGGGAAATGTTTCTGCGCACGTTACTGTTTTAGCAGAGTTCTGCTGTCGCTACTCCATAAGCTTTGCATCTGTCCAACCGATTACCCCGTCAGGTCGCGTAAACGCCTCAGCTTGTGAGCTGGCTTCAGTGAAAGTTGTTGGGGGAAGGAGACAGTGGCTGCGGTTGTTATTTTACAGGCTGACCGGATCGAAAGCCTGTCTGTGTGTAAGTAGCTGTGAGGTCACAGTTGCAATGCGAAAGACGAGAGGCTGGGACAAAGGTGACATCTGATTTGCCCGTGCACAGTAAATAACGCATTAGACAGTCTCCACTGTAGGAAGACTCCCCGCGCTTCACCATGAGAGAATGAGATTACTTATTCTAGCTGGACATGCTTTCTTTCCATCAGACGAGGAAGGTTGCCTGAGACCAATGGAGGCTCTTTAAAGATATACATCATTGTAAAAGAGATTTTTCATATTCAGTTGTGTGTCAGGCGTGTTGGTTGGTATTTCTCGAGAGAATGCTGGTGGGAGCACCATGTGCACCAGGAGTCAGATCATTGCCAGTCTCTTCGTGCTTTCTGCTATGGAAATAGGCTTCGGAATCACCAGCGTGGCTTTGGGTGCAGTCAGCATCGGGAGGAACCGGGCTCTCCAACTCCAGCTCGGGGACTCTTCACCGGTATGGAGCGGGGTTTGTGTACGTTGCAAACTGTTTCTCTTGGATTGCTTGCATTTGCGTTTAGTCTCGGGGAATGCTTTGGGTATTTTGCACGGTCCACGAGCTTGCAACAAGGGTAATCAGAGGGGAACACTGGAAGCCCACTTGGGTTGTTAAGTTTTAACTATAACAAATTAAAGCGAATATTAATTTGGAAAGCTCAAACCGAGTTGTCAACCACGTGTTTTTATTGCGTTTCACTTATTAAGTTCAAACAACCAGAGGCGGACGCGGGGGGAGTGGGGGGTGGGAAGAGGTTACATTTGTTTTATGTAAAATGGATGGTAATGTATAATTTAAAAAGTGCCAGCTACAAACCTCGTGCACCATGTGTAATGCAAATGTAAAACGGTGCGATAGTCTCCGGCAGCCCCCTCTCAGTGCAAGCCAGTATGAGTTGAAATTGATGCACAACACCCGAAGGATTGTATTTCACAGTGTCTAATTAATACTACAAAGAAGGAACTAATGTCGTTCCTGCCTGGGACAACACCTGAAACCAACCCGAAACAGCCCTGACCATTAGCACAACCTCTCTCGTCAGACCAGAAGGAACCGTTATATTTGCTGGGAACATCTCGGATTATATGTCTGGTTTGAAAACTGCTGTCTGCAGATGTAGTTGGCATCTTGGAAACTTTTGCCCCGTATCTAATTAGATTAACATGAATGACTATTTTGCTTTTTTAAGAAGTTTTAAACATCTGGAAAAAGTCGGAAGCCGCCTAGATATGAACATTTCAGTTAATTTTTTAAAACCTCTAACCACATTGACATGGATCTTTCGGGTAAAACAGAAGCAACATCTTAACTTCTGAACCTGGTTGGAGGGGGACTAGGGATGTGATTTTTCTCTCTGCTCAACAGAGCCCCCGTTTGACACCTTCATCGAATGGCCAAGAGCTGTAACCATGAAAGAGTCATCACAAACTGAAACGTTAACTCTGTTTCTCTCCACAGACCCTGTCTGACCAGCTGAGTATTTCCAGCACTTTCTGTTTTTATTTCAGATTTCTGCAGTATTTGCAGAAATTTGCTATCTGCAGCCTCTGCAGTATTTTGTGTTTGTATTGCCTTGTAATGATCATTGCATTATTCTCTATTGGACAGAATCCTATGTTATTCGGCCTGTGCTTTGTTTCTCATTTAAATCTATTGAACAGAATGCCAATTACTTCATGGATCTGAGAAATTACTTTTGGACCAATTTTGTTTCAATTGCAATCCTTTTTGGGAGGGCTGAGTTTTCCATTGGGGAGGGGTTGATGGAAAGCATTCAGGATTCTTCAATGTATTTTGTAGGGGCAGTAGTGTCCTGTTTAATTATCATTGAGGACAGAGAAGGACAGTTTCATGATACAATGGCTGATATGTTTAATGGTTCTTTAATGGACTTAAAATGTTTATTCCCGGCACCTAATATGAACTGCAGTCATCGGTTTTTATCAAGGGTTACAGTTACACTGTGCCACTATGCTGAAATTAGTACCTATTGGCAATGAGCAATACATGGTTGTCTTCCACCACTTTTTAACGCAGGCACCTTTCATGTGTTAAAATGCATGGTGACACAGCTTTCCCAAGAGCCTCTTGCAGTCCCACGCTCCAAATTGAGGCTCAGTTCCAGAGCTATAGAGCTGGATTTTCCCCAAAGTTTACATCGGGACCGAAGGAGGTCCTGAGCCTGCGTTTTTCAGGCTCAAGATTAGTGGAGTAATCTTCCTGGAGATGGTCTCTTATTTGGCCGCCTCCATGCTCACTGCTCTATTAAGGGTGGTTGCTGGGCTCCTGATGCTGTACCCTATTCAGAGGGCCAACAGCTCTTGAGCCTTGGCATGCCCATTGGGAGAGTGGGCATTGCTGCAGTGGGTTGGGGACCATGAGGGTGCCTCAACATGGAGGTGTCCTCGAGGTGTAAATATAAATGACAAATTCAGAGGGGCCATGTCAGTCGGATGAGGAGGGAAACCCCTCTGGTGGGAATGTTTGGGCCATGGGTGGGGCCTTTCCTGCTGGTGGGCCCTCTTTGCGGCATGGAGTCTCCAGTTCAGATGGCCTCCCAGCCTGCTGCTGGGAGTCCAGCTCCATGGAGCTGGTGGCCTCCTCACGTGGAGGGGCAGCCAGCAAAATGTCAGCAGTGTCACAAAATCACCCCAATTGGGGCCTTAAGTACGCAAATTATCTGCCCACTCCCACTCAGGGCACAGGTGATCTTGGGAAACTTTCCCAGTAGCGGGAATGCATTGTGGAGCGGTCCCAATGTAGCTCCCCCCACTATCTTCCTGGCCCCTCAACCTCCAAGCCTGCCACCAAGGCACCGGGAAAAGTCAGCTCCTATTGACCCTTTCACACCCATGGAAACTGCATGCTAAAACAGTGGGCCGAGAGATGAAAAGCGGTAGAAGTGAATAGTTATGTTTTTATCAAGCGCAGCCTTGGCGTACAAAAAAGTTATGCCAACCACAGTTTATTGAAAACACATTATCTCCACTACACTTGTTAGGTTCTTTTAACCATATATATATATGCCTGTTTTAATTTGTGAGAATACATCACAGTAATCTGTCCTTATTGATTATGTTACCATATAATTTAACGTGACATTTGCAGATTATTGAAATTACAATGGATTTTACTTTATGTAAAAGACCTTTTTCACTTGCAGGGCAGGCATAATCTATTTTAGTGCAATAGCCCTTACAATAAAACAAAATTTATATTAAAGAGCAGTGAATTTTGCCGAGGTGGTTATAACATATTCAATGGGGACTAATCACTGCAGTGTATTCTCACAATTGCAACAGAGAATACAATGGGAAGTTATATTCAGAATGGCAGCAGTACAAAAACTTGAAGATTTTAAGAATCTAATATGCCTTTTCCTCTTTCCAGTTTTTAATCTGTGGAATATGTGGAATTATCTGCGCCAAAAAGAAATCAGGCCGCATAGTGAGTGATTTTACTTTTCAAGCGTTCAACACCAGTCCTCCAAATACTACAAATGTCAACAGCCATTACATCATTATTTTGCCATCACTCCTGTTACAGTTTCTCCACAGTAAATGCGAAGTGACTAATAAACATGCATTTCTTTTTCTTCACTTCCTTTCCACACATTGAATTATTCTTCGAGAAAATGCTTTTGCATTGTGTAATTGTAGAAACTGACTAGTTTCACCTTTAATGTGTAATTTAGATTTTTATAAAGAAGTAAAGGCTCTGCTTTGGCATTGTAATTTGTTTCACTAAAAAGTGAATAGAAGGCAAAACAGATATGACAGTTTTTCTGCTGCATTCTGATTCCTGTTTATGCGTGCTTGATGCTATGACAATGCGCCGTTTGCAGCCCATTCAAACCATCCAGCAAGTGGATTTGTAATATTTGGAGATTTTAAGTAAATACCATTGATACAAGTGCAGGCCCTTGATACTAAATTAAAATCATTTCAATAATTATGTCACTCTTGGATAGCTATATAGGAGCCTAATAATATTATTTTACCTAAGCGATGGCAGTAATGGTGTCACATTCCTGATATATGATAGATAATAGTTGTGCTCTTTTGAAAATTATTATAGTGCAAGTGCTTGATATTTGATATATTGATTTTGCAAGCTCATGGGTGGAATTTTACAGCCCTGTCACGGTGGGCCACTTGCGGTGAGGCATTCAAAAGTCCATTGACTTTGGTGGACCATGAAATCCCACTGGCATAAAATTCCATCCATCGTTTGTGACAGCTAGGGACATATTTCTTTGAATAATGTAACAGAATGTTAAATTTTGGGTGGTTGGGACGGTTAATGCTTAAACTTGATTAGAATCATAGCTTAGTTACCTGACATAACTGATATGGTGTCTCAGTAGATTCATGTAAAAGAAAATGGAGTTTTAATAAAACAAAAACTGCACTGAAACATACTGAGTTTCAAATAAAAATAATACATATAATGATGAGAAATAACTAAACTGTATACACAGGGTTAAGTTCCCAATATCCAGGTAAAAAATGGAAGATATGTATAAACTAATATAATTTCATTTTGCCTGAATTGGGTAGATATTATGATCAAAGATCTATTCAAATGCAGTTGCATTGAGCTTGCGTTTTGGGAAATGTACTGTGTAATCTCATTATTATGAATAGTGGTTTATTTAGTGTATTTCCACATAAGCATTCCTGGAATCAGAACACTATCTCATTGACATAGAAAATTATACACTGTCAAGAATGATGCTTCAGATGGGGCTGTCATTTATTCCATTGGGAAGTTTCGGATACAGTTTATTGGGAGGGATTCCTCTGTAACAACAAATGCAATTAAAAATGGAAGGTAATTGTGGGCAAGAAAGCAAACAGTTGTAACCATTTAAATTTGGGTAATTCTGCTTAATTTAAAAACTTACTTTAAATACTTCTTTATTGTATCAAATAGTTTAATTTCTATTTTGCCTTCTAATTTTATTTCTAGTTTGCTGATGTGGAGACTGATTTTAATTCTTCCTGTCTCCTGCCAGATGATATTATTTTCTGCCTGTTGTATCTGTGGACTGATCGGAGGAATATTAAATTTTCAGTTTCTGCGGGCAGTAGCAAAAAGGACAGCATTTGCTTTCCCCATACATGTCGCTTCCATGTCAATGGCATGCCTGGGCATCGTGGGCTGCACACTCTCTGCCTGGCTCACCTGTCGCCTGGCCAACAATGAGCAGCAGAGGATGTTCCTGGAAAGAGACCACTCAATGCATCATTCCCACGAAATGACAGACAAAGTATGTAAGATTTGCAATCGAGAATATTTGATATCATAGATTTTATGAACTTTATTTTTGCTTTCTCAGCACTGTAGCAGGGTGGTAGGTTCATAAATTAGAAATTTAAATTTGACATTGGAATGCTTAGATCCCTAGACATTTCAGTTCAACTGTGTTAGTAGGAATTTTAAGGCATTTTACATAGTTCACTTTATTATTATTGTACCTGTATAAACTAGCTGATCTTTGAAAACAGCAAGTATGTGTATTTAAAACTGGCCAGTTAAATCCATTAAATTTGGTATGTTGTGGTTATAGCAAATCAGTAGCATTATAGGAAACCAGTTGTAGAGTCATAGAATTTTACAGTATGGAAGAAGACCATTTGGCTCATTGTGCTTATGCCAGTCTCTTAATCACACTTACTGTCCTTTTGTTGCAAATCAAATCAAATAACATTAATGTATATGAACCATTTTTATTCCTTATGTTCCCACTTTTCAAGTTCTCTTCTCTTACTCAGTTTATTTGGATTCCTTTCAGCATTTATTCCTCCACTGATAGTCAGCAAGCTAATTTACAAGCTTCTTCCACTTCCTTCACCATTATGATTCATTTCTATCTTCTCAAAGTTATCAGAATTCCAAAACTGTGGTATTCCCTTTCCTCTTAAAATTTATAGGTGGCAAAATTAGATTGTGTAATATTTTCAGCACTATGGGTGCCATTTCACACCCAAAATGGCACCTGTACTGCACACATGCTCTTCTGGTGTTGGCTACATGGATAGCATTTTGGGTAGGTCACTGGTGCAGGCGCAAGGAGCAAAAAATATGTAGGGTAGGCAGATTGCAACATCAGTCAGCATTTAACACTAATTTACCATCAGCAGTGCCATTTTCAAACTCAGTGTTGCAGCTAGTACTCTCTCTTAACTTTGCACAGCTGAACATGTGTTCAGCAGCAGGAAGGAGTTGCCCCACATCACCATCAGTGCCATTTAAATAAATCGTCAACCGCTTTCAGATTAGTTGCTGGTAGATTTTTGCTGGCAGTTTCTGCGTTAGTGCAAGTGTTGGTGTCAGTTAACTGTTATTTTAAAGTTAGTAAAGTCTGCATGAAGTGGTGTGGCACGTGATGATGGCCTTGGTTCTCATTTCAAGGGCCCTGCCTACCACACAGCATCCAATGATGGGTGCTGTAATGTCTGTACCCCATGGCCAGCAGCATGACAGGGAGAATGAGGAGTGTCAACAGGGAGGAGAACAACCTGCTCGAAAAGGAAGGAGAAGAATGGGAAGATGAGCTCTCAGCAAGAGGCTATATCTCCCCAAGGTTGTCAGGGAGCATTTCTCATAGCTCAATCTTGGTGAGGAACAGTGTGTGCTCAGTCTCCTTTTCACAAGTAAGGTGCTCATTGAAACATTCCACTTTTTGCATCTGACCTTCAAGAGCAGTGTGAGGATAGTAATACCAGTGCCTGGAGAAGTGACCGTGGCCATTAACCTCTTGGTGTCAACATCCTTCCAGGCTGCAGCAGGCAACATCTGCAACATTTCGCATTTCATTGTTCACTGCTCTATCAGAGAAGCCACCAACACTCTGCATGCAAAGACATTAGAATATATTGCATCCTCTGTTTCCAGGGAGAATCAGATGGCACGAGCATACGGCTTCACCAGGAAAGCAGGCATCCCCTTGCTGCAGGGTGCCATTGACCGCACTCACATCACCACGAGGGCATCTGATGTAATGTCATCAAGGTGCTACAACTGCAAAGAGTTTCACGCCATCGGTTTCCAGTTGTTGCGTGATCATATTCAGCACATCATGCAGGTTAATGCTCGGTACCCCGGCAGCAGTCAGGATGGTTTATTCTGCACCCATCTGTTGTACCATCAGCACTTGAGGCACCATTAGAAGGTGGTTACTGCATGTCAGTAGCTATCTGCTAATCACCTGGCTCATGACTCAGGGGCACATGGGAGCAGGATTCATATTAGGGGAGTCTGGATCACTTTGGAGGAGCCCTGCTGTACTCTCCGGTATGTATCTCACAGTTCATTGCAGTCTGTTGCACCCTACACAACCTTATGACAAGCAGCTAAGGAAGAAGAGGAGGGGAAGAGAAGGTGGAGAACGAGGAGGAGGCAATCAACACAACTTTACTTTCCAGCCACGCTGTACATGAAAAGCTTATCTGATCACAGTTCTAGTAAACACAACCTCAATTCCCCATTCATCAATAGTTCTACCTTCCCTCTGTTGCAGACTATCACATTATGCTTTTAACCACAATATTGAAATAAAAGCCACAACAAAACACACTCCAAACCAATTTTATAAAAGAAATGATCCAATATTCCTTATAAAGTAACAACTCATCACCCTTGTATATTCCCTCAGTGCCTGTTTTTCATGTGCCTTTGCCTGTCCCCATGCAGCTATGCAGTGCTACCCCAGTGGTTGCAGCATGGCTGGTGGAAGGCTGCTGACTTTCACTAGGGGAACTGCATATGGCCTTGCAGGATGACCTCGGGCTGCTCTGGCCCTGGAAGGCCACCTTGTCATGGGCAGCAGCAACATGGGCAGGCTGGCTGAGAGTCAATAGCAAGGGCACTGGCAGAGTGGCAGTGATATGAGGATAAATGCTGTAATCCTGAGAGGAGAACAGCAGTTGCATGCGATACAGAGTCTCTGTACTCACCCAGGTCAACATCTCAGTGATTCTGTAATTTGTAGGAGGACGAATTGCTGGACTGCTGTGAGCTGTTGCAAGCCCCTTTGAAAACTGGTATCTCCAGCTGTGATGGCAGCAGTCTGAGACTGCATGGCAACAAACTGACCTTGCAGACTTCAGTCTGACATTCCATTGCGGCGCTCAGATGTTGGGTGTCAGACGTTGCTTGTGCAGCAACGGAAGTTGAGAGCTGAGACATTGGCCGTTGGATGCTGCATCAAGGTTGGGTCCACAAGTGTGTTGATGGAGGTTGGAAAGGACGGGCTCCAGTCTCTGCACAAAGCTATGTGCAAGGGTGGCACCGAACTCCTCCAAGTTCCTTGACAGTGACTGCAGGCTTTCTGGCCAGCCTGCTAATGCACAAAGCAAATCGTTGTGCACACTCATCAGCCTTTTTTGTATGTCACTCCATCAAAGTACTCATCTCAGTCCTCTGCAGCAGAACTTCTGTGACTTCATCCTTCAGCTGGCACCTATACTCTCCTTTATTCCTGCTTGCGCTGCTTCTCACTCATGCCCAGTGTCTCACCACATGCAGGTCCCACTGCTAAGCCAGCCCGTAAAGTGTGCAGCAGCGTCAGTATCTGAGTTGGTAGCTGTGAGTGTAAGAGTGAGTAACAGTGTTTAATCTTCATCAGTCTCTTCACCCTCTTCCATATTTTGCTGCTGACCCCTGCCTGACCAGGTTGCAGTTCTTGGGTATCTGACAGGAGTAAGGCACAAGGGTAGGGTTGCGGTGAGGGGAAGGAAAATATCAAGAGCTGCATGCTCACACCATCTACAACTTGTGTATGAAAAGAGATTCTGGGATGAGAGGGAAATAGGATGTGAGGAGGAATAGTTATAAGCATACCGTCATCGTCAGTGCTTTCAGCCCCATCTCTGGCCACAGACTCAATGATGACTGTTCCAGTGATAGTGAGCACTGTCTCCTCCGTCGGCGTGGGAACATGCAGCCATGCCATTCCCTTGATGGTTATGTGCTACTGCCCGCAGTTGTGTGCCACTTGTGTCCCGCAAGAAGAGGTGTGCTTCAGTGAGTGTGTTAAAATGTTTAGGCAATGTGCCTGTCATGATTGAATAGCTGGCAATTCATGCAAGTTAGAAGTGATAATGAGGCTTGCAGCAGTGTGTGAGGATGACGTGAAACTATGAATGTGCAGCATGATTTGTGGTTGATTGAGATTGTTGGTAGGTTTATTAAGGGGTTGGGTACATTGAACAGTGTGAGGCTGGTGGTTCAATTGTAAGGATATAGGACGTGAGTTTCTGGTCCTGCGACAGGCAGGACCGGAAATTCCTGCCCAAAGTCAACAGACCTTCTGCTGGTACATCAAATTTTCCGCCCCGCCCACAACGATTGCCGTGGCGGGTAGGACTGGAAAATTTAGATCATAACATTTGAACATGCATTCACTGACCTTGATCATTCGTCTGAGGTCACTGAGCATCTTGTAACACTGCTAAGGTCCTGCAGAACTACACTGCTGGCATTGACCATGCAGCTAGTTGCTCCTACTGCCTTTGCAACATTTGTCTGAAAGGCTTCCTAGTTCCATGTGGATGGAGCACCCCTCCCCTCCTGACCAATGGCTGCCCCAAAGTCTCCAGTGCTACATTGGATAACCTTGGGGCCTGCAGTCTGACATGATGTGCCATCCTTGTTTCTTTCTCAGGGCAAATTCTTGGTTAGAATGACTTCTAGAAAGTGTTCCAGTCAAAATGGACCTCCCATTAAGAGGCTGGTTTTAAGTAGTGCAGGCAAGCTTGAACTCATGCTGAGCTGACAGCACAAAGTTTGTGTGTTGCTGCACTTGAAGCAATGGGCGTAGTATAATTGTGCATTGTGACCCCTGCACCTGTTTTTGAGCCCTATAGAATTTCATGGCCATTGGCTCTTAACAACCAAGCTTGGTGTAACATAACCATTAATTTGTTTTAATTTATGTCTCCTCTTCTACTTTTTGCACCCTTGTCATGTTCTCCACTATAGATCTGGGTCTTAGATCTATTTAAAAATAAGGCTCAAATTTTGTTAGAGTGGCACAGGTTGGTTTGCCCCCTGATTTTTTCCTCTTTCCTTGTACAGAATCACCACACTTTGTTCAGTGCCTCCTACTGACAGTCCGGGTGAGATTGATAATTCACCATGTGAGGAATCACAGGTGAGACTCCTAATCCCACCACTTCATGGCATGGCACGTTGCTTGTCTTTCTTTGTATCACCCAACAAACTACAGAATCAGTTGATAGGCTAGCCTCAATACTGAACATGATATGTCCCTTCACAAGGCTGATATCATGTTTTGAGTTTAATTTCCTTTCATTTTATGTGCAAGTTACACAGTGTACTCATCGGACCACACTTTGTTTCCCCTGCTAACATCTAGCCCAACCTCAGTCAGAACAATCAAACCATGGCAAAAACAGAATTACCTGGAAAAACTCAGCAGGTCTGGCAGCAGAACCAGTTCTGTTGAAGGGTCGTGTGGACCCGAAACGTCGACTCTTTTCTTCTCCACCGATGCTGCCAGACCTGCTGAGTTTTTCCAGGTAATTCTGTTTTTGTTTTGGATTTCCAGCATCCGCAGTAGTTTTTTGTTTTAATCAAACCATGGAGCTGTTGTAAAGAAGGCTAAAAGACTGATTCCCATCACCAGGTGATTTAATTGATAAGGGCAATCGGAAGAAACTTGTATGGACTAATGTGTGAAGATTGAAGTAATGTTATGAATGATCAGCTGTAATCTTAGTTCAACTTTTTCATTTAAACTATAAACAAATGTTCTATTTTTGTTGGAAGCGAAAGATATAATGTATATAACGGTTAGTCAGAGTTGCTTAAATGTAGATAAATTGGGATTGCACCAAACATTAGAAGATTACAGCAACTGTATCAGGTCAGAATGAACTAATCATTAACAAAATCACATGGTTTTGACACATCTAGTTCCTGAAAGTGATTGTTCACAGTAAGAACAAAAGGTGCCAGCCACACCTATAGTAATAATATTTTAATACTTTGCAGGCAGCTAATACGTCTGCTGTAAATATTGACAGTTTGCGTATCCGGCTCTGGAGAGCACTACAACTAAATTCCTAACAATTGTCCCGGATTATGGCTTAGCCTCAACAAAGGAAATCTTAGTTTAACGATGTCGTTCTGTGAGTTCTTGTGAACTCTTCAATAGAATGTTGTAAAGGTGTTTCTGGTAGGGGAGGACAGCCACCAAATATACACGAGAGGTTGTGAACTCTTTCTCTACAGGAAAGCCACAAAAATAAGGTGTGAATGTTACTATAATGTACACATAATGGAAATTCCCAACCATAAAATATAAATACAAAATAAGTTACAATGACTGAGAAATATTAGCCCAGATTTTCATGTCAAAATAACGGTGCTACTGCTAATGGCTTTTGCTGCTAGTTATGCACAAATCGTACAGTAACTTCAGATGGGAGCCAGAAGTGTGGTTAAACTTAATAATTAAGGAATTGCTGTCTGAGTTGCAGTACTTCACTGTTAGCTTCATGATAATGACATCTTGTTGTCTGCCCCACCAGTGAAATGCATCGAATGGCGTGAAGTTGCTGTATTTGTGCAGTAGATATGAACTAATCTCACCACGGAAAGTTAAGTCCTGCCTATTCCAGTCGAAGAACCCTTTTAACAACGTAATAAGCATTCATTACTGTCAATCAATGTCTCCGGCACTGAAAATTAACAAGTGCAAATTGTGGATTCTCATTTTCCAGGTTTAATTGTTGAGAGTTTTAAAGAATGTAAAATTTATTTTTTACTTCTTTTGATCTTTTTTTTTTCTCTCTCATAATCCAAACTTTCTTTCTTTCCGTCTCTTTAATTCTCTTTCTGTATCTGATTTGGCATTCAATTCACCCACTGTAATCTATACTTCTTTCTCAGTCCACGCACTGGTAATTTCACAATCCTTCACCCTGATTAGATAGGAGGATACATAGTTGTTCATTCAGGTTCCAGATGTCCTGTTTTCCTCGCTGCGACAGTACCACATCCTTGCACACAAAAAATTTAAAAACATAAATTGCAAGGGCAAGTTTAACTAATTGCAGACACCATTAAATGCCCTGCCACAACAAATTATGGCCCATCAGCAAGTAATTTTGATTGGCAATGGAGACAGGCAGGAAAGTGGAGTTAAGACCACATCAGATCAGCCATGATCTTATTGACTGGCGGAGCAGGCTCGAGGGGCTGAATGGCCTGCTCCTGCTTCTGTTTCTCATGCTCTTAATATTAGAGCTACAAATTACAGGTTTATGCAAATTACGTTATACATGCAATTGAAGGAGAGAGTATATAGTGCCGAGATTGAGTCACGATGTCTCAAACCTCATTATGTTTAAAGGCAAACCCAGCACACAATAGGAGGGCAGCAACTACAGCAGATGGTGAACTTCAGATCATAACAACCTGAACTTACATGAGGAAGCTACTGATGAGCTATTCCAAGAGAGAATTTGAAAGGTGTGGGGACTGTGCTTCTTGGATGCAGCATAGAAATCATGGTATGTCCCATAATATCGAAATACTTGGTGATTTGCAGAATGTTAAATAAACATGTCCTTACACTTACCTTATATCCACGCATAACATACAGCATGTGAGAATAATGCACTATCCATAAGAACACGTATGCTTATTTATTTATAAAGCGTTTTACTTGCTTCATAGAACAAGCACAAGCCAGCCCCCAATCCAGTGAACTAGAAAAGGAAAACTCACAAAAGCACTTTGCATCCTTATCTATATTTGAATCAATCACCAGCACAAATCTCGTGGTAATTAAACACTAAAGAGGAACTCTTGATAGAGTGATGGCAACGCGCAGTGGTGATGAAGTGTAGCAGTGGTTGAGGCCGAACATGGGCTGACTAATGCAGGGCAGTGATCCAGCGTGGTGAATGTCCCTCCTCAGTTGTATGGGATCCCAGCTCTTGTTGCCCCTGCTTTGAAGGCAGGGAAAAGGGACCTGCATAATGTGAACATCCTAAAACCTGGATATGCAATACCATATGTCACATTCGTGATGTCAGCACCTTCTAGATGAACAATGTCATGGAGTCTGCTTATTGCCGACTGCTATTATTTATAATGGAAGCTCTGGCGAAGGTCAGCTGTCCAGTAAGAACATCTCTCACAAATACCCCACTGCTGCAACGGAGGTTTCAGGGTCCAAACTCTAAGAAGCTGTTACAGCCAATGTTAACTCTCTTTAACAGTTATAAGCAACCATGAGGGATGCATTTGAAGATGGACAGTGATCTTAGTGATGGTGCAGATAGGTGTCAGATGCTCATCTCCAGGTCAAATATGACACCAAGGTTGCGAACAGACTGGTTTGGTCTTAGACAGTTGCTAGGGAGAATTGGTTGTTAGGGAACGGATCTTGGAGTGGGACTGAAAACAATAGCTTCAGTCATTCCAGTATTTAAATTTGAGGAAATATCTGCTCATCTGGATTAGCAGTCTGACAATTTAACGATGGAGGATTTGAGAGATGCTGGTGAAATAAAACTGGGTATTATCAGCATACATGTGAAAACTAATGCTGTGATTTCAGATGTTGGGTGGTATTTAATGGAGACGATGGGATCTCAACTCCACCCCACTCCCAGCTGGAATGTTGGCAACAGCACCGCGCCACCTCCTTTGAGGACGGCCAGTTAAATTGTGCCAATCAGGCACTTGACTGCAGAACGGTGGGCATTGCCCAGGATCAAGGATCCTGGGCACAGAAATCTCCACTCGAGAGCTGCCAGCCAATCAGAGGCTGGTAGCTGTGCATTGCTCGGCAGCGCCACTGAGGAGTTGATGGCTGATGCCAGTAATGCACCCACCGAGGCCCAGGATTGCTGAGCGACCCAGGCCACAGATGAGTGATGGTGGTGGTGGTGGGGGAAGGGTTGCGGCAGGCATGGGGTGGGGATCACAGTGGGGTGGGGGTTGGCAGCAAGGCAAGAGGGTGGCTCTGAGCCCCTCCCCTTTCCCAATGCCGGGTTCCTCAATCAGGCACTGAGTGCCTTAGAATCAGGGACCCTCCCCCCACGCCCCCTGAAACCTACAAGCAACCTCGGCAGAGTATGGTTTTCGGGCTGCCCGCATAGCGAGTCTGCCACCCACTGCTGAGTGAATACCAACCAGCGGTTGAATGAGACCCTTAAATAGGCATTAATTGCCCAGTTAAGGGTTTCAATTGGCGATGGGGTGGGAAGGCCGTTCGCAGGTCTTGTCGTCTAAACTTAATTGGGGCGCAGGCAGGAAGGGAGCAGGGTCCATACCTGCCATCATCCGCCCAATTAAATGCACCCCTACCACAAAACACATCCTGGAGAGGCCATCAAATTCTGCTTGATTGCCGCCAAGAGGCAGCATGTAGATGAGAATTGGAAGGGGCCAGGAATAGATCCTTGGGGATGCTAGAGGTGACAGTGCAGGAGCAGGAATAGAAGCTATTGCAAGTGATTCTCTGGCTATGATTAGATTGAAATGAATGTAACCGGCGAGTTAAGTCCTACCCGCCTGGACAACAGTGGAGAGGCCTTGGAAAAGCATGGTGTAGTTAACTGTTTCAAAGGCTCTATCAAAGATAGGTTGAGAAGGACATAGAGGGAAAACTTAGCTTTGTCGCAGTCACATTGAGTGTCTTTGTGACTTTGATTAGAGCTATGTCTGTACTGTGGCATAGACAGAAACCTGATTGGAGGGATCCAAACATGGAGTCCAAGGAAAATGGTAACAAATTTGGGAAGTGACACAATTTTCAAGGATTTTCGAAAGGAATGGGAGGTTTGAGATGGGCAGCAGTTCGCAAGAACGGTAGGATTAAGAATTAATTTTTTAAAGAGAGGAGTGATCATGGCAGATTTAAAGGTGGAAGTTAAAGCACCTGAAAAGAGAACTGTTCGGAAACTTGGCTAACGTTGGGATCAGGAGGAGAAGTTGGGTGGCCAACTGTTTAATGGGAATCGGATCAAGGGAGCAGCAGGTGGGCCTCATGGTCAAGATGAGCTTGGAGAGGGCGTGGGGGGAGATATTAGAGAAATATCTAATTCGGGGCTAGGGTCGGGAGGGATCTTCAGAGGAAGCTTGGCTTGGTGGAATAATGGAAGGGAGGGAAGCAGCAGAGGCAGCTGATCAGATTGCCTCGATCTTAGTAACAAAGGAGTCCATGAGCTCCTTGCACTTATTGTTGGAGGTGTGGGTGGAGGAGTCATGGGAAAGGGATCTCTCGTCCCCAGAACTATTCTCGTAAATCTTTTCTGATAAAGTACAGGAAAAAGGCAGGAGAGAGAAAGGATCATAACTTGGAAATCAAGATGTCAAATCAATTTGGGTGAAACAATAAAGGGAAGAAAACACTGGTTGGAGTACTTCAAAGGTGCCCAACAGTACAGTAGTTGTCGTGTCAGGCAGTGTATAAATCAGAAAATTAGAGGTGCATGTAATTAGCTAATACAGTAATCATGGGGGGCTTTAATCTTCATATACACAGAGCAAACCAAATTTGCGAGAATGATGCAGAGGACAGGTTCATGGACTGTGCTCAGATAGTTTTCCACATCAGCATACCGATGAACCATCTAGGGAACAGGAAATGTTAGATCTAATGTTTTGCATTTAGAAAAGGTTAATTAATAACCTTGTAGACAAGGGGACTCCAGAGAAACGTGAACATAATATGATACAATTTTATATTGAGTTTGAAAGTGATTTAATTAAGTCAAAAACTAGGGTCTTAAATCTGAACAAAGCAAACTCTGTAGATCGAAGGGTGAGTTGGCTAAGGTACATTGGGTATTAGATTAAAAGATATGATGGCAGATAAGGAATGACAAACACTTAGGGTAAGATTTTTTCCTCGTCGGGCGGGTGCAGCAGACGGGCCCGGGAGCGGCCGCGAAATCAACCGCCGCTGGTGATCGAGCCTTGACTGCGATTTCTTGCTGGCTGGCCAACTATCGGCCAGCCAACAGGAATCGCGTGCTCAGAGCCTCAGTGCTGCGGGGGAGGGGGCGGGAGGAGCGTGAGCGCTGAAGTATGCGCACGCGCGGGGGAGCGCTCAGTGAAAGTTCCCTGAGGCACAGTGCAGCCTCAGGGAGCTGAAGATTTTTAACATTACAAATGAAGAGTTGAAAAGTAAGGAAAACATGTCCCCACTCATGTGAGTCTGTCACATGAGCAGGGACATGTTAAAAATGAGTTTTAAAAATTTGTTTTAAATCACTGGTCGAAGCTTCATCCTGCTCATGGATGAGGTTTCGCAAAAAATGCAAAGGTCACTTGGCCTATTTTCCCATCCGCCAACTCAATGAATGGATGGGCAGTGAAAAATTCGACTTAATTAATTGATTAAGGGCCTTAACAGACTTCTTAATTGTCGACAAGTGCACTGCTGTCTCTCGCGGGCGCCCACCAAGCAAAATATCATGAGGGTGCACAATGGCATCGGGACGCACGCCTGCGTCATCACAAACTATTTTACTCCCATTCGGGTTGGGCCTGTGCCCGCCCGACGAGGGAAAAATTCTGCCCTAAAATAATTAATTCATAATTTGCAACAAATACACATTTCCTTGAGGAATAAAAACCCGATAACATTAGATTAAATGAGGAGGCCAGTAATGTTGCCAAAATGAATTGTAAGCCTGAGGATTGGGCGGATGTAAGAATTCAGCAAAGGATGACCAAAAAATTGATAAAGAGGAAAGAGAATAAGAGAGTAAACTAGCAAGGGACATGAAAATAGATTGTGAAAGCCTCTATGTATGTATAAAAGAAGGGACTAAAAATAAATGTGGACCTCTTAGAGGCAAAAAAAGGAGAAATTATATTTGGGAATCAGGATACGGCAGAGACATTAAACAAATACTTTGGGCCCAAATCTAACTCTGTGCCAGTGGGTGGGTTTTGAGTGAGTTAATGCCTCAACCTTTGTATCTGCCTATTTGAAGATTAAAAAAGCATTATGCAAATAGTGGGGAACCAAGGGTCCAGCAAGTATGAGAAACTTAAAGAAATTAATATTAGTAAAGAAATAGTACAAGAGATTGATGGGACTGAAAATGAACTAATCTCTTGGAACTGATGATCTGCAGCCTGAGGCTTTAAAAGAGACAGCTACAGTGGATGTATTGGTTTTGATCTTCCAGAATTCCCTAGATTCTAAAACAGTGTCTATGGATTGGAAGGTAGCAAACGTAACACCAATATTCAAGAAAGGCAGGAGCAAGAAATCAGAGACCTATAGGCCAGTTGGCCTGAGATCAGTAGTAGGGAAAATGCTGGAACCTGTTATCAGGGACATAACTGGACTCTTATAAAATCATAATATGAGTAGGCGGAGTTAATATGGAAAGGGAAATTATGTTTCTGTGGTTGGAATGAGCAGGGTGAGTCAGGAAGGATGTATATTTGGATTTGGAAATAGAAAAGCAAACAATTTTTAAATGGTGTAAGACTGGGGCCTGAATCTTTCCCTTGTCGGGCGCGCGTGATTGGCAGGCTCAGGAGCTGTCGGAAAATGGGTCCCCAACTGCGATTGGCCCCCGACCACGATTTCAAACGGGCTGACCAATTAACGGCCAGTCAGCGTGAAACGCGCACTGAAAAGCTCAGCACTACCGGGGTGGGGCTGGGAAGAGGGCAGGTGACAACGTCAACGTGGGCATGGGTTAGCGCTTCCACTGAGCTCCCTGAAGGCAGACAGCTGACTAAGGGAGCTGTAGACCTCTAAATAATAAAATAAAGCACAAAAAAGCTGCAAAAAAATGTCCATGCAGCGCAATCAAGCACCTGAAAGTGTCCCTCATAAAATGCTGTCCCCAAATATTTATTTTTATTTTATTTCCGAACAGAGGTTTCATCCCGCCCTTGGATGAAGTTTCATCAAAAATGTGAAGTCCACCTGGCCGATTGGTCCATTCGCCAACTGTAAGGTTGGGCAGGCCACGTAAAATCACTGACAGTTGCGTGGCTAATGGGCTTAATTGCCTGCTTAATTGTCGGTGGGCGTATTTCCGACTGCCGTGCGTGCCCGCCGAGCAAAATATCACGCGAATGCGCAATGACGTCGGGACACTCGCTCAACATCATCTTGCGCAATTTTATGCCCGTTTGAGTTGGGCGCGCATCTTCCCGCAGAACACAAAACTCTGCCCTGGGAAATATTTGCATTCAGAGGGACCTGAGTATCTGTGCATTAAGAGTTAACATGCAGATGCAGCAAGTAATTAAGAAAGGCAATTGGAGTTACCCTTTATTACAAAGAGGTTAGAATATAAGATGAAAAATGTCTTCTTACAATTATAAAGGGCCTTAGTGGGATCATGTCTGGAGTTCTGATTCCAGTTTTGGTCACCTTACCTAAGGAAGGATGTACCTGCTTTAGAGGGAGTTCAAAAAAGGTTCACAAGACTGATTCCTGGGATGAGGAGATTGTCTTAGGAAGGGATATTGAATAGACTAGGCCATACTCAAGGGAATACATACCTGCAAGGTCTAGGCAACCTGTCCTTAAGTCTGATATTTTGAGTACTCTCATATTTCCCAGAATTTAGAAAACTGAGAAGTGATCTCAACGAAATATATATATGTCTTGAGGGGCTTGATAGGGTAAAGGCTGGGAGGTTATTTTTCCTGGTAATGGAGTCTAGTACTAGGTGGTCACTGTCACAGAATGAGGGGTCACCATTTATGACTGAGATGAGGAGAAATGTCATCACTCAAACAGCTTGGAATTGTCTCCAGATAGCTGTGGATGCCCAGTCATTGAATATATTCAAGAAACAGAATGATGGATTTTTGGATTTTAAGAAAATCAAAGAATATGGAGATAACGTGGGAAAGTGGAATAGAAGTAGAAGATCAGCTTTGCTGAATGACAGAACAAGCCCAAAGGGCTGAATGGCCTACTCCTAATCCTGTTTCTTATGTTGTTATGAAATGGGAAGACAAAACAATATTTTTCCATTTTGTGGCACACGAGCAGATGATAAAGGAAGGTAAAGGTTGGAAAATAGACTGAACCAAGTGAACATTAAGAAGGGAGTCTATTGCAGTAAGTTGACAGGTTGTTCTTTAACCTCTAGTACTTGAGCTACAACTCATCCCAGAATGATGGAATGGAATTCTCTCTGCTGGCAATAATGTGAGGATCTTACATGAGACGGGTGTGGGTAGTCAAATTCGTGCTCACTGTTGCCTAAGCACATTCTACTCATAATGCAGTGTAATTTGGCTCTAAATTGCTAATCTCACTTACAGGATTACGGAATAGATGGTAATCGATCATAGATCCAGATTGAAATGGTAATAGCTCTGTGTTGTGCTACAACAACTCTTCTGGGATTGAGGTTAAGGCATTACAGGAAGTACAGGGAGTTTAATTCAACATCTGGCTGTTTAGGAGGGTTTAAGCTTGGCACTGAATGACAGAAGTAGAAAAGTGTTTCATTTTGAACATGAACATCCATGAGCTTATAGGTTAATGGAAAAATATGAAATTCCAAAAAAGAAAGTACTCAAGGAGCTCTAAGTTAAAAAACAAGAATGAAAGACAAATTATCACAATTAGATGCAGTATACAGGATCTAAATCAAATGGTGTTAGAAGAGAAACGATTAGAAAAAGTGATAGAAGGAGAAGTAACATGATTGAAGAGACGCTTTTGGTTACAGGGGCGGGGTGGTCGTGATCTGTATAATATTACTTAAATGTTATTGGAGGGAACATCAGAGTGATTTTGACTTTTAGTGGCTTCTTAGTTTGAAGAATATGAAACCAGTTAATGGTCTGGACTAAAATGATAGCGATACTGACTTCTTAAATTCGTTCATGAGGTGTGAGCATTGCTGGCAAGGCCAGCATTTATTGCCCATCCCTAATTGCCCTTGAGAAGATGGTGGTGAGTGGCCTATTGAAACAATTCCAAATATGCTTCTTAGACATGTAAAGAGTACTATTCGTGGTCAATTTTGCAACCGATGTGGACATTTAATACAGATTTTTTTAAAATGAGCATGAGTGCAAAGTTTATCGTTCTGTACTGTCATCAGATTTTAGCCTTTCAACCGATCTGTTCTGATTACCTAACAGATTTTCCTGTGTAAAAACATAAATAGGCATTCTGAAAATAACCATTCAGCTGAGGTTCGATTGGAGGAGGAGCATTAATTATCTGTATTTTGTGACTGGGATAGTTGTAATGTTGTGAAGCACTGAAACTAAGAGCAGAATTTTGCCCTTGATGGTTGAGCTCGAAGGGGGAGGCAGGGGCGGTCGGGAAGCTGACCGCCTCCAGCGATCGGCACCGGACTGCGATTTCACGCTGGCGCACTAATTAATGCCCGCCCAATGTGAAACGCAAGCGGCAGCGCTGAGCACTGCTTGTGCTGGGGGTGGGGAGGGCAAGCAGGCCAAGCGCGCACTTCGCACACGCGCACGAGTGGGCGCTGTATAATCTCCCTGAGGCACGGAGCTGCCTCAGGGAGATGAAGCGTTTTTTAAAAAGAAAGTGAAGAAAATAAAAATATAATAAAACATGTCCCCTCATGTAACTCTGTCACATGAGCTGGGACATGTTATTAATTAAATTTTAAAGCTTTTATTTTATTTTTATTTGCTTTTGGAAACCTCATCCTGTCCATGGATGAGGTTTCCAAAAAAATGCAAAGGCCACTTAGTGAAAACTTTAATTTAATTGATTATTTAGTGGCCTTAACAGGCCTTTTAATTGTCAGCGGGCGCGCTGCCAACTCTGGCGCACGCCCACCGACCGAACTATCGTGCGACTGCGTGCTGAAGTTGGCATGCTCGGCCGATGTCAGCGCACGTCATTTTATACTCGAGCGAGTCGGGTGTGCGCCTGCCCAGCGAGTGAAAATTTCTGCCCTAAGCGTAATTCATGTTTCTATGCTTGTACTCCAGCTACATGCATCATTTTTCATCAATGCTGTCACACAAGGTCCAATATGGATCTGACTCACATGTACACATGTATATTATATTACTAAAAATCATAGAGAAAATAAAAAGCTTCTCCTATTGTAGCTGTCACAGTTGCTATGAAATTTAACCCAGCATTGAGGAGTTGGGGATGTATGAACTGGAAAAGGCCATTCAGCCCTTCGATCTTTTTCCACTATTCAGTTAGATCATGGCTGATCTATATCTTCACTCCAACTACCTGCCTTGGTTCTGTAACCCTGAGTACCCTCACTTAACCAAAGTCTATTAATCTCAGTTTTGAAATGTTTAATTGACCTAGTCTTAACAGCTTATTAGGGAAATGATTTTAGATTTCCACTTTGTGCGAAGAAGTGCTTTCTGACATCACCTATGCATGGACTTGCTCTAATATTAAGGTTATGCATCCTTGTTCTGGACTCCCTTGCGAAAGGAATTAGTTTCTCTCCATCTATGCTTTCAACTCCTTTAATCATGTAAACACTTCAAGTGGATCACCGCTTAGCCTTCCATACTCAAGGGAATACATGCCTGCATGGTCTAGGCAACCTGTCTTTAAGTTTGACATTTTGAGTACTCTCATATTTTCTGCATATAGGCTTGAAGAAGAACTTGTAAAATGGTATGTTTGTGAAATGTTATTAAAATAGAATATATTATACTTATCATTAGCTTACAAAGCCCAATAAGCAGTAAGTATTATGCAATATTCATGTATTGTCTCTTTATATTAAATCTAGAATTCTCCCTTTAAGCAGAATTAGATTTCCAATGGATCTTTTTTTTAATGGTTGTTCCTACTACCAGTGAGAAGTGGCAGCACATCATCTCACACTGTCACCAGGTCTCTGGGCCACCCCCATCTCCCTGTTGCCTATGTCCAGTGTGTGTGCCACGCTGTCAATCTCCAGGACGTCCCTGTGGTCAGTGTGACTATGGGAACAGTTCCACCCCTGGTTTTCTGCTTCTCCCTGGAGTTATGCACTCTCTTCCCCTGCAGTGAGAGAAAGCAGAAAATTATGAATGTGAGAAGTGAGTGTGTGTTGAGGATAGAATGAAAATTTTTGAGGAGAGTGACTGTGAGGGATGGGTGTGAGAGGGCAACAGGATGAGGGTGTGTGTGAATATTGGTTGTTCATATGAAGATTTGAGGAGGTACCTGAGACAAAGGAATGCGTGGAATTGCAAGGTATGTCAATCAGAGGAGTGTTGTGCAGGAGAATGCTCGGGAGATGAGAGAGCAATGCTTGCCAGCTGAGAGTTGTCAGAAACTCACCTTGCTGGATCAAATGAGATAAGTAAACCTTTTCGGGCACTGAATCCAGGTCTTTGGCACCATACTCCTGCTACTCACTGCTGGTGCTACTTCTAGTCATGCTTGCTTCCTTAGGCTGGCTGGCCTTTTCCTCTCATCCTCAGGGGAGAGGACTTTTCTCCCAGCCCTCACCACTTCCATCATGACCTCCAGGGAAGAGTCCGAGAGCCAGGAGGTGGCAGGGGGCAGGGGGATGGGGGGATGGCTGTGGATGAGGGGCATTGACAGCCTTCCCTTGTCTTCCTTCCATTCTGTACTTTTCTGGATGCTTCATCAACAAGATTTATTGAAACCATTCAAAACCCTGCCGGGGTCCCTTTAAATACATTGACAGATTTGGCGCATATCCTGCATGCCATCTCTAATTAGCTGGGAAACCCAGAAGTGGAATTCTAATGCTGTGGTTAAGTTCAACAGCCATGGAAAAGCCTGCTCTCATGTAAGTCGGGTTCCTGACCTGCTTCAGATCCTGCCATTTTTCCAGGGACTAAGACGTGAAATTTCTGCCCACTATCTCTAAAATTGCACTGCATCACCTCAACCCTCTATGCAAAAAAATCTTCTCCTGTTCTGGATCCTAAATCTCTTACATTTCTCTTACATTTACTCTTACATCTGTGCCTTTTCATTCTACAGCACTCAATCACTGGAAATTGTTTTTATCTCATCTTTTTCATACCTTCATAAGTTAAAACAAATCTATCCAATCATCCATAATTTATTTCCTAATGGAAAGAGTTCTGATCTTCCAAGTCTTTTTTTGCCTTTACCCGTTACCTGGCAGCATCCTAGTGAATCAAATCCCAGCACTTTGTCCCCCCTTAGTTTAACGAACTATTCCCATTCTATCCTTTTATCATTATAACACCTCCCATTCCATTTTATTCAGGATTTATTTCCCCCTTCTCTTTTATCAACAATGATGCAAAGTACTTGATGTTTTCTGTTTATCCATCTGCACACTTCTTCGTTGCTTTCCTTATTTCTTTCTTAACCGCTTTTTTTTGACAACTTACTTGCATTTCCTCTTATTTTTATCATTTATATAATACCTATAGATGCCATATGTCATCTCTTTCAATATTCATTTCTTCTAGGAGAGAATTTTCCCCCCATTGGGGGAGGGTTGTGCGGGGCGGGCGCAAACCCAATTGGTGCTCCTGATCGGGTCCACGCCGCCATTTTATGTGGGCGGGCCAATTAAGGCCCCCAGCGTGACACGCACCCAGAAGCGCTGTGCGCTCTTTTTGCGGGCAGGGTGGGGGGGTTCCCTGAGTCAGGATTGCGCTCTTTCACGCGCATGCATGCGAAAGAGTACAAAAATCTCCCTGAGGCACAGAGGTGAGATAAGTTTTAAGTTTTTAAAATTTTAATAAAGAAAAAAATTTAAGGCACGTCCCCTCATGTGACAGTGTCATATGAGCTGGGATGTGTCAATGAGCTTTAATGAAAAAATTTATTTAATTTATAAACCCTTCATGAAACGTCATCCCGCCCGTGGATGAGGTCCCATGAAAACTGCGAAGGCCGCCTGGGCTCTTCGCCTGCCCACCAACCTTATGGTTGGACGGGCAGCTTTCTCGATAGGCTTAATTAGGTAATTAATGGCCTTAACAGGCCTTTGACAGTTTAGTGGGCGCACAGCCGAGTCGGTTGCGCGCCCACTGAACTGAAAATCTAAGTAATGCGCAGTGACATCGGGACGCACGCCCAACGTCACCTCGCGTCATTTTACGCCCCTGTCTGCCGAGCCGAAGATTCAGCCCCTAATGTTTCATCCCCTGTATTCTGCAATATGAAGCAGTCATTTTTAATTCTGTCAATTTTACAATAACCTTAGTATGACTTACATATTGGTGATCGACAGTCCTTTGTTACAATTTCTCTTTCCACCTGACCTCAACTAGATCATTAGTTTTTCTAAAAGATTACAGAGAGGTGAGACCACAGAGAGATTTGAAAACAAGGATAAGAATTTTAAAATCGAGACATTGCTTAACCGGGAGTCAATGTGGGTCAGTGAGCGCAGGGTGATGGGTGCGTGGGAACACAGACAGCAGAGTTTTGGATGATGTCAAGTTTACGGAGGGTTGAACATAGGAGGTCATCCAGGAATGCATTAGAATAGTCAAGTCTGGAGGTAACAAAGACAGGAATGAGAGCTTCAGCAGTGGATGAGCTGAGGTGGGGCAGAGTTGGGGGATGTTACAGGGGTGGAAATGGGCAGCCTTAGTGATGGCGTGGATATGTGGTCAGAAGCTCAACTGGGGTCACATGTGACACCAAGATTACCAACAGTCTGGCTCAGCCTTAGATTTTTGTCAGGGTGAAGGTTGGAATCAGTGGCTAGGCAGCAGAATTTGTGGTGGAGACTGAAGTGAATGGCCAAATGTTGCGATAGAAATAATGGTGAGGTTAACAGTGCTCTTGGCAATTTATGTGAAAATTAGACACCAACTTCTGGCAACTGCACATGTGCAGTTAAATGCATAAATCAGGAAATTGTTATGACCAGATGAGGAGGAGTGAACTGGCTCTGCTCTGCTCCTCAGTTGGTCACAACAAAAATTCGAGTTTCTTTTTCATAAGGCTGTGCCTTTTCCAAATCAGAACGTATTTTGCTATTTAAGCTGTGAGCAATAAAGAGCCAATCAAACAAGGTTTTCTTGGATCAAACAAAGAGCAAATTTATTAACTACTAAACCCAAGGGAAAAAATAATAAAGATGTGACGTCACACACACAGGCATCTGGAATAAGGGAAGTTAGAGTACAATAAAAAAAAGTTAAAAGAATATAGGGTTGAGTGTCCTTTGATTGTCCTTGAGACATGGATTTTAAACGTTGTGGCCAATTTAGGTTAGCTGGTTTCTTGGAGTGCGATCAAATGTAGAAGAAGTTGCAATTATTAAAAAATCTCGGTTCACTCGTAGGTTTCTGGTAAAGTTGACTTTGCAAACTGAGTAATACATTTGTTCCAAAAGAGATAGAGAGAGAGAGAGCCTGTTTCCTCTGCTGAAAACTTTCTAGCCATCTCTCTGCAGCGGCTGCAGCCTGGCCAATTATCCTACAACCGTTGCATATTTCCAAGGGGTTTTGGATGGGTCTGTCTGTGGCAGAAATTGTTTCACTATCCAGCACTTTGCATTTTAATGTCACTTTGTTAGATGTGACGAGTTTTGATGAGTCTCTGAATTATAGGAAATGTTTCCCGCTTCGCACTCTCCTGAGGGTGACTTGTTTGTTTTTTCACCTTCGCCTTGGAAGGTGGCCTTGCATTTGTAAGTAGTTCTGTCTCATTTCAAATTGCAAAATTTCTAGTCAGCTGAAAATTTGAAAATCATACTTTCAAAATTAAAGTGGAATAGCCTCATTACAATGTTGTTGCCCAAGATATCCTGCCTTTCCAAAAGCTTCACAATCGATGGTATGTTAATAACTTACCCATAAATATATGAAGTTGTTGTACTTACCTCAGATAGGAATTAAACTCACCAGAAAAAGTTAGGGCTTGTTCCTTCCAATGTAATAGCATCTTTAATAGCATGTTAAGTCTTAATTACTTAATCTGGTATTGAAAATTAACATTTACAAATTTGGAGTCTCCTTCCTTCAGATTTTAATTATTATTGGAGTTTGAATTTAAAAAATAAGTTTTCTTTTACTTTTTCTTCCTGTCTTTTATCTCTTTTAATCCAATCTTTCTTTCCATCTCTTTATTTTGCTTTGTGTATCTGATTTGACATTGAATGTTATATTCCAACTGGTATTCCTTGATTCAGACTCTGCATTGTTCATTAAAAATTTTTCAATCTGATTGATAAGGAGATACACAGTTCCTTGCCCTGTTTGCACAAGTTCCAGATGTTTCACAGCAGGCACATTACTTTTTGGCTATATTAAGTAAATTCCAGTGCAAAGTGCCCAAGAAAGTCTATGGGCAAATGTAAATGTATAGAACAGCAGGTGCTATTCATTTGCTTCTGAGAGCAAAGTCTGTCCCAATGTTTTATTTCACTCCTGCCCAGTTGACAGCCAAGTTTCTCTTATTACTATTTTAAAATGTAGATTTTTTTTATTCTTTCATGGATTGTGAGCATTGCTGCCAAGGCCAGTGTTTGTTGCCCATCCCTAATTGACCTTAAGAAGATGATGGTGAATTGCCTTCTTGAACCACTGCAATCCATCTGGTGTTGGGAAAGGGAGTTCCAGGATTTTGATTACATCACAGTGAAGGAACAATGACATTGTTCCAAGTCAGGATGGTGTATGGCTTGGAGGGGAACTTGCTAGTGGTAGTTTTCCCACGTTTGCTGCCTTTGTTCTTCCAGGTGGTAGAGGTCGCAGGTTAGGAAGTAGCTGTTGAAGCATTGCAGGTTGATAATGGTACACACTGCTGCCACTGGGTATCAGTGGTGTCTTCCTGTGACATAATTGCTTTGAATTCCCAAGTTTATTTCCTACGCTCTGACCATTGCAATGCATGCACTTTACTATTTTCCTGTTTGTATATTTAACATTATTCCTTTTCCCTTGATTTTCTTTGTGTCCACACTAGCACCCAAACCTTTAACTCAGCCTTTTTGCTGTTTATAACAGATCAGTTAGATTTTACTCAAACTTCCTTTATCCTTTCTGCATGCTAACCCCTTTGTTGGGCTCTTTTTAAATTTATAACCTCATCTATTCCTACTTCTATTGCACTTTTCAATTACTTCTTATTCTGCCACTATTCCGTCCTAGGGTTTTGTCGGACCTCGAAAAGCTCCAGTGACCTATCATTCATAAAATAAGTGTTCAGCTAATTAAAGATTTGATCATACCCATAAAAATTTGTTGTGGTAATGATTTTATTAGCAGATGATTTTAATTAAACAAAGAAATGGAATGCAGTTGATGTAAAAATCTATGGGGTAAAAGCATATTCTGTGTATTTACGTCAGATTGGATTTATTGTTCTAGAATTGATCTTCAAGTTGCAGTAGACCAAAGTGCCATCTTTTCTACCTCATTACTAACAGGAATTAAATGACTCCACGTTTTTTAAATGAGGTTTTCAAAGTAACATCCATTATGAAGAGAGTAAAGTGATGAGAGTACGGCTTTTATAGTGCAAGTCCTCTCAGAATAGCGTGGCTTGTTTACATATACTGTACTGCTGATCTCTGTTTTTGGCACCTGAATTTTTCCATCTCTCAGAGCCAAAATCTATTGGGAAAAAAGCTGAAGTCAGCAGGTAGATTTACTTGGCTCCAAAATAACGTTGAAAAATAATGGAAATACTCAGCTGGCCTGAGAAGAGAGAGAAAATTAGGATTAAGCCTGAAACATTAACCTTTCTGTATAAATTTTCTCTGTAAATGCTGCTTACCTTGTGAATTGTTCTCAGCATTTTCAGTTTTATTTCTGATTTCCAGCCTCAGTAGTTTTTTGTTACATAACTCTTTATCTGTGTGTCAGGGAAATACTACAAAACCCATGTTGCAGGGAACTGGTATTGACTTTGGGGATGTATATTTGCTATATTGTTATCAGGGTCTTGCTCACGTTAGTTCTTAAGTGACTTCCAACTGGTTTTACAATTGCATAAAAAGTGGCAAAAAATAAATAGAGAAATGAAACAAAGCCAGAATTATAACAAACAGAAAATGGCATAAATTCCTGCTTAAATAATTTTTCTGAGTCATGAATCTGATTTTGGCATGCAAGTAAAGTCACTGCTGTGTCATTGAGTTGATCCTATTTGTTGAAAGTTAGAACAAACAAGGGTTTGCTGTATCTGATCAATCTTAGTAAAGATGTTTTTTATATAATGGATGTTTTGGAGTGACCTGTCGAGAAAAGCCATCCTCTCCTCTTCTGCCGTTGTTCTTTTAAATCACAGTTCAAAAAAGCAATAAAACCACTGTATAAATAGAATCATGAGAAACTGCTATTATTAAATGTGTAAATTACCTATTAATACTCTTAGGTTGAATTTATAGGCTATTGAGAAAAGGCCATTTGTCCCTCTCAAATTCAACTGTTTAGTACCCTACCTCTCCCACTTCAGCACTGAGCTGCATTTTGCAGTTCATTCCAGTGAGTTAACATTCTTTACATTAAAAGTTTTCCCTCATACCAGTTTTAAATGCCCTTTTTGTTTGCCTACATTTACATTTTTTGGTCCTTTTTTCCTGCTTTGCTTAAGAGCAATATTGTTTTACCTAATCTTAAACACGTAATCTTTTATGTATGTCAGAAGCATCTTACCACCCAAATCCAACTAGCCCCTACCCCAACACAGCACTTTGTTTCTCGGCTAGAGAGCTTGAAGTTTTCTCATCCACCCCTTGTATAATTGGGGTAGGTCTTCAGTATGTGTATTTTTGTAGCATGCAGTACTCTGTGTTCTGGCCAGTGCATTGCAAGGCATTAGCATAACTTCCGTGAACATCCATAACATATTAGAAATTTTTTAGCCTTTTTCATTCTTTTGTTTGGGTGGAACTTTTTGGAAACTGTCCCACTTGCACTGGGGGAGAGGGGGGGTGCAGCAGCTGGCCATGACAACAGTATCCCACTTCCAGGTTAACAAACTAATCACAGAGTGCCAGTGTGATGACAACACTCAGTGAAGGACTTCTGTTTAAAGGGACCCTGGAAGGGCTCAGAATGGCTGCAACTAACCTTTACTGTGAAGGCTTGTACCTGCTAAGAAATGGAAATGAGATGTGGGAAGGCTGCCCTCAGTTCTCTGTATCTGGAGTTAATTTTGGAGGAAGTGAGCGCCCATTGGGATGTGCTGTTTCCACAAGACAGAAGAAAGAGGCCAGGATCACTGGTGAAATAGGTGTGGCTGGAAGTTGTGCTAGCTGTGAGCAGCAGGGGCGAGGTGTCCAGGACTTGGATGCGGTGTCAGGAAAAGTTTAAGCCATCACTCTCTGACTTCCCTAGCATTTTTCTGAGCAGCACTCCTCTGCCCAACACATCCTGCAGTTCCACACATTCCTTTCTCTCCAGACAACTCCTCAATTCTCCAACTGAACAACCAACTCTAACTCTCATCCTATTTTCATCTCGCATACATTCCTCACAGTCACTGTCCACAAATGCTCTCATTCCATCCTTGCATTCTACTTTTCACACTCATCACTCTCTACTTTTTTTCATTGCAGAAGGGATCCCACAAATCCAGGGAGAGGTGCAGAACTTGGACGGGACCTAGAGTGATGTCCACCCTGACCATATTGTAGGAGGCCGCTTTGGAGATTGACAGAGTGGCATCGACATTAGACATCAGCAGTGGAGAGATGAGGGTGGCCCACAGACCTGGTAACAGAATTAGATATAATGCTGCCACTTAGTATTTAACGTTCACTCATTCTGAATTGCTTTCATCACAACTGAACTGTACAGATCTGCATAATGTAGACTTTGAACTTTTTTCCATACGTCAGTTCTAACACTGTCTGTTATTTCCCACAGGTGTCAGAGGAGCTGGAGCAGGAAGCAGCCAAAGAGTCCTAAGAGGAGGATAAACACGCTAAGGATCACTATCACATGACACTTGCGCACCTGCCACCATCTCAGATACACAGACTTCAGTGGAGACTCCATTAGAGATAACAAGGTTTTCACATGGTGAGGAGCACATCACATGTGAGCAGGTGCTGGAGACAGGGACAGTAGTGGAGAGTCCCTGTCGGAGGGTCAAGGATGCACCAAACAATGCTCTACTGGATGAAAATGCTGAGCTTTGGGAGGCCTTCACGAGTGGGGAGCTTGTGGAGCAGCAACAAGAAATGTTTGTGCTTCTCTCGGCATTTCCAGAGGCAGTGCACACTCTTGAAGAGAAGGTGGAGGAGTCCATCTCAAACGACAATGCCATAATGTATCAGACATTTACGCTGATGTCCACACTCATGGAAAGACTAACCACCTGCATGGAGAATCAGATGTGACAGGCAACCCACATCCTTGTTGTCCCTGACCAATGGCTTGCATACTCTGTCACTTTACACAAGATGAAGCAAAGCCTCACCTTGATGGCTCAATGTCTCAGTGACATGCAACAAAGTGCTCTTCAGCTCCAGACTAGCAGGGAAATGTAGCTGGGCCATGAGGAGGAAAATAGAGGACACATGACAGTGGGGACAGGTGCTCCCACTCCTTATTCCTTGGCCCCTCCCCCTCAGACAGCCACAGGTTCTGTCTCCTTCCCACTGCCCCTGCAAGGGTGCAGGTTGGAAGTCTTTGGCAGGACCCTCAAGTGCTCCAAAACCAAGAGGACGTCCACCATGGTCAACTCATCTGTCAGAACAAGAGAACAAGCAGCCTGCCTCCTACTCTGCTGAAGTCACAGGAGTTACACCACTTAGGAGTAGTGAGCGGATGAGAAAGGCATAATCGATGCACAAAGGGGTTCACACGGGTGTGTATGGCAGTGTTGATGGCATCGTATTTATGTTTATTCTAATGAATGAAACACTTGATTTGAAAACCTCATTCGCATGGCCTCTACTTTGTTCTATCCTCCATTAACCCTGGACAGTAACCTTCAGGTCAATGGTGTGACCAGGTTGGAAGGTGAGGAAAGAGGTGAATATAATGGTAGGATTTTGTACTGTTGGAATGATTTATTTTGGATACTGGCACAGAGTTTATGATAGCAATGCCATAAGGCTTGACGCACTCAGTTTAGCACAAGTGTGTGTGTATGTATGAGACTGTCATGGGCTTCTCTGGCAGCCAGGTGTGCGGCTGCAGTCAGTCTGCGCCTTCCTATTGCTACAATTCCAGTCCTCTCTGTAGTGCCATGTTGTGAAGGGCACAGCAGACTACAACCATTCACGAGACACTTACTGGCAGGCAGTCCCAGATCTGCCCAGGCACCTGAATCGTTAGCGCCTCAATGGGTCTCTCAGTGATCACTCTTGTGGTCATGTGACTCTTGCTATACTTCTATGTATCAGTGGTAGGGCTCCTGACAAGAAACATCAGCCAGGTCCTCAGAGGGTAGCCCTTGACCCCAAGAAGCCACCTGTTCACACTGTGTGGAGTTGTGAACACCTATGGGAGATGTGACTGTCACAAAATAAATGAATCATGTCAGCTTAGGGGAGGTGGTGACATAGTGGTTTTGTCACTGGCCTAGTGTTCCAGAGATCCAGAGTAATGCTCTGGGGACCTGGGTTCAAATCCCACCATGAAAGATGTTGAAAATTGAATACAGTAAAGGTCTGGAATTAAAAGTCTGATGATGACCATGAAACCATTGCCCATTGTCATAAAAACCCATCTGGTTCACTAATGTCCTTTAGGGAAGGAAATCTGCTGTCCTTACCTGGTCTGGCCTACATGTGACTCCAGACCCACCACTCTTAAATGCCCTCTGAACAAGGGCAGTTAAGGATGGGAAATAAATAAATGCTTGCCTAGCCAGTGACACCCACTTTGCATGACTGAATGAAAAAAAGCTCAGGATATCTTACACAGACAATCATGAAAACCTCCTGGTGATCAGATACCACTGAGAGAGTGAAATCCTTTGCAATTGATGAGGATCCCAGCCTGACCCGAGCCTTGATTTCCATATTTTGTACAGTATCTATGGAAATCCAGCCACAGCAGCCAAGCCAACAGCATTCTGGATCTCGCTATTGTGAAAATGAGCATGGGTGACAGCCATGGAAAGCCTGGAACTTGTCACCTCGGAGATACACTGACGAGCAGCAGACTGATAGATCCTGGGGATGTCATCAGAAGATTCCTGGAAAGAGTCCGAGGCAAAGAAATTCAGGGCTGTGGTAATAGTCAGTGGCAATGCATGCCCACATGGTCCTCTTGGAAGGAGGTTTTGTTCCAGGAACCTGCAGATGTCGTCACCAGCCTGTTGTGAAATCCTGGGCCTCCTGAGGCACTTTTGCTTGAGAAGCTGATCCTTCATCTTTATGCCATGTACTGGAAATACTGGCTCTTCCTAGCTGGATTTCTGTTCATCTTCTGTCCTGTGGAGCGACATGTAGCTTTGTTGAAGGCAGCTGCTGTTGCTCTTGCTGCTCCTGCTGTAGCTGTTGGTGTGGCTCCTGGTGTTGCTGTGGCTGCTCCTGTTGTTCCTCATCAGAGATCCATGCTATAGCTGCATGAGTTTCTCCCATGCTGCAGTGTAGGCTGACAGTAGGAAAGAGCAGATCAGTGAGTAAAGTCCAAGGTTGGTAGTCACTTCTGGAGCAATGAAATCGCAGTCTCAGAACAAGTGATGTGAGCACAAGCTTTTCACCTTGGCAGGACAGCAGTTATGCAAGTTCATTCTTTCAAGGCTTTCCAACCTGTCACTTTCTCTGAACAATGACTTCCCACCATGCTGTCACCTTGTAGACCCAGCTGTGTTCACACACCGCTCAGAAAACCCATGTACAGGCAGTTAAAGCTGGAATACTGGTTATATCTTTGCCCAATTGCCTTTTTCAAAATGTTGAAATTATTCACCTGCCAGCTTCACAGGCGTTTCCCACGCACCTCCCAAGATGCTCCAGTTGAACCTGGAAGTGGGCAGAATCATGATGGCTTTCTAACCCAAAGCCGCTTTCCAGAGCTTTAATCCCCCGCTTGCACCCCAACCCGCACCTCTTAGCAATTAGCTCTTAGTCTCACTGTTGATTCTACTGTGTCATATGCATATGATTAACTTTGAACCAATACACAGTACAGTGGCAGGAGATCGCAGCTGGGGACCCTTAGGAATCATCCACAGCAACCGGATAACATGGTAGGCTACAGCTCAGGGCTTGCGGTGGGGAAGAGAGGCCAGTGGCTTCCTTGAGGGGCTGGGAAGAGCACTCCTGCTCCTCCTGGCCTGCAAAAAATATAGTAAAAGGACACCTGGAGCCAACTTCTGACAGCAGTTTTACGGCTGACGACAGTTAAATTTATTTCAGGGTCCCAGTTACATTATGGGAGCCTGATTTAAATTTATTAACTCAATCTCCTGCCCAAGACACAACACTCACATCACACTACTTGCTGCTGTGAAAACGTTGCAGTTTGTGAGCACATTCCTCATATTTTAGAGTTTAAACCCTCCACAATCTCCTTTTTCTCATTGTGGATGTTGGGCGTGGTGGGGTGCTTAACACTGCAGCCTTGGTTTCTGTACCAAAGTAATTAATGTAGATCAGGAACAACCATGGCCCAAGAAATGACCCAGTGGGGCTCCAGCACATTCCTAATGCCATCCCATGCATATTCTCTGGATTTCTATCTTCTAATCAACTTCTTATCCAATTCCACATGTTATTCTGAATTCCTGTAGCATTTTTTTTAGAATGCTTTCTGTGGACCCTCGTCAGATCTTTGTGAAAGACCGGACAAGTGTACCATGGGAAGTTTCGCACGTATCTTGTCTATAATTTCCTCAAAATGTCAGGCAGCATCTTCCCCTTCTAAAGCCGCATTGGCTGTTACTTATTAAGTTGTTATTATGAAGGCATTGCTCTAGCTTACCTTACTATTTTACTAATTATTGATGTTAAATTATTGAACAATAGTTGCCTGGGTCATATTTCCCCCTGTTTTAAGAATATAGATAATTTGTTTGTTTGTTTCCGATACTGTGGAATTTTACCAGTGCCCAATGATACTCGAAGATGATTGCTGGCACCTCACATCAGTTTTTTCAGGATGACAGCTGCAATGCCAGACGGATACATTCTGGATAATTGTCACTGATTTCCTCTCTATGTCTCCTTCAGTACCCTATTATCCTGCGTATTATCTGGCCCAAGGAATACGTTTGCCATAAACTGTTACCTTACCCAGTATTTCTGCCGTAGTGATTTGAAAATCTTCCAGGAAATTACATATAAGATGAGAAGGCAGTGTTATCTTCCCAAGGATTGAAATGTTGCAAAGGTAACCCTACATTTTAATATAGGAGAGAGAGAGAGAATGGGGAACTGTAAGCTCGTTAGCCTAATATCAGTAATATGCAAAATGCTAGAATATAAAAATAGTGATATGATAGTAGGGCACTTAGAAAATAATATGATTAAACAGAGTGAACACGGATTTATGATAGGGAAATCGTATTTGACAAATCCGTTAATTTTTGATGATATAACCAATAAGTTGGATAAGAGGGAACCAGTGGATGTAGTGTATTTTGATTTTCAAAAAGCATTTGATAAGGCTGCCATGCAAGAGGTTATTATGCAAAATAAGGACTTGTGAGATTGGAGTGACATTAGCATTGATTGAGCATTGATCATAGAATCATAGAGGTCTACAGCACAGAAAAAGGCCCTTTGGCCCATCGAGTCTGCGCCTGTCCACCAAGTACCTAACTATTCTAATCCCATTTTCCAGCACTAGGCCAATAGCCTTGTATGCCATGGCATCGCAAGTGCACATCCAAATACTTCTTAAATGTTATGAGGGTTTCTGCCTCTACCACCCTATCAAGCAGTGAGTTCCAGATTCCCGCCACCCTCTGGGTGAAAAAAATCTTCCTCACATCCCCTCCAAACCTCCTGCCCCTTACCTTAAATCTATGCTCCTTGGTTATTGATTCCTCCACCAAGGGGAAAAGTTCCTTCCTGCCTACCCTATCTATGCCCCTCATAATTTTATACACCTCAATCTCCTCTGCTCCAGGGAAAATAACCCCAGTCTAACCAATCTCTCCTCATAACTAAAACTCTCCAGCCCAGCCAACATCCTGGTAAATCTCCTCTGCACTCTCCCTAGTGCAATCACATCCTTCCTATAATGTGGATTCCAGAACTGCACGCAATACTCTAGCTGTGGCCTAGCCAGCATTTTAAACAGTTCCAGCATAACCTCCCTGCTCTTACATTCTATACCTCGGCTAATAAAGGCAAGTATCCCATATGCCTTCTTAACCACCTTATCTACCTGTCTTGCTACCTTAAGGGACCGGCAGACACGCACACCAAGGTCCCTCTGATCCTCGGTACATCCCAGGGCCCTACATCCATCGTGTATTCCCGTGCCTTGTTTGTCCTGCCCAAGTGCATTACCTCACACTTATCCGGATTAAATTCCATTTGCCACTGATCAGCCCGTCTATATCCTCCTGTAATCTAAGGCTATCCTCCTCACTATTTACCACCCCACCAATTTTCGTGTCATCCGCGAACTTACTGATCAACCCTCCTACATTCAAGTCTAATCGTTTATATATAGCACAAACAGCAAGGGACCCAACACCGATCCCTGTGGAACCCCACTGGACACAGGCATCCAGTCACTAAAACACCCCTCAACCATCACTCTCTGCTGCCTGCCACTCAGCCAATTCTGGATCCAATTCTGGATAAATGGACAGAAAAAAGAGGGTAGGAATTAACAGGACTTTTTCAGGTTGGCAGACTGTAACTAGCAGGGTACTACGAGGAACTGCACTTGGCCCCAGTTATTTACAATCTACATTAATGACTTAGATGAGGAGATTGAGTGTAACATATCCAAGTTTGCTGGTGTACAAGGTTATGTGGGAAAGTAAATGGTTACAGCACGTAAGCAGTTAAGAATTGGCAATTATATCGATTTAACATAAAACCTGTTGCGATCAACAAGGAGAGGGAAAAGTGAGGATCTATTCGGCCCCTCCTCATCTGATCATATCTACCGCTTCACCCGCTCCCTTCCCCACTTCACCCACTCCCTTCCCCGCTTCACCCGCTCCCTTCCCCGCTTCACCTGCTCCCTTCCCCGCTTCACCCGCTCTCTTCCCCGCTTCTCCAGCCACCCAGTCTCTCTCTTGTAGGAGGGGTTGGTGGGGGAAGTGACAAAGACAGCGGGGGAAGTAATGAAGGGGGCAGGAAGGGACGGGAGAAACAACAGAGGAGGGAAAGTGTTGTGTTTTTTCACAGTTTTTCAGACTTCCTGCATGAGGCTGAACAGACTTTGCAAAGGCAGTTTTATCTCTTCTACCTTTGAGCACATATAAAGGAGACACTTGAACCTATGGTGCAGTGGAGTTAGGAGGTGTAAGCTTGTATGGTTTAACTCTAAATAAATGTAAGGCTGAATAGAGATTGGCTCCAGGACGATCCTTCATTGATTGGCTATCTGAGTTAAAACAGGCCTGAGCTTTGGTCTCCTTCCCTAAGGAAGGATATTGCCCTGGACAGAGCATGTTGTCCTATGAGAAGCGATTGAGGAGACTATATTCCCTAGAGTTTAGAAGACCATCTAATTGAAAGGGGTTTGATAGGGTAGATGTAGGTTAGAGAAAATGTTTCTCCTGGCTGGGGAATCTATTAACAGAGACTACCTTTTTCCTGAGAATCCCAAATAATTCACTTTCTTTCATCAGAACCTTATGAAACTAGTTACTCCCCCCCAACAAAAAGGGGCAGTGCCCAAATCCATTTGCTTCCATTATTTCTTCTGTTGCTCTAGTGTTCTACTTGCTTTATTTTCTCTTTGCCACTATAACCCAATCTCTGCATGGTCTGCTGACCTCATTCTCCATTACATCCCTTCCCTAACATGCTCCTTCATGACTCTCCTTCAGCCAAGTCAAATGCAACCACATATCATTACTAATATTTTACATTCACCAATTCTTGTAAGTATAAAAAGGTGCATTCTAATGGTGCAGTAACACCAAACTAACTTTTTGTTTTGATATTTTTCAGATGCAGGATGTTCCAGATAACATAAGCAATGGAATACCACAAATTTTGCAGAATGGAAGACCAACATGAAGAAAAGAATACTTCAGAAGAATAAGACTTTTCAGCAATTAACTGCATGATGAATGTGATATTTTTAGATATCCCATAATTATTAATACCAAAGTCTGGAGTTCAGGTTTTTCCAGGACCATTTAACAAACTGATCAACACCTGGTGTTGGAACTAGCAGAGTGGCACTGCACTCTCAAGGAGGCTACAGAGGAATGCTAAGTACTGAGTTTTCAGGAAGATGTTAAGGAGATTCAAGAGCCAAGCTTGTCCCTGTTAAGAAATATTTTGTGAGAAATCAAAGACTAAAACTTTAAGAAACATTACTCAACAGATTTCCAAGAAGCATGCAAGAACTTATTATCCTTAGCTTTCAAAGAAAGCAACTGAAAGATTATTGATATTCAAAAGTAATTTTTATGAAATGCTAATAATACTAAAACAAAACAATCTAACAATCTCCAAGTTATTGTATCTATGCTGAATGAACTAAAATATGTACACACTGAGTAAGAGTTGGGCAACTTAACAACTAATTATTGTTTAATTCTATATTTAAAAATTATGAATCACTATTTTTCTATAAATGTTATTATGTCTTCATAACAAACAACATGGTAAATAAACATTGCGTCGTCAGTTGACACTTTGGTTTCTTAAACACATTTCTGTGCCTCTTAGAATGCAAAATGAGCCCTGCCTTGATTGAAAAAAAATAAACTAATGATAGTGAGGATTTTATCATATACGTAGGGTTTGTTATGCCATATTGTCTCCAGATGTGCACTCATTTTGCTGTTGTTTGGGCATTTCTTTCTGCTGGGTATACATTGTTAGGTACATTTGATGCAAATGACACTGAAAAATGATTTCCAATTGCAAGTCTGCAGGGATTAAATGTTTACTATTGGCAAAAAAAAATGTGAACCAGTAGGGCTATTTTGAGAATGAGGTATTTTGCTTCTACTACAGCCGACAAAAAGAAGTATGATTTCTGTTTTTGAGAGGACAACTTCAAACATGATGACATTATCTACAAATGCTGTAAGTTACTGCAAAAATGTGTGTTTGCTAAACAGTATGATAAACATTATTACTATATTTAAAATACCTTTCTTTAACCTTCTGATCAACATTAATAAATATTAATAAATTTATTAAAATGTGCTGCTTGCAGTTCCAGTTGTGGTTCCCTGCTCTACAGCGGTACCACACAGGCCAAGGCTGGTAATTTGCTTGGAGCTGCTCCCCCTCAGCAGAGCAGGACCAGGTCTGAGAAAATTCCTGGCCCAACAATTCTCAAGTTCCATAACTAAGCTGAGCTGTAGCAGCTAATTTCAGCCAAGTCAGAGGTAGAGGTGTTGCAATTGGTCTTTGAGTACCCAGACTAGGATAGAATGAAAAACCAGTCACAACTGCTGTTTTTTATCCCATGATTACAATTGGATAATGTGCATTTGTGAACATAGGGTAAGGACAGGATCAAGCTGTACACTGATGTTCTCCTCCTAGATGAATGGTCTGCAGTAGTCTGGTAACACTCACTGTCAAAATTCAAACATAGAAGAGCAGTCACTTGGTCAAAATGCTCAAGGGCTGCCTGTGAATCTACTAAGGTCATATTTTGCTGTGAAAATAATGGTGAGGCTAAAAGTGCTCACTGTTATGATGCAAAAATCAGACTTCTGGTGACCACACTTGTGAAGTTAAATGTAAAAATCTGGAGGTTGCTGTCTGAAATGCACTGCTCTTCTGTAAACTTTCTGAAAATGACATCATGCCGTTTGGCTCCCCATTCAAATATATTCAACTGTGTAAAGATCCCCATACTGACCTCATGGATATGGACTACATTCACCAATAAAAAGTGTTCATTTTTAACAGCATGGTAAGTTTTAATTGCTGGCAAACAACTGCTCTGGCACTGAAAATTATTTTTTACAAGTGAGAGAGACTCCTTCAGTTTTTAATTGTTGTTAAAGATTTTAAAAATATATTCAAATACTACCAGAGACCCTCAAAACATTTACGGTCAAATTAGTATCTGCATTCTTTAAATGTAAGATTTCTAGTTATTCTTTCATCAAAGACATTAACAGAATCAAAATCTCTCAGTCTAGAAAAAGCTATATAAAGCTGTCCATGTGTAAAAACACCCCTCTCATGTCACCCCTCCTTCCCATGCCATTCCATTCCATCGTTCCATGCCATCTCCACTATTTCCACCAGGGAAATGTTCTCTCCAGTCAGGGGAACTTGTTTGTTGGGCCCCCCTACTTTCTGTTGTTTTTGTTCTCAACTGCATCCCATATTGCTGCTGCCACCACCACCGAGCATTGGTGGCCACACATGCATACGCACCCTAGTCCTCCTTGTGCCCCACATGCTTCCGTGTACACTAAGCACTACTCACCAAATAATCTCAACAGATACACATCTTAAATGATCAAAACAGTCCAGGTAGACAAAAAACAAGTGCTGTTATTATAGATTGATGCAGATGATGCTGAAAAATTATTTCAAACTACAGCAAAATTAGATGAAGAATGTTGCTTTACACATCTTGTTGAATTAGATTTTTGGCTAAAGAAATAATAGTCGACAAGCAGTGCTATACTGAAAATTAAGTCTTTTATTCCTTCAAAAACCCACAAAAGGGATTTGCGATTTTGCTCTCTTTAGGGTCCTAATAAAATGTAACAATTAGTTAAATAATTTTGTTTTTACTTTTCCTTCGTCTTTTTTAAAATCGCTCTCGTAATCCATTTCCCCAATTTTTATTTTGCTTTCTATATCTGATATGGCATTGAGTTTAACATTTTAACTAACTTTCCTGGTTGAGATGCTGTACTGATCATTAACAATTCATCAATCTGATTGGCTAAGTAGATAACCAATTGCTTGCCCTGTTTATACAGGTCCCAGATGCCCCATAGAGCATGCTGCACTTTTTGGATATTTGGCTGACAGCAACTTGCAGTGTAAACATTTCTAAAAAGTCTATGTCGAAAAACAAGTTTAACAAACAGTTGGTACATTTTGTTTGCTGTTCATGGCAAAATATGGCCTCATATTAAGATTTAAGCATCTCCTTGAAGCAGATAAGAGAGAACTTTACTTTGGGCTTAGTTTTCCAAAGAGTTTGGTGCTCCCACTGGGTGACAAAGATGGAGGAAGAATTCAGTTTCCTTGTGCAGATATTCCTTGCTTTAATGCATAGAATTCAACAGTGCATCCAAAAAATGTAAACAAGTACATACCTTTTAACGGTAAACAAATTTCAGGTTTGAATTGTTTAGCAGGAAGCTGCACTACAACTACCATCTTTAAAAATCACTCTGACGGGACTGATCTGGTGGAATTACCAAGAAGTATGATGGCAAGAAACTAATCAACAATCGAAGTGATCAAGCTTTTAAAGTAACCTGGGAAAACAATTTGTTAATTCAGCTTTCTTATAGATTCAGTAACAACTCCGACAACCACCCGCCCCACATATGATCAGGATTCAATGTTTGCATGAAAATTTGTAGTAGAAATAAGTAGAAAGGAGATAAAGCACATTGAAGTTTACGATAAACATTTTTATAAAAATGTGATGTCCTTAAAAGACAGTGTTTAATCTCTTTTTATAAATTATAGCAAAACTTAGTTTTACAATCTCAACAAAGATACAGCTGAACTTTTCAGACATGTCAAATGTTACATTATATTTGCTACTCTTACATTGAAAAAGCCAACAGATAGAAGACTCCTGAATGAATAGCCAATGTAAGTAATGCACTATCCCTCCTCAACCTCTCTGCAACCTTTGACACACTCGATCCACACTATCCTTTTTCAAAGTTTTCCCACCAATGTCCAGCTCAGTGGAACTGCCCTTGGTTCCACACTTTATGTATTAGAAAGGAATTTTGCAAGACTACAGGGAAGGGAGTGGGACTAGCTGAGTTGCTCTTGCAGAGAGCCAAAATGGACTGGGGGTGGGGGGGTGCGGGGGAGGTGTAATTGACCTCCTACTGCACTATAACCATTCTATGATTTCATAATACTGGCCATAGCATCTCCAATATTTGCACTTCTTACTCACACCATTACTTCGGGACTATTCCAAAGATCTATGCTTGGACCTCTCCCCTTCCTCAATGACATTCTGTTATTTAGCAGCATACATTGCTTGCATCCTTGTTAGCATTCATTTGCTCCAAGTTTCCTAATGCATTAAGCTTAACATTAAGACTAAAGCTCTCCATTCTGCATTTCTGTTTTCAGATACCCATGGCAGCATCATCATGCAGGGCCAGAGCAACACCAGACCTCTGATAAAGAAGCACCATCACTTGATCTGACACTCACAGCTCAGATACTGGCACTGCACATACCTTAGAGGTAGAATAGATGCAGGATCAACATGTGGTGAATCACTGGGCACAAGTGGGCTGCAGCCAGGCCGGACTGAAAGAATAGTTCATGTGACAGCTCACCAGAGGCTGTGGATGAGTTCTTTTACAGAGGACTTAGATGAGAACTTTGATGAGCTGGTGTAAAAAAAAATGTTGCTGACCATGCACACCAAGATGTTTTGTGTATTTAACAGTCTGCAGACAGCCTGTTGTCATTGTCAAGGAGCATAGAGGACTCCAGGTCCCATCTGGCACTTGGAGTCCATACTTTCCAACATGGAAGTGATGACCAACTTCATGACAGCCCAAAAGAACCTAGCTGTGATTCAGCATCTGGTGAATGATGTCTCAGCTTCCATTACAGCACAGGCAGGAGCCACCCAATGCCTGAGTGTTAGAAGGTGGGACTGAGGTCATAAGATCCAGCTTGTTGCCATTCAGGGTCAGACTGTTGCTATATTAGCTGCTGATACCAGTGCTCAAAGGAGCTAGCAGGGTCTCATAGATGTCCAGCAATCTGTGCTCCAGAAAATTACTAGGATTGATGAGGTGCCACCCCAGGGGAGTGGCTATGGCATCATGGAACACAAACCTTTTGTTGACTCAGGATGACAATATTCATGCTCCCACCACTGCCATGCCATCAGGGCCCTTACTATGGGCTTTCAGCTAGCCAGCCCAGACTGCAGTTGTCCATACTGAAGTGTGGGAATGAGCTGCAGAGCTACCTCCGGTGAGCTGGCATCTGAACTAGCTACAGCCTAACCAGAGCAAAGCAGTCCCAGATGACTCCTCCCTTCCAAAAGACCATAAGACATAGGAGCAGAAGTAGCCCATTCGGACCATCAAGTCTGCTCCGCCGTTCAATGAGGTCATGGCTGATCTGATAATCCTCAACTCCACTTCCCTGCCTTTTCCCCATAACCCTTGATTCCCTTACTGATTAAAAATCTATCTCAGCCTTGAATATACTTAATGACCCAACCTCTACAGCCCTCTGCAGTAAAGAATTCCACAGATTAACAACTCTCTGAGAAGAATTCCTCCTCACCTCTGTCTTAAATGGGCGACGCCTCACTCTGAGATTATGCCCTCTGGTCGTGGACTCACCCAGAAGGGAAAACAACCTCTCAGTATCTACGCTGTCAAGCCGTCGAAGAATCTTAAATGTTTCAGTAAGGTCACCTCTCATTCTTCTAAACTCCAATGAGTACAGGCCCAACTGATTCAACCTCTTCTCAGAAGAAAATCCCTCCATACCCAGGATCAACCTAGTGAACCTTCTCTGGACTGTCTCCAATGCCAGTATATCGTTCCTTAGATAAGGGGACCAAAACTCCAGTATTCTCAGTGTTGTCTAATTAGTGCCTTGTATAGTTTTAGCAAGACTCCTGTATTTTTATACTCAATTTATTTTGGAATAAAGGCCAACATTCCATTTGCCTTTCCTACAACTTGCTGAACTTGTATGCTAGCTTTTTGCGATTCATGCGTGAGGATCCCCAAATCCCTCTGTGCTGCAGTTTTCTTCAGTCTTTCTCCATTTAAATAATATTCAGCTCCTCTATTCTTCCTGCCAAAGTGCATAACCTCACATTTTCCCACATTATATTCCATCTGCCATGTTTTTGCCCATTCACTTAACCTCTCTGTATCCCTCTGTAGCCTCTTTGTGTCATTCTCACCACTTGCCTTCCCACCAATTTTTATGTCATCTGCAAACTTCGTAATAGTACACTTATTTCCCTCATCCAAGTCATTAATATATATTGTAAATAATTGTGGCCCCAGCACTGATCTCTGTGGCATTCCACTACTTACAGGTTTCCATCCTTAATGGAGCATATCCTCCAATGACATGGAAAACAGCACTCCCGCTAATTCTGCACCAGCAATCATAAGTCAAAAGCACCCTATCTGAAGGATGAATGACTACCCCTTTAAATTACGTTGTCGAGGGTGGGAGGTGGTCAGCCGTGTAGCTGAATACATGGCCTGAATTTTACTCTTGGCGGGCGTGCGAGATCGGCGGGCCCGGGAACAGTCGGGAAACAGGACCCCGCCCGCAATTGGCCCATGACCATGATTTCATGCTGGCTGGCCAATGAAGGCCCACCCAGCGTGAAATGTGTCTTCCCAATGGCCAGGAAGGGCCGGGTGGGGGCCTGCTGGGTGCCAGATTCAATGGCGACCCGGCTGGCTGTTTAAAAACTGCACAGGCAGCTCCTTGAAGGCTGCCAGGGAAGAACATTTCTTGAGCATTCTGCAGAGTGAAGCTATGGCTTCAGCAACGGATGAAGAGGCCAGGCCGGAGGGCAGGCTGCGTGGCCACTTGGTGCCCCCCAGGTTTTCAAATGAGTGACTCGCGGTGCTGTTGGAGGAGGTGGCTGCCAGGATGGACACCCTCAACCCCAGAGATGGAAGAAGGAGGCCATCACACCAGACCAAAAAACTTGGGAGGAGGTGGCAGCCTCGGTCAGCAGCCACGACATTGTGCGGCGCACATGGGTGCAGTGTCGCAAAAGATTCAATGACCTGCTGCGCTCAGGGAGGGTGAGTACCATGTTGGAATGGATCAGTGTGGTGAAGTGTTAAGGTCTGGCCATCCCTCCGCGGAGCTCAGGGGTGTTAAGAGTCTGAGTGCCAATTATCAATGACGCCGAAGCTGGCCGAGGGGGTGACCCCCTGGCTGCTCAGACTGAGTGCCTTCCGGCTCGAGGGCCATGACTCGGATGTGCCCTGGAAGGTGCTCCTCAGGTGGGGTTGGCCAGGCTGCAATGGCGCTGCAGGTAGAGAGTGGACTAATCAATGCCCCTGTTTCCTTACAGGAGAAGAGGAGCCATAACAACATTGCGAGGTCACGGAGAGGTGAAGGACCCCCAAACCTCCAAATCCTGACCAGGTTTGAGCAGGAGGCCTTGGAGCCGGAGAGGTGCCATGCTCCTCGTTCAGCTGGTCACAAAGAGGCTGGGGTGCCAGATGAAAGTAAGAGTGCAGTACAAAGAGGTGAGTGTTTTGGATGGTGCAAACATTCTTGTGTAGTTCCTTCATTGATGGGAGCCTCAAAACTGGAGTCCCCATTGATTACGGAAAGACGATGACACAATGATGCAGATCTCCATTGTCTCACCAGGGTCCCTAGCATGCACAGTGACAGTGTGATGGCTTAAACTAATGATATGTCATTGTCCTCCCTTAGATTCGCCAGCTCGCACTCGAATGTAGGACCCCAAAGATCCACCCCTGATGCCAGAGGACCACTGGGCTTCAGCTGCACCTGCGTCACACCCATTCTCTGAACCAGGCAGCAGCGCAGATACCAGCACCTCGGTGGGTGTTAGATCTTTGGCTAGAATGTCGGTGCACAGCGGTGAGGGTACTTCACACACGCTTGAGGTGCAGGTGGAAGCAGAGTGCCCAGGGCACCGGCAGTCGGAGGACTGCCGGAGATCAGGACAATGCAGAGTCTAAGGCGGATGATGAGCCTCTGGAGGTGTCCATTAGGCAGCAGATTCTGGATGTCCAGCAGGATGTGCGGGAGGATCTGGCAGAGATCCATAAGGATAAGCATGCCATGATCTCTGTTGTGGAGGAGTCCATGCGGAGCATGAGCACTGCGTTGACCCTCATGGCCGAGCGCACTACCTCCTCCATTGAGAGAGTGGTGACTCTCATGGAGAGGCAGCTCCAGGGACAGATACGCGGGGTCCTGGGGTTGCACTCGGACCTGCAAGTCCTCACACAGGTATTGACCTCAGGTGGTCAGTGCCAGTGTGGGAGATGAATAAGACACCCAGTATCTCAGCGGTAAAATTATATTTGTGAATTGCTGGTGCTGACCGTGTCAGACATCCTTCTAGGCAGGTCGTTAATATGGATGTCGGGCATGTCACCAGTGGCATGGACAGTAGGCAGATCATGATACCAGTCAGCATGTAACACTGATTTAAACCTAGTGGTGCCATTGTTAACCTCAACACTCCAACTAATGTCCTCTTTTAACCTTGCACAGTAGAATATGGGTTCAGCTGCAAGAAGGACCCACCCCCCTCTCTACCCCTATTTAAAGAAATCATCAGCCACTTTCAGATTAGTTGGTGACTGATTTTTGTTGGCTGTTTCTGAGTCAGTAGCACCTGTAAGTGAGAGACAGCGACTGCATGAGCTGCCCCAACATGGAAGAACGCATGGCTTTAGGTTTCTATGTGACTATGTAATGCATGCATCCTGACTGGATGGGGGCTGCCCGCCACCATCTTCCTCTGCACAGTCTTGGTGCAGTTCCTTGCCTGCCAGCTTGGGTACCTGCTCCTCGAATTCTGTAAGGTTCCTCAGTTGAGACGGGCCCCCTCCCATCTTCCCTCTCTCTTTCCTGTTGTGCTGTAGCTTTTCCTGCGCAAAGAGAGAAAGGGGGGTTGAGAGCAATTGGGTTTCAGGCATCTTTCTCATGCTTACAAATAACTCACTGGATTGTGTGCCATATGATTGATGCACTGCAGGTTGTCCACAAGGGTTCTGGGGCAGCACCCTCCAGAGCGGAGAGCCCATGCAGACAGAAGGATAAGCTTCACAGAGGCGTGTCATTGGCGGTGCTTGCTGGTGCCCTCCATGCTTAATCTCCTTCTCCACACTGTCACCCTCCGCTCCCGCCTGCCCTCCCTCAGACAGCATCTTAGCTCTCCGTGTGAAAGGGACAGGGATCGCAATGGTCTCTCCACCTTCAGACTAGATGGACTGCAGTGGGGCTACGAGGCATCACTTTATCACATTGAGTAGCTCTTTTATGCACGGGCTGCAATGATGGTGCCCTTGCCAGTGAGGCCCATGTTCCTTCGACCATTCAGTGAGGTGATTGTCAGCAGTTGAGGGTTCACTTAACCTGGTGCCGCGAATGAGGTAATTCTTCCATTTCCAGCACTGTAGGACGGTCATCCTGTGGAAGCTGTGGGCACAGACCACCCTAGCAACTTCCTCCCATGCAGAGTTGGTCACATGGCTCCGCCTTTTCCTTCCACCTACAGGATACAGGACACCCCTCCTGGCCTCCACTGCATTGAGCAGCGCATTGAGGGAAGTGTTGCTGAATCCGGGAGACGGAGCTCCCTGGGATTGCTGGACCATCACCTCCTTCCACAGTTGGTTCACGACAAAGAAGTTGATATCGGATGCCTTTTAAATATGGTGCCAGGATATGATGGTGGGGTCCGCACCATCCAGCCTACCACGCTGCGCAATGTGTCAGGAAATTGCATAATTAATGAGCCCAGCATCGCGCAATTTAGTGCGAATTCCCACCAGGCTCTGGGGCAGGAAACACTTCCGGTTCCTGTCCCGTCACAGGACTTAGGCCCGGACTAGAAAATCTGGCCAACATTAAATATGAATTTCAAAATTAAAGTTAAGGTATGAAGAAAACATACACATCGTGCTGAGCAAAAAAAAACAATGTCAAAGCAGTAAATTGATAATTTTAAAAATTGTTAATTAATGAAGATGATCATTAAAAAGTGCCAAGCAGCAGAGCTAAGTAATAAAACTTTTTTTTGCCTTTTAACTTAAGAAGCAGAGCTATAAAGAGACAGACTAGGCTCCAGGACTTGGTCACCAGGGGAGGAGGAGGGAAGAGCTAAGGAGTTGAGTTTAACTAACACCGACATTGTGTTCACCTCTGGTGGTGCAGACTCAAAGCTGGCCTCGGTGGAATTCATATGAAAGTGGGGGTCGGAAATAGATTGGCTTTCAACCTGGGTTTTCCTCTACTCCCTGATAGATGTGGATAGGTTTTTGGGGAGGGAGGAGGAGAGGGGAGGAGCAGGATATGTGTGTGTGTGTGTGTGTGTGTGTGTGTCCAATTCACTCTGTCTCAGGGTTCTCAGTCTCGCACTCAATTTTGAGGGAGAAGTGAGGTCAGGAGGAATCATCCCCACCACTGGAATTGCACCTCATGTTGTCAAAGCCCCAAAACCACAGCCCCAACAGGAGACAAAGCCAGAAATACAAATTCCACCCTCAAGTCCTCATGATCAGCGTATTAAGAAACAGCAGAGTGTGCCACCACAAAGCCCCAGGCCAGGTCACAGTGAAAATAACCCTGGGGATATAGAAACACGCTGCACAATCCGATACCCAGACGGTCAGCAATTATTTATCGGGAACCTGACTCATTACATTAATGAGATGGAGGCGAAATAATTTTTCATTGGATATGGCAATGTGGTGGGACTCCATATTAACATCAAGGAGTAGTGGCTGGAGGGGTTTGGGAAGCGCTGGCACAAGAGTCAGAGGCCACACACCATCGAGGGAGGAGAGTTGGGAAGGACTGGAGGGGTGAGGTACTCGGCACTTTACCTCTTACAGAATTACAGGCCCTGCCTGCTCTTTCCCATTTCTATTTCGAAAAACAACCATCCAAGTAATTCCAAGAGCTTTCACAGTTTTTTTGAACTTTGATGCTAATCTTTGGAGTCTATTATAAAGGATGTAATAGCAGAGCATTTAGAAATACATAATATAATCAAACAGAGTCAGCATGGCTTCATGAAGGGGAAATCATGCCTGACAAATTTATTGGAATTCTTTGAGGAAGTAACAAGCAGGATAGATAAAGGGGAACCAGTAGATGAAATATATTTGGATTTCCAATAGGCGTTCAATAAGGTACCACATATAAGGCTACTTAATAAGATATGAGCCCATGGCATTGGGGGTAGCATATTAGCATGAACTGGCTAACTAATAGAAGACACAGAGTTGGGAGACGGGGGGCATTTTCAGGATGGCAACCTATAACTAATGGAGTGTCACAGGGATCAGTACTGGGGCCACAATTATTGGATGAGTGAAATGAATGTACTATCACCAAGTTTGCGGATGACACAAAAATAGGTGGGAAGGCAAGTGGTGAGGATGACACAAAGAGTCTACAGAGGGATATAGACAGATTAAGTGAATGGGCCAAAATGTGGCAGATGGAATATAACGTGGCAAAGTGTGAGGTTATGCACTTGGCAGGAAGAATAGAGGAGCTGAATATTATTTAAATGGAGAAAGACTGCAGGAAGCTGCAGCACAGAGGGATTTGGGGGTCCTCGTGCACGAATCACAAAAAGCTTGCATACAAGTTCAGCGGGTAATAGGTAAGGCAAATGGAATGTTGGTCTTTATTACAAAGGGAATGAAGTATAAAAATAAGAAAGCCTTGCTAAAACTATACAAGGCACTAGTTAGACCACACCTAGAATACTGTGAACAGTTTTGGTCCCCTTATCTAAGGAAAGATATGCTGGCCTTTGAAGCAGTCCAGAGGAGGTTCACTAGGTTGGTCCTGGGGATGGAGGATTTTCTTATGAGGAGAGGTTGAGTCAGTTGGTCCTGAACTCATAGGTGTTTAGAAGAATGAGAGGCGACCTTATTGAAACATATAAAATTCTTAGGTGGCTTGACAGAGTAGATGCTGAGAGGTTGTTTCCCCTTGTGGGGCCGTCAAGGGCACAATCTCAGAGTAAGGGGGCGTCCATTTAAAACAGTGATGAGGAGGAATTTCTTTTCTCAGAGGGTAGTTAATCTGTGGAATTCTTTACTGCAGAGGGCTGTAGAGGCTGGGTCGTTAAGTATATTCAAGGCCGAGATAGATAGGTTTTTAAATCAGTAAGGGAATCAAGTGTTATGGGGAAAAGGCAGGAAAGTGGAGTTGAAGATTATCAGATCAGCCATTATCTCATTGAATGGCGGAGCAGACTCGATGGGCCAAACTTTTGCTCCTACATCTTATGTATTTTATGACTGTTAAAGGGTTTCAACAACTACCCTTGTGCCCAGGATTGCACATTTGCATTTGTACCCTTTTATCCATAATCCTGCTGGAGTGTCCTGTATGCCATTGAAATTCTACTCAGCTTCTCAGTACTTATGTCTACAGCCTTGGGCTTCCAGTCCTTTCTCTTGCAGTAGATTCTGTGCCAAATTAAATTGTCATTAGACACCTGGTAGAAGGACTTGCTGACACAGCCAGCACACAACAAGGTAGGAAAAGCTCTCAATGGTGATCAGACTTCCAGACCTCAATTTACCACCTTTAGCTCCACCTAACTGGAAGGACCTTGAAGGCAGATTGTGGCAAAAATTGGCAGCCTCGAGCTTCCTGGCCCGGCCACCTCACACCGCCACCGCTCTCTTACCCAGTGCTGCCCAAACCGACATGTGTCATCATCAAGACCAGCCAGACGCATGGAGCTGGGAGGGGAGGCAGAGAGAGCCAGCTTTAAATCTCAAAAGTATCTGGGGCCCAGGAGTTAATTCCAGTGAAATGAGGATTTGAAACAGGTACTTTGAGCCCCAAGAGCCACTTGCCCTCACTTTACAGAGGAAAGAGGTGGGGGATGGGGACCGCGGGGTTGTGTAAGGGATACCTGCTTCAAAACAACTTTCACCAACCTGCTTGTGCTCCAGCCAGGGCCAAAGAGTAAAGAAACAGTACTTCATGACAACCAGGCCCAAACAGGAATCCATGAGGTGGGAAAGGAATCTGGTGCATCCTACTAATCAACCAATGATTCAGAACAACAGCAATCAATTGGTCGATTAGCCTGTCAATCAGGATGATCTACGTGCCGCATTGGCTGCTTTAGACACTGACCATCCAGATTGACATGTCACTTGGCCAGTGAGCCCGGGCCCCCCAGAGGAACTGACCCCAGTGATTAGGACTGTTTGCACCCCCTCTCCCAGGCCGCTGAGAGTGACTGAGTGTGGGAGAGAGTGAGTGTCTGTGAGTGAGTGAGAGAGTGAGCATGAGTAAGTGAGTGAGAGAGTGTGCACATGAGTGAGTGAGTATGAGTGTGGTCAGTGTGAGAGTATGAGAGTGAGTGAGTTTGTGTGAGAGTGAGTGAGTGCGTATGAGAGAGTGAGTGTGTATAAGAGTAGTGAGTGTGAGAGTAAGTTTGTGTGTGTATGAGAGCGAACATCTGTGTGAGATTGCGTATGTGCGTGAGAGTGAGTGAGTGTGTGTGTGTGAGACAGAGAGAGAACCCCGAGACCACACACAAATACAAAGGATGCTTGGAGAAGGGACACATACACATATGCCCTTCCTCCCCTCCACCCTCCCCAAAAACCTATCCACACATGAGACTGGGTGCAGAGGAAAACCCAGGCTGAAATGCAACCCGCTTCCAACCCCCACTTTAATATGAATTCTCCCAAAGCCAGCTTGGAGTGTGCACCACCAATGGCATAAGCAACGTCAGCATTAGTTAAACCCAACTCCTTAGCTTGGCCCTGGTCCCCTCCATCTTCCCTGGTAACCAGGACCTATACAAACATATGAACATACAAAATAGGAGCAGAAGTAGGCCATTTTGCCCCTTGAGTCTGCTCTGTCATTCAATGAGACCATAACTGATCTGTTTGTGTTTCGAATTCCACATTCCCATCTACCTCCAATAACCTTTGATTCCTTTGCCTAACAAGAATTTTTCTACAAAGATAAAGGCAACATACTTGTCCTCACTTTTCACCCTGCCAGCCTCCACATCCAAAGGATCATCCCTGCCACTTCCGCTAACTCCAGCACGATGCCACCACCAAACACATCTTCCTTTCACCCCCCACGCACCACCACCCCCCCCCCACCCCGCTTCCCACCGTCAGCATTCTGTAGGGACTGTTCCCTTCGGGACACCCTGGTCCATTCCTCCATCACCCCCAACACCTTGGCCCCCTCCCATGGCACCTTCCCATGCAATCGCAGAAGGTGCAACACCTGCCCCTTTACCTCCTCCTTTCTCACCGTCCAAGGGCCCAAACACTCCTTTCAAGTGAAGCAGCGCTTCACTTGCACTTGCCTCAATTTGGTCTACTGCATTCGCTGCTCCTAATGCGGTCTACATTGGAGAGACCAAATGCAGACTGGGTGACAGCTTTGTGGAACACCTTCGGTCTGTCCGCAAGCATGACCCAGATCTCCCTGTCATTTGCCATTTCAACACACCACCCTGCTCTCATGCCCACATGTCCGCCCTTGGCCTGCTGCAATGTTCCAGTGAAGCTCAACACAAACTGGAGGAACAGCACCTCATCTTCCGATTAGGCACTTTACAGCCTTCCGGACTTAACGTTGAGTTCAACAACTTCAGACCATGAACTCTCTTCTCTAACCTCATCCCTTTTTATCCCCTTTTCTCAATATTCATTTTTATTTTTTTATTTTTATTTTTTTTCACTTATTTTTATTAATTTTTAAATTTATTTTCATTTTTATTCATTGTTTTATCCCCACCTTTTAGCCTATTTTCAATCTTTTTTCCCACCACTGTCCCCTCCCCCCACCCCACCCTTACAATGGCCATCTGTCACTTGCTCACGTTGTTCTTTCCAGAGTGCTTACCCTTGCCTGGCAATTATCACATTCTGCTTTCTATACTTAATCTCACCATTAGCACCTCCTTTAGCCAGTACTACCACCATCAACACCCCTTTGACCTTTTGTTTATGACATCTTTGGCAATCTCTCCTTTGCCCCCATCTATCGCTGGCCTTCTATCCAGCCTCATCTGCTCCATCCCCCTTAAACAGTATAAATTTCACCGCATTTTAACTTCTTTTAGCTCTGAAGAAGAGTCATATGGACTCAAAATGTTAACTCTGTCTTTCTCTCCACAGATGCTGTCAGGCCTGCTGAGTTTTTCCAGCATTTTTTATTTTTGTTTTAAGAATCCATCTACCTCTGTCTTAAAAATATTCAATGACCCCAATTCCACTGCCTTCTGAGGCAGAGACTTCCAAAGTCACAAAACACTCAAGAGAAAAAAATTCTCATCTCTGTCCTAGTTCTGGATTCATCCACAAGAGGAAACATCCTTTCAACGTTCACCTTGTCAATACCGTTCAAGATCTTATACACTTCAATCAAGTCATCCCTCACTCTTTTAAACTCCAGTGGAAACAAGCCCAGTCTGTCTAACCTGTCCTCATAAGACAACCCGCTCATTCCAGGTATCAGCCTAGTAAATCTCCTCTGAACTGTCTCCAATGCATTTACATGCTTCTGTAAATAATGAGACCAAAATTGTACACAGTATTCGAGATGTGGTCTCACCAATGCCCTGTATAACTGAAGCATAACACCCTTACTTTTATGTTCAATCCCTCTTGTAATAAAATATAGTATTCCATTAGCCTTCTTAATAACTTGCTGTACCTGCATACTAACATTTTGTGGCTCATGCATTAGAACAGCTAGATCCCTCTGCACCTCGGAATTCTGCAGCCGTTCTCTGTTTAAGTAATACTCTTTTTTCATTCTTCCTGCCAAAATGAAAAACTTTACATTTTCCCACATTACACTCCATCTGCCAGATTTTTGCCCACTCACCCAACCTATCTATATCAATCTGCAACCTCCTTATGTCCTCTTCACAACATACTTTCCTACCCATCTTTGTGTCATCTGCAAATTTGGCTACCATGCCATCACTCCCCTCATCTAAGTCATTGATATGAATTGTAAAAAGTTGAAGCCCCAGCACAGACTCCTGCGGAATTCCACTCATCACATCCTGCCAATCAGAAAAATACCCATTTATACATACTCTGTGTTTTCTGCCAGCCAGCCAATCTTCTATCCATGTTAATATGTTACCCCCTACACCATGAGGTTTTATTTTCTGCAATAGCCCTTGACGTGGCACCTTATCAAATGCCTTCTGGAAATCCAAGTACAACATGTCTATAAGCTCCTGCTTATCCACAATGCATGTTACTCTTAGGGTCTAGGCCGAGGCCTAGTCTGAATCTCTCTAGCTCTGCTTTTTAAATTAAAAGGCAAAACAAGTTTTAATAGTTAGCTCTGCTGCTAGGCACTTTTTAACGGTCATTTTTATTAATTACTTTTTTTTTAATTATCAATTTATTGCTTTTACATTGTTGTTTATTTTTTTTCATACCTTATCTTTTATTTTGAAACTCCTGTTTAATGTTGTGCCAAACCAGTTCTCAGGCAGCTGCTGCTGGGTTTCCTGCTGAAGGGGAATGAAAGGCTCACAAGAAGTCTGATTGTTTTTTGTGGAGGGCTGGCAAAAGGGGTTGTTATTGCTCCAATAGAAATGGAAATGCTCAGCACATCTGTCAGCATCTGTGCAGAGAGAAACAGAGGTCAGTGCCCCTCCGTCAGAACTAGTGCAGGTTGTGGACCTGAAGAATTGACTCTGTTTCTCTCTCCACAGATGCAGCCTTGCCTGCTGAGCATTTCCAATATTTTCTGTTTATATTTCAGATTTTCAGCATGCGCATAACTTTCCTTTCTATTATATGCTCCATGTTGGGCATTTTAATGGGGTTACTTCCATTTTCAAATGAGAAGATATTTATCACGTAATGCAAATTGTATATTTTCTGTTAATAAGCCCACTTGTGTGGATAGAAATAGCACATTATTGCAGGTCAATTGGTTGGTGCTAATTTACTGGAAGGTTTTGTCATTTTTAAGCTTGGAAGTGAAACCAGGAATTATGGGCCGATAGAATATGGCACTGTTAGTTCAAGATATGCTTATTCCTACATAGGATTGTTGTTTGTGTGCTTGAGTTTCAATTTTATGGAAGTTGCTGCCCGGACATTGCATAGGGCCAGGTTCAAAGAAGTGGAGCTGGATGCATTTTTTTTATTCATTCACAGGATGTGGGCTTCGCTGGCTGGGCCAGCATTTATTGCCGATCAATAGTTGCCCTTGAGAAGGTGGTGGTGAACTGCCTTCTTAAACCGCTGCAGTCCCTGTGATGTAAGTACACCCACAGTGCTGTTACGAAGGGAGTTCCAGGATTTTGTCCACAGCATCAGTGAAAGAATGGCGATGTATTTCCAAGTTAGGATGGTGAATGACTTGGAGGGGAATTTCCAGGTGGTGGTGTTCCCATCTATCTGCTGCCCTTGTCCTTCTAGATGGTAGTGGACATGGGTTTGGAAGATGCTGTTGCAAGGAGCCCTGGTGAGTTCCTGCAGGCATCTTGTAGATAGTACACTTTGCTGCCACTGTGCATCAGTGGTGGAGGGAGTGAATGTTTGTGGAAGGGGTGCTAATCAAGTGGGCGCTAATCAAGCAGGCTGCTTTGTCCTGGATGGTGTAAAGCTTCTTGAGTGTTGCAGGAGTTGCACTCATCCAGGCAAGTGGAGAGTATTCCATCACACTCCTGACTTGTACCTTGTAGATGGTGGACAGATTTTGGGGAGTGAGGAGATGAGTTACTCATCACACGATTTATAGCCTCTGACCTGCTTTTGCGGCCACATTATTCATATGGTTAGCTCAGTTCAGTTTATGGTCAATGGTAACCCCCAGGATGTTAATATTGGGGATTCAGTGATGGTAATGCCATTGAACATCAAGGGGCGATAGTTGGATTCTCTTTTGTTGGAGATGGCCATTGCCTGGCACTTGTGTGGTGCAAATACTTGCCACTTGGCAGCCCAAGCTTGGACATTGACCAGGTCTTGCTTTACTTGGACATGGACTGCGTCAGTATCTGACGAGTCACAAATGGTGCTGAACATTGTGCAATCATCAGCAAACATCCCCACTTCTGACCACATGTTGGAAGGAATGTCACTGATGACGCAGCTGAAGAGGGTTGGGCCGTGGACACTATCTTAAGGAACTCCTGCAGTGATGTCCTGGAGCTGAGAAGACTGATCTCCAACAATCACAACCGCCCCCCCAACAGGCAGAAAATTCTGCCCTATGAATCGCAAGAGATCGGTATGCAGATATAGCATGTAATCAGGAAAGCAAATAGAATGTTATTGTTTATTGGGAGGGGGATGGAATGCAAGAGCCGGATGGTTATGCTTCAGTTATACAGGGCATTGGTGAGATCACATCTTGAGTACTGTGTGCAGTATTGGTCTCCTTATTTAAGAAAGGATTTAAATGCATTGGAAGCAGTTCAGAGAAGCTTTACTAGACTAATACCTGGAATGGGCAGGTTATTTTATAAGGAAAGGTTGGACATGGTAGGCTTGAATCCGTTGGAGTTTAGAAGAGTAAGAGGCAACAGGATTGAAACATATGATCCTGAGGGGACTTGACAAAGTAGATGTGGAAAGGATGTTTCCTCTTGTGGGAGAATCTAAAACTAGGAGGCACTGTTTAAAAATAAGGGGACCCTCATTTAAGACAGAAATGAGGAGAGTTTTTTTCTCTCAGAGGGTCGTGAGTCTTTGGAACTCTCTTCCTCAAAAGGTGGTGGAGGCAGAATGTTTGAATATTTTTAAGGCAGAGCTAGATAGATTCTTGATAAGCAAGGGGGTGAAAGGTTATCGAGATAGGCAGGAATGTGGGGTTAAGGTTAAAATCAGATCAGCCATGATCTTATTGAATGACGGAACAGGCCCAAAGGGCCAAGGGGTCTACTTCTGTTCTGAATTCATGGGCAGAATTTTCTGCCTGTTGGGCGGGCGGTGTGGGTGCAGGCGGGCGTGGGCCCGATTGGTGCCTCTGATCGGGTCCGCGCTGCAATTTTACGTGGGCAGTCTAATTAAGGCCCATCCAGCGCGCCCGGAAGGTGCCTCAGGGAGATAAGTTTTAAGGTTAAATAGCTTAATAAAGTGGTGAAAAACTTTTCATGACATGTCCCCTCATGTGAAACTGCCACATGAGCTAGAATATGTGCATTAATTTTAATAAAAAATTTTGTGAAAATTTAAAATCATTCATGAAACCTCATCCTGCCCGTGGATGAGGTTCCATGAAAAATGCAAAGGCCGCCTGGGCTCCTCACCTGCCCACCAACCTTAAGGTTGGACAGGCAGCTCAGGTAATTGCTTAAGTGGCTTTTTAAATGGCCTTAATAGGCCTTTGACAGTTCGGCGGGCGTGCAGCTGAGTCGGCTGTGCGCCCGCTGAACTGAAAATCTAAATGACGCACGGTAACGTCGGGATGCATGCCCGACATCACCCCACGTCATTTTACGCCTCGGCGAGTGGGCCCCGCCCCGCTTGCCGAACCGAAGATTCTGCCCCATATGTTTGTATGTTTGCATGTTTTATATCTACCTGAGAGGGTAGGAGAGCCTCAGATTAGTGTTTCATCTGAAAGTGGGTACCAACTCATTCTCTCCCTGTTGCACTGGAGAGAAAGTATAGATTAGGTGCTCACATTTTTAAAATGAGACTTGAACCCATAGCCCATGACTGATAACTCTGTCATAGGAAAGATGTTAGAAGCTACTATAACTGAGCCGAGGCTGGCACCTGGAATGAAATGTCTCCTAACTGCCTTTCCATATTCTGCTTCAGGTCTGCCGAATGCTTCCCCTTGCAATTTTCTTTTAAAGTCTGATTGACTATGGGCCTGTTCTGTGTTTTATTTTGCTCTGTTCATAATCCCGGGTGGAGGATCTGTGCCACTCACTCTTGCTGACTGCCTGGGATTAGGGGTAATCCAACACAATGGCTGAGAATTACTGGGACAGACAAATGAATTGCGTATTGTTTACAGTCTTTAGAAAAAATTAAAAATGAAATCACTTTTCATCTCATTGCTTTTTTAATTCCTATGAATATACTTTGCTTTAAATCACAATCCTTAATAAGAATTATTTTATTCCATATCATTTCTGTTCAAAAATCCCTAGGTAAACTACAGTCAGATCCATCACTAAAGTGGTAATACACCTTTAAATTACAGGATTTCACATTAACACCTCAGAATTGAAATGTGCAAAAGAACACGGAAAGCCATTATAACTTGTTGCTCTAAACCTGTAGTGAACTAAAGAGAAATTCACTCTGTTTTGCAATATAAATTCACACTATGAGAGTCAGCGTTAAAATTGAATCTATGCAAAATTTTATGTTCCTTTAAAAAAATAACTGCTGACAACTTATACATCAGCCAATAATCAGCGAGCTAACTAGAGCTGATCCGGCAGACATTAACATCAGATCTTGAATGAAACCACAGCATTAAGTATATTATGCTTACTTTTAACAAAATTAAATCACTAACATTAGATGTAGTGATTGTGGGTTGACATTTTAATGACTATTATGGTAAAATAAAGCTAATAATATTTTAGTTTTGACAGCTTTTTAAAAAAAATGTATTAAATTTCTCTGCTACGTGAGGCATGAAAACTAAGAAAGTACTTCAGAGAGAGTCCTGTCTATTGATTTTACAGCCACAAGATTACTCAATTCAATTATCTTCAACTTAATTTACTGACCTATGAAATGCAGATATGCCATTCTGCTGATTAAGTTGCGTTGATATCTAGCGATGCTGATCATTGGCGTTATGCGTTTCTAATATATTCCTATTTTCCTCTCACCTTAGTGCCATCCTCCATTAGTTTAGAGTTCTTCATGGCATGCACCATAGATTTCTTTGTGACCCATCAGTCCCTATTGTTATAAAGCCATGCTTTATATCAAATTGGGCTGAAACCACAGGTTGAGTTTAAAAGACTGAAGAACATCATTCCAGTGACTTAAAACAGCAGCTTCTAAGACAGCTGAATATTAACATAGCTAAAATAAAAGCAAAATACTGCGGATGCTGGAAATCTGAAACAAAAATAAAAATAGCTGGAAAAACTCAGCAGGTCTGACAGTATCTGCGGAGAGGAATACAGTTGACGTTTCGAGTCCGTATGACTCTTCATTCGAAGCTGTATCCTGCAAATTAGAAAGCCATTGTAGCATAGCCAGACTGTCTAGGAGAGCTCATCAGAGACAATCACCTTAGAGGAATGTGAGTGACCTATCTCCCGACCCATTCACAAAACATCCAGGTAACCTGTATATTCAACGGGGTGTGGAACAAGCCATTAGCAGCAATCACTTTGAACAACAAATCCTGGCTGGGAAGGGAACTCTTCCACCCATAATCCCATAATCTAATTAAGTCTAAACCATGGACCTGTAATCAAATTGCTAGGGCCATGTTTGGGTAACTGGTCAGTTAGTGAGAGGGGATCATGTGACGAAGAAACTAATCCTCTTTTATGTTTTAAGAAGCTGCTGCAGGCCAGAGAACAGAAGGTCTCAGTCTCCGTCTCACCTCTTTGAAAAAACTTACAAGAAAACCTGTCTGTTTGTGTCTTTTACAGTCACAACATGTAAACAGTTTAACACTCATTAAATTGGCAAGCATGTCCTTAAAAAAACACTGTGGTGGTCGAACGAGGAGTGGGATAGGAGGGAAGCCATTCTACCCCTCCTCACCTGATCCTAACAGAAATTTGGGGACTGCTTCCACGATCGGACCCATAAACAATGAAAAATTGAAAGCAGGAAATTGAATTGATCCCTAGAAGAATTTTACAAACTTCCACACAGGTTTTCTTGTGGTTTACAGCATTAGAATACTTAACATGTTCATACACGAGGCTAATACCATCATAGATCAGAACGAAGAAACTTGAGACCTTTCAAAACCTTATCCATTGAAGACTTATGGTGTGTAGCTAAACAGTTAGAATTGAGTGACTGCCCAAAAGCTAGGAAATACAAAATCCTAAAACCTGTAGCTAACCATTTCACCATCGAACCTGAAGAACAGGAGGTAGGTATGGAATCTGAAATGAACAGGCTAGCATTAGAAAAGATACCTGTAGTAATTATGGTTTTAATTAGCGTATAATGTACCTTTAACAATAATACTGGTTAGGAGAGGTCACGTGATCTGTAATAACCAATAGGAGAGTAGCGCCGGCTACCGCAGCAGTCAGTGTAGACATGAAGTTGGAGTAGAAAGCGCAAGTGTAGTTGCTGCTGAGTATATTGTAAATAAACTTTATGTTTCCACCCAAGAAGTATCTGCAGATCAACTCTATCATTAATAGCACAACTCAGCCACCCTACAACAAACTGGCAATGAGGATAAAACAGGATTGAACAGAATAAATCAAGTTAGAAAGAATCGGCACTGTAACTCGCCAAGTGATTGTAAGTAGCAAGCTCCAATAGAATAGAAGAAGTTATCCTCTCTCAAAATGCCACAATTTGGGAGAATTGATCCGTTTGAGCCAGCCACAATCGATTGGTCTCAATACAAAGAATGCCTCACGTTCTTTTTTCAAGCGAGCGAGATTATAGGGGAAGAGAAGAGACGGGTGATCCTCTTGAGCACTTGTGGGAACAAAACCTACAGCCTGATTCAAAGTTTGACGGCTCTCAGTGCTCCAGACTCAAAAAATTTCGATGAATTGGTGGACCTCTTGAAGGGTCACTTTCAACCAAAGCCCTCAGTCACGATGCAGAGGTACAAGTTTAATTTGCAAAACAGAGCCTCGGGTGAGACAATTGCATGCTACGTGGCAAAGTTGAAGCAGTTAATGGAACTTTGTCAGTTCGGTATGGCTCTGAACGACATGCTCAGTGATTGTTCAGTGTGTGGTGTGAAGGAGGGTACTATTCAGAAAAGATTATTGTCCGAAGTGAATCTGGATTTCAAGAAGGTGCTGGAGATAGCGCTGGCCATGGAAAGCACAGTAAGAGATTCAAAAGAAATGCAGGGTGCGCAAAATGTCGCCGTTCTCCACATTGGGCAGGAAACCACAGCTGAAAGAGGCGCAAAAAAGCAAGACTCTGCCAAGAAGCGGGAAACAGCCCCCACTAGCTGAAGAGTAAAGAAGAATAACTTAGCAGCGAAATTGAAGAATAATTTTAATAGAGGTGGAAACAATCAGTCTTTTAGCAATTGGCCGTTTTAAAAAATTGAATGCTACTATTGTCATAGAAATGAGCACATGATGAGGCAATGCAAGGAAAGATTCAGGCAGGTTTGTGAACAAAAGAAGAAGCCCAATGAAATCTACAATGTAGAAGAGCCTGAAACAACAAATTCAGACATTTACCCATAGTTTAATTTGAAAGTTGGAAAGACAGAACCAATGTTTGTCACAGTGAAAGTAAATGGCAAACCTATTAGAATGGAATTGGACACAGGAGCTTCCACTACAGTAATTGGGGAACATACTCTCAGATATTTGAATAATGGTGCACATCAATTAAGTTTAAAAGAAACAGCCGCCAAGCTAAAATCATATACAGGTGAAGACATTCAAGTAAAAGGCATCAGCAGAGTAACTGTCCATTATGCAAGCCAATCGGCAAAGCTACCCTTGATGGTGGTAGCAGGCGAAGGGCCAAGCCTTCTGGGACAAAATTAGTTAAAGGAAATTATTGGAATGGGCTAAAATTTTCCAGAATTAATACCCATAAAGGGTTGTACCAATATACACAATTGCCTTTCGGTGTCTCCTCTGCTTGTGCCATCTTTAGGAGAACAATTGAAAGCTCACTGCAGGGACTGCCCCAGGTTGTAGTCTATTTAGACAATATATTGGTGACAGGATTCACTGAAAAAGAGCATTTGGCAAACTTAGATGAAGTCTTAAACGTTTCTTGTGAGCTGGAGTGCGTTTAATAAAAGTGCACCCTTCAAGTGAGGGAGGTAATCTATTTGGGTCACCAGGTAGATTGACAGGGCCTCCACCCGGCTGAGGAGAAAGTGAGAGCCATAGGAGAGTCACCTGCACCATAGAATGCCTCAGAGCTCAAATCATTCCTAAGAATGATCAACTATTATGTGTGCTTCTTTCCCAATTTGTCTGCAGTGCTGGCCCCCCTGCATTGTCTACTCAAAAAGAACCAACATTGGTCTTGGGAGGTGCCCCAGAAAGAAGCTTTCAGAAAGGTGAAACAATTGTTGCACTTGTCCAATCTATTACTGCATTATGACCAGACGAAAGAATTAGTGTTGACATGTGACGCATCTCCCTACAGGGTGGGAGCACTGCTCTCTCATCAGACGGCACAGAATGGCCAATAGGTTACATATCAAGAACACTCACCACAGCAGAAGAAGGATACTTGCAGATAGAAAAAAAAAGGCCTGTCTATCATCTTTGGTGTTAAGAAATTTCACCAGTACATACATGGCTGCCATTTTAAGAAATAAGAACATAAGAAATAGGAATTGGAGTAGATAATTTGGCCCCTCAAGCCTGCTCCGCCATTCAATCAGATCGTGGCTGATCTTCTTGTGTTTCAAATTCCACATTCCCATCTAACCTCAATAACCTCTGATTCCCTTGCCTAACAAAAATCTATCTGCCTCTGCCTTAAAAATATTCAGTGACCCCACTCCGTGGAGGTGGACAGCTTTGACGGCAGAGAATTCCAAAGTCGCACAACCCTCTGAGGGAAAAAATTTCTCCTCATCTCTGTCCTAACAGGGCGACCCCTAATTTTAAAACAGTGCCCCCTAGTTCTGGACTCACCCAAAAGAGGAAACATCCTTTCCACGTCCACCTTGTCAAGGCAGTTCAGGACCTTGTATACTTTAATCAAATCACCCCTTACTCTTCTAAACTCCAGTGGAAACAAGCGAAGTCTGTCCAGCCTTTCGACATAAGACAATCCACTCATTCCAGGTATTAATCTAGTAAACCTCCTTTGAATCACCTCCAATGCATTTACATCCTTCCTTAAATAAGGAGACCAAAACTGCACACAGTATTCGAGGTGCAGTCTCACCAGTGTCCTGTATAACTGAAGCATAACATCCTTACTTTTATGCTCAATCCCCCTCGTAATAAAAGGTAGCATTCCATTAGCCTTCTAAATTACTTGCTGTACCTGCAGATTAACTTTTTGTGACTCATGTAATAGAACACCTAGATCCCTCTGCACCTCAGAATTATGCAGCCGTTCTCCGTTTAAGTAATACTCTGCTTTTTTGTTCTTCCTGCCAAAGTGAACAACTTTACATTTTCCTGCATTAAATTTCATTTGCCAGATCTTTGCCACTCATTCAACCTATCTATTTCCATCTGCAACCTCCTCATGTCCTTTTCACAACATACTTTCCTACCTATCTTTGTGTTTTCTGCAAATTTAGCTACCATGTCTTCACTCCCCTCATCTAAGTCATTGATGTAAATCGTCAAAAATTGAGGCCACAGTACAAACCCCTGTGGGACTCCACTCGTCACATTCTGCCAATCAGAAAAAGACCCATTATGCATACTTTCTGCCAACCAGCAAATCTTCTATCCATGCTAATATGTTACCCACTACACCACACTTTTATATTCTGCAATAATCTTTGAAGTGGCACCTTATCTAATGCTTTCTGGAAATCCAAGTACAGTACACCTACAGGCTCCCCTTTATCCACTTTATCCAGTAACGCATGTTACTCCTTCAAAAACTCCAAGAAATTGTTTAACTAATTTATTGGCGTTTTCTTTTCATAAAACCATGCTGACTCTTCCCTATTGCCTTGAACTCTTCTAAGTGCCCAGCTATAACCTCCTTAATGATCGATTCTAATAACTTCCCCACGACAGACGTCAAGCTAACTGGCCCATAGTTTCCTATTTTCTGCCTCCCTCCCTTTTTGAATAGAGTTTTTTTTTTACTACTTTCCAATCTGATGGAACCTTTCCAGAATCTAGCGAATTTTGGAAAATTAACATCAACTACCTCATTAGCCACCTCTTTTAAGACCCTAGGATGTAGTCCATTGGGCCCCGGAGACTTGCCAGCCTGCGGCTCCATCAATTTGCTCTGTACCATTTCCCTAGTGATTTCAATTTCTCCCGTTCGCCTCCTGATTTGCACCTATTACTGGAATGTTTTTTGTATCCTCTATAGTGAACATAGAAGCAAAGTATTTGTTCATTTATTCCACAATTTCCTTATTATCTACTATTAACTCCCCACTGTCATTCTCTAGATGACCAACAAGTGAACTGGATGGGTTTTTACAACAATGGTTTTATTATTAGACTTTCAATTCCAGATTTTTTTAAAATTGAAATCAAATTCCACCATTTGCCATAGCAGGAATTTGAACCCACGTCCCCGAATCATTATGTGGGTCTCTGGATTACTAGTCTAGCGACAATACCACTACACCATCACCTTCCCTAAATAGTGCTGTGGGGTCTTCTTTGCCCAGCTGAGACGGCAGACAAGGTCTCAGTTTACCATTTCATCTGAAAGACAGCACATCTGGCAATGCAGCACTCTCTCACGACAGCACTGGAGTGACAGCCCAGATTTTTGTGCTCAAATACTAGAGTGGGACTTTGAACCCAGAACCTTCTGATTCAGAGGCAACAGTGCTACCAAGTGAGCCATAATACCGTATATGTATTTTACAATTGTTTCAGACCACAAACCATTGCTAGGATTGTTTAGTGAGGACAAGGCTTCACCATCCATATCCTCAGCAAGAATACAACAATGGACTTGAATTCTGGCAGCATATGAATATACTTTCCTACATTGGCCTGGCAATCAAATCGCAAATGCCTTATCGGTTGCCTTTACAAGAAAATGATGAGCGCGTCCCAGTTCCACAGAAACTTGTTTTACTGTTAAATTTCTTAGATTCCTCACCGGTATGTGCTTGACAGATCAGAGACTGGGCAAGTTGGGACCCGGCCCTATCTCAAGTACGAGAACAAGTGCTACATGGTTGGTCACAGAAGCCCTTACCTGACGAAATGAAACCGTACTTCAAAAGAAGACATGAAATAACTAGCCAGGATGGCATCTTATTGTGGGGAGCATGAGTGATAGTCCCTCTGAAGCGAAGGGAGCCACTTTTAATTGAACTACACGGTGCCCTTCCAGGAATTTCCCGAATGAAGACCATAGCACGCAGCTATCTATGGTGGCCTGGGATGGATGACGAAATAGAGAGTTTAGTAAAGCACTAGGTGCAATGTCAACATCTGCAGAAGTTGCCAGCGACAGCTCCGTTACACCCATGGGAGTGGCTAGGTAGACCCAGGGTGCGGTTACACATTGACTACGTTGGACCTATCCTGGGAACAATGTTTCTGCTTATGGTCGATCCCAATTCAAAATGGTTGGAAGTACATGAGGTGAAATCACCAACGCCGGCTGCTACAATTGAGAAACTACATTAGAGTTTTCCATTCACGGACTACCAGAAGTAGCCTTTTCCAATACTGGAATGGCATTTATGAGTGCTGAGTTTCAACGGTTTATCAGCCTCAACAGCATCGCTCATGTGAAAACTGCACCTTACCAACCTTCCTCAAATGGACTGGCCGAAAGGGCAGTTCAAACATTCAAGGCAGGCATGAGAAAGCTAACTGGCGATTCCTTGGCAACCGAGTTAGCACACTTTCTTTTTCATTACAGGACTACCCCTCACACAACAACAGGTGTCACACCTGCTAAGTTATATCATCTAAGGACGATATTAAGCTTAATAATGCCGAATTTAGAGAGGAAGGTGGAAAGGAGTCAGGGAAACCAGAAAATTAGTCACGACTGGTATAGTCATGGGAGGAAATTTACCATGGAACAGCCGGTATATGTGAAAAGTTTCAGGGAAGGACCAAAATGGCTATCAGGTGAAATAAGTGTGGTGACTCGACCTCTATCTTACCACGTGGAGGTGGAAGGCCGGATCATCAATAAACATGTGGAACATTTAAGGAAGAGAGAGACAAATCACCAAGATTTGGTTCCACCAGTGATCATGACCAGGTCTGCATTTCCTGTTGAGGATACTCAACCCAGGACTGACATGTCTGATGTTCCTGTAAGAGTTGAGGATACAGAACTGCAAGTGCCCACCGAAACACCTGATGTTCAGGCAACTCCGGAAAAGGAGGTTCTTGACAAAGAATCTGAAGTTGTGGAGCTGCAACGTTCCACATGTACCAGGAAACCACCTCAAAGACTGAACTTGTAAATTCCTTACCCAGTGTAAATATTATGTTGTCTTGAAAAATATGTGCTTGTAAATATAATATGTATAGTCGAGTTAAAGGGGGAAGAATGTAGTAATTATGGTTTTATTTGGTGTGCAATGCACGCTTAAGAATAGCACTTAAGGAAGATCACATGATCTGTAGTAACCAATAGGAGAGTAGTGCAGGCCTATCTAAACAGTCAGTGTCGAGGCAGAGTTGGAGTTGAAAGCACATGTGTAGTTGCTGCTCAGTATATTGTAAATAAATTTATTAAAAGCACAACTCGGCCACCCCACAACAGATAGTTTAAGTGAATGGGCAGAGATCTGGCAAATGGAGTATAATGTGGGAAAATGTGAAATAATCCATTTTGGCAGGAAGAATAAAAGAGAAGCATATTATCTAAATAGTGAGAGATTGTAGAGTTCTGAGATGCAGAAGGATCTAGGTGCCTCAGTGCATGAATTGCAAAAGGCTAGTATGCAGATACAGCAAGTAATTAGGAAGGCTAATAGAATGTTATCATTTATTGCGGGGGGAATTAAATACAGAAGTAGGGAGGTTATGCTTCAGTTATACAGAGCACTAGTGAGACCTCATCTCGAGTACTGTGTACAGCATTGGTCACCTTATTTAAGGAAAGATGTAAATGCATTGGAAGCAGTTCAAAGAAGGTTTACCAGACTAATACCTGGAATGGGCGAGTTGTCTTATGAGGAAAGGTTGGACAGGCTAGGCTGGAACCACTGGAGCTTAGAAGAGTAAGAGGTGATTTGATTGAAACATACAAGATCCTGAGTGGTCTTGACAAGGTTGATGTGGAGAGGATGTTTCCTCTTGTGGGAGAATCTAGAACTAGGGGTCACTGCTTAAAAATAAGAGGTCACCCATTTAAAATGGAGATAAGGTGAAATTTTTTTCTCTCAGAGGGTCATGAGTCTATGAAACTCTCTTCCTGAAAAGACAGTGGAAGAAGGGTCTTTGAATATTTTTAAAGCAGAGATGGATAGATTCTTGGTAAGCAAAGGGGTGACAGGTTATCGGGGGTAGGTGGGATGCAGATTTGAGGTTACAATCAGATCAGCCATGATCTTATTAAATAATGGAGCAGACTCAAACAGCCGAATGGACTCCTCCTACTCCTTGTTCATATGTTCATTTGTGTTTACTCTGGTTAAGAGAAACCGCTGGGGTGCACTGTTCAGATAGTCAGTTTCCAGACCTGAAAAATGTTCCCACCATACCTCTTGGGTCTAAGATGAGAAGATTCTACCCATGTGGGCATCGAGTGAGTTCAGGATCAAGTAGAGCTACAATGCCCTCGATGATTGATCAACCTGCCAATACGCAATGTTACAGATTATACTTCTGCTCATTTAATTTGAACCCAGGAGACTAGTATGGATGAGCGAGCTCCCTGAGTTTACATGGCCTAATCTGGGGTGGAATCACAGGCAGATAAAAAACTGGAAAGCAATAACAATTACACCAAGTTGCATTTAGTTCACATAACTATATATGAAAAAAATCCCCAGAGCATTTTAAAGAGGCATCATTAGGGGAAAGTGAACACTGAAACAAAGGACAAAATACTAACAGGTCCAACCAAAATCTTAATCAAAGTGCTTGATTAAAAAGGATCTTAAAGGAGGAGAAGGAGATAGGAAGAGAGGAATATAGATGATTTATAAAGCCACTGATGGTGGAGGGAGGGGATGGGATGTTAAGAGATGAGAACTGCAAAATTTGGCTCCTATATCACTAATGCTGGCACTATGGAAGCCTAAAACTCAAAAAATATCAGCTGCAGAGCTTCCAGCCTATTCCAGTATGGCCGACACAGCCAGCACAGTGCATCAGATGGACAGGGAGCTAGCACAGGCATGTCATAGATGCAATGGATGCATGGAGGGTGAGCACATTGTGACATGAAACAGCCTCTAACAGTGATTTGGCACATGATATTCCATTTTGAACCATGTAGGTCCTGTTAATGCACACTCCCAACTAAACATGCGGCAGAATTTTATGCCTCGCAGGTGGGCGTGCACCCGACCCAATAAAGTGTAAAATAGCACGAGAAGACATCAGATGAGCGTCCCGACATCATCCCACGCACACAATCTTCAGGTCGGCGGGCGGGCACAGCTTTCAGAGCTGCACCCGCCATTAATTAAAAAAACACTTAAGGCCATTAAAAAGCCAATTGATCCAGATTTTACGTTGCCCGTGCAATTTTCACGCTCATTGCACGGGCAAAACGGGCATGCGGACAACCCACATTTTTCAAAGCCTCGTCCAAGGGCAGGATAAATACGTTCAGCAGCATTGCCATTGTGCGAATTGATGAGTTTAGGAGATAGTTTGCTGCTGGTTGCATATTTGAACTTGACAGTTTCATCTCTGTTCTGAGCTTCAGTCTTAGCATTTCTAATTTCTTTATTTCAGGACTCCTTGGTGTCTCCAAAGCCCCAGGAGGATTTTGACTGTGTTGACCCTTCCAGGTATCAGACAGCCTTCTGAAAGCCTGGTAATGGGGATTGTGGCCTCTCCTGGTGGCACCTCCTCTGAGGAGGAAGAGAGGGGCAGAAGGGAGAGAAGGCCAGGTGTCCCAATGCAGCTTCCAGGGCAGTGACCTGTGGAAGGAGAGGTGCAGGCATCAGGCACGTAAAGTCAGCAGGAAGTCCAAGGCGGAAGGGACTGCAGAAGATGCCACTATCCTGCTGCCAGGGTTTACAGGCGGTGATCAGCTCCTTAATACGTCTGAGGTGCAATGCCAAAGGAGGCTCTGCCTCTCCAGAGAGACTGTGACCTCCATTTTTCAGATTGTAGGCCCTGAGATCAGCTCAAACTGTGTTGGTGGACACCCCATGCCCGTGGCTCTGAAGGTTACAGTGGCCCTCAACTTCTATGCCTCTGGCTCTTTTCAGGGGTCAGTGGGGGATTTTTGTGGAGTCTCCCAATCAACTGTCCACACTTGTGTCAAGCTGCTGACAGAATCTCTGTTCAGGCGGGTAATGACATTTATTCATTTCCATACAGGGAAGGCCAGCCAGGCTGAGTGAGCCAGAGGGTTTGCAACGATTGCTGGGTTCCCCCGCATCCAGGGTGCAATAGACTGCACACATATGGCCATCAAGGCGCTATTAGGTGAGCCCGGTGCCTTCATCAACAGGAAGAGATTCCACTTAAGAACGTACAGATAGTTTGTGACCATAGGACACAGATTCTGCAAGTCTGTGCAAGATACCCTGGCAGCTCCCCATCACACTTATATCCTCAGACACTTCTAGATGCTGAAGCTCTTCAGTGCTTCAGCCCAACTGGATGGATGGCTGTTGGGTGACAAGGCCTATCCTTTGAAGAGGAGGCTCATGAAGTCTCTCCGCCACCCAAGAACAGAGGCAGAGCAGCGTTATAATAGGAGCCATGCTTCCACAAGGGCAGTGATAGAGAGGACCATAGGTCTTCTGAAGATGCACTTCCCGATGCCTGGACCATTCAAGGGGAACACTACGATACCCCCCAGAGCGGGTATCACTGATAGTGGTTGCATGCTGCGCTCTCCACAATCTGGCACTGGCAAGGGGGGACCCATTGGAGGAAGAAGATCTTGAGGCAGCTCCACAGGCCATTGAGGATAACTCCAGTAGTGAGTCAGAAGAGGAGCACAGTGAGGAGAACACTGAGGGTGTGGAGACAGACCTCTTATCCTTCAGGGAGGCAGCTCCTTCATGCTCCTTCAGCTAGGCTGCCAAAGATCTGCTTTCACCTCATGCCAGGGCTGCCGTCCCAATCCAGGACGTCTGAAATGACCCTTTCATTTGAACCCAAAGTCCACTCAGTGCCTGTGTAATAAAGTTTAGAGTTATTCACATCCAGCATTACATACTGGCATGCCCAGAAAAAAAAAGTGAAGCGTACTCAGGCCATTATGACAAAAACAAAATTTATGTACTTTTCACAATCAAAAAAAATTAACTTGACCATCTCTGGTGTGAATTTTCACACCAGTATACATAAACAAAACATTACAGAACAGAAGATCACCCATGACCAGTCCATCTTGTGCTCATGGTGCCTTAATCTTACATTTACGAATCTTACATCAAGCTATGTCTTGATGCCCCACCTCCCTGGCAGCGGCATTGGAGACAGCTTGCTGACTCTGCTGTCTTGTTGGCCTTGATGACCTTGGCGGTTGTCCTCTGGGCAGTGGAGCCTGTGATAGCCCCGTCTGAAAGAGAGCGGCCAGTGCCACGGCTGGCATCTTCCCAGTCATCGCAGCCTCATCAGATGCCACCGTCACTGGCAGAGGTGCCGAAGACTGCACATGTCTAGGGAACTGGTCAGTCACATCTGCCAGCTACTGCAGGATTTGGTGCCACAGAGACATGGAGGGCATCAACTGCCTGTGGCCGTGAAAGTGACAGTGACGCTTAATTTTTACGCCAGTGACTCATCTCAGGGCTCCACAGGTGATCTCTGTGGGATCTCACAAACCTCCACACACAAATGCATCCATGATGTATCGAATGCCAACTTCGCGAGGGCACACAACTTTGTGTATTTCGCCCAGGACCAGGACTGCCAGGATGCAAGAGCGATTGGATTTGCCCAGATCTCAGGTTTCCCACAGGTGCAGGGTACCATCGACTGCACTCACGTGGCACTCAGATCTCCATCACAACACGTGGTCAACTATGTCAACCACAAGGGATTCCACTCGCTGAATGTGCAGCTGGTGTGCGACCACCACAAACGCATTTTGCAGGTCTGTGCACGGTTTCCAGGGACCGTCCATAACTCCTACTCAGTCGGTCACAGATCCCTGGAGTCTTCCAGGGTCTACAGAAGCTGCAGGGCTACCCGCAGAGGCCAAACCTGATGACACCTGTACGCGGGCCTCAGGCTGCAGCAGAATGAACGTACAAGTCTCATCCTGCAGCTCACAACTTGGAGCAAACCATTGGCTGAAAATGAGGCTCCGTTGCTGGGACCGGTCTGGTGGAGCTCTGCAATATAGCCCACAGAGGGTGTCACGCATTGTCCTCCTCTGCTGCTCCCTTTACAACCTGGTGCTGTAATGGGGAGATGAGCTGGCTGAGGAGGAGATGGAAGAGCTGGAGGTCTCCTCCAATTTGGAGGACACCGACAGGGATGAGGGTGAGGAGGTCTTTGAAGCAACAATGATGGTGATGAGGCCCTCGCAGTGGCCAGACGAGGCAGACATGCACAGGAGGCCCTCGTTGCTGCTATATTTGTGGAGGATGATGACAACATGCAGTGAGGAGGCACCATAGATCCTCACATCGCAGTTGTGAGCATTTGACTCCAGTCTGGCTTATGGCAGCACGAAAACCCTCTGTGAGAATGCTCCTGTCATGGAGATGCAGTGGAGGTCCAAATAGTCGCTCGATTGCAGGAGGATGATGATGACATGCAGTGAGGACAGTCCATAAATCTTCACATTGTCTCTGAGAATGTCTGACTCCTGTCTGGCCGAGGGCTGCTCACTTGCGCTCTGATCAGAGTCATATCATAGAGACGCAGCCATGAAACTTTAAAAGCATCTGATCCTTTGTCCACCTTCAGCATCTGACCCCTTCAGGAGCACAGTGTCACTGGTCACAGATGCTGAAGAGATGTCGGCCAGCCCCACCTTAAAAGTGCTGAGAGCCACACAGAGAGAATGACGGAACTCTGTGACATCTGCCCATGACATTCTGGTAGCAATGACCAGCACTGCCAAGGTGCAGGCATCAGTAATGTGTCCAGGGAGTGTGAGGCCGGACCATCACTTTGGTCTGAAGGCTGCACAGAGCACAGAGAAGAGGCTCTGGACTGAGACACCTGCCTTTATCTTGTGCAGAAAGGTTTCACATCTGAATGACAGAAACTCTGCTCATCAGAACAAGGAACTATAGACAGGGAGACATTCTTGGGAGTTTATTAACATGAGTGAACATTATGTACAAGAGATTAACACCCATGCCCAGGCTGTTCAACTGTATCTTCTTAACCTTCCTAACCCTGCTGCTATGTCTTGGTGCTCCCCCGACATCCACATGGAGGTGGAGGCAGCCTGCTGACTGCTTCACCCTGTCTGTGGCCATGGTGGGCGTCCTCTGAAGGACTGAGACCTTGAGGGCCCCGGCCTTCTTTCAGGGTCCTGCTGAGTAGCAGTGGCACCCTCCTCAGCCTGTGGACTGGAGCTGCTGGGTTCACAGGAAGAGGGGATTCAGATGGGGTGGACACTCCCTGAGTCACATGGATGGATGGCCCCAGGGGATACACTTACTGATCCTCCTCCCTATGGGTGCCCAATGGCTCCTGGCTGACTCCTTGAGGAGAAGAAGTAGCTGGAGTGAGATCGAGCTGTCCCACACCCCTCTCACATACACAGTGTTGGAGGCCAACTATGGCATTAGTGCTGGAGTTAAGCCCGCACAGCAGTGCAGGACCGACGTCCTGGACCAAAGTCTCCATGGTAGCTGCCATCCTACCAGTGTTGACATCGGTGCTTTGCAATGCCGGCGTTATCACCTCAGTCTGAAGGCGGACGGACTCCTCCAATGTGCCTTGCAATCTGAGGAGTGCAGCGGACATCCCTTCCTGATGTTCCCGAGCTTGCGTTTGCAGCTCCAGCAACTGTGACATGACCGAGTCCAGAGGCTCGTCATCTGACTTAGACTCAGCAAATCCCTGACCTCCAGCAGTCCTCCAGGTGCCGGACACCTGGGCAGTCCCTACCTCCGCCTGCTGTGGATCAGACAGTGCGATCTGTCCACCAGATGATCCCGAGACTACTGTAAAGCTAGGTCCCACCGAGGTGTGTGTCTCTGCGCTCATCCTCTGCGGAGGGTGTGGGTGAGCGCTGTGATGGGGCTTCAAGGAAGGTGCCTCCAGATTCGTCTTCAGAGTTTATTTGGGGCATGATTGGAGGTCCAGGGTCATGGACTCTGTTTTCCAGATGTGCCTGTGGAAGCAAGGAGAGATAATTAGTGCATGGCAGTGGCCTGTGAAACAGGACACATCAGTCACGGCATGGTTGTCTGATGGACGTTGCACTGCTGGATCCTCACCTGGTAGATCACCTCCGGCCTCACCATCAGCACAGGACCAGTCCAGATCCTCGCCGGCCAGCTAGATGACTCCGTTTTCAAAGAACATGAGGACCTTGATTTCAGGCATTCCACCACTGGTCTGCTACCTCTCTCTCTTGTTGTGTGCTAGCTTGTCCTGCATGAATAGAGATGGAGAGAGTGTAAGCAGGACTCCTGCCAGGCCAGATGATAAGTATGCCTGGCCTGTGTGAGTGGTGAGTGGTCCCATGGATGGGATGAGGACAATGAACGTGTGTGTGAAAGAGAGAATGGTGACGTCCCTTGAGCCGGCAGTGAGTGAGGTCCCTGTGGATGTGTGACGGGTTTGTGAGTATGTGAGTTGAGAATGATGAGAAGAGTGACTTACCCTGGCAGAACTGAGGAGATCATTCATCCTCTTCAGCACTGGGCGGCTGTCCTCTTTTGAAGTGCGTTAGCGCTGACCACTGCATCCACCGCCTCCCAAGCCGGGTTAGTGAGGTTGCTGCACATCCTGCGGCCAGACCAGGGGTAGAGGACATCTTGGTGTGCTTCCACTGTGCCCAAAAGGTTCTCGAGGGATGTGTCATTGAACCTGGGGGCTGCAGTATTTTTTGTCTTTCAGGGCCATGTCTTCTGTGCAGCAGTCCTGGGCTGGAAGCACTGAGAGGTGTGCACGTGGCTGGACTTTAAATATGGCGCTCAGCTGAACCGGCAAGGTGATGGTATAGCAGGCGAATGAGAGGCCGCCGGCATGGAAATGGCGTTTTTCCTGGGAATGCATAATTAATGTGGTGGGTTTGAGACAATGCTGCGTGAAAAGCCACCATTGTGGCCAACGGGTAAAACAACGTTTCACCTGCCCACTACCAGGCTTAGTGCAAATCTGGGACGATTCCGCCTATTGTGTTAGTTAGTTGAACAAGAGGCCAGTAAATGGGTAAAATGAGACAAAAGCACAGGAGGAGGATCAGAGATTTAATAAAAATGAAAAGTTCAGTAATTACAACATTATATTATTACATTTTCCAATTGATTTCTACGGTTCAAAGCTGCCTCCTTATTCTGTGCTACCTGGTATCATACAAACCACCGACACTAGATGGCGCTGTTAGACAAACGACACAAGTACTTTGATTTAGTTAATGTGAAGAATTAAGATACAAGGCTGTCCAGTCACAACTGAAACCCACAGGTAAGTGTGGCAATCAAGCATGTGCTGAAAGCTTTAGTCTTTAGGCTGCTTCCACGTGATCACCATTACACAGTTCAATCAGTGATGGGTACTACACATAAAAAGGTGCCCACAACTTCCAGAAAATCTTACAAAATCAATAGAAATGAACTTTGGGAGAGATGTAAAACAGGCTGACAACTCGCTATCATCCATTTCACACTATCGCCCAAAGACAAACTCTACCCCAAAGCAATGAAAATCTGGAACTCCCTCCCCAAAAGTCTGTGGCTGTTGGGTCAATTGACATTTTCAAGACTGATTTTGATAAATTTTGTTAGGTAGGGGTATTGAGGGATATAGAATAAAGCCAGTTAACTGGAGTTGAGATGTAGATCAGCCGTACCTAATTGAATGGTGGAGATTCGCTTGGCTGAATGGCCTACCGCAGTTCCTATAATTGCATCCAGTTATCTATTTTTTAATAGATGAATAGATACAAAGCTAGGCAGGAATGTGCGTTGTGAGGAAGATGTAAAACGGCTACAGGGGGATTTGGACAGACTTAATGAGTGGGCAAGAACATGGCAGATGTAATATAATGTGGAAAAATGTGAGGTTATCCACTTTGGTAGAAGGAACAGATGTGCAGTGTTTCCTGAATGGTAAGAGATTAGAAAGTGTCGATATACAAAGGGACTTGGGTGTCCTTGTCCATAAGTCACTGAAAGCTAACATGCAGATGCAGCAGGTAATTAGAAGGCTAATGGGATGTTAACATTTATTGCAAGAGAATTTGAGTACAGGAGTAGTGAAGTCTTGCTTCAATTGTATAGAAGCTTGGTTAGACCGCACCTGGAGTACTGTGTGCAGTTTTGGTTCCCTTACCTCAGAAAGGATATTATTGCCATAGAGGGGATGCAATGAAGGTTCACCAGGCTTGTTCTGGGGATGGCGGGACTGTCTTATGAAGAGAGGTTGGGGAAACTGGGACTGTATTCTCTAGAGTTTCAAAGAATGAGTGGTGATCCCATTGAAACCTACAAAATACTTAAAGGAATAGATAGGGTTATTGCAGGTAAGATGTTTCCCCTGGTTGGGGAGTCCAGAACCAGGGGACATAATTTGAAAATAAGGGACTGAGATGAGGAGAAATTTCTTTACTCAGAGGGTGGTGAATCTTTGGAAATCTCTACCTCAAGAGGGCCATAGAAGCTCAGTCATTATGTCTAAGCTGCGCAGGCTGAACCCCATCACTGATGCCATAGTTGGCCTCCAACAGTTTGTATGCGAGAGGGGTGCTGGGCAGCTCGATCTCACTCCAGCTACTGCTTCTGCTCATGGAGTCAGCCAGGGGCTCTCAGGCATCCACAGGCAGGAGGATCAGAAGGTGCATACTCCGGGGTCATCCACTCAGGTGACCCTGGGAGTGTCTGGCCCATCCGAATCCCCTCTTCCTGTGACCTCCCCAGTTACAGTTTCACAGGCTGAGGAGGGTGCCACTGCCACACAGCAGGACCTCGAAAGCAGACGGAGGAGCCCACCAAGTTTCGGCCCTCCAGAGGATGCCCACCAAAGTCATCACAGACAGGGCGTCACAGTCAGCAGGCTGCCTCCACCTCTGCTGTGGATGTCTGGGGAGCACCAAGACAGGGTTAGGAAAGTTAAGTAAAAGTAACTCTTTCGAGTTATCAACAGTCACAGATTGTAACTCTTTCGAGTACATTCACAGTTCTTGGTTTCCGGGAGTGGGACATGAACCTACAACCTTCTGATTCAAAGGCGAGGGTGCTATGAACTGAGCCACAGCTGACACCTCAAGTTAAGTAAAAGTAGTTGCACAGCCTGGGCACGGATGTTGATCACTTGTACATACTGTTAACTATTGTCAATCTCCTAAGAATGCCTCCCTGCCTGCGGCTCCTTGTTCTGTTGAACAATGTGCTTGTCGCTCAGATGTGTAATCTTTCTGCACAAGGTAAAAGGCAGGTGTCTCAGTCCAGGGCCTCTTCCCTGTGCCCTGTGCAGCCTTCAGACCACAGCGATTTTCCAGCCTCACATTCCCTGGAAACATTACTGATGCCTGCACCTCGGCAGTGCTGGTTATTGCTGCCAGAATGTAATGGGCAGGCGTCACAGAGTTCTCTCATTCTCTCTGTGTGCTCTCAGCACCTTTAAGGTGGGGCTGGCCCCCATCACACCAGCATCTGTGACCAGTGATGCTGTGCTCCAGCTCCTGAAGGGCTGAGGTGCTGAAGGTGGACACAGCATCAAGTGCGTCTAAAGTCTCATGGCTACGTCTCTGAGATGGCCCTGATCATGGAGCACAAACGAGCTGCCCTCAGCCAGACAGGAGTCAGACATTCTCAGAGGCTATGTGAAGATCTATGTAGTGTCCTCACTGCATGTTGTCATCGTCCTCCTGCGATCGAGCGACTATTAGGGCCTCCACTACATCTCCATGACAGGAGCATTCTCACAGAGGGTATTGGCGCTGGGTATTGGTATAAGCCAGGCTGGAGTCGAACATTCACAGCTGGGGTGTGAGGATCTATGGGGACACCTCACTTCATGTCGTCATCATCCTCCACAAATCTGGCAGCTATGAGGGCCTCCTGAGTGCGCCTGCCTCGTCTAGCCAGTGCGAGAGCCTCATCCCCGTCATTGCCACCACTGAGGACCCTCTCACCCTCTTCCCAGTCGGCGTCCTCCTCATCTGAGGAGACCTCCAGCTCCTCCATCTCCTCCTCAGCCAGCTCCTCTCCCCGTTGCAGCACCAGGTTGTAAAGGGCACAGCAGATGACAACGATGTGTGACACCCTCTGTGGACTATATTGCAGGGCTACACCAGACCGGTCCAGGCACCGACCACATCTTCAGCATCCCAATGGTCTGCTCCATCAAGTTGTGAGCTGCTGCATGAGCCTCATTATAGCGTTGCTCTGCTGCAGTCTGAGGCCGCTGCACAGGTGGTATCTGCCATGGCCTCTGTGGGTATCCCTTGTCCCCAAGGAGCCAACCCTGCAGCATCTGTGGACCCTGGAGGTATGCAGGGATCTGTGAGTGACTTAGGATGTAGGCGTCGTACACACACCCTGGAAACCGTGCACACACCTGCAGGATGCGTTTCTGGTGGTCGCATACCAGCTGCACGTTCAGTGAGTGGAAGCCCTTGTGATTGATGAAGTCTACCGAGTGTAGCGACAGAGACCTGAGCGCCACATGAGTTCAGTCAATCGCATCCTGTACCTGTGGGAATCCCGAAATCAGGGCGAATCCAATGGCCCTTGCATCCTGGCTATCCCGGTCCTGGGCGAAATGCACAAAGTTGTGTGCCATGGAGAAGATGGCATCCGTGACCTCATGGATGCATTTGTGGGTGGTGGATTGTGAAATCCCACAGAGGTCACCTGTGGAGCCCTGAAAGGAGCCACTGCCATAGAAATTGAGCACCACAGTCACTTTCACAGCCACTGGCAGTGGATGCCCTCCATGTCCCCTTGGCGCCAAGTCCTGCAGTAAGTGGCAGATGTGAGCCACCAGGTCCCTAGACATGCCCAGTCGTCGGCGACACTGGTTCTCAGTCATCTGCAGGAATGGCAGGCACATCTATAGACCCTGGTTGTCGCTAGGTGCTGACCAGCCACGGCTCGCTGTCGCTCCTGGGCAGCGTGTGCAGGAGCCCCTGCTGCCTCTTCTTCATGAGGTTGCTGCTCCTGCATTTGCACAGCCAGGAGCCTCAGTCACTCCCTCCTCCATCTTTTACACTCTCTGTAGGCCATCAGGCATACAGCTAGGTCACCAGGATCCATGATCCAGATGTGGTCCTCCTGCAGCATGAAAGAGAGAGAGATGTGGTTATCATGGCTGTACTTAGCACCTTTCCTGGCCCTGTGTGACCACCCCTTAATGCTTCCCGGACAGAGCTGGTCATCCCTTGGATGGCCAGAGATGAGTGCGCTGCATGGCTGCCCTGTTAGCCTGCGACATGGGGGACACTGGTCCAAACCGGGATGCTGAGATTGCAAGGGGCTGTGAGCGCCTCCAGCAGTGACTGCTCCATGGCCGGTGTTGGCGAGGAGATTGTACAACATGTGCAGTTCAACTGCTCCGCGGTCCAGTAAAGTGGTGGCAGACTCGAAGTCTGTGCCAGGGGTGTGGGGGGGCAGGACGAGGGCAAGATATGGAGCGCTTGGTGGCCCTTTGGTGCCTCCGCATTGTTTGTGTGGGCGGGCAGGCTAGGAGCCTGACCCCAATCATATCACTGTGGCTGCGCCTGATCTGTCTCAGTTGCAGAGACATGGTCAATTTATACAGGTGCCCCTAATGCATGGCCACTTCCCTCACTTACCCTGACCCCTACCTTGATTCCCTGCGTGCGGGATGCAGCACCAGGGCAGCACTTGACCCCCGCAATGACAATGGTTGCCTCTGAGGCTCACCAGCACTTGCACCCAGACAGGCATCCCCCCGCCGACCCACATCTATCGTCTATGAGGCTGACCAGCACTTTCCCCCTGACAACCACCCACCCCCTCAGCAGTCACCTCCGAGGCTGGTCAGCACTTGCTCCCGGATACCCCTCCAACATCGTTCAGCAGTCGCCTCCGTGGCCAGGCATCAATTAGCCCCGGCACCCGCCGCCCCACCAGCGCCCCTGAGGCCTGTAAACAATGAGCTGTGGAGAACGCTGCTGCTGATTCACCTCAGTTCCCCCAAAGTGAAGGCTGCCAAGTGCACGTCGCCTGTGTGCTGTTGTGAAACATGTCGACGTGGACGGACGATACGTCAGGGTATCAAGAGCCTGGCAGGATGGCCTTTTAATTATATGCTGATGTATTAGAATTAGCTCCCCCCGACCGATGGCGGGAAACATGGCCCACCATCGCTGGACTGAGCGGACAACCACGACCTGCCTTCACGCTGCCGTGAAACATGTCGTGCCATATTTTCTGCACACGCCACCTATCACACTTGCAGGCAGTGGGCTTGGAAAACTCCACCCTATGTTTCTATTTCTACATTGCACTTCATTGCAAATTTCTTCTGAAACTTCCAAAATTCAATTTGTCTTCCTGTTTAATATTAATTTTTGAACTTTGCAATCATGGCAAAAAAGCCAAATATATCAGTGTATTCTTATAAGCATAATGTAATCCACCCATCAGCTTTCTAAGCTGAGAGTCAGCTTTTCAGCCCATATGTCAACTTGCCAATGTTTCACTCTTGCTCTGGAAGTTGTCAATTGCAGTCAATTCAATCAGTCAGGAGGCACAGCTATAAGTTGGCAAAGCCAATTTGTTCTCCCATTTTGTGGAGAATCCTGGAAAACAAAGGTTTTAAGATGAGGTGCATTGTAAGAGTCACAAATATACTTTAGTATACGACCTGCTTTCAAACTGCCGTGAAACATGTGCCATATTTTCTGCACACGCCACCTATCACACCTGCAGGCAGTGGGCTTGGAAAATTCTACCCTATGTTCCAGCCAACAAACACTCACATCTCATGAACGAATTAAAAAAAGCATACTCATTCAATCTCTCTGATATGAGTTGCTTAATTTACTGGGCAAAAATTTACAATCACAAAATATTACAAAATGAAGAACATGGGTCACTATTTTACTTAATTGGGTCACCTTACTTAATCAGAATAAACTAAATGTGTCCTGTCTTACAGTCTTGGAGCAAACCCCTTGGAGCCTCCCTTCAGGCTCCTGGCTACTCCAACATTTCTGCAGCATTTGACTAGCTGACTGCATTTTTCGTGTCTGGGTTCTGATTTTTAAATGACTCTTTCACGTATCTGCTGAAGTCAAAAGGGTTTTTCATATATCGAAATGTGGGGTGTCTTTCTGAGTAGCAGATATGCTAAAGAATCGCCCTGAGGAAGAACCGGGAGAAATAGCTTCTCATTTTGCATATTAATTTGCTCTTGTCTAACAATGGATCCACAACCATAGCTGTCCTGAGAAACGAATGCTTTTTAGACAATTTTTCGCTCCAAGCACATATTAAAATTTTCCCTGCCTCGACCCTTTCAGTGGGAAAATAGATAAAGAATGAGGAATCATAAAGATTAACAAATAAGCTGTTAAAATACCGCTCTTAATGTTCCGCAAAGCAACTTCCTGGGGCTATCCATCAGATGTCTTATATGAAGGATTACTCAACACAAGACTACTTTCAGCTGTTTTTTGGAGATACAGAGGATGTTTCTTCAAATGAGTGCAATAATTGGCTTTATTGAGCTGTCCCATTACTGCACTGGTGGAATGAACAGTGTTTGGAAATAAAGGGTGTGAGGCTGAATGTAATGGTCCCGATAATCAGGCCTGAGGCACCCCGCTTCGTAATCCCCCGTCCTGATGTACCCCCTCTAATAAATACTTAACATGTTGGGTGGGGCTGAAATTGGTCTTGTAAAATGGGGAGTGCAAAACGGGCAATAGTAATTCACCAGTCCATCTTAACAATAAAATTGGGCCAAGTCTTCACCATTCACAAATTCGCTCACCCATGCAAAACATTGGCCTGAATTTTGCGTTCCGAGGTCGGTCGCATGCCCGACCTGAATGCACGTAAAATTACACAAAAAGAAGTCGGGTGTGTGTCCCGACATCATCATACACGCTTGTAATATTGAGGTCAGCGGGCACGCGCAGGTGTCGGAGACAATTAAAGGGCCAATTAAGGTCATTAAAAAGCCTATTGGCCACGATTTTATGTTGCCTATGTGATTTTTAGCTCATCACACAGGCAAAATGGGTGGGTGGAATTCATGTTTTTATCATTTCCTCATCGAAGGCCGGGATTTTCTCTGTCAGTGCCAGTCCTTTGCTGTGTGAGTACAGAGTTCTCCCAGTGTCTCTTGGCATCTCGTTTGATTGTCAAGCCTGCCTTTCAGCATCTGAGGTCCTCATCTTCCCTGGAAGGTTCCCCCAAGTATTGCAGCACAGTGCTCCTTCATTTTCAAGGCACTGCTCCTCTGCATCCCATCGAATGAGGATGGTGTATTCCACTGGTGGAACCCCCTCTGAAGAGGAAGAGAGGGGCAGGAGGGAGAGGAGGCCAAGTGGGCACAGGCAGCACCCCAGAGACAGACCTTAAAAAGGAGAGGCATGGGCTCAGTTGGTGCAGGGCCAGCAGGGAGGTCAAGGCAGGAGGTCACGCAGAAGACGTCACTACCCAGCATCTACAGCATTCAGGCAGCGCTTCAACTACCTCCAGATGTCCGAGGTCGAGTGCCGCAGGAGATTCCACCTCTCTAGGGATACAGTGACAGTAATATGTCACATGACAGCAATATAGTTGACTCTTAAATGCCCTCTGAAATGGCCAAGAAAGCCACTCAATTGTAACAAACTGCTACAAAGACACAAAAATGGAATGAAACTGGACGGACCACCCGGCATTGACCTAGGCACTGGAAACAACAGCAGCAATCGCCGCCCTGTCGACTCTGTAAAGTTCTCCTTAATAACACCTGGGGACTAGTGCCAAAATTGGGAGAGCTGTCTCACAGACTAATCAAGCAACAGCCTGCCATAGTCATCCTCACGGAATCATACCTTACAGATAATGTCCCAAACACCAACATCACCATCCCTGGGTATGTCCTATCCCACCGGCAGGACAGACCCAGCAGAGGTGGTGACAGAGTGGTATACAGTCAGGAGGGAGTTGCCCTGGATGTCCTCAACGTCTACTCCGGATCCCATGAAGTCTCATGGCATCAGGTCAAACATGGGCAAGGATTACCACACACTGCCCTCCCTCAGCTGATGAATCAGTACTCCTCCAAGTTCAACATCACTCGGAGGAAGCACTGAGAGTGGCAAGGGTGCAGAATGTTCTCTGGTTGGAGGACTTCAATGCCCATCACCAAGAGTGGCTTGGTAGCTACTGACCTAGCTGGCCGAGTCCTGAATGACATAGCTACTAAACTGGGTCTGCGGCAGGTGGTGAGGGAACCAAGAGGAGGGAAAACCATACTTGACCTCATCCTCACCAACCTGCCTACTGCAGATGCATCTGTCCATGACAGTATCGGTAGGAGAGACCACCGCACAGTCATTGTGGAGACCAAGTCCCGCTTTCACATTGAGGATACCCTCCATCGTATTGTGTGGCACTACCACCATGCTAAATGGGGTAGATTTCGAATAGATCTAGCAACTCAAGACTGGACATCCATGAGGCGCTGTGGGCCATCAGCAGCAGCAGAATGTACTCAAACAAAATCTGTAACCTCATGGCCTGGCATATCCCCCACTCTACTATTACCATCAAGCCAGGGGATCAACCCTGATTCAATGGAGCAGCACCAGGCATAACTAAAAATGAGGTGTCAACCTGGTGAAGCTATAACACAGGATTACTTGTGTGCCAAACAGCATAAGCAGCAAGCGAAAGACAGAGCTAAGGGATCCCACAAGCCACAGATCAGATCTAAGTGCTGCAGTCCTGCCACATCCGGTCTTGAATGGTGGTGGACAATTAAACAACTCACTGGAGGAGGTGGCTCCACAAATATCCCCATCTTCAATGATGGAGGAGCCCAGCACAGCAGTGCAAAATATAAGGCTGAAGCATTCGCAACAATCTTCAGCCAGAAGTGCTGAGTGGATGATCCATCTCGGCCTCCTCCAGAGGTCCCCAGCATCACAGATGCCAGTCTTCAACCAATTCGATTCACTCCACGTGATATCAAGAAATGGCTGAAGGCACTGGATATTGCGACATTCTGGCAATAGTACTGAAGACCTGTGCTCTAGAACTTGCCGCACCCCTAGCCAAGATGTTCCAGTACAAGTACAACACTGGCATCTACCTGGCAATGTGGAAATTTGCCCAGGTATATCCAGTACACAAAGAGCTGGACAAATCCAACCCAGCCAATTACCGCCCCATCAGTCTACTCTCCATCACCAGTAAAGTAATGGAAGGGGTCATCCACAGTGCTATCAAGTGGCACTAGCTTAGCAACAACCTGCTCACCGATGCCCAGTTTGGGAGCCACCAAGGCCTCTCAGCTCCTGACCTCATTACAGCCTTGGTTCAAACATGGACAAAAGAGCTGAACTCTCGAGGTGAGGTGAGAGTGACTGCCCTTGACATCAAGGCAACATTTGACCGAGTATGGCATCAAGGAGCCCTAGTAAAACTGGAGTCAATGGGAGTCAGGGAGAAAGATGTCTGCTGGTTGGAGTCATACCCAGCACAAAGGATGATGGTTTTGGTTATTGGAGGTCAGTCTCCTCAGCTCCAGGACATCACTGCAGGAGTTCCTGAGGGTAGTGTCCTAGGCCCAACCATCTTAAGCTGCTTCATCAATGAACTTCCCTCCATCACGAGGTCAGTAGTGGGGATGTTCACTGATGATTGCACAATGATTAGCACCATTCACAACTCCTCAGATACTGAAGCAGTCCATGTCCAAATGCAGAAAGACCTGGACGATATCCAGGCTTGGGCTGACAAGTGGCAAGTAACATTCACGCCCCATAAGGGCCAGGCAATGACCACCTCCAACAAGAGAGAATCTAACCATCACCCCTTGACGTTTAATGGCATTACCATCACTGAATCCCCCACTATCAACATCCTGGGGGTTACCATTGACCAGAAACTGAACTGGACTAGCCATATAAATACTGTGGCTACAAGAGCAGCTCAGAGGCTAGGGATCGTGCGATGAGTAACTCACCTTCTGACTCCCCAAAGCCTGTCCACCATCTACAAGGCACAAGTCAGGATTGTGATGGAATACTCCCCACTTGCCTGGATGAGTGCAGCTCCTACCACACTGAAGAAGCTGGACACCGTCCAGGACAAAGCAGTCCGCTTGATTGGCACCACATCCACAAACATTCACACCCTCCACCACCAACGCACAGTAGCAGCAGTGTGTACCATCTACAAGATGTACTGCAGAAATTCACCAAGGCTCCTTAGACAGCACCTTCCAAACCCACGACCATTACCATCTAGAAGGACAAGGGCAGCAGATAGATGGGAACACCACCACCTGGAATTTTCCCTCCAAGTCACTCACCATCCTGACTTGGAAATATATCGCCGTTCCTTCACTGTCGCTGGGTCAAAGTCCTGGAACACTCTTCCTAACAGCACTGTGGGTGTACTTACACCACATGGACTACAGCGGTCCAAGAAGGCAGCTCACCACCACCTTCTCAAGGGCAACTAGGGATGGGCAATAAATGCTGGCCCAGCCAGCGAAGCCCACATCCCATGAATGAATTTTTAAAAAGATAGGTCTGGAAATCACCACCAACTGTGTGGGCGGTGACCCCAAGCCGATGGCTTTGAAGGTCACAGTGATCCTCAACTTTTATGCCTCCGGTTCTTTTCAGGGCTCAGTGGGGGGTCTGTGCGGAGTTTCTCGATCAGCTGCACACAGTTGTGTCAAGCTCGTGACTGATGCTATCTTTAGACACGTCCGCATGTTCATCCACTTCCGGACAGGCGAGACGAGCCAGGCAGAGAGAGCATGAGGCTTCGCTGCGATGGCTGGGTTCCCCTGTGTCCAGGGTGTAATAGATTACACTCACATGGCCATCAAGGCACCAGCAGGTGAGTGATGAGCTTTCGTAAACTGAAAGGGGTTCCACTCAATGAATGTTCAGATCGTCTGTGATCACAGGACACGGATTCTCCAAGTTTGTGCCCGTTACCCTGGGAGCACACAAAATGTTTACATCTTGCGACACTCACAGGTACCAAGGCTGTTTGTGGCTCCTGCATGAGTGGATGGATGGCTGTTGGGTGACAAGGGATATCACCTGAAGAGGTGGCTGATGACCTCACTCAGTTACTAAAGAACTGAGGCTGAGGAGAGATACAACTGGGGTAATGCCTCCACAAGGGCAGCGATGGAGAGAACCATTGGGCTGCTGAAGATGCCCTGGACCGGTCAGGTGCGGCATTACAGTATCCTCCAGAGCATGTCTCCCCTATAATTGTTGCATGCTGCGCCCTCCACCTGATTCTGGCAAGGGGGGACCCATTGGAGGCTGAGGAAAGTGAGGCAGCTCCGCAGGCCACGGAGGATGACTCAAGTAATGGCTCAGGGGAAGAGCCTGGGGAGGCACAGGGTGAGGAACTCAAAGCAGAGACAGGAACCCTCATGGAGGCAGGGACACTAGGGATGCTTTGATCCAGCGAACCTTCTGCTAGGCATCCAAGGCATCGATGCCTTGTCAAGCCAATGGCGCTGTCTCCTTTGTTAACAATCAATAAATGAGAACCCAACACGTTACACTAGCACCACACAACGCCATGCTTTTCCATGCCTGTGCTGCATCTGGCACCTATTCACACCATCCAGCCAACTCAGCCCGGTTAAGTCATATAAAATGTTTATGTTGCTTCACATGGACAAACAAAGAACAAACAAAGTGTCCATCCCTAACACAGGCATCAAAATAATTAACGAAAAAAAGGTCACCCGTGACACGCCCCTGCTGTGCTCCAGGTGCCTTCAACTTATGTCTGCGGTGCTGCATATTGGTGCCCCCCCCCATCGCTGTCAGTGGCGTTGGAGGCAGTCTGCTGACTCTGCTGTCCTGGTGGTCCTGATTACCTTGGTGGTCATCCTCCGGCCGCTGGAAGCAGAGCAGGCTCTGCCTGGGAGGGTGCATCCAGCCACATAGCTGAGCATTTCTCAGTCGTCTTGGCATCATCAGATGCAACAGCCACTGGCAGAGGGGCGGAGGAGCTGGTGCCCTCATCCAGAATGCCCTGAGAGAAGCCCATATAGACAACAGGCAACGTGCCAGTGTGAGGTGCATTTGCACTTCCCTGCTCACCATTGATGGATGGGGCCTAGCCGAGAGAAGAGGTGCCTCATCCATCTCTCACAATGGCAGTGACCTCCTGAGATCATGCCTGTGTAAGGACTTGCAGGTCCGAGTGCTACCCCATGAACCCCTGAGTCTGCTCCTGAAGTTTACTTTCCATGAGAGTCGTCATTCTCTCAATAGAGAAGGCTGTGCGCTAGGTGTTAAGACCATGACACGCAGACCCTCACGGATCTCCGCCAGTTCTTCCAGCACATCCCGGCTGGACATCCAGCATCTGTTGCTTGATGGAGGCTCATCATCTACCCAGGAAGCAGCATGGTCCTGGCTCCCACTGTCGGCTCCCTAGGACCACTCTGCCTCTGCCAGCTCCTCATTCGAGTGTGATGTACCCTCACCACTGTGCGTTACCCACAGTGCTGAATACCTAATGCCCACTGATGTGTGAGTATCTGTGCTAGCGCCTGGTTCAGAGAGGCAGAGTTGCACTGGTGCAGGTGTGATGTCTTCCTCTAAGCTCAATGGGGGGGGTGTCCTCAGGGTCACCGGTGGCTCCTGTGGGTGGCGCATCTGAGGGAGGAAGGCAAACGATCAGTACATTCAATCATCAAAGTCACTCTGCATGCTAGGCGGGCTGAGGAGACAGTGGAGACCTGCTGCATGGTGCCAACTCAATTGGAGCTTCACTGGGCTCTCTGACTAGGACAGTTTGATGAGAGGAGCCCATTATGTTTCCAGTACCCACCGCACACAAATCTGTCACCTGCAATCTTACCGTCATCTGAGACCCCCGTCCTCACCGTGACTGGAGGAGCGAGCTGGCCGGTAGCATTCCAGCTCCAGTGCACCGCTTTCGTGTTTAGTGAGGAAGCACAGATTTGGCACTCCTCCACCTGTTCTTCGGCGCTCCGCATAGTTATGACTCCTCTTCTCCTGACAGCTAAAAATAGCCTCATTATTACTCCGTCTCCCTGAAGGTCCTTTCCTGGTTCCTGCCCATCCTCCCATCCGGGCATTAGGTGGGCCGTGTCACTGTGGCACACCTCACCCTACAACGCACTGAGGCTAGTCTTGCTGACACCCCAGCCTTGGCAGGGCAGACTTCAGTGCCAGTTTGCATACACACTCTTAGACCTCTAAACGTTCCAATCAACGGGCACCCGACTAAAGTTCTCCGCACAGGTCTATACCATCTCTGCACTTACCCTTGCTGATCGCAGCAGATCATTGAATCTTTTGTGGCACTGAAGCCATGTTCGGCACACCACACCGTGCCCACTGACCTGGGCAGCGACCTGTGTCCAAGCCTTCTCGGTCAGGTGGGGCAGCCTTCTCTTGCCATCCTTGGGCATTAAGATATGCCACTTGGCACTGACCCCCTCGACCGGCACTTCCAGGTGCTCATCTGAGAAACGGGGGGCAGAGAGCCCACCCGACTTGCTCTCCCACCTTCCATGAACACCAGGTGCTGAGGCCATGTCTGTACACCAGGACACTTCTTGAACAGCTTTCAGACAGCTTTCTCACTCTCCACAAAAACTCCTGGCAGCCTTCAGGGAGCTGCCTCTTCCGTTTTTGAACACCCCATTGGACCCGGTGCTGATGCATTCCCGCCCCCGCGCACGGAAAACACATCCAGCGGCCACATTTCACACTGGGCGGGCCTTAATTGGCCGCCCAGCATAAGGTCATGTTCACAGCGTGAACTTGGCCAGGAGTGGGTTTTACATCCGCTTCTTGGCGTGCTGACTTCGGACATACCTCGAGGGTAATATTCGGGCCATTATGTACACCATTTTGCCGATTGCAGGTGCAACTTTCACTTATCTACAGTTTTCCGAGAAAAAAGCTAGAGGAAAAGTTGGAGAAAATGTCATAAAATAGGAAAAGCACCTAAATGAATATTTAAAAAATGATGCAGATGTCCATGAGGTATTTTCTGGACGGGATGGTGCGCACTGCACATGCACCTTCTGCCATGTTGCTTACTGAGTATTTGCATTTGGATGTTCATAGTTCTTACAATTTCATTCATGTCTACAGTACAGTATCTGGGCAATCTTTAAGTCACCATTACTGAAGAATGAGTAAATCTCAACCAAGCAGTAAACACCCTAGAAAAGTGATGACACTTGCTGAAAAAGTGACAATATTAGATAGGCTGAAAAGCGACGCTAGTGTTACCATGTTGGACAGGAAATAGTGTCAATGAATCTACAATTACGTACATTAGGCAGTCTGATGATAAAATATTGACCAAGGTTAGTGGGCAGAATCATCCCAAATTTGCACAAAGTGCAGTAACGGGTGGGAAAAAAGTCATTTTACCTGCCGGCCACAATGGCGGGTTTTCGCACCGTATCATCCCATTCCTGCCACATTAATTAAGCAGCCGCAGGAAACGTGCCATCTCGCTGGCAGGCAGCCTCCGATTTACCCGCCACGTCATTACCTCGTCGCTTCCTCATGCAGGACGCCTTATTTAAACTGCAGTTGCGCGCACGCTTCTCAATGCTTGCAGCCCAGGACTGCTCCGGTGAAGACATGACCCCAAAAGCCAAGAAGGGTGCAACGCCAGCCACCCCCCATTCACTGACACATCCCAGAGACGCCTTCTGGGTGCTGTGGAGGCCGTCGTGATGTCCTCTACCCCCGCTCTGGTCACAGGAGACCCATCAGTCTCACCACTCCGGCTTGGAAGGTGGTGGCAGAGGTGGTCACTGCCAATGCTGCACACAAGAGGATGGTGCAGAAAATGGTTGAATAATCTCATCCATGCTGCCAGGGTAAGGCAACCATCTTATCACTCTAAGCTCACACACTCACAAGGCCATCACACATTCACTGGCATCTTACTTACTTCCAAAGTCAGCCACCCATAATTACATTACACAGGTGATTAATGCCACAATTTTATAAACTTTGGCACTGATGATGCCAGTCAGAATGAGTGGGTGCTTGTGTTTGCGTTTCTAGCTGGCTTCCCACTGGCACAGGGTGTCATTAATTGCACACACGGTGGCAATTATGGCATCTCCAAATTACCCAGGAACATTTAGGAATCACAAGGACTTTCCACCAATGAGCAGCTGCTGTGCAACTACAAACGAATCATTATGCAGGTGTGTGCAAAACTCCTGGTCAGCGGCCATGATGCTTTTGTCGTGCACCAGTCCACCCACCCTGATCTCTTCTCACGCTGAAGCAGAATTATTGGCTGGCTATTTGGAGACGAGGGAAACAACTTAAATCCTGGCTAATGACATCCATGAGGAACCTAAGCAATGAACCAACCCCAGGAGCACTGCAATGAAAGCCATATGAGACCCAGACCTGTAATTAAGCAAACAATCGACATAATGAGTATATACGTCAGGGGCAGGATTTTCAGGTCATTGGGCGGGTGCAGTGGGCGGGCGCAGTGGGCGGGCGCAGTGGGCGGGCCAGGAAACAGCCGCCGCCCACAATCGGCCCCCCCAACCTAATTTCACGCTGGCTGACCAATTAACGGCCAGCTAGCATGAAAAGCACGCTGAGAAGCTCAGCACTACCGGTGTGGCGTTGGGAGGAGGGTGAGTGCTGAAGCCAGCGCAGGCATGGGGGAGTGTGTGATGTAAGATCCCTGAAGGCAAAGAGCTGTCTCAGAGAGCTGAAGAATTTTAAAAACACAAATAAAGATTATGAAATGCAGAAAAAAATGTCCCCACATAGAGCTCACTCACCTGAACAAATAGATAATAAGAATTCCATCAAAACATTTCTATTTTTTAAAATTAATCTTGAAAACCTAATCCTGCCTGTGGATGACGTTTCATCAAAAATCCAAAGGCCACCCGGCCAATTTGCCCGCCCGCCAACCATAAGGTTGGACGGGCAGTGAAAAATTGCTCTTAATTAATACACTAATGGCCTTAATAGGCCTCTTAATTGTCGGTGGGCGCATTTCCAACTCTCATGCGCGCGGTTCGACCGAAATATCGCACAAGTGCGCGATGCCATTACGACGCTCGCCCGATGTCATCACGCGCTATTCTACGCTCGATCGGGTCGGGTCCGTGCCCGCTGCGGGACATAAAATTCTGCCCCAGGTGCTTTAACAAATCTGGAGATATCCTTCAATATTCAGCGGCCAAGGTCTCCAGCATGGTCATGATGTGCTGTGCTCTGCACAACATTGCACAGCAACAAGGTTTGGAACTTCAGGAGAAGTAAGGTGCAGAGCAGAGATCATCTTCAGAAGAGGAAGAGGAGAAGAAGTAATGTGATGTGAGGGGCACATTGCTGCCTGGGATGCCCTCATAATCGGTTGTACCTGTCCACCCATCACACAGACACATACTAAACCCATTTCTCCCAACACAAAACAATTCTGAATTCAACCATATGTTCCTTTCACTGTCCCACATTGCTCAGTGTTAAGTCTTATCTTACCATTCACTACAAATGAGGACACTCAATCAGGCAGCAGCTAAAAATGGGCAAGACGGATATTTGGTGCAAACAAATAATATTTATGTAGCTCATAAATTAAACAGAAACTTATCAATCTAGCTTTGTGTATTGCACCCATGCTTGTGCAACTAAAATCTTTTCACTTCCTCTTCCGAACACTTCTACCCCTGTGACTTCAGCAGAGGCAGAGGCAGGCTGCTCATATCCCTGCTCTGACACAGGAGATGCTCTTAGCTGACATCCTCTGGGGTTTTGGAACCTGTGAGGCCCCGCCAAAGATTGGCCCACCTGAACCTGCTCAGAAGCAAACTTGGCCATTGGAACACAAGGCAGCATTTATGGTATTGACTGAGGGGTGCGGGGGAGGGGGTGAAGCAATGGGTGAGAAGTGGAAGCACATTGAGCAGAGTCCCACTTCTATGTTCCCTTTCATCATCATTTCCCTTATGATCCCTCCACATTTCCCTGATAGCAATGAGCTGGAAAACACTTTCAGGGACAATGAATATCAAAGCCTATTCATCCTGGTTAAGCTTGCATTCATTGTGTGCAAACCCTTGGTGATGACTGGCATGCCCTCATGTGATTGCACGTTTGATGCTCCATACAGGGGGCCACTCTTTTTATGAATAAAGGCATCATCAGAAAGGCCCATGACCATGTCACTCATGGATGATCTCCTCCGATCACTCTGCAAATGTATACAGGCAGTGAGCAATAGAACTGGAGTCTAATTTTTATACACTACAAATTTTATTTACAGTGAAGCATATTGTGCACCTGCAACCAACAAACATACTTTAAGCCAACCTATATATATATATATATATAAATATAATGTAAATATAGTAAAGCAGGTGAGTTCCCAATTAATGCCCACCATCTGAATGCAATTAATCCTCAACTGATATACAATTGAAACACTGCATGTTCTTTGCTGATGTTCCAGATATATCCTCTTCATCGACGACCCTCAAGATTCAGCACCTGCAACCAGCTGAGCAGAACTCAGAGCCTGCTGCGCCCTCCAACACCAACCCCCTACTGCTGTCCCTGTCTCCATCCTCTGCCCTTGCTCACTTGTGATTTGTGAGGCATGAGGTGAGAATCCGACTCTCTTCCTTTTTGGTGCCACTGAAATATGAGTGTCTGAGTGGTGCAGGGTTCATGAGCTTTATGATGGCGCACCCTGATAACATGGATACAAAGTTCGTTGAATGACGGGAAACAGTAGTGATGAACAGTTGTTTTTTGAACTGGAGGAAGGTTTATGGATTTCCCCAGGGGTCAGTGTTAGGACCCTGCACTTCCTGATTTCTATTAATGACCTAGACCTTGGGATACAGGGCACAATTTCAATATTTGCTCATGACACCAAAGTTGGAAGCATTGTGAACTGTGAGGAGGATAGTGTTAAACTTCAAAAAGACCATAAACAGGTTGGTGGAGTGGGCAGACCAGTGGCAGATAAAATTTAATGTAGAGAAATGTGAAGTGATTCATCTTTGTAGGAAAAACGTAGAGACAACATAAATTAAAGGATACATTTCTAAAGTGGGTGCAGAAGCAGAGGGATCTGGGTGTATGTGGGCATAAACCATTGACAGCACGGTTAATAAAGCATACGACATCCTGGGTGTTATAATAGGGGCATAGACTACAAAAGCAAAACCCGTATAAAATGCTGGTTCACCTGAACTGGAGTATTGAGTCCTATCCTGGTCACTGGTCACCATGCTTTAGGAAGGATTTGAAGGCATTAGAGAGGGTGCAGAAAAGATTAATGAGAATGGTTGCAGGAATGAAGAGCTTCAGTTACATAGATATATTGGAGAAGTTAGACTGTTCTCCTTGTAGAAGAGAAGATTGAGAGGAGATTTGATAGAGGTGTTCAAAATCATGAAGGGTCTGGACAGAACAGATGGAAGGAAACTGTTCCCATTGGTGGAATGATCAAGAACAAGAGGGCACAGGTTTAAGGCAAATGACGACACATGGAGAAACTTTCATGCAGCAAATGGTTAGGATCTGGAATGCGCTGAGCATGGTGGAGGCAGGTTTAATCAAGGCATTCAAGATGGAACTGGATCTTTATCTGAAAAGGCAAATTGTGCAGGGCAATTGGGAAAAGATAGGGGAGTAGCTCTAGGTAAACTGCATCTGCAGAGGTGACAAAAGGACATGAAGGGCTGAATGGCCTCCTTCTGTGCTGTAACAACGCTTTGCTTCTAAGTATACAGAGAAATAATGTTTTTATTCATAGATATGGATATATTTTCAAAGCCACTTACAATTCTGACATTTATCTAATGAACACCATTGAATCCACAGGTATGGAAAAGCAGTGAAATACCCTCTCTCAATCACCACCCGCATCTGCAGTTTGCAACCTCACAGCACAATGGAGGCAGCGCCACCTGGCGGCACAGGGGCGCGTTACAGCGGCGCCGGCGGCTGGAAACCGCCATTAGCGACAGTTCGCGACAGCGCCTTGCCGTCTAACTTCATACGGCTTTACGGCAGCTCTGCAGCATGGCGATGTCAGGGGGAGTCGGGGGGACCGAGAATCTGGATCCAGATCCAGCCTCGGGGATCAGTCAGCAGCTCTCCTTTCAACAGGCCTGTGCCCTGATAAAGAGCCCGTACTCGTGCCTGGTGTTGGACACCTGCAGGAGGCACATCGCCCTCTCCCCCCTGTACCTGAAACGGCAGAGATCCGGCATCGAGAGGCAGCTCCGGACTGAACTGCTCAGGTTCTCGGAGAGGTGAGAGGGAGATTTGGGGGGAGAGGGGCGGAGGGCGAGGAGAGGCGGGGGATGTGGGGGGGGGGGGGAGAGGCGGGGGATGTGGGGGAGAGGAGAGGCGGGGGATGGGGGGGAGAGGAGAGGCGGGGGATGGGGGGGGAGGAGAGGCGGGAGGGGGGGGAAGGAGAGAGGGGGAGGAAGGAGAGAGGAGGGGGGGAAGGAGAGAGGGAGGGAGGGAGGGGGGGAAGGAGAGAGGGAGGGAGGGAGGGGGGGAAGGAGAGAGGGAGGGAGGGAGGGGGGGAAGGAGAGAGGGAGGGAGGGAGGGGGGGAAGGAGAGAGGGAGGGAGGGGGGGGAAGGGGAGAGAGGGAGGGGGGAAGGAGGGAGAGAGGGAGGGGGGGAAGGAAGGAGGGAGGGAGGGAGGGGGGGAAGGAGGGAGGGAGGGGGAAGGAGAGGGGGAGGGAGGGAGGGGGGAAGGAGGGAGGGAGGGGGAAGGAGGGAGGGAGGGGGAAGGAGAGGGGGAGGGAGGGAGGGGGGAAGGAGGGAGGGAGGGGGGGAAGGAGGGAGGGAGGGGGGGAAGGAGAGGGGGAGGGAGGGAGGGGGGAAGGAGGGAGGGAGGGGGGGAAGGAGGGGGAGGGGGGGAAGGAGGGAGGGAGGGGGGAAGGAGGGAGGGGGAGGGGGGGAAGGAGGGAGGGAGGGGGGAAGGAGAGGGGGAGGGGGGGAAGGAGAGGGGGAGGGGGGGAAGGAGAGGGGGAGGGGGGGGAAGGAGAGAGGGAGGGGGAAGGAGGGGGGGAAGGAGAGAGGGAGGGGGGGAAGGAGAGGAGGGGAGAAGGAGGGGGGGAAGGAGAGAGGGAGGGGGAGAAGGAGGGGGGGAGGGGGGGAAGGAGAGAGGGAGGGGGAGAAGGAGGGGGGGAGGGGGGGAAGGAGAGAGGGAGGGGAGAAGGAGAGAGGGGGGGGGGAAGGAGAGAGGGAGGGGGGGGAAGGAGAGAGGGAGGGGGGGAGGGGGGGGAAGGAGAGAGGGAGGGGGAGGGGAAGGAGAGGGGGGGAGGGGGGGAAGGAGAGAGGGAGGGGAGGGGAAGGAGAGGGGGGGAGGGGGGGAAGGAGAGGGGAGGGAGGGGGGGGAAGGAGAGAGGAGGGGGGGAAGGGAGGGGAGGGAGGGGAGAAGGAGAGAGGGAGGGGGGGAAGGAGGGAGGGGGGGAGGGAGGGGAGAAGGAGAGAGGGAGGGGGGGAAGGAGAGAGGGGGGGGAAGGAGAGAGGGAGTGGGGGGAAGAGAGAGGGAGGGGGGAAGGAGAGAGGGGGAGGAGAGGAGGAGAGGGGGAGGGGAGAGGGGAAGAGAGAGGGGGGCGAGGAAGAGAGAGGGGGGTGAGGAGGAGAGGGGGAGGGGAGAGGGAGGAGGAGGGAGGGGAGAGTTTACAATTTTTTAAAGAACCGCTCAATATCTAGTTGTCTAATTTGCTAATATTGAAAATCTAACACCCCAGTCTTGGAGGAGCTACAGGAAATATGTGCAGGAGTAGACCTTCTCTAGGCAATTGGGTAGGCAACAAATGCTGGCCTTGCCAGCAATGCACACATCCCATATATAAAAAAAATGTGGAGGTATACATCAAATGTATGAATTAATTCCATATTACAACCGTGAGGTTATTCAGATAATGTAGCCCAATAAGTGAAAACTGGGCAGATTATACTTAATTTAATTTTTGTTTTTGTCAGCTTTGCTTTAATCGTAGCACTCTGGCCTCTGAATTGCAAGGTTATGGGTTCAGGCCCCATTCCATAGACTTACATAAGACACATAAGAAATAGGAACAGAAGTAGAACATTGGCCCCTCAAGCCTGTTCCGCCATTCAATAAGATCATGGCTAACCTTGTGTTTCAAATTCCACGTTTCCATCTACCCCCGATAACCTTTGGTTCCCTTACCTAACAAGAATCCATCTACATCTGCCTTAAAAATGTTCAATTACCCCATCTCCACCGCCTTCTGCCTTCTGAGGCAGAGTGTTCCAAAGTCACACAAACCTCAAAGAGAAAAAAATTCTCCTTTTCTCTGCCCCAAAAGGTGACCCCTAATTTTAAAACAGTGCCCCCTAGTTCTGGACTCACCCACAAGAGGAAATATCCTTTCCACGCCAACCTTGTCAAGTCACATAATTTAGCTGACACTGTGCCACAGCACTGAGGGAGGTGCAGGCCTTCAGATAAGCCATTCAAAGGAGGTCCTGGCTGCCATATCTAATGTGTAAAAACTTAGTGCTTTTTGAAGAAAACAACACTTATTCCTCAGCCAATATCACTGAAGCAAATTGTGTGATCATCCCTCTCATTGCTGAACATGGGACCTTGTGCACAAATTGGCTGATGCATTTCCTGTATTACGATGGTGGCTCCAATTCAAAAGTACTTCACTGATTGAAGGACTCATCTTGAGATCTTTGAAGGCACTAGATAAATAGAAACTCTTTCTTCTCTCTCCAACATTTTGGAAATCAACTGTTGATTTTCCAGCAGGAAAAATAAATGATTCACGTTTTGATTTCCTTTTGGTGTAGACATCACATGGATATCTGCAGCTGGGAAAAAACCCAAAGTGCCATAAAATTGCCCATGCGATCTGTGCTGCATATGTTATAATTAGATATATGAAGTTAATTAAAAGGCAGTAATTTTATCTTGGATTCAGATAATTATTCAAGATCATGAGTTTCAATTTTGTGGTTTCTGATCTCATCTGGAACCCTTAATGAAATGATTGCCTGTAAGGAAACCTATGGTTCTACTATTCACTGTATAATTCACATCAACTTTTAATTAGATGTGGCTTAATGAATAAAGGCACCACCCGGTTTAGTATTAAACTGTATCAAACAGAAGATCCAGGTGTGATTCCCAGTCTGTATTGAGTTAACTGCTTTCAGCAGCAAACAGGAGGGTTGTTACAGTTAGCCCAGCACATGTCACCAGGATAGGAAAAATGCTTAAGAAGGCCAGTATGTAGATGACAGATCAGCCTGTTAACGCCATTCATAGTACATAGTCTGCAGCTCACCTCATGATGAGTGGTCACTTGGGTGAAGTAACACAGTCCTACTGATGCCTGGGAATCAGTACTTCGCTCTCAGGAAGAATGGAGAAACAAAATAAATCTCTTTCTGGAAAAGAAGCTGTTCAATTGGACACAACATCCTGACCTGTGGTTACTTCCACAGATCCCATCAATGCTGCTCTTTTGTTCCAGAAGATGTGTTTGACAATCCGGCCAAAACTGGTGAAACTGATTCTCTTGGGTAAGCTGAGAGAAAACATCACTTTGAGACTGGGAATTGCATCGTTTGTGGAGTCCATTGTAAGCTAGCCTTTCATGCTTGCAATTTTAGTCTAGGCTGCACGTTTTGTAATTGTTGGAATTGGAGAGTTTAAGCTTTAAAATCCATCACGTATGCTGTGCCTTCACTCATCTCCTTATGATTTTATAGTAATACTCAGGAAAAAATACTTCTAGCAATTTCCACTTGTATAAAACGCCTGCTTTTGTTCAGATTGGAATTTTAAATGCATTTTTTTACAAATTAGCTTCTAAACACTCATTGCAGTTATTTAATTAATTGTGTATTTAGTTTTTACATGACAGGTTCTGTTGGAATGATTGTATAACCTCAACCTGTTTGTTAGTCTGCAGGGTGTCCCAATTGCTTACAATAAAGTCAGATTAATTGGTGAATTAGGCGACATCTATGACGACCAAGGGTATATACATCTCAACATTGAAGCAGACTTTGTTATCTTCAGGCCTAAAACTGGACAGAAGCTGGTGGTAAGTTGTTTCATTGGGGAGGGGAAAGAAAAACTTGAGAAGGGAATAAGTTGCATGCAGTGAGAAAGCAGAAAGACTAAGATAGTATAGATTTTTAAAATAAATCTCTGATTTAGAACCAGGGGATTTCTTGAGAACAACACTTGAAATTTTAGGCTTGAGCGAGGTCAGATATTGTTGAGAAAGTAGGTTTTAAGAATATACTGCCATCAAAATTATTTAATACTTAAAAGATGTTGGTTAAAGAACTATGTTAGTGTGTCAGACAAGTATTGTAGGATCACAACTAGTAGACAAGGTTGTTGGAAGGATTGAAGATTTTTAGGGTGCTTGAGCACAGCTTCAGGCCTGTACTGAGTAAAGGTATATGATTTGTGGAATGAGACCTATTGGGATTAGATAATACAAGAATGAAATCCCAGGCTTTTCTGCTTAACTGCCTGCAGGTTTAAGGTGGAACAACCATTTTGAAGTTGTATGGCTCAAATTATTTATCTCCATCAGGAGATGAAGTCATTGAGTAGAATGGATAACCATGCATCTGGTACATTAAAAGCAGTGGCTGTTTGACAAATGAGCTTTTCTCATTGATCAAACACATATTGTAATATTTTGTTTGCAGTTTGATGGATCAACATATTTGTCCACCAAGATTCTGAACCAGAGAGAGGGGATTTCCTACTGCATTTTGACTTGTAATTAGTTCAATAGCTCCTATTCATCTAAAAGGAACCAAAGTGTGAGGCAAATGCTCTGTTAATCTCACTCACTTCCTAGTGGCTGGTTTAAGAGCATAGGTGAAAATATGGAAATATGTCTGCTGCCTTCCTTTCTACTTTGGAATGTAACTAGAAAAGTTTTTTAAGAAGGTGGAAAGAAGTTGCTTAAAATTGCAGTGGAGTAAAAGAGAATTAGTTTATTTGGAAAAGGTAGGCTTGTATCATGTGCATTATTTTTATGGCTTGCTGATTTTTCAGGATAGGGACTTAACCTGAAAATAGCACAGCTTTTGAGGGAATACAAATTTCATAAGATTGGAATAGTCAAGTCTAGAGGTGACAAAAGTAAGGATGAGGGTTTCAGGTGCAGAAGGACTGAGACAGGTAGGGAGGCTGGCAAAGTTATGGAAATGCAAGTAGGTGGTATTTGTGGTGGCAAATACATAGGATCAGAAGCTTGGGGTTGAAAAGGATGCCAAGATTGTTGACAGCTTTTTTCAGCTTGAGACAGTTGCTGGGGAGAGGGAATGGAGTCGCTAGTGAGGGTGCAGAATTTGTAATGGGGGCTGAAGATGACTTCTTTTGTTCAGTTTGTAAATCTGAATGTGCTTGTCTTAAAGTTTTAAAAAGTTAAAACAAAATGATTTGCTCTAAGGTAGATATAGCTTTTTATTTTTTCAAGGAGCTACCACTATCTTCAGCCAAGAGGGCAGGATAATCTGGGTCACAGGCCGTCACAAGCACTATCAAACTGTTAATTATACAGTGAGTGCCAGCCAGCACCTTTTAAAAAGGGGCATAACATCACAAGTTGACACTTTATTGATTATTTTCTCCAATGATTTTAAATGCACGAGGACAAAAGGTTAATCACATTGTGTACTGAACTTTTTCAGGGTATTGTGAATAAAGTTGCTCCAAGTCATCTTGGTTGCCTGGTACATGGGTGTTTCAATGCTTCAATACCCAAGCCACATCAAGCAAATGGAACTTGGCCAGGTTTTGCAGTAACTGTGGGAGATAGCCTGAAGTTTAAAGTTCTGCAGCTGGATGCTGATGTTGCTGGTGTACTATGCATTCGAGGACGGTTGAGTAAAAGGTACTGGTAATTACACTTAATTAGTGATGAAATATTGTATGAGTATTGAATGGGAGTATGCAAATGCTGCAGAGATTAATTTTTGACAGACTTTTCAATGCTGATCAGATTTGACACATAGGACCTTGTAACTGGGAGAATGTCTCCTTTTCACCATAATTAATGACCTGATAAAATTTTCACTTTTCAAAGTCACAGCTTTCTGCAATTTTGTTTGGTCATTAAGAAGAGAGAATGGGCATTCTTGTCATTTCTTTTGCCATTTAATTTCAACCTTCCTATACAACTCCTGTTAAGGATTATTATAATTTCACCTACCCCATAGCCCATAGCTTTATATATAGTCAGTGTGAATGCAAAATCCAAAATTTGATAAATGCATAAAAAATATAAGTCAATAAAATTAATTTGTGCCTTTTGTGGTAATTTGAACTCCACAAGGCACATGCATATCTGTCAGTTCTGTTTGGATTTATGTTCAATGTTGTAATAGCTTCTTAAGGCAGTTAGAACATTGCACACACTAAGTTATCTGGATTCAAAAGCAGTTGCCACTTTTCTGATGAGAAGCAAAATACTGCAAGAACTGGAAACCTGAAAGAATAGAAAATGCCAGAAATTCTCAGCAGGTCAGGCATTATTTGTAGAGAGAGAAGCAAAGTTGACATTTCAGGTTGATTACCTTTTTTCAAAACTGGAAACAGTTGGAAATGTAACAGATTATAAGCAAATACAGAGGCAGGGAAATGGAGAATAAAAGGGAAGGTCCGTTATAGGTTGGAAGGCAGGAGAATTGAAATTATAATGCAAAGCAACAGGAAGTGGTCATAGGATGAGTAAAGAAACAAAAGATGGATCTAGAGAGAATGTAAATGGAAATAATCACCAACAGCTGTCATCCAAAAAAAATCGGGAGCAGAGGTTATGATCTGAAATTGTTCAACTCAGTGTTGAGTCCAGAAGGCAGTAAAGTGCCTAATTGAAAGATGAGGTACTGTTGCTGAAGTTTGCATTGAGCCTTAGTAGAACAACATAGCTGGCCAAATCAGAACTTAAAGTTGGGAGTGGGGTGGAGAATTCCATTGACAGGCAACCTGAAGCTCAGGACTATACTTACAGACCGAACAGAACTGTTCTGCAAAGCAGTCACCCCAGTGTAGAGAAGATTGCATTCTGAGCAATCAATACAGTGCACTCAATTGAGAAGAACAAGTTAATCACAATTTCACCTGGAAGGAGTGTTTGGGGATCCTTAAGGGAGGAAGCAAAAGTGCAGATGTTGCACTTTCTGTACTTCCGTGGGAAGGGAAGCGAAGAGAGGCAATGTTGGTGTGACTGAGGAGTGGACCAGGGTATCACAGAGGGGATGATCCCTTTGAACTGGTTGGTTGTGACATCACGCTGGAGATGGTGGAGGATGATCCATTGAATGTGAGGGCTGACTGGTTGGGAGGTGAAATCAAAAAGAACCTTATCGTGGTTCTGGAGGAGCAAGGGAAGAGGTGAAAGCAGAAGTGAATGAAAAGGAACTGACACTATTGAGGGCTCCACCAACCAGAGTGGAGGGGAATCCTCTGGAGGAGAGAGGAGAACATAGTGGAAGCACTGGTATGGAAGGTGACATCATCATTACAACACGACAGAGAAATTGGGAGAATGGAATAGAGTCTTTGTAGATCGTGCGGTGAGTGGGAGGACAGGCAAAGTAACCTGGGGGCAAAATTTTCCCAAATTTTAATGCGGTAGTGGGCGGATAAAACGGCATGCTACCCGCAGATGAAAATGGTGGGCTTTCATGCCATATCGTCCTGAGCAAGCCTCATTATTTATGTACTCCGAAGAAACGTGCCATTTCCATGGTGGGCGGGCTCCTCATACGCCCACCCGCCATCACCCCACTGTTGCATCATGCCAGGCGCCATGTTTAAAGGCCACCCGCAAGCATAGTGCTCATTGCTTCCAGCTCACCACAGTTGCAGACATGGCCCTCAAAGGTAAGAAGACTGTGGCCCCCTGGTTTTAATGATAGGTCCCTTGAGCGACTGCTGGATGCTGTGGAGGCCTGCCGGGATGTCCTGTACCCCTGCTCTGGCTGCAGGATGGGCAGCAACGTGATCAGTCTGACTTGGGAGGCGGCGGCAGCGGTGTTCAGCGCCAACGCCCTTCAGAAGAGGACAGCCACCCAGTGCTGGAAGAGGATGAATTATGCCCTCTGTTCCACCAGGGTAAGTCACTCTCTTCATAACTCTCAACGGCACATTCACAAACCCAGTGCACATCCGCAGGGCCCTCACTCACTGCCAGTTCAAAGGACATCACTAGTCACTCTCTCACACTTACCGTCATTGTCCCGTCCATGGGATCACTCGCCACCTGCACAGGCCAGGCACATTTATCACCTGGCCCAGCAGGTGTCCTGCTTACACTTTATCCATCTCTATGCATGTAGGACAAGCTGGCACACAACAAGATAGAGAGGTTGCAGACCGGCGGAGGAATGCCTGAAATCGAGGCCCTCATGGACTTTGAAAGCAGAGCCAGTCAGCTGGCCGGAGAGGCTCTGGACTGGTTCTGTGCTGACAGTGAGTTCGGTGCTGCCCTTCCAAGTGAGGATCCAGCAGTGCAACATCCATCAGACAACCATGCTGTGAGTGATGTGTCCTCTTTCACAGGCCAATGCTATGCACTAATGATCTCTCCTTGCTTTAGTAGGCATATCTGCCAGTCGACAGAGTCTATGACCCAGGGCCTCCAATCAAGCCCCAAAGAAACCTCTGAAGAGCAATCTGGAGGCACCCTCCCTGAAGTTCCATCACAGCACTCACCCACACCCTCCACCAACGCAGAGACACACCCTTCGGTGGGACCTAGCTTTAGAGTAGCTTCGGGATCACAACCTGGTGAGCACATCACACTGTCTGATCCACTGCAGGTGGCGGGAGGGACTTCCCGAGCCGCTGGTATCCAGCACCTGAAGGACTGCGGAGTCCGAGTCAGGTGAAGAACCTCCGGACTCGGTCACGTCACAGTTGCTGGAGCTGCAAAGGCAAGCTTGGAGACATCTAGAAGGGATGTCCGCTGCACTCAGATTGCAAGGCACGATGGAGGAATCCTTCAGCCTGAGGTGACAGTGCAGGCATGTCAATGCACTGAAGTCAACACTGGCAGGATGGCGGCCTCCACTGGGACCCTGGTCCAGGATTTCGCTCCTGCACTGCTGCGCAGGCTTAACTCCATCACTGATGTTGGCCTCCAATAGTGTGTACGCAAGACGGATGCCGGGCAGTTGATCTCACTCCATCTACCCCTGCTCCTCAAGGTGTCAGCCTGGGAGCCCCTGGGCACCCATAAGGAGGGGGATCTGCAGATGCATACTCCGGGCCCATCCATCCAGGCGACTCCAAGAGTGTCCGGCCCATTCCACCCCCCTCTTCCTGTGACCTCAGCAGCTCTAGCTCCACAGGCTGAGGAGGGTGCCACTGCCACACAGCAGGACCCTAAGAGTAGGCTGGAGCCCTCCAAGTCTCAGCCCTCCAGAGGACGCCCGCCAAAGTCAACACAGACACGGCCTCGCTGTCAGCAGGCTGCCTCCACCTCTACTGTTGGTGTTCAGGGAGCACCAAGACGTAGTGCAGGGTTAGGACAATTAAGGAGAATTAGTTTCACAGCCTGGGCACGGGTGTTGATCACTTGTACCTACTGTTCACTATTGGCAATAAACTGCCAAGAATGTCTCCCTGCCTATGGCTCCTTGTTCTGATGAGCAGTGTTCTTTCACTCCGATATGAAACCTTTTTGCGCAAGGTAAAGGCAGGTGTCTTATTCCAGGGCCTCTTCCCTGTAATCTGTGCAGCCTTCACACCAAAGTGATGGTCCGGCCTCTCTGGAAACAATACTGATGCCTGCATCTCGGCGGTGCTGGTCATTGCTGCCAGAATGTAGTGGGCAGGCGCCACAGAGTGTTCTCATTCTCTCAATGTGCTCTCAGTACCTTTTAAGGTGGGTCTGGCCCCTATCTATCTGTTACCACTGATGCTGCTCCTGAAGGGCTGAGGTGCTGAAGGTGGACAAAGCATCAGATACTTCTAAAGTTTAATGATTCCATCTCTATAATATGACCCTGATCTTGGAGCACAAGTGAGCTGCCCTCAGCGTGACAAGATTCAGATATTCTCAGAGGCTGAGAGAAGATTTATGAAGTGTCCTGAATGAATGTCGTCATCGTCCTCCTGCAATCAAGTGACTATTAGGGCCTCCACTGCATCTCCATGACAGGAGCATTCTCAGACTGGAGTCAAACATTCACAAATGTGATGTAAGGAACTATGGGGTCACCTCCTGCATGTCGTCGTCATCCTCCACAAATCTAGCAGCTATGGGAGCCTCCTGAGCGCCCCTGCCTCGTCTGGCCAGTGTGAAGGCCTCATTCCTATTGTCATCACCTCCGAGGACTCCTGAGCCTCATCCCCATCGGCGGTGTCCTCATCGGAGGAGACATGCAGCTCCTCTTCAGCCAACTCGTCTCCCCACTGGAGCGCCAGGTTGTAATGGGTGCAACAGATGTCGACGATGCGTGACACCCTCTGCGGACTGTATTGCAGGGCCCCACCAGACCGGTCCAGGCACCGGAACCTCATCTTCAACATTCTGATGGTCTGCTTCACCAAGTTGCGAGCTGCAGCATGAACCTCATTATACAGTTGCTCTGCTGCAGTCTGAGGCTGTCGCATGGGTGTCATCAGCCACAGCCTCTGCGGCTAGTCCTTGTCTCCGAGGAGCCATCCCTGCAGCTTCTGTGAACCCTGGAAGACTCCAGGGATCTGTGATCAATTGAGGATATAGACATCACGCACACTCCTTGGAAACAGTGCACACACCTGCAGCATATACAGTGAATGGATCCCTTGTGGTTGATGTAGTCCACTGTGTGTTGTGACGGAAATCTGAGCACCACATGAGTGCAGTCAATCGCACCCTGCACCTGTGGGAAACCTGAGATCTGGGCGAATCCAGTCGCTCTTGTACTCTGGCTGTCCTGGTCCCGGGCGAAATGCACAAACTTGTGTGCCCTCACAAAGATGTCATCCATGACCTCATGGATGCATTTGTGGGTGGAGGCTTGAGAGATCCCACAGAGGTCACCTGTGGGGCCCTGAAAGGTGCCACTGGCACATAAATTGAGCACTGCGGTCACTTTCACAACCACTGGCAGTGGATGCCCTCCATGTCACCGTGGCGCCAATCCTGCAGTAACTGGCAGATGTGAGCAATCAGTTCCCTAGACATTCGCAGTCTTTGGCAACACCGGTTCTTAGTCATCTGCAACAATAACAGGCAGCATCTATAGACCCTGGGTGTCACTAGGCGTCGACCAGTGATGGCTCACTGTGGCTGTTGGGTGACGTGCGTGGGAGCCCCAGCCACCCCTTCTTGAGGTTGCTGTTCCTGCCTCTGCGCAGCCAGGACCCTCAGTTGCTCTCTCCTCTGTCGTCTTTGTACTCTGTAGGCCAGTAGGCATATAGCTAGTTCACCAGGCTCCATGATCCTGATGTCGTCCTCCTGCAGGATGAGAGAGACACATGGTTAGCATAAGTGTAGTAAGAACCTGCCCTGGTTAAGTGCGATGGCCCCTTAATGCTTCCTGGAAAGTGCTGGCCACCACTTGGATGGCCAGAGATTCGTCCTGGATGCGTGGCCACTTCCTTCACCCACCCTACCGCTCCCACCCCGAATGCTTGTGCGTTATATTCAACGGCAGGGCTGCCCTTGCCCACCCCCCCCCCCCCCCCCGTCACCAGTCACCTCAACGGCAAGGCTGCACTTGCCTCCCCCTCGCCCTCACAAGTTGCCGCCGAGGCAGAGCAGCACTTAACTCCAACCGCCCTCCCCCGGCTCCCCCGAAGCCTGCAAAGCAGCAGGCGACCCTGGCGAGCTCTGCAGAACATTGCTGTGCACTCAACTGCAGTTCACCCAAAGTGCAGGCCGCCAAGTGCACGTCGCCTCTGTTGTGAAACATGTTGGCGTACTTTCCTGCAGATGTGGACGGACGATCCAGCTGGGGTGCAAGATCCTGGAGGGATGGCCCGATTAATATGCTGATGTTTTACAATGAGGTTCCTGACGACTGATGGCAGGAAACCCGGCCCGCTGTCGGTGGGCTGAGCGGACAATTACGACCTGCCTTCTCACCATCGTGGAACTTATCATGCCGTATTGTCCGCTAACACCACCCATCATGCCTGCTGCTAGTGGGCATACATAATTCTGCTCAGGGTTCCTGGGCTTATTGTGGATTACTATATTAGTTGATAGCTTATCTCCAGAAATGGAGACAGAAGCTGAGGAGAGGAAGGGAACAGTCGGCGATGGACCATAGGAAGGTTAAAAATTCGAATCTTATCTCTCTATTCTCTGCCTCCTGCACTGTTCCAATGAAAGTTAACCTAAGTTCAAAGAATGGCACTTGTCTTCCTAATAGGCACTTTGCAGCTTTCTGGACTCAACATTAAGTTCAGCAATTTCAAATCATTACCTCTGACCCCATTTTTTCAAGAGGTGTTGGTAATGATTCTGCCATTTCAACTTATAAAAGATGGGTCTGGCGAAGGTATTTCTTTTCAATTGTTATTTACTATTTCGCTCCAGCAAATGCTCCCCGATCTACAAAGTAGTTCTATCATTTTCTGTTTTTAAAGCACTTTGTTAGTTTGGGTACTATAGGGATATGTAGATGATTTAGGTGTCGGCTTTTTAAGAATTATTTATGGAATGTGGGCATCACTGGCTAGGCCCGCACTTATTGCCCATCTACACCAGAAGATAATCTGACATAGTAATAATGGAAGAATTTTGACAGGTTGACACCTTGATCAGTTTTAGCTTGTTAAGGTGAATAGAATGACTGTGGCATGAAATGAAAGATGCTGCATTTAGATAGTGTCTTTCATAGCCATAGGATGTCCCAAAGTGCTTTACAGTCAATGAAGTGCTTTTAAAGTGTAGGCACTTTTGCATTGTATGAAATGGAGGCAACCAATTTGCAAGATCTCTCAAACTGCAATGAGATCCGTTTTAAGTGATTTTGGTTGACAGATAATATTGACCAGGACTGTGGGAAGAACTCATGGGATCATTTATGTCAGCTGAGTTATAATATTGCAGTCATCTTGATGAGTTTATAGTTAACCACAATGGCCACCACATATAACTAATCAGAGGAGGTTATGTTAGAAAATTTTTACTATTATTGGTTAATATTGTACACTAGGACTAGGGATTGTTGCAAAAAAAAAGGTAGTTCTGTAATAACCTATAAGTTTTTCCCAAAAGCTGAGACGTAGACCAAGATGACCATTGAATGATTGACCATTCAGTTAAATTAATCTTCTTTGTATATTCTATATAAGCTTTTAAAGATCAATTTCTGTCTTCCATTTTTTTTACAGTATGCAGTTCAGTTGCTAGTATCTTGATTCATTATGAAATTACCATTCTCTTGGTGTAAGACTAAGTGAAATGCTGTTTATCATGAAGTGATTTGTCAGTACACTTCAGATGATATGGAATGATACCCTTCCAAAATAATTTTGATATTGTACTGAACAAGCTTTTTTTTCCCTCCATATACCCATCTGTTACCAATTTAACAAAGGATGGTAAATATTAGGGACCGGTACTGGGGGAGGTGGGACCAGTACAAACTGGACAGGTTACACCTGGGCAGGACCGGGACTGATGTCCTAGGGGGAATATTTTCTAGAGTGGTTGGGGAAGGTTTAAACTAAAATGGCAGGGGGATGGGAACCTATGCAAGGAGTCAGAGGAGGGGGAATCAAGGACAAGAGCAAAAGACAGAAAGGGGAATAAGAAAAGTGATAGGCAGTGAAATCAAGGGCAAGAATCAAACAGAGCCTCCCTGAAAAATAGTGAAACGGTACAAGTAATGTTAAAAAGACAAGCCTTAAGGCTTTGTGCCTTAACGCAAGGAGCATTCGCAATAAAGCGGATGAATTAACCGCACAAATAGATGTAAACAGGTATGATATATTCAGGATTACGGAGACATGCTGCAGGGTGACCATGGATGGGAACTGAACATCCAGGGGTATTCCATATTTAGGAAGGACAGACAAAAAGGAAAAGGCGGTGGAGTTGCGTTGCTGGTTAAAGAGGAAATTAACGCAATAGTGAGGAAAGATATTAGCTCTGACGATGTGGAATCTGTATGGGTAGAGCTGAGAAACACTAAGGGGCAAAAAACGTTAGTGGGGTTGTATTATAGACCCCCAAACTGTAGCGGTGATGTTGGGAATGGCATTAAACAGGAAATTAGAGAGGCATGCAGTAAAGAAACATCTGCAATTATGGGTGACTTTAATCTGCATGTAGATTGGGCCATTCAAATTAGTAACAATACCGTAGAGAAGGAATTCCTGGAGTGTATACGGGATGGTTTTCTGGACCAATACATTGAGGAACCAACTAGAGAACAGGCCATAATGAGAAAGGAATAATTGGCAATTTAGTTGTGCGAGGCCCCTTGGGGATGAGCAACCATAATATGATAGAATTCTTCATCAAGCTGGAGAGTGACGTAATTGATTCTGAGACTAAGGTCCTGAATCTTAATAAAGGAAACTATGATGGCATGAGGCGCGAGTTGGCTATGATGGATTGGGAAGCGTTACTTAAAGGGTGGATAGGCAATGGCAAACATTCAAAGAGTTTATGGGTGAACTGCAACAATTGTTTATTCCTGTCTGGCGCAAAAGTAAAACAGGAAAGGTGGCCAAACCATGGCTTACAAGGGAAATTAGAGATAGTATTAAATCCAAGGAAGAGGCGTACAAATTGGCCTGAAAAACAACAGACCTGAGGACTGGGAGCAGTTTAGAATTCAGCAAAGGAGGACTAAGGGATTGATTAAGAAGGGGAAAATAGAGTACGAGAGTAAGCTTGCAGGGAACATAAAAACTGTAAAAGTTTCTATAGGTATGTGAAGAGAAAAAGGTTGATGAAGACAAATGTAGGTCCCTTACAGTTAGAAACAGGGGAATTTATATTGGGGGACAAAGAAATGGCTGACCAACTAAATACATACTTTGGTTCTGTCTTCACAAAGGAGGACACAAATAACATACCAGAAATGTTGGGGAACACAGGGTTTAATGAGAGGGATGAATTGAAAGAAATCAGTAGTAGTAGGGAAATTGATGGGATTGAAGGCTGATAAATCCCCAGGGCCTGATAATCTACATCCTAGAGTACTTAAGGAAGTGGCCCTAGAAATACTGGATTTGTATTGGTGGTCATCTTCTGAGATTCTATAGACTCTGGAGCAGTTCCTACAGATTGGATGGTAGCTAATGTAACCCCACTATTTAAAAAGGGAGGTAGAGAGAAAACGGAATTATAGACCAGTCAGCCTGACGTCGGTAGTGGGGAAAATTCTAGAGTCCATTATAAAAGATTTAATAGCTGAGCACTTGGAAAAAAAGTGGCAGAATCGGACAGAGTCGGCATGGATTTATGAAAAGGAAATCATGCTTGACAAATCTACTGGAATTTTTCGAGGATGTAACTAGTAGAGTTGATGAGGGGGCTCACAGTGGATGTGGCTTATTTGGATTTTCAGAAGACAAAGTCCCGCATAAGAAATTAGCGTGTAAAATTAAAGCGCATGGGATTGGGGGTAGTGTATTGAGATGGATAGAAAACTGATTGGCAGACAGGAACAAAGAGTAGGAATAAACGGGTCTTTTTCCGAATGGCAGGCAGTGACCAGTGGGGTACAGCAGGGATCGGTGCTGGGACACCAGCTATTCACAATATACATTAATGATTTAGATGAGGGAGCGAAATGTAATATCTCCAAATTTGCAGGTGACACAAAGCTGGGTGGGAGGGTGAGCTGTGAGGAGGATACAGAGATGCTTCAGTGTGATTTGGACAAGCTGAGTGAGTGGGCAAATGCATGGCAGATGCAGTATAATATGGATAAATGTGAGGTTATCCACTTTGGTAGCAAAAACAGGAAGGCAGATTATTATCTGAATGGCTATAAATTGAGAGAGGTGAATGTACAACGAGACATGGATGTCCTCGTACACCAGTCGCTGAACGTAAGCATGCAGGTGCAGCAGGCGGTAATGAAGGCAAATGGTATGTTGGCCTTCATAGCAAGAGGATTAGAGTACAAGAGCAGGGATGTCTTGCTGCAATTATACAGGGCCTTGCTGAGACCACACCTGGAATATTGTGTGCAGTTTTGGTCTCCTTATCTGAGGAGGGATGTTCTTGCTATAGAGGCAGTGCAGCGAAGGTTTACCCAACTGATTCCTGGGATGGCGGGACTGACATATGAGGAGAGATTGAGTCGGTTAAGATTATATTCGCTGGAGTTCAGAAGAATGAGGGGGGATCTCATAGAAACCTATAAAATTCTAACAGGACTAGACAGGGTAGATGCAGGAAGGATGTTCCCGATGGTGGGGAGTCCAGAACCAGGGGTCACAGTCTGAGGATACAGGGTAGACCATTTAAGACTGAGATGAGGAGAAAATTTCTTCACCCAGAGAGTGGTGAGCCTGTGGAATTCGCTACCATAGAAAGTAGTTGAGGCCAAAACATTGCATGTTTTCAAGAAGGAATTAGATATACCTCTTGGGGCGAATGGAATCAAAGGATATGGGGAGAAAGTGGGAACAGGCTATTGAGTTGGATGATCAACCATGATCATAATGAATGGCAGAGCAGGCTCGAAGGGTCGAATGGCCTACTCCTCCTAGTTTCTATGTTTACTGTTCTTGAAAAAGAGGGCTATCTTTGACATTATCTGATCACAATTGTATTGAAATAGCATATTAGGTGATATTTTGTTCTCGTAGCCCGAATTTCTTGCCCATTAAAAATTATATGACAAGAGTAAGAACATAAACAGGAACATGAGTAGACTCGACTAACCCAATGCATTTCTGGTTAGTCTCCCACATTCTGCCCTCCATAATCTTGATGTCATCCAAAACCCTGCCTCTGTCTTAACTCGCAGCAAGCCCTGTTCCCTTATCACCTCTCTGCTCGCTGGCCTACATTGGCTCCCAGCTAAGTAGTGTCTTGATTTTAAAATTCTCGTCATTGTTTTCAAATTCCCCCATTGCCTCACTCTCCCTCGATCTGTAATCTCCTCCAATTCCATAATTCTTCGAGATACCTGCACCCCTCTAATTTTGGCCTCTTGTGCATTCCCAATCATAATTTCCCCACCTTTGGCGGCTGCGTCTTCAGTTGCCTGGATCCCAAGCTCCGGAATTCCCAGTCTACGCCTCTCTACCTTGCATTCCTCCTTTAGGACACTTCTTAAAACATACCTCTTTGACCAAGCATTTGGTCATCTTACCTAATTTCTCCTTATGTGGCTTAGTGTCATATGTTGTTAATAACGCGTCTAAGAAGTGCCTTGGGATGTTTTGTTATATAAAAGGCACTACATAATAAAGGTTGTTGAGGAAGCCGTACAGTCCCTCGAAACTGCTCTGCTATTTAATAAAATTATAGTCAATGATCTTGGCTTCATCTTCATTTTCCTGCCTGTTCCCCATAACCATGGACTCCCTTCCTGTCTGTCTCAACATTTAGTATATTCAGTGACACAGCCTCCACAGTTCTCTAGGAAAGAAAATTCCGAAGATTCATGACTCTTGGCGAAGGAAGTCCACCTCATCTCTTCCTCAGATCGGCGATGCCTTGTTCTGAAATTATGTCCCAAGTTCTAGATTCCCCTGTGAGAGGATACGTCCCCTCTGCATCTATCCGGTCAAGCCCCCTCAGAAGCTTATGTACCAAATCAATAAGATCACCTTTCATTCTTCTAAACTCCAGTGAGAATAGGCCCAACCTGCTCAACTTATCAAACAACCTCTTCATCCCAGGATTCAATCTCATGAGCCTTCCCTGTACTGCCTCCAGTGCAAGTTATCTCTCATTAAGTAAGGAGACCAAAAGTGTGCATGGTACTTCAGGTGTTTTTCACCAATGCCTTGTACAGTTGGAGCAAGGCATCCCTATTTTTAACACATCCCCTTGCAATAAAGGCCAACGTTCCATTTGCCTTCCTAATTACTTGCTGTGCCTAGAATCATAGAATAGTACATCACGGAAAGAGGCCATTCAGCCTGTTGTGTCTTGTCAGTTCTCTGTAAGAGTAGCTCAGCTAGTCCCACTCTCAGCCTTTTCTCCATAGCTCTGCAATTTTTCTCACTGCAAACAATTATCCAATTTTCTTTTGAAAGCCAATGTTGAATCTGCCACCATCACATACTCGGGCACTGCATTCCAGATCCTGATCACTTGCCGCATAAAACCTTTTTTCCTTCTGTCAACTCTGGCTCTTTTGTCAGTCATCTTGTAACAGTATCCTCTGGTTCTTGAACCTTCCCAATGGGAACTGTTTCCCCTTATCTACTCTATCCCGACCACTAATGATTTTGAACACCTCTATCTAATCTCCCCACAACCTTCTCTTCGATAAGGAGGAACAGCTCCAGCTTCACCAATGTATCAACTTAACTGGTTCTGGGGATGAGAGACTTCATCCTTGTAAATCTGTTCTTCACTGTCTCAAACACTGTCACATCCTTCCTAAAGTGAGGTGCCCAGTGCCCAGAATTGGACACAGTACTCCAGTTGAGGCCAAACCAGAATTTTTTCATGGTTCACCCAAACTTCCTTGTTTTTATATTCTATGCCACTATTTATAAAGACCAGAATTCCGTTTGCTATATTAACTGCTTTTTCAACTTGTCCTGCCATCTTTAATGCTTGTGCACATATACCCCCAGGTCTCTCTGCTTCTACATTCCCTTTAGAGTTCTACCCTTTATATTCTCTCTCCATGTTCTAACGAGCAAACTATTCATCTGTCAAGTTTCCGCCCATTCCACCAACTGGTCTATGTCCTCGTGAAGTTTATCACTATCCTCCTTACAGTTCACAATACTTCCAAGGTTTGTGTCCTACACATCCAAGTCTAGGATATTGATACAGATCAAGAAAAGCAGGGTCCTAATACCAACCGCTTGGAAACCTCATTATATATCTTCCACCAGTTGAAAAAACAACATTCACCACTATTCCTTTTCCTGTCACTCAGCCAACTTCATATCCATACTGCACTGTCTCTTTTATTCCAAGAGCTTCAACTTTGCTGACAAGGCTCTTTGTAGCACTTTATCAAATGTCTTTTGGAAGTCCATGCACAGCACATCAAGCGTGTTACCCTCATCAACCCTCTGTTACCTCATCAGAAAAACTCAATCAAATTAGTTAAACATGATTTTTGCTCGTAACAAATCCATGTTGGATTTCCTTAATCAATCCACCTTTTTCCAAATGATAATTTGATCCCAAATTATTATTTCTAAAAACTTTCCCACCACTGAGTTTAAATTGACTGACCTATAGTTGCTGGGTTTAACTTTACACCCTTGTTCAAGAAAGGGTGTAATGCTTGCAATTCATCAGTCCTCTGGAACGATCCCTGTATCTGAGGAAGATTGGAAAATTTTGGCCAGTGCCTCCAAAATTTTCACCCTTGCTTCCCTCCGTATCCTCCGATGCATCTGATCCAGTCCTGTTGGCTTATTAATTTTCTAATATCGCCTCTTCATTAACTTTTAGCTCATCCAGTGTTTCAACTACCTCCTCTTTCACTATGACCTGGGAAGCAACTTCTTCCTTGGTATAGGCAGATGCAAAGTACTGATTTAGTACCTCAACCATGCCCCTCTGCCTCCATGTGTAAATCCCCTTTTTGATCCCTAATCAGCCATGCTTTTACTGCCCATTTACTAGTTTATAAGCCTACAGAAGACTTGGATTCCCTTTTATGTTTGCTGCCAGTCTCTATTTGTTAGTCTTGATTATTTTTCCACTTACTCTTTAACTTTCTATATTTAGCTTGGTTTTCACTTGTGTTATCAACCTGACATAAGTCATACGCACCCTTTTTCTGCTCTATCTTATTCTTTATATCTTTCGTCATCCAGGGAGCTCTGGCTTGTTTCTCCTACCTTTCCCCCAACTCGTGGGAATGTACATTGTCTACACCTGAAGTATCTACTCTTTAAAGAGCCAACCTTTTGGATATTGTGTACAAGGACATCCACATCCTCTGTGCCGCAACATTCTGTAGTTTATATGATACTTTACTTTTTTGGCCTTCCTACCAGAATGTAGAACCTCATTTCCCACATGATACTCCATCTGCCAAATTTTTGCCTACTTGCTTAACCTACCTGTAACCCTTTGCAGACTGTATGTTCCACACATTGCTTTCCCACCGATCTTTGTACCATCAGCTAAGTTGGCTTCACTCTGTCCCTTCATTCAAGTTATTAGCATAGAAATTGAGAAGTTAAGTATAAATTGCACTGTTAAGGACTCTGAGGTACACTGATAACCGGGGGGGGGTTGTGCTATTATATTGGTTATACCACTGGACTATTAATCAGGAAGCACCAATTCAAATCCCATCATAGTTTGAGAATTTTAATTCAGTTGTGATTTGGTTCTTTTGTTTTGAAAGCATATCAGTAACAGTGACCATGAAGCATTTGTAGTTATAAAAGCCCAATTGATTTACTAATGATCCACACCTGTGTTGTTGACTCTTAACTGCCGTCTGAAGTTATACCAACTATTAACTCAGTCGTTCGAGAAGCAGCCCCACCTCCCCAACTTTCTCAGTACATATCAGGAGGGGCAATAAATGCACGTCGTGCCTCCAGAGAATGAATTTAATAAGAAACAAATTTATGTTTTTCATTGCCAATGGAAAAAGTTGCATTCTGAAGGATTTGGATATGGACAAAGCAAGTTACAAACTGAGCAGAAAAGATTCTTAACAGAATGCTAGCAAGTTCATAACCCAAGATTAAAAATAGACTCTATGCTATAGAGTTTGTTATTGGCTCATTTGGTTACCAGTTTAACCATATGGAAACTATTATTGTTGATGTATTCAGGCCTGCTATTTAATTCTAGAATATTGAACATATGCCTGGGCCCCAGGCTAGCCATGGAACAAAGCCAATGAGAGCTCAAAAACATGGATAAGTTTACTTATTGTCATGTGACTGAGTTATGATCAAAAACTAAAAATGTTCTCTTATTGATTTATTTGGTGTATACTGAAATGATTTGTTGCATTAAATTCCAGTTTGCAGGCAACATATGGTGTGGATTCTGAAGAACCGCTGGAAAAGAATAGTGAAGAACAAGATATCGTAAGAGAGAAGAGAAAGAAAAAGCAGAAAGGTGAAAAATGTATTGGAGAAGGGACAGCTGAAGAGGCTGAGAGCTATGAGATTTCAGATGAGAGTCATCATAAAGATGGAATGGGAAATGCTGAAATAATTTTAGACAGTAAGAAATCCAAAAAGAGAAAGCGGAGTACTGTGGAATTAAATGCAGACGACACTGAAATCCGTGGGAGGGATGACAGTGATTACCACAGTGACAAAGCAATTAAAAAAAAAAAGAAAATTGTCTGAGGGTGATTCAGAACCCACTGATTATGCACAAAAACCAAAACTCAAAAAAAAGAAAATGATTTAAAAATATATACTTAAAAACTGCTTCATCAGACTACTGCAGGGATGCCGTAGCACCTCCTTGGAGTGAGAAAAGGAAGACCATTTCATTCTGATAACCGACTCTCTGGAATGCTGTTCTTTATTGTACTTGGATAAATTAAAACTTTTTATTACGTTTCCAGCTACAGAACCATCTTACTAACCTATGTTACAAGTTATAGTGGCCTAATATGAAGCATTTATACCATGTACCTGCTTACTATTATCAATGTTTCAAACACGAAAAACCAAAATATGGGAACCAAAGGCTTAATTGGAAAACTGAATATTGCCTTGCAGAACATTCCCAAACCCTGCATTTTTATTTTGTGATTCACTCATTGTATCATTCTCTTGCACTAGGTTGGACATGTGCTGAAACAAGTATTAACTGTTCTACAAAAAAATGTTTTTGCTTTGGTGATGTTTGCGTTTCAAGGAAAGGGGCATTTGGCTCGTGCTCCAAGGATGGAGTCAAATGTTAAGGAAATAATCTAGTGATGTGATTTTTATAGTTATTGGTTTTTGACTGAAGAAAAATTATTAAAAAGTAGCTGCATGTACCTCCTTGTGCTTCTGCAAATTGCACTATTTATATATTCTAAATATTGCAAATTTGTGGTTAGCAGTTTACAGCATTTAAGTAGTTAATTATCCATACTTTACAGTTTCATCTTTGAAAATTGTCTCTAAGGTTGCTTCTGTTTTCTAGAAACTTATTATCCAGTCGTTCCATCCAGTCATTCTGAGCCAACTGTATAACATTGCACAAAGCATTTTATCTATGTTTAAAATATCTGAATATTTTGAAAAACTGGCACAGTTCTTTCCAGGTTAGCACAGTATTTTGAGCTAACTTGCAATAGAAAAATGAATTACCAGTGTTCCCTGTAAATGATGTGCCTACTGGAGACCCCTTTTACACTGGTATTCTTTCTCTGCCTACTCTTAAAGCTTTAAGCTTTTAGTTAGTAATTTTTTGTCTGCTCTTACATTGACAAAATGCTCTTTACTGAGTTCCTTCCACAAACAAATGATCTACAATGGGACCATATCGGAGAATTACATGCATTGTGTATTTTTCCACGCTTTTTATATTTCTAAGATTATTTTAATTTTGAATATGTAATGAATGGTCATTTCCTATCTGATTACACTTGGATGAGGTACATAGGTAAAGCAGTTTTTCTTACTCAAAAACAAAACCAAGAAGCATCTGCAGTGTGTACCAGCATATTGGAATTAATGTGCTATAGGAAAAATTATATTGTAGCCAGTATATTTTTATATGGTGTTAAATGTGTTGTGGTTCTTTTAATTTGTCCCAAATTGCCTCCCATTACCACCACTGACAAACATAAAAACATATAAATTAGGAACAGGAGTAGGCCATTCGGCCTTTTGAGCCTAATCCACCATTCAACAAGATCTGATTGTGGCCTCAACTCCATATTCCACCTATCCCCGATAACCTTTGACTCCCTTGTTAGTCAAGAATCTATCTACCTCTGCCTTAAAATTTGTCTCCACTGCTCTCCAGGGAAAGCGTTCCAAAGATTCACGACCCTCTGAGAAAAAAATTCTTTCATCTCCATAACCACTACCTCACCCAATTCTTATAGTACTCAAAAAGTTTGAAATGCAGCTGAAGTTTGGAAGGGGAAATAACCAATAATAGTGTGGTATCAGAGTGCATGTGGAGACAGTGTAAACATGTACATGCTAACTATCTCAAGTTTGCAAAAAATTTTAATGCAATTACCAGTGTACTTGAGGCAAAAAGTTTAGTTGTAACTTTTGTTTCTCATGCTGTAAGAGACAAGTGACCACAAAAGAAAATTGTATTATGTACCTTAAATAAAGTTTTGTTGATCTGTAGTGTAATTTTCTTTTCAATTGTGAGAAACGGCAGTAATCAGTATGACCGGTAAAAATGTGTGCATTGCTGAGACTCCCATAATTTCCACTGTTAAGCTATACACACCTTTTCAATATATTGCTTAATATACTGTACTTATTCAGAGATGTATATAGTAAAGTGATGAAACAAAAACAGAAATGCTGGACAAAGCAGGTCCAACAGCATCTGTGGAGAAAAAGACAATTAACGTTTCGAGTCCATATGACTCTTCAGAACTAAAGAGAAGTAAAAATGTGATGAAATTTATACTGTTTAAGGGGGGTGGAGCCGGTGAAGCTGGATAGAAGACCAGTGACAGGTGGAGGCAAAGGAGAGATTGACAGAGGTGTCATGAACAAAGGGACAAATGGGGTGTTAATGGTAGTGGTACTAGCTAAAGAAGGTGCTGATGGTGGCATTAAGGTCAGAAAGCAGAATGTGGTAATAGGACAAGGGGGTAAGCACCTTCGAATGAACAAATGACAGATGGGTGGGGTGGGGGGGAGGATACGGTGGTGGGAAAAAAATCTAAAATAGTTTTATCCCCAGCTTTTATCCTATGAATAAACATGAGTGGATAAAAATAAATATTGAAAAGGGTGAGGATGGAGGAGAGAGTTCAATGGCCTGAAGCTGTTGAACTCAATGTTCGGTCCGGAAGGCTGTAAAGTGCCTAATCGGAAGATGAGGTGCTGTTCCTCCAGTTTGCATTGGGCTTCACTGGAACATTGCAGCAGGCCAAGGATGGACATGAGAGTAGGATGGTGTGTTGAAATGGCAAGCGACAGGAAGGTCTGGGTCGTGCTTATGGACAGACTGAAAGTATTCCGCAAAACGGTCACCCAGTCTGTGCTTGGCCTCTCCAATGTAGAGGAGACCGCATTGGGAGCAGCGGGTGCAGTAGACCAAATTGAAGGAGGTGCAGGGGAAGCGCTGCTTCACCTGAAAGTGGTGTTTGGGCCCTTGGACGGTGAGGAGGGAGGAAGTAAAGGAGCAGGTGTTGCACCTTCTGCGATTGCATGGGAAGGTGCCGTGTTGGGGTTGGGGGGGGGGGGGGTGATGGAGGAGTGGACCAGGCTGTCCTGGAAGGAACGGTCTCTACGGAATGCCGATGGAGTGAAGGGAAGATGTGTTTGAGGGTGGCATTGTGCTGGAGTTGGCAGAAAAGGTGAAGGATGATCCTTTAACAGTGTGATGCCAGCACTAAACGCATACATCTTCCTCTCCCCCTTCACCATTCTTCTGTTCTCTGAGATACCCTGGTCCACTCAACCAACCCCATTACCCACTCCCCTTTCTCATGGCACCTTCTCATGCCAGTGCTGCAGATAGAATGTTTGCCCTTTTATATCCCATGATCTAGGTCTCAAAACATTCCTTCCAGTTGAAACAGCAATTTATTAATACTTCTTTAAATTTACTATAACATCTTAATTCGTTGTTCACAACTTAGGCTGTGTTACATTGGGGATACCAAATGCAGATTGGGTGACCACTTTGTGGACCACATCTGTGCAGTCCCAAGTGTGACTTTGAGCTACTTGGTTGCCCGTCAATTAAATTCTCCATAAAAGCAAAATACTGCGGATCCTGGAAATCTGAAATAAAAACAGAAAATGCTAGAAAATCTCAAGTCTGACAGCATCTGCAGGGAGAGAAACAGAGTTAACATTTTGAGTCTGTGTGACCCTTCAAAGCTAAAGAGAGGTAGAAATGTGATGAAATTTATACTGTTTAAGGGGATGGAGCAGGTGAAACTGGAAAGAAGGCCAGCGATAGGTGGGGGCTAAGGAGAGATTGACAAAGATGTCATGGATGAAAAGACAAAGGGAGTGTTAATGGTAGTGGTATAGACTAAAGGAGGTGCTGATAGTGTTATAAATGTAAGAAAGCAGAATGTGTTAATAGAACAAGGGTGAGCACTCTGAAAGAATAACATAGAACAAGTAACAGATGGCCTTTTGGGGGTGGGGGAAAAAGGATGAAAAAAGGGGATAAAACAATGAATTTAATTAAATTCTCCAACCTACTCCCACTCTTACCTCCACCCTTGGACCTCTACACTGTTCCAATAAAACGCAAAATAAGCTTGAGGAATAGCACCTCGTCTATCAATTATGCACTTTATAACCTTCTGGACACGTCATTGAATTCAACAAATTACAGATCATAACCTCTGCGCCATGTTTTCTGGACATGAGCTGTTGGTGATTTTGCTTTTCCTATTTACACTTTGTCTAGATCCTCCTTTTGTTTCTTTCCTTGTTCTGTTGGTACCTTTTGACCTCCTTGAGACCTCTTTTGCAATTTTATCTCTCCTGCTTTCCATTCAATGCCAGACTTTACATTTTGTCCTAATCACCACTCACTTCCTTGTTTCTGTGCTTGCAAAAGCCTGAAGCATCTTTATCTCTTTCCAGTTCTGGTGACAGGTCGTCGTCCCTGAAATGTTAACTGTTTCTTTTTCCATAGATCATGTCTGACCTTCTGAGTATTTCCAGCATTTTCTGTTTTTATGTTAGGAGTGGATCATTGTTAAGAGGAAAATATTTTGCCTCTATTTCAAGAAGAAAACTAAGCAGAATGAGCAACTACAGATCCTTCTTGTGACTTCAATCTTGTGTAAAAATAATTATTGATTTTCGGATGTAAACTTGAGTAGCTGTATGGAGAGGGAGTGTTGTAAAATGCAAGAATGAGAAAAAGTCCGGCTGATAGGTGTAATTTTGTGGGAAGTCTTCCAGGGTAGGTGTCTTATAACCACACATCTGGTATATAGTCCCATTACTCTTTAGTTACTTGAATAATGTGATGCTTTTGACTTATGACCATAGATTCAATTTTGAGTGCTTATTTAAAAATCAAATATACCTTTGTCATTGCTTAACATTGACACATTCTTTAAATCAGGATATCCCAACCTGTAACTAGGGCTATGTGCAGCCCTCGCATGTCGATAATCTGTCCTTTGCAGGCTAGACAACTGAATTCTAGTTGCACATGATCTGTTTGTTGTATTTGTACTCAAGGGTTGGAAACATTTAGAGCAGTTAATATAAGCAATTTGAGATATCTAAAGATTAACAAAAAACATGGGGCTCGATTTTACACTGAGGGTGGGCTCCCTGCACACCAGCATAAATTTAGGGAATGAGCCTCCTCCGTTTAGCCGGCTCTCCCAGCTTTAATTTTTCAGGGGACAGCCCTTTAATGAGTACGAGGCAGGACTTCTGTTCATCTGCAGGAGGGTGCCCCGCCTGACCGAGCTGTCGGGCAATTGGAGGCTGCAGCACCAAGCAGGAGCAGTGGCCACTGCTGGTGCTACAGGTAGGTCAAGGAGGTGGCATTTAGTGATAGATTCAGGCAATCAGGTAAGTCTAAGATGTTGGGCTCATGGAGAGACAGGGTTGGATTTTGGACAGGGCAAGGGGCCAAGTGGATGTGGGGAGGCAAAATTGGGAGGGGGCCTCCGATTCACCTCTCAGTCACCCCCTCCCGTCTTTCGCTGGCCAGCAACCTGCAAAGTTAAAGAGGCATACGCCTCTCCTGCTGCATATTACATCAGAACAGTGGTGGGATGAGGCCCTTAATTGGGCATTAATTGCACACTTAGTGCCTCAATTGGGCCACAAATCAGCAACCACCCGATGCCTCCCCAGCTACCTGTAAAATCACGGCAGGGAGGGTGTACTTGCCATGGGTATGCCACTGATGGCATAGCATCCTAATTTACAGGTCCAACTGCCTATTTTCCTGCCCATGATTGGCCTGTAAAATTCAGCCCATGGGATTTAAGCTTCCCATGTCTTTCACTGCAGCTCCATGATACATAAGCATTTGGTCCATAGACATAACTGTTTGGATACCTTTTCTCCAAGTGACTATTGGGAATCTTTCCACCAATCTACAAAATCAATTGATATTTATGAATAAATATTTCTGTAAAGCTCATAGATATGATTTTTTGGATCTATTGAGATCCTTTGATAGGTATGGTGGGGTTTCTGCTTGATCCAGTGGATCCAACCACCAAAGCATACTAAAAATCGTAAAGATCTTATGGACATGGTTCTTTGGATCCATAGGGATCCTTGATAGGTATGGTGGGGTTTCTGCTTGATTCAGTGGATCCAACCACCACAGCAGACTAAAAATCTGCCTTCACAATTGACCCCTATTACTTGGTAGGGTGTCTTGAATTCCTACACCTGGGTGGTTGGAATCTGGAACATACTGCTTGAGGGGGGTTTTAGAGGCAGGAGCCCTCAACATTTATGAAGTAGTTAGATGAGCACTTGAAATGTCTTAGCATACAGGGCTATGGGCCATGTGCTGAAAAATGGGTTTAGAATAGATAGGTACTTGATGGCCGGCAAAGACATGACAGGCCAAAGGGCCTGTTTCTGTGCTGTATAACTGACTCTATCTATTAACAGGGTCAAATGCCCTTCTAAATCAAGATGAATTAGAGGTGCATTTACTAAAACTGCTGACATATTCAAACCTTTCTATACCAGATTTGGGAGTCATTGAAGGGCAGTTAATAGCTTATAGAAGAACTAAATCAGGGTAAAAACAAAGTGCTGGAAATACTTAGCGGGTCAGGTAGCATCTGTGGAAAGAGAAGCAGAGTTAACGTTTCGAGTTGAATATGACTCCTTTGGAACTGCATTTCCAGTATCTGCAATATTTTGTTTTCATCAAATAAATCAGGATGTTTGATTCCATCAAAAGGCTTTATATATGATGGCTAATTTGACTCAATGATACATTTTGGAAAGCAATACACATTATAAAGTCCCAACTACTATGTCAATCAGTAAGACTGCAGGACAATAGTCAAAAGTGTCATTTAATTCATAGCTTATCTTATACATCCAGGACTAACATGGGATGTGCTTTTAACACATGCAGTGTTGAACTGGCTCTAGTATACTATAGTTAGTACCATCATGAATTTTGAAATAGCATGAAGTAGTACATTAATATAAATCAAAAGAACCTAAATTATAAGTGCAACAAGAACAATGCTTTTTGCATTATAACAACATGGAATTAGCTGGGATCAACCTAGCATAAAAATAACATTCTGTTTCCAAGGTTCTGCATGTGGTGAAGTTAATTCCTGAAGGTGAAGCGGTCTTCTTGTGTTAAGACAGCACATAGATGATTTATGGTCACTATTTCTTCCAATAATGCTAACATGCTTTGAAACAGGCCTGTGTTCTGGTGCACTATTTCTAATGTTAATGATCTGTGTTGTCATGCCCAGTAAAGACGTGTTACATTCATAATTCTTAAAACATGAACTTTACTCAGTGTGGAATCTTTTGGAATGAGCTTTTCTTTTAAAATAGACAATATGTCAACAAAAGATGGCCACAGACGGTCATCTGACCTGATCTGTGAATTCAAAAACTGCTACCCCGTCTCACAAGGACAAAAGGATGCATTCCAAACTAAGAGGTGTCAACCACCCATACCCTGACACCATCCAAAAGACATCCCTGAGTTGAATGGGTTTTCCTGAAACACAGACAGTGATTGTCTCAATCCCCCTCAGCATGAAAGTCTTTAAACAATAAACCAGTTTGTGGTTAACCAACCTAAGACCAACACAATATTTGGAAAAGGGGACTGTGAGAAGCTATATGGTAGGGCAGTCATGTTGGTCTCCCTTTTAAACTTTTAAGTGCTGCCTGCAGAAAAACACAGGAGTAGTAAGAGCCATAACATCTATGCCTTAAGAACCAGAGACTGTAATATTGCAAGGTCTCCAAGCCCGTTCCTTTTCAGGCGCACCAATACAGCAAACTGACCTCCTGGTGACGTGACTACAAGCAACTAATTTTGTGACCTGCAGAAAGTACATCCCTTCAAGAGAATCCTGAAAATGACTTTGGCACATGATTCCAGCTTTGACTCCAGCTGTTGAACCTACCTAAACTGCACTTCAGGAGTGAAGATGCCTTTTCCATCATGCCTGCAGCTCATGTTTTCTAGAACAGGACAATCACATGAATTATGAACTATTCCTTTTGTTTGTAGCTTGTAAAAGTGTTCTATTCTCTTCAACTTTACTTTCCTCAAGTGTATTTGTGTGAGTGTCATAGCATTAGATTTTGGGGTACTTAGGAGCTGGAGTGGGCCATTCAGCCCTTTTAGCCTTCTCCACCATTTAATAAGATCATGGCTGATCTGGTTGTGGTCTCAGCTCCATTTTCCTGTATGTCCCCGATAACCCTTGACTCCTGTGTCTAAAAAATCTATCTAACTCAGCCTTGAATAAATTTAAAGACCCAGCCTCCACTATCTTCTGGGCAATAGAATTCCACACCCTAATGACCTTCTGAGAGAGAAAAAAAAAATCTTCTCATCTCCATCTTAAAAGACCTCTTATTCTTAAACTATGTCCACGAGTTCTAGTTTCTCCCATGAGAGGAAACATCCTCTGGGTACCCACCCTATCAGTCCCCTCAAGATCTTACATGTTTCAATAAGGTCACCTCTCATTCTTCTAAACCCCAATGGGTACAGGCCTAATCTGTACAACCTTCCTTCATAAGATAAGCCCTTGGTCCCAGGAATGAGTTGTGTGAACCTTTTCTGAACTGCTTCTGAAGCAAATTTTTCTTTTCAAATAAGGAGACCAAAACTACACTACTCCAGATGTGGTCTCACCAAGGCCCTGTACAGCTGCAGTAAAATTTCCTCTTTTATATTCCCTTTGTAGGCTTTCTGTCTCTTCTTGACAACTTACTTTCCTACTTACTTTGTTGTCATCGGAAAATATAAGTACCATTCATTAGGCGCCTTCATCCAAGTAGCTGTTATGGATTGTAAAAAGTTGAGGACCCAGCACTGATCCCTGTGGCAATCTACTAGTTACAGCTTGCCAATCTGAAAAAGATCCATTTATCCCTACTCTCTACCTCCTGTTAACTAATCAATTCTTTATCCATGCTAATATGTTACCCTCTACACCAGGTGCTCTTATCTTGTGTAGTAATCTTTGATGTGGCACCTTATCAAATGCCTTTTAGAAATCCAAGTTACCCACATCTACCAGTTCCCCTTTACCTACGTTGAATGTTACTCCGTCAAAAAACTCTATTAAACACGATTTTCCTTTCAAAAAGCCATGTCGGTTCTGCCTGATCACATTATGATTTTCTAATTATCCTGGTATAACCTTAATAATGGATTCTAGCACTTTCCCTGTGACAGGTGTTACGTTAACTGACCTATAGTTTCCTGCTTTCTGCCTCCCTCCTTGAATAAAGGTATTATATTAGCTATTTTCCAGTCCGCTGGGACCCTTCCAGAATCTAAGGAATTTTGGAACATTATAACCAATACATCTACCATCTGTGCCGCCTCTTTCTTTAAGACCCTAGGTTGCAGGCCATCTAGTCCTAGGGACTTGTCGGTCTTTAGCTCTAATAGTTTTCCTAGCACCTTTTCCCTGTTGATGGTGATTGTTTAAATTCATCCCTCTTTATCACCTCTTGATTTCCATTAATCTTTGGGAGTTTCCTAAGTCTTCCACCGTGAAGACAGACACAAAATATCTGTTCAATGCCTCTGATATTTCTTTGTTTTCCATTATTAATTACCCAGCCCCACTCTCTAGAGGACCAACACTAGCTTTAGTTACTCTTTTCCCATTCAAATACTTGTAGAAACTCTTACTGTCTGTTTTTATATTATTAGCTCACTTTTTCTCATACTCTGCTTTCTGCCTTTTTATTATCTTTTAGTATTACTGAAAAAGGACATTTTGGCAAAGCTTTTTGTCTTGCACTCATCAGGACAATTGCAAGAATACCAATGTCAGGGGAAGCAACAACTTTATCCTGAATGAAAAGAGAGTGCTAATTGGTTGGCAAATGGTTTCTGATTGGTAGAGGCATTGCCATGGAGAATGCACCAGTTAATTGTGACTGACAGTTAACTGCCAAGCATTGTTTAAAATTTAAACCAGGCAGCTTGACTCTAATTGATCAAGGCATTGCCTGAGGAATGAACCAGCGAGTGGCTAGCACTTAATTTGTTTAGCTGCAACAAATGTAATGTCTGTACATGTTCTTCCTGTCTGCAAAGAGCAGGGCCTGTGTATTAATATATGTAACCTCCAGTACACACAAATGCACTGCACTGCGAGCCTGACTGACAATCTTAAATTGGTTGTCATCGTCATTTTTAGCACACTGAGGGTTATTTAGCAAATGTTGTCCAATCACAGCTAATGTTGGACACTGCGTTTTGCGTTTTGCAAGCTCAGGCTGGTTGGGTAAGGTCCGTACCTTACTCATTGCGAACACCGGAAGGGACATGCTGTTTGATACAATCCGCCAATCTTTGGGACGTTTGGCCTACATACCTAACATCACACTGGCACTGAAATTCATATAGCACATTACTCATTTGTAAGGTAGGCCGAATGTCTTTTTGGCTTGATGGCAGCATCAAGTTAGTGGTGAATACCACTCATGTTGCTATTGCATAGTAGCAGCGTGAAACAGCTAGCTTCACCTGTTGCTCAAATTTTTGAGATACCTTGCCCTTCTCCATGCCATGCCTCTACCAATCAGAATCCACTTGTCAACCAATCAGCACTCTCTTCTCATAGTATAAAGTTGTTGCTTCCCCTGATTTTGTTATTCTTGCGATTGTCCTGATGAGTGCAAGAGGAAAAGCTTCAACAAAATGTCTTTTTTCAACAACACTCAAGTTCTGTACCTCCAAACGACTATCTTTTAGAACCATAGAACCATAGAAAAGTTACGGTGCAGAAAGAGGCCATTCAGCCCATCATGTCTGCGCTGGCCAAAAAGAGAAAAAAGAAACTAGCTGCTTATTTTAATCCCACTTTCCAGCACCTGATCTGTAGCCTTGCAGCTTACAGCACTTCAGATGCAGATCCAGGTACCTTTTAAATGAGTTAAGAATTTCAGCCTCAACCACCAACTTAGGCAGTGAATTCCAGACGCCCACCACCCTCTGGGTGAAAAAGTTTTTCCTCATGTCTCCTCTAATCCTTCGACCAATCACTTTAAATTTATGCCATCTGGTAATTGAGCCCTCAGCTAGGGGAAACAAGTCTTTCCTGTGTACCCTATCTAAGCCCCTCAATTAAGTCACCTCTTAGCCTACTCTGTTCTAAGGAAAACAACCCTAGCCTATCCAATTTCTGCCTTGGCTGGTGACACCTGGATGGTGTCGAGCTTCTTGAGGGTTGTTGGAGCTGCACTCATGCAGGCAATTAGAAAGTTCCATCACACTCCTGACTTGTGCCTTGTAGATGTTAGACAGGCTTTGGGGAGTCAGGAGGTGAGTTACTCTCTGCAGAATTCCCAGCCCCTGACCTGCTGTTGTAGCCATAGCATTTATATGGCTGGTCTAGTTCAGTTTCTGGTCAATGGTAACCCTCCAGGATGTTGATAGTGGGGGATTCAGCAATGGTAATGCCATTGAATGTCAATGGAAGACGGTTGGAATGTCTCTTGTTGGAGATGGTGATTGCCTGGCACTTGTATGGTGTGAATGTTGCTTGCCACTTATCAGCCCTATCCTGAATGTTGTCCAGGATTTGCTGCACATGGACACAGATTGCTTCAGTATCTAAGGAGCTGTGAATGGTGCTGAACATTGTGTAATCATCAGCAAACTTCCCACTTCTGACCTTATGATGGAATGAAGGTCATTGATGAAACAGATGAACAGCTGAAGAGGGTTGGGCCTAGAACACTATCCTGAGGAATTCCTGCTGTGATGTCCTGGAGCTGAGATTGACTGACCTCCAACAACCACAACCATCTTCCTTTGTGCTAAGTATGACTCCAACCAGTGGAGAGTTTCCCCCCTGATTCCTATTGACTCCAGTTTCACTAGGACTCCTTGATGCAAACAAATAATAATTTCATTGAGGATTCTAATATCCAAATTGATGTCCTGTAGTATTTTTCATGGACAAGGAAGAATTTAGATAGGACAGAACAGAGAAATTGAAGGAATGGGTTAACAGCTGGTTAGGCAGGTAAAAAGGAAAATAAACATGGAGAGCATTAAAATAGAAAGCCAAAAATTAAAGGAAATATGATTAAGTTGTCTGTTGTGTTCTTATAGGGATCTGGTTAGTCCATACCAAACAAAACAGATTAATTATCAAATAACAATCTCACTAAAATGTTGGCATACTTGACTCCAATGGAAATTAAAAAATGGAAGAAATGTAAAATGGGCTGTCAATTTACTATAATCTATTTTACCCCAGTGCACAGAGTCAAGATCTACCCAAATATCTTTGCATTAGAGTGTGGATGCAGCCAATTTGTCTGACAGGCTTATTTACAATGTGATTCTATCCTGCACGTGTTTGACAAGAATACTATACAATGTAAATTGTGAATGTTTGCATTTCTATGAATGCATGTAACAACATCTCATGTTCAGTGACAGCTGTGAAGGGCCAGCTTGACTATGAAATTGGGAGAATGTTGTGAATGATGATGTCAGTCATGTGTTACAGTGGGAATAACTCTGAGAGCAAGGATCAGGTCTGAGAACAGAAATGGTTCTGAATTGCCAGCCAGCTAATTATCAGCATAACATCTAAGCCAGTACACTGCTTCTGTCAGTGATCAACTGATACTTGGACAGTTTGACATCCTTTCCAAAATTTAGCACTAGGTCCTACTAACAGTGCATTTACCTTTCTGGTTTCATGCAGAATGAGTTTTTCCTCCATCTAACTTCAACTACCATTTGCAAACTTTGACAAGATTTTTCTTTTCTGCTTTTATCATTTGCCTTTCAGCACTTCATCTTTGGCAGAACGCTGAAAATAATGGTTTGGGAATTATTTGTTAACTATAGTATAAAGCATTATAAAAGCAACACCCGCAAGCCTACCTTAGGAAAATGTACAAATCTAATAAAGCCACAATACAGGGCTACCTGCATTCCAATCATCAAAATTAGCAGGCTACAGACAGAACTAAGCAGGTCCACAACCAATAGGTAATTGACAACCATAGACAGCCATCTGGAGAAAGAAACAGAGTTAACATTTCAGGATGATGACCTTTCATCAAAGGCCATCAGCCTGAAACACGAACTCTGTTTCTTTCCCTTACCTCAAATGCTGCCTGACCTGCTGAGTATTTCTGGAATTTATTGTCTTTATCACCATCCTGGAGCTCATCAAAACCCATCTAGTTCAGTAATGTCCTTTAGGGAAGGAAATCTGCCATCCTTAACTCATCTGGCCTACACATGATTCCAGACCCACAGCAATGTTGCTGACTCTTAACTGCCCTCAGAAATGGCCTAGCATGCCACTCAGTTGTATGAAACTTCTACAAAATGGCCTGCAGCGGTTCAAGAAAGTGGCTTACCACAACCTTTTCAAGGACAATTTGGGATGGGCAACAAATGCTAGTCATCCCCATGATGCCCATATCCTATGAAAGAGTGAAAAAAAGAATCATTGACCAGAAACTGATCTGAACCTACCAGATCGACAGCATAGCTATAAGAGCAGAGTAGAGACTGAGTACTCTATGATAAATGGCTTACTCATTTTGCCTTTCTCATGGGAACCTAAAAAGAAAATAAATTAATTTAAAATAATTTCTAACTTCTGCCACAAGATGGAGCATTGGTTCAGAAAGAAAATCTGCTGGCGTTTTCAGTGACTTTGTAGAGAAAATAAATGTTGGAGAGGCTTTGGAGAGTCAGGTAGTGAACAACTCATCACAGCATACTCAGTCCCTGCCCTGCTCTAGTAGCCATGGTGTTGATATGGCTGGCCCAGTGAAACTTCTGCTTAATGGTGACAACCCCCATCCCCACCCACCCCCAGCTTGCCTCAAAATGTTGATGGTGGTGGAGTTGGTGATAGTGGTCAAAGAGAAGTGGCTGGGTCTCCTGTTGTTCAAGATCTTAAGTGGTGTGAATGTTGCCTGCCACCTTTCAGCCGTGGGGGTAGAAATCAAACCTTGCTGTGCCCATTTTATAGCCAGGCCCCAAGGACACTTCTGAAAAAAAATGTTATCACTTTTCTGGATCAGGGGTGTAGCTAAAACAGGTTTTAGTCTCCTCGCATATGCTAACACATGCAAATGATTGGTTAAGGGCCATTCTGTCAACTTGGGCTACCATGACAGGCATCGGTCTCCTCAGGTTTTCTGGATTTTGACCAGTCTAGACAGCAGCTGAAAGGTAATTGGAATTTTTTAATATTTATGTCGATCCAGGAAAAGCAAGTGCACTCCTCCTGGCTCCACAACATGTCTGATGTCTGCAATTGGTCCCACCATCCCTCCATCAGGATCTGTCTGAGGGTCCCTTTCAGCTAGGCAAGTGGCCTGAAATTGTATTTTTCAGTCAGATAAGTTGCCTGAGGAATTGTGACAGGCACTGGCAGCTTGGTGTGATATTGTAGACAAGGCCCAGGGTCGTGACCCATGGGCCTCTGGCTTCAGGCATAGGGCAGGTGCAAGGCTCATTCCCTGTGACCATTTGGCACATCAAAACAGGCCAAAACTAATTTCTATGCTGAAACCTGGATGTTATCCAGTTCCTGCTGTAGATCAGAACAGCAAGTTTCATTATCAGAGGAGTTTTAAATAGAGCTGAACAGTGGGGAATTATCACTGAACAGGCGCACTCTTGGCTTTATGACAGAGGGAAGTTAATTGATGAAGCAGCTGGAAATGGTTTATCTGAGCATGTGTATTTTAGAAACAGATTCAAAGGCCCCGATATTTACTGGGCTTTGGCGTGGTGGAGAACAGGGTTTATGATTGGCACCTGGAAGCCAAGGTTTGCCCAATTAAGCCGTGGAGTTTTAAGTCCATGGCATTTGTGTTTTTTTTTTAACAGGCCCTCCACCCAGGAGCCAGCATGATTGACAGGCTTGGCTGCATGCTGGATGGGTAGTGCTCCAGAGAAGCCTGTAGACTAGTTGCTGGTGCATTTAATACATGCAGAGATTGTTAGGGTGGGGTAGATCATGGCTGAGAGAGTCAGGAGTGACTCTGGGGGTGTGAAGATGGAGAAAGATCATGGAGAGATCAGGTCAGATGTTGGAAATTGAGAGCAGAGATGGGGGGCAGTTGGGAGAGGCAGAGCTGGGGATCAGTGATTGTGGCGGGGGTTGTTGATCACAGGAATTTTGGTGATGGGGTGGGGTGTAATGGGAGATTGTGAAGGTGTTTGGGGGTTTGATTTATAGGTAAGCTTATTGAGCTGTGAGGAAATGCTCCTGCTGCTCCTGGCCCACAAGCAATGCTGTAAAGAGGTTTACCAGATGGACACAACCCTTCTCATATGGGTTTCTTGAGGTCTGTGAAACCCAGCCGATTTTGGTTAAAAATATAGGGCAGAATTTTATGGCAGCGGGATTTTATGTTCCTGATGCAGTCAATGGGGATTATAATGACTCGCCGCATTTTATGGCCCCGTCCCTGCTGAAACGGAGCCGTAAAATTCTTCCCATAAGTTGGGTTAAATTGGAGGTGAGCAGCCTCCTTGACGGGTTTCAATAACTAACATACGCCTTGGGAATGGGCTGGTTGTCCTCCCACCCTTCGTCCTGTCTCCACTAAAACCAGAAGTGGATAAGTTTGAGGCCGGCGCAGGGAGGGGGGGCTGTTCCTGCTTCATATTCTTAACCTTTCAGCTCTCCACCCAACCCAAAGTCACCCATTTTGGGGATTAAAATTGCCAAAAGATTTGCTTCAATTTGAAGGTTGTATATTTGTATATGCACAAAACTCATATTTTCAAACAAAAAAACTGTCACCAACTGAACAGGGAGTTCATTAAAATACAAGTCCACAGCATAAACCTCTTTCATTCATCCTTCTAAAATAGCCTAGTAGTTATCGGTCTGAAATACTGGACTTTCAATTAATAAAACTGAAATCGGATCCTAGCCATGGCTTGTACTTAAGTTTCAGATTGTGCTCAGTTTGTCAGTATTGAGTAGGATATCTGAGGTGGAGAGAGATATCTAGTTTATTGGGCGGGGGGGTGGGGAGAGGGTGTGGGATGTTGCTGGGGTGTGGGATGTTGCTGGGGGGTTGGGGGTGGGGGAAGGGTGTGGGATGTTGCTGGGGTGTGGGGGGTGGGATGTTGCTGGGGGGTTGGGGGAGGGTGTGGGATGTTGCTGGGGTGTGGGATGTTGCTGGGGGGTTGGGGGAGGGTGTGGGATGTTGCTGGGGTGTGGGGGGTGGGATGTTGCTGGGGGGTGGGGGGAGGGAGTGGGAGGTTGCTGGGGAGAAGATGTGGGAGGTTGCTGGGGGGTGGGGCAAGGGGGTGGGATGTTGCTGGAGGGATGGGGGGATGGGGGGAGGGTGTAGGATGTTGCTGGGGGGTGGGGTGAAGGTATGGGAGGTTGCTGTGGGGTGGGGGGAGGGGTGGCTTTTCCAAATCAATCAAGGAAGCTTTCTGCCAAGTCCATGAGACAGAAATGTTTGTGGTTAAATCACGTGAAATATATTGGCTTGTGTTTGTGAACTGTAGTTGACTATGCAGTTAGTTTATATTGTATAAAACAACATTCAAAGCACTCGCAAATCAGGACACTATCCAAACCTCTTTATTAAATTATAGCCTTATAACCTCCTCCACAATGTCCATTATTCTTTAGAGTCACATATTCTGAGGTTGCATAGAGTTTAGAAAAGGTGAAACAGTACTTTCTAATGCAACCATTCATATGAACAATGAGATGCTCAATAGATCTTGTGAAAACGTATTGATTTAAGGTTTTACAATGAATTGCAAAATCTAAGTTTTATTACATGGATATTAGAAGCTAGTTCCCCAGAATTGAGCCATCCAAACATTTTTAAAAATTCATTCATGGATGTGAGCATCGCTGGCTAGACCATCATTTATTGCCCATCCCTAATTGCCCTAAAGAAGATGCTGATGAGTTGCAGTCCATGTGGTGTAGGTACACCACAGTGCTGTTAGGGAGGGAGTTCCAGGAGTTTGACCCAGTGACAGTGAAGGAACAACAATATATTTCCAAGTCGGGATGGGGAACTCCCAGGTGGTGGTGTTCCCATGTGTCTGCTGCCCTTGTCCTTCTAGATGGTAGCGGTCGTAAGTTTGGAAGGTGCTGTCGAAGGAGTCTTGGTGAGTTCCTGTTGTGCATCTTGCAGATGGTACACACTGCTGCTACTGTGCATTGGTGGTGGAGGGAGTGAATGTTTGTGGATGTGGTGCCAATTAAGTGGGCTGCTTTGTCCTGGATGTTGTCAAACTTCTTGACTGTGGTGGGAGTTGCACTCATCCAGGCAAGTGGGGAGTATTCCCTCACACTCGTGACTTGTGCCTTGTTTATGGTGGACAGGCTTTGGGGAGTCAGGAGGTGAGTTACTCACTGCAGGATTCCGAGCCTTTGTCCTGCTCTTGTAGCCGCAGTATTTATATGGCTAGTCCAGTTCAGTTTCTGGATGTTGGTAGTGGGGAATTCAGCAATGGTAATGCCATTGAATGTCATGGGGTGATGGTTAGATTCTCTCTTGCTGGAGATGGTCAGTGCCTGGCACTTGTGTGGTGTGAATGTTACTTGCCACTTGTCAGCTCAAGCCTGTATATTGTCCAAGTCTTACTGCATTTGGACATGGACTGTTTCAGTATCTGAGGCGGTGCTGAATGGTGCTGAACTTTGTACAATCATCAGCGAACATCCTCACTTACAATGGAAGGAAGGTCATTGACGAAGCAGCTGAAGATGGCCGAGGACACTACCCTGAGGAACTCCTGCAGTGATGTCCTGAAGCTGAGATGACTGACCTCCAACAACCACAACCATCTTCCTTTGTGCTAGGTATGACTCCAATCAGCGGAGAGTTTTCCCCCAATTCCTATTGACTCCAGTTTTGTTAGGGCTCCCTGATGCCACACTCAGTCAAACGCTCACCTCACCTCTGGAGTTCAGCTCTTTTGTCCATGTTTGAACCAAGGCTGTAATAAGGTCAGGAGATGAGTGGCCCTGGTGGAACCCAAACTGAGCATTAGTGAGCAGGTTATTGCTAAGCAAATGCAGCTTGATAGCACTGTTGATGACCCCTTCCATTGCTTTACTGATGATGGAGAGCAGACTGATGAGGCAGTAATTGGCTGGGTTGGATTTTCCCTGCCTTTTGTGTACAGGACATACCTGGGAAATTTTCCACATTGCTGTGTAGATGCCAGTGTTGTAAATGTATTGGAACAGCTTGTTTGGGGGCGCGGCTAGTTCTGGAGCACAAGTCTTCAGTATTATTGCTGGAATATTGTCAGAGCCCATAGCCTTTGCAGTATCCAGTACCTTCAGCCATTTCTTGACATCACGTGGAGTGAATCGACTTGGCTGAAGACTGGCATCTGTGATGCTGGGGACCTCCAGAGGATGCCGAGGTAGATCATCCACTCGGCACTTCTGGCTGAAGATTGTAGCAAATACTTCAGCCTTATCTTTTACACTCATCATAGAGGATGGGGGTATTTGTGGAGCCTCCTCTTCCAGTAAGTTGTTTAATTGTCCACCACCATTCATGACTGGATGTGGCAGGACTGCAGAGCTTACATCTGATCCATTGGTTGTGGAATCGCTTAGCTCTGTCTATCGCTTGCTGCTTATGCTGCGTGGCATACAAGTAGCCCTGTGTTTTACTTCACAAAGTTGACCCCTCATTTTAGATATGCCTTGTGCTGCTCCTGGCATGCCCCCTTGCACTCTTCATTGAACCAGGGTTGATCCCCTGGCTTGATGGTAATGGTAGAATGGGGGATATACCGGGCCATGAGGTTACAGGTTGTGTTCGAGTATAATTCTGCTGCTGCTGATAGCCATCTGTCTCATGGTTGCCCAGTCTTGAGTTGCTGGATCTGTCTGAAATCTATCCCATACAGCACGGTGGTAGTACCACACAACACGATGGAGGGTGTCCTCAATGTGAAGATGGGACTTCGTCTCCACAAAGACTGTGCAGTGTTCATTCCTACTTGTTCTGTCATGGACAGATGCATCTGCAGCAGGCAGGTTGATGAGGATGAGGTCAAATATGTTTTCCCCTCTTGTTGGTTCCCTCACCACCTGCCACAGACCCAGTCTAGCAGCTATGTCATTTAGGACTCGGCCAGCTCGGTCAGTAGTGGTGCTCCCAAGTCACTCTTGGTGATGCACATCGAAGTTCCCCACCCAGAGTACATTCTGTGCCCTTGTCACCCTCAGTGCCTCCTCTAAACGGTGTTCAACATGGAGGAGAACTGATTCATCAGCTGAGGGGGGACTGTATGTGGTAATCAGTAGGAGGTTTCCTTGCCCATGTTTGACCTGGTGCCATGAGACTTCATTGGGTCCAGAGTCGATGTTGAGAATTCCCAGGGCAACTCCCTCCCGACTGTATACTGCTGTGCCGCCACCTCTGCTGGGTCTGTCCTGCCAGTGGGACAAGACATACCCAGAGATGGTGATGGTGGTGTCTGGGACATTATCTGTAAGGTATGATTCCGTGAGGATGACCATGTCAGGCTGTTGCTTGACTAGTTTGTGAGACAGCTCTCCCAATTTTGGCCCAAGCCCCCAGGTGTTAGTAAGGAGGACTTTACAGGGTCGAAAGGGCTGAGTTTGCCATTGTCTTTTTAGGTGCCTAAGTCAATGCCAGGTCGCTCATCCAGTTTCATTCTTTATTGACTTGCTTTTAGCGTTTGATACAACTGAGTGGCTTATTAGGCCATTTTGGAGAGCATGGAAGAGTCAACCACTTTGTGACTGTGATCTTTCATGTAAAGTTACTCCATTACTCCATTGTTCTTGGTGCCAATATCTTCCCTTAAAAATTATTTCTTCTTGAACAGTGTATTAACAAATGTTTGTGGCAAAAATTCAGGCCTCATTCCACACAGACTTCAGCAGTCAAGGTAGAATGAAATTGTACCTTGTGCACATCCTCACAATTTTTTTTGTAATTTGTTCCTTGTTGGCAATAATACCTCAGACATGATTAGAATGCATTTTTGACGTTGTCTCCTCTCTCCTGTGCTTACAATCTGGAGTCATATTAATAAATAGACCAGGATTATCTCTCTTCCTTTGTTAGTGGCTTTTAGAGTAAATTTTGATGGTCTTTGAATTTCACAGATACCGATACCTTTCTCTAACCACTTGTAGAAGAAATGTACATATCCCTTTGCTGCCATTACAAAGGTATATACAGTATTATGGCTCAGTTGGTAGCACTCTTGCCCCTGAGTCAGAAGGTTCTGGGTTCAAAGTCCCACTCTAGGACTTGAGCACAAAAATCTGGGATGTCACTCCAGTGCAGTAGTGAGAGTGTGCAGCGTTGCCAGATGTGCTGTCTTTCAGATGAAATGTTAAACTGAGACCTTGTCTGCTCTTTCAGCTGAGCATAAAACACCTCACTGCACTATTTTGAAGAAGAGCCCAGGGGTTATCCCTGGTGTCCTGACCTACATTTATCCCTCAATCAACATCACAAAAACAGGTTATCTGGTAATTATCTCTTTGCTGTTTGTGGGAGCTTGCTTTGCACCAATTGGTTGCTGTGTTTCTACATTACAACAGTGACTACACTTGAAAAAAAGTACTTAACTGGCTAGAAAGCACTTTGGGATCTCTAGTGGTCATGAAAGGCTCTCTATAAATACAAGCCTTTCATTTTATCTAAAGTAGCAGAAGCAATGCACAGGTAAAGTGGATCACAGTTTAAAGGGCTATAATTTAATGAGTCTGGTAACTTACACATTACAGAGAGTGTTTCCCCTTAGACACCAATCATCATGACAAAATCATAGAACTATAGAATTATGCAGCATACAAGGAGACTGTTTGGCCTATTGTGCATGTGCCAGCTCTGTGATAGAGCTATCCAATTAGTTCCACTCCACCTTAAATCTACTTCCTCTTGTTACAGACTGTTCTGCCATTGAAAACAGTTTCTGTTTATTTACCCTATCAAAACTGTTCATGACTTTGAACACTTCTGTCAAATCTCTTCTTAACTATTTCTGCTCTATGAATAAAAACCTCAGCTTCTCCAATTCCTCCACACAACTGAAGTCCCTCATCCTTGGTACCATTACAGTAAGTCTCCTCTCCCCTATCGTTAAGGCCTTTACACCCTTCCTGAAGCACAGACCTAGAATTGAGCAAAATACTCCGGATTAGATTTATTCAGTGTTTTTATAAATATTTAGCATTATTTCCTTGCTTTTGTACTCTATTCCTTTACTAACAAAGCCAAGGATCCCATATGCTCTTTTATGACGGCCTTCTCAACTTGCCCTGCTGTCATCAAAGATTTGTGTACATACATCCCTAAATCCCTCTGTTCCTGTACTCCCTTTAAAATTGTACCATTTAGTTTAAATTATCCTTCCTCATTCTTCCTACCTAAATATATCACTTCACACTTCTCTGCGTTAAATTTCATCTTCTCTAAGTCTGCCCATTTCGCTAGTCTCCTGAAATTTGTTATCAACATTCTTGTTCTTTATACCTTTCTGAGTTTTGGATCATTTATAAACTTTGAAATTATGGGGAGGGTTTTTCGCTTGTGGGAGGCTCGGCAGGGGCGGGCGGGAAGCCGCCCACCGCCCTTTATAGGGACTGGACAACGATTTCATCCTGGCAGGTCAATTAAGGCCCACTGAGCGTGAAACACAAGTGGCAGTGCTCAGCACTGCCTGTGTGAGGGGGAGGAGGGCGAGTGTGGGTGCATGCTGGAAAAGCTTCCTGAGGCACAGAGCTGCCTCAGGGAGATGAACATTTTTCAAAATACAAAAATAAAGATTTCTAAAATGACTACATGAGCAGGGACATGTTGTTAAATTAAATTTAAAATGTTTTATTTTGTTTTTATTTGCTGTTGGAAACCTCTTCCCGCCCGTGGATGAGGTTTCCTAAAAAATGGAAAGGCCGCTTGGCCTTTTCACCTGCGAAAAATTTATTTCAATTACCTTTTTAATGGCCTTAATAGGCCTTATAATTGTCGAAGGGTGCACTGCTGCCGACTCCAGCCCGCGCCCACCAACTGAAATATCATGCAAGTGCACAATGACGTCGGGACGCTTGCCCAATGTCATCGCGCGTCATTTTACGCTCGGTAGGGTTGGGCGCGCACCTGCCCGATGAGCTTAATATTCTCTCCTATGTCCTGTATACTAAAGTCCAGATCTTTAACATATATCAAAAAGAGCTGTAGTTTTAATACTGATTCCTGGGGACAACACTGAATATCCTTCTTTCTGTAAAACAACCTTTCACCACTACTCTCTGCTTTCTGTCCCTTAGTCAATTTTGCATCCATGTGACACTGTTATTTTAATTCCATGATGTTTACTATTACTTACAAAGATAGCGGTGAGAAAGGCATCGCAATTTGCCTCAAATTAATTAAAGTGACTTTAGCATCTGCTAAAAGCAGCCAAGGCTCATTGAAATATGTTGCTGTTTTGGACTTATAAATTTTCCAGAATGATAATTATCTGCAATAAATCTGGGGGTTGCACATGGAACCAGTTGTACTGTGAAATCTTTCTTTTAGCTGGAAGGGAGATTAAAATTATTCAGAAAGCAATTCATGCTTGTGTCTTCCATTGAGATGGAGGATGTGGATTTTTTTCTGGAAATCTGGAAGAAACTGCTCAAACCTCAATCTAGGAGTACTTTAAAAAAAAACATCATTGGGATCTAGATGACACAGGCAATGTCAATATTCATTGTTCATCCCTAGTTGTCCTGTGAGGGTAGTGGTGGATATTCTCCTTGAACTGCTGCTGTTCTGATGCTATGCTGACAATGTGTGTAAAGTTTAATTTATTTTTGTAAATACAAATGGAAAACAACAGCCCTAAGCTTGGGCACATGTATCTACAACACATATGTACGATTGAAATGAATTGGCCAAACATTGTTGAGAAATTGTAGCACTCAGAAGTTAAAAAATATTCGCAAAACATTGTTAGGTTATTTGTGATGGAAATGAAGAACATCTTGTTTTGAATGATAATATTTGACATTTATGACTGGGAAGTTCCTCATAGCGAGCAGCTCTGGAGCACAGCGTTGTTACTTCACTGGAAGTGCAGCAGAATTTTACGGCCCTGTCGCAGCAGGGGTGGGGCTGTAAAATGCTGCAAGCCATTCAAAAGTCTATTGACTTCGGCGGGACTGGAAAACACCGCCGGCAGGAGGGGCCGTAAAATTTCGCCCCACGTCGCACACAAAATATTGCTGGCGGAGTGCGAAGAACTCTGAGGAATTTCTAGACCTATATCTCTTTAAGTGACATTTTAGTTACATCAAATTTGGTAAAGTTAAACTGGTTTCTGTAAATTGGGGGGTGGGTTTGTGCCAATATATACAATTATATATTAACTGCAATGGAAATTCTCTTTCCTGCCTGTGAAAACCTTTGTTTGACCTGAAGGTTTATGTAACTAAAGCTAATCAAGCTCTGGATCCTTTGAAGGCAATGATTATTTTATTTTGTAAATTCCAAACAAATAGATGAGAAAGAATGTGAGTTTGCAGATGGGAGCATTTCCTTGGTAGATGGACCATTCAGACCTGCAGGACACAAGCTAGGTGCCTTAAATTACAAACTAGTGAGATGCAGATTGCTGTTTCTGGGATTAACCAGATTGTGCCTTGTAAGGCATTAGTTGGTTATGCAAGACTTGAATAACTATTTTACTCTGCTGAATTAATTTGCTCCTGTTTATAGTTCTTACGATAAATATGTGATCTGTCAGTGTGGTGTTTTCTGTCTATGAGGAGGCCAGAAGCACATGGCCTTCAATCTATAACTCACTGGTGAAAGAGCAGATTGTTAGAACTGAGATTCACAATATTGCATTCACTTCACAAATTAAAGAGCAATTAATCTGCTAATAAAAGCTGCCTTTTGCAGTAAAGATAATGAAAATATATTGAAAATATATTAAAAATGTATATCACCAAGATAGACCAATGGTAAAAACTCAAAATATTCCACAGCAAAATGTTACTTTAGGTTTGTAAGCAGTAGACAGACGGCCCCATGGGATGTAACCAATTGAACAGATCAGTATATTTAAGAATCATATTCTAGGGAATATAATAGCTGATTATTTGCTAAAGCACCCATGCTTACAGCTGTGACAAGTTTCACAAGAATTCCTAGCAAAGATCTTGTTATGACCCTGGGCCAGACCCACGAGCTTTTGGTATGATATGGTTAAGGATCAGTAATTTTCTGTTTAAAGTAGACAAAGTTTGAGATCCCAGATATTTGCTAAGAGAATAAAACCCCAAGATTCCATGGTTTTTGAACACAAAATAAACTTAACAATACAAAGTCAGAAAAGTAAAACAACTTACAATATCTATCTTATGCTCTAACATTCAGAATCAACACGAGGTACGTGTGAATTAACAGGCAAACTGTGGTTGAACACGCCAGGCTGCACGATAAATGGCAAATGCAACCAGGACAGATCCCAGGGATTTCTCAGCCACCCACCCTGACATCAGTATCCAATGTGAGTTACACAGTCTCATTAAAACTCTGACTCCCTCACAAGAGATTCCAAACTTTTCACTTTCAAAGATCAAGTCTTTGAATCCTCTCTAAGCTGCTCTGACTCGGACTGCCTTAACAACTACTCACTTCCTAGGGTTTCAATCTCATCTCCTGAGACTACGTTCCCTAGGATTCCTGAGTCTGTCTTCCACCACCAATGCACAGGCACAACTTCAGCTCTTCGCTATGCTGAGCAGAAAGCTCCAGTGCTCCAAAGGGTTCCCTTTGCCCCAACGGCCTGCAGCATGGAGTCACCAACTTTCTGCTGCCTTTTCACTCTCCAAGATTTCTCCTGAGCCCTCATTGCTTGGAACCTGCCAACCGCAGCACTTTTACTGCTTGGAGCCTCTTTCTTTGCCCCCCTCCCGTGGTTTTTCTCCCCGGTAGTTCCACCCCATGGTCTCCTCCCGATGGCTACTTTCCCAGTCTTCTCTCTCTCTCTCTCTCTCTCTGAGACCTCTCACTGTCTCCTCTCCCTGGGTTCCCTCTATGGATTCCCTCTACCTCTCTGGGATCTCTAACTATTGCCTCTCCCTGTCCCCTGTCCCAGGACTCCTCTTGTTCAGGCGCCCAAATCATTTCATGCCATTTTTTCCCATACAGGCACATTGGGCACTCGTCCCCGGCCCGAAGATCACACAATGTTGAACTGTGCAAGTGCAGCCCCCTCCCGATTCGCACATGTGTGGAAACTCCCAGGGAATGCCCGGTCTTGTAGTTCCTGACTTCCACTCAGAAAGCAGGTAAGTTCCTATTTCTTGACAATCTTTATGAATGCTACACATTTTCACAGTTTTAGGTACAGTATAATTTATCCATGTTGCCGCTACAATGCATGCTATGCATTATCCAGGGAAAACCCTTACAAATTGCTGGCCTTGATTATAACTTCCTTCACTTTGTGTTAACAGGATGGTAATGAGGTCAAAATGGTGTCAGCAATTTTAACGTCCATTAATACTGGAATTGCGCCCGATTCCATTTTGAAAATCCTTCCTTCAGTTGTCCAAAGCGCAACCTGTTTCAGGTGATAAGCCTCTTTTAACATGGAAAATGGGTTCCTATATCGTAAATAGGATATCAATGCCATTTTAGGTTGAAACTTTTCAAAATCTCTGAAATACAGTTCCATAGCTGATGGGACTGAAGAGGCCCGCTAAAGGTGTGTCAAGTTATTTTTGTGGGTCCCAGAGGAGCAGAAGTGTACTTTCAGGCCCCACAAAATAATCAGGAGCACAGATGCCCCAGGACATTCCCCCCCATTCCTGCAACTCACCTTGCTGGTGGCCAGCCGAATCTGACCTTTAAGCCCCAATCCAATGAGCTGCACTAAGACCCTGGTTAGTGCCCTGCAGCTTGCCTACCAGATTTAAATGAGGCTGGAGCCTCAAAATTGCAGGCGTTCTTCACCAGCAGAATGGGCGTTGACCAGTGCACTCCACTGGTCAGCCACCAAAACAGGCCCCACTATCCCATCTATACACATGAAGATTGTCAAGAATGATCTACCTGCCCCTTAAAAATCCAAGTTGGCTTTTCTCATTGAAGCCGTGTTCACTAATTTTAGTCCTTATTATGGTCTCTAGCTGTTTACCTATGCTGTTGTTGACGAAACTATTGTAGTTAGAGAAAGTGAACCATACCTACCATTGTGTCTGTCCCAGGACCTATTGTCTGTTTTTAAAAAAAATTTTGCCCTTGGGATGTGAGCAATGCTGACAAGGTAATGTTTATTTCCTTTCCCTAGATGCTGGGAGAGCATTAAGAACCAGCCATATAGGGTGGGATTGGAGTCACTTGTACATCAGACCAGGTAGGGCTGGCAGGTCCCTCTCTCGCGGCTATTGGTGAACCAGTTGGGTTTTGTATCACACGTACCTCCATAACCAGAGTAAACAGTTAATTTTTTTCTGGAAGCAGAAGAACAATCTCAATTATTTTATTCTTTTTCATGCATAGAGTCATTAACTTTTTCTTGTTCATATCTGAGTAGTTTATTTTTCCTAGCTGGACAGCTGTATACATTATGATTTTTGTTTTGTTAATCAGGAAAGCAGAGTGCTTTTATTACTGTTACCAAAATAAACATCAAACTGTTCAGTAATACTGTGCAATTTTGTTTGAGTAACAATGCTTTTATGCCAAGACAAAATGCCTCATTTAATTTTAGTGTCAGGTCACATCAAAAAATAGACAGACAAGCCAGATAATTCCAGTTTAATGAAGCTGCTGTGCTGTTGTTTGCCTTTAGATGCACACGATGATCTAAATTTCCAAACTGCATGTCCGGGCTGGCGTGAATGCACCAACACAGGATTCCCACCCGTCTATCTGAATTGATGCTGAACCTGCTCTATAACCCAGGATTTGACACATTTAAATATCACCGAGCAAGAAACAATTGCACATCCTACCAGCAAATAGAAAAATACACTGGGTGGTATGGAAAATCTGTGGAGGTTAGCATGGAAAACCCATTGTAAAGGTATGGACTCTCCAAAGATGTATGTTAGGTGGCTTGAATGCAGTAGAGTCCTATGCTATTCTTTGCAATCTATCAGAGAGGACTTGCGTACAACACTGAGCAACTTGGAGCAAGGAGCAGCTCTAAGAACTTATGTACATTTTCCAAAGCAAATAGCAACCTCTAACACAGAATCAACCCCATCGAGAGATTGAGGCTTGGGCTGTACACCTGGTTGTTGGACATCTGTGGGAAGGCATAGGCTTTTCAGGTTCTTCCTCTTCTTCCTTTGCCAACATCTAAATGATAACATTGGGAATGGGGCAAGAATTTTGCAATGGTTATACATTATTTGCTCGGAGAAAATATAAAAAAATGAAAAAAAAATGAGAAGAAAGAAAAAAATCAAGGGATATGGGGATAGCACAGGAAAATGGCATTGAGGAAGATAATCAGCTATGATCTAATTGAATGGTGGAGCAGGCTTAATAGGCCAAATAGCCTACTCCTGCTCCTATGTTCCTATGTTCACATGAGACTACAATTTAGAATATAGAACCCTATTTAAACCTCTGATCCTAATGGTAACAAGGCTGCTTATTAAATAAAGGAATCTTGGCATGCTATTCCCATACTGGTGCCAGCGAATCCGTCACTTTGATCACATTCAAACTTCCAAGGGGGCTCTGGATAGGCACCTATGGTTTCCTGTCTTCACTGGGTTTAAATTATTTCATTGTTTCTGACAAATGTGAAAAACACAACATGTGGCCACCACATGGGGAATGACACGTGTTTGATCTGAGGATGTTTGAACACCACTTGCCGCCATGTAGTCCTAAAAGTTCCCTCAACAACTATTCAAGCACTGTGTCGCACTGCATACACTGTTGAGGCACTTCTCGAACAGTAACAAACAGAGAACATTCTAACCATCATCTGTGTGACTGCTGAGTATTTTCAGAAGTTTACATAAGTAAAGGGGAAGGTCAGCAATGATAATATGCGCACAATAGCAGATTTACAGCTAGAACTCATTTGACATACACCTTAGCAAACAAAGGAAAGGAAGACAAGCTTAAATGTAAGTAGTGCCACATTATGTTTTTCATTTAAAAAGTCATGATTCTTCTATACAGTTGATAACTCTGAATTATTGTGATTTCTGTTTGGTAGGAAATCACAAGTTGTTCATAGTAAGTTCTTTGAGCAGGAAATCAGATGGATTACCAATTAATCTGTCTTCTTTTGGTGGTGTCATTGAAGAAAATGTTGGCCAGGCTACAGGATGAATGTCCTGCTCTTCTTTGATTAGTGCAATGGAACCTTTACCATCCGCCTGAACCTGCAGATTAGCTGATTTCTGCTTCAGCTTCATAATATGGCCCTGATATTGCAAGAGTGGATTTTCTCACTGGAGTAGAAGGGGTTTTAGTCAGGCCCATACACTAGTGCCTGCCTTTTATTTTCAACAAGATTCCCGCCTGGAAGTCAACCTGATTGACAAGCTTGGGTCCCTGTCAGGCAGAGAGTACTCCAGGGCAAGCAGCAGCCACATGCAGTAGCAGGAATCTACTCCTGCTTTAGTGGCATAGTGGTGGCTGGGGGTTGGTGCGGGCAGGAGGGAGTGCCATTCTCACACTTGCGGGGGTCTGATTTGTGATGCCAGTTAAGGGTTCCAATCCAGTGAGGACTCTGATCCTGGCAGTGGAACTAGGGGAGTCAGATCCAGGGGACATCTGATCTCGATGGGGGTGTCTTAAATGGTGAAGATCCAATGGAGAGGAGTCTGTTGACAGCTTGGTGAGCTGGGGGAAAGCACACCTGCACCTCCTGACATACAAACAGTGCTGTGAAGGCACCCACCTTCTCCCCAAAGCTGTCCTCACCTTCCTGGTATTCCCGGCTTTCCTGACCAAGGCCAGGCGAACTCAAATGGTCAGTGTTAAACATGTTAAACAGGCTAAATGTGAGGCTCCCAAACCTCATTATAATATTAAAATGGCCACCTAACCTCCTGGAAGTGGGTTGGTTGCTCCATCACTGACTTCTGTCTCACCTCCATTAAACTTGGAAGTGGGCGGGTTGGAGTTGGTTTTTAGATATTTAAAAATTTACGTCTCCAATGCCAGCCCACCCTTTTTTTGTGGGGGGTGGGTGGTTGCCCTGGTCCAGCACCTACTCACTTATATCCATGATTGTTCTGACATCCATTTCCACTTTAATGAGTTCTGGTTTTATGAGTGTCTAACTCCTTTCCACTATGGGCCTTTACACCTGCATCCGTCACCTGAATGACATTCAGGTCCTCTGCTTCTTCTCAACTAGTCCATCCACCACCGTGCTCTGTTTGACTGAATTTGTCCTCACATTGGACAAATTTTCCTTTAACTCCACTCAGTTTCTCTAGGGAGAAGGGAAATCCTCTGCTAAGTGTAAAAGAGGACATTTGGGGGGCTCTGGTAAGAAGGTGGCAACATTCAAGTAAATACAGCAGAGATGGAGAAACTGGGAGAAAAGACTGCAGCTCTTAAAGGAAGCAGGGTGAGAACAAGTACATTGAAGGTAATTATGGGAGTTAGTGGTCTTATTATAGATGTCAGTGAAAAGCCATTCCCAATGATAGAGACAGAGAGAAGGCTGGGAGTGGAAGGGAAGGGTCAAAGATGGACCACATATGGGTAGGGGACAGTTAGAATTTTGAAGCATAGTTAGTGAAACTTGATAAATTAAGGTGAGAGCAGGCAACAGTCCCAGTACATTGATCAATGAAGTGGAAAAAGAGGTTATGGAGGGGACCTGACAAAGATTGGAATGGATTGTTCAAACTAGACTCTGCTAGGACCCATGCAGGTTCCCAATAAGGAGTGTATTAAAGGTGGAAAGTGAAGTAGAAAGGCAGAGAAGTTCAGGGAGGGAATTCCAAAGGTTATAGCTCACAAAGCTGAAGGCATGACCACCAATAGTGGTGAGATTAAAATCAGGTATGCACAGTCCAGAATTAGATTAGTGCAGATATCTCAAAGGGCTGTCAGACTGAAGGGGATTACAGAGGGGCGAGACCAAAGAGGGATTTGAAAACAAAGGTAAGAATTTTAAAATCAAGACGTTGCTTGACCAGGAATCAATGTAAGCCAGCGAGCACAGGAGTGATAGGTGAACAGGATGCAATTTGAGTTAGGATAGTGGGAGCTGAGTTTTTGATTCCCTCAGGTTTCCAGATGGTAGAATGTGGGAGACCAGCCAGGAGTGTGTTGGAATAGTCATGTCTAGAGGTAACGGAGACATGAGTGAGTATAAGAGTCTGGCACATATAGGGTTAATGTGGGACTGCGTACAGTACTGCCCACACAGTGATGTAAGACCTAGACCCAGGGTCAGTGCAGTGTTGAGCAGAGATGTGCATAGACATAAGCATGGAGGTAGCTCCTAACTTGTACTCTTTACAGTACATGTGTAAAAATTTCTAGCAGTTAATAATGACATACGGTTAACCTACAAAAAACTACAGAGGCTTCTTTAAGACATACTGTTCTGTAACCATCACACCCTCACCAGATTTCATCAGATGAACTGAGACGGGACAAAGTGAGGCAATGTTACAGAGGTAGAAATAAGCAATCTTCATGGTGGCCTGAATATATGGGTAGAAGCGCATCTCAGGGTCAAATATGATACCAAGATTGGGAACAGAGTGGTTTAATCTCCAGATGTTATCATGGTGAGGGATAGAGTCAGTAGCTAAGGAATGGAGATTAGAGGGGGACTGAAAACAATGAAAACAGCCGTATCTTCCGAGAGGCAGCAATCGTCGTCGGATTGCCGCTCTGCTTGAACATTCCCCTGACTCGACACTGCTCCGCATTTCTTCCAGGACTTTTCTAAACAATCTTACTGAAACATATAGGATTCTGAAGGGGCTTGACAGGGTAGATGCAGAGAGAATATTTCCCCTCTTGGGGGAATCCAGAACCACTAACAATATTGGCTAACATAAGAACCAGAAGGGGAAATTGGGTGGCCAGCAGTTTAATGGGAACAGGGTTGAGGGAGAAGAAGGTGATTCTCATGGATAAGATGAGTTTGGCAAGGACATGAGGGGAGATAATTACAGAAAGATGTGAGTTCAGGGATAGGGCAGTGGGGGACTTTAGAGGAAGTTTGTGCTTGTGGGGTATTAGAAGGGAGGGACAGGGCAGAGGCAGATAATCAGATAATCTCTGTGTTTTTCTGTTATCACAAACATACCAATAACACAACAATGATTGGCAAAACAATAATATGTGTTCTGTATTTGAAGATAACAGATAATGGTAACTGGGAAGCTATGTTGACATGTCTGACCTGTAGGGCTGCTGCTTCATTTTGTCTACAGAGTCATGGGGTTATACATCACACCCTGTCTCCTCATGGAGAGTGATTGACAATAGTTTTAGATATGCACCCTTAAAGATACAGGTACATCACATCACAATATCCTGCTTTTTTCTAAATTAAAGGTTTAACTTTAAAGAATCAAAAACTAAATACACTATAGCAAAGGAAAATTACATTGTGTTTGAATATATGCTTTTACAAAGCAATGAATTTATAAGTCTCTGAAACGTGCTAGGAGTTTACAAATACATCCAGATTTAGTAACAACAAACTTGGAGACTGCCATATGTAATCAGAATGCTGGTTGTCGGTAGGGGAGCTGTGTTTGGGCTGTGTCTTATACCGTGTTCTATACCAATAGGGTTACTCAATGTTTCTGGTTGTGGTATTGTTCTGATTTTGCATTTGTTTTGTTACATTGTCATGCTATTTGGTGTTTGTACTTGATACGATCTCGACTCTAGACATATGCTGATGATTTCCGTTGGATTCCATGTGCCATATGTTGGGTGCTGTACTTGAACTTTCTATCTGACGGAATAATTGCAGTCATGATTGTATCTATCCCATTGAAGTATTCCAAAAAATACCTCTTAGACCAACCCAAAGTAATGTGGAAGCACTACCACTGGATAGACAGAGTCCACAAGTTCTGTGTAATTCATCCACCACTGGCACGATAGCCAACACTGGCAAGCCTAGTAAGCAATGCAGGCAGTGCGGTCTCACACATGCACCACTGCCATGAAGTCGTAATCACGCCCGTTGTCTCTGCATCTGCCTATAAATTGATCTACGATCTCCTTAGGTTCTAAAAGACATGAATTCCAGAAGGTGTATTCAGAAGCTGAGCTTTACTTGTAGCTGATCTTCAAGTGTTGACCATATTCTGTTCGGATTTTTAAGGTCACCATCCAACATATCTGGGGTTCAGTCTGTGAAGCCATTCATTGCCAACAGCAATTTTAACCTTTATGGCTTGTTTATCCAGTTCTGAAATTCCCAGGTCCTGAAACAAAGCTATACATTTTGTTGAACAAAGAAACTCAGAGGGGAGACCTGCTGCCTTCTAACTGAGTGTTGGAAATTTGCGGTAATTCTTTGGCTTTTTTCCAGGATTATTAGGAATATCTGTAACAGAAACTAATGTTCAGGGTTTTGACAGTCCTTCAGGACTTTATGGCTCCTTGACTTGCAGTACCTTGACTGGCCACAGCCATAACTGGCCACAGATTGTTGTTTGACTGCAATGGTGGCACTGTTGAGTTGTTGCTACCCTCCTGGCTTTCTATAAGCTTCACCCACAAAGCAGTGATTTAGGTGCAAAAATGGACTGTACCACTTGAAAAGGGAAAATTTAACATTGAAAAAGACTTTTTGCAGCCTTCTTCAAGCTGTTAGGAGCTGTTGGGAGCTGTTACTGGATGGACTCTTCTTCCTGGCTCAGTCTTGAGCATGTAATCACCCCTCATGCATCTCTGACCTCCTGAAGAGACGGTCTACAGTAGTAATGGACTCTCCTGTCTGTGGTGTTTTGCTGGTGCTAGACATCCCTGAAGTCAGCTATTTAGTGGTAGCTCCTGCACAAGCTTTGTAGTGGGTAGATTTAGACTACTGAAGCTCCCCCGAATTTGAACAATCTTACTGGGACCCAATGCCTGCTGGCTGGAGTAAGGGGCTATGTCCCAGAATGAAAGTACTATGTGTAGGATTCCTACAGTGGTGAAGAATCACTCACATGCTGTCAGTACTTAATAGTTGTTTTACTTCCACACCAGTCCTTCTGTTGCGTGTTAAAGGGTTGAGGCTTATATATCTCTCAGTCAAATCTTCAAAAATCACTGATTACCATTGCTGCCAGCATGTTGCATTCTTCTGTCTATCACAAATGTACCAATCACACAACTAGGATTGGTAAAACAATAGTGTGTTTTTTTTTATTTGTTGATAAGACTATATACAGATAATGGTAACTGGGAGGTTATGTAGACATGCCTGACTTGTAGCACCGTGCTGTGCTGTGTTCCGTCTACAGTCGTAGGATTATGCATCACATCCTGTCTCATGGTGGACAGTGATTGATAGTAGTTTAAGGCATGCTCCCTTAAAGGTACATGTATATCACATAACAACAGTCTCAATTTTAGTCAAGTCTTAGAATAGAACTTGATCCCACAATCTTTGGCTCAGTGGCGTGAATGCTACAAACTGATCCACAGATGAATCAACATATTATCTTCCATCATTTCTGCCATTTCCAGCATGATCCAACCACTAAATACATTTTCCCCTCCCAACCCCATGCTTTTCAAATAGATTCCCTCTGTGGCCTTCCTGCTGCTTGCTCCTCTTCCAGTGATGCGTTATTAAGAGCTACCCACTTGCCTTAAAATTAGTTCAGTAGCCTTACTAGGTTATCACTGGTGACATAGCAGCTCCATTTTAAACAAAATCTACTGCTGGATATCCAAAGCATCCATTTGATTAAGACAATAAGCCCCCTTTTATTATGGAAGCCATAGGACCTTGATTGCCATTTCATAACAGCATCAACTTATATTTACAGACCCTTTAACATAATGAAACTTCTCAAGGTGCTTAAAGGAATAATTGATCAGAGCCTTGCCATGTCATGGGTTATGGAAGAGAAGGAGCCCTCTAAAAATGAGTGTTCAATTATTTTTGTGTTGTTGCTGACCTGAGTTCACCACTCTCCATGATGATGACCATCCCTCTATCACCCCATCCTTGCAGGAATTTACTTTGCTGGCAGTAGCTGTGGCCCAATGTTCAGGCTTCAATCTGGCGAAATGCCTAACTGCTACCCTACAGCTTGCCTGCTAAATTTAAATGACAGGGACCATTTTGTCGCCAGAACGTAAGAATATGAAAAATAGGAGCGGGACTGGGCTATATGGCCCCTCGAACCTGCTCTGCCATTCATTATGATCATAGCTGAACTTCGTCATCAGTCCACTTTCCTGCCTTATCCCCATATTCCTTGATTCTGCTACTGTCCAAAAATGTATCAGTCTCACCTTTAAATATCTTCAATGACTGACCATCCAGAGCCCTCTGGTACAGAGGATTCCAAAGACTCAACCCTCTGCATGAATGCTTGGCCAATCAGCACACTTCGCTGGCCTGTCACCAAAAAATCAGAAACTACGCCAAGCACTTTCCAGTGTGTGCGTGTGTATTTGTGTGTGTTTGTCCAAGTGTGCACACATGAGCATGTGTATCTGTTCCCTCATCCTACCCTTTTCCTGAACTTTTTTAAATGCTGCTCATTTGTAGCATCTTCTAATTCTTCTGATATGCCCAGACCTAATTTGTAAACTTTTCTTTTCTTGCCACAGATGCTGATTGTAACATAGGAACAGATTTAGGCTATTCAGCTCTTTGTGCCTTTCACCATTCAATTAGATCATAGTTGATCTGTACCTCAGCTCTGTACCACAACCTACCTTTGCTCTATAACCTTTGATGCCCTTGGCGGATAAAAATCTCTCCGGCTCATTCTCACTGAATGTTTCCAGCATTTTCTGTTTTGTTTCAGATTTCCAACATCTTCAGCTTTTTCATCTGTGGCTTAATATTTCACCTGAAACACAGCCTGCCAGATTTTTGAATGGCCATGGAGATGAGACCGAGGCACCCCAGCAGGAAAATAGCCATGGGAGAGCAGCGTGCCAATTGCTGGCATCTTCCCACCTCAGGCCTATTTTCAAGGAGGCTGCTTGTGATGTGCAATGGCTAAGTGCCCACAATTGCTGGGTAGCCAACTGAAGTAATTAATGAGGCCCCTCTCCTGCACCAACTGGAAAATTTCCACTCAGCAGGTAGGCACCCTGTGGTTCCTGGAACCCAACCAGTGAAAGGAAGTGGCTCGCCAGCAGCAGACCGGGGGTGCCAGCTCTCCAGATGGACTTTAAAATCCATCCCAGCTGCTGATGCAGAAATATGGCAACACCTGTGGCTGCCGGCTGCACTATGGAGAGACTTCCCTCTCCAAAATGGCAGTCTGCTAGCTTTGGCCATTTGTATTTTCAAAGAGTTTTGAGGCGCCCTCTTTCTCCTTTGACTTCATCCGCAGGCTACCACTCAGTCAGTGCTGGAGAACCTCCTATTGGCCCTCCAGCTTTGGGCACCCATGCACCATGTTAGGTGGGCAGCAAGCCACTGGCCACTATTTGACAAATCTTTAAAAAATCATGGCATGCACATCATGTCAACACCGTGTGGGGTCAGGACCTGGAAATGATTCCAACATTGGGGTCCTGATCCCAGAACAAAAGTCTTGTCCAACATGTCCAAATAATGCAGCATTCTCTCACAATATTCAGCACCATTCACAACTCCTCAGATACTGAAGCAATCCTTGTCCAAATGCAGCAAGACCTGGACAGTATACAGGCTTGGGCTGACAAGTGTCAAGTAACATCTGTGCCATACGAGTGCCAGACAATAACCATCTCTAACAAGAGAGAATCTAACCATTGCCCCTTGACATTCAATGGCATTACCTTCACTGAATGCCTCACTATCCTGGGGTTACCATTGACCAGAAACTGAGCTGAACTAGCCATATAAATACTGTGGCTATGAGAGCAGGTCAGAGGCGAGGAATCCTATGGCGTGTAACCCACCTCCTGATTCCTCAAAGCCTGTCCACCATCTACAAAGAACAAGTCAGGAGTGTGATGGAATACTCTCCACTTGCCTGGATGAGTGCAGCCCCAACAAGATTCAAGAAGCTTGACACCATCCAGGACAAAGCAGTCCGCTTGACTGGCACCACATCCACAAACATTCACTACCTCCACCACCGACGCACAGTAGCAGCAGTGTGCGCTATCTACTAGATGCACTTCAGAAACTCACCAAGCCTCCTTAAGCAGCACATTCCAAACCCATGACCACTACCCTCTCGAAGGACAAAGGCAGCAAACAGATGGGAACACCACCACCTGCAAGTTCTCCTCCAAGCCACTCACCACCCTGACTTGGAAATATATTGCTGTTCCTTCACTGTCACTGGGTCAACATCCTGGGACTCCCTTCCTAACAGCACTGTGGGTATACCTACATCACATGGACTGCAGTGGTTCAAGAAGGCAGCTCACCACCACCTTCTCAATGGTAATTAGGGATGGGCAATAAATGCTGGCCCAGCTACCAAAGCACACATCCCATGAATGAATAACAAAAATAAAGTACCACCAACACAAGGTATGCAGGCAGAGGATCAACTTTCTGGACACAATTAAGCAACACTGTCTCAGGAGGCTCAAACTTTCTCAGCAGGCCATTGTTGAGATCTGCAGTTTCCTGGAACAAAACCTCCTCCCCATTGGACTAGGTGGGAAAGCATTGCCAATGGCAGTCAAGATCACTATAGCCTGAATTTCTTTGCCACTGGCTCCTTCCAGAAATCTGCCTGTGAGGTCTGCAGTATTTCACAATCTGCCACATTTAACAGGGTTTGCCACTTAATTTGCTACTGATAAAGATAATCAGACGCAGACGACTCTTAGATTTGCTGCAATGGCTGGATTTCCACAGGTTCAGGAAGTCATTGACTGCAGAATGCAATTAAGGTGCCTTAGGTCATCTAGCAGAATTTCTCAATTATTCTGATGCAGATATGATGGGCCAAATGGCCTCCTCTGTGTTACCATTCTATGATTTAATAAAAAGGATTCTGCTCCATCAATGTTCAGCTTGTATGTGACCACTGGATGGTTTTCATGCATGCCTGTGCAAGATAACTTGGAAACTGCCATGATGCCTTCATTTTGCAGCTGTCACATCTCCCACAGATCTTTGCCCCTCCAAACAGAGTCAACAGCTGGTTCCTTGGAGACAAGTGGCTGGATTTTCGCAACCTCTTTCCGACTCCATAGACATTTTAAAATGGCGGGCGGGACCCGGGTCTGGAAGTCCCAACTCCATTTCTGGCTGAAAGTGGAAGGGAGTACCTGGGTGGTTCCTCAGGAGCATTTCTTTCCTTAGGCAGCTAAGTGGGAGACAGGCCAGACTGCCTTGCTTGCTGAGTGTGTAGTGAAGGAAGGAAGTTGAAAATATGGGCATGGCACCTTCCCACACACACATGATAGAGGAAGGGCAGCAGCAGCAATGTGCAGCCAGAGCCAGGGTACCTGGTCAGGAGTTGGCAGAGCCATCACAGAGTGCTCAGATGCAGAGTTGGTCAAGCGAAATGACTGGAAGAGGCTTGGGCAGAGTTCCTACGACCATGTGCTCTTTCTCTATCTCTCTCTCATGACCCACCTGCTCTTTCCTGCTATCAGGAGCTGGAGATCACTTGCTGCTCCTCAGTGAGCTGCTGCATGGCCAAGGCTAGTTTTATGTCTTGGGTAAATGAGTTTGTTGGCTAACAGAACTCTAACTGCATGCCTTCCTATGTTCTCTTCAATTGCTGTTTACAATCAATGACGGAGAGAGACTGATATGAGAATAAACAGTAATGGTTTATCGAGACATAGGGCAAAGCACCAGATAATATGCGCTTACTCTGAAACCGCCAGAACTAGACTTACAGTTTCCAGTTGCCCGTGCTGTACAGTGACTTGTCAGTGCTGTCACATGATCAGTACACCTGCATTCTCTTAAAGGGACAGGGTACCTCACTTTATCACATCCCTCCCCCTTTACTTTGAAGTACAGCTAACAAACTTAAAACACGTTAACTATTTACACAATAACTATTTACAGATCAAATCCCTCAGGAGGCCTTCTCTGATGGGTTGAGTGTTGTAGCCCAATAGCCTTGGCTGGTGTTTCCGAGACCTCCTTTTCAAGGGCAGTGGATGATTTCACCATCTTCCGGGTGCAGACACGTTGACTCCTGCTGCTCCCCTCCAAGCTGAAACAGATAAAGAGCAACAAGCATAAAGCAATATCACAATGAGCTACATGATGTGTGAGGAGAAAGAGGAAAAGAAAAAAAATTCTTTTTGCTTTTCTTTCCGAGGACCGTCAATAATTTCTCTTTTACTTCCTGCATTTCCTTTTCTCGGTAGCACTGACCCGTAACTCTTGTCTTCTCTTTAATTTCACTGTTGGCTGGACTAGACTCAGGCGCGAGCTGAACTTGAATGAGCTCAGTAGTTGGGTTTTCTGGCAGCTCTTCTGAGAACTCAGGGCCTTCTAGTGTTAAAACTTCACGGCTTTTATGCAGCTCCTGCTTCAGCTCTTCCAATTCTTTCCTATTCTCATTAATAACTTCCTGGGGAATCGCATATTGTTGCCCCTTCTCAGCTAATTTGTTCCTTAACTCGGCCAGACAGTCTTAACTCTTCCTTCTCTTCTTCATATCTTTTTCGTGGCACAAATTGGGAACTGATTGAATTTTGTAGTGCACAAAAATCCTTTAATACATTTTCCATTTCCTTCCAATAGATGCTGACTTCAGCTTGATCTCTGTCCCGGTGTAACACTTCTACGGGCTTCTCCCATTGGGTCTTTGCGTACTCATTTTTTCTTGCAGCAACACTTCTGGCTTCAAATTGGGAACTTAGCTGACCCTCAAGATTTATCTCTCCCAGTCAGTTCCTTCCGAGGAGACTCGGTCCCCTGCCTGACATTACAAATGGGGGTAATTTTGCAGACTGTTCCTCATACTGCACCTTGACTTGACAAATCCATTTCACATTTATCTCTTCGCCCATGTCCGTCCTCAGATTTGTGTCCGAAACTTCTAACTTCCAAGGGTGGGTTCCTTTACTCAGATATCTAAATGTATGCTCTCCAATGATGGGCATCGACGCTCCCGTATCAACTTCCATCATAATGGGTTGTCCACTACTTGGATTGGCTCGGTTCCACCCACTTTGAGGTTATATAATGAATGGATGCCTGATTCTATTTCTTCTGGCTCTTTCATGAGGCATATTTTTCCTTTTGCCTTTATAGTGTTGTTTTAGCCTTTCTCTGCAGTGCCGCCTCATGTGGCCATAGCGGTGGAAGAAAAAGCACTCAACTTGTTTGAGTTGTCGTTCACTCACTGGAGGCCTGGATGTATTTCTATCATTCAATTTGAGGGTTTTCACTGCAGTACTGTTGTTTTTTAATGGTCATGAGCTAGAGAGCATTTCCCGCCTTTCTGTTGAGTCTGAAGTTTTTGTGCCTTTTGTTGCCGGATTGTCCCATTCAACCAGATGGGCGGCGCCATTTTGTGTATCTTTTATAACTTCGGAATTTCGAACAGCACTCGCCATCGCGGTAGCTAATTCTAATGCCTTATTGAAGTCTAGACTTGGTTCGGCTAGCAAACGCATTTGGATAGTATCATCTCCAATCCCGCACATCAGCCAGTCTCTCAACAGATCACTAATGGACGTTCCAAATTCACAATGCTCAGTTAATGTTTTTAGAATGGCCACATAGTCAGCTATTGTCTCCCCTGTTCCTTGAATTGAACTTGAAACGCTGCATTGTGACTGACGGCTTTGGTCTCAAGTGGTTTTGTACAATTTTTATTAACTCGTTGAAGGTCTTCGAGTCAGGGGTGTCAGGTGACGTGAGGCTGTGGATCAGGCTGTACATTTTGCTCCCGCATGAGGACAAAATAATCGCCCCCTTCTTCTCCTCCTCCGCAATGACGCTAGTGGTAAAAAAGAATGCTAGGTGTTCGACATACTGAGACCAGTCATCTGAAATGGGGTCGAATGGATCGACACACCCGAACTGCGGCATCGTGAAGGACTGCAAGGGGACAGTGCTTCCAATGGCTTCCCAGTTAATGACAAATTCAGGTGTTTGGCTTACCGCAGCTCTCTTGACTGCCTTTGATTGATTTGTGTTTTGCCTTCCGCAGAGTTGCACTCTCTCTGGGGTGCCTTATAATTTTCTGCCCATTGCCATTTTTCATGTATTTACCAGTTTAAATGCATTTTCGCTTTAAGAGTAGTCATCTTTTTTTTAAACTCTGTCTCTTCAACTGTTAGCTTTTCTCTGCTGGACTTTGCACTCTTTTTGAGTCTTGGCAGGATCCCCATAATTGCGATTCTACAGGTTTTTTGTAAATTTTAAACTGCGGCCTATTTTACAGGCTAAGTACAGATGCTCTTTCCAATGCTTTGCTCACCCATATGGAAATTTTTTTTTCTGTTGTTCTTTACCCTCTTCACCACTTTTATGTCTTGGTTAAATGAGTTCGTTGGCCAACTGAACTCTGACTGCACGCCTTCCTATGTCCTTATCAATTGCTGCTTGCAATCAATAACGGAGAGAGACTGATATAAGAATGAACAGTGTTGGTTTATTGACACATGGGGCACAGCACCAAATCTTACATGCTCACTCAGAAGCCTCCAGAACTAGACTTACAGTTCCCAGTTGCCCGCTCTGTACAGTGATTCATCAGTGCTGTCACATGATCAGTACACTTGCATTCTCTTAAAGGGACAGGGTACCTCACTTTACCACAGCTAGGCTTTCCTCCATTCTGTGTAAAGTGGCAGACTGAGTGTGCAAGCTATTGGTGAGGGCCAGCCTGCACTTAGTTGCCTGCTGCCTCTGATTCAGGTGGTCACTCTTTCCATGGAGGTGGACATCAGTGCAAAGGCCTGAGGCATTATGTGAGGTTCCAGGTTAGGTTGAAGGAGGTGGCACAGTTCGATCACAAACTCATTGGTGAACCTGAGTCACCTCAGACATTACAGCTGAGTGCAGTAGAGGTAGGAGAAGTACTCTTAATCAACAGGAAAAGGCATAGGAACTGCAAAGGCTACCATTCTGTCAATGTGCAGTTGGTGTGCCCACCGGCATGAGGTCATTAAACTTCCTCTTGCACTGCTTCCAAGTCCTCAAGGCCAATCTCCGGGAGTTAACCTCCCTGGCAACCTGTACCCATTTCCTTCAGAGGAGGGTCACCTGGCTCTTCACAAAATAATGGTGCCTCTCCTCCTGTTCATTTCGATGACTAAGGCTTCCAGGGCTCCACCTATGAACTGCATGGCCTATTCTCTGCCCTGGTGCTCCACTTCCATTCTCTGTTTGCAGCACTGACAGTCACCAGCAGCTTTCTTTGACTCAGTGCTGCTTCAGTGTTTGCCTCACAGGCTATTAGCCCCCCTGTTATGTGTGAATCCAGCCAGCAATGCTGGTCATGCTACAGTGCGTGCAGAAATCACGGAAATGAGGAGGCAGCACCAGGTTTTGCGCGTTGCCTCCCTGAAGCATGAATGGCCCTGGGCAGATCATGAATCGCAACTCTTGTGCTCAAAAATGAGCCGTTACAAATTTTTAACCCCCTGTGTCTCATTGAGGACTCTTCAATCTGATTGGTTGCTGTTGCTTGTCCTGCTCACACATGCCACAGGTCCCCTGTAGAGGGCACCATGGTGCTCAATGGCAGCAAGTTGCCGCTCAAAAGCCTGTGAAAATTCTGTGGCTAGCTGTTGGCACAATGAATGGCAAGTAGCGCCATTTCACTGCTGACTGCAAAATCCATACCAATATGTGTTCTTTTGGTCTAATTTTCTTTTGCATTGTGTGGCTTTTATTTCTTACTCTGTTCTGATTTCATTTGAACAGGATTATGGTGTAGGATAGAAACACCTTTGGGATTTCAATTGTGCTTGTCGACTTGGAGGGGAAAGAGTGCCAATTGTCCTCCACCCTGCATTCAACTAGCAGCTGAAAAATTCAGCAGAAAAATAGGATATTGTCATTGGTGCCACTGAGTGGAAACACGCTGTCAGTATACCCAAGGAAAAGTTTATTGTTCCGTCACCATTCACAATGCAGTTAACACCACCACTGATGCAATACTCACACAGCCTAAGGGCCTAGTGCTGGGCAGGGGGAGTGTGTAACTGTTCCTGGTGGTCACTGTGGTGTAAGGGTTTGGCCACATACAGGGTTAATGTGGGACTGAGTACAGTACCACCCACATAGTGATGTAAGAAGGCACTTTTTTTTTGAAAAATACACTTTATTCATAAAATATCTGGAAGAACATTACAAAACATTTCAAACTGGCCATCACAAAAAGTACAATCAGATTCAACTTTTATACATGGATCACGAGGAGCATCAATACAATTAATGAATATTACAATCATTTCAATATAGTCATTACAGACAATCAGACAATGGTATTGGAGTTATCAACATACATCATGTTGCACTCTGAGGTGCTTCAACACAATTATAATACAATTAGTATTCAACAGATACATTCATTATGAGCTGTACAGCCCGAGGGGCTCTAAACAGTTCCCAGTCCCTCGGTGCACTATGGCAGAAAGGTCTTAGACAGTGACCTTTCCCCATTGCGCCTTTGCGGCGGCTGCCCCAAGCTTTAGTGCGTCCCTCAGCGCGTAGTCCTGGGCTTTGGAATGTGCCAGTCTGCAACACTCAGTCGGGGACAGCTCTTTGCGCTGGAAGACCAACACGTTTCGGGCAGACCAAAGAGCATCTTTCACCGAGTTGATGATCCTCCAGCTGCAGTTGATGTTTGTCTCGGTGTGTGTCCCTGGGAACAGCTCATAGAGCACAGAGTCCTGTGTCACATAACTGCTGGGGATGAACCTCGACAGCAACCACTGCATCTCTCTCCAGACCTTTTTTGCAAAGGCACAATCCACAAGGAGGTGAACAACGGTCTCATCCCCACCACAGCCACCTCGAGGGCAACGTGCAGAGGGGGTGAGGCTCCTGGTGTGTTGGAAGGATCTGACAGGGAGGGCCTTTCTCACCACCAGCCAAGCTACATCTTGGTGCTTGTTGGAAAGTTCTGGCGATGAGGCATTCTGCCAAATGACTTTGACAGTCTGCTCGGGGAACCATCCTACAGGATCCACCCTCTCCTTTTCCCGGAGGGCCTCTAAGATGTTACTTCTTACTTTGACCACTGCCTGATGGACTTGTGGTCAAAGTAAGAAGGCACATGACCAGACCTAGGAGTCAGTGTGGTGTTAAACAGAGATGTGTGAAGTCATAGACTTGGAAACAGCTCCTTGCCTGTACCCTTTACTGTCTATATGTGTATAGTTACAAGTAGTTGATAAAGATTTGCTGTTAACGGATACGATTGCCTATGTACAGGACAGGGGTGTGGATACCTGCCTCATCAGCTTGGATCAGGAGAAGGCCTTTGACAGAATATCGCACACCTACATGGTGGATGTGCTCTCCAAAATGGGGTTTGGGGAGGGAATTCGAAATTGGATCCAACTGCTCTACACTAACATCAGTAGCGCAGTCTCAATCAATGGGTGGGAAACAGATAGCTTTCCGATTAAATCTGGAGTCAGGCAGGGCTGTCCTCTCTCGCCTGTTCTTTTCGTGTGTTGCATAGAACCCTTTGCCGAGTCCGTCAGGAAGGATCCGGGCATAAGAGGAGTGACGATCCCAGGCAGTGGAGGCACTCAGGTAAAAGCCTCCCTGTACATGGACGACGTCGCCGTCTTCTGCTCGGATCCGCTGTCGGTGCGCAGACTGATCCACATCTGCGACCAGTTCGAACTGGCCTCGGGAGCCAAGGTAAATCGTGGGAAGAGCGAGGCCATGTTCTTTGGGAACTGGGCTGACCGATCCTTTGTCCCCTTCACTGTCAGGGCTGACGGCCTGAAGGTGCTGGGGATATGGTTCGGAGGGACCGGGGCATGCGTTAGAAACTGGAAGGAGTGAATGTCTATGGTGAAAAGGAAACTGGGCATGTGGGAGCGATGCTCCCTCTCCATTGCGGGTAAGAACCTGGTCATCAGGTGTGAGGCACTCTCGCTGTTGCTGTACGTGGCGCAGGTCTGGCCCATTCCAGACTCCTGCGCGATGGCGATCACTCGAGCCATCTTCCGCTTTATCTGGAGGTCGAAAATGGATCGTGTCCGCAGGGACGCGATGTACAAGCCTCTAGATAAAGGGGGAAAAAACGTGCCCAACATCGCCCTCATACTGATGGCCACCTTTGTGTGTGGCTGCATCAAGCGGTGCGTAGACCCTCAGTACGCAAACACCAAGTGTCACTACGTGCTGAGGTTCTACCTGTCCCCGGTGTTGCGAAGGATGGGTCTGGCCACGCTGCCGCGGAACGCTCCAACTAGTTGGACCGTGCCGTACCACCTGTCCCTCGTGGAAAAATTTATGCAGAAAAACACCTTTGACCACAAGTCCATCAGGCAGTGGTCAGCACGTAACGTCCTAGAGGCCCTGAGGGAAAAGGAGAGGGTGGACCCTGTGGGATGGTTCCCCGAGCAGACTGTCAAAGTCATTTGGCAGAATGCCTCATCGCCAGAACTTTCCAACAAGCACCAAGACGTGGCTTGGCTGGTGGTGAGAAAGGCCCTCCCCGTCAGATCCTTCCTACACGCCAGGAGTCTCACCCCCTCTGCACGTTGCCCTCGAGGTGGCTGTGGTGGGGAAGAGACCGTTGTTCACCTCCTTGTGGATTGTGCCTTTGCAAAGAAAGTCTGGAGAGAGATGCAGTGGTTGCTGTCGAGGTTCATCCCGAGCAGTTCTGTGACACAGGACTCTGTGCTCTACGGGCTGTTCCCAGGGACACACACCGAGACAAACATCAACTGCAGCTGGAGGATCATCAACTCGGTGAAAGACACGCTTTGGTCTGCCCGAAACTTGTTGGTCTTCCAGCACAAAGAGTTGTCCCCGACCGATTGTTGCGGACTGGCACAATCCAAAGTCCAGGACTACGTGCTGAGGGACGCACTAAAGCTTGGGGCAGCTGCCGCAAAGGCGCAATGGGGAAGGGTCGCTGTCTAAGACCTTTTTGCCACAGCGCACCGAGAGACTGGGAACTGTTTAGAGCCCCTCGGGCTGTACAGCTCAAAATGAAAGGCTGTAAATGATTGTAATATTGTTTGTACTGATGCACCTGGTGATACATTTTGTAAAAGTTTAACCTGGATTGTACCCTTGTAATGGTGTTTTTGAAATGGTTTGGAATGTGATTGAAGATATTTTATGAATAAAGTATATTTTTGCAAAAAAAAAGATTTGCTGTTAACCTACTGAAGATTATGAAGACTTCTTTAAAAGATACCATTCTGTAACCAATACCCTCCCAACAGTTAAGGCCATATATTTTATGCAAATCAGTGTCTTTGCACTCCAATCACCCATGCACAATGTCTGAATTCACCAGATGCAATTTTAACCCCTCCCCATTTCGATACAGAATGCTGTTGTAATTTTCAATATGCATACTGGAATGTAAAGCTCTGCTCTGGGAACATTGGGAACAATTTCCTTCAGTTATAGCATTGAATTCTTACAATAATAAGAATATAAGTAACAGAATACAGCTGAATGTATTCATTCATTCAAAGACAGAATACCTAAGAATAGTTTTGAAACAAATATATCATGTCACTAAACATATAAGTAAATTCAACTTTAAGTTTAAAAAAAACTGTCCTGAGGAGAGTGAATGGTTAAATTCATCTTTAAGCAAGTTTCTTTTTATAAGTATTAGACACTCCATATAATATGTACATAATTTTTTTCAGACTACACTCAGGATTTGTTTTCATTGGAAGAATTCCAACTTGATTGAAATCATTTCAGTTTCTGCTCTTAACTGTTACTACAGTTTCATCAGTGACCTGCTCCATTGTTTGGACTCCATTGAATCAGCAGTTCCTTTTCCCCTGGTCAAATTCAGACAGGGAAGGGACTAGGTGCATAACCACAGTAGAGTGTTATTCATTTGCAAATATTACAGCAAAACAATCTGAGAAATCTTTTACAAGTTATAACAGCAAGGGCATGCAAACATTTCTCCAGCTTTCATTTCCCCTTGCTATTTGTATATTTTATTTTCTGTTCAGTCTCTAGTCTGACACATTACTTCCTGATGGGAGGGTGTGGGGAAGTGACCTGCACTCAAGCTTCTATCAGTACCACTTTTGATCTGAAATCTAGAAGGTGACAGAGCTCTTTAAAGAGAATTTCCCTCCATTTTTTACTCTTCCTGTCTGTGAGAGCAGATAACTTTCATGAAAATCCATCATTTGCTGTGTCGACATTTATGGGCATCAACTTGTATCATGTTGAGCTGATACACATTTTGGAGAACACATATATGCAATGCTGCCATATTGCCATTCAGATATTTTACACAGGAAGATCAATAACAACAATAGCTTGGAGAGCAAGGTAGGGAGGTGGTGAGGTTTAGGGAGGGAATTCCAAAGCTTTGGGGTGAGACAGCTGAAGACATGGCCACCAATGGTAGAGCAATTAAAATTGGTGATGCGCAAGAGGCCAGAATTAGAGCAGCACAGATATCTCAGAAGGTTGTGGGGCTGGGGGAAATTACAGAAATAGGGAGGGGCAAGGCCATGGAGAGATTTGAAAATAGCGATGAAAATCTTGAAATTGAGATGCTGCTTAACCAGGTGCCCATGTAGGTCGGCAAGCACAGGAAAGATAGATGAATGGGACTTGGTGTGAGTTAGGACACAAGCAGCAGAGTTTTGGATAATCTCAAGTTTATAGAGGGTAGATCATTGGAGGCTGACCAGCAGTGCTTTAGAAAAGTCAAGTCTGGAGGTAATAAAGGCATGAATGAGCTTTCAGTAGCAGATGAATTGAGGCGGGTGGGGGAGTGGAGGGAAAGAGGCATGTTTGCTTTTTAACCCTTTGTCGCTTTCTTTCCATTGTTGGTAGACAAACCATGTTAATTATTCAGTTAAAGAGGTAAAATAATACAGCAAGTTAATAGATTACTAGAGTGTGCCACCAGGATGGCAGAATACAGATGGTTGATTTTCTGATTGGGCTCCAGGCACAAAAGCCTCACCTATAAGGTTGATTTTTACTCCTGGGCAGTGATGCAGCCTAGTGAATAGCCACAGCCTTGTTTGCGAGCAGTAGCATGGAGTCTCGGTCAGTTTTAGTGGCCAGACCTCTTTAACATGAAGATGGCTGACTTCCAAACCAATTCTGCCTGCAAGTTGGTAGCATGTGGGAGCCCAGCAGTTAAAATAGAGCTGCCAGAGATCTGGGGAAACAGTCCCCTGCACAAGTTAAGGGCATCAGAAGGTTCAGGATTAAAATTGTGGTCAGTGAGGGAAAACAGTCAGAGCAGGGGGCCCAAGGTTTCCTGCACTCATGCACCTCCTGGCTCACAAGGAACCAGTAAATAACTTAGAATATACACACATGTGCTTCTTCCGATTCTGTATCCAGATTCCTACAGTCTTGACCTAGTGGGGAAGCCACAATTGTTCTCTTGCTCAGGCCTCAAATAAAAATAGCAGCCAGGCCCCAACGCCATAATTGGTGCCCAATCCATGCATTTAAAGAAAGAACTTGTTGATTTCAGACTGGTGTCCAAATTTAAAATTGCAGTCCACGAGATTGGAATGGAAATGGAGTGGGTTATTTTAACTGTCTCTTCACGCCTGATTTCTACAGGGCGATGAGTGGGAAGTGGGCAGGGGAAGGGGAGAGGGTTAAAATCAACCTCTGAACAACAAGAAGTCACAGGCACGTTTCCTGTTCACTATGGATAGAAAATTGTAGAGAGTCCATACATGGTTTGCTGATATGCACTCTCACCAAGTAAGGCTTTGTATCAGGATCATGTTTGGAAAATCTGCTCTTGGATCTACAGAAGTTATACTAAGAGTTTATGATGCATGAGTCAGACCACACACAAGTGTTTAATTTCTTCTGCACATTATTTTCTCCACACAGGTTAAAAGCTTTAATCATTAAGCATTACATTTCCATTTCTACTATTTTAACACAGCTGTTAACCAGGTGAAAATAAATGGGTTAATAATTGTTTTCGAGAAACCTATAAATAGTGCACTCCCTTAGAGTACAGTGTCTCTATCCATGTCTGAAAAAGATTACAGAAAAATATAACACGTTTGATCTCAAACATAAAGTGGATGAACTATAAATGAAGATTAGAAAGGCTTAAAGTGTTTCAGACTAGAAAGAGGATGGTTAATGTACTGCATCAAAGTACATAAAATATCAAATGATATAGATAAGGTAAACCTTAGATTATTACTTAAATATACAGCAAGCAAAGTAGGACCAGAAAAATGCCCTTACTCGGAGAGTAAGACTGTCGATGACCGAGTGTCAAGTCTCGAAAGAGATGAAAATATTCACAGGGCAATACTAGATCTCTCAAAAGCCTTTGCCAAAATTCCTCATGAAAAGCTCTAGTTCAAACTTCACTACGATAGAATCGGGGGGACATTAGTAAATTGGAACTGGCACTTCCTTGCCAATAGAAGACAAAGAGCGATGTGTATTGGGGAATCATCCTCTTCTGGAGATGTCCCATCTGGCGTGTCCCAGGGAACTGTTTTGGGACCTTTACCCAAGAAGAGTAAGACATACATAATCATACTTCCCAACAAGTTAAAAAACAGGGTTTGTCATTTTGCTGTTGACTGCTTGGTTTACACATCAGGGATAACTCAAGGTCATATCAAACAACTGCAAGAAGACCTTCTGAAATTGCGAAAATGCCAGGACCAATGGGAGATGGCATTCAATGTCAAAAAATACTATGTCATGTGCATCACCAACAAAAAGGATCCACCAATAGATAGCTTTAAGTTCTGTAATCAAATTCTCCAACAGGTAGATAGGCAACCATACCTGGGGGCACTCATCTTAAAAACAATCTTCGGTGGGGATTCCACATTCAGCAGATAACATCCAAAGCAGACAGGGTTCTTGGATTTCTGAGGAGGAATCTTTGGTGTACAACAAAAATATCAGAATTATAGACCGAACCAGCTCTTCGATTTAAGGATGACTCCCTCAGAGCCCTCCTCCGTGCAGTGTTAAACTGACATGAGCAGCTGATGCTATCCAGTGGGGAGAGGAGAAACCTGACCAAAGCATGTGCTGCCTGGGAGGAGATGGCCAAGGAGGTCAGCAGCTTTGGGCTGGTGATGAGAACTTGGTCTCAATGCCAGAAGAGGCTCAATGATCTCATGAGGGCGGCCAGGGTGAGTAAGTCCTCAGTATGCACAATCTTGTGCCAGTGTGCTATAGGTTACCATCGTGAATGCAGGTGGAATGTGAGTTTGGTTGGAGCTCTAAGGCAGCCTGATACAACAAAGATATTGCTGTCAGCGACGATGTCAATGTGCCCTTAAAGCTTTGGCCCAGTTGGAGGGTTGGGGGTTGGCAGCCTGTGCAGATGAAGGCTGTGCACAGCAGCTAGACTGCCAAGCATTCTGCCAATAATTTGTTGGTAGCATGCCATTAAATAGGCTGACAGTGCTAATGAGTGCAATATTTTCAGGAGAAGCGTGCCCACAATGCCCGAGAGTGAGGCCCGACTGGCGGCATGTGCCGAACCTAGTGGTCTTAACTTCATTTGAAGAGGAGGTGTTGACGCTCACTGGCAGAATCATCCAGGAAGATTGGCGGAGGCAAAATTGGAGGAAGGCCTGGGCCTGGTGAGGTGCCAAAAAACTCAAACCAATTGAAAAAAGGAGAGGGCAAGTGGGAGGTGGATGGAGGTTTGGCACGATGCAATGAAACTTGTTAATATAGTTCTGACACTAAAACCCTGGGAAGCTTCATAATTGGAAGTTACAGATGTTGGTACAAGTATGTATGTGCCTGCAGAGTCTCAACTCTCATATTGGACATGAGTAATGTTACAGAGCTTAGTGACTTTATGCTGATGTGGCAAAAATCTGTGATGACCACTAATCCCATGATTTATGTCTCTTTGTCACAGGTGAAGCCTCTTCCATTGACCCTCCTCTGGATGCTATGCCGCCACTCCCATCGAGGAGGAGGATAGACCCTCGGAGGACGCAGCATCACATCCTTTCTCTGCCCCAAGCACTATTGCAGATACGGGCACCTCAGCAGGGATTTGCGCATTGGAATGGGGGTATGCACAGTCTGGTGAAGGAACATCACAGTCGCCCGTGCAGCTGCCTGAGAGTGTACTGGAGCAGGCCTCAGGCAGCTGGAGGCATGTCTGGGGTGATCCAGAGACTGATCCCGAGTTGGATGATGACCCTCTAGAGTCCATAAGGTGGTAGATGCTGGATGTCCATCGTGAGGTCTGTGAAGGTGTCCATCTAGACCATGAGTGCTGTGATCATCCACTCTTCAGAACACCAAGGCTCCGTCATGGACAGACTGGTGACTGTACTGGAGGGGCAAACCGAGCAGATTTCAGATGCAATTGTTGGTATCCGCTCCGACCTTCACACCATCACCCTGGCTCTGAGCTCAGGGACCCAGAGCCAGGGCGACAGGAGAACTGGGAGCCTGGGCACAGAACCAGCTCCTGGGACCTCACCGGTTGGCAGGGAGGGCCAAATGGTCCTAGTGGCAGAGGATGGGCAGCAGCTTCTTCCATTTGGAAGCGCCTCTCAGGGCACTTCTGATGAGGGCAGCATCTCCTCCATCCATCCGCATTGACTCGGTCCTCATGGCGACATCTGAAGATTCTCCTGCCTCTCAGCAGGGGTTTTCTAATGTGACAGGCTGCTCAAGGCCGCAGCGGCACATAGGACATCTCCAAAATCATTCAGGGCAAGGGAGGTGGCAGATCAGCAGCCTCTCTCCGGTGCAGCAGCAGGCGAGTGCAGAGCACTGTGCCTGGGCGCCCCTGAAAACGTCAAAATAATGCCATAGTAGTCACCAAGAAGGATACATGGGTGAGTAGCCTATTCATGTGAATGTGACTAATCATTGTCCATTTGTAAATAACCCAGATGTCATATTCCCTCATGCTGATGGTTTTGAACTATGCTGTGGCTGTGGGACTTGTATCAGTAGATAGAGGAAAGCTTTATAATATCAATGCAGGGCAGGATGCCTCGTGTGTTAATGTTTGGACAGGGCAAGTGTGTTGACATGATGATGCCAGGAGTCACACATTGCACATGAGCAATGATTTGGACACATGGCATCCGCACATCTTTTAGGCCAAGACTTTTGGGACTATGGAAACCTCTATCTTATTAAGTCATCCCTGGTGTCACAGCCATCCATGTGACCACGGCCAGGGCCTTCCACCTGAACGTTGCTGTGTTCCCTGACCTTATCCTCATCCTCTGAAGAATGGCCTGTTCTGCCATGCCCTCACCCTCCAGGGCACCCCCTATTTGGATAGCGAGGTTATGAAGGGCACAGCACGCCATGACCATCAAGCACACACGAGAAAGCGTACTGCAATGTCCCTCCAGACCTGTCAAGGCATCTGAATCTCAATTTCAAGAGGCCGATGGTCTACGTGATGATGGCCCTGGTACTTCTGTGGCTGTCTCCTCTCCCCTCTGTTCTAGGGCACCCTCACAGGTGTTATTAGCCATCTCTTCAATGTGTACCCCTTGCCACCTACAAGCCATTCATCCAGGGAATCAGGGCCACTGAATGGGCCTGGAGCCTGTGAGTTTCAAAGAATGAAGGAGTTGTGGCTGCTGCCCTGGGGCCTGGCACATATCTGCATGACCAGCTGGACATTCAACGAGTGGAATCCAGGGCCTGTCCAGCAGGGGCCTGTATGGCAACGCGAGTATAATCAATGGCTCCATGTACCTTGGGGAAAACTGCAATCACTGCAAATGCTCTGGCTCTATCCAGTTGAATCAGCCCATCCAGTTTGAAGGAGATGTAATTCCCTGCCCTGCAAAACATAGCATCAGTGGAGACCTTGATGCAGTGGTGTGCAACTGGCTGTGTTATGCCACTGAAGTCTCCACATGCTGCCTGGATATGGAATTCATGCCCCCATATCCAGAAGAAATTATTTTCACCAGGGGGAGGCAATTGGCAGCGGGATATGACTCCCATATGTGGGAAGCCCAAAGTCAACAGGGCCATTTGAACTTAGTACTGAGTTCAAACGGACCACAGTTTTGCTAGAGTAAAAAGGACTAATCCCACAATGTGGGAGTTATGAATCTGTAGAAAAGTCATAATTGCTCGTGAAAGGCAGATAAGATCTGTAGAACTTCAAGCCGTCAAGTTGTTTAAATGGCAAATTGTTTAAAAGCTGAAAGAAAAACAGCCTGCCTGTGCCAGTGAGAGTTGAAAAAAGTTGTTTTAGCAGTTTCAATAGCTGTTTGTTGATTTAAGTGCTATCATTATAGCATTATTAATGCCTGACTGCTTTCTTTAATCTATCATTAACACAATGGGGGGCTGTATGTTCACAGTTTTATTGACAGCTCGGAGAGGTTATTAAAGATTAGCTGTCTTTGATGTGGAGTTATGAACACAAATGTGTTCATAATTAAGTACTTGAGGGGATTTAAATCTATGAATGGGCTTTCATGAATGAGAGTGTTTTTTATATAGTGAAGTCTGTAGTAGATACTTAGAGCCTTATTTTATTTCATCTTAGCATAGCTCCTAAGGTCTACCCAGGGGTAGATACTGGGTGAGTTGCATGGAGGTGGGAAGGCCAAAGGGGGCATGAGTTGACACTAAATTGGCATGGAATCAATAAGGGGCAATGGGGGTAGATGGGGAAATAAGTTGACAAGAGTTGGCACTAATTTGGCATAGGGACTATTAGGAACCATGGGGGGGTGTTGGGATGGGGCATAGGCGGGCATGGAGGTTATGAGAGGGTGTTGGGGTGGGTCAGAACATGAGTTGGCATGAATTGTATTGTATGGGCATGGGGAGTGGGTTGGGGGGGTGAGGGGGTGTAAGGGGTGAGGGCTAGAGGGCCTAATGCTTGAGAAAACAGCTGGGGCGAAGCTAAGGCGCACTAAACAGCACTAGGCAGCCCTGATCTGCTCCCGGAGTCAGCAGGCCTGACTCCATCCCGCCCCACTAGAACGAAGATCCTGCCATTCCTGAGGTATGAATACGGTAAGCAAGTCCAATTTTCCCATGACCCCTCTCTGCACTAACTTATACTGAATTTTTATTGAATTTAAATTGCTCATCTTAATCTTTTTCTGGCCTTGTCCCTTGTCTGGGCTGAATTTTACAGTCTGTGCCGATGGGGGGGGAGTCTAACCCAGAAATGTGGCGACCACCGACTCTCACCCTTGCCTTCCCAAGGTGCCTTATAATATGCTAAGTGTCCAATTAGTAGCAGCTGGGTGGGTCGCAGTCCAGCAGTGTCACTGTATGAATGGCTGCTCGCCCAATGGGCCATTGCGAGCAGGCCAGGGCGACCAGCTGGTAGACCTTGGTCCAGAAGGAGGTCACGGCCACTCATTTAAAGGGACTGTGTCAGGTGCACCAGGGGTATTTGTTTGCCTGAAGTAAGAAGATTTTTGTGTTGAATCTAATAATGTGGCAACAATGCCCGAGGTGAGTGAGATTTTTCTGTTCTTCCTGAATAGTTTCACTGAAGGGAAGAACTCTGGATCTTTGGCAGGGAACACAAAGCCATGGTATGCATTTGTAGCATGGTGAATAAAGGGGAAATAGAGTCTCAGTCTGTTCACTCTCTTTGCCTCTCCATAGGTGGCCAAAAGAAGGGAACCAGGTGATAGGGAGGGAAGAAGGACTAGGATGGCCCCAAGGTTCAACGACAACTCCCTGCGAGCCCTCCTCCAGGCCGTAAGTGGCAGGCAGGGGGTTCTCACGCCAGCTGATGGAATGCAAAGACCTTGCAGCCTGACCAAAGCAGCCTGGGTGGATGTAAGAGCAGAAGTCATAAGCCTTGGTGTCAACCAATGAACCGGGATGCAGTGCTGAAAACACCCCAATGACCTCACAAGATCTGCAAGGATGAGTGAGGCTCCATTTTGGATATATAAACACTCAGGAGGTTTTGAGAAGGCTTCTTTCAGGTATTGCCTTGTGTTCTGCCTAGAAGTGTGGGGCAACATGATGTACAAATGCTATGGCATTTTTCCTTTGAGGTCTATGAAGGGGTGTTATGTGTGGGGTTGTGGGCCTCCTGCCACTGTGCAGGAGACTCCCACCACATCTGCCTCAGGCAACCAGAGGATGACTGCCAAAGCCATCACAGACATGGAGTCACAAGGGTCAGCAGCCTGTCTCCACCACAGCTGCCAGTGAGAGGAGTGCGCAACACAACAGCACCCAAAAAAATTCAAGGAAACCCCCGCAGTACTCACACTTTGATACACATGGGTAAATTTATAAGTTGTATTATTTACTAATGATACTGGGTTCTGTATATAAAAAGTATATGTTGGTTGAACATCCTGGAGAAGATCACTGGTTTAGTTAATGTGTGTAAGAATGCATTGAGATGGTTTTCATGGATGGTCTTATTTGAATGTGCAACCACATGACTGAGATGGTTTGGATGTTTGTGATTGTTTTCTTGTGAGGAAGGAGGGAGTAGAAGGAAGCACTGGCCAATATGATGAGATGTTTTCATGGATTGAACTTTTGAAATCTTTGCAGTATTAAAGCCTCCCTTGTCTCATGCCCACCCAGGTGCTTCCTGGCAGGACTTTGCACATCTGGCTGTGGAAGTTCACCTTCCTCTGTCACCTCATCAGACACTCTCGATGGCGCATATTGCAGAGATCCACCAGATCGGTCAAGGCACCTAAACCTCATTTTGAGCTGAGAAATGGTCTGCTCGATGATAGACTGTCATGCCGTGGCTCTCATTGTATCATCACTCAGGTTCAGTCCTGGAAACTCGAACAGGTGTCATGAGTCTTTAATGGGTACCCTTTGTCACCCACTAGCCATCCTTCCAATGCATCCGGTCCACAAAACACGTCTGGCATCTGGGAGTGCCTGAGGTTGTACCGAATCATGGTTGCTCCCCGGATACCTGCATGATACATGGCTGGTGGTCGCACACTATCTGGGCATTAATTGAGTGGTAACCCTTCCTATAATGAATGCCCTTGCTGCTCTGCTGATGCCTTGATGGTTGCATTGGTGCAATCAATTACTCTTTGCACCTTTGGAAAACCTGCCATGGCTCTTTCTATCTGACTAATGTTGTCAGTGGTGAAGACAATGAATGACTCTGCACAGTGAAACATGGCATCTATGCATTATGCAGTGGTGTGCTACAGGCTGGGTTATGCCATTCAGGTCTCCATATGTGGTGTGAAATGAACCTGACACAAATAAAATTTAGAGCCCACTATGACTTTCAATGTCACAGGCATTGGATGGCGACCACACAGTTGGATGCAATCTCTGGAGCCAGCATGTCACACAGAGATGTCACAGTGTCCCTCAAAAGGCAAAGTCTCTTCAGGCACTGTCTCTCAGTCATCTGCAGGTATGAGATGCACACCACACCATTGACAGAGTATGGCTTTCGCCCGTCTCTGTGCATGCTGCAGCCTGCCCTCAGCAGCCCTTTGCTCCTCAGCAGCATGTCCTCCTTCATGCACTTCAAGTTCCCCTCCAAACCACACAATATCCTGACTTGGAACTAAATCACTGTTCCTTCACTGTCACTGGATTAAAACCCTGGAACTCCCTTCCTAACAGCACTTTGGGTGTTCCTTCAGCACATGGACTGCAGTGGCTCAAAAAGGCAGCTCACCACCACCTTTTCAAGGGCAGTTAGGGATGGGTAATAAATATTGGCCTTGCCAGCAATGCCCACATCCCATGAAAGAATAAAAGCAGTCTTGGCCAGTGACACCCACTTCTCGTGAAAGAATTAAAAAAAAAACCCTCTGGATTCTACTGCTGTTCACCTGGCCTCCTCCCGCTCCTCTCCTTCACCTCTCCTCCTCACTTGGTAGGTATCTTCACTGTCACTGAGCTGGCTGAGTTCTAAAGGACATAGCTGCTAGACTGGATCGACAGCAGGTGGTAAGGGAACCAACAAGAAGGAAAAATACACTTGACCTCATCCTCACCAACCTGCCTGCCTCAGATGCATCTGTTCATGTATCATGTATCAGTAGGAGTGCCCACCTCACAATTGTTGTGGAGACGAAGTCCCGCCTGCACATTGTGGATACCCTCCATCGTGTTGTGTGGCACTACCATTGTGCTAAATGGGCTAGATTTCGAACAGATCTAACAACTCAAGACTGGGCATCCATGAGGCGCTGTGGGCCATCAACACAGCAGAATTGTACTTGAACACAACCTGTAACCTCATGGCGAAGCATACCCCCCACTCTACCATTACCATCAAGCCAGGGGATCAACCCTGGTTCAATGAAGAGTGCAGGAAGGCATGCTAGGACCAGAACCAGGCATACCTAAAAATGAGGTGTCAACCTGGTGAAGCTATAATATAGGACTACTTGCATGCCAAACAGCATAAGCAGCAAATGATAGACAGGGCTAAGCGATCCCACAACCAGCGGATCAAATCTGCAGTCCTTCCACATCCAGTCGTGAATGGTGGTGGGCAATTAAACAACTCACTGGAGGGGGAGGGTCCTCAATGATGGGGGAGCCCAGCACATCAGTACAAAAGATAAGGCTGAAGCATTTGCTACAATCTTCAGCCAAAAGTGCCGAGTGGATGATCCACCTCGGCCTTCTCCGGAGATCCCCAGCATCACAGGTGCCAGTCTTCAGCCAATTCGATTCACGAGAAATCAAGAAACTGCTGAAGGCACTGGATATGCAGGCTGGAGGCACTGGAAGGCAAAGGCTATGGTCCCTGACAATATTCCAGCAATAGTACTGAACTTGTGCTCCAGAACTTATCACGCCCCTAGCCAAGCTGTTCCAGTACAGCTACAACACTGGCATCTAGCCAGCCATGTGGAAAATTGCCCAGATATGTCCTGTAAACAAAAGCAGGACAAATCCAACCCGGCAATTACCGCCCCATCAGTCTACTCTCGATCATCAGTAAAGTAATGGAAGGGGTCATCAACAGTGCTATCAAGCGGCACTTGCTTAGTAATAACCTGCTCACTGAAGCCCAGTTTGGATTCCGCCAGGGCCACTCAGCTCCTGACCTCATTACAGCCTTGGTTCAAACATGGACAAAAGAGTTGAACCTCCGAGGTGAGGTGAGAGTGACTGCCCTTGACATCAAGGCAGCATTTGACCAAGTGTAGCATCAAGGAGCCCTAGCAAAACTGGAGTGAATGGGAATTGGGGGAAAACTCTCCGCTGGTTGAAGTCATACCTAGCACAAAGGAAGACGGTTGTGGTTGTTGGAAGTCAGTCATCTCAGCTCCAAGACATTACTGCAGGAGTTCCTCAGGGTAGTGTCTTCGGCCCAACCCTCTTCAGCTGCTTCATCAATGACCTTTTTTTCATCATAAGATCAGAAGTGGGGATGTTCGCAGATGATTGCACAATGTTCAGCACTATTCGCGACTCCTCAGATACTGAAACAGTCCATGTCCAAATGCAGCAAGACCAGGACAAAATCCAGTCTTGCGTTGACAAGTGGTAAGTAACATTCGTGCCGCACAAGTGCCAGGCAATGACCATCTCCAAGAAGAAAGGATCTAACCATCGCCCATCAATGTTATTACCATCACTGAATTCCCCACTATCAACATCCTGGGGGTAACCATTGACCAGGAACTGAACTGGACTAGCCATATAAATAATGTGGCTACAAGAGCAGGTCAGAGGCTAGGAATCGTGTAGCGAGTAATTCACCTCTTGACTCCCCAAAACCTGCCCACCATCTACAAGGCACAAGTCAAGAGTATGATGGAATACTCCCCACTTGTCTGGATGAGTGCAGCTCCCACAGCACTCAAGAAACTTGACATTGCCCAGGATAACGCAGCCCATTTGATTGGCATCACATCCACAAACATTCACTCCCTCCACAACCGACGCACTGTAGCAGCAGTGTGTACCATCTACAAGATGCACTGCAGGAATTCACCAAGGCTCCTTCGACAGCACCTTCCAAACCCATGACCACTACCCTCTAAAAGGACAAGGGTAGCAGATAGATGGGAACACCACCACCTGGAAGTTCTCTTCCAAGTCACTCACCATCCTGACTTGAAAATATATCGCTGTTCCTTCACTGTCGCTGGGTCAAAATCCTGGAACTCCCTTCCTAACAGCACTGTGGGTGTACCTACATCACATGGACTGCAGCAGTTCAAGAAGGCAGCTCACCACCACTTTCTCAAGGGCAACTAGGGATGGGCAATAAAGTGCTGGCTCAGCCAGCGAAGCCCACATTCCATGACTGAATAAAAAAAACAGAATAAACTATTCCCATAATAGACAAAAGCAGGAATGTATTGTAAGGTGTTGTATGTAGTTCGGTAGGTCTCATGAAGAGGTTCTAAGCCTTGCATAGTTTATCGTTCATTAAGGACTAGTAACTATCCACATATATACAGTATTAAGTCTAAGCTAGGAGCTGTCTCCATGCTTGTTTCGACACACATCCCTGTCCAGTCTAAGGCTGCCCTCTAGAGTCGGGTCATGTATTCCTTTACATCACACTATGGGTGATATTGCACCCAGTCCCATGTTAACCCTTTCTACGCCACACCCTTATACTACGCCTCCTCCCCCCCCAAGTTTTTATCCAACATATTTACAATGTATTCCTGTTTACTGAACATATTTACATTACTTTTATCTCCCCTTCTCCTCCCCTCAAATCTCTATTTTTATAGGTCCAGGTGGTCTGAAGGCTTTATAATTCTTCCAGATCTTTTCTTTACAACAGTTAGAGGAGTGGTAGACTCTGTTGTACTGGGTAAATTTTGATTAATGGGAGATTGTTTTGGATGTGTTCATTCTGGCGTTTGGTCGTCTTCTTCAATTTCTCTCCAATATAAGGTGGGAGGATCAGCTCGAGGGATAAGGAGAAGGCTTCGCTTGTTTCTCCTAACCATACCTTCCCGGAATACTGACCAGATATGACCGTGGCTGGTTGGGATCTCTCTGGAGAATAGTGCTCTCTCTAACAAGGTCCTTAATCCAGACTCTGTTATCTTCTGTAAATGTGGCAGGTGTTTGGCGTGGTACTTATGTTGTAGGCAGAAATTGCCTGTCGGACTGCTCTTTGTCCTTGATGTTTTGGTAATCTTTGGCTGCCAACCCTGGTATTAGTTCCATTGGCAGGTTGGGAGCTTTGTGCGGAGTTTTCTGCCTATCAGGAGTTCAGATGGGACTAAGACGCATAGTAGTGGGGTGGACCTGTAGGTGCTGTTGGGAAGTCGTTGTTCTTCCTTGGAAGCGCTTTTATGGTGTGGACCCCTCTTTCTGCCTCACCATTTGACTGTTGGTATTTTGGGGAGCTGGTACGGTGTTGGAAGCTGTAAGTGATGGCAAATTGGGTGAAGTATTCAATTGTAAATTGTTGGCCATTATCCGACACTTTCTGGCCCCGGGGTACCATGGCTCACAAACATCCCCTTCAATACTCTCACCACCGCCTTTGTGGTTGTCATGTACTTTACCTCGATCCATCAGAAGTAGTGCACCAAAATGAGGAAGGATCCACCACTGAAGACGAATAAATCGATGCCCAACCATTCCCATATCCTGGTTGGAACTGTGTGGGAATAAGGGGCTCCCTCTGGCCCACTTGTGTAGCACACACAGCTGGTAGTTTGCTATCGTACCCTCAATTGCCCTCGAAACGCCTGCTCTCCACACTGCAGATTGGGCCCATGCCCTGTGTTGGGAATTCCCAGGTGTCCCTGGTGCATTTTTTGGAGGATCTCTGGCTGAAGGGAGGCTGGAATGATCATCCACTCGTTATGTACCAGCAGATCGTCGATGGCAGCAAAGTGCTTCTGCTGTTCAAACCAAGTCTTCATGGTACTACCACTCGATCTCTGCTGTGGCCTCCCTTGTTGACAATAATGGCAGATGTGGACACAATTCTCATCTTGCAGTTGTTACTGGCGGATTTTCTGGAGTATTCCTGTGGTAGCTAGCAGGTGTCTTCTCACCAATTACGAGTACAATTTGAGCTCCTTGATCAGATTGGCATCATATTTCAATGGAAGGTCCACTGTGACCCTGGAAGGTGTGTATGTCATTGTTTGATTTTTCCCCTGAAAGTATACCATCTCATATGTGAACCTCATAAGGCATAGACAGAATCTCTGGTTTCTGGGGGCCATCAACGCCAGCTCCTTCTCATCTAGCAGTGAGACCAATGGCTTCTGGTCTGTTTTAATGGTGACCTTTAGGCCAATAATATAGTCAGAAAATTTCCTGTACAGTCATGTGACTGTGAGAGCTTCTTTTTTGATCGTGGCATATCTTGTCTCTGTGTCTGACAGTCCTCTGGATGCGTAATACACTGGCCGAGACATCTGACCAGTTGTTCTTGAAATAAGAAAATAAGACTGCTCCAAGGCCTGTGGGGTGGGGGGGGTTGGAACTTGAGGGGGGAGGGGGGAAAAGGCAGGTGGGTGCATTGGGATAGGTCAGACCTCGTGGCAGGGGGGAGGGGTGAGGGGGTTCGGACCTCGGGGGTGGGGGATGGTTGGACCTCGGTGGAGGGGGTGAGAGGTCTGGGGTTTGAGTGGTTAGGTTGGAGGGGGGTGTGTCGAACGTTAAGGGGGGATGGAGGAGTCAGGTCGGGGGGATAGGAGGAAGGAGTCCTGTGCGGGTAGGGGGATTCTCAAGAGGGCAAGGGGGGTGTGGTCGGGGGTTAGGGAATACCATGAGAGGGTGGTTAATCGGGATGTGGGGGGTGTCCCATGGGGGGGTTGGGGGTGTGGGGGAAGTCCTGTGGGGGCTGTTGTTCTGGGTCTTTACAGTAGTTACCCAGAAGTTAGAAGAGGTTTTAATTCTTCTACAAAAACAGAATTACCTGGAAAAACTCAGCAAGTCTGGCAGCATCGGCGGAGAAGAAATCAGTTAACATTTCGAGCCTTCATGGCCCTTCGGCAGAACTGGAGCATAGTTAGAAGAAAGGAGAAATATAAATTGGTTTAAGGTGGGTGGGGGGGGGGGAAGAGACACATTGAGGGTGTGGTGTGATGATTGTGGAGATGAGCAGATAATCAAAAGATGTCACAGACAAAATGGTCAAAGAGGTGTTGAAGGTGGTGGTCTTTGTCTGAGAAAAGTGCTAATTAAGAATGGAAGACAGGATATTCAAAGTACAGCTCTAGTGGGGGTGGGGTGGAAAGACTAGAGGTTTTAGTTTTAGATTTAAAAATAATGGAAATAGGTGGGGAAAGAAGAATCTATATAAATTATTGAAAAAAAAGCGGGGGGGGGGGGGGTGGGAAAGAAACGGGGTGGGGATGGGGGGAGGGGGAGTTTAAGATCTAAAGTTGTTGAATTCAATATTCAGCCCGGAGGGCTGTAAAGTGCCTAGTTGGAAGATGAGGTGCTGTTCCTCCAGTTTGCGTTGGGCTTCACTGGAACAATGCAGCAAGCCAAGGACAGACATGTTGGCAAGAGAACAGGGTGGAGTGTTAAAATGGCAAGCGACAGGAAGGTTTGGGTCTTTCTTGCGGACAGACCGCAGGTGTTCCGCAAAACGGTCGCCCAGTTTGCGTTTGGTCTCTCCAATGTAGAGGAGACCGCATTGGGAGCAACGAATGCAGTAGACTAAGTTAGGGGAAATGCAAGTGAAATGCTGCTTCACTTGAAAGGAGTGTTTGGGCCCTTGGACGGTGAGGAGAGAGGAAGTGAAGGGGCAGGTGTTGCATCTTCTGCGTGGGCATGGGGAGGTGCCATAAGTGGGGGTTGAGGAGTAGGGGGTGATGGAGGAGTGGACCAGGGTGTCCTGGAGGGAATGATCCCTACGGAATGCCGTCAAGGGGGGTGAAGGGAAGATGTGTTTGGTGGTGGCATCATGCTGGAGTTGGCGGAAATGGCGGAGGATGATCCTTTGAATGCGGAGGCTGGTGGGGTGATAAGTGAGGACAAGGGGGACCCTATCATGTTTCTGGGAAGGAGGAGAAGGCGTGAGGGAGGATGCACGGGATATGGGCCGGACACGGCTGAGGGCCCTGTCAACGACCGTGGATGGAAAACCTCGGTTAAGGAAGAAGGAGGACATGTCAGAGGAGCTGTTTTTGAAGGTAGCGTCATCAGAATATGCTCCAGTTCTGCCGAAGGGCCATGAAGGCTCGAAACGTTAACTGATTTCTTCTCCGCCGATGCTGCCAGACTTGCTGAGTTTTTCCAGGTAATTCTGTTTTTGTTTTGAATTTCCAGCATCCGCAGTAGCTTTTAGCTTTTTGTTTTTAATTCTTCTAACTTTATCTGGGTAACTATCGTATTTTCAAACGGTTCGCCGCGCAGGGCAATTGCCCAGAGGAAGTTTGCGCTTCTGGGCAATTGCCGTGCAAGCCCTTATCTGTGAAGTTCCAAGGAGGACTCCCCAACGCAATTTTGGGGTACCCCCAATCAGACATTGGGGAGCTTGGAAGTTACAACCCTGATGCTTTGCGAGAGTTTGGTCAGGCTGCCGTCCACCGAGGACATTGGGTGGACTTCTCTCACTGTGGCTTTATTAAGCTGTGCCAAGTCAATGTAGATACGGATGGACCTGTTCAATTTTGGGGCTGGGACCATCTCGGAACACTATTCGGTTGGCTGCACTTGCTTCATGAGTGGGTGAGGTATTCTTCGTTGCATGAACAGGCAGACAGGCTTAGCATCTTTCCTCAGTGTAATCCTGTATATGGTCCTCAGTTGCTCCAAACTGGTAAAGAGTTTCAGGAACTCCTTTTAAAATTTGGAACCAGGTCCTTGCTGGTTGACCTCATCAATTTTTTTTTAGGAGGTTGAGGTCGACAGACTTTTGGCTTAAAAGGGAGAATTCTTGGTTGTAAATGACGAACAGGGTTCATACCTGGGTGATGCCTGAAGAGTACTGGGAGTTTGATGCCACCTTATCCATACAGCTGTGTTGTGGGTGACATCAACCATGGTTCCTTGTCTGAGAGGACCATAACATTGGCTCGCATGTCCAATTTAAAGTTTGTGAGATGATCAGTAAATGAGATGTCCGCATTCCAGAATGAAAATCCCTGATCTTTGACCTCACCCAAGAAGTATGGTTGTATTTCCTCTTGGGGTATGTCCACCTCGTGGATTGTCTTGGGATGTGTTTGGTTGTGTTAGCTTTGCACAGCTTTCGGAAATCTCCTATGCAGTTGCAATTAAAACACTGTGCTGAGATTGCCGGACATTGGTCACATCCATGGGGTCGCTTTGCTCCACAGCAATGGCATGGTCACCCACCCTCTAGTGGTTGGTTAGGGTATTTCTTCCTTTGCCTGAAAACTATGCTGCAGTTCTGCCGAAGGGCCATGAAGGCTCGAAACGTTAACTGATTTCTTCTCCGCCGATGCTGCCAGACTTGCTGAGTTTTTCCAGGTAATTCTGTTTTTGTTTTGTTTTGGATTTCCAGCATCCGCAGTAGCTTTTAGCTTTTTGTTTTTATGTTCCTGCTCCTCTGCTGTTTTACTAGCTGGACAGTGTAGGTGCTCTGTACGATGGTTTGCTTTTGTCCCTTAAGGTGGATTTGTGCTGTAAATGGATTTCGGATTGCCTGACAATCTAAGTGGCCTTTTCAAGGGTCAAACCTTCCTTAGCTTGAACCATGTCTGAGAGTGCATCATCCACCACTTCGACAACAATTCTCTCCCTGATTATTTCTGATTTCAGATCACTGTAGTCACGGCTTTCAGCCATTCTGTACAGCTCACTAATGAAGGAGTCAACAGGTTCTCCTGGCTTTGAATACATTTGTTAAACTTTCAAGGATCTTGTTACTACTCAGATTAAAATATGTGTGAAATGATTTTAAAACTTTGTCGAATTTTGCTGAGGATTCATTGGTTCTTTATCTAGCTATTATATTGTTGGCTATTGCACCTACCAAGTAAAACTGTATGTTAAGCTGTTCAACTTCTGTCTTTTTATCTAGATCTGAAGCAATCATGTATCTAAGGAATCTCTTTCTCCAGAGTCCCCAATTTTGTGATTGGTCTGGGCCTTGGATGAATCCAAATTGGTTTGGTAAGGTAGATTTTTGATCCATGGTCATTAATTTTTTAAATGTGTGTAAGCTTTAAATAGGAAACCCAAGATGGTGCTGCCATACACTTCTTCTCAACAAGGTTTCCCGAGCTTGCCAGTTTTGGTGGGCTCCCCTGCTAGGCCTTCTGGCTCTGCACTCTCTGGGTACTGAAGCTAGACACCCACGGGATTCAATGGAGTCTTCTGCTGCAGCGTGGAGTTTTCTTTCTGCCTTCTGCTTCCAATCCTGCTTTGGAGTTTTTCTCTGGTGATCTCCTTCTGCGCCTTGGCTTCTGGTGCTTTTTGCCAGATTAGAATGCTGCTTTTTCAATCTTCCAGGTTTTAAATCTCTTCTCCAGCTTCTGTGAGGTTCTGGGTTGTTCTGATGGCTGACACCATGTTGTAAGATGTTGTGTGTAGTTTGGTAGGTTTCACAAAGAGGCTCTGAGCTTTATATAGTTTAACAGTAAGCATTTATAGACTACTGGTAACTATCTACAAAAATACACTGTAGGGTCTAAGCTAGCTTCTACGCACATCCCTGTCCAGTCCAAGACTACTCTCTAGAGTCATGTTAGATGTTCCTTTACACCACACTGTGGGTGGTACTGTACCTGGTCCCACATTAACCCTTTCTATGCCAGACCATTATACTACCCAATGCTGCACTGAAGTTATTTCATCATGTCTACCAGATGGATGACAGTGTAATAATCAATATCCCTGATACTGTCCAGGGAATCATGCACTTCAAAGATTTGACAGTCAAAAGCCTGTCAGCAGCCTCTCCTGCCAAATTTAGACATAGGCCCACTGCCAGCCTTTATCCGCCCTTAGCACCAACAATGGAAAAAAATGAGATTCCCACCTGGCATGTTTCATGTGCAGGCAACGTATTATGGCATTGGGGATGTATTAATGCAGTCGATTGGACTGCTAATAAGCTTAAACAATCGTTAATAGCTCATTTCAAAATGGTGGGCGGGCACCCAATTTCGAAGCCTACCTGCCCACCGCATTACTGTTGACTGGCGTGATGATGCTGGGTTCACGACCTGACGGCATCATGTGGATATTACCCTTCCAATGGGATTAAAACAGTCCTGTTTTTGGAGCATAAAATTCAGCCCCCTATCTCTGCGATCTCCTCTGGTTTTACAATCCTTCATCCAGCCTCTGATTTTCTGACTTTGGGCTTCTTAGGTACTCTGCTCCACTATGGGCAGAGCTTTCAGCCTTCTTGGTCCTACTCTCACAAGCACTACTTTTAAACCAGTCTGTAACTTCACTTCTCTCTTGCTCTCTTAATAGCTTCACGTAACCCATCTTTTTGACCAAGCTTAGAATTATCATTTCTAAGTCTGTCACTATGGCAAGACGTCCAATTCTGCATCTAAATTAATTATTGTTTTTCCCTACTTTGCAAAGTATCAATGGTATGTTTTCTCTGTTGAAAGTGTCACATAAATAAATATAAATAATTGTTGCTGCAGTTCTCACAAACACAGAAATAGACAAATGATGTATTTCTTTAGTTGTCAGTTCACAACTAGCTATAATAACATTCCCCTATACTCACCATGCCACTTTGCAACACCACAGGTCAAGGGAACCACATAATGATATGGTGAAACATTTTATTATCTAATCTCAAGATACAGCTAACCCTCATGCATTTCCCAAACTTCAATCTCAAAGTTTGAGGCCATCCTGAGGTTGTGAAAGGTGCTATATTCAAGATCCCAAGAATTAGGAGCAGGAGTAGGCTTTTTGGCCCCTCGAACCTGCTCCCTCATTTGATAAGATCTTGGCTGATCTGATTGTGACTTCAACTCCACATTCCCTACCCCCGATAACCTTTGACTCCCTTAAATATAAATGCAGGACTTTCTGTACTTTCATTATTATTCTTTCATGAGTCACCCTTGTTAGACCAAAGTTCAGAAAATGGATAAGAATGATTCACTTAATAACTTTACCCTCTCCCAATGAGCAAGTTCTTCTTCAAAACAGGTACTATTGTGGTCATCTCATCTATACATATCCTCTTGCCAACATTCTTACTCTCAACTAGATATTTATCCAGCTCTTTATTTTTAAATAGTTATTTGTCTCAGTGACAGCTACTTTTGCTGGAAGTCTGTTCCATGTATCCTCTGTGGGAAAAATAGAGAACTTTTGTTTCAGTTAATGGGGACGTTAATGCAGAGTGGGCCAATGTAAATAAATCTTTACACGGAAAACACAATCAGAGACTACACATGTTACTGGGAATTATTCTTAAAGGACAATTAACTAACCCATTTTTTCTTTGTACATTTTTAAAATTCGTTTATGGGATGCGGGCTTCGCTGGCTAGACCAGCATTTATTGCCCATCCCTAATTGTCCTTGAGAAGGTGGTGGTGAGCTGCCTTCTTGAACTGCTGCAGTCCATTTGGTGTAGGTACACCCACAGTACTGTTAGGAAGGGAGTTCCAGGATTTTGACCCAGCAACAGTGAAGGAACGGCAAGTGGCTTGGAGGAGAACTTCCAAGCGATGGTGTTCCCATCTGCCTGCTGCCCTTGTCCTTCTCGATGGTAATGGTTGTGGGTTTGGAAGGTGCTGTCTAAAGAGGCTTGGTGAGTCCCTGCAGTGTATCTTGTAGATGATACTTGACAACGAGAAAACAGATCTTCTTGCTCCTGTTAATACCATGGAATCAAAGGGTCATTGTCTAGCTGACTAAGAATAGCAAAAATTGCTTTTACATCGATATCAAAATGAACTCTATGGAGAAAATAGATATATGGTGCAAAAGGCCAAGAAGCGAAAGAGCATTTTTTATAAAAACCACAACTGCTACAAATACACAGCACATTGATCAGTTAATGTTGAATTAGGTTAACGTTTGGTTTAATTTTGAGTGAGTCCGATGAAATATCACTGAAAGATGCTTTATTTTATGCAGGAACCAAGTGGATGCTGTGCTATTAGGACATGACAGTTTTAAAGTCTGGTTTTAGCTTGTAATTTTGGGGATAATTACCATGATTGAAAAATGTCTGGAGATGTGAAAATGGAAATATACACATTTAACAGTCAAGCACTGATTAGGGCAAATTTTTGTGAAGGGATGTATGCAACCTCCATGCAAATGTTTCCACTGAAGGTGGGGAAATGCACAGACAATGACACACATGAGGATGGCTCAAGGACTGATGAAGAGGGCTCACAGGTTCTCAAGGATGGAGCTGGAGGTTCTGGTGGAGGAGTTACAGAAGAGGAGGGATATCCTTCTCCCAGAGCAGGGAAGGAAACTAATGCATAGAGAGGCCATCCCCAGTTCAAAGAATTCTTATGCCTGTCTTCATTATGTATGCTTAGCTGAGAGCCCAGACCCATAAAAGGATTAATTCAGTAGCTGGTTCTGTTTTGACAACTGGAGAAAACTGTTGACTTTGCTAGATTGATATATTTAAGTAGTTAAAATAGGTTATTGGTTCTGTGATCTCCTTTGTCAATGTCTCAATGTTTATTTGCACAAGATTAAAAGGTGTGAATTGTTTGAAGCCTCTGTTATTGATACTTTAATGGTTTGCTTGATTGACACTTTTATATGGCTTGTGGGCAGCAGTTTATTTCAAGTGAAGGTTTGTGAATGAGTGGGCAGGATTTTTGGGTTGTTGGGCGGGCACGGTGGGCGGGTCCGGGAGCAGCCAGGAAACAATCTGCTACCTGCAATCAGCCCCCGACCACGATTGCGCGCTGGCTGGCTAATTAATGGCTAGCCAGCGTTAAATGTGCGTTGAAAGCTCAGCACTACCAGGGTTGGGGCAGGAGGAGGGTGAGCACTGAGGTCAGTGCAGGTGCGGGGAACACGCAATGAAAGCTCCCTGAAGGCAGAGAGCTGCCTCAGGGAGCTGAAGAATATAAACCATCTAATAAAGATTTATAAATGCAGAAAAAAATACCACACATCGGACTCATGCACCTAAACATATGCATTATAAAAATTCTGCCTAAACATTTTTCATTTTTAAAATTTAATTACGGAAACCTCATCTCGCCCTTGGATGAGGTTTCCTCAAAAATCCAAAGGCTGCCTGGCCGATTCGCCCGCTCATCAACCATAAGGTTGGTCAGGCAGCGTAAAATCACTGTCAATTAATGCTTTAGTGGCCTTAATAGGCCTCTTAATTATTGGCGGGTGCGCTGCTGACTCTTGTGCGTGCCCGCTGACCAAAATATCGCGCGAATGCATGATGATGTTGGGATGCTTGCCCAACATTATCGCGCACCATTTTATGCTCGATCAGGCCAGGCGTATGCCCGCCCACGGGATGTAAAATTCTGCCCAGTGTTTCCTTTTCTGAGTAGTTCCACACATGCCATTGTGCGATATGGCTCACTGGTTCTGTATTTTGCGTAAACTGAGTGAATGGGCATGGAAGTGCCAAGAGTTGGCCTGGGAGCTACAAGGGCCATGGGGGATGGGCGGGGGCATGATTTGAAATGCAAGGAACACTAGGGACATGGAAGTAGCTTGGGGGCATGAGTAAAATATTTTTACTTAAAGTTTCAAAGGGTTTCCAAATGCAGACTATGGTTCACAACTCCTTTGAGGGGCCATGAATGCTGAATCATGGAGGAGCTGGCCCGACTCCAGATAATTGTGATGGGCTGGGAGATGCCAATCTCCACAATGGATTTTGTCAGTTTGGAAATGCAGGGTGCGGGCTTGTTACTCACACCCTTACCCCACCGGGCCAGCAAAAATTTTGAGTGCTGGGAATGGTGGCGAGATTCGTGGAATTGGGTGCCATCCACCATTTTTAAAATGGCTCTGGAGTCATTCTGACACCATGAAAACCCAGGCCAAAGTGTCTCAGAAAGTCTCCCAATGCGTTTCAAAAGTCCCCTTCAAGCACATGCGGCCAAATTTTCGCTCCCAAATTGGGAACACAGAGTCTGGGAAATTCCTGACTCCGCAAACCCAACTTGGGAGAAAGTGCCCCGAACAGTGGAATTTTCATTCTGGGTTTTTTTTGGGGGGGGGGGCTAAGGTTGGGAGGCAGGTGCTCACTGGAGCCAGGCCTACTGTCCCAGGAAACACTGCAGAGGCAGCCACAGGGACTGCTGGGTGCCGAGATGGCCTGTTTAAAAGTGCTCTGAGACTTCAACCCAGTTGTGAAAAAGCAGTAAAACCAAAAACAGCCCTCAAGCCCTCACCCTACAGCCCCTCCCACACCCTCCCCATGCCCCAACCATACCCCATTCATGCTAACTCATACCATGGACCCTCATATCCTTCATGCCAGCCTATACCCCTCCACCCACCCTTTGGCTCCTCATACCCTCCATGCCAACTTAGTGCCAACTTATGTCAATCCATGACCTCCCCGCTTAGCCCCATTGCCATTTATAGCCCCATGCTAACTTAACGTCAACTCATGCCAACCCATGCCCACACGCACTATTCTTTTCCCTTATACCCTCCATGCCAACTCAACCAGTATCCACCATGGGCAGCTCTCAGGAGCCATGCTAAAATGAAATAAAATTAAGTTAAAGTATTTTTTCCAGGTTTCAATATAGTTAAAAAACACCCTCATTGATAAAAGTCCATTCATGCATTTAAATCACTTCCAAGTACATAATCCATTACACAAAAAAGTTTCCTTCAATACTTAATCCCAATGAAAGCAAAAATTTATTTCAAGTACTTAATCTTGAATAAAAACAAACATTTGTATTCATGACCCCACATTAAAGACAGTTCATCCCTTTATAACTTCTCTGAGCTGTCAAACTGTGAATTTACAGGTCCCTCACTATGATAATGATAGATTGTGGAAGCAGTCAAGCAGCATTAATTTACAGATTTATGTCAACAAACATTAATTGAAATTGTAGGCACTTTTTTTTTCAACTGTAAGCTGCTGGTTTTTTTTCAAAATTTAAAGAGGTAGTGTATTTAAATGACTTGGCAGCTTGACAGTTCCAAAGATTTTTTTCACCTTTATGCACATTCATGTCTATTCTCAACAATCTCAAAAGGGTATCTGACCTCTCCCAAAGGGCACCTGGCCTCTTCAAATAACTCCAACATGTTTAGACCTTTCCCTCAACTGTCTAAAGACCACACATCATGTTTCAGAAACCTGGATGACCCAAAATTGCTTCTGTTTGAACGCAGCTGCACTTTTAAATGTGCTGCTGCCTCCATGAACTCTGGATGTGTGAAATGCAGCCCGTCTCCATTCCCAGCCCCCAGTGAAAATGGTAGGTGAAGGCTTCGGGGTGGGACTTCTAGATTGTGGGCTCCAGTGCCATTCTGACTAAGGCACGGAGCCCTTCTGACTTCACAAAAATTTGGATCGTGTCATCAACCTATCTCACTCAGTAAGTGAATAGCAAAAGCGGAGAATGGCTTTAAGTATCTCTCAGTCCACATTAATGGCTTTTTTACTCATGTTTAGCTGGTTACTGTTAAGAGAAGTCAGTAATTGCAGCCCTAGTTAGCAAAGTGCCATTCAACCTCTGTAATGAACAATTTCATTGGTTATCAGGGTTTCAATCATTCTTTGGGCAGCTAATCATAATGTACACTTAAATCTCCTTACCAAGATGGTGTCTGTCACTAAAGGAAGGCTAACTGGGTGTTGCTGCTCAAGATTCCATCTTGAGCACCTCAGACACTCTATAACACCTAAATTACTAATGGTACGGTGGGGAAATTAACTCCCTGGATGTCAGCCATTGCTCAGTTGTATTGTTAAGAACTAGAGATAGTTTAGGTAAGTTGTATTTGTATTTGTGGGTATTAGGAATGAGTTTTAGCTTTAATGTTTAAGTTTGATATGTAATTCTGAATCTGTGGGCAGAATTTTTCCATTGGCGAGCTGGGGACGGGGCCCACTCGCCGACGCAAAAATGATGCGGGATGACGTTGGGGGGAACCTGCAACGTCATCCCACCCCATTTAAATATTCAGGAAGGTGGGGGCACAGCAAGATCAGCTGTCTGCCCGCCGACCTGTCAATGTCCAATTGAGGCCATTGACAGGATAATTAAGCCAATTAAAGGCCCTGCCCGTCCAACCTTAAGCGGGCTTCTGAAAAAACATGAAACCTCATCCACCGGTGGGATGAGGTTTCATGTCTGTTTTAAAAAAGTTTAATAAAGTTTTTGTATATTTATTAACATGTCCCATCTTGTGTGACATGGTCACATGAGGGGCACATGTTAATAATTTTTTTATTACTCTATTTTTGATGTTTGAAACACTGTCAGTGATCTCCCTGAGGCAGCACTTAGTCTCAGGGAGATGTGCGCTCTTTTGCGCGAATGCACGAAAGAGCGCACTCTGACAGTTGGGGAATCCCTCCTCCCCCCCCACACTGGAAGCGCATAGCGCTTCCCGTCGGGTAGCCCGCCCACTTAAAATGGTGCTGGGGCCCGTTTCGGCGGTGACGATAGGCTGCCTGCCCACCGCCGAGCCGGAGGGGCCCGCCCGCCCATCAAGGGCAAAATTCTGCCCTGTGTGTTAAGAAAAGGTGAAATTAAATTTTAGTTTCACTTTAAAAGGTGCCTGTATTTCTAATGAGAGTTTTATGACTGTTGCAGCTAAGTTATAAAAAAGGGTAGAAAAAAAGTGCTGTTGCCTAGCAACAGGGGTCCAGAGAGTCTGCCCCCCCCTCCCCCCCCACCCCACCCCCACCCCGCCACAGACACACACAGAAAGAACTAGAAAAGCAGTTTTGAGTTCAGTTTTGAAGACAGCTGCCAGGCAGAAGCAACATAGAAGGGGCAGACAGCCAGTTCCAAGCTAAAATTGGTTGAAAGTAGCTGCCAGAGAGACACTGGAGCAAAAGGGACAGATAGCCAGCCCCAAGCTAAAGAAAAGACCCCAAAATCCACAGGAGTGGGACAGGAGAAAGTCCTAAGCAGACCTTCTAGTAAAAGAAAGGACAGGAACTTGGAAAAGGTCCTGTTAAGTGAAGTTAAGAGTGTGAGGCAGAGAGAAAGGCTCCAGGCTTCAGATTTAAAGAGACAAAAGCTGAAGAAAGCAGGCTTAAAGCGAGAACAACTTGCAAGAGGAAGGAAGACCCAAAGAGATGGCTGAAAGTCTTTGACTCTTTGCTATGGGCATGTGAAGCAGTGGTGTACTGTTGATGGCTGAATCAGTGAGAGAGAGTGCGTGGAAGACAGCTTGAATGCATGCGGTGACCCAGGGAGAGAAACATCAGAAGAGTTCCAAACCCTGGAGGTGAACCCTTGTGGAAGGCATCTGAAAGAAAGTGTCAGTTAGGGAGAAGATTCCAAAGCCCGAGGTCTTGGAGAGTGGCGACTGGAAACCCTTGTATGAAAGATGGAGGGTAGTGAGACTGGTTGGCTCACGGTGTAACAAGCATCTGGCGGGGTGGAGGGGGAGTTGAGGATAGATCCATAGCATCTGTCTGGGGTGGCATCTGTCACTTGGTTTCAGAGTGTGGTGTGTCTGACCACGGCTTGCCAATTTTTTTACATGGACTGTGTACTTACAGTGAACATTAGAGTATAAGGTAGCTTTTGTAACTTGTGATATCCTTACAAACCTGTATCTATGTGTAAAGGTATAGTTGTGGATGAAGGAGTATTGTAATATAGTTCATCTTTTCTTGTTTAATAAATGTTTTACGCTGTTGTTAAAAGTTCATTAGCTGACTCTGGTGACTCTGTTCAGTAGCCCCTCTCCACATATCTAAACAACAAATAAAAGTTTGGATCTATCAAGCTGGGTTCCACCCTGGAATCAGACTTGTCCAGTGGTAAACTCAGCTGGGGATCATAACAGTATCACTCCCAACTCTGAGTCAGTGGTTTGCAGGTTTGAGTTCCACTCCAAGCCTTTGAATTCATAACCTAGGCTGACACCTCTGTGTAGTACAGTACTGAGGGAATTCTGCACTGTTACTGTCTTTCAGATGCAAAGTAAAACTGACGGCCTCCCTACCGTCTCAGATGGACACAAAAGATCCTATGGCACTGTTTCCAAGAAAATCAGGGGAGTTCTCCCAATGTTTGGGCCTCAACCAACATCACTAAAACAGATTGTCTAGTCATTAGCGCATTGCTTTTTGTGGGATCTTACTGTACAGGAATTGTTTGCCATGTTTCTTACATGACAACAGTTACTACACTTCAAAAGTACTTAATTGATTGTAAAGCAACTCGGGAAATGCTGAGATTGGGAATGGTACTATATAAATTCAAGTGTTTCTTTGGAAAATTCTATCGATTTCAAATGCTGACCAACCTGAAGTGCATTTTGTGCCTTTATTTTGAATTTCCAGCATTCATCGTTTCCGTGAAGGAGTTCTTTCTGCTAAAGAGAGATAAAAAAAATTCTAAGGATGATTTGGCTGTAAAGAGCTATTAAAATCCTTACATCTTCACTGTTTAAAGATTTACTGCCAGCTGTCCAATGCAATGCACCTGACTTTACACAGCCATCCCATTGCCTGACACAAACAACATTCACTGCAAACTTCAGCTTGTCCACTGCTTACCTTGTCTGGGCACAGTCATTGCAATTGAAAACCTTTCAAGACTGTGTTTCCTATTAGTAACCCAGACTGATGGAACTGTGTTCATTCAGCTTATAATGCATAATGGTCCACATAAACCATCATAACATGTTGATTAATAACGACAAAACAAGTGAGGCTCCTCGACTGCTGAATTCATCCAAGTACATACAAAGAAATTTGATGCGAAATTATTTTGCGAGTTTGTTCCAACAGATGTAAACTCACTACTGGATTGATTTTAGACAGCTTGGCATTTTTATTGAACAGCTCAAATAGATAATTCAGTGCTCACTCACAAAATGATTATTCTAGTGTGGGAGCTGTGAACATAAATCTGTTATAACAGAGGCTGTTGTACAACCTTACATAAGAATGCTGTTGGCATATCACTGCAATAAAATTTTGATACAAAACAGATACCAGTACTTAAAGTCCAAGAAATGCAGAACAATGACTGCAGAGCCGCAGGGGTATTTAACCCTTTTAGTTATTGCTTAAGGTTGAGGTCAAAGTACTCACCCCAACTTGCTTATATGACCTTTGCTTTCACCCTTTCAACAAGTGACCACACCCATTATCTTTAAAATTCTTCAGGTACTTGTTCAAACTCACATCATATGAAGGAGCAATTTATTAATTTTTCAGACAATGTGACAAGCTTGTGTAAATGTTGAACTGTGTTTTTTTAAAAAAACACTTGCCTGGGACTAAAAATCTTCACATGACGTTCAAATGTTGAACCCTGCAACAGATCTATTACCCAATAGCAAACTGCCATTAGAGAGGTTCCCCCTGAAATAAGCTTTACAATTCTACAATAAAAAGTCAGCTCTGATAAATTCTTCCAAACCCTAAGATCAATTATAGTCCTAATCTGAAACCCAAACCTGAACCTAAACCTTAATTCCCCAGTCCTGACACGGGACAATTTTGTCCTGGGGCGGATCTGTAGGGGATAGATTTTGTGACCCTGGCATCAACACGTCTAGTCATCAGACTGGCAGAGACACTAAGAAGGCCAATAGGGAAATGAAAAAATGTGAGCGGTGAGCACGAAAGCCAGCAGGAAAGCTAATAAAGTGGACAAAATGGAGAGCAGGAATCCAGGAGGGTTGACAGGTACTTGAAGAAACCAGATTGAGAAAAGGGTTAAAAGATAAACTTAGCGGCATTTAAAAAAAAGAAAAGAAAGAAAGACTTGCATTAAATAGCATTTTTCATAACCACTGGACATCTCAAAGCGCTTTACAGCCAATGAAGTACTTTTGAAGTGTAGTCAATGCTGTAATGTAGGCAGCACAGCAGCCAATGTTCCAGGAAATCATTAGGAATGTAGGAACAGGAGCAGGCCATTTAGCTCCTCTAGCCTGTTCCAACACTCATTTAGATCTTGACTGGCCTATATCTTAACTCTATCTACCTGCCTATGTTCTGTATCCCTTAACACGTTTGCCTGACCAAAATTTATCAATAAGTTTTAAAATTTTCAGTTAGCCTAGTTTCAAAATTTTTGGGGGGGATTTCTCGACCAGATCCCTCCACCCTGTGTGTGAAGCAGTGCATCCTGGCATCTCCTTTGAAGTGCCTTCCTCTAATCTTAAGATTGTATCCCTCTGTTCTGCACCCCCTCTCATTGACCTGGGAATGTGTGCTAGTTATGTCTGGAGAACCAGGATTGCAGCAGAAATGCAAAAATACTTTTCTTATGCTTTTGTAATCCAATGGCCAATCAAAAATATAGAGCAAGTTTGGAAATTCTGTGCGAAGATCAAGAGCTAATAGTGTAAAGTACAGAGCAACTGGAACTGGGTTGACACCCTGATCCATCCTGGGCTACTTGTAACCCTTACTTTTAATGGTTTCTTTAAGGTAACATAAAATGATTTCCTCTTCAACAACATGGTTACATTACTTACCTATATCAAACAAGAATTGGCAAGTGCCAGGTAATTGTGCACTTGCAAAAAAAAAAGGAATTTTTCAGTGCCTGAACAGGGGTGTAAATGGTAGTTTCAGAAATAAAACACAGACACCACTGCTAATGCATAGCAGGCTGATTAACATATGAAAGATTAAAAGCAGGCTGATAAGTGAGTGATGGGTGAGGCACTTGATCAGAAGTGACAAAAGCTGACTGTGCTGATGCAGGCAGCAGATGATGCCACTGTTATGTTCCACATAACCAATCCCACTGAAACTTCCATGGCCAATTTTACAAGTCTATGCTGGCACAGAACCTTATGCAGTGGTAGCATCTATCAGAAATTTGGGCGCCAGCTACCAACAATATTCGGACCATTAGATTTAATGGTGTGAAAGTGTAACTTTGTACAATTGGTTCGAAGGCCAGGTTCTCCGTTGATAGAGCAGATTTATAAAATAACCCCTAAAGTGTGAAAATCCAAAACGTGGTGCAGTAGACTCCTGAGCTGTTACAGCCACCATTTTGACAATTTATATGTTCTATATTTCAAAACAGAAGTAGTAGATTTTGTCCAGAGGTGTGACAGAAGGAATAAAAACCGAAGATGAGTCATAAGGACTTGAAATGTTAACTCTGTTTCTCTCTCCACAGATGCTGCCAGACCTGCTGAGTTTTTCCAGCATTTTCTGTTTTTATTTCAGATTTCCAGCATCTGCAGTAATTTGCTTTTATCTTTGTGACAGAAGGAAACATGTTTAAGGTAGCTTCTTCTAAAAAAATGTTTAATGTAAACCCCAATGTCGGATTTATTTGGGCATATGGACAGTATGTTATTTGAGTAAAAATGTGACGTAAATAGCCACGTTTATCAAGTCATCATGAATGCATGATTTAATAACGTAGCTTCAATAAATTTCAATCGCCATGAGCTTCCCAGTTTAATGGACCGTACGGTCTGAGCTCCCCAGCTTCGTATTTGGAGGGTACCCCAAAGATGCGCTGGGGAATCCTCTCCAGAAGTTGCCAGGTAAGGGTTCGCATGGCAATTGCCCAGAAGCACAAACTGCCTCTGGGCAACTGCTCTGCACTGGGAACCATCCGAAAATGCAAATTAAGTTGGAAACTTCGGATGGTTCTGACTAGGTTACACCAATAGTTACCCAGAAAAAGTTAGAAGAATTAAAACAACTTCTAACTTCTGGGTAACTATTGTACAGAACCAGACTGACCCCCCACGGGACCCCCCTCTACCCATCCCCGACTAATGCCCCCACCCAACGGCAATCCTCCCTGCGTCCAGACCCCCCAGGGGGGCACCTCCACACCCCGAGTAACAACAATCCCCATGGTATTCTTCACCACCCCCGACCTCCCGTGGGATACCCCCACTCGCATGGGACTCCTCACTTTGCTACAGGACCGAGACCCCACCACCCCCAACAGCAGGCCCGACCTGACACCCACCCCAAACCCCAGAGGGCCAATTGGGCCCAACCCACCCACTGACCCGACCCCCCACCACTGCTGCCCCGAAACGACCGACTGTCCCCCACCTCCACAGGCACTAACCAACCCAAACCCCCCTCCGAACCAATTCGAATCGACATGCCGCCTCCCCCCACCCCCCTCCACCCCATGCAGGCCAGACCCAACCTGACTCCCAGTGCTGCAGGCGCGACCCAACACCACCATCCCCCCGAATTGACCCAACCCGACCGCCTGCAGGCCCAACCCAACCCAACCTCACCCGACTCAACACGATCCCACTGACCTGACCCGACATCCCCCCACCCTGCAGGCCCGACCCAACCTGTGATAGGTGAGATAGGATCAGAATAAAAATCATGTAAGTAATTGGGCACCGAGCGGTAATCTGACACTGATTGCCACTCCGAGAAAGTTACGGCCCGATATGTTTCACCTTGAACATGTGTGACACTGAAATAAACCTTAATATTCCTGTCATAAAAACAAATGATATCAGGAGTAGATTTATTATTGTATCAATACCCCTAAACAATAAATTGACACACAATTAAATAGCACATTTAATTAAAATAAAACACTTAATATTATAATTCTTTCTGCCATTTGTTATTTATTTTATTTTACATTCTATCTTTCTCTCTCCCATTTAATCTTTTTTTTATACTTTCATTTTACTTTATTTCACTTAATTGTTTCTCCATACTGTCTTTCCTTAACAAAGTGGTTGCATATATTATGTATACATACAGCTTCTGGCTTTCACCAAATTTGGAGGTGAGAGCAGGTTTTAATTAAATGGGATTTGATAAGCTGAGAAAAAAAAGAAGAAACAAATGATAAATGATGCAGTCACATCTTTGACATGACTAGTGGCTGGCAAATGAGAATATTTGTTGACAGTTCATTGAAGAGCGTGTCCAAGCAAATCAGCTTGGCTGTTGACACTGTGGGTGGAATTTCACCACCCCATCAAGGTGGAGACGGGGCCGTAAACTGCGGCGAGCCAGTCAAAACTCCACTGACTTCAGCGGGACCATAAAATCCCGCCGGCGTAAAAATTCCATCCTTTAGATCAAACTGAATATTGGATAAAGTCACGCAACACAATTGGTTTAGCAAACAGAAATAAGCCATTTAACCTTTGGTAATGTGTCTGAATTATGGTGGCGGAAACAGAAGCAAAAGAGCACGTAAAACCACATCGCAAGGAGCACAAGCTTTCCAATTGTTTAAAAGGAATGGCAAAATAAATAGCTCAGAAGAAAGTATATATAGCAGAGAGCAGACACTTCCTGGGCTGAACATTTCCCCTAAAGTAACATTCCAAAAACAAAGAAAGAAGCTGAGAATGGTAAAAATCAGCTTAATACATTCAAAAATTGGCAGGAGCGCTCATAGCCCATAATAGGGTCTGGAGAGCACAGCCAAAGTGGAGATGTGCCACTAAAAAATTACTTTCACTGAAAGAAAAAAACAAAAACTCAAGTCGGGATATTCTGGTCCTGTCAGCACTGGGCGTCATGGCAGCTGGGACAGGAAAACATGGAGAACAGCCAAAAGTCAGTTTCCTGTTGGCACAAAAATAGTTGCAATTTTCCACTCCCGACTTTCATGGTGGGTCAGGCAGCCTGCCCCGCCATGTCAGAAACTGCATTTGCATTCATTTGAGTATCATGAATACTCTTAAAAACCCAGCTCGCCAGAATCACGCCCCCACTCCAGATCAAAAGACCATACCAGCGGCTATCTAGACTGGCGGGATTCACAACTCGATATAAATGACGTGCACCTGGCAAGCACCACTTCACTCACGACCTTGAGGCATGTGAGCAGCGTGGGGGGGCTAGGCAAGACAGAGGGAAGGGAAGGGGCTGAAAGGCAAAGGTTTGACTGGCGGTAAGGGGAGGAGGAAAAATGACTGGGGAATGCTGACTAGGGAATAGACCACAGAGACACGTCACTTGTGGTGGCAGGACGGGGATGGGGAAATTAGTCAGAGCCGGGCAGCATTGACAGCCCTGGGCAATACAGCAACAGGTAGTCAGGGCCCGAAATCATAGTCAGATTTGGATTACAATTTGGAAGGTTGTTCTTGGCACACCTGTCCTGGTCTCAGTCCAGGGAAGAGGGTAGGCCTCAGTCCTGTGTCAGTCAAGTCCACCATGGTACGCAGGGTGTGGTCAGTTCCTCATACATGTTGGTCCTGGGGGTTGGTGGCTTGGCACTGGGCCACAGATGGCACAGTCACATCCAGGGAAGGCACCTGCAGCCTGTCGATGGGGGACAGTTAATGTGGGTGGGGGAAGGGGGGTAGGTAACACAGTAGTCTCATGGGGGGTGGGTCTCGGTAAGTCACAGTACAATGGGCCTCCAAATGGGGAGGGGTCAGGTTTCCATGGGGCATCAGGACAGCAACATCAAACAGTTCATGGGGCAGGACACGAATATCAACCACTATAATGATGGGATCAAGGATTAGAGGGGAGAGGAAAAAGAGTGATTGGAGGGAGGGAAAGCTGAACATGATGCTCCTCCAGTGCGATGGGAGGAACTTCACTGATCACAGCAGGGAAGAGGTGCTGAAAGCTGATCTGGTAATAATATCTCAGCGCCACCATTTTTCAAGCTGATCCAATGATGCAGTTGAAAAACAAGGTATGAAAACATTTCCAAAGGTGGGCTCTCAGGCCATGTGGGAGGAGTCGGCCACTGACTGTGGGCCGATTGAAGGGGGACCCAACTCATTTCCACTTTTGCAAATGGACAGGAAGGCACAGCTGAGACACGTTATAGCAGACTAAAGCCAATTTGAGGAATGTGGTGCCCTCATTCATTTTGCACATTCTTGTGAGAGTATAAACCCGATTGGGAACATTGCAGGATTGGCTTCCCTAGCCCCTCGGAAATCCCGAGTGTCAGAAGGAATGAACTGAAAAGGGGCAACAGTTCAAAATGCTTATGCCTAATGGCCCAAAGAGCTCTAAACCTTGCAGCTGGCAGGTTCAGGCATAAGGAGGCCAATGAAAGATGCACCGACTCCATGTGCATCACCATTCGATCCTGTAAGATCCACATTGAGCACTCTTCAATGCAGAAGCATTAGGGGCTAAAGCAGCCTCCAGGTTCTAAACTTATATTAACATTATGTGACATTATATTAACCTCTGAAGCAGGCCTCAAAGATGTCTTGGCCAATCATAGCTTTCTTCGAGGCAGATGCTTCACTCATGCCGATGCTGTGCAGAGGATGGTCAGGCACTATAATGAAATAGTTCTAGACAACATAGAGTGGAGGCAGATGATGGGGCATCTGGGAGGATGGGGGGGGTCATCTGTGACATTTGACTGACTATAGAGAATAACATCAGATAGAAGAGGCAAGCACAACATGAGAAGTGGAATGAATCAAAATCTATTTACATTTGTGAAATCAATATACAGACTGTGGTCAATCTGTATATTGTGTGCTCCTTATATTTTTTAGCTTCCCTCACCCTTGGTGCATCCTTGACATCCACAGCAGAGGTGGAGACAGCCTACTGACTTCTATGCCTTGCTATCTGTGGCGACTTTGGCTGGCGTCCCCGGCAGGGGCCGAGGCCTGGAGGGCCCTGGTCTGCTTTGGGTATCCTGCTGTAAGGCATGTGCATCCTCCTCGGCCTGTGGTCCTGCAGCTGATGGGAGCCACAGGCAAAGGGGAACAAGATTGGCTGGATACTCTTGGAGTCACCTGGGTGGATGACCCCAGGCTGTCCAGCTGCTGTTCCTCCTCCCTATGGGTGGCCAAGGACCCTCTCCGCCTCCTTGAGGAGAAGGGGCACCTGGAGTGAGGTCGAGGTGCCCCATTCCCCATCTCGGCTAGCCACTGATGGATCCCACCTTTGCCTAGAGCGATGGAGTGCAGGTCCTGGCACATAGCAGGTGCAATGTCCTGGACAAAGGTCTCCATGGCAGTTGCCATCCTACCAGAGTTAACCTCGGTGCTCTGGCATGTCGGCGTAACGACATCAGACTGAACAGGGATGGACTTCTCCGATATCTGTTTCAATCTGATGACAGCACCTGACTACCCTGCCTGACGTTCTCGCTTGTTTTTGTTGCTCCAACATCTGTTAGGGCCGAGTCCACAGGCTCGTCATCTGACTCAAAGAAGAACATGTTGTGCTCCTTGTGTCCTGGAAAAAATGTCCCTCAACCAACACAAGCACAAACAGGTTAACTGATTGCTGCTTAGGATGTCTTGGGCAGGATTATTACCCTCGGCCAGGGCTAGGGTTGGAGGTGGGCTGGCGTGGAATTCCTTTGCATATTTGCTGATTTGCCGGTTCCATTTTCCAGGAGGTGGATTGGGGTGTCAGGGTTACCTGCTCACAAGTGACAGGTAGCCAATTGAAGTAATTAAGGGATGACTGTGGCCTACTGAATAAGGCCAACTGAGATTTTCTAATCGGCTTTCCGGTTCCTGGAGGCGACAGGGGTCCTAAGGTGGCTCCCTAGCAGCAGACCAGGGGGTCAGCTTAGAGGCACTCCCCTGTTTGCCTGGGTTCAGCAGCAGATGCAGGCTTCCCTGTGGAGGTGTTCCCCTACACAGTGGTGGCCTGGCTGCAAAGGGCACTTTTTTATTTAAAATATTAAAAAGTTGAAAAAAGAGGCCTCCATTTTGGTTCACCCCCTTCTCTCACTTATCTGCCATGGCATCCTGCTACTGATTTCGAGCTGGAAAGCCTTCTATTGATCCTTCATCTTCGAAAGTCCACCCGCCATCTTTAATTGGGTGGCAAACCTGCCCTCTGGCCACTAATTGGCCAAATGAGGGAAAATCACTGCTGGATGACTGTTGTCCCACGCTGTGTGGATGGCTCCCATTTGAGCCTGATGGAGGGATTCAGAAGCTTGCAGTAATGTCCTTCCCCTTGTGTTCAAAATGGTTGCTGTGATTTTGGAATTGACATTTAACTTTGGGGCTGATAATATCATCTTTGATATCCTCAGTGTTGCTGCACATTTGTTGCTGCCTTATAGCATATTGGAAGTTGCTCATCGCCATGTTGTGCATTGAGGGCAACGTGGATCCTGAAAGCACATTGGAAGTAATTTCTCGTTAATTTTGTATTTGAGCATTTTCTCAAAGGAAAACAGGAACCGTTTTAAAATAATGGAGCATAGCTTCCTCTTTAGCAGAAAAGGATTAGTAAATTTTATAGATGATTATGGGTGCCAATCAAAATAGTGGATGTGCATGCTTTCTCAATGGAAGCCAGGGACTAATATTGGGGTGAGACCTAATGGGAGGCTGGTGGGAGATGTGAGTTGCATCAGGTGCCCAGAGGCAACGCACATTCTTTGGATCTTTGATCAGGTAGTTTGGAGGCTACTCAGTTCTGGATAGTTTTGGTAAAACTAGGGGGCAACTTGGGATGGCAGTGACCCAGGAGTTCTTTTTTGAGACCCGGAGGAGCACTTCAGCTCCTCTGGACTCTACAGAGTTAAGTTTTGAATGTAAATTAAAGATATGTTGTGCATCTCTGGGTCTTACTGAGTTGGGTTGTGCTTTTCTATTCATTGTAAACATACCAACCATACAACAAGGATTGGTAAAACAATAACATGGGTTCTTTATTTCAAGATAAGACTAAATTCATGTAAGGTTAACTGCAAGGCTGAATATATACATCTGCCTTGGAGAGCAACTATCGTATATTAAATGGACCATAACTTCTTCCGAGTGGCAATCCGTGTCAGATTGCCACTCTAGGCCCAATTATTTATGGGAAATTTCTTCCGTGCCTGTCTCGCCCAACCTTCCGACTCAGGCCGGGCAAAATCCAGGCAGCGCACTGTCTCCGAAGCCCAGAGTCACAGTCCAGCAGTGTCAGATTGAAGAAGAACATGCCCCCTTTTAACAGCACCAGCTGCCATAAACCAGGTAAGTTTAAAGGTCCCATTGAAAGCGACAGGCGAGGGTGAAGGTAAGTCTCTAAGGTAAGTGGGGAGGATTTGAGGGGTGGGGGGAATGGAGGTCGGGTGGGGGTGTGGGGGATCAGAGGTCAGGTGGGGGTGGGAGGGGATCAGACATCAGGAAGGGTGGGAGGGTCAGACATTGGGGGTGGGGTGGGGGGTGTTGGACGTCGGTGGGATGTCGGATATCGGGGGGGGTGTGGGGGGAGTTGGACATCGGGAAGGTGGATTCAGACAGCGGAGGGTAGTGGGGGGGCGGGTTTCAGACACCTGACGGGGGGTGCTCAGACACCGTGGGTGGCGTTTGACATCAGAGGGGGTGTGGTGTAGGGTCAGACATCAGGGGAGTGAGTCGGGCATTGCAGGTTGTGGGGGGAGGTCTGGTCAGGTTGGATGGAGGGTGGGGCCTGTGAGGGATTGGGGGGAAAGGTTGGTGGCTGGTCATGAGAGGTGCAGAGGGTAAGTATGGCTGGAGGTTGGTGGGGAGGGCTCGGTCCTGCGGGGTTGGTTAGGTTGGGGGCAGGAGTTGGGCCTGCGGTGGTTGGGGGTTCGGATCAGGGTAGACTTAAGACGGGTCAGGGAGCATCCCATGGGGTATTGGGAGGGGCGGGGTGGCAAATACCGTGTTGGTGGAGTGAGGGGAGACCCTTGGGGGAGTCGGGAGTGTTGGGGGCGTCCCGCACGGGGGTGGTGGTGGGGGGGCACTCTGTTTCTTTACAATAGTTACCCAGTTGTATTAAGAGCTTTTAATTCTTGTACCTTTATCTGAGAAACTATTTGTGTAACACAGTCAGAACCATCTGAAGTTTGTAATTTTAAACCACATTTTTGGATGGTTCCTAGAGCAGGGCAATTGCCTAGAGGAAGTTTGCACTTCTGATAAATTGCCATGTAAACCCTTATTTTTGAAGTTCTTAGAGGGGTTCCACAGTGCATCTTTGGGGTACCCCCCCAAATCCGATGCTTGGGGAGCTTGGAAGTTACGGCCATTGAGTACAGAGCCATAGGACTCCTACATCGGATCCTGTCTTGGTGGTGAGTGACAGCAGTTTAAAATATGCCACCTTAAAACTACATGTACATAATATCACAACATGGCCCTTTTTTCTAAACTAGAGGCCTACCCTTAAAGAATCAAATTATTTGCATGACAGCAAAAGGAAATAATATTGTGTCTGCACATACCATTATACAGAGCAATAAATTTACAAGCCTTTGAAACATATCGATGGTTTGTTTATTCATCCAAGCTTAGTTATGGTGAACTTGGTTGGTGGAAGCAGCTGTGTGTCTTCAGAATGCTGGTTAGGGGTGCTGTGTTTTTGTTGTGTCTTAAGACCTTCTTCTATTCAAAACAGAATTGCTCGGTGTTTCTGGTTGTGGTATTGTTCTGATTTGACGTCTGTTTCCTCGCACTGTCATGCCATTTGGTGTTCATACTTGATATGATCTTGGTTCTGGGCATATGCTGATGATTTCTGTTGGATCCCTCATGCCATCAGTTGGGTGTTGTACTCAAACTTTCTGTCCGATGCTCAGGTTACGTAATTCATTACCAGCATGCCTGTTGTGGCATCCTTCACCTTCCCTGTTTTTCCATTAATGAATCTGGTATGCCTGGGAGTATTGGCGACTGATGACTGTGGAGGGTTGTCTGCACTTGCCTGTCGAATAGTAATTCCACATTGGTTCCACAGAATGATGAAGTTTGCAATTTCGGAAAGGGTATACATACTCGGTTCCAACTGTGCCGTGAAGCCTTTCAGCTGATGGCCTATGTCGCACTGATCTTCTCCCAGTGTAAGCACAGTGTTTTCAATAGCATCCCTTGTGGTCTGTGGAGCTCGTCATTGTCTTAATGATATCATGGATGTTGACCAAGGACAGGTCCCTGCGTGCTAGTGGATCTGCAATCACTGGACCCATGGTGTCCACACCATAAAATATCTGGAGTGACCAGGGTGAGTTGTTGTAGTGACTCTTGAGTGTAATGGATCCCAGGAACAGAATCTCTGAGTCTTTGTATGCAGTGAGTTTGGCAGTAGTTGGATGAATCATCACTTGCACTTGAAGAGTTCAAGTGTGCGGCATGGAAGAGTGTTTGCATCTGCACCAGCATCTAGTTTTACATATAATTTGTGCTGTCCCTGCATCTGCGGGCATACAATCTGAATGGAGGCAAAGGCCTCTATTAGTACCACTGCACAAATACATTCATTGACGTTCACCTTGTGGAATGTCTGCTCACTTTGGTAATCGAATATCTGGTTATCCCCATCATCTGACCAAGTAGCTTGGCTAGACATTTCATGGATCTTATTTTGATGAAGTCTGTTACATGCCCTTGCTTGATTGGAATGCTGTACCTGTCTGCCTGTGGTTGTGTCTTCTCGTGACGTCAAACCACTTGTTCTGACCTTTTCTTCCTGCTACATGCCTTGCATGCATTGTTAAAAGCTGGACAGTATCTGGGAGCATGTATGGGGCCGTACACCCGTAGTGCTGACTAAGCTTGTCTGTATTGGCTATTGTGTCAATGGTGGATGAATTACACGTGGCCTGTAGACTCTGTCTACCCAGGAGTAGCTTCATTCTTACATCTGCTTTGCCATAGTGCTTCCATGCTGTAATCTTTGTGTTGGTCCAAGAGATCTTTTTGGAATGTTTCTATTGAGGTAGATGCTATCATGAGCTCAATCCTTCTGTCGGCTAGTTCCGATGCTTTAAAGTTACAATCACGCACCTTGTATCTGCAACTACTTACGAATTGACAAATGGTCTCCATCAGCTGTTGCCTAAAGGACATGAATTCCAAACGGTGTATTCAGAAGTTCAGCTTCACTCGTAAATGGTCTTCGAGTATTGATCATATTTTATCTGGATTTTTAAGGTAATTGTCTGTCAGTTTGTGGAGGCCTTCATTGCTATTAGCAATTTTATTCTTAATGGCTTGTTTAACTGGTTTGTAAATATTGAGGTCCAGAAAATAGACATGTTGACACAACAAAGTAACCTCAGATAGGAGGTCCATTGCTTTCCAGTTCAGTGTTGGAAATTTTGTGGTCATCCTATGACTTTTTTCAGGATTATTAAGATTATCTGGAACAGGAACACTATTCAAGGCTTTTTATAGCCCTTCAGAACTTTGTCCGGCTCTGAGTTGCAGTACCTGAAGTGGCCACAGCCTTATCTGGTCATAGGTTGTTGCTTGACTGCAATGGTGGCGCTGCTGAACCGTTTCTGCTTTCCTAGACTTACTGAAGCTCCACCCACAAATCTGTTTTTGGCACAAAAATGAGCTGCAGACTTGAAAGAGGAAATTTAATAGAGAAAAATAACTTTTTGCAGCCTTCTTCTAGCTGTTAGAAGATATTGAGAGCTGTTACTGGATGGACTAATCTTCCCTGGCCCAGCCTCCAGTGTTTAATCAGCCCCCCAACCTCCTGAATATAGTAAGCATCAACAATGGATTCCTCTCTCTGTCAAGTTCTCTTGAAGCTAGACTCTCCAGAGTTGGCAATTTAATCTCTGTTCCTACACAAACTTTGCAGCAGGCAGACCTATACTAATTAATCTCTCCCATGTTTGAACAGTCTTACCAGGATCCAGTGCCTGCTGGCTGGAGTGTCAGAATGAAGGTATAGTGTGTAGGATTCCTACAGTGATGCAGAATCACGTATATACAGTGCATTAGTACTTGATAGTTATTTCACTTCCAGGGCAATTCTTCTCTGCATGTGAAAGGGTTGAGGCTTGTATACTTCTTAAATCTTCAAAGTCAAATCTTCAAAAACCACACTGCCATCATGTTACATTCTTCTACTTGTCATAGACATACCAATCATACAACAAGGATTGGTAAAACAATAAGGTGGTTTTTGAAAATAAGACTCTATATATATGTATATATATGCACAAGTTAACTGGGATGCCGAGTATATTTGTAGAGCTGCTGCTGTATACTGAGTACAGAGTCATGGGACTATTACATCACAGCCTGTCTTGGTGGTAGTGACTGACAGTAGTTTAAGATACACCAACTTAAAGGTACATGTGCATCATTCCACAAGCTGTCCTTTGCGGGTGCCTTGCTCAGTAGGCAGTTAGGATGATCACTGATGTCTTATCTCCATGAATACTACATTTCATTTACCATGCTTATAGAGACATTGTCTTATTTACTTACAAGAAATGTAGAATAAAAAAAAAAATCAAGCCAAATTTGCTAAATTGCTATTTGTGGAGGAATGTTGAAATGAAGTTGCTTCTGGGTGTTCCAACATTTGTGTCTTGGATTTTTCACAGACCTTGTGCTATTTGATTATGTTGGAATAATTATTTCAACAAGGAAATGCTTTGGTGCTTTTGAACTTTGTCTGTGGTTAAATTTGCTGTGTTTGACATAGTTGTGCTGTAAAGGTACTTAGCGACGTGGCATTGTACTGATTCAGTGCTGAGAACTGTTTAGCTTGGCTGTTATTTAGCACTAAATTAGAATTGGTGTTGGGTGGATATTATGAGAAATCTATTGCTCATAACTCTGAGAGGGACTGAATGGGTAGTTTAAAGAAGTTCTTGTACAATATCAGTTGGGATTTAGATATTTAAATTAATCGGTGCCAATATTTTGCTGTTAGTTGCTATATTTTTAGATACACCAAGGGCTGAATTTTATGCTGGCGGGATTTTTCAGTCCCGCTGAAGCCAATGGACCTTTGAATGGCTTGTGGCGTATTACATCCCACCCCCTGCCTCAACAGGGCCGTAAAATTCCGCACCAAGTATTCTTTGGCATGATCACATTTCTCAGGAGTCTGTAATAGTTTAGAACCTCTCAAGTATTGACCTTATTTTCTAGAGAAGGTAGCTTTTTAACCATAGTTTTACTGCTTAAACTTGACTCATTAATTATAAATGCTTCCATTGTCATATTTGACCACCTGCGTTCTGCAAAGGCATTAATAAGTCTTATGAAAGCTTCCCTAATATATCATGAACCTGCAGGGTCAATGCTCATCTAGGTTTGCTTCAGCGTTCTTGCATTGAATAGGAAGAAATCAAACCTCAGGTAGGTACTGGGAGGTGGGATGGATGGAAGAGGAAGGAGGTGATCGTGAGAGAACCAACTTTGGTTTTCAAAACTGCCTGGAGAAGTAGACCGCCTCCTCCTGGTTTAATATTCAGGGAAGAATAGTTTTTAAAAACAGTTTTGGCGGCAGCCTCCAGTGGTTCAATGGTTTAGTGGATGCAACTCTAAACAATTTAGCAGTACAGGGGCTCACATCCATTTTGTATGGGTACTTGGGCCATTGCTAAGTTGATCAGCGTCTTTTTATGGTTGGCCCTGGTGACCACCAGAAAAGAGTCCAGGCCACATTCTTGTCTTGAAATACAATAAAACCTCAGAAAATTTAGATTTTTGGCATTTACATATCATTTGATGTATTTTCCTGCATTTTGGGGTAGACAGATATGGGGTAAAATTTATGTTAGTGTTCCAAAAATGACATATACAGCATACACAGTATATTCAGTATACACAAATCTAACAAATTACACGCTATCAAAATATAAGCCAATCCTTGTTACAAAAATAATGTCTACTCAATATGCTACAACTTACATGAGAAAAATTGCACATATAAGAGCAGTAATTTTGTGATTTTGCACTAATTGAGGGCTATTAATTTTGGTCCATGCTCCTAAACTATTTACAGAACAAAATAACAGTTACAGAAATTGAAAGAACCAGTGAGTTTGTTCTATTTTCGTTGTCAACTGATTGTTAAGTAGAAATTAACATGGAATGCCAAAAATGTATGTGGGATTTACTTTATTCCCACATCATTTTAATGTCTCCAATTTAACTCTGGCATAAAAGCAGCGGAGGCTGTTGGCAGAATTTCAGTAGTGAACAGAGCTGGATGATTTGCCTAAAGATTTTGTTTTGCTGAATTAGGCAGCATAAGCATCAGATCAAATTTGTTAATACAAAATAGTTTAAAAGAGGAATGGCTACATACATATCAGGGCACCATAGGTAACACATAGGCTTGAGACCATGGAGAGGAACTTACAAGCTTCACTATTTCTAATTGCAACATGGATGTTTCTGATGTGTTACCCAGACCTCATAATGATGTTATATAAATGCAACTTGTTGTTGTTATATTGAAAGCACAATGCTTATGGAGGTCGTGTTTCACAAGGGAGTGCAATCCTTGACTGTCAGGTTCTAGAAGAAGTCCTGCAGCCAGGGAGCTGCATCTGAACAGAAGTGGAAATGATCACGACAGTACTTCTAGTCTTCAGAGTGCGCCCAGGCCTATGCTAACATACGTCAAATTCAACAGCACCACCTGAAGCAGCGAACCTAATTTTACTCATTGTGTAGATAGGCTGCCATTAAATGCACAATAATACCAGCAGTGCACAGACAAACCCAGAATGAAAAAACAGTAAAAACTGGGTAATAAGAATACTTGTCTGAACTGTTTTTTGCCTATTGGGAAGCCTCTGGACCCTTAATATTCAGATGGCATTTAACCACCAGCAAAACTATTACACAAATCAACACTCGTTGAGCAGGATTTTACGGTTGCGTTGGAGTTCCCTCCCCATTCCGACAGTTTTCCCCTCAGCCATTTAACATTTGGCGGCGCATTAATTGACTCAGGGTGAGATCTCCACCCCCATCTGGTGTAAATTCTGTCCTTTACCTGAGGGAGGCTCAGGATGTATTTTGAACTAAGGTTTCTCCAACAGTTTGAGGCAGAAAACAGAATGTAAGATTTTCTGAGATGACACTTAGCCACACCAAATATGGATGATGACCTGAGTATAAATGTGTAAAGTGTTTACTGTTGTTGTGTTGCCTGTTCATGGGCTGGAATGATACTGGGCAGTGGGTTGGGAGCTGGGTTGTGGGGGGGACGAACAATCAAGTAGGTTTGGGAGATGCAGGGGTGACATGCCCATCGCCTTTGCACCACCGCTGCTAACTTACTAGCAGTTTGGTTGCAGGCAGCCCACTTGCCATAAAGCTAATGACCACTTAAGAGTCTCTTCCTACTAACGCTGATATTTTACCAAGAGTGGCTGGACACCTCGCCACCATTAAAACCTGATAGCCTCCCTGGGGACTGGGTGGAGGGCAACCATTCTGATCAGACAGTCTGTGGCCCACAGAGAGACCAGTGACAAGTGCCACCCCTCCTAGAAGATCCCTTGCCCCCACTCTTACCGATTGACATACCTCCTCCCTCACCCTCTGATTGACCAGAAGTTCTTAGAGGCAGGACATCTTGCCTTCGAGGGGCGGAAGCCACGACTTCAGGCAGCTAATTGCCTGAATCACTTAAAAGTCAATCGTGGCTTGCTGGGCCGGCCGAGACAGGCTCAGCCCCAAATTCCCAGCCAGTGGCTGGGGCCACTGATTGCACATTAAATACCAACCACAAATGCATGCACTCTATTTTACTGCTTCTAACTGACACCCTATCGGAGTTCTATTGAGAATCTGATTGGTTGCATATTCTGCCTATCACAAGCCCAAATAGTCCTAGTTGTGCCCAAAAAATACCTTGTTTTATTTGTCTTTAGGGACTGCGTGCTTTGAGGTGCTTTTCATATTTTCACCTCTGAATCAGAGGATTGTGGCTTTAGAACCCATCCAGGACTTAAACATACAGGGCAGAATTTTACAACCTGCATGCCCTTGGGCCAATTGAGGCCCTTAAGTAGCCAATTAATGGTGGAGTTTGATGTCAAGCAGGTAACCCTTGCTTACCTTCAAATTGGCCTCCACTTCGGGGACTGGCTATAGTCCCAGCAGTGGCCTCCAGTCTAATATGGCACTGTTGGGACTGTAGCTCTCTAAGGCAGAATTTCTTGCTCAGACGGGAGTGGAAGTCTCACTCTTAGCCAACTAAAGCTCCACAAAACATTAAGTGGCAGAAAGGCAGTTGGTATCAGCAGGGATGTGTTATCCGCCAACAGTTTGGGTGGCAGCACAAGAAACCTGGCATCCAAAAAATTCTGCCCATAATCTATGACAATTTGGTGCCACACTAAAAGAATATGGCATTGTTAGAGATGAGCTATAGAATTGTCGCCCCATCTGCCTGTTCAGTTGAACATGGCTGCGTTGACTATTCATATGTATTGTGTACATTACTGAGTATTCAAATCTTAGCGTATTCCCCTGACATTTTTAGTAAATGATGTACAATTTATAGTTAGATCATGTGAATGCCTGAACATAGGAAAAGGATGGGAAAATGCCTGATCCCTGTAAATACTCTGGCCTAGATTTCTATGGAGACTCCGTGCCTTATACAAAATGGCACTGGGACCCCGGATCCCAAAATCCCACACTCACTTCCTATTTTCGTTGGTAGGGGAATGGGAGTGGTATGTGATTCATGCATGGGGGAAACCCGAACCCAGCAGAGCCATTTGAAGTCAGTTCTGAGGTTAAGCAGACCACATTTACACAGCCTTATCCCACAGTGTGTGACTTACAATCTTTTAGAATACACGTAAATGCTCGTAAATGGTGGATAAAGTCGGTGGCACTATCATGTTGCAAAGGTACTTCAATCCTTTGTCCTTTAAATTTGGACAAAAATAGCCTGCCTGTGCCTCTGAGCTGAAAAAAATGGTGCTTGCCGTTTCAATAGCTGTTTGTTGACATACCATAAGTGCTATTAATATAGCATTATTACTCCTTGACTGCTTCCACAACCTGTAATTATCACAATGGGGGGCTGTAAGTTCATAATTTGATTGACAGCTCCAAGGAGCTATTAAGTGATTAGTTGTCTTTGATGTAGGGTTATGAATACAAATGTTTGTTTCTATAAGGGATTAAGTACTTGAGAGGATTTAAATGTATTGAATGGGCTTTTATAAATGAGAGAGTTTTTTATGTAGTGAATAATAGACTAATTTGAATAATAGTAATAGATACTTAGAACTTTATTTCATGTCAGCACAGCTCCTGAGGTCTGCCCAGGGCAGATACTGTGTGAGTTGCATGCAGGATGTAAAGGAAAAAAGTGGTGGATGGGGCCATATGTTGACATGGGCTGGCATTAAGTTGGCACAGGGGCTATAAGGGTCCATGAAGATGAGTGGGGGGATCATGAGTTCGCATAGCGGTTATAAGGGGCCATGGGATGAGGAGGTCATGGGTTGTGAAAAGTTGGCACTAAGTTGGCAAAGGGGTTATAAGGGGCTGAGGAGACGAGTGGAAGGGCATGGGATGGCATGGAGGGATGAGGGGCTATTGGGGGTGGGTGGAGAGGCTTGGGTTGGCATCAGTTTGCATTGATAGGGCGTGAGGAGTGTATGGGGGACAAGATGATGTGAGGGGTAAGAGTTAGGGGCCTAATGCTGAATAAAACAACTGGGACAATGTCCCAGAGAACCAAAGCGGCCCTTTTAACCAGTCTGCCTCAACATTTAGCAGCAATTTCTGGCACTTTCTCCCGACTCTGGTGCAACTAGCTGGAAAATTTCCCAACTCTGCTCACCAGCTTTGGGAGCAAAAATCCAGGCCTGGGTATCTACGCTGTGCAGACACCCCTTTAATATGTAATTTTGGATGAGGCAAACAATTATGAAAAACAAAAGACCATGGCCAGGTCTCTGATCCTCCAGAGTGATTAAACCCCCTCAAAGATCCTCCTACTCCTCCACCTCTTCGCCTTATTTGCTATTATTGGCATCCTTAGGAGACATCCTGGATAATGCAGGGGATGGTCAGCATCTTCAGTGATATCTAACTTCAAGTTAAATCATCTGATCAAAAGAAACGTCCCAACCAACAGTACTATTGCATTTTAGCAATTAATAAACATTAACAACATGATTAAAAAGGAAAGATGTGCATTCATATAGCACCTCACACAATTTCTCAAAGCATTTTTACAGCCAATACAGTCCATTTGAATTGTGGGACTGGATTTTCTCAGGAGGTAATAAGTCCCATCACAGGAAATGAAATTGGGACCCAAGTCTGTGTGGGTGGGCAGCAATGTGGGGAAGCATTTTACTGGTGCACATCAGTGATGGGAGCAGAGTTGCTGGGACGGCCATTGCCACCTGGGAGTCCCTTCATGGGCCATGGAACAGCTGTAAAGGAGGGCAAGCCCCAAGAACCTGCTGGGAAGCCATCAGGGTTTACCTGGTGGCCTCCCCACATGGCGACAAGAACTCCTGACCCTGGGGAAATGCTAGGATTCAATTGGATACTTAATTAATATGATTGGTCATCTCTGGCTCATCTCCAGAGGGCTGGTAACAGTGATCACTGTTGTAATATAGGAAACGCGACAGTCAATTTGTGCACAGCAAGATCCCACAAACAGCAATGTAACGATGACCAGATCATTTTTTTTTTTGAATGATGAGGGATAAATATTTGCTCGGACACCAACATAACTCCCCTGCTCCTTTGAAATAGTGGCACAAATTTTTTTAATTCCACCCAAAAGGGCAGTTGGGCCCTCAGCTTAACATCTTGATCAAAGGCAGCACTTCTGACAGTGTAGCACACCCTTAGTACTGTGCGGTCAGTTTGATTTTTGTGTTCAAGTCTCTGGAGTGTGACTGTGAACCTACAACATCCTGACTCAGAGGCAAGCTTGCTACCAACTGAGCCATGGCTGCTGACACTTAAAGATTACCAAGTTTAATTATCATCAGAAATGTTTCATGCATTTTTACCCATTTATTGCTCATCCAGCAGTTATCATTACCAAATACTTTATATTAATTAAGATCATATATTTTGGAATATGGGTTTTTATCTTGAAACACGATAGAAGAATCTTATTTTGCAGCGTTCTAGAGGGATAAGTGATCGAACACTCAAGACTGTTTACAATTTCCATCCAATGTCACTCTCTAATCAATGTTTATCTTCAGTAAGCCCAAAAATCCCATGGCGTGAGCTCATAATCTTAATATGCCATCAGAGTGAAATGTGATGCAGAGAAAAAGTCACAGGCCATCAAAATAGGTAGTTCTTACATGGCTACTCCAAACATGGTATTAGAAGAGTTCTTGGACCTTACTATTTGCTTGGCTTCTGACATTGGGAGTAAGCTGTAGAGAGTAGCTAAACATAGAGCAGATTAAAAATCAGGGTATAGCGTCATAGTCAGAGGGGTCTACAGCACAGAAAAAGACCCTTTGGCCCATCGGGTCTGCGGCAGTCAAACAGGTACCAAACTATTCTAATCCCTTTTTCCAGCACTAGGCCCATAGCCTTCTATGCCATGGCAAGTGCAGATCCAAATACTTCTTAAATGTTATGAGGGTTTCTGCCTCTACCACCCTTTCAGGCAGTGAGTTCTAGATTCCCACCACCTTCTGGGTGAAAAAAATCTTCCTCGCATCCCCTCTAAATCTCCTGCCCCTTACCATAAATCTATGCCCCCTGGTTATTCATCCCTCCACCAAGGGGAAAAGTTCCTTCCTGTCTACCCTATCTGTGCTCCTCAATTTTATACACCTCAATCATGTCCACCCTCAATCTCATCTGCTCCAGGGAAAATAACCCCAGTCTATCCAATTTCTCCTCATAACTAAAACTCTCCAGCCCTGATAAATCTCCTCTGCACTCTCTCTAGTGCAATCACATCTTTTCTATAATGCAGATTCCAGAACTGCACGCAATACTACAGCTGTGGCCTAACCAGCATTTTATACAGTTCCAGCATAACCTCCCTGCTCTTATAGTCTATGCCTCGGTTAATAAAGGCAAGTATCCCATATGCCTTCTGAACCACCTTATCTACCTGTCCCTGTCCTGCCACCTTAAGGGGCCGGTGGACATGCACACCAAGGTCCCTCCGATCCTCGGTACTTCCCTGGGCCCTACCATTCATCGTGCATTCATGTGCCTTGTTTGTCCTGCCCAAGTGCATCACCTCTACTTATCCGGATTAAATTCCATTTGCCACTGATCAGCCCATCTATATCCTCATGTAACCTAAGACTATCCTCCTCACTATTTAACACCCCACCAATTTTCGTGTCATCCACAAACTTACTGATCAACCCTCCTACATTCAAGTCTAAATCGTTTATATATACCACAAACAGCAAGGGACCCAACACCGATCCCTGTGGAACCCCACTGGACACAGGCATCCAGTCACAAAAACACCACTCGACCATCACCCTCTGCTTCCTGCCACTCAGCCAATTCTGGATCCAATTTTCCAAATTGCCTTGGATCCCATGGGTTCTTACCTTTGTTATCAGTCTCCCATGCGGGACATTATCAAAAGCTTTGCTGAAGTCCAAGGAGACTACGTCAAATGCATTGCCCTCATCTACACACCTGATCACCTCTTCGAAAAATTCAATCAAATTGGTCAGACATGACCTCCCCTTAAAACCATGCTGACTGTCCTTGATTAATCCCTGCCTCTCCAAGTATAGATTAATTCTGTCCCTCAGAATTGCTTCCAATAGTTTCCCCACCACTGAGGTTAGACTGACTGGCCTGTAGTTCCCTGGTTTATCCCTTCCTTCCTTCTTGAATAACGGTACCTCACTGGCTGACCTCCAGTCCTCTGGCACCTCTCCTGTGACCAGAGTGGTATTGAAAATTATTGCCAGCGCCCATGCTATTTCATCCCTTGCCTCACTCAACAGCCTGGGATACATTTCATCCAGGCCTAGAGATTTATCTACTTTTAAACCTGCCAGATCACTTAGAACCTCGTCCCTTTCTATGCTAACTTCTTTAATTATACCACAGTCCTTCTGTCTGATTTCCATACCCACGTTGTCCCTCTCACTTGTGAACACCGACACAAAGCATTCATTTAGAACCCTACCTACGTCTTCCGGCTCCACACACAAATTACCACTATGGTCCTTAATGGGCCCTACTCTTTGCTTAGTTATCCTCTTACTCTTAATGTACTTGTAAAATAACTTTGGATTTTCTTTTATTTTACTTGCCAATGTTTTTTTATGCCTCCTTTTTGCTCTCCTGATTTACTTTTTAAGTTCCCCCCTACACATTCTATATTCCTCTAGGGCTTCCGCTGTTTTGAGCTCTCAGTATCTGCCATTAGCCTCACTTTTTCTCTTTATCCAATCCTGTATATCCCTCGACGTCCAGGGTTCCCTGGATTTGTTGGTCCCACCCTTTATCTTTACTGGAATATGTTGGCCCTGTACTCTCCCTATTTCCTTCTTGAATGAGTCCCACTGCTCTGACGCAGATTTACCTAAAAGTAGCTGCTCTCAGTCCACTCTGGTCAAATCATATCTGATCTTAATAAAATCGGCCTTTCTCCAATTTAGAACTCTGATTTCTAGCCCATCCCTGTCCTTTTCCATAACAACTTTGAATCCAACGGAATTATGACCACTATCTGCAAAATGCTCCCCCACTGATACCTCTACCACTTGCCCGGCTTCATTCCTTAAAATTAAATCCAGGACCACTGCCTCTCTTGTAGGACCTTCTACGTACTGGCTTAAAAAGCTCTTCTAGGTGCATTTTAAGAATTCTGCTCCCTCTAAACCTATCACACTATGACTAACCCAGTTAATGTTGGGGAAGTTGAAATCCCCCACTATTACTACCCTATTATTTTTACACTTCTCTGAAATTTGCCTACCTATCTGCTCTTCTATTTCTCTCTGACTGTTTGGGGGCCTAGAGTACACTCCCAGCAAGGTGATTGCTCCTTTTTTGTTTTTCAGTTCTACCCATATGGCTTCATTTGAGGAGCCTTCTAAGATGTCATCCCTCCTCACTGCTGTAATTGATTCCTTGATCAATATTGCGATACCCCCTCCTCTTTTACCTCCTTCCTTGTCTCGCCTGAAGACCCTATGTCCTGGAATACTGAGCTGCCAATCCTGCTCCTCTCTCAACCATGTCTCTGTGACAGCAATGACATCATATTTCCATGTGTTAATTTGTGCCCTCAACTCATCTGCCTTATTCGTCAGACTCCTTGCATTAAAATAAATACCAGCCAACCTTGCCAAACTCCCTTGTGCCTTAACTGGCCTATAATTTCTATGTCTTCCAGACTCACTTGCTCTCTCTTCTATTTTAGGCTGTGCATCTCCCCCTTCTGAACCTCCTCTCAGGATCCCATCCCCCTGCCAAGTTAGTTTAAACCCTCCCCAACAGCACTAGCAAGCCTCCTCGAAAGGATGTTGGTCCCATTCCGGTTCAGGTGCAACCCGTCTGCCTCGTACAGGTCCCACCGCCCCCTGAAATGGTCCCAATGTCCCAGAAATCTAAAGCCCTCCCTCCTGCACCATCTCTCCAGCCACGCATTCAACTGGTCGAACCTTCTATTTCTATACTCACTAGCGCATGACACCGGAAGTAATCCAGAGGTTACGTTTGAGGTCCTGTTTTTTAATCTGCTTCCTAGCTCCCTAAATTGTGCTTGCAGAACCTCATCCCTCTTTCTACCTATGTCATTGGTACCAATATATACCACAATCTCTGTCTGATTGCCCTCCAACTTTAGAATGCCCTGCAGCCATTCAGCGACATCCTTGACCCTGGCACCAGGGAGGCAACATACCATCCTGACACCTGTGTGGTGCGAATGTTACTTGTCACTTGTCAGCCCAAACCTGGAATCAATGGGAATCAGGGGGAAAACTCTCCGCTGGTTGGAGTCATACCTAGCACAAAGGAAGATGGTTGTGGTTGCTGGTGCTCAGCTCCAGGACATCACTGGAGTTCCTCAGGGTAGTGTTCTTGGCCCAACCATCTTCAGCTGCTTCATCAATGACCTTCTTTCCATCATTAGGTCAGAAGTGGGGATGTTCACTGATGATTGCACAATGTTCAGCACCATTCATGTCTCCTCAGATACTGAAGGAGTCCATGTCCAAATGCAGCAAGACCTGGACAAAATCCAGGTTTGGGCTGACAAGTGGCAAGTAACATTCGCACCACACAGGTGTCAGGCAATGACCATCTCCAACAAGAGACAATCCAACCATTGCCCCTTGATGTTCAATAGCATTACCATCACTGAATCCCCCACTACGGGGGTTACCATTGACCATAAATTGAACTGGACTAGCCATATAAATACTGTGGCTACAAGAGCAGGTCAGAGGCAAGGAATCGTGCGATGAGTAACTCACCTCCTGACTCCCCAAAGATCTTCCACCATCTACAAGGCACAAGCCAGGACTGTGATGGAATACTCTCCACTTGCCCAGATGAGTGCAGATCCCACAACACTCAAGACACCGTCCAGGACAAAGCAGCCCACTTGCTTGGCACCACATCCACAAACATTCACTCTCTCCACCACTAATGCACAGTAGCAGCAGTGTGTACCATCTACAAGATGCACTGCAGGAATTCACCAAGGGTCATAATACAGCACCTTCCAAACCCACAACCACTACCATCTAGAAGGACACACGGGAACACCACCACCTGGAAGTTCCCCTCCAAGTCATTCACCATTCTGACTTGGAAATATATCGCCATTCCTTCACTGTCACTGGGTCAAAATCCTGGAACTCCTCCCTAACAGCACTGTGGGTGTACCTATACCACATGGACTGCAGCGGTTCTTTCAGGCTGGAACAGGTGACAGCTCTAACAGTTGCTGTTAGTCATCTACTGTTGTTTAAAGGCAGTCACTGAGCACAGAGAAGGGGATACAGTGCATTTTCTCTTTCCAGAAATAAGAAGGTGGAGCATGTACATGCCTTCACCAGGGTAGCGGGTTTCCCCATAGTGCAGGGTGCCATTGACTGGACACACTTGCTTTGCGGACACTGTATTTAAATTCAGAGATTACTGCAGCCACAAGGGGTTCTGGCCCCTGAGTGTCAGGCTGGTATACAAACATACTCGACGCATCATGCAGGACAATGAAAGATATCCCGAAGCAGTCGTGATGATTCTATGCCACTCCAGTATACCATCAGACTTTGACTCACCCCAAGAAACCAGAGGTTAGCAACTGGGTGAAAAGGACTATGTGCTGACCATCTGGCTCATGACTTCAGTGCATGACCCAGGCATGTGTAGGTAGCATGCTTATAATAAGAACCATGCATGCATGGCATGTCATTGAACAGGCCAAAGGAGTTTATCCAAAGGAGCCCTACAGTACTCTCCAGAGTGCAGCTTGTGATTTGTTGTGGTCTGCTGGATCCTGCACAACGTCGCCATCAGGAGGGAACAATCCATGCCACCAGGCAGTGGCTGAGGAGAAGGAAGAGTAGGAGGAAGGGAGAAGGCTAACCAACACATTTTTTTTCTGGCCGGGCAGCTGTGGTCAACTCACCTAATTGAGAAAGCTGTGAAGACAATTCTAATTCCCCATTCACCAACAGTCCCACATCTTAACTTCCCTCTGTCACTGACCATCACAGCATCGTTTTGGTCAAGTGGGGAAATAAAAGCCACAACAAAATAAATAATCCAAATTAACTTTATCAAATTATCCAATATGTCATATAAAAGTCAACTAATCACCCTTGTGCACGCCCTTAATGCCTGTCTTCCATGTGCCTTTGCATGTCCCAGTGCTGCTGCGCAATGCTACCCCAGTGGCTGGCTGAATGACGGTAACTTAAAATGGGGAGAACACTGACAGCTTTGCAGGATGCTTTGCGCAGCTGTGAGGCCTAGAAAGCCTGGCTTTGGACCCTACCAACTTGGCAGGGGCAGCAACAAGCTGGGATGGCTGACAGGGTATAGCAAGAGCACCAGCAGAGTGACAGTGGTGGGAAGACAAATGCATTATCCTGAGAGAGGACGACAATACATGCTCCAGGGAGCCACTGGCACTCTCCTGGGGTGGCAACTAGGCAATCCTAGCAATTTGGAGGACAGATTGCTGGACTGCTGTGAGGCTCTGCAAGCCCCTTTGAACACTGGTATCCACAGCACTGATTCCAGAAGTTTGAGCTTGCATAACAACAAACTGCAATTTTATAACTTCAGTCTAAACTTCCACTGCAGCAAACATTGGATGGTATCTGTTTGTATTACAAAGGAAGTTGAGACATTGGCCATCAGAAGCCAAATCATGGTTGGTCCACAAGTGTAGCAGTGGAATTGGCCACCACTTGTATGCTGGGAAGGATGGACTCCAAACTCTGCATAAAGCTCTTTGCAAATTGATGCTGAACTTCTCCATGCTCCTTGAGAATTAACATTGGCCGGAATTTTCCATCCCTGTTGGCGTTGGGACTCATGATGGGTGTGAACAGATAATAAGGTGGGAAGGCTAAATATCAGTTTTACACCATTGTGAAATCAATTTGCGATCATCTGCTCTGCCCGTCCATGGCGCCGCACGCCAGGAACGCTATTTTAATATTTCTGCATCTCAGTATAAGCCCTGCCTGCTGTAATCATTCCCACACGTCAAATCTACCACCTACGTCAGCGGGAAAACACACCAGCCCAGAACACCTCTTGACAAGTGTGACGTGCAGAAGTCGGGACTTATCATTGGGACCTTGCTCACATCGCGGACATCCGAGGAGCAGAAGATGCTGGAGCCCTACAGCTCCCGGACCCTGGAAGAACACATGCATCACATGCTGGGCGGATTCTCATGGACATGGTACTGTGAAGCAGCTCACGGAAGGTGGAAGACCCCGTTGATGTCTGGGGTCTGCTTCGGGACATCAGTGTCTTGGCCATGGCCTGCTACAGATGATCGTCGAGGGGGTGGAGAGGAAGATCTAGGTTTGACTGAGAGAGGAAGGTGTACTGGGGTGGGGTGAGGGTGGGAGGGGGCAACGAAGATGTCAGGGTGGGGGGAGTTGAGGTTAGGAGGGGGGTAATGAAGGTGTGAAGAAGGAGTCCTGGCAGAGGAAGGAGTTCAGAGGGGGGGAAGGAGTCCAGGAGGAGGAGGGATTTGGGGGGTAAGAAAGAGTAAGGGTGGAGGAAGCAGTAAGCGGTGGGGGGGGATATTCATGTGAATGTGCAAGGGGTCTGTGAAGTTGATGACTGCCCCCTGGGGAGTGAAATGAGAGTGTGCGTGATAGGAGGGAATGGTGAGTATGAGAGGACAGAGTGAGGCGGTAGGGGGGAGGGTGATGGTGCGATGGTAGCAGTAGAAGGGATAGCAAGTGTGGTTGGTGGGGACTTGAAGGCAGGCACAGACCCTGGGGGTGAGATGGAAGAGGTCGTGGAGGTCAATGTGGATGGGAGTGGGATTCTTGGAAAGACAGGGAACATGCACGTTCACCTGGGCATCCCCGAAAGAAAAGGGTTCTGACTGATATGTGATGTTGGGGAGGTAGAAGATGATGCCAGGGAGGCCAACAGTGATGGGGGAAAGGATATGGGTGATTAGGGGAGGGGAAAGGACTGGGGAGCTGAGGACATGCCTCACAACAACCATCTTGTAAAATCGAAAGTGAAAGGAGCCTCGTGTTGGGAGAGCACAGGTGCTGCATGGGAGTGCGTGGGTGGGCGGAGATGCAGGTCAGCTCAGATGGACAACTGAAAGAGAACCCCAGCAGGCAGCATTGAAAATGCTTGGGAAATTGAGCTGAGTGTGATGGATGAAGGCTCCGCGTGCGTGGGAGAATGCTTCCATGAGTCTCTGAAAGGCCCTGCCACAAATATACTTTTCCCTCCAGAATCACTTGTGGGCCAGTTATGCGCAGCTGAACTGCTAATGGGGAGGGTTTGGGTGTTGATGCAGGGGGAACACTCACAAAGCCTGTAAATGAAGCTGAAAAACACCATTACATGTTATTTAGCGAAAGTGAATAAGACCATAAGACATAGGAGCAGAATTAGGCCATTCGGCCCATCGAGTCTGCTCCGCCATTCAATCATGACCGATAAGTTTCTCAACCCCATTCTCCTGCCTTCTCCCGGTAACCTTTGATTCCCTTACCAATCAAGAACCTATCTATCTCGGTCTTAAATACACTCAATGACCTGGCATCCACAGCCTTCTGTGGCAATGAATTCCATACATTCACCACTCTCTGAAGTTTCTCCTCATCTCTGTTCTAAAAGGTCTTCCCTTTACTCTGGCTGTGCCCTCAGGTCCTAGTCTCTCCTACTAATGGAAACATCTTCCCCACGTCCACTCTATCCAGGCCTTTCAGTATTCTGTAAGTTTCAATCAGATTCCCCCTCATCCTTCTAAACTCCATCGACTTTAGACCCAGAGTCCTCAAACATTCCTCATATGTTAAGCCTTTCATTCCTGGGATCATTCTCGTGAACCTCCTCTGGACCCTCTCCAGGGCCAGCACATCCTTCCTGAGGTACAGGGCCCAAAATTGCTCACAATACTCTAAATGTGGTCTGACCTGAGCCTTATAAAGCCTCAGCAGCACATCCCTGCTTTTATATTCTAGTCCTCTCGAAATAAATGCCAACATTGCATTTGCCTTCCTAACGACCGACTCAACCTGCATGTTAACCTTAAGAGAATCCTGGACTAGGACTCCCAAGTCCCTTTGCACTCCAGATTTCTGAATTCTCTCCCCATTTAGAAAATAGTCTATGCCTCCACTCTTCCTATCAAAGTGCATGACCTCACACTTCCCCACGTTGTATTCCATCTGCCACTTCTTTGCCCATTCTCCTAACCTGTCTAAATCCTTCTGCAGCCTCCCAAATACTGCAAACTTAACCAGAAGGCCCTCAGTTCCTTCATTTAGATCATTAATGTATAAAGTGAAAAGTTGTGGTCCCAACACTGACCCTTGCGGAACTCCACTAGTCACCGGCCGCCATCCTGAGAAGGACCCCCTTATCCACTCTCTCTGCCTCCTACCAGCCAATCTTCTATCCATGCTAGTACCTTGCCTCTAACACCATGGGCTCTTATCTTACTGAGCAGCCTCCTGTGCGGCACCTTGTCAAAGGCCTTCTGGAAGTCCAAGGAGATAACATCCATTGGCTCTCCTTTGTCTAACCTGCTCGTTACCTCTTCAAAGAATTCTAACAGATTTGTCAGGCATGACCTCCCCTTGATGAAACCATGCTGACTTTGCCCTATTTTGCCATGCACTTCCAAGTATCCTGAAATCTCATCCTTAATTTTGGACTCTAAAATCTTACCAATGAACGAGGTCAGGCTAATCGGCCTGTAATTTCCAGTCTTTTGCCTCACTCCCTTCTTAAACAGGGGGGTTACATTAGCGATTTTCCAGTCCTCTGGGACCCTCCCTGACTCCAGTGATTCCTGAAAGATCACCACTAACGCCTCCACTATCTCTTCAGCTATCTCCTTCAGAACTCTGGGGTGTAATCCATCTGGTCCAGGAGATTTATCCACCTTTCAGTTTTCCTAGCACCTTCTCCTTGGTAATGGCCACCATACTCACCTCTGCCCCCCTCTCTTGAACTCTGGGGATGTTACTCGTGTCTTCCACCGTGAAGACTGACGCAAAGTACCTAGTTAGTTCCTCCGCCATTTCTTTGTTCCCCACTACTACTTCTCCAGCGTCATTTTCCAGCGGCCCAATGTCCACTTTTGCCTCTCTCTTACCCTTTATTTATCTAAAAAACTCTTGCAATCTTCTTTCATATTACTGGCTAGTTTACCCTCATATTTAATCTTCTCCCTCCTTATTTCTTTTTTAGTTGTTCTCTGTTGGTCTTTGTAGGCTTCCCAATCCCCTGGCTTCCCACTGCTCTTCGCCGCATTGTATGCTTTCTCTTTAGCTTTTATGCTGTCCCTGACTTCCCTTGTCAGCCATGGTTGCCTCGTCCTCCCTTTAGTATGCTTCCTCTTCCTAGGGATGAATTTTTGCTGTGTCTCCCAAATTACTCCCAGAAACTTCTGCCATTGCTGTTCCACTATCTTTCCTGCTAGGCTCATCTCCCAGTCAATTCTGGCCAGCTCCTCCATCATGCCTCTGTAGTTGCCTTTATTCAACTCTAATACCGTTACATCTGATTCCAGCTTTTTCCTCTCAAATTGCAGGGTAAATTCTATCATATTATGGTCACTTCCTCCTAAGGGTTCCTTTACCTTAAGCTCCCTTATCAAATCTGCCTCATTACACATCGCTAAATCTAGAATTGCCTGTTCCCTAGTGGGCTCCACCACAAGCTGCTCCAAAAAGCCATCTTGTAGAGCCATCTTGTAGACATTCCACAAATTCCTTTTCTTGGGATCCACTACCAACCTGATTTTCCCAGTCTACCTGCATATTGAAATCCCCCATGATCACCGTAACCTTGCCTTTCTTACACGCCTTTTCTATCTCCTGGTGTATCTTGTGCCCCACATCCTGACTACTGTTCGGAAGCCTGTACTTAACTCCCATTATGGTTTTTTTACCTTTGCGGTTCCTCAACTCTACCCACACAGATTCTACATCATCTGACCCTATGTCGTTTCTTGCTATCGATTTAATTTCATTTCTTACTAACAAAGCAACTCCACTCCCTCTGCCAACCTACCTATCTTTTCAATAGGATGTATATCCTTGGATATTTAGCTCCCAGTCCTGATCCCCTTGCAGCCATGTCTCCGTAATACCCACCACATCATACCTGCCAATTTCAATCTGCGCCACAAGCTCATTTACCTTATTTCGTATACTGCGTGCATTCAGATACAACACCTTCAGTCCTGTATTTCCCGTACCCCTTCTCATTGTCGTCCCTTTATCTGATGTGCTTGAAGTTAGATTCCTAACCCTTTCCAAACACTCTGTCCTATTTTGTGTTCTGGAGACTTTAATGGCCTCTGCTGGACTCTCCTTTCTTCTCAGTTTTTTCATAATTTTCCACGAAGTTGAATCCACACCCCCCACACGCTAACCTGCTGCTTTGTTTCCCATTAGTCATACTTCTTGGAGTTTTACCCTTTCCTTCCCCCCAACTTTCTAGCTTAAAGTCCTGTTGACAACCCTATTTACCCTTTTCGCTAGAACATTGGTCCCAAATCAGTTCAGGTGGAGACCGTCCCAACGGTACAGATCCCTCCTGTTCCAATACTGATGCCAGTGCCCCACAAAATGGAACCCCTCTTTCCCGCACCACTCCTTTAGCCACATGTTTACTTCCCTTATTCTCGTGTCCCTATGCCAATTTTCACATGGCTCGGGTAGTAATCTGGAGATTATAACCCTTGAGGACCTGTTTTTTAATTTAGTTCCTGATAATCCCCAAACAGGTCCTCTTTCCTAGTCTTACCTATGTTATTTGTCCCGACGTGGACCACAACAACTGGATCCTTCCCCTCCCTCTCAAATATCCTTTCAAGCTGGTTAGAGATGTCCTGAATATATTTTCTGATTACGAAGTGACAAAATATGTTCACCCGTGCAACCACTTGTGATCAAAAATTCGTAACTTCTCTAGGCCTACTGCTTCTTCTAGGTGCTGCCCTGACATCCGCAGGAGTGGAGACAGTCTGTGCAAGGGATGGCCCTGTTGCCTCTGATGACTTGGGCATGGGTCCTCTGGACAGCTGAGGCCTTGAGGGCCCTTGCTTGCTTTGGGTGTCCTCCTGTGGGCTAGCTGCTCCCTCTGCAATGACAGAGGACAAGGTTAAGGGGGTCACAGGCAAAGCGGACTCGGAGGGAGAGGACAGCCTCTGGGATTACTGAGTGGATGACACAGCAGTGTCAAGCTGCTGCTTCTCCTCCCTTCAAGTGCCAAGAGCCCTGGCCTGACTCCTTGAGGGAAAGAAATACCTGGAGGAATGTTGAGGTGCCCCGTTTCCCTCTTGCGTTGCCACTGTTGCTACGGCGATGGAGTGCAGGTCTGCGTGCATCTCCGTGTTCTGCTGGACCTGTGGCTCGATGGCATCTGCCATCCTTCCCATGCGCACATGTGGGCACCATTTCTTCAGAGAGCAGGCAAATGCACTCCTCCGATTTGCGAGCCACTCTGCTGAGGGCTAACAGCAGCTCTGCATGATGTTCCCCCGCCTTCTGCTGACTCTCCACGATAAGTTGGAAGGCCGAATCTAGAGTCTTCTCATCTGACTTTGACCTCACAGATGCCTCATCTCCAGCAGTTCTCCAAGTGCTGGGGAGCTTGGCTGAACCTGCCTCCTCCTGTTGCGGACACGTGTCTGTGTGGTGACCACCAGATTGTGAACCTGAGCCTGCTTTAGATCTAGGTCCCACCGAGGCGCGTGTCTCTGCGCTGATGCAGGGTGTGGTAAGTGCTGTGACGGGTCTTCCAGGCTGCTTATTTCCAGCTCTTCAATGGAGGAGCTCTCCTCTGGCTGGAGGTGAGGACCTGGAAGGAGCTGAGGGACTGGCTGGCTGAGGGTGTCAGTTGCTTGGCAGAGTTCCCTGTGAACCAAAGTAGAGCTAATTAGTGCATGGCAGTAGAGTCAAAAGCAGGAGAGAGAACACTCACAGTTGCAATGAGAAAGGGATAATGTGGTGCAGGATCCTCATGTGGGTGTTCACCCCCGACTTCACCGTCGCCACACGTACGGTCCACATCCTCATCAGCCAGTGCAATAGCATGCTCCTCAAAGTGAGTGAGGGGCCTAATGCGGGCTACTCCACCCCCGGTCTAGGACATCTCCCTGTTGTTGTGAGCCAGCTTCTCCTACATGAAAACAGATGGAGAGTGTCAGCAGGACACATGGCACTGCATGGAATGTTTGTGTGGGGAGCAGAGCCATGGACGGGATGAAGACGCAAGCTCCTGAGGATATGAGCCTGATAGAGATACAAACATACAAATTAGAATCAGGAGTAGGCCACTTGGCCCCTCAGGCCTGCTCCGCCATTCCATAACATCATGGCTGATCTGAATGTAACCTCTACCCCACATTCCTGCCTACCCCCGATAACCTTTCACCCCCTTGTTAATCAAGAATCTATCTAGCTCTGCCTTGAAAATATTCAAAGACTCTGCTTCTACCTCCTTTTGAGGAAGTGAGTTCTAAAGACTCACGACCCTCTGAGAGAAAAATTTCTCCTCATCTCTGTCTTAAATGAGCGACCCCTTATTTTTAAACAGTGACTCCAAGTTCTAGATTCTCCCACAAAAGGAAACACCCTCTCCACATCCACCCCTTAGGATCTTAAAGGTTTCAATTAAGTCGTCTCTTACTTTTCTATGTTCCAGTAGATACAAGCCTAACCTGTCCAGCCATTCCTCACAGGACAGCCCACCCATTCCTGGCATTAGTCTAGTAAACCTTCTCTGAACTGCTTCTAACACATTTACATCTTTCTTTAAATAAGGAGACCAGTGCTATACACAATACTCCAGATGTGGTCTCACCAATGCCCTGTACAACTGAAGCATAACCTCCCTACTTTTGTAAGTAATTCCCCTCACAATAAATGATAACATTCTTTTAGGTTTCTTAATTACTTGCTGACTAACCTTTTGAGGTTCATGCACTAGGACACCCAGATCCCTCTGAATCTCAGAGCTCTGCAATCTCTCACCATTTAGATAATAAGCTTCTTTTTTTATTCTTCCTGCCAATATGAATGATTTCACATTTGCCCACATTATACTCCATTTGCCAGACCTTTGCCCATTCTCTTTACCTATCTATCTCACTTTGTAGCCTCCTTATGTTCTCTTCACAATTTACTTTCCTACCTATCTTTGTGTTGTCAGCAAATTTAGCAACCATTACTTCATTCCCTTCATCCATGTCATTTATATAAATTGTAAAAAGTTGAGGCCCCAGCACTGATCCCTGTGGCACACCACTCGTCACATCCTGCCAACCAGAAAAAAGACCCATTTATGCTAACTCTCTGCTTCCTGTTAGCTAGCCAATCTTCTCTCCAATATGTTACCCCATACACCATGAGCTTTTATTTTCAGTACTAACCTTTGATGTGGCACTTTAACAAATGCCTTCTGGAAATGTAAGTATAGTACATCCACCAGTTCTCCTTTATCCACAGCACATGCGACTCCTTTAAAGCTCTCCAAAAAATTGGTTAAACATGATTTCCCTTTTACAAAATCATGTTGACCCGATTTCCTTGAATTTTTCTCAGTGCCCTGCTATAACATCTTTAATAATAGCTTCTAACATTTTCCCTATGACAGATGTTAGGCCAACTGGCCTTTAGTTTCCTGTTTTCTGTCTCCCTCCCTTTTTGAGTAAAGGAGTTATATTTGCTATTTTCCAACCTAGTGGAACCTTCCCAGAATCTAGGGAATTTTGGAAAATTAAAACCAGTGCATCAACTATCTCACTAGCCACTTCTTTCAAGACCTTAGGGTGAAGTCCATCTGGACCTGGGGATTTGTCAGCTTGCAGCTCCAACAATTTGCTCAATACCACTTCCCTGGTGATTGTAATTTTCCTGAGTTCCTCCCTCCCTTCCATTTCCTGATTTACAGCTATTTCCAAGATGTTACTTGTGTCCTCTGTAGTGAAGACTGAAGCAAAATACCTGTTTAATTCATCTGCCATCTCTCTAATTTCCATTATCAATTCCCCAGACGCACTTTCTACAGCACCAACACTCACTTTGTTAACTCTTTTTTAAATTAAATATCTATAGAAATTCTTACTATCCATCTTTATATTACTAGCTAGCTTTCTCTCGTACTCTCATTTTTCCCTCCTTATTGGCCATTTTGTTGTTCTTTGTATGAGGATGTGTGTGAAAGTTAGTGGTCATACCTTGAGGCATGAGATCCCTGTGGATGTGTGATGGGTTTGTGAGCGTGAGAGCTGAGAGTGATGAGAAGAGCGAATTACCCTTGTGGAATGGATGAGAGCATTCATTCTCTTTCTGTATTGGATGGCTGTCCTCTTTTGCAGGGCGTTGGCGCTGACCATCACTGCCACCGCATCCCATGCTGGATTGATAACCTTGCTTACTGGCCCTCGCCGAGAATGAGGGTAGAGGACATCGCAGCGTGCCTCCACTGTGTCCAGTAGGTGCTTCAGGGAGGCATCGCTAAATCTGGGGGTGGCATGTTTCCTCTCTTTGGCAGCCATCAGTTCTCAGCAGCTTCCCATCCCTTGAAGAGTGCTAGCTCCTTGCAGGGATGGCCATTAAATATGGCACCTGGTTTACTGAAGGACTGAAGTGACGGTGGGGCGGACGAATCAGAGGATGCCCCGCCAGCGAACCGGCGTGTTTCCTGGGAATACATAATTAATGCGGCAGGAATGGGACAATATGGCGTGAAAACCTGCCATTGTAACCAGCGGGTGAAACGTTCTTTTTCCGGCCCGCTTCCACACTTATTACAAATCTGGGATGATTCTGCCCATTGGCTTTTTGACAGGCCTGTCAATGCACCAAGCATTCCATGTGCATGCCCTTCAGCCCTTTTCTGTATCACATCAAAATCCTCAGCTGATTCTTCGGCAGCAGAATATAACATAAAACCATTGAAAAGTTATTCACAGAACGAGGCCATTCAGCCCATCGTGTCTGTGCTGGCTGAAAAATAAAAAAATAAAAAGAAACTAGTTGCCCGTTTTAATGCCACCTTCCAGCATCTGGTCCGTAGCCTTGCAGGTTAAAGCACTTTAGGTGCAGATCCAGGTGCCTTTTAAATGATTTGAGGATTTCTGTCTCCACCACCAAACCAGGCGGTGAATTCCAGATATCCACCACCCTCTGGGTGAAGAAGTTTTTCCTCATGTTCCCCCCTAATCCTTCTACCAATCACCTTAAACCTGTGCCCTCTGGTAATTGACCTCTCCGCTAGGTGAAACAGGGCATCCCTGTCTACTCTATCTAGGCCTCTCATAATTTTGTACACCTCAATCATGTCACCCCTCAGCCTCCTCAGTTCCAAGGAAAACAACCCCAGATTGTCCAATCTTTCCTAATAGCTGCAATTTTCAAACCCTGGCAACATTCTTGTAAATCTCCTCTGTACTCTCTCCAGAACAATTATGTTCTTCCTGTAGTGTGACGACCAGAACTGTATATAAAATTCCAGCTGTGGCCTAACCAGTGTCTTATACAGTTCCGCCCTTACATCCTTGTTTTTGTGTTCAGTATCCACCGTCAAGGATGTCAGTTCCTCCAGTAGATCTTTTCTCACTATGCTTATTGTATCTAATATTTCACACACCCTTCTCTTTAACTAGAATATCTGCATCATCCCTCTCCTTAGCAAAGACAGAGACGAAGTACTAATTAAGAACCCAGCCCATATCTTCAGCATTAGAGCACAAGTTACCATGTACATCTCTGATAGGCCCTACCCTTTCCTTAGTTATTCTCTTGCTCTTAATGTACTGGTAAAACATCTTTGGGTTTTCTTTGATTTTACCTGCCATTTTTTTTTTTACTTCATTCCTGTGCTTTCTATACTCCTCTAGGCTTTCTACAGTATTAAGTTTTTGTGACTGTCATAAGCTTTCTTTTTCTGCTTTATCTTACCTTGTATACTTCTAGATAACCAGGGGGCTCTAGGTTTGGCAATACCGCCCTTTTTCTTTGTGGGGACATGTCTACACTGTGCCCATAGAGTCTCGCTTTTGAATGCCTCCCACTGGTCTGTCACTGATTTCCCTTCACAGAATCACACACAGAATCACAGTGCAGAAGAGGCCCTTCGGCCCATCGAGTCTGCACCGACACATGAGAAACTTCAAGTAGCTGCAACCAGTCCACTTTCATCAGATCACCTCTCAGCTTCATAAAATTTGTCTTTCCCCAATTTAGAACTTTTACTCCTGTTCTATCTTTATCCTTTTCCATAATTATATTAAATCTAACTGTATTATGGTCACCATCTTCAAAATGGTCACCCACTGCTACTTCATCCACTTGCCCTGTTTCATTTCCTAATGCTAAATCTAGAATTGCACTCCCTCTTGTTGGGCTTGTTACGTGCTGGCTAAAAAAGTTCTCTTGAATGCAGTGCAAGAATTTTGTGTCCTCTGTGCCTATTGCATTGTTAGTATCCCAGGTGATATTAGGATAGTTGAAGACCCCAACTATTATTGCCCTATTGTTTTTGCACTCAGAACTTTGCCAAATATTGGCTCTTCTATCTTCCTCTCACTATTTGGGGTTCTATAGTACACTTCTAGAAGTGTGGCTGCCCCCTTTTTATTCCTGAGCTCAACCCATATGGCCTCATTTGATGATTCATTTAGTATATCATCCCTCCTCACAGCTGTAATTGATTCTTTAACCAATAATGCTACATCCCCGTCTTTTTTAGCATCTTTCTATCCTATCTGAAAACCCTATATCCAGAAACGTTGAGCTGACAATTTTGCCCCCCTTTAACCCAAGTTTCCCTTGTAGCAATGATAACATGCTGCCATGTGTCTATCTGTGCCCTCAGCTCCTTGGCTTTGTTTGCTGTACTCCTTGCATTTAAATAAATACCTCTTAACATTGCCAAATTCCTGTGCTGTAAAACTTTTAACCTTTGCTTCTTCTGTCTTTCAGAGTCACCCATTCATTTTCTGTCTCTTGCTCCCTGCTCTGAATTTGTCCTATCTGAATCCGCCCTCAGGTTCCCACCCCCTTGCCAATCTAGTTTAAACCCCTCCCCCCCACCAACAACTCTAGAAAATCTCCCTGCAAAGACATTCGTCCCAGTCCTATTCAAGGGTAAACCATATGGCTTGTACAGATCCCACCTTCCCTACAACCAGTCCCAATGCCACAGAAATCTGAAGCCCTCCCTCCTGCACCATCTCTCCAGCCACACATTCATTTGGCGTTTTTTCCTATTTCCATACTCACTAGCACGTGGCCTTGGAAGTAATCTGGAGATTACTACCTTTGAAGTCCTGCTTGCTAATCTTGTGACCTTGCACTCCGACGAGCTGACACCCATGTTACCTTTCCCCCTACGCTTTCCCGGTGTGCACCACATGCAGATTCCACTTCTCAGCTACCCTCTAAAGTATGTGTACTTGCAGTGCAGTTTCTGAGCTGGTGGTTGCAAGTATGAGATCAATTGATAATGTTTCTTCATCATCAGTTTCTTCTTCCCCTCCCACATCTTGTTTCTGCATCACTCTCTGGCTAGACTGGAGTTCTTGGGTGCCTGAAAACATAAAGGCACAAGGGTAGGGTTGGGGTTAGGGCAGAGGTGCATCCTTACACCATCTGTAGCTTGTAAATCATAAGAGATTGTGGGATGAGGGGGAAGTTGGGAGTGAGAAGGTGGATTAGGTATGATCAGGCAATCAGACCCTCATCTTTGATGTTTTCAGACTTGTCACTGGGCACAGTCTCAGTTATGGCTGTTCCAATCATAGAAATCATTGAAATTTATAGCACAGAAGGAGGCCACTCAGCCCACCATGTCAGCATCAGCAAACAAATAGACATTCATTTCTAGCTCTTGGTCCATTACCTTGTAGGTTACACACTTCAAGAGAGTGTGTGAGGGCCCTGAGCCAGGCAGTCAGCAGCGCCTACAGGAGAGTGTGAGAGGACGACCCCGAGCCAGGAAGTCATCAGCAACTAGAGGAGAGCAGAGGAGATATAAAAACAGCGCAAGAAGTGGTGAGAGTTTGAGAGCAGAGGTGACTGAGGGAGTTTGGTGAGGAGGGAGGGGGTGCTCCTTTCCTTTTCTACCTTTCCTCAGAAAGAAGAGCGGCGGCCTTGTTAAGTAGGACCTGGTGAGTAAATTGGAAAAGTGTAATATTTTTAAACAAGTAGCTATATTTGGATTTAACTGAGAAGTGCCAGGAATAAGGGAAATTTAAAGCTAATATAATAAAGTAATATAAATAATCAAAAGTAGAATAAAGTGGAATGCGTGTCCAGTAATATGTGCGACGTCACGGACGCAGCCGGTGTCCCAGATGACCACATGTGCAGGAAGTGTTGCCAGCTGCAGAAACTTGAGCTCCGGGTTTCAGAGCTTGAGCAGCGGCTGGAGTCACTGTGGCGCATCCCAAAGGCTGAGAGCTACATGGATAGCACATTCAGAGAGGTGGTCACACCGCGCTTAAGGACCTGGAGGTAGAGACGGAATGGGTGACTACCAAGAGAATTAGGCAGGTAGTGCAGGAATCCCCTGGGGTCCCATCTCACAAATTGGTTTTTCGTTTTGGAAGCTGGTTCTTCAGAGAAATGTAGTAAGACCCAAGTTTGTGGCACCATGGATGGCTCGGCTGTACAGGACACGAGGAAGAAGAAAGAAAGAGCAATAGTGATAGGGGATTCATTGGTTAGGGGAGCAGAAAGGCTTTTCTATGGCTGTAGATGTGACTCCAGGGTGGTATGTTGCCTGCCTGGTGCCAGGGTTAAGGATGTCACAGATCGGCTGCAGGATATTTTTCTGGGGGAGGGTGGACAGCCAGAGGTCATGATCCACATTAGTGCCAGTGACATAGGTAGGAAGGAGGATGTGGTCCTGCGATCAGACTTTAGGGAACTAGGTAGAAAATTAGCAAGCAAGACCTCAAAAGTAGTAATCTCCGGATTACTCCCAGTGCCACGTGCCAGTGAGAACAGAAATAGGAGGATAAGGCATATGAATGCGTGGCTGGAAAAATGGTGCAGGAGGGAGGGCTTTAGATTCCTGAGACATTGGGACTGGCTCCGGGGGGAGATGACACCTGTACAAGCCGGATGGGTTGCACTTGAACAAAGCTGGGACTGAGTTCCTTGTGGGGTGTTTTGCTACTGCTGTTGGGAGGCCTTTAAACTAACTCGGCAGGGGAACCAAGAGAAAATATTAGAGAGGAATACCACGGTGCACAAAATACTGAGAGGGACAGATAGCACCAGTATAGAGAATAGTAAGTTAATTGGTGAAGTTGGTAGTAATAAAATCTAAATTAGGGTTACTATGCATGTATATGAATGCACGGAGTACAGTAAATAAGATTGGAGAGTTACAGGCGCAGATTGCCATGTGGAAATATGGTGTTGTGGCAATAACAGAGATCTGGCACAAGGAAGGGCAGGACTGGGTGTTAAATATTCCCGGGTACAAGATGTTCAGAAAAGATAGGAAAGGAAGGAAAGGAGGAGGGGTGGTGGTATTGGTTAAGGAGAACATTACAGTGCTGGAGAAACAGGATGTCCCAGAGGGTTCAAGGACAGAATCAATTTGGCTAGAGTGAAGGCACAAAAATGGCGCAATTACATTGCTCGGTGTAGTCTATAGACTGCAACTAGTGAGAAGGATGTAGAAAAACAAATCTGAAAGGAAATTGCAGAGATTATAGAGTAGTTATAATGGGTGACTTTAATTACCCGAATGTAGGCTGGGACAGTGGTAGCGTAAAGAGCAGAAAGGGACAAAAGTTCTTAGATTGTGTTCAGGAAAATTTTCTACTGCAGTATGTGTCCAATCCAACAAGAAAAGATGCACCGTTGGGCCTGGTTCTTGGAAACGAGGTGGGCCAAGTAGGTCAAGCATCAGTGAGGGAACATGTAGGAGATAGTGACCATTGTATTGTATGTGTTAGGATGATGATAGAAAAGGACGATAGACAGTCCAGAGCAAGAATATTAACTGGACAAGAACCGACTTTGATGGGGTAAGAATGGAGCTGGGCCAGATAGGCTGGAATGAAAGATTGGCGGGAAACGCTATAGCGGAACAATGGGCTACCTTCAAGAAAGAATTGGTTTGGGCACAGTCAAGGTATATTCCATTGAAAGGGAAAGGTAGGGCAAACAAATCCAGAGCTCCCTGGATGAAAAAGGATATAGAAATTAAGATAAAGAAGAAAAAGTGTGCTTATGACAGGCCTCAGGTAGAAAATATGATTGAGAACCGAGGAATACAGAAGGTTCAGAGCGGAGGTGAAAAAGCATATTAGAGAAGCGAAGAGGGATTATGAGAAAAGACTGGCAGCCAACACAAAGGGAAATCCCAGTCTTTTATAGGCATATAAATAGTAAAAGGGCGGTAAAAAGGAGGAGTAGGGCCGATTAGGGACCTAAAAGGGAATTTACACATGATCGAAGGTGCCATGGCTGAGGTATTAAATGAATACTTTTCATCCGTCTTTACTAAGGAGGTAGATGCTACCCAGGCCATGGTGACAGATGAGGAAACTCTGTCACTAGGAGGGTTCAAAATTGATAAGGAGGAAGTGTTGAATAGACTTTCGGTACTTAAAGTGGACAAGTCAACCGGGACTAGATGAGATGCATCCAAGGAAATTGAAGGAAATGACAGTAGAAATTGCAGGGGCACTGGCCATAATTTTTCAGTCTTCCCTAGACTCATGGGAGGTGCCAGGGGACTAGAGAATTGCAAACAGCATGCCCTTGTTCAAAAAAGGTTGTAAGGATAAGCCCAGCAATTACAGGCCAGTCAGTTTAATTTCAGTGGTGGCAAGATTCTAGAAACAATTATTCGGGATAGAATTAGTAGTCACATGGAAAAATATGGGTTGATAAGGAACAGCCAACATGGATTTCTAAAGAGAAAGCCGTGTTTAACTAACTTGCTGGAGTGTTTTGAAGAGGTAACAGAAAAAGTCAATGAGGGTAACGCTGTTGAGGTGGTGTACATGAACTTTCAGAAGGCATTTGATACAGTGCCACACAACCAACTTGTGAGAGAAGTATTGCTCATGGAATAAAAGAGACAGCAGCAACATGGATACAAAATTGGCTGAAAATGGGAAGCAGAGAGTAATGGTCAATAGATATTTTTCAGGCTGGAGGAAGGTTTGTAGTGTAGTTCCCCAGGGGTTGGTATTGGGACCCTTGCTTTTCCTGATATATATTAATGATCTAGATCTTGGTGTGCAGGGGAAAATTTCAAAGTTTGCAGATGATACGAAGCTTGGGAGTGTTGTAAACTGCGAGCAGGACAGTGTAGAACTTCAAGAGGACATAGGCAAGTTGGTGGAGTGGGCAGATAGGTGGCAGATGAAGTTCAATGGGGAGAAGTGTGAGGTAATGCATTTTGGTAGGAGGAACATGGACAGAAAATATAAAATAAGGGGTGAAATTTTGAAAGGGGTGCAGGAGCAGAAAGACCTGGGTGCATATATGCATAGATCATTGAAGGTGGAGAGAGCAGTTAATAAAGAATATACTATCCTGAGCTTTATTAATAGGGGCATAGAGTGCAAGAGCAAGGAGGTTATGCTGAATTTATATAAGATACTTGTTAGGCCTCAGCTGGAATATTGTGTACAGTTCTGGGCACCATATTATAGGAAGGGATGTGAACACACTGGAGAGAGTTCAGAAGAGGTTTACAAAAATGGTTCCAGGAATGAGAAACTTCAGTTATGAAGATAAATTGGAAAGGTTGGGGCTGTTCTCCTTGGAGAGAAGAAGGCTGAGAAGAGATTTGATAGGGGCGTTCAAAATCAAGAGGGGGCTGGGCACAGTAGATATGGAGATGCTGTTCCTGCTCGTAAAAGAATCAAGAATGAGAGGGCACAGATTTAAAGTGATTTGCAAAAGAAGCAAATGTGGCATAAGAAAAATACTTTTTCACACAACGAGTGGTTCGGGTCTGGAATGCACTGCCTGGAAGTGTGGTGGAGGCAGGTTCAATCGAGGCATTCAAGAGGACATTAGATGATTACTTAAATAGAAAAAATGTGTAGGGGTACGGGGAAAAGGCAGGGAAATGGCACTAGGCCACAATGCTCATTTGGAGAGCTGGTGGAGACACGATGAGCTGAATGGCCTCCTTCTGTGGCGTTAAAATTCTGTGATTCTGTGAAGTGCATATCCAGGTATTTTTAAAATGTTATGAGCATCTATGTCTCTACCACCTATTCAGGTAATGAGTTCCAGATCCCCAACACCCTCTGGCAGCTCGCCTCCACCTTCTCAGGGGCAATTAGGGATGGACAAAAAATGCTGACCTAGCCAGCGATGCCCACATCTCATCAAAGAATAAAAAAAAATCTCCTTGAATCCCCTCTAAATTCCTACCTCTAAACCTAAATCTATGCTCCCGGTTCTGAATCCCTCACCAAGAGGAAAAGGGCTTCCAATCCACTCTATCTAGAACCCTTATAATTTTATACACTTCAATTAGAATACTCCCCTCAGACTCCTCTGTTCCTAAGAAAATAACCCTAGCCTATCCAAACTTCCCTCATAACTAAAATTCTCAAGTCCAAACAACATCCTTGTAAATCTCCACCGTACCCTCTCTAATTCACCTTATCAAAAGCCTTGTTAAAATCCATATAGACTATATCAAATGCACTACCCTCATTACCATCCTAGTTTCCTCCTCAAAAGATTCAGGCATGTTAGTCAGGCATGACCTTCTCTTAATAAATCTGTGCTGACTGTCTTTAATTAATCAGTATCTTTCTAAATAAATATTTATCCTGTCCCTCAGAATTTTTTCCAAGAATTTTCCCACCACAGAGGTTAAGCTGACTGGCCTGTAATTACTCAGTATATCCCAATCTCCCTTTTTAAATAATGGTACAGCATTAGCTGTCCTCCAGTCCTCTTGTACCACACATGCAGCTGGACAGGATTGGAAAATGATGGCCAGAGATTCTGCTCTTTCCTCTCTTGCTTCCCTTAACATCCTATGATACATTTTGTCTGGGCCTGGGGATCTATTAAACCTCTCTCATTATGTTAATCTCATCTAATATTTCACATTCCTCCTAACTGATTGCAATGTCTGTATCATTCCGCTCTTCTTTTGAAAACAGATGCACAGCATTCATTAAGAACCATATGAATGTCCTCTGCCTCCACACACAGGTTACCCTTCTGGTCCCTAATAGGCCCTATTTTTTTATTTTGGTATTCTCTTGCTCTTTATGTATTTATAGATATTCTTTGGGGTTTCCTTGATTTTACTTGTCAATATTTTTTATGATCTCTCTTTGATTTTTTCATTTCCTTATAATTTCACCCCTTGTCATGCCCAGTACAGGCATGGAGATATGACATATTTTAAAGCTATATTTTTAAAAAGTGAGCATACAAGCTGTTGAGGTAAGTGCAACACGCCATGTGACTTTTAACATTTAAACTGTAGACAGTAGAGTCTGCCGCCAATACCTGATTAAATATGGACCTCAGTGAAGGAACCTCATAGCCACATGTGAAATTCACATATCTCATTGTTTAAGGATGGACCAAAACCTACAGACAATGGGATTTTCAGGCAAATCACCTCCATGTTTTACCTGGAACATCAAAACTCAATGGGTGTTAGACAAACGTGAAATGGCTCCCATCGTCCTTTCATTGCATAGTGATTCCCCCTCATTTAAACACAAAGACTTTGGCTGTCTCAAACTCTCAAAGTGTGAAAAGCCACAACACAGGATGTTTATTGGCCTAACACACCACCTTATTTGGAAAATGACTTTGGACTTGTATCAGGTCACATGGGTAAGTCATCACGTATGTGTCTGCTTTTAAAATAACAGCAGAAGCTGAGGTAGAGAGGCCAACAGAAAATCATTGAACCAGCTGCTGTCAACAAAGCAGCCAAAGTAATAAACAGCAATACCTTGAAAGTGGGAGAAGCGCTCTCTCCAACCTGCTCCAATCTCCTGGCAATTCAACTACAAGAAGCCTTGCAGCTAAAAGTATCCTCTGGTTTTTAAAGCTTCACTCCAGCCAAAGCATCAACTCATCTAAGAAACTACAGGCATGCTGCAAAAAAAACCTGAAATAATCACATGTTGTAATTGTAATTTTTTTTTCTTTATCTGTATCTAATTTCTGTGTGAGTGATAGTGTGTGTGATTTGATTGAGTGAAACCTCCAGGGCAAGTATGGGATAATAAATTAACATTATTTATTTTAGAACTCACAAAAAAGCTTGCTGCTGGGATTCTTTAAATGGGACAACCACCCTGAGAATAAAAATACACACACCTCACATACAAAACATTTTGATCACAGGCAATAAGAAAATATAAATTTTGTCTGTGACATTCCTCCAATTTTTATACTCCTCTAGGTTTTCTGCAGTATTAAGCCATCAGTAAGCTTCCTATTTTTTCTTTATCCTCTCCTATAACCCCTTGACAGCCAGAAGACCCTAAATGTGTTAGTTCTACTCCTTTTCTTTACGGGAGCACACTTGCTCTGAACCCTCACTCGGGCCAGGATATTTTGGAGGGTGGGGTTTCCCAGCCCATCATCCAAAGAATTGGTGGGAAATACATCCCCACCAACACTGCCTGACCTGCAGCCATTTCACGCTCCAATGAGCATTAATTGGTTGCAAACGGAAATTCTGCCCCTCTCTCAGGAGGGAGTCCTGCCTTACAGAGCTGTTGGCCAACCTGACTGGCTGGAAGCTCTCTAGTCCCTGCAGCAACAGAAGCTGTAGTAGTCAGAAGTGGAAGTTCATGAAGTGCACAGAGCATAAGTCACAGGAGAGTAAGGAAAGGTGAGTTATCATACTATTCGTACTATTTCACGCTCCCCCCCACCGCCTAAAAACCCGCCAGCAGGATAGTGTGAAATTCAGGCCTATCTCTTCTTTAAATGCCTCCCACTAGTCTGGCACAGATTTACCAGCAAGTAGCTGCCCCCAGTCCATTTTAGCTGAATCAGTTATCAATTTAGTAAAATTAACTTTTCCCCAATTGAGAACTTTTATTCCTTGACTACCTTTGTCCATTTCCATAACTACCCGTAAATCTAACTGAATTATGATCACTTCCACCAAAGTGCTTCCCACCTGATACCCCTTCCACCTGCCCAGATTCATTTCCTAAAACTGAGTCCAGAACTACCACTTCTCTTGTTGGGTTTCCTACGTACGTACTGGCTAAAAAAGTTCTCCTGATGCATTTTAAGAATTCTGTTCCCTTTTTCACACTATTTCTGTTCCAGTTAATATTGGGGTAGTTAGCATCCTCCACCATTAGTGCCCTATTCTTTTTGCACTTCTCAGAAATTTGCTTACATATTTGCTCTTCTAACTCCCTCTGACTGTTTTGGGGCCTATAGCCCACCCCCAGTAGTTTGTTCTTCAGTTCAACCTATATGTCATCATTTGTTGATCTTTTCACTATGGCCTGAATTTCACACTCCCCAGCAGGTGGGTTTTTAGTTGGGGGTGGGAGCGTGAAATAGCACGAATGGACTTCCTGCTGGGTTACCGCCATCCCCCACCTCTCAGCGATCTTACAGGCCGCCCGCCCTTGCCCCAATTGAAGCCTTAAGTGGCCAATTATTGACCACTTAAGGGCTGTTTCCCACCCAGCCTCAATTTTTAGGCTGGTGGGAGGATTTCCTGGGTGCGAGCGAAGCTCGAAAATAATCGGGTTTATGCCTTGGGCGGAAAGGGGGTGGGAGGCGCTTCCATTGGGTAACTTCGGGAAACTCCCTCCCCACCTTTAAGGTCCAGTGGCCGCTGTACCTCTATCCCACCCAGCCTCTCCCCCGACTGCCCAGTACCCCACTATTCACCCTTTCAGGCCTTCCCTACCCTCCCTGCTCTGAGACCCTGCAAACTCGCCTTCCTGCGCACTCCTGGGCCTTAGGCTCTGCAAACTTCATGAGCTAGGGTCAAAATCCTGGAACTTGCTCCTGAACAGTACCGCGGGGGTACCTACATCACATGGACTATAGCGGTCCAAGAAGGCAACTCACCACCACCTCCTCAAGGGCAATTAGGGATGGGTAATAAATGATGACCTAGCCAGTGACGCCCACATCCCATGAACACATTTTAAAAAAAACTTCCATTTATGCCCGCTGCAGCTTCTGTTGCTGCAGTGACTAGAGAGCTGCTGGCCAGTCATGCCTGCAGCCATTTAGCGCTCATTGGAGTGTGAAATGGCTGCAGGACAGGCAGTGTCAATGGGGATGTGTTCCTTGCCGACTCTTCGGATGGCAGGACGGGAAACACTGCTATCCGAAATATCCTGGCCCATATCTCCCATCCTCTCTTTAACCAATATTGCAACCTCCCTCCTCCGTTTTTTATCTCCTTTGCTATTTCATTTGAAAATCATAGTTAAAACTGAGGGCGAAGACATGCAATTGTTCTTATCCCCCATCAGTTAACTGCTGTCTGCAGTTGTTAACCACCTTGACCTGCAAAAGAGAGGGAACTGTGTCAGTGAATGTGGTGTAATGTTTTTGGGTGATGTGCCGTTGATGACTGAACAATGTGTTTAATCTGTGAGATGTGGGTGGCTTGTGGCTTGCAACAGTGCGAAGTGCATGAGGGCGAGATGAAACAATGAATGCAAAGTGTGAGTCACGTTTGATAGAGATTGTTGGTAGATGAGTTAAGTGGGCTGGTAAATTAAGCAGTGTTAGAGGTTAGCCATTCAATTGTTTGGTTATGTCATTTGAAAATGCATTCACTGTCTTTGGCCACTTGTAAACTTCTTTTGGTAGTGCATCCAGGTTCTTGGGCATTGATTGCTGGCATTGACTGCAATGGATCTCTGCTCCACTGCCTTTGCACTCTCCATCTGGAAAGCCTCCTAGCCTCCTATGATTAGATGATTTCTCTCCTCCTGTCCACCTCCTGCACCAAGTCCTCCAAGTTCTCCAAGTATGTGCTTGAGAACCATGGGTCCCACCTTCTGATAAGTAGTGCTATTCTTGTGTCTTTTCAAGGTTAACCTCACTCTCAGAATGCCTTCCAGTCCTGCACCTCCCCTTTAAGAGGTGCATTCTGGTTTTAATTAGCACAGGCTAGCTTGAACTTATGCTGGTTTCTCATGATTTTGCACGCCCTGCTGAGGTGTGCAGCCACTCAACAGTGCGGTAGGTGCTGGTTGCATGTGGCAGCCATGTAAATAAACAGGCAAAACAATGTTTGTGTGCTGCCTGCATCACAAGAAAGAAGCGCAGATTAATCAGGAATCAGGGCGATCCTATATTGCCCCATGTCTTACAAGGACGGAATTAGAGCTTTGTCACCAGGTCACTATCAGGCATTTCCTCACCATCATTTCAAGAGTGGGATTGCTGGATGCCCGGAAGCATATATCCCAGCTACAGAAAGTTCCAAATGAGATCAGTCGTCAAAAATAAACCCAGGCTAAGGTATATTCAAAGAAGTGAGGGAAATTCAGTTTAAGATCAATAATCAACAGGTCAGTATTGAACGTTCTCTTAATTCCTTACAATCTTTACAAGGGCTGTTACTGTATAATGAGAGTCATTGTTAATCCTGTGGCGCCAGTCTGGAAGACTGCAAGTATCATATCTGCTGAGTGGTATATGCTCTTGCCCAGTTGTACAAAAACTGAGTGCAGAAATGGCAAAAAAGGACGCCAATCTTACATTTTAGGGATTATTCATACCAATGACATAATGCCACAACGCCACTAATTTTGTTAGTTAAATGCCAAGTTCTCGCAGAAGTAGCAGCAACTCCAGCACTGACTCAATCCACTTTTTGAACAAATAGTTTTTCATCGAAAAGTAATTTACAAAGAGTTTTTTGACAGTTGTGATTTATATTGTTTTTGCATTTCTTGAATGAACTTGTCATTCAGAAAGGAACCCACAGTTTGCAGCCAGAGTTCCTCTTTAAAATGAGTTATTTAGAACTGATAGGGTTATTGAAATACAGAAATTCGAGTGGCTGAAAATGATGTTCCCCGTGGAGCTCCTTTGATTGGTTTGGTAGAGTTTATGCTCTGAGCTCAAGTTAATATTAAACCTGAGTCATTGGTTTACCCACACAGCAGGGCTCGTCTATGTGTTGCTCCCTGCGAGGAGTATTGTATTCTGAAAGAATCTAGGTTAGTTTACAGAATTGACTACTGTCATCATTTCAGTTATTTAATTAACTAGACATTTATTACACAGAGATTTACCCTGATGAGGGCTATGTAGCTACATATCAGGTTGGGTTCTCCCTGTATTAAGCGCAATACAGTAGAAATACAAATTATTAGCAACTGAAAAAAGTGACATAGGGCAGAATTTTCCTGTTGGCGTGCGGGGCGGGCCCCACACACCGACGTGTAAAGTGGCGCACGGTGACATCGGGCGAGTGTCCTGACGTCACCACACGCCATCGCGATATTTTGGTGGGTGGGCGCACGATGATCTCCGATGCACACCCGCCATTAATTAAGGGACCACTTAAGGTCCTTGAGGCACCAATTGACGACGATTTTTCGGGGCCCGTGCGATCTTCAGGTCGTCGCATGGGCGCAACGGGCAGGCGGGTTGGACACATTTGTGTAAACCTCATCCACGGGCAGGATAAGAGGGGTGAGTGGGGTCACGAATGTGCTCAGTCAGATATTTATTTTTGAAAGTTACTGATACTTGCCTGTGTGAGCAGAAATACTTCAAAACTCATACCAGCTGCTTGGACAGGACTCACAATCTTCAGCTCAGGACTCTACAGTGAAGATGCTTTTTGCGGCCTGCAGGTTTCAGGAAGCCTTCCCTTAGCCTGGGAATGGGAGTTGTGCTCTCCACTGAGGAGGAAGGGAGGGCCAGAAGGGGGAGGAGGCCAGGAGTGCACATTCAACCTCCAGGGGAGCCACCTTTGGGAGGAGAGGCGCAGCCACAAGGGATGCAGGGCCAGCGGTAAGTCCAAGGCGGAAGGGGCTGCAGGAGACGCCACTATCCTGCTGCCAGGGTTTACAGGTGGTGAAACAGCTACCTCAATATGTCAGAGCTGCAGTGCCAAAGGAGGCTCCGTCTCTCAAGGGAGACAGACAACTGTATCTGTCAAATGATTGGTCCTGAGATCTCTGCTAACTGTGTGGGTGGACACCCTATGCCAGTGGCTCTAAAAGTCACAACTACCCTCAACTTCTATGCCTCTGGCTCTTTCCAGGGCTCGGTGGGTGATCTTTGCGGTGTCTCCCAATCAGCTGTCCACACCTGTGTCAATCAGGTTACAGATGCTCTGTTTAGGCATGCATTGACTTTCATCCACTACTGTTGGGGCCAGGCAAGCCAGACAGAGCAAGCCAGAGGCTTCGCGGCCATGGCTGGCTTCTCCCGCGCCCAGGGTATAATAGACTGTACACATGTGGCCATCAAGACGCCAGCAAGTCAGCCCGGTGCCTTCGTCAACAGGAAGGGCTTCCACTCAATGAACATGCAGATAGTGTGTGACCACAGGATGCTGATTTTACAAGTCTGTGCAGGGAAACCCAGGCAGCTCCCACGACGCCTATATCCTCAGACACTCCCAGGTGCCGGGGCTCTTCAGTGCTCCAGCCCGGCTGGATGGATGACTGCTGGGTGACAAGGGCTATTCCCTCAGGAGGTGGCTCATGACACCTCTCCGTCATCCAAGAACAGAAGCTGAGCAGCGCTACAATAGGAGCCATGCCTCCTCAAGGGCTGTGGTGGAGAGAACCATCGGTCTTTTCAAGATGCGCTTCCAGTGCCTGGACCATTCAGAGGCCGCACTCCAGTATCCCCCAGATCGTGTGTCGCTGATAGTGGTTGCACTCTGCACTCTCCACAATCTTGCGCTGGAAAGGGGCGACGCAGTGGACGAAGATGTAGATGCAGTGGCTACGGCTGCACACGATGAGTCCAGCAGTGAGTCAAAGGATGAGTACGTACAGGGAAATGCTGAGGGGGTAGACAATGACCCGGGCATACTCCAGGGAGGCAGGGACACCCGGGAGGCTTTAATCCAATGAACCTTCAGCTAGAACACCACAGAGGGACCTATAACAAAAGCCTGTGCTGCAGGCTCTATACTCGATACCTGAGTGCTATATCTGCCTGGATAGGAACATTAACTAAGGGCCTTGTTAATAAATCTCAATGTGACACAACTCACTCATAACATCATGGGTAACCATCCACCTGCATAGGAAAAGCAGCACCCTCAGCCATGGTCACATGTCTAAATTTAATGACATAACAAAATAAACTTAAGGAAACAAAATGACAAAGGTGTTAAACACCACACCATCTAATCATGACCTCATTGCGGGGCAACACAAAAGCACCAGTGAGAAACCCGTGGTGTGCCTAAGGTGCCTTAAATATACGCTTTCGGGTGCTACATCTAAGTGCTCCCCGCTCTCTGGGGCTAGCATTTGAGACAGCCTGCTCACTGTGCTGTCCTGTTGGCCTCGATGACCTTGGTGGTTGTCCTCTGGCCCGTGGAGCCTGTGCTGGCCCCACCTGGGAGGGAGCGGCCAGTTCCACAGCTGGCACCTCCCCAGTCGTTGCGGCCTCACTGGATGCAATGGTCACTGGCAGAAGGGCGGAGGAGCTGCCGCCCTCATCTGGAGCTCCCTGAGAGGAGCCCACAGAGATAACAGATTGCTGCTGCGCCAACGTAAGGTCGCTTTGGACCTCCATGCTCACTGTAAATGGATGGGCACCGAGCTGAGAAATTTGGTGCCCAGACCATCTCCCACACTGGCACTGCCCAGCTTAGGTCAATGCCGATGTGAGGGCTTGCTGGTCCGTGCGCATCCCCAGGAAGCCCTGATTGGTCTCCTGGAGGAGCCTCTCCACGGGAGTCGCCACTCTCTCCATGAAGGACGCATGGCGCTCGGCCATGAGGCTCATTGCATTGGCGATGGTCTGTGTGGACTCCTCCACCAAGGAGACCAAGCCAAGCATAGCCTGATGTATCTCTGCCAGATCCTCCTGCACACCCTGCTGGACTTCCAGCGTTTGCTGCCTCACGGACGATTCCAGAGGCACATCATCAGCCACCAACTGAGCATGTGCCTGGTCCCCTGCAGTCCTCCAACTGCTGGCACCATGGGCACTCTCTGTCTCCGCCAGCTGCTCCAGCGACTGTGAAGTGCCCTCACTGCTGTGCCCCGGGACACTAGCCGATGATCTAATGGGAGCTCAGAAACAGAAATACCTGGAAAAACTCAGCAGGTCTGGCAGCATCGGCGGAGAAGAGCACAGTTGACATTTCGAGTCCTCATGACCCTTCAACAGAACTAAGTTACTTGCCTCCTTGGCTCCTCTGACTCAGGATCTATGCTTGCTGCAAGACAGATGCTGTCGCCGTAATGATGCAGGTGCAGCAGCCTTGGCAACCTCCAAGAGAAGGATTGAAGCTACGGGCATCTCAGCTGGACGCAGGTACAATGGAACAAGTTGCCTCCACCTCTTCTTCAGCCACAGGGGGATCAGCGAGTAGGACTGGGACAGAGTACAATGTGCCACGCAGTTAGTTGCACTTTATGGATCACCTGGGTGATGTTTACTCTGTGTGAGTTTTCATTTATGTGGTTATAAAAATTTTGTTTGTCAGTGTTGCTGAGACTTCTATGTATTATGGATGGGGTTGAGACTGAGAAGAAGGCTGAGGGTGATTTGGGGGATGGGGGAGACCATGGACTTGCTGCGGGCGCTGCGATGGTGGACACACCATCCTCCACTTCTGTGAGTGACAATGGGATTATTCGGATGTGTGTGCTGGCTGGAAAACAAGTTTCAGTGGTTCAAGTTCAGATTGGGAGTCATCTGATATAGATCTGGGAGCCACTCAGGTGAAGCGTTGGTGAATTAGTTTGGACGTGTGGGCATGTCAGCCGGCTGATGGTCGTGAGGCCTGGGATGGTGTCAGCGGTCTCCCTCCAATGTGTGGGCACCGTACTCCTCTGCAGCGCCACCTTCTTTCTTCCCTTCCTCCTCTTCCTCTTCTTTCTCCTCCCCTTCATCCTCTGTGAAAGAGTGGTGTATCATTCCACCATCCTCATTTAACTCCAAATCTCTTTGGATATACATGTTGTGGAGTTTGCAGCAGATGACCACAATACAGGGCACCCTAACTGGCTCATACTATCGGAAACCCAACTGGTCAAGAAAGTGTAAACTCATTGCAGGTACGTGTAAGTAGGTGGCTCTGGTTGTAGTGTCTCTGTGCCTCTGTGTCTAGATACTGCACAGGTGTCAAGAGCCAATTCCTCAGGGATAACTCTTATCTTCCAGTAGCCATCCACAGAGTCTGGATAAAAGCAAAATACTGCGGATGCTGGAAATCTAAAACAAAAACAAAAATACCTGGAAAAACTCAGCAAGTCTGACAGCATCTGCAGAGAGGAATACAGTTAATGTTTCGAGTCCGAATGACTCTTCATCAGAACAGAGTCTGGACGTTGGCCTGAAGTGGTACGACACCCAGGGCTCTTGAAGGTTGAAGGCATCAGGACAGCTGCCCTGGAGCCAAGAGCAGGCCTACAAAATGTGCTTCCTGTGGTCACAGAACACCTGCACATGCAATGAGTGGAATCCCTATCTGTTGAGGAATCTTGCTGGTTGTCTATCAGTGCCTGATGGCTATGTGGATACAATCAATGACCCCCTAGACCTGAGGGAATCCATCAATGCCATTAAATCTCATTGCTCTCTGTGCTGATGCTGGCCCCACTCAATTAAAATGAACATATTACCTTGCCCACTGGAAGAGGGCATCCATGACCTGTCTGATGGCATGATGAATTGCCAACTGTGAAATGCCACTCAGGCCCCTAGCTGACCCCTGAAACAAGCCAGATGCGTAAAAGTTGAGGGTGATGGTGACCTTGACGGCTACAGGTAGTGGACTGTCATGGGCCACAAGGCATCACTGTGCACCATAGAGCAAATGCCCAAGACCTGGACAGGCACAGTCTCCTCTGGCACAGGCACTCTGCCTCCGGCAGCTAGCTAACTCTTGGGTGGTACATCAGATGTCATGGGTAGTGCCTTCTTCTCATTGTAGCCTCCCTCTGTGCTCCTCTAGCCTCCTCCAGACCAGAGAATATCTCCACTGAGGCTCCCCCTCGCTCCTCTGCCTGATTTAATAGCCTGTCCCCATCTCCAGTCCCTGAGTTGTGTTTGGTTTGTGCAGCAGGCCTTCCTCTGCTAACCTCTGCTGGCCAGGTAAAACAGCAGCCTGATGCTCCTCTCAGGACTCTGACCTCTCACTAGTGAGATATACAAACCTCTCAGCACCAACGATGGCAACCCTGTACCATTGTTTGAGCAGCTGGGCATTATTGTCTATCTTTTATATAAGTTGACCAGTGCCTCCATTGACCCTGATGGCTCCCCAATGTGTACACACCAGGTTCACCCTCACATTTGTCATTGGAGGTGAAGGGGGATGGGGCAGTGGAGGAGGGGGCAGTGGAAAGGAATTTTAAGATAGAGTTGCCAATGGAGGAAAGAAGCCAGAATTTATCTTTGCTCTTCGGGATGATTCTGTAGTGAACGGTTTCGTCAAAAGAACGTGAGCACTTAAGTGTGGTCCAACCAGACCTGGTGATGGATGCCTGAACTAGCCGTGCACCAGATATGGTCATGTCTGTGCCCCTTGAACTTGGAGGAGTGAAGGTGGGGCCCATGCCAGGGGAATCATCTTGAGTGGGAGAGAGTAAAGGTTTGCTGAGCACAAGAGCATCAAAGGTGGATGTAAAGAAGAGGTTGATTGATGTTGGCAGAGCTATTGTGATGAATGGTCAGCCAAAGATACCACGTTAGATTTGATGGAGGACATCAGATGACACCTAATGCCTTGCTGTAACACATGATTGAGGGGGTGATAGAGCATCTGAGAAATCATCTCTTCTGATGAACTAACAACAGTGCAGCAATTTCCAGTCATGTTTGAATTTGGATAAGTTTTAAAAGCTATGAAGAATAAGGAATTTTTTTCAAATATAAATAAAAATGATAATTTAAAGCAATATATATCCTCTACTTTATAGGGCAATTGAGAACACTGTAGCCTCACTTTTCAGACCGATCGTCTTTTTACTTCCCAAACAATACAGAGGATTGTCTATATCTTTAATGAAATAGTTCACGCAATAATTCACAGAAAAGCTCCCATGCTCAATGTAAGGGTTTTGTATAGAAAAAATATACTTAGTTATAATCCAATAGAATTTTAATACTAACAGCTTTATAACACTGAAATACAAGTTATCTTGGCAAGAGAATGGGCAGCAAGCATGCAGCTTTGGTTTTATAAATCCAAACCAATATGTTTCTAATATAGAGAAAATAATGTGAACATATTACTGCTTAAAGTACATCACATTTCCCATGAATCTAATGGGAATTTTAGTTTGACTAAATGTGCATTGAAACACTCCACTCCCAATCAGGAAAAATTAAGTAAGAGAGTTGATGACACTGAAATCAGTCTTAATGGAAAGGCAAGGGTGAACCTTGCCACTTTCAGACAACGGGACTCACCGGATATAAAAGTGTTAATTGAAATAGCCTAGCTCTCCAGTGTATGCTAGACTTTCCAGACTCTTTCACTGCTTTGAACCTGGAACATGAAAGAGAGGTATTTATTAGAGGCTGCAGTTTGTGCAACTTTGTTCAGTTTGCTCCTGGTCTGAAGATATCATTAGCCTCACACTCCACTAAATAATGAGACTTTAGGGCTGTCTTATTGAACAAGTCCAGCACACTTGTCCAATTTCAACTGCAAAAGGTCATAAAAGTTAAGTGTTCCAGCAGCAGACTGACTTCAGTGGTAACCTTCAAAGGCTTTTCTTTTCTTCAGGGTTGATAACTTGGATTTGGAGATATCAAAGCTATGCAGCTTTTTACATCAAGACAATTTTCCCCCTATTTAGCACTTCATACTGTTTCTTTTCTTGGAGCATATATGGCCTAAATCCTCCAGCTAGTTTGTTGTGATACAATTCAATCAATTTTACTAAAGCAAGCTTTATTCTAATAGGTATGCAATCCTTTGACTTCAAACTGCATTAATGTCTAAAATAGTAAGGATTTATGAATAGCTTCAAAAATATTCTTTTAAGATCCCGTTAGGTCAATAAGATAGTAAAAATGCCAAAGGATGTTCGAGATTATTTGTTTTTTTAGGGAAAGGACCAACATTGTCCCACCTAATGCATACATATATTTTTTGTTTAATGACAATCCTATATAAATTAGTACCTTGACATTCTACAGATCCTGTTCCTTTTTGCAATCTCTCTTTTGCCTCCACCTATCACTGGCCTTCTATCCAGCTTCACCTGTCCCACCCCCCCTTAAACAGTATATATTTCACCACATTTTTACTTCGCTTCAGATCTGAAGAAGTCATATGGACTCGAAACGTTAACTCTGTCTTTTTCTCCACAGACACTGTCACGCCTGCTGAGCTTTCCCAGCACTTTTTGTTTTTGTTTCAGATTTCCAGCATCCGCAGTATTTTGCCTTTATCCTGTTACTTGATTTATTTTCTTCTTAAGATTTGATGAATGATTAGGCCTAAAGCCCAAAAATACTCAGATTCAGAGAATCATTCCAAATATCTCCTTCCAACATACCTGTACCCTTCCTTTATGGAAAAAATGGATATGATACATTATGATCCTAATTATGATTTTAAAAAAAATCACTGTGGACTTTCCTGGCCCCACTCTGCCGCAGCAATGAATTGGAGCAGCAAAGCTGAAGTGTACTGCTCTCGTCCAGGTCGAGGAGTGCCAATATTTCCCGTTTTGGACCATTTACAGGGTGTGTGGACATCTCTAATAGAGTCTAGTGCTGGCAGAAAAGAGAAGAAATTTGAGTGTAGCTTAGAGTTGCCAAGATGCATTCCTGGAGTTTTGCTCACAGGCATTTCAATCATGATTCCTGACCATGTGATGTCTAATCATATAACATCTGACCACATGGCATCTGATCACAGGATGCCTGATCACGAGTGGTCTGATCGCATGATGCCTGCAAATGTGATTTCATTTACCTTATAAAGAGTGGCCCCCGTGTCATTCCACTTGTGGTTGTAAATTCATGCCAATAGCTGTTGTGCAAGAACTTCTGAAAACCTGGAAGCTACTCCAAGGTGAAGAATGGAAACCAATTGTGGGATGGGGAGCAAATTTTACAGAGAGGAAACCAGAGGTGGGAGGAACTTTGATTCAACTAGTAACTAATAGTAACTCACTGAAAGTGCACCAATATTTACCCGCATAACCAATAGTAATTTTGTAGTTCAGTGAGGGGCTTATATGTAACTGATATAGTAGGTGTAAGCCCCTATATCCTCCATGTAACTAGTAGTAATCCTGGCACCTGTTGATATTCACCAGACATGACAAGTTCCCCAGTCAATGCCCTTTTTAATAGATCTAATCTCTCTCCTTATCTCCGTGGACACTGGCTTGAACTTAGGTTCTGTATGAATCTGCACTGGGAAATGCAGAGTCGATCTGTACTTGTACTTCACGGACTGAATTTTTGTTCTGGAGTTGGGACCTCAGCAACAGGTGAATTTCTGGGCCCCAACCCTAAGTCAAGTGTGCCTGACACCCAGCCCAATTTTTGAAGTATAGGCCAATTAGTGACCAGGGTGTGCTCTCACCATTCAGTTAAGAACAGTGGATAGTCTCCTGAGGCTGAAGGGCCAATAGGAGGCCCCCCCAGCACTTATAGATCATCAGTCCCACCGCAAGAGATGGGCCCTGTCTGCGCAGATGGAAAGAGAGAGAGGGTGCCTCAAGATGGAGGCAACCTCTGAAGAGAGTTTAAAAGTATTAATAAAGGCTGCAGTTGCCCGGCTGTCATTGTGGAGGGGCAGACTCTCCATTAGAGAGTCAGTGGTCGCAGCTGTGGCCGGGTGGGGGTGTACCCTAGGCGGATAGAGCAAAGACCCCTCACTATGGTCTGCCACCAGGAGGCCATCTCCATCCTGTCTGTTTATGGATGTTAGCCTTAATATGCCTTTTAATTGGCTTAATAGGCTACCCACTGCTTGTGGGTCAAAAATGGGCTGGAGGCAGGCGGTGCCATGGTGGAAGACTGGCACACTGGCCGGTAGTGGGAGATTTCCAGCATCCGCAGTAGTTTTTTGTTTTTATCTCAGTGGGAAATTATAGGCTGGTCTGCCTCTAGCCCCGTCTCCACAGCCATTTAAAAATTTGGCCCCACATGTCAAAACTGGCCTGAATCAAAGCGAGAGGCCACATAAAGAACAGATGGCTCGGTATTTGAGGGACTTCTCACAGGGCATATTATCCTAAACTCAGCTCAGCACCAACATTTCTAAACCACTCCCTCAGCTCAAGAAAGGAGAATTTTTGTAGAAATTCCAGCAAGAGGAGGCCATTCAGCCCCTGGTGCCTATGCTGCCATTCTCACCTTTAATTCTCCCAGGTCCTTTCATATTTCTCTTTTCAAATACTTATCTCATTCCCTTATAGATTATGTTCTAGTTTTGGCCTCAATAACCACTTGTGGTGAAATATCTTGAAATCTAATGACCCCCAATTCACAAGCAATCCTTTTCCTTCCCTCCTTGGCTTTTCCAGTGAGAATCCTCTGTTCCATCTACGGAAGCCATCTTTCATTTTTTACCCACGGTACAGTCCCCAGGTTTTGTTCACTCATTTACTTGCTGTCCCTCTCTCGACATCACTGCCATTCACTGTGCCATGGTTGGTGCTCCTGTCTTGCAGATAATGCGAGTCCACAGCCTCACCTCATTCCTCAGTCTCCCTGCCTCTGTTCCCACTCAAACCCCATTCTCCAATTCTGATCATCCTCTCTCTCCCTCCAGACTCCCAATCACCCAACCCCTATTCCTCAGGCTCTCTCTGCCTTTTCCCGAGCATCAATCTCACATTCCAATCTTCCTGTTTACCCCAATCCCCTTCCATCAACCTCCATTCCCCATCTTCTTCAATGCCTGATCCCTATTCCCCAGTTTCCCTGTCTCATTTTGACTTCTGAGCCCCACTGATTCCCAAGCATTCCCACTCCCACTGATTCCCAAATTCTCTCCAACTCTCCCACAACTCCCAACTATTTCTGGTAGAGCAGCTGGTCCTGTACCTCCCCTGTGGTTGGGGTGGAGGGATGGGGTTTTCTGGGGTAGGTTGATGTCACTGCGATGGAGGCCTTTCTGCTACAGCAGTGATTGGAGTGAGGGCATGAGCTGCTACTGTGGTGGCAGGAAATCTTAAATGGCAAAATCCCCTGGGCTGCTGGCATGAGCATCTGGCAGACATACATGTTCCATCCAGGGAGACTCCAGGGAAATCCATGAGGCTTGACAATCCTATTATAGTTGCACACCTCTTAGACTAGAACTTTCTGTTTGTTGATCCTGGGGGACCATCAAATACTAAATACAAATACTAAACCTACTCTTTGCCTTTGACAGCCAGATACTCAGCAGAGTTGATGGGTGAGCAGAAACTGGTGCTGGATAAGATATGGGAAGCAGAGTTTCAGATGACCGGACATTAACAGACCATAGAGGATAGAAGGCTGGCTGGCAGAGCATTGGAATAATCAAGTCTGGAGGAAACAAAGGCATAGAGGTCCTGTGGCAGATGGGCAAAAGTGAACAATGTTATGGAGCTTGAAGTAGACAGCCATGAAACGAATATGAGGTCACAAGCTCAGTGAGGAATTAAGTGCCACCCTGAGATTTTGAACAGTCTGGTTTAACCTGAGACGATGGACAGGGGGATGAAGGCAAGAAAGCATGATTTCCCCTTCCTGCCTCTTTAGCATATCCGGAAAGAGCCTGTATAGGTCCAGTTCTAGCTTCCCAAGAACGCTTAGGAAACCTTGGAGTAATGGAAAAAGGGGGTGGATACATGAGAAACCAATTCTTTCAACTGAAGAAATCAGATTTCTTCAGGGGTAAGGATCAGGAAAAACTGTCCTTTCACTTTAGGAGTACACTTATAAGTCTGGCTTTAGTCTCTCATGCCCAATGAGAACAGATCATACAAGAAGCTAAAATTACAGCAACTTTTTTGGCCTCTACATTTGTACTAATCCAAAGCTTGTTGTTATTTTCCTTCCTGGTTTCCAGGAGGTGTGTGAGATCCAAAAGACTGTAGCCAAGAGACTTTTTAATTCCAAAAGTCGAGGCTGACTTACTGGTAATTTGAACCCCAATGCAAATTTAATCACAAGTCACAAACGCTGTCATCTGCCCTCTTAAAGCTGCCAATGGATCAGAGCCAGAAGAGACCCAGGTAAGTTATGATTTACATTTTCTTAAACAGGGAGTTGGCCAAGTACACAGTGTTGCAAGGGAACATAAGAATTAGGAGCAGGGATAGGCCATTTGGCCCCTCGAGCCTTCTCTGCCCTTCAATAAGATCATAGCTGATCTGATTGTGTCTTCAAATCACTTCCTCCCTGCACCCCTGCATAACCCTTGACTCCCTTGTCAATCAAAAATCTAACCCAACATTGAACATATTCAATAATGAAGCCTCCACTGCTCTCTGGGGTAGAAAATTCGAAAGATTAATGGCCCTGGAACAAAGGCAGTGACCAAATACACCAATTCCAAGTAAAACTGTTCAATGTAATGAAAGAAAATCACGCACTTCAACTGGTCAACAATTTAGTTTAATGTATGTTTAAAACCTATCTCTTTGAACAAGCTTTTGATCACCTGTTCTATTATTTCTTTCTTATACATGTTTTGCATGAGGCCCCATTGACCTGATTGGGTGGATTGTAAAAGGACCCATGGCACTATTTTGAAGGAGTGCAGGGGCTTATCCCCAGTGTCCTGGCCAATAGTGACCCCTTAATCAGCATCACAAAAAACAGTTTACCTTGGTCACTATCACATTGCTGTTTTGTGGGAGTTTGCTGTGCAGATATTGGCTGCCATGTTCCCTACATTACAAGTGACTACACTTTAGAAGTACTTCTGTAAAAAACTTTGAGACATCCGGTGGACATGAGAAGGGCTATATAAATGAAAGTCTTTCTTTCTTTTCCTGACGTGACTTGGTATCAAATTTTGTTTGATAACACTGCTGTGATGCACTTCAGAGCATTTTAAAATGGTAGAGGTGCTATATAAATGCAAGTTCATGTTGTTGTTTAGCATTCTATGATCTACAAATATAGTTGATTCAGTTGAAAATGCTGCATAGATTCTATTATATGCATAAAGATTGGCTAAATTAACTACTCGTGAGAAAGTTGGCATTACAACCATGATGAGGGTGCTTTTCTTCACATATTGTGGCTTTCTTCACAATATTGTTCATCTAGTGAGCTATGGTAGGTTCCAAAGTCATGGCAGGGTCCAGCTATGACAGCATCTGGAGAATACAGTAGGGATTAAGGATTAATACTGTTGTAGAGGCAGCAGAAAGACCATTTGTATCTTTCAGTGGGCTTACTGGAATTCGGCCAGAATGAAACATTGGGGTTTCGCGGGGGCTGGCGGGGGTGGGTGCGAACCCAATTGGCGCCCCCAAACGGGGCCACGCCGACATTTTATGTGGGCGGGCCAATTAAGGCCCGCCCAGTGTGACACGCACCCGGAAGCGCTGAGCGCTCCCTGTGAGGGCGGGGGGAGATTCCGAGTCTCAGCATGCGCACGAAAGAGCGCAGAAATCTCCCTGAGGCACAGAGCTGCCTCAGGGTGATTACATTCGGAATGTAAGTTTTTATTAAAGTCAGAAAAAAAATTATTTAGACATGTCCCCTCATGCGGCAGTGTCACATGAGCCAGGATATGTTTATCAAATGTTTGAAAACTCTCTATTTAATTACTAAACCCTTCATGAAACCTCATCCCGCCCGTGGATGAGGTTTCATGAAAAATGTGAAGGCCGCCTGGGCACTTTGTCTGCCTGCCAGCCTTAAGGTTGGACAGACAGCTCAGGTTATTGTTTTAATTAATATTTAAATGGCCTTAATAGGCCTTTGACTGTTTGGTGGGTGCGCAGCCGAGTCAGCTGCGCACCCGCCGAACTGAAAGACTAAATGACGTGCGGTGACGTCGGGACGCACGCCCGATGTCACCGTGCGTCATTTTACACGCTGGTGAGCGGGCCCTGCCTCCGCTCGCTGACCCGAAAATTTTTCCCATGGTGTAATTTTAACTTTGGTGGTAGTGTAAAATGGGTCACATCAATTTAGTCAGCCATTATACAACAAGCCTGACTCCCTTTGCTTTAAAATCAATAAAAGGGAAAATTTGGCCAGATATAAATTGTCAGTATTTCCATCATTGAGTATAAAGGAATATCAGCATTCTGCAACAGATACTGAATCAATAAAATAAATTGTTATTAAAAAAAGGTGAAAGCAAAGATCTTTAGGGCGATACCAGCCTGTCCTTTAAAACAGATAGGAGCTAAGTGGCAGGAATCAATAGCGCCATTTTTTATGGGAGCAGTTTGCCCTTGATCTGCACCCACCGTTAGTTCAGGAAATCTGTGTCCAGAGCCATCTGATATTCATTTGTATGTAACGACATTACAGTGCCTCTTCAAGTCTGGTGCAACCCTAGAAAAGCTGCACAGGAAATTCAAAGACAGTTCTATTCAGGAGCAGAATGAGGGCAAAGGATTAACACACAATTTTGTTGTGCACATCATCCATTTTTGACATATTATTTGAATGTTAAACCTGGGAAAATCCTCCCTCCAATTGAAAATTATGTGCTTAACCATCTGAGCTCCCAGTTCTTTGCTTCCCATTACCTGGTAGAATTCCCAATAACATTAGGCAATGATCCCAGGGAAAAGATACCTTTTAGATTCACATTCGCTAAGTCAAATACTAAGCAGACTGAGAGTGAGTAGCTGAATATCAGATAAATAGCACTGAAGAGCGAATGTTGCAGTGCTAAATTATGAACTCACCCAAGATGATAACCAGACCTCGCTTTACCAGACCTATTAAAATCACCAACTACAGCCTTCCTTTTTGAAATGCCCATCAACAAGGTGAGAAAATGGTCTTTTCCTTGGCTGTCATTGTCTATCTGTCTGTTCACATGTTCATTTATCAATTGATCATTTCCTAAATTTGTCACTTACCCATCTTGGTCTTTTGTTCAGATTTTCACTTGCTATTACTGATAATGGGACTCAAGAGCAAATCAACTAAAAAGTAATTATGTTCTTGGAAAGCAGTTCAGGATATTATGCCATCTGTTTATCTGTCACTGCAATTCATTTAAAGTAAAAGTCATTTCCCTTATAAATGTTTCAGCTCCATTGCACCATTGTGATGTAAGCTTGACCTTCCACCCTGTAAGTCCTTCGGTCTACAACACCAATCACTCATCAATGATCCATAGCCACACTGAAAGAAAATCCCTGAATGTGCTAATCCCTTTCTTAAAAGGTGAAACATATATGCCCTTTCACTTTAGCAAAGCAGATTGTTATGACTAGTATGTTCTCAATGAGGTGTCAACTATCAAAGGTTTTGTTTTAAAGAATGCACAGTTTTATGTTTTACAAGTTAATCAAGTTGCTTAAGAGCAGCAGAATATATCCAGCAATGTTGGTAAGCAAGGAAGATTAATATTCTGAACAATGCCAATGAACAGCAACTTTATTGTTATTGGAAAATCATACTTACTAAAAGGAATTTCCTGCATTTCCCACATTCTCACCCTACGCTCTCCTTGTCTTCTCTTCTAGTTAGTTTTCTTTTACAAGCTTTGCTGTCAATGTTCTATTCTATTCATTTTTTCTCTCCTCATTTCCCATTATTTTTGCTTCTCCTTGCGTTTTGTTTCTAATTTTCATTCTTTCTCATTTCATGTCTTTTTTGCTTAGATTTTGATTCGTCTCCATTATTTTCTGTCTCCAACCTCTGACACCCATTTGCTTTCCCTGATTGTAGAAAAATTCGAAGAGCAAAAACAGTTCCATTAAAAATATCACACATGAAAAGTTAACCCGCCTCCGCCCAGTTCAGAAGGGTTGGTGTATATTTATAGCATTGCTTCGGCTTAAATTCAGATTTTCATCTTTTAGGACGAATCTTATGGTGGTCTCAGCCGCTGGCTGGAGAGCCGGGGAGAGGACCGCGTTACCTCCTTTGGCGAAGGCCCACTGGATCAGGAGCCAATCAGGCAGCGGAGAGACCATTGGCGGGCCTTTCCGCCCAATCAGGATCTCGGGGATGGAGGTCCCGCCTACCGAGAGCTGCCGGCCAATCAGAGGCTAGCAGCATTTTATGTTCAGCCATGCCATGGGGAGGAGGTGGTGGCTACTGCAGGAAAGGCACCCGCTGGAGGCCCAGGATCGTGGAGTGGTCCAGACCACGGAAAGTCATTGCAGGAGGGGTTTCATGGGTGGGGGGCCGTAGGGGAGTGTAGGATGGGTCGGCAGCAAGGGCAGGGTGTTGGCTCTCAGTGAGCCCTGCCCTCCCTGATGTTGGGTTCCTTGATCAGGCACTATGTGCCTTTGAAGGATCCCCTCCCCCCAGGAAACGACAGCAGTCCGCACAAGTTTACTTATTGTGCACACCGCATGGCGACAGGCCCACCCGCAGCTGGGTTGATACCAGCGGCAGCAAGATGAGGCCCTTAAGTGCTCATTAATTGTCCAGTTAAGGGCTTCAATTGGCGAAGGAGCGAGAAGGTCGACCATGGGCCTTTCCGCCCCGGATTAGAATCGGAAAGGTGGCGGGGTGTTCACCTACCACCCTCCCTCTGAATAGATGCCCTCCCCACCTCCAAACATGCCAGGAGAGAGGGAGAAAGATTTTAAACAAATGGCAATACTATCAAAATTTTTAAGAGATTATTCTCTTTAGCTTCCATCAAACCACTAAGAATATCCAGTCCATAGCTGGTGATTGTGCCAGACAAAGCGTGGACACCACAAGCGCCAACTATTAATTCATCATCCTCAGTACCATCATCAGAGACAGTACAATAAATCAGTGTCAGCAATCTCCCTTGGGGAACATTGATAAAATCATATTCTAGAATGATTTAAGTTATAACCTCCAAATTACTAAAATATGGCATTTTTAACTTTTGTCCATCCATCATTATTGTTAACAGGCAGATATAGATAGGTTAAGTGAGTGGGCAAAGATCTGGCAGATAGAGTATAATGTGGGAAAATGTGAAATTGTCTATTTTGATAGGAATAATAAAAGAGAAGCATATTATCTAAATGGTGAAAGATTACAGAGTTCTGAGGCACAGAGGGATCTGGGTGTCCTAGTGCATGAATCACAAAAGGCTAGCATGCAAGTTCAGCAAGTAATTAGGAAAACTAATAGAATGTTATCATTTATTGTGAGGGGAATTGAATACAAAAGTAGGGAGGTTATGCTTCAGTTGTACAGGGCACTAGTGAGACCACTAGTGAGTACTGCCATCCTGAGGGGCCTTGACAGGATGGATGTGAGAGGATGTTCCTTGTGGAAGAATCTAGAACTAGGAGTCACTGTTTAAAAATAAGGGGTTGGCCATTTAAAACAGATGATGTGAAATTTTTTCACTCAGAGGGCTGAGTCTTTGAAACTCTTCCTGAAAAGGTGATGGAAGCAGAGTCTTTGAATATTTTTAAGACAGAGGTGGATAAATTCTTTGTACACAAGGGGGTGATAGGTTATTGGGGTAGGTGGGATGCAGATTTCAGGGCCTGAATCTTCTGGTCAGTGTGCAGGGGACGGGCCCCGCTCACTGACGGGTAAAATGACGTGCGGTGACATTGGGCGTGCGTCCCGATGTCACTATGCGTCATTCTGATCCTCAGTTCGGCGGGCACGTAGCGGAGTTGGCTGCATGCCCGCCAAACTGTCAAAGGCCTATTAAAGCCATTAACTAATTAAACTGATTCTCAGGGCTGCCCATCCAACCTTAAGGTTGGCGGGCAGGCGAAGAGTCCAGGCGGCCTTCGCATTTTTCATGGTACCTCATCCACAGGCGGGATGAGATTTCATGAAGGGCTTATAAGTGTAATAAAAATTTTTATTAATATTCATTGACGTGTCCCAGCTCATGTGACACTGCCACATGAGAAGACATTTCTGAATATTTTTTTTCTTATTTTTCATAAGCAGACTAATCTCCCTGAGGCAGCTCCGTGCCTCAGGGAGATTTCTGCGCTCTTTCCCTCCTCCTGCCGCCCGCACAGGGAGTGCTCAGTGCTTCCAGAAGCACGTCATGCTGGGCAGGCCTTAATTGGCCCGCCTACGCAAAATGGCAGCACGCTCTACATGCCCGCCCACACCCGCTCCTGAACTGCCCACCTGACGAGGAGAAAATTCTCCCCCAGGTTACTGTCAGATCAGCCATGATTTTATTAAATGGCAGAGCAGGCTGAATGGCCTACTTCTGCTCCTTGTTCGTAGGTTCATATGGAAAAAAACACATTTGTTGAGAAAGTTTTCCAGTGACATTTCATGGTTTGGGAGGGAGAGCCAGAGGCCACAGACTTAAATAGTGGAAAAAAACTACCACAAGTATTGCAAGATTAGACAGCATGTTGCTATAAAATGGTAGGTGTAATTTTTATATCATCAATCTGAATAAAGCCTCACTTTTGGTAGCAAGTCATCAGCTTCTTGAATAAAGCAAGATAGCGACTGAAAGAATTTAGAAAAAATACTTGGGTTAATTTAGTTTGTCCCTTATCCATTTTTGATCCATAGTGGAACTTCATGATCGATAGTTGGTGATCCTGTTTTTCCATTTTGATTTGTGTTCAACTGTGACTTGTTTCTGTTCATTGAATGTGAAATCTGAGCCAATCAGGCGCAAGTGTGTTACAGAAATTTGTCTAAGCGCCAATTTTAATTTGGCCAAACTGTCCTGGTCATGGACCATTTTACCCCTGCGCTCACCTTTATTCCCCCAGACTACTGACTGCCCAAAACTAATGAAAAGTGGCAACTGCCCAGCTGGTGGGAGCACAATGTTGGGTAACAAGACAAGGCAGGGGACTGAGGGAACGGTTCCCACAAAGTAAGGCAAGGGTATTTTAGGAGGATCTTGTGACTGATGGGGGAACACAATTGAATGATTCCCTCATGTTAGCAGACAATTGAAATTTCCCTGGAGACTTACCCTGAAATCAGTTTAATAAGATCTTGGTCTGCAACTTTAACCTGCTCTTAATGGGGCAGAACTGCTTCTTCTGGCCCCACAAGGAATGTTTGTGCCTCCCATGCCCTGAATTCCTCCTTCCTCCTCCTGCCCAACATGGTGCTCCCATCAGCCAGCCAACTTCTGCTTCCCGCCAGTTTTAAGCAGATGTAAGAAAATCTCCTTTGATTAGTTAAATGATTCCTCATGGCTCAGACTCATGTGCATTGTCTTAATGCAAGTTTATTACTGAGACACTAAAGTACAGGACATATTATAGTTACAGACCCTAAGTGATCAGGCTTGCCTTCTTACCTTTGCATTTTACCCTTTCCCCAAAGGCCCTCACTATTCTAGGGAAACCCAACTTATCCCTCCCACTGAAGTCCAGGACCTTCTTCTTTGATGTCATTTCATGTTGCCTGATGCTCTGCAAGTGTAAGAGAAAGAGGTTCCTCTGTACAAGCCTCCAGGCCATGATGAAATGGCTGTTTCTATGGGTAGAATCATCCCAGATTTGCATTAAATGCGGCACCAGGCGGGAAAAGCGACGTTTTACCTGCTGGCCACGATGGCGGGTTTTCACACTATCATCCCAATCCTGCCACATTACTTATGCATTCCTGGGAAACACACCGTTTCGATGGGCAGGTTCTCATTTTCCCGCCAGCCATCACCTCGCCGCTTCATCACGCCAGGTGCCATATTTAAAGTCCAGCCGCGCACACACATCTCAGTGCTTCTAGACCACGATTACTGCAGGGAAGATGTCCACAAAAGGTAAGAAGACTGCAGCCCACCAGGTTTAACAATGCCTATTGGATGCAATAGAGGCCCGCTGTGTTGCATTACCAACCAGGCTTGGGAGGTGGTGGATGCCCTGCAAAAGAGGACAACCACCCAGTGCTGCTACAGGATGAATAGCCTCATCCGTTCTGCCAGAGTAAGTCACTCTTCTCATCACTCTCAACTCATACACTCACAAAGCCATCACACATCCTCAGGGATCTCACACCTCAAGGGACAACACCACTAACTATCACACATACCCTCACATCTCCATCAGGCTCATATCCTCTCGAGCTCAGGTCCTCATCCTGTCCACGGCTCCGCTCACTACACAAACACACCCATGTGTCTGGATCACAGTCCATCTGTTTTCATGCAGGAAAAGCATGCTCACATCAGCAGGGAGATGTCCCAGACCGGGGGGTGGAGTGGCCCACATTAGGCCCCTCACTCACTTTGAGGAGTGTGCGATCGTGCTGACGTGAGGATGTGGACTCTGCCTGCGGTGACGGTGAGGTCGGCGGCAAACATCCACCTGAGGATCCTGCATCATGTCATCCCTCTCTCAATGCAGCTGTGAGTGCTCTCCTGCTTTTGACTCTGCTGCCACACACTAATTATCTCTGCTTTGGTTCACAGAGAGATCTGCCAAGGGACCAACACCCTCAGCCAGCCAGTCCCTCAGCTCCATTCACGTCCTTATCTGCAGCCAAGAGGACACGTCCTCCAGTGAAGAGCTGGAAATAAGTAGCCTGGAAGACCTATCACCGCAGAGGGAGCAGCCGGCCCATGAGGTGGTTCTGGAGGGAAAAGTGTGTGTGTGGGGCAAGGCCTTTTGGAGCCTCGTGCAAGCATTCCCACGCACGTGGATCTTTCACATATCACATTAATCTCAATGTCCTGAGCATTCTGAATGCTGCCCGCTGGGGTTCACTTTCAGTTGTCCACCTGAGCTGACCTGCTCCTCCGCCCACCCACTGACCAGACTCCCATGCAGCACCCGTTCTCGCCCACCACGACTCTCGTTTCACTTTCAATTTAGCAAGCATGATCTGGTTTCACTCTGCATTGTGCACTCCTCCGTATTTTCCCCTCCCTCAGTCACCCATTTCCTTTCCCCCATCACTGTTGACCACCCGGCATCACCTTCTACCTCCCGTTTGTGACCCACCAGCCACAGCCCTTTTCCCTCGGGGATGTCCAGGTGAATGTGCACATTCCCTTCCTGAAAATCCCACCCCAATTCACATTCAACTCCCCGACTTCCTCATTCCCAGGGCCCATGTCTGCCTCTGAGACCTCACCAACCATTCTTGCCGCCCCTTCTACCGCTATCATTGAAACCTAACCCTCCCATCCTACCACGTCATTCTGCCCTCAGTCATTCTCACCATTCCCTCATACCATGTCCAATCTCAGTTCGCTCACCAGGAGGCAGTCATGGACCCATCAGACCCCTCCCTTGCATGTTCACCTGGACAACCGCCCTTCCCCCCCCCAGAACCCCTTCCCCTCCTGGAACCCCTTTCCCCCTCTGGACCTATTCCCCCTCTTTTCCTCCTCCCCCTTAGTCCTCCCATTCCGAACCCCCCCCCACCCCCTGCAGTTAGTCCCTCTCCCTTCTGACTTCCTCAAACACCTTATTTCTTCCACAACCCTTAGTCCTTCTCCCCCGACTCCTTCCTCCAGCCTTACCACTTCCTCCGGACTCACTTCTTCCTCCAGCTTTACTCCTACCCCTTCCCGACTCCCTCTACCCTTACTTCTTCCTCCACCCTTACTCCCTCCCCTCTCTGTACCACTTCTTCCCCCTGGATTCTCCCCCCTCTCTGCACTCCTTCTTCCCTCTGGACTCCCTCCCCTCTCTGCACTTCTTCCTCCCCCTGGATTCTAGCCCCTCTCTGCACTCCTTCTTCCCCCTTGACTCCCTTCTTTCTCTGCACTCCTTGCCCCCGCGACCTCCTTCCCTTACACCTTCCAACCCCCTTCATCTACCTCCCAAGTTCCCGTCTTCTCTCCCGTTACCCCCTCCTCCCCCCTCCCAACCTAACCCTCTCGACACCTTCATTCCACCCCCCCAACCTCAACCCTCCGACACCTCTTCCTTTCCCAGTCGATCCTACACCTTTGTCTTCCACCCGCTTGCCCATCATCCATTGTGAGCATGAACAGTGACTTTCGAACTTCCGTGAGCTGCTTCACAGCAGAGCCATGTCCACGAGAATCCACCCAACATGCGATGCATGTGTTCCTCCAGAATGCTGTTTTTTTTTGAAAAAAATACTTTATTCATAAAATATCTGGAAGAACGTTACAAAACATTTCTAAATCGCCATCACAAAAAGTGCAATCAGATTCAACTTTTACACATGGATCACGAGGTGCTTCAATACAGTCAATGAATATTACAATCATTTCAATATGGTCATTACAGACAGACAGTGTAATGGGATTGGAGTTATCAACATACATCATGTTGCACTCTGGAGTGCTTCAATACAATTAGTATTCAATGCATACATTCATTGTGAGCCGTACAGCCCGAGGGGTCTATACAATTCCCAGCTCCTCGGTGCACTATGGCAGAAAGGTCTTAGGCAGCGACCTTTCCCCATTGCGCCTTTGCAGCGGCTGCCCCGAGCTTTAGTGTGTCCCTCAGCACGTATTCCTGGACCTTGGAATGTGCCAGTCTGCAACACTCAGTCAGGGAAAACTCTTTGCACTGGAAGGTCAGCAAGTTTCAGGCAGACCAAAGAGCATCTTTCACTGAGTTGATGATCCTCCAGCTGCAGTTGATGTTTGTTTCGGTGTGTGTCCCTGGGAACAGCCTGTAGAGCACAGAGTCCTGTGTCACCGCGCTGCTCGGGATGAACCTCAACAGAAACCACTGCATCTCTCTCCAGACCTTCTTTGCAAAGGCACAATCCACAAGGAGGTGAACAATGGTCTCGTCCCCACCACAGCCTCCACGAGGGCAATGTGCAGAGGGGGAAGAGACTCGTGGCATGTTGGAAGGATCTGACGGGGAGGGCCTTTCTCACCAAGCTGCATCTTGGTGCTTGTTGGAAAGTTCTGGCGATAAGGCATTCTGCCAAATGACTTTGACGGCCTGCTTGGGGAACCATCCGACAGGATCCACTATCTCCTTTTCCTGCAGGGCCTCTAAGACATTACGTGCCGACCACTGCCTTATGGACTTGTGGTCAAAGGTGTTTCTCTGCATAAATTTTTCCACGAGGGACAGGTGGTACGGCACGGTCCAACTACTTGGAGCGTTCTGTGGCAGTGTGGCTAGACCCATCCTTCGCAACACCGGGGACAGGTAGAACCTCAGCACATAGTGACACTTGGTGTTTGCATACCGAGGGTCTACACACAGCTTGCTGCAGCCGCACACAAAGGTGGCCATCAGGATGAGGGCAATGTTGGGCACGTTTATCCCCCCTTATCTAGAGGCTTGTATATCGCGTCCCTGCGGACACGATCCATTTTTGACCTCCAGATAAAGCGAAAGTTGGCTCGGGTGATCGCCACCACGCAGGAGTGTGGAATGGGCCAGACCTGCACCACGTACAGGAACAGCAAGAGTGCCTCACACCTGATGACCAGGTTCTTACCCGAAATGGAGAGGGAGCGTCGTTCCCACATGCCCAGTTTTCTTTTCACCATAGACACTCACTCCTTCCAGTTTCTAACACATGCCCCGGTCACTCCGAACCATATCCCCAGCACCTTCAGGCTGTCAGCCCTGATGGTGAAGGGGACAAAGGATCGGTCAGCCCAGTTCCCAAAGAACATGCCCTCGCTCTTCCCACGATTTACCTTGGCTCCTGAGGCCAGTTTGAACTGGTCGCAGATGTGGATCAGTCTGCACACCAACAGCAGATCTGAGCAGAAGATGGCAGCATCATCCATGTACAGGGAGGCTTTGACCTGAGTGCCTCCACTGCCTGGGATCGTCACTCCTCTTATGCCTGGATCCTTCCTGATGGACTCAGCAAAAGGTTCTATGCAACACACAAACAGGACAGGGGAGGGAGGGCAGCCCTGCCTGACTCTAGATTTAATAGGAAAGCTATCTGATTCTGACCCATTGATTGGGACTGTGCTACTGATGTTAGTGTAGAGCAGTTGGATCCAGTTGCGGATTCCCCCCCCCAAACCCCATTTTGGAGAGCACATCCACCATGTAGATGTGTGATATTCTGTCAAAGGCCTTCTCCTGATCCAGGCTGATGAGGCAGGTGTCCACACCCCTGTCCTGCACATAGGCAATCGTATCCCTAAGTAACGCAAGGCTGTCACAGATGTTCCTGCCGGGCACAGCGCAGGTCTGATCAGGGTGGATCACCAATTCCAGAGCAGATTTGACCCGATTGGCGATGACTTTGGAAAGAATCTTATAGTCCACGTTCAACAGTGAAATGGGTCGCCAATTTCTAATTTCCTCCCTTTCCCCCTTGTGCTTGTAGGTGAGGGTGATGATGCCTTTCCTCATGGGTTCTGACATGCTGCCGGCCAGGAGCATACTCTCGTACACTTCTAGCAGGACTGGGCTGATCCAGTCCCACAGAGCCAAATACAACTCAGCCGGCAAGCCGTCGCTTCCGGGAATCTTACTCTTCTCGAAGGACTCAAGGGCCTTAATCAGTTTGTCAGGAGTTAGCGGTTTGTCCAGGCTCTCCTGTGTACTGCCATCTAAGACCTCTGTGATAGAGGACAGGAAGGACTGGGAGGCCGTGCTGTCCGTGGGCTTCACGTCATACAATCCAGCATAAAAGGATTTGCTGATCCTCAAAATGTCAGGCTGCTATGACTTTACTGAGCTGCCTTCTTCCTTCAGGCCGCTGATCACAGAGCTCTCTCTGTGTACCTTTTGGAAGAAGAAACATGAGCACGTCTCATCCTGCTCCATGGAGCGGACTCTGGACCGGAAGATGATCTTGGAGGCCTCCAAGGCAAAGAGCGAGGCTTGCTGGCTCTTCACCTCTTGGTGTTACTCCATGGCATCAACACCCTTTGACTGCAACTGGAGCAGGTTCTGCATGTTTTTTTGGAGTCGGGACATTTCCCTCTGTTCCTTTCTAGCTTTCTGGATGTCTTTGAGGATGAAAAACCTCTTGATGTTTTCCTTGATCGCTTCCCACCAGTGTGTCAGGGACTCAAAGAGGGGTTTCACGGTTTTCCAACCTTTGTAATCCCTCTTGAGCTCCTCAATGTTCTCTGGGGTCAGCAGTTGCATGTTCAGCTTCCATGTCCCCCTGCCAACCCTCTGGGCTTCCTGTAAGTGACAGTCAGCCAGTAGGGGGCAGTGAGGGGGTAGTGGCGGGGTGGGGATGAGTCTGGCGTGCTGGACTTATAATGATGTGCTGATGTATTACAATGAGGTTCCTGATGTCCGATGGCAGGGATTGCGGCCCACCATCGAAGGTCTGAGCAGACAATTGCAAACTGGTTTCATGATGTCGTGAAACCGATTTTTGGCCTTCTCGCCATCTTGTCCGCTCACACCATGGAACACGCCCAACACCAGCAGAAAATCCCCACCTATATCCTTTTGTAGCCTCCACTTCAAAGGTTACTTTCTTACCTATCTTTGTGTCAATAGCAAATTTGGCAACCATCCCATCCATCCCTTCATCCAAGTCATTTATATAAATTATAAACAGTTGCGGTCCCAGCGCTGATCTGTTTGGCATGCCACTCATTACACCCTGCCAACCTAAAAAAGACCAATTATGCCTACTCTCTGCTTCCTGTTAGCCAGCCAATCTTCTATCCATGTCAATATGTTACCCCCATACCATAAGCTTGTGTTTTCCGCAATAACCTTTGATGTGACACTTTATCAGATGCCTTCTGGAAATCCACATACATTTGTAGAAAGCGGGTTCTAGGATTTTGAAAGAATGGTGATAGATATAGTTTTAAGTCAGGATGTGGTGTGGCTTGGAGAGGAACTTGAAGGTAGTGGTGTTCCCATGTATCTGCTGCTGCCTTTGTCCTTCTAGGTAGTATCCTTCTAGGTGGTAGAAGCTGTGGGTTTGGAAGGTGCTGTCAAAAAAGCCTTGGTGAGTTGCTGCTGTGTACCTTGTATATAGTATTCACTGCTGCCACTGTGTTCATGGTGGAGGAAGTGAATGTTTATTTTAATGGATGGAGTGCTGATCAAGTGAGCTGCTTTGACCTGGATGGTGTCAAGAGTTCTTGAGTGTTGTTGGAGCCACACTCATCCAGGCAAATGGAGGGTATTCCATCACACTCCTCACTTGTTTCTTGTAGATGGCGAACAGGTTTTGGGGAGTCAGCAGGTGATTTACTCACCTCAGAATTTTCAATCTCTGGCCTGTTTTTGTAGCCACAATATTTATATTGCTGGTCAAGTTCAGTTATTGATCAATGGTCAGGATGTTGATAGTGGGGGATTCAATGATGGTAATGCCATTGGCAGTGGTCATTGCCTGGCACTTGCATGACATGAATGTTATTTGCCACTTATCCAAATCTGAATGTTGGCCAGGTCTTGCTGCAAATGAAAACAGACTGCTTCAGTATCTAAGGGGCTGTGAATCATACTGAACAACCACAACCGTCTTCCCTTGTGCTAGGTTGGCTTCAACCAGTGGAGAGTTTTCCCTGATTTCCATTGACTTCAGTTTTGCTAGGGCACTTTGATGCCACATTTGGTCAAAAGCTGTCCTCACCTCACCACTTGAGTTCAGCTCTTGTGCCCATATTTGGATCAAGGCTGTGATGAGGTCAACAGTCAAGTGGGCCTGGCAGAACCCAAACTGAGCATCAGTGAGCAGGTTATTGCTGTGTAAATGCCATTTGACAGCACTGTCGACGACACCTTCCATCACTTTGCTGATGATGGAGAGGAGGCTGATGGGGCAGTAATTGTTGGATTTGTCCTGATTTTTGTGGACAGGACATAGCTGGTCAATCTTCCACATTGTCAGGTAGATGCCTGCGTTGTAACTGTACTAGAACAGCTTGGCTTGGAGGCCGACTCGTTCTGGAACACAAGTCTTCAGTACTATTGCCCGAATGTTGTCAGGACCCATATCCTTTGCAGTATCGGGTGCCTTCAGCCATTTATTAATATCACGTGGAGAGAATCAAATTGGCTGAAGACTAGAGCCTGTGATGCTGGGAACCTGGGAAGGAGGCCAAAATGGATCATCCACTCGGTATTTCTGGCGAAAGATGGTTGTAAATGCTTCAGCCTTTTCTTTTGCTCTGGTGCGCTGGGCTCCCCTATCATTGAGGATGGGGATATTTGTGGAGTTTCTTCCTCCAGCGAGTTGTTTAATTGACCACCACCATTCATGATTGGATGTGGCAGGATTGCAGAGCTTTAAACTGATCCTTTGGTTGTGGGATCACTTAGCTCTGTCTATCGCATGTTGCTTCCTCTGTTTGGCATGCAAATAACCCTGTGTTATAAATTCACCAGGTTGACACCTCATTTTTTGATAATTAAGGCGAGGGTTGATTCCTTGGCTTGATGGTAATGATAGAATGGGGGATATGCCAGGCCATGACGTTTCAGATTGTGGTTGTGGTTACATATTGATCTCTCAAAAACATCCTAATAGATACTTTTTTAGATTTAGCATTTTGAACACTGAACTCTCACAAATGCTCTGATAAATTTCACCCACACTGTAGTGTTGTTTTTCACATACATTTGTTTGCTATCAGTATATTTTTTATCATTCTATCCCAGCATACATAGAGCACCTGAAATTAAAATATCATGCTTAAAAATATTTTAAAATGGTGTGGTTAAACAATGTGGTACGAGACAAATCATCTCCTTTACTCATAGAATGGGACTTTTATTTATCATATATTTAAAATTGAAATGAAGAGGTAACATTTGGCTATTAAAGACTCCAAATCCTGAAGTCATTAAACATGAGCCACAAACTGTTTGTGCAAAATTAATTTATTGATTCCACTCATTCTTATTCAAAAGGAAAAGAGACAGAAACCGCAAAGCTTTTTAACAACACAGCAATTATTAACAGCTGTACAGCAGTGATGGTTCAGTTAGCTAGGGGGAGTAAAATATCTTTAAATATATTTTTCTCATGCAGTCCTTGTTTGGATATTAAAGGAGCAGCATATTCATAAATAAGAGCGCATAATAAAATCTTTCTTTTTGTTTGGACAGAAGAGCTGTATCTGAGTTCAATCCCAGTAACATCATTGACTTTGATGATCCTTTTTGATAAGATTTAATCTAGGCATCATGTGTTAATGAACAAGCAGGAATAGGCTAGGCAACCATGAAGGAAATGCTCTTTAAAAATATGCTGATCCACTATTTATTATTCCAAAAACATGTTTTTCCCCTGTTTCTCCTCCTTTGTTTTTCTTTGTCCTTCATTTAAGAATTTTCAGGGAGAAAAAAATGTAAAGAAGGGGAAGTTGTAGGGAATCTGCCCAATTGAGAGATCAACCATATGGTGCTGGAAATGTGAAAGAGGAAATGAATGCTTTTCTAAGTTACATAGGAAATTAATAATGGAATTATGAAGAGTTTGTACAATGTATAAGTGACCATTTCTAAAGGTAGCTTAAATTCAATTAATAAATCTAAGTATAAAGCTAGTGGCCACAAAACTATAATTGATTGTTGTTAGAAAAAACAATTTGGTTCACTAATGTCCTTTAGGGAAGGAAATCTGCTGTCCTTACCTGGTCTGGCCTACATGTGATTCTAGGCCCACAGCAATGTGATTGACTCAACTGCCCTCTGAAATGGCCTAGCAAGCCACTCAGTTCAAGGGCAGTTAGGGATGTACAACAAATGCTGGCCTTGCTGGTGAAGTCCACATCCCGTGAAACAATAATGAATAACAGCTCATGATCCTTGCTAGCTGAACATGTCAGTTCAGAGGAGCCCCACACTGACCAATAGCCAACAAGAGGCTGGCTGATTCTTTGATTTACTTCCCGCTCCAATTTTTAAACCATTGTGGGGTTCAAGACTGAATAATTTGTTGAAGTAATGGATATTCCTGCAACTACATCATATTTCTTCTCTATCCATTATCCTTAAATGGTTTAAGTGAGTGTAGTTAACTGCCCTGTACAGTTACCCTCAATGGGAATGAAAATCCAGGCAGGTTGTTGCCCAGCTTGCCCTCCTTTCAAAAATGCTTTATTTTAACAGTGTGATTTTCTATAGGTTTGACATTGAGCTGATTTGTCTCAATAATAGTTCATAGCACTCTACCTCTTAGAGCTCCTGAATTTGGTGGCTGGGTCATCACCATGATCTGCTCCTGCTGCAGGTCTGTCCACTGACCCCTGTAGAACTGCCAACTTCAGGCCTTTTGGCATTTGTCCTCTAACAGCATCCAGACCTTCAGGCCCAAAGAACTGTTGGGAAGCTACAAGAGAAAGATGACATTTACCTTTTCAGCCTCCCTTTCCTTCCTGCCTGACTCCCTTTAATCCTCCGATCTGACAAGATCCCAGGCACAGTGGTCAATTCCAGCTTCTAAAGCATGCCTCTGGCCCTAATTTTACAAAACTACAAAGCGACACTGATACTCCCATGTTTTAAACACTTTATCAACAACAGAGTATTTCTATGACTTCCCCTTCTCTCTGGAAAACAAGATGGCTCATTGTACATCATAAAAGAGCAAATGAGAGTAAACCAAAGCAATTTTTAAGCAAATGTACCAGCTGTCCAGTGAATAATGGCGCCTCAATGCAATTCTGCAAACTCATCCATTATTGATTGGAAGATCCCGAAGTAAAAAGTTTAGGGGCTATAATAGGTACAATCCAGAGATCAGTTTAGAGATTTGCACTTGCCCTGTTTCAATTAAAAAAACATAATGTGCTAGCATGTGATGACTTGTTTCAATGGACGTAAGTGTATCCACAAAGCTGCAGCAATATTTTTCATCTGAACTGATCTCGGCAACACATGATATTGTTTAAAGAGCGGATGGGGGAAATGTTTATTATGGCCCATTTTTGGGCACCAGGGTTGTGATTTGGGATCTGCCCAGGCCTTTGCCATTGAGGCAGGCAGCATGAAAGCTCCGTACTGCTTCCTTATTTCCATAATTTTTACATAAAGTCCAGCATGGCCTGTGCTGTTGGCTGGTTGCACAAACAACAGGGAGCCTAACGGCCTGCAAGGCTAGTATGTGTTCCAACAAGCCTCCAGCTTTTAAAGGCAGTCTGTCCCCGACTGCACTGAATCAAAGGAGGCTTCTGCTGACTGACAATGCTGCAATTAGAGAGAATTAAGGGACATGAAGCACCAGGGCAGAGAGAGGGCTCTGTAGTCCACAGATCTGGCACTTGAGGCTTTCATCATGGAGGTGAACAAGAGGAGAGGCACCTTGTTCCTGTGGGGAAGCCCTCAAGGTCTGCACTCCAAGGGGAATGAGAACATGTGGCCAGGGAGGTTAATGGCCTGAGTTTGGCCCTAAGGAACTGGCAACAGTGTCAGAAGAAGCTTAATGACCCCCATGTAGGTGGACATGATCAGTGAATGCATCTTCACATGACATCTCCTACCCACCACACCATCATCTCTCACACTGCTCAATGTACCACATTCTCTCATTCACCCAGCAGCACTCATTGACACTTAAGACCCATGCCTGACTCACAAATACTCCAGCTCACCCTCACAAACATACCAATGGTGCCAACCCCACACCCACCTCTTACTGCCTCCACATGCATCTAGCTATTCAGCTATGTCAGGTACATCACTCACAAACAGCGCAACACAATCAGTGACACTCTGCCCTCTTTCTTGCAGGACACGGTGGCATGAAATACAAGGGAGCAGCAACAATGTGCTAGGAAAGCCTTCATCCCCTAAGCACAATGGAGAATGGATGCTCCACATCATGGGGCTGGCAGAGACTGAGGCTGTTGCATCCAGCATTGTTCAGCGCATTCAGGATGATCGTATATTCCTGTCTTCTGTCCCTTCTCAAATCCCAACTCACTGTCACCCTGCTACATGGCATGAGGTGAAAGCTGCAGATGATGTGACCATGGTTCACATGGTCACATCATCTGCACCCCATCTCCCCTCCCATAAACTTTGAGGAAGAAGCACCATTCTTTGACATTTGACACTTACAGCCATCAGTGCTAGTTCTCCAGGGGGTGAGATCACAGATGAATTCTGTTACAGGAGGCTCAGATGAGATCTTGATGGGGCTGCGTCCAGGAGAATGCTGATAAAGATGCACACTGAGTGCCTTGGCAGGCAGCAGACTGCCTCATGCCATTGTTAAGGAGCATGCCCAGCTCCAACATGGTACAGGACATTGTGCAGAACTTGGAGCCATCCTTCCCAGCGTGGCAGCACTAGTAGCCTATGATGGGGCATCTGCTGGCTGCTGTCTTAACTTGCACTGCAGCACAGGCAGAAGTCACCCAATGTCCCAGTGCTGCAGTGGAAGCTCAAACAGAGGTTATGATATCCATGTTTGCTACCAATCCCCTTGATTGCTGCCATCATGGCTGAAAATCTCAATGATTAAAGGAGCTTGCAGGCTCTTATGGCAGCCCAGCAATCTGTCCTCCAACAAATTACGAGGATTGCTAAAATGTTGTCTCTTGGCAGTGGCACCGAGGAGCACAGACCTGCTGCCATCTCCCAGGATTCCTGCTCCCACCACTGCCCCTCCACCAGTGCCCTTGCTGCTTCTTATCAACTAGCCAACCCAGACTACTGCCACCAGTGCTGAGATGGTGCAGTCCAAAGCCAGCTCTCAAGACTTAAAACTGCTCAAGGTCGTGCTGCAAGGCTATCTGCTCCGGCATGTACTGGAGGAGTCTCCCTAAGAGATCCAGGCATCAGAAGCATTACTTGAGCACATCGATTGTCTGTCCCACAATATTCCTGGTGGCTCCATATGTCCCATTATACATGCATTGTCCTCATATAGGAAGGGGTCGTGAACCATGTGTACAGTGGGTAGCCTTTTTGCTGAGATGCCACCCTTTGGTTTTCTGTGGAGGTCCAACAATGACCAGGATGGACATTCCCTGACATTGTGTGTTGGAAGTGGTTGCACACCAACTACACACTGCAGTTTCTGCACTTCTACCCTTTGTCATGTGAGGCCCAAGAACCACGCGTTTGTAGTTGAAGCATCCTGCACCATCAGGAATCATGTTCTCCAGCAAAGGTACTTGCTCACTCATCGTCTTTCTCACTACTGAGAGCAAAAATGATATTTTCTGCTCTGCTGGCATGAATATCCTCCATCACCTTCAAGATGCATCGATGGACGGTGGGCTAGGTTATGTTGGAAATGTCACCCACTCCCGCCTGGAAAAATCCAAACACACAAAATTTCAATGTCACAGTGACCTTTGCGGCCATTGACAGCTCCGTTCTCACTTTACTGTGAGGCTTCAGCTTGGGTTGAAGAGGTGGCACAATTATGTTACCATCTCCTTGTTAAACCTGATTCGCCTCAGACATTGCTCCTGCTTGTTCAGCTGTAAGTGTTTAACATAGTTGTTCGGTGCACATGCACAGACCAAGTTTATGAAATGAGTGTCAAATCAGCTGGAACGTCTGTTTGATGTTATGATCGGGCCCAGAAGTGACTGGGATCCGGGGCCATCTTAGGCCTTTGGGACTGCAGAGGCACCAGTACCAATGGCACAATTAAGTCCAATTTTTGCAGCCTATGTGTTTTAACACATGGCAACCACACTAAAAATTAAAACGTGCCACTTCAACTAGTATAATAAAATATCGCAAGAATACCAATGTCAGGGGAAGCAAAACTTTATACTGTATGAGAAGAGTGTGATGATTGTTTAGCAAGTGGATTTGATTGGTAGAGGCGTTGCCATGGAGAATGCACTAGTTAATGGTGACTGACAGTCAACTGCCAAGCATTGTTTGAAATTTAAACCAGGCAGCTTGACTCTGATTGTTCAAGGCATTGCCCTGAGGAAAGAACCAGCGAATAGCTATCACATATTTTGTTTTTCTGAAACAGGCACAGTATGTGTACATGTTCTTTCTGTCTGCAAAGAATAGGGCCCTATGTATTAATATATGTAACTTCCAATACACACATGTGCCACACTGCAAGTCCAACTGACAATTTTAACTTGGTTGTTAGCATAATTTTTAGCACACTGAGGATTATTTAGCAAACGTGGTCCATTAGCGGAATCACAACTATTGTTGAACACTGTGTTTTGAGTTTGAAAGCACGGGCTGGTTGGGTACAGTCTGTACCTTCCCCTTTGCGAATAGCAGAAGGCACATGCTGTTTGATATGATCCACCAGTCTTTGGGATGTACGGTCTACATACCTAGCATCACACTGGCAATAAAATTCATATATCAATTTACTAATTTGTGTGATAGGCAGAACATCTTTTTGGCTTGACAGCAGCATTCTTGTTAGTGACAAATACCATTCCTATGGCTGCTGCATAATAGCAGCATGAAACAGCTAGCTTCACCTGTTGCTCAAACGTTTGAGTTACCTTGCCCTTCTAGGGTAATCTGAGGTAGACTGGGCACTTTTCAGGGCCGAAAGTGACAGCCTTAGGCCCCTTCATACTTGGCAGTTAACTGTCAGGCACCATTAACTAGTGCATTCTCCATGGCAACACCTCTACCAATCAGAGTCCACTTGCCATCCAATCAGCACTCTCTTCTCATACAGTATAAAGTTGGTGCTTCCCCTGATATTGTTATTCTTGCGATTGTCCTGATGAGTGCAAGATGAAAAGCTTTGACAAAATGTCTTTTTTCAGCCAAACTCAAGTTCTATATTACCTAATGACTATAATAAAATATATGTATTATCGTCATTCATCCACTCCGTTTACAACCTGAAATAATCTCAGTTAGATTTGGTGAGTATGTCACGTCATTGACATGAAATTATTGGGGTAGAATGTAGTCAGGAACTGTTTTTGGGCCCAGACTCGGTGTTGCATGAGCAGAGAGGTGTGAGGCCAGCATCAGGCCTCATCTAAATATTCTTGCACCCAGGGCTGGATGTTCCTCCGCAGGCAATTCGCCCTTCTGCAGGACTGAATTTATGGTCACTTGTCCCACTGGCAGTGACTCTCAGGGCAGGGGAGGACAGCTGGAAGGTGGCCAATCACAGCTGGCAGCAGCGGTTGGCAGTGCGTTGGAGCCAGGAGGAGAATACTTGTCCCTCTCTGTTCCACATATTTATTTTTTAAAATTGCTAATGCTTTTATTGCCAGCAGCTGACTAGATCAAATCAACATTTAGAAAATAATTCAGGTTTAGTTGCTATCAGTCAGGCAAGGCACCAGCTGCCATAATTTAGTACCATTATTCAAATCCCTCTTTTGGCTCCTGCCCCTTCTCCTTGATCCATCAGGTCTCCTTATATAGGAAACTTCCAGCCTCCTGTAGAGGAAGGAACCTTTATTTTGTTTCATGCTTGAGATGATTTTTTAACATATGTTCAGCAGCAACAGGAAGGAACCACCCGCCAGCCCCCATATTAGTGCTATTTAAAGGATAATCAACTATTTTCAAGTTAGTTCTGGATTGATTTCCACCGCTTCTTGCTGCAATTGTATCAGTATCTAATGTTTTCCAGAATTCTTTAAATGCTGTTAAAATCTACAGGGAGTGGCCTGGCATGTGTTGGAAGATTTTGTCCTGACTGCAAGAATTCTGGACAAGCCACTTGCTCCCAGATATGGGTACAGTAATTTGCATCCCTCTTCGATTACAGCATGAATGGGAGAAGGAGCAGAGGTGACACAGAACAGGACAAGCTGCTGCGAGGGAGAGGTGGAGAGGGGAGGAGGGTTCTCAGCAGTAGGCCATATTTGCCCAGTTTGTTCAGGTAATTCTCCTACCTGAACCTCAGTGAGGAACAATGTGTTGGATGTCTCTGCTTCACTGAAGAGATCTTAACTGAAACCTGCCACCTGGTGCAGCTACAACTGCAACCTCAAAGCAGGGCAAGGAGACATAGTTAATGACTGTAAAGGTTACAGTGGCTATAAACTTCTATGTATCTGGCTCCTTCCAGGTTGGAGCAGATGATATTTGTAACATCTCGCAGTTTACTATCCACCAGTTTATATATATATATATAAGGAGGTTCTGTATTCCATGAGAATCGAATATATTTCATACTCTCTCACCAGAGAGAAGCAGGCAGAGCACGCACGCAGTGCTGTGAGAACTGCAGTTTTCCCCAGGGTGAAGAATACCATTAACTGTATGCACATCACTCTGCAGGTACCACATGTAAATCCTGAGATCTACCACAGCTGAAAGGGTTTCCATTGTCACAATGTCCATCTGTATGGATTGTAACCAATCGCAGTGTATTATACAGGTTATCCTGGCAGCAACCATGATGCATTCATTGAGCAAATCATCAATGTGGTTAATCAATGCTTCTCTGTCCAATTTCACAGCCACAGGTCCTGAAATTAATTCACTTATTTTAAATGGGATAGTGCCACCATCAAAATAGTGAAAAAAAAGACACTGACAATACATCTTCATTAGCTTGTACCCTGCGGTATAAATTGAGGGGTATAAGCTGTCATTTTCTATCACTGGTGGGGAGACTTCCTGCCAAGAATGCACATTTGAAATTTAGATGAATGCCCAATTTTCTGATCAATAAATTAAATGGTAGTAAAATCACACACAGCATGCTCTTGAATTTTTGACATGCACTCTAGTAGGTAAGTGATGTGTATTGTCCTCAGGGTAGGAAGTGAGACAATATGCAAAAATCTGTAAGAAAATAGCAATATTACTTTGGTTTGACTGTCATTGCTTTCCCCATTCACCACTCTAATGTCTCTCCTTTATGCACCTTTACCTTTGGTAATGAATACTTTAAACTTCACTTTGCAATGTTAATTAGCATTTAAATATCTCAACTAATTCTACTTTAACTTTAATTTTGTATTATTTACTGCATAAATACTCTATCCTAATTTTTATTTTAAATTCAAGTATATTTTCTACCTGCTTTTCTCAGCCTCCAGCAACTTTCCTGTCTGGATCTGCTTCTAATCCACATCAGTTTTCAATTAGTTCCTGACCAGTGAACAACACAAAAGGGCAGCCTTTTGGGCCAATCATGAGGCTAAACATTGAAGGTTGACCTGGTCACACTTGAGCAGGTTGAACTATCATGCTACATGCTGGCTGGAGTTTGGAAGAATGACCAGGAGCTGGGTTTTATGGCCCCATCCCACCCCATCCCATCCCACCTGGGCAAGTTTTCAGCAAGGGTGCCAGGTAAAACATGATAGGGGTTGAGTTCATTGCCTGCCCTCCCACCTGTTCCCCATAAAAAGGAAGGTGGGCGGGCAGCCCGCCCACCATTTTAAAATAGTTGTTAATGGTCAATTGAGTTTGCTAACAAGCCAATTGCAGCAATATTACGCTGACCATATCATAATATGGTTGGCATGGCTGCAGGCGGGAGTCAGAAAGCCAGTTTTTAAATTACTTTGTTGAAAAGTGGGTGGGAGGGGGTAAGACCATTTGGGAGGTGCCCTCAGTGCTTTGGGAGCACTTAGAATTCTGCCTCCTTTTGTTCCTTTCTGCCTGACCCCCAAAACTCCCACCCCATCTCCTCATCTCCACACCCTTGGCTCCCAGATCCCTCCCCATCCAAAACCCCAGATTTACCTGGGTCTGGATGCCATAGCTTCCTTCATCTCGGGACCTACTTGAATCCCAACACGTCCCACTACATAGCTCTAGCGCTGCTGGGCTGCCAGAGCTGCCAGAAGGGGTTTTCCTCCTACTAAGGGCGGAAATCCAACCCTCACCTCCTCAAAGCTACCCCAAGCATGTTATGGCTGCTGAGTGGCCTTGTTGAACATCAGTACTAATGCCCTGAAAAAGAGGACAGCAAGAGGCTGAATGATCTTCTCTGTTCCGCCAGGGTAAGTCATTTTCTCATCACTCCCAACTCACACACTCACAAACCCGTCACACATCCACAGGGCCCTCACTCACTGCCAGCTCAAGGGACACCACCATTCAGTCTCACACACACCTTCATTGCCCTCATCCCATCCATAGGACTACTCATCACCCACACAGGCCAGGCGTACTTATCATCTGGCCTGGCAGGTGTCCTGCTTACACTCTCTCCATCTCTATTTATGCAGGACAAGCTGGCACACAACAACAGGGAGAGGTTGCTTACTGGTGGAGGAATGCCTGAAATCAAGGTCCTCACGGACTTTGAAAACAGAGCCATCCACCTGGCTGACAATGATCTGGACTGGTCCTGTGCTGACAGTGAGTTTGGCGCTGCTCTACTAAGTGAGAATTCAGCAGTGCGTCATCCATCTGACAACTATGCCGTGAATGATGTGTCCTGTTTCACAGGCCACTGCCATGCGCTAATTATCTCCCCTTGCTTTCGCAGACACATCTGGGAAACAGCTGACAGAATCCATGACTCAGGGCCTCCAATCAAGCCCCGAAGAAACCTCTGAAGAGGAATCTGAAGGCACCCTCCTTGAAGTCCTGTCACAGCGCTCACCCGCATCCTCCACCAGCACACGGACACACACCTTGGTGGGACCTAACTTTAGAGTAGCCTTGGGATCACAATCTGGTGGGCAAATCACACTTTCTGATCCACAGCAAGTGGTGGCAGGGACTTCCAAGGTTTTTGGCACTCGGAAGACTGCTGGAAGCCAGAAAAGTGCTGAGTCCGAGTCAGATGACGAGCCTTTGGACTCGGTTGTGTCACAGTTGCTGGAGCTGCAAAGGCAAGCTCAGGAACATCAGGAAGGGATGTCGGCTGCACTCCTCAGATTGCAAGGCACGATGGAGGAGTCTATTGCCTTCAGACTGAGGTGATAGTGCCAGGATGCCAATGCACTGAGGTCAACACTGATAGGATGGCGGCCGCCATGGGGACCTTGGTCCAGGACATCGCTCCTGCACTGCTGCGCAGGCTGAACACCATCGCTGACGCCATATTTGGCCTCCAACAGTAGGCATGTGAGAAGGGTGCAGGGTAGCTCGATCTCATTCCTGCTACCCCTTATCCTCAAGGAATCAGCTAGGGGCCCTTGGACACCCTTGGAGGAGGATCAGCAGGTGCACACCCCGGGGCGATCCACCTGGGTTACTTCAGGAGTATCCAGCCCTTCTGAATCCCCTCTTCCTGTGACCTTAGCAGCTCCAGTTCCACAGCTCGAGGAGGGTGCCACTACCACACAGCAGGTCCCCGAAAGCAGGCCGGGGCCCTCGGTCTCACCCTCCAGCAGACACCTGTCAAGATCACCACAGACAGGGCACCACAGTCAGCAGGCTGCCTCCACCTCCACCTCCACTGTGGATGTTCAGAAGCTCCAAGACAGATTAGGATTAGGAAAGTTAAGTATAAATAGTTGCACAGCCTGGGCACAGATGTTGATCACTTATACATAATGTTCACTATTGTCAATAAACTCCTAAGAATGTCTCTCTGCCTATGACTCCTTGTTCTGATGAGCAGTGTTCATGCCACTCAGATGTGAAATCTTTCTGCACAAGATAAAGGCCTCTTCCCTGTGCTCTGTGCAGCCTTCAGACCATAGTGATGGTCCGGCCTCACGCTCCCTGGACACATTATTGATGCCTGCACCTTGATGGTGCTTGTCATTGCTGCCAGAATGTAGTGGGCAGGCGTCATAGAGTTCTGTCGTTCTCTCTGTGTGCTCTCAGCACCTTTAAGGCAGGGCTGGTCCCCATCTTTCCAGCATCTGTGATCAGTGATGCTGTGCTCCTGAAGGAGTCAGGTGCTGAAGGCGGACACAAGATCAGATGCTTCTAAAGTTTCATGGCTCAGTCTCTATGATATGACCCTGATCACAGAGCTGCCCTCAGCCAGACAGGAGTCAGACATTCTCAGAGGCTATGTGAAGATCTATGGAATGTACTCACTGCATGTCGTCATCATCCTCCTGCAATTGAGCAGCTCCTAGGGCCTCCACTGCGACTCCACAACAGAAGCATTATCACAGAGGGTATTCGCGCTACCTTAAGCCAGGCTAGAGTCAAATGTCCATAGATGCAATGTGAGGATCTGTGGTGTCTCCTTACTACATGTCGTCATCATCCTCCACAAATCTAGCAACTATGAGGGTCTCCCAAGCATGCCTGCTTAATCTGGTCAGTGCGAGGGCCTCATCGCCACCTTCGATCACTCCTCACTTTCATCATCACTGACACCCTCCTCAGCGGAGGAGACCTCCAGCTCCTGCATCTCCTCCTCAGCCAGCTCCCCTCCCCATTTCAGCCCCAGGTTGTAAAGGGTGCAGCAGGCGACGACGATGCATGACACCCTCTGTGGACTATATTGCAGGGCTCCACCAGACCGGTCCAGGCACTGGAACCTCATTTTCATCATCCCGATGGTTTGCTCCACTAAGTTGCGAGCTGCAGCATGAGCCTCTTTGTTCCTTCGCTCTGCTGCAGTCTGAAGCCACCGCACTGGTGTCATCAGCTACATCTTCTGTGGGTAGCTCTTGTCCCCGAGCAGCCATCCTTGCAGCGTCTGTGGACCCTGGAAGATGTCAGTGCTCTGTGACTGACTGAGAATGTAGAAGCCATGCACAATCCCTGGAAACCATGCACAGACCTGCAGGATGCGTTTGTGGTGGTCGCACACCAGCTGCATATTCAGCAACGGAATCTCTTGTGGCTGACATAGTTGACCATGTGTTGCAACGGAGATCTGAGCGCCACATGAGTGCAGTTGATGGCACCCTGTACCAGTGGGAAACCCGAGATCTGGGCAAATCCAATCGCTCTTGCATCCTGGCTCTTCTGGTCCTGGGTGAAATGCACAAAGTTGTGTCCCCTTGTGAAGATGGCATCCGTGACCTCAAGGATGCATTTATGGGTGGAGGCTTGTGAGCCTGTGGAGCTCTGAAAGAAGCTACTGGTGTAGAAATTGAGGGTCACTGTCATTTTCACGGCCACTGGCAGTGGATGCACCCTATGTCCACCTGGCGCCAAATCCTGCAGTAGCTGGCAGATGTGACTGACCAATTCCCTACACATGCGCATTCTTCGGCCGTACTGGGTCTCGGTCATCTGCAGGATTGAAAGGCGGCCTCTATAGACCCTGGCTGTCACTAGGTGCCAACCAGCGACGGCTCGCTGTGGCTCTTTGGTGGCAGGTGCGGGAGCCCCAGTCGCCCCTTCTTCAAGAGAGTGCTGAACCACCCTCTGCGCAATGAGGTGCCTCAGTCACTTTCTTCTCCATCGTCTTCACTCTCTGTACGCCAGGAGGCATACAGCTAGTTCACCAGGCTCCATGATTCTGATGTACTGTTCCTGCAGGATGGAAGAGAGAGATGTGTGGGTTAGCTTGGGTATTCTAAGAACCTCTCCTGGTTAAGCCTGAAGGCCCCTTAACGAATCCCAGAAATTGCTGGCCACCACTTGATGGCAGAGTTTAGTGCGCTGCATGGATGCCCGAAACCCTACCTTCCTCCGCCCACTCCACCTGACCGATTGGCGACAGCTTTGCCCATTGGACTGCATGCTGTGCTCTCAGCTCAGGTGCAGGCATTCTCTTAACCTGCACTGCAAGGCTGCACTGTTAGCTTGAACCATGGGGGAGACTGGTCCAAACCGGGATGATGACATTGCAAGGGGCTGTGAGCACCTTCACCAGTGACTGCTCCACGGCCAACTTTAGCAAGGAGATTGTACAATGTACCCAGTCATCCAACTGTTCTGTGGTCCACTAAAATGATCATGAATTTGCAGTCTGTGCCCGAGGGGTAAAAAGCTCTGGAACACTTGGTGGCACTCTGATGTCTCTGTGTTGTTTGAGTGAGCAGATAAGCTAGAAGCCCAACTCCAATCATATCAATGTGGCTGCGCCTGAACTGTCACAGCTGCAGAGGAATGGTCACTTTATACAAGGTTACCCTAATATGTGGCCACTTCCAACACCCACCCCTAACCCCCCACACCCCGCACGTGTTTGTGTGCTACCTTCAACCGCAGGGCAGCCTTTGCCCTCCCCCTAAAGTCACCTCAACCGCAGGGCAGCCTTTGCCCTCCCCCCAAAGCCACTTCAACCGCAGGGCAGTCTTTGCCCTTCCCGCCAATATGCCTCAACCTTGAAGTCCAACAGGTGTCCCTCACAAGCGCTCTGCAACGTTACTGTGCACTCACCTCTGGGTTCCCCTCAAAGTGCAGCCCGCCAAGTGCACACCTTTTACATGCTGTTGTGAAACACGTCAGCGTGCAATCATGCCGACGTGGGCAGACGATCCAGTGGAGGAGGGGGTGATGAGTCTGGCGGGCTAACCTTATAATGATATGCAGGTGTATTACAATGAGGTTCCCAACATGCAGGAAACGCAGCCCACCATCGACGGGCTGAGCAGACGATTGCAAACTGGTTTCGCGATGTCATCAATCTGATTTTTGGCCTTCTCGCCATATTGCCCGCTCACGGCACTTAACACCCCTGATGCCAGTGGGCATGGATGATTCCGCCCTTTGTCACACGATTTCACAGTAAGTCACCAGTTCAGATATGGAGAATAGCTTGGAGCTAAGAATTGCATGTGGTGAGTCACTGGACACATGTGAACTGGAGCCAGGGTTAGGGTAAAGTATAATGCAGGTGCCAGCTCCCTGGAAAGTGAGGTTTCACGCTAGTTCTGTTGCAGAAAACTTGGATGAGGACTTCATTGGGCTAGGCTACACCCAAATATCTCCACCCATCTATACACCCAAATGCTTGGTGCATGAGGAAGTCTGTCAGAATGTTTGTGTTCAATGCCAAAGAGATTGGAAGTGTCCAGCACCAACTTGGCACAGTGCTTTGTGCAGGTCTTGAAAGTGATCCTTTCCAACATGGAACCGGTGGCAACCTCCATCAGCACGCCTATGGAACCCTGCATGAAGCAGCACTTGATGGCCAGCATCTCAGTATTCATTGCAGCGCAAGCAGCATCCACCCATAGTCTGAGTGCTGCATTGGAACCTCTCAGTGTTGCCATGCAAGGTCAGTTTGCTACCATGGAAGTTCAGTCTGCTGCCATCATAACAAGAGGGCTTGCAGGGTGTGACAGCAGTCCAGCAATCTGTCCTTCAACAGATTACTAGGATTGCTGAGATGCCACCTAGTAAGTGGCAGTGGTTCCACAGAATACAAACCTGCTATCCTCTCTCAGGATGACAGCATTCATGCTCCCACTCCTGTTACTTCACTGGTGCCCTTGCTGTTTTTTCATTGATGAGATGCGGGCTTCACTTCAAACGTCAGCATTTATAGCCCATCCCTACTCGCCCTTCAGAAAGTATTGGTTAGCCACCTTCTCAACACACTGCAGTTTGTGTGGTGTAAGTACACAGACAGTGCTGTTGGGTCTTATTATATACCATACAAGATGAACTGTGGCAACTCACCAAGTTACTTTACCAGCACCTTCCAAACTTGTGACCCCCAACACCTAGAAGGACAAGGACAGCAGATGCATGGGAACACCACCATCTGCAAGTTCTCCTCCGCGCCACGCACCATCCTGACTTGGAACTGTATCACCATTCCTTCACTGGATCAGAATCCTGGAACCCCCTCACTATGAGAACTGTAGGAACGTAGGAGAAGGAGTAGGCCGTTCAGCCATTCGAGCCTGCTCCACCATTCAATTTGATCATGGCTGATCATCCGCTTCAATGCCTTTTCCCCCCACACTATCCCCATATCCCTTTATGTTATTGGTATTTAGAAATCTGTCAATCCCTGCTTTAGACATACCCAATGACTGAGCTTCCACAGCCCTCTGGGGTAGAGAATTCCAAAGATTCTCAACCCTCTGAGTAGAAACAAATTCTCATCTCAGTCCTAAGTGCCTTCCCCCTTATTTCAAAATTGTGTCCCCTGGGGAACCACCTTATCTGCATCTACCCTGCCTATCCCTGTAAGTATTTTGTAAACTTCAGTGAAATCATCTCTCATCCTTTGAAACTCTCGGGAATACAGGCCCAGTTTTCCCAACCTCTCTTCATAGGACAGTCCCGCCATCCCAGGAATAAGTCTGGTGAACCTTTGTTGCATTCCCTGTGTGGCAATAATATCCTTCCTACGCTAAAGGGACCAAAATTGCACACAGTACTCTATCTAGTTAAGGTCATATATAATGCAAGCAAGACTTTGCTACTGCTGTACTTAAATTCTCTTGCAATAAAGGCTAACATACATTAGCCTTCCTAATTGCCTGCTGCATCTTCATGTTAGCTTTTGAGGTGTCAGCTGTGGCTCAGTTCATAGCACCCTCACCTTTGAATCAGAGGGTTGTGGGTTCATGTCCCACTCCCGGAAACCAAGAACTGTGATTGTACTCGAAAAGAGTTGCAATCTGTGACTGTTGATAATTCGAAAGAGTTTCATGTTAGCTTTCAGTGACATATGGACAAGGACACCCAGATCCCTTTGTACATCTACACTTTCTAATCTCTTACCATTTAAAAAATACTCTGAACATTCTTTCCTCCTACCAAAGCGGACAACTTCACATTTTTCCACATTATATTCCATCTGCCATGTTCTTACCCACTGACTAAGTCTGTCCAAATCCCATTGAAGTCACTTTGTATTTTCCTCACAACACCCATTTCCACGTAGCTTTGTTTCATCTGTGAACTTGGAAATATTACATTTGGTTCCCTCATCCAAATCATTGATATATATTGTGAACAGCTGGGACCCAAGTACTGATCCTTATAGTACCCCACTTGTCAGAACCTGCCAACGCGAGAATTATCTGTTTATTCCTATTCTGTTTTTTTCCTGTCAGCCATTCCTTAATCCATGCCTGTGTATTACCCCCTATCCAGGTGCTTTAATTTTGCTAACCAACCTCCTGTTGGCGACTTTATCAAAAGCCTTCTGAAAATCCAAGTATACTATGTCCACAACTCCCCTTTATCAATTCTATTGGTAATATCCTCAAAAATCTCCCAACAGGTTTGTCAAACATAATTTCCCATTCATAAATCCATGTTGACTATGTCCAATCAGATCATTATTATCCAAATGTCCATTTATCACAAAGAAAAAGCAAAATACTGCAGAAATCTGAAATAAAAACTGAAAATGCTGGAAAAACACAGCAGGTCTGACAGCATCTGTGGAGAGAGAAACAGAGTTAATGTTTTGAGTCCTTATGACTCTTCTTCAGAGCTAAAGAGAAGAAGGAATGAGGTGAAATTTATATTGTTGCGGGGGGTGGGGTGGGGGGGTGAGGGTGGGGGTTCTTTCACAGATTGCTGACCCTTGTTCTGCCATTAACACATTCTGCTTTCTCACCTTTATGCCATCATCAGCACCATCAGCATCTTCTTTAGTCTTTACCACCAGCTTCTATCCTGCTTTACCACCTCCATCCCCCTTAAACAATATAAATTCCATCTCATTTCTACTTCTCTTTAGCTCTGAAGAAGAGTCATATGGGCTCAAAACATTAACTCTGTTTCTCTCTCCAACAGCACTAGCAAATTTTCCTGCGAGTGTATCAGTCCCAATCTTGTTAAGATGTAACCCGTCCATTTTGTTCAGGTCACACCTGCCCCAGAACCAATCCCAATGCCTCAGAGATCTGATGCCCACTCTCCTACACCAGTTCTTCAGCCACGGGTTCATGCTCACTAGCATGTGGCACTGGGAGTAGTCCTGAAATTACTGCTCTTGAGGTCCTGCTCTTAATTTCCTTCCTAACTCCCTAAAATCTGCTTTCAGTACCTCATCCCTCTTCCTACCTATGCCATTGGCACCAATGTAGACCACAACTAATGGCTGTTCATCCTCCCCCAGAAGGATGTCCTGCAGCCACTCCTTTACCCTGGCACCAGGAGGCAACACACCACCCTGGAGTCACATTTACTGCTGCAGAAACACCTGTCTGATCCCCTGACTATCGAATCCCCTATCACTGTTGCTCTTCTATCTCCACTCCTGTGCAGCTGAGTGACCCATGATGCCACAGACTTTGCTCTGGCTGCACTCCCTTGAGGAACTATCACCGACACCAGTATCCAAAATGGAAAACTAATTAGCAAATTAGACTCGGGGACTCCTGCACTACTGGCCTGGTTCTCTTAAACTGCCTGTTTGCCCACCCATTCCCTTTCTACCTGCATGCTCCTAACCTGTGGTGTAACCACCTCCCTAAACATGCTATCCACATGGTTCTCAGCCTCATGGATACACAACAGCGACTCGAGCCGCCGCTCAAGTTCCAAAACCCACAGCTCAAGCCTCTGCAGTTGATAATACTTCCTGGAGATGTGTTTGTCTTGGACACATGGTGTGTCCATGACTTCCCACAAACCACAAGATGTGCATTCCACAGGGCCGAACTGACCTACCTACCATAACCTTAAAAACTATTTATTACAATTAGAATAAGTAGAAAAACTTACCAGTTACTCACCAGTCAGCTTCTTCTTCTGTACCAAAGTAAGACCCAGCTATTGGAGGTTGAAAATGGCAGAAAAAGGAAAGATCACCTCCCTTGCTGTACTCCCTCACTCACCAAAATTCCACTTTACATCCCATGCACTCGAAGAAGCACTGAGGAAGGTCTGTTTTTATACTTTCTGAAAATCAACTGATTAAAGATTCTGAAAACCAGTTTAAGCTAGCTACCTAATTAACAAGCTGCAGCTGACTCAGAGAGCTTATATACCCCTGTTTTAAGGCTGGAATAAAACTGAACTTCTCTTAAAGAGTTATTTTTAGTTAATTGCTAAATTAAAGAAAAATATACACTTTAATTAGAAAATAATCTTTAAAATTCCCACTCACCAGCTCTCAGTGCAAACTGGAAGTCTACCTACACCACATGGATTGTAGCCGTTCAAAAGGCAGCTCACAACCGCCATCTTAAGGGCAATTAGGGATGGCAACAAACGCTGGCCTGGGCGGTGACTCTTACATCACGTAAAGGAATAAGAAAATACATATTTTTCAGTAGCGTTTCATACAACTGAGTATCCTGCCAGACCATTTCAAAGAGAAGTTAAGAGTCAATACATTGCTTTGGGTGTGGGTCTAGAATTAGGGCAGGTAGGATGTCGGTTATGCTGTGGGAGCTCCTGAATAACATTGTGATCCAGAGCAAACATGTCTGCAGTCAAGTGTTTGCGGCTCGAGCAACTTTGGCTCAGAGTCATTGAGCTGAGGCTGAGCTGCAGACACTGCAACACCTCAGGGAGGTGAAAAGTTACCTGGGTGCTTTGTACCAGGAGGCAATCACATCACTTAGGACGGGGTCTTCTGATTTGTTCAGGGGTCAGGGACAGGCGGGTGTCGCTGAGAGTGAGGCAATTAAGGGGACTCAGAGGGCAGGAGTGCAGGGCTGTGAGCCTCTGCAATAGCCTAATAGGTTTGAGGTTCTCTCAGTTTGTTTGGATGAGAATGGGGCTGCAGGGTGGACGAGCAAACTGACCGTGGTACAAAGAGCCATTCAAGTGAGGGGAGCAAAAAGGAATGTAGTGGTAGGAGGGGGCAGTATGGTGAGGGGGATTGACACCGTTCTCTGCAGCAAAGAGCGAGAGTCAGGATGGCCCTGTTGCCTGCCCTGTTTCAGGGTTCAGGACATCTGTTCAGGGCTGGAGAAGAACTTGCAATGGGAGGGGGAGGATCCAGTTGTCATGGTCCATGTAGGCACCAACAGACCACCATGTAGGCCTCCAGCAGAAACCACAATTCCCATTCCCAGGGTAAGGGAAGGCTGTCTGATACCTGGAAGGCCCCAAGTGTTATGACTCCTCCAGAGTCCTGAACTGAAGCCTGTTATTTCTGTCAAAGCAGCTCTGAAGTGAAATGAAGTTGGCCTGTTCACACAAGCAAGCAGCAGTAAGTTACAATCTAAAGTACTAACAACTCGCATTAGCAAGCCAACTCACCCCTCTTATCCCGCCCGTGGATGAGGCTTTTGAAAATGTGGCCTACCCACCTGCCCTTTGTGCCCGTGCAACGCCCTGAAAATCGCACAGGCTGTGCAAAATCGATTTCATTGCTGCCTCAGGGGCCTTAGCTGGCCCATTAATTAATGGCGGGCACGTCTCCAAACTCATAGCGCGCCTGCCTTCCGAAATATCGTGATGGCGCGCGCTGATGTCGGGGCGCACGCCCGACGTCATCGCGCGTCATTTTACGCAAATGTGTGTTGGGCCTGCCCCCACACGCCAACTGTAAAATCCTGCCCAAGGTAATTGGGAAGAGTCAGCATGTTTTTCTGAAAGGGAAATCATGTTTAACCAATTTATTAGAGTTCTTTGAAGGAGTAACATGTGCTGTGAATAAAGGGGAGCCTGTAGACGTACCATACTTTGATTTCCAGAAGGCATGTGATAAGGTGCCACATTAAAGCTTATTGTGGAAAATAAAAACTCATGGTGTAGGGGGTAACATATTAGCCTGGATTGAGAATTGACTGGTTCCAGAAAACAGAGAGTATGCATAAATGGGTCATTATCTGATTGGCAGGATGTGATGAGTGGAGTCCCTTATGGGTCTGTGCTGGGGCCTCAAGATTTTACAATTTATGTCCATGACCTAGATGAGGGGAGTGAAAGTATGGTAGCTAAATTTGCAGATGACTCAAGGATAAGTAAGAAAGTATGTTGTGAAGAAGACATAAGGAGTTTTCAGACGGATATAGATAAGTTGAGTGAATGGGCAAAAATCTGGCAGATGGAACATAACGTGGGAAAATGTGAAGTTGTTCACTTTGGCAGGAAGAATTAAAGAGCAGAGTATTGCTTTAATGGAGAACGCCTGCAGAATCCTGGGGTGCAAAAGGATATAGGTGTTCTAGTGCATGAGCCTAAAAAAGTTAGTATGCAGGTACAGCACATCATCAGGAAGGCTAATGGAATGCTATTCTTTATTATGAGAGGAATTGAACATAAAAGTACAAATATTATGCTTCAGTTATACAGGGCATTGATGAGACTGCATCTCAAATACTGTTTACAGTTTTGATCTCTTTATTTAAGGAAGAATGTAAATGCATTGAAGGCAGTTCAGAGGAGGTTTACGAGACTGATACCTGGAATGAATGGGTTGTCTTATGAGGATAGGTTGGGCAGGCTGGGCTTGTTTCCACTGGTGTTTAGAAGAGTGAGGGGTGACTTGATTGAAGTATATAAGATCCTGAACAGTATTGACAATGTGGAGGTGGAAAGGATGTTTCCTCTTGTGGGTAAGAGGGCACTGTTTTAAAATTAAGGGTCTCCCTTATAAGACAGAGATGAGGGGAATTTTTTTCTCTCAGAGGTGTCAGACTTTGGAACTATCTGCCTCAGAAGGAAATGGAAGCAGGGTCATTGATAATTTTAAGGCAGAGGTAGATAGATTCTTGTTAGGCAAGGGAATTAAAGGTTATCAGGGGTAGATGGGAATGCAGAACTTGAAACACAAACAGATCAGCCATAATCTTATTAAATGGTGGATCAGGCTCAAGGTGCCGAATGGCCTACTTCTGCCCCTATTTCGTACGTTTGTCACAATGGCAAATTTCCTTCCTGAGTGAACCAGATGAGTTTTTATAGCAATTCGGTAGTTTTTATGGTCATCATATTTGTATTTCATTGCAGAATTGTTTAACTTTTAAAAATTCATTCATTCAATGTGTGCATTGCTGGCAAGGCCAGAATTTGTTGCCCATCCCAATTGCCCTTGGACTGAGTGAGCTGCTAGGCCATATCAGATTCAACCACATTGCTGTGGGTTTGGAGTCACATATAGACTGGGTAAGGATGGTGATTTCCTGAGGCTAGCTTAATATCCCAGATTTTTATTAAATTACACAAGCTGCCATGGTGGGATTTGAACGCATGTCCCCAGAGTATTAGCCTGGGCCTTAGGATTACTAGTTTAGCGACATTACCACAATGCCACCATCTCCCCCATTATATGAATTTAAATTCCCTTGCTGCTGTAGTAGGATTCAAACGCAGGTTTACTAGTCTGGTAACATAAACACTGTGCTACTGTTCCCTGTAGCCTGTTACCCAACCAGCTCAGACTGTACAGGCCAGATGGAGACAGTGCAGGCTTCAGTCAGGCTTTCTAGCTCAGAGCTGCTTGAGCCCACCTTCCAAGGACATCTACAATCTGCCCCCACTGAAATTTAGCAGCCTTCTGCTAGCCATGTTGTAGCTACTAAGGAAGCTCCTCATAGCAGCATTAAGACAGGCAAAGGAACACACTGATTGACTTGATGATCTGCCTGCGCTGCATGCTGTTGGTGCCGTTAGGTGTGCAAGCACTAACCCCTGTACAAATTACGTCCAGCACATTTCCTGTCGGAGTTTGAGAAGTCTGGTAGCACTCAAAAAACAGGCACTGTAGAGCCTAATTTCACCCTGCCACTCCCATAATGTTTCAGGTTGTATGTCAATGCAGTGTATTGCTTTTTTTTCAAATAATGTATTTATAGTTAATTTGGTTTTCCCATCAAGCTCAACTTAATCCTGAATCAAGAACACAAAAAATTTTAGAAACAAGAAGAGATTATTTATTTTTTAAATTATCTGGAAATCAGGCAGACTTCCAACGGTTTACAACTGCACAACATTTTCTGAATAAATCAGCTCAAGGGAAAGTAAAATGAGGACTGATTTACCTGCATGGGCACTAACTCACCAGCGTCAGAGTGTTACACCAAGGGAAGTAATGGTGCATCATGATTTCCTATTGGCCCTCATCAAAACATTGAGGGCACACTTTTGATACACTTGAAGGTACATGGTGTGTGCATAATTGCTGGCTGACAAGAAATTTCAGAAACCATTGTGCCTTAAAAGCCTGCGGCAGATCATCAGCACATTGAACTGCAGGAAGCTAATTGGAATATGTGTGACAATATCATTGTTTATTGACCTGAGGCTGCTGGAAAATGGTGAGTGGATGTTTTGGCTATCCCTCAAAATTAATGTCACTTGTAAGTTTTATATAAGATGTTTTCCATGTATTTGTTATTGAAGTCTGTCTTGGAATGCAAGTATTCTTTGTGGTTTTAAAATTCCATCTCCTGGCAATGTTTTTTTGTTTTTCTAGAAGCATAAGATGGCAGTAACGTGAAGAGGAGGGCAAAGGGCCTGAATGTGTTTAATGAGGTGCTCAGAGTATTGCTACGGAAGGCTGTGGAGAGGCAAAGGGCAGTGTTCTACCTTATGTGAAAAACAGCTGAGCACAAAGCATGGCAAAAAATAGCAGCAGGATTATCCCCTGGAAGCATTGTCCAAAGTCTTGAGTGCAGAAATTCATTGACCTCGGTAGAGTGGCAAGATATAGCACTGGCTCTCAAAAGGGACATGGCGATCATTGTGTGTATGTGAATGCATCACATCCTTCACTATCCCTCTTCTTTTGCAGGAGTCCTGAAATCCTCCTCTCTTCATTCTTCTACATTTTCTCTCAGCGTCACTTACTGTGGTAGCACAAACATGTCCACTGCTAGAAGTCCTCATGTTTGACACATTTACCTCCTCTCCCATTCTCTTGTGACGTGGGTTTCTTCAATGTCACTTCTCAGTATGTTATAACCTTCATCCCTGTTTCAATTCTTACAGGATAAATGAAAACACAGGCAAGGCCACGCTTGGCAACTGAAGGCAAATGAGTCTCCATAAATAATTGCCATCTTTGAAAAGTGGGCCACCTCCATCCAAGAAGTTCCAGAATACTACAATATAACATGCTATCAGAAGGACTCTCCTACACTTTCCAGAACCACTCAAACAATGTAAAGTGCTCACCAATGCCATGTTGCTATATAACTGATTCTTGGGATGGCAGGATTGTCAATTGAGGAGATATTTGGCCAACTAGGCCTGTATTCACTGGAGTTTAGAAGAATAAGAGATCTCATTGAAACATATTGGATGCAGGGATTATATTTCCTCTGCCTGGGGGGTTGAGAACAAGGGATCACAATCTCAGGATATGGGATAAACCATTTAAGACCGAGATGAGGAAAAACTTCTTCACTCAGAGGTTGGTAAACCTATGGAATTCTCTACCACAGAAGGCTGAGGAGGCCAAGTCACTGAATATATTTAAGAAGTGTTATGAGACAGCCTTTCGGTAAAGCTGAGTTATTTAAAATTCCCAGAGGGAAACGTTAAACAACTATCATAACCTATATTTTTAAGTGGTATGTTTGAGATGCAACTCTAAATTCAGGAGTCAGACCACCAGTTCTCGAGAGGCTTTATATTAAACTAAATGAAACATTTTATTAATTTACACAAGTTAAATATATACAGATGGCTATGAATTACTACTATAGGGAATAGCAAGCCATAGACTTAACCAGACACCAGGCAAAGCATTTTCACCTTACAAATTCAAAATGAGGTTCCTTTCACTTTGGTTCCTGTGGAGACAGTTGGAGGCTTACAACTACTTTGATCTTACATTGCCTCTGCTCTGCACACATGAAAACTGCTGAAGTTGTACCTAGCACAGCCCATTGAATATAAATTCTCATTGTATCACTAGCCTCTTCTAACAATAAAACACATTTCATAGTACCAATTTTATTAGTAATATAAACATATTGCTTGGTCTCTGCTAGCTAGGTGCCAGATTTCACTCGCCTTCCTGAAAGCTCTGTTCAAAAAATGCAAATGCATTCTATCTCCCTTATATCTCAGAACTTGTACACATCAAAGCGCCCAAACTAGCTGGCTTTAATCCAATTGAGACACACCCACAGGCTAAACCTGTATTTTAAAAGGAAAATATTTTCCAATAATATTATATACATCAATAACTTCATGACATTCCCCTCCATTTCAAAAAATGAACCATCATAATTCTAAAAGATGGCTTCATTTTAATAACCCATCTCAAACTATCGCCTATACTTATTACACTATTACATTACCAGATGCATGCATTAAAATAACAATATATATATATATATATATATATACACAAGTCCTTGGTATCAACAGAAATCACTCCAGTTCAGTGTCCAGGTTTTAAAAAAATGTCTAATTCTCTTTTAAGCTTCAGACTCTTTGGCCAGAAACTTACCTGTATCAGGCGGGCTGGGTGGGAGTGGGCCGGGGCAGGTATGGAACCATTTGCTGCCCGCATTCGACTGTGTGCCACCATTTTACGTGGGCGGGTCAATTAAGGCCCACCCAGCGTGACGCACGATTGGTAGTGCTCAGCATTACCTATGCGGGCAGGGGGAGGAGGGAGAGTTGGGGTGTGCACTCTTTCACGCAAGCACGAAAGAGCACATAAATCTCTCTGAGGCTCAGAACTGCCTCAGGGAGATTATGTACATCATAAAAGTTTATAAATAATAAAGTTAAAAATTATTCACACATGTCCCCTCATGTGACAGTGTCACATGAACTGGGACATCTTTATGAATTATGCAAAAATGAATTAATAATTTTATAAAACATTCAGGAAACCTTATCCCGGCTGTGGTTGAGGTTTCCTGAAAAACCTAAAGGCTGCTTGGGCTCTTCGCCTGCCTGCCCACCTTAAGATTGGATGGGCAATGCTGTTGATTACCTTAATTACTTCCCTAATGGCCTTAATAGGCCTTTGACAGCTTGGCGGGCACGAAGCCACCTCCGGCGCGTGCTCACCGAACAAAATATCTAAATGACAGGCGATGATGCCCGACGTCATCTCGCATCATTTTGTGCGTTGGCGTGTCGGGCCTGCCCCCTGCATGCTGACAGCAATATTAAGACCTTGATAACGCATCTGCAAACAGATTTTCTGTTCCAGCAATATGTATAATCCTTACATTGAATGGTTGTAATAATAGATTCCATCCGAAAAGCCTTGAACTTCTGCCTCAAAATTTGTCCAAAAGCTTCAAAAGATTATGGTCTGTATAAACAATTGTTTCTGATTAATAGTTTGCAACAAAAATTTCAAAATGCTGCAATGCTAACACCAAACACAAAGGGCAGAATTTTCTGCCTGTCGGGCGGGCGGGCCTGACCCAGTCACCGGCGGGCGGGGAGCCGATCCCCGCCAGCGAAGCGGGCCGCACTGCCATTTTACGTGGGCGGGCCACTATGCGCTTCCTGTGCGGGCAGGGGGGGGGGGGGGGTTCCCCAGAAGCGAGAGTGCGCTCTTTCGCACTTGCGCACAAAAGAGCGCATTCATCTCTCTGAGCCAAAGTGCAGCCTTAGGGAGATCGCTTCTGCTTTGAAAAAGATTAAAAATAGAAAAAAAAAAGGGACATGTTCATAATTTACACTATAACTTTATTAAACTTTTTAAAACGCTGCATAAAATCTCATCACGCCGGTGGATGAGGTTTCATGTTTTTTCTATTTGCATCCAGGGCTCCTGGCCTGCCCACCAACCTTAAGGTTGGAAGGGCAGGTTCTTTAATTGTTTAAATGATCCTGTCAATGGCCTCAATTTGAATTGCTTGGCATAATTGGGCGCTGCCAAAACTGGTGTCATAGTTAATACAGTTTTCAAACTATCGAATGACTTCTGACACTCCAGTAAAACTTGTTCCTTTTTAATAGTTCAGTCAGTGGAGCAACCACTTGGCTAAAATTTGGTACAAATTTCCAGTAAAACCTACTCATGCCCAGAAATTTCAAAACTTCTCATTTTGTTGTAGGCACTGGTAAATCCATGATAGACTTGACTTTTGCATCTCTCGGAGCCACCTTACTATGTCCAATGGTATGGCCTAGATACGTAACTTGTGCTTTTGAAAATTCACTTTTAGCCAAGTTCATCACCAAATTAGCTTCTTATAGTCCAGTAAATAATTCTTCCAAATGCTGTAATTGCTCCTCCCACGTCTGACTGAAAGCAATCAGATCATCAATTTAAACCGCAAAATTGCTTAGAACCGGAATTACTCTGTTTGTCAGTCTTTGAAATGTCGCAGGTGCATTCTTCTTACCAAATGGCATGGCTTTAAACTGCTATAGTCCACTTGGCATTACAAAAGCTGATATCTCCTTTGCTGTCTCTAATAACAGTACCTGCCAATATCCTTTTAGCAAGTCAATCTTTGTGATAAATGTTGATTGTCCCACTTTCTCAATGCAATCTTCCAACCATGGTATGGGATATGAATCTGCTTTTGTCACTGCATTCACCTTTCGATAGTCTACACACAGTCTTTGTGTTCCATTCGGTTTTGGTACCAGTACAATAGGTGAACTCCACTTACTGCAACAATATTCAATGATATCATTTTGAAGCATGAAATCAATTTCTTTTTGTTCTTGTGATAACTTTTCTGTATTTAATCTTTAAGGTTGTTGCCTTATTGAAGATGACATTTCTATACATATATCATGTAAAGCTAAATGCATCTTTCCTAACTTATTTCCACAAATAGGTTTATGTGACCGCAACAGCTTTTCCAAATCACTTTGAAACTTGCCTGGAAGGTAACTCAAATATTTCATATAAATTTTCAAGCACCCCCCCTCCTCATTATCCAATTTAATTAGAGGAAAATCAATTTCAGAGTCCTGCACTTTTACCTCTTTCTCATCATCCACCATCACTAATACCATTTTTTGTTCTTCTTCCCTGTCAAAGTACTTTTTAAGCATATTTACATGACACTGCTTCTTTCTTCTATCTGAAGTATTTATTAAATAATTTACTTCACAACTTCTTTTCAATCCTGTAGGCCCACTAAATCTTGCATTTAATGAATCACCTAGTACTGGTAACAAAACTAGTAATTTCTTTCCAGAGCCAAAACTGTGAGTTTTAGCTTTCTTATCTGCTTTCACTTTCATCATTTGCTGTGATGCCTTTAAATGTTCCCTAGACAACTCATATGCTCTGTTCAATCTTCCCCTGAAAATGATACGTAATCCAGGAGAGTAGTTTCTGAACTTTGACCCACCAATTTCTCATTAATCAATTTCATTGGTCCCCTTACCTCATGACCACAAACTGGTTCAAAAGGGCTAAAACCAGTCAATGCATTAGGAGTGTCATTAATAGCAAATAACAAAAATAGAATTCCTGTATCCCAATCCTGTGCATAATCCTGACAGTGTGCTCTTATCATAGTTTTTAAAGTTTGATGCCATCTTTCCAAAGCTCCTTGTGACTCAGGATGATAAGCTGTTGACTTAAACTGTTTTATCCCCAAACTGTTCACTACTTCTTTAAACAACTGTGACAAGAAATTTGACCCCTGATCTGATTGTATTTCCTTAGGTAAACCATATCTTGTAAAAAATTTAATTAACTCCTCCACAACCTTAGTTATAATATTTCTTAAAGGTATTGCTTCTGGTAGACACATCCATTATTGTCAATAAACACTGATTTCCATTTTTAGTCTTAGGAGGGATCCTGCACAATCAACCATGACCCTGGTAAAAAGTTCTTCAAATGCTGGTATCGGGATTGAAGGTGCCAGCTTAATCACTGCTTGTGGTTTTCCTGTTATTTGACATGTATAATACATTCTACAGAATTTGACTATATCCCTATGCAATCCTGGCCAAAAAAAAAACCCTCTGTATCTTTTCCTGTGTTTTCCTAATTTCTAAATTTCCCCCATTGGAATTTCATGAGCAATCCTCAGAATCTCATTTCTATACTCTTATGGGATGACAATCTGATGCACCTCCCTCCAGCTTTCATTTGCTGAGACATGATCCAACCTCCGTTTTCTCATCAAAATACCTTACCAAAGATAATAACATACTGGAATACATTTTGCTTCCATTTCTGAATAAGTTTTCTGATACAACTTAATACAACTTTAATTGCAAATCATTTTTCTGTAATTCCACTAACCTCTTTGAGTTAAACATTTCAGCTGAACTGTCCTGCCTTCCTTCCTCCTGAACAATGTTATCAAATACAGTGCCAGCCAATTGGATTTCGACGTCTTCTTCTTGCCTTTGAACTGCCTGCTTATCTTGTTTGTCTTGTTCTTCCCTATGAGCCTTTGATCTCATTACAACACAACCAGGAAACAATCCAGGATGTTCCTTCTGTAACACCTCTGTTGAAAACACTTCTACAGGCTGCTCAACAACCATAGGCATCACCCACATTTGAGATCCAGCTATATCATTACCCAGAATAAATTGAACACCTGTAATGGCCAATTTTTCCACCAATTTCTCCAACTATAACTTCACCTGTCTTCCATTTGCTCTTTAAATTTACCTTCCACAGCAGAATAGATTTAGCATCTCCATGAATCCCACTTATTATCACCCGCTTTTCCAACATTCCCTTTGAACAACAAATATCACTATCCCACAACATTAAGGATTGACTAGCCCCTGTGTCTGCTAAAACTTTAACATCTTTACCTATTCCACCCTGTACACATGGAAAGACTTCCCCTTCACACACAAAGTCTTTAAACATTTCTGCAACCTGGTCCTCAGAACTCTCTTGAGTAAATTGTGAACACATTCCCACTTCTTTACCTTTCACTGATTCTCCCTGTTTCACCTATACACAAACCACTGGATTCTCCTGTGCCTGAACATCAGAACCCATGATACTTTTACTGCCAGAGCTTTTTTGTACCCCAACAATTCCAACAGACTTTTCCTGCAATCTCCAACACATTGACTCTGTGTGCCCCACTTTATTATAATGAAAACACCTCAATTTTCGAATGTCACTTCTACCTTCAGCACCTTCCTTTTCATTCTGAGAAAAAACTTACTGGGAACTTCCAGCTACTCCTTCTCTTCCCTGACTACCCATCTTCCTTTCACCTTTGCACTTCTTATCCTTTTTCAATTTTAAAGGGTGATGAGAAAAATATTTAGCTCTATGAATTAACTCAATCATCAGCTATATCTGCTGCTTGTCTTACAGAATCAACCCTCTGTTCCTCCACAGGAGTTGGCACTGCAGAAGGGATTGAATTTTTAAATTCTTCCAAAAGAATTGCTTCCCTAAAAGCTGTATAGGGTGTTTCTATTTTACCGCCCATATTCACCGGTCAAAATTACTTTGTTTTACTCCTTCAAACTCAATATAAGTTTGCCCCAGATGTTTTTCCATATTCCTAAATTTCTGCCTGTATGCTTCAGGAACCAACTCATATGCACTCAAAATAGCCTTTTTCACCACATCATAATTCACCAACATTTCTTCTGATAGCAAAGTATATATATCAAGTGCACTACCTAAGAACTTTGACTGTAATAATTGCATCCAGTTTTCCTGTGGCCGTTTCACCTGTTTAGCTAGCTTCTCAAATGAAATAAAGAATGCTTCAATATCTTTTGCCTCAAATTTTGGAAGAGCTTGTACAAATTTAAACATCTCCCCCCTGGGTTCAACTCTAGAGATAAATCCTTCCTTACCTACTGACATCTCTTTTTTAATGCCAACATTTTCAGTTGAAATTCTCTCTCTCTCTTTTGCTCTTCCCTCCTTTTCTATCTGCACAATTTCTAATTCCCTTTTAAAAGCCATTTCTCTGTCCTTTGCTTCTGAATTCAAGCTCTTTCATTTGCAACTGAAGTCTCACTACCTCCAGCTGTGACTCAGTAGTGTCAGGTATCACTTCCAACTGTAGATGCTGTGCAATAGTTTTAATTATATCTGATTTCCTAACCCCTGCAAGTAACCCCAATTTTGATTTATCTGCCAATCTGTTAACTTACTTTTGGTTATTTTTTCCAACCCAATCAGAGTTATCTCTTCTACTCCCAGTCAAGTCTTAGCGATTGCCAAAGCCATCTTGCAGTCTCACCATTTCTAAAATACCTCACCAACTCCTGAATTCAAAGTGCTTCTCGTACTCGTAAGCTTAAGATTCATCAATTCCAAACCAATCAAGGAATCAAAAATATTTTTATCCCACCAGAGCCCCCAATTGTTATGACACAGCCTTTCAGTAAAGCTGAGTTATTTAAAAATCCCAGAGGGAAACTTTAAAAAGCCTATATCATAACCTAAGATAAAAGCAAAATGCTGGAAATCTGAAACAAAAACAAAAATAGCTGGAAAAACTCAACAGGTCTGACAGCATCTGCGGAGAGGAATACAGGTAACATTTCGAGTCTGTATGACTCTTCATCAGAACTAAAGAAATATAGAAATGTGGTGAAAAATAAGCTGGTTGAGGGGGGTAGGACAGGTAGAGCTGGATAGAGGGCCAGTGATAGGTGGAGGCAAAGAAGAGATTGCCAAAGGTGTCATAGATAAAAGGACAAAGGGGTGTTGATGGTGGTGATATTATCTAAGGAATGTGCTAATGGTGACATTAAGGGTAGAAAGCAGGATGAGCAAGTGACAGATGGCCCTAGTTGGGGTGGGGTGGGAGGGAGGGATTGAAATGGGCTAAAAGGTAGAGATAAAACAAAAGATTGAAATAAATTTAAAAATAAGTGGGAAAAGAAATATATTTTTTTTAAATTATAAATTATTGCTAAAAGGGGGATCAGAAAGGGGGTGGGGATGGAGGAGAGAGCTCTATTCAAAAAATGCAAATGCACTCTACCTCTCTTACATCTCAAAACTAGTACACATCAAAGCACCCAGACTAGCTGGCTTTAATCCAATTAAGACACATCCATAGACTAAACCTCTATGTTAAAAGAAAAATATTTTCCAACAACATTATATACATTAGTGGATTCATGACAGAAGGAAATAAACAGATTTCTGGGCTGTAAGGCCATCAAGGGGTATGAGGAGAGCACGGGAGTATGGTGTTGAGATAGAGGATCAGCCATGATCATATTGAATGGCAGAGGAGGCTCAAAGGGCCGAATGCACTACTCCTGCTTCTATTTTCTATGTTTCTATAACTATTCGAAGCTCATTCTTGTCACGTTGAGCTGGATCTTCTGCAAAGCAGCAACCATCGTCAGAATGCTGCTCTGCTCAAACTTTTCAACATCCTGACGGTGCTCTGTATTTCTGGCCAGGTCTTCCGAGCAACTCCCACGTAGGTCAATGTGTTGGATCCTCCGATGGGTCCTGATGTGCACCTTGGGTCATACGTCCAGTCTCCGATGATCCAGAGACTGGAAGATCTGAAGCTTTGGCCTGAATTCAACCTTAGGGGTGTGCCCAAAGTCAGTGTGACCGGAAGTGGATGTAAAACCCATTCCCAGCTGAGTTCTTGCTATGAATGCGATCTTACGCTGGGTGGCCAATTAAGGCCCGCCCAGCATGCAACGCGAAGGCTAGATGTGTTTTCCGTGCATGGGCATGGAACCCATCAGGTGCTGGGTCCAATGGGGAACCAGCGGTTTGTTCAAGATATGGAAGAGGCAGCTCCCTGAAGGTTGCCAGGAGTTGTGAGGGAGGCGAGGGAGTTGTTTGGAAGCAATCTAACAAATGCCCTGCTGTGCAGTCATGGCCTCAGCGCCTGGTAGTAATGGAAGGTGGGGGGGGCAAGTCGGGTGGGCACTCTGCCCCCGTTTCTCAGGTGAATGCCTGGGAGTGCTAGTCGAGGAGTTCAGTGGCAGGCGGCACATCCTAATGCACAGGGACGGCAAGAGAAGGTCATCCCACCTGGACAGGCTTGGACAGAAGTCACCACCCAGGTTAGTGGGCATGACGTGGTGCACAGCACACGCCTTCAGTGCCACAAAAGATTCAATGATCTGCGGTCAGCAAGGTAAGTGCAGAAATGGCATAGACCTGTGCAGAGAACTTTAGTCAGGTGCCCATTGCTCAGAACGTTCAGGGGTCAAAGAGTGTGTATGCCAACTGGCACTTAAGCCTGCCCTGCCAAGGCTGGGATGTCAGCATGACTGGCCTCAGTGCATTGCAGGTTGAGATGTGCCACAGTGCACGGCCCACCTAATGCCCAGGTGGGAGGGCAGTTGGGAACCAGGAAAGATCCTTCAGGGAGACGGAGCAATAATGAGCTACCTTTTCCCGTCAGGAGAAGAGCAGTCATAACGCCACAGAACGGTTGGAGAAGCCAAACCTGTGCATCCACATGAAGCACGAAAGCGGTGCACTGGAGCTGGAATACCTCCAGCCAGCTCACTCCTCCAGTCATGGTGAAGACGAGGGTCTCAGATGACGGTAAGATTGCAGGTGACAGATTTGTGTGCGGTGGGTACTGGAAACATAACGGGCTCCTCTCATCAGAAACTGAACTGGCGTAGCCAGAGAGCCCAGTGAAGCTTCAATGCAGTAGTCACCATGCAGCAGGTCTCCACCGTTTCCTCAGCCCGCCTAGCATGCAGAGTGACTTTGATGATTGAATGTACTGATCGTTTGCCTTCCTCTCGCAGTTGTGCCATCCGCAGGAGCTGCTGGCGGCCCTGAGGATCCCCCATTGATCACAGAAGAATACATCACACCTGCACCAGCATCACTCTGTCTCTCTGAATCAGGCGCCAGCGCAGATACTCACACATCAGTGGGCATTAGTTATTCGGCTCCCCGGGTAATGCCTAGCGGTGAGGGCACATCACACTCACATTAGGAGCTGGCAGAGGCAGAGAGGTCCCAGGGAGCCGACAATTGGAGCACAGCTGGAGACCAGGACCATGCTGCATCTGAGGCAGATGACGAGCTTCTGGAGTTGTCCATCAGGCAGCAGATGCTGGATGTCCAGCGGGATGCACAGGGAGAACTGGCAGAGATCCATGAGACCCTGCTGGGTAGTGGCATCTTCGGTGTGCCCTCCTGCCTTGGCCTCCCTGCTGGCCCTGCACCAACTGAGCCCATACCTCTCCTCCAAAAGGTTTATCTCTGGGGTGCTGCCTGCACCCACCTGGCCTCCTCTTCCTCCTGCCCCTCTCTTCCTCCTCAGAGGAGATTCCACCAGTGGAATACACTATCCCCATTCGATGGGATGCAGAGGAGTAGTGCCTTAAAAATGAAGGAGCACTGTGCTGGTATACTCAGGGGAGCCTTCCAGGGAAGATGAGGACCTGCGATGCTGAAAGGCAGGCTTGACAATCAAATGAGATGCCAAGAAACTCTAGGACGACTCTGTACTCACACAGCAAAGGACTGGCAATGACAGAGAAAGTGCTGCTGTTCCGGGGGCCTTTTATCCTGCCCGTGGTTGAGGAAATGATTAAAACATGAATTCCGCCCGCCCATTCTGCCCGTGCGACATGCTAAAAATTGCATGGGCAATGTAAAATCATGGTCAATAGGCTTTTTAATGACCTCAATTGGCCTTTAGTTATCGGCCGGTGTTGCTCCGACTCCTGCGCATGCCCGCAGACCTCAATATTGCATGCATGCACGATGACATTGGGACGCATGCCCGATGTCTTTTCGCACAATTTTACGTACATTCGGGTCAGGTGCGCAACTTTGTAATGCAAGGTTCTAGTCTTTATCTTTTTAGTGCCTTTTTAGGGTCTTCTCAAGCTTCAAGAAGCAGGCTTGACTGAGACCCGTCTGTCAACAACTCCACGAAAAGTAAAGCACACCCAGCATCCCACCATTGCACTTACTTCATCCATTCGCCAGCTCAGATACATCCAACCTGAGAGATTTAGGTCAGTAGAGAATAGGAGGACAGCATAACTGGTGAGTGACAGATTATTGGTGAACAGGAGCAAGGAAGAGGAGTAGGGAGGTCATTGTTAGTGGGTGAGGTCACCTTCCTTTCCAACTGTTGTCACCAGGGAATCATGGTGTCAACCAGTCACCGAGAAATTATACTTTTTGAAGTTGAAACCCCATTTTTCATTCAAAAGGACAATAACATTAAACTTTCTTGCCAACTGCAGCCTGTCCCATTAACAAAAATGACTGCAGACTGTACCTGAATTGCAGCCGGTATGAGAACAGGGCTGTTGTGAGCTCTGACTCAACTGAATGCAATTTAAAATTAAAAGGAACATTTATGTAACTCCTTTCAGGACCCAAGGATGTCCCGAAGTGCTGTAAAGTCAATAAAGCACTTTTGAAGTGTATTGACTATTGCAATGTACCAAACGCAGGAGTCAATTCGCACATAGCAAGGCTCCACAAACAGCAATGTGTGAACGACCATATCATTTGTATTAGTGATGTTAGTTGAGTGATAATATTGGCAACGGCACCTGGGAGAACTTTCCTGCTCTTTTATGAAAATTGCCATCGGATCTTTATGCCCACCTGAGAGAGCAGACAGCGCCACGATTTCATGTCTCTTCTCAAAGGTAGCATTTCCGACAATGCAACATTCCCTCAGCGCCACACTGAAGTGCCAGTTTGGTTCATGTACTGAAGTGTCTGGAATGGGACTTGGACACTTAACCAGCTGACTCAGGACAAGTGTCTAACACTGAGGCCTAATGCATCCTTCCCAGACACTCATGTGGAGCCACCTGAAAAATCATACAGAAAATTAAGACATAGGAAAATGGGTGAAAAGGATTTGCACCCTTTTTCCCCCCAGTACATAGTATCCATCTTGCTGGCACTAAATGCAAGGAAACTGGTCTTATACTGTGCCCTATAAAAGACCAATAGAATGGTAAACTGTAATACTGGGCTGGATTTAATCCAGCCCATCATGGTGGGAAACATGGCAGCCGGGCCCACTTAGTCATGGGAAAGGCCCGGCTTCAGTCTCCCGGCAGCGGGAAAAGCTCCTGCGATTAAGTTGAAGGGTGTTAGGGGATCACGTGGGATTCCTGCCCCCTGCTGGCAGGACATTGATTAGGCACAATTCAGTGGTGTTTCAGGGGCTAAATGGGAGTCACTTGGCTTACCTGTGCCTCCCGAAGGTCACTCAGCAAACACTATAGAGGGAGTCCCTGGTTATCAGTCACTCTGTGCCTGATCAAGGGCTCCAGAATTGGGAAGGGTGTGGGCCGCTGAAAGCTACCCCTTGCCCTTGCCTCTGAACTCCCTCCCAGCCCTCCGGTGACCCCCAACCCCACGATCCCCATCCCAACCCTCATTCACTAGCATCATTCAATGATCCTGAGCCTCTGGTTGGTGCATTGCTGGCAGCTGCCACCACTTCCAGTGGCAGTGACAGCAATGAGGAGCTGCCAGCCTCGAAATAGCCAGCAGCTCTCAGAAGGCGAAACTTCTGCAGGGTTCCTGAATCCTGTGGATGGCACTTAATACCACAAGGTCCATCAATCCGACAGGGATTCCCCACCGGTTCTCCGACAGTGGGTGAGACCCCGTTGGGCCGCCTAAATCCATCCCACTGAGTCTATCAGTGAGGTAAAAGTATGACTAACCCAACAATATCCTGAACTCTTACCATACAATTCAAATGTATTGAAGATCAAACTCAGGTTCAATTCTTCAGCATGTGAAAATATCATATTAACTTACAAAAATAACAGGCTTCAATATTCTCTTCACTTAATAAAAACAAATATGCATTCATATAACAAATTTTTGTGACACAGTAAGCATTACAGCAGCAGACCTAATTGCAGATTTAATGTAGAGTTTCTTTCTAACAATAACAAAACGTACAAAAATACTTCTTGAACCTTTGATTAAATATTCAGACAGCTGATCCTAGCAGAGCCAAATCACCGTGTGTGTAATGAGTCGCTGTGCATGGAATCTAAATTGTCAGTAATTATATTCTGAAAGGCATCTGTATGTGTGTTACCTTTCACTGCATCTGGCAATTAACTGCTTGCCCTCATTACATTGCAACTTTGAAGTGGAAAGCTGATTAATTAGTATATTCAACTTGTTTTTATATTGGAATTCACAATTACATTTGATTTTGTACAAATCACCAGACTATTGCAGTTTTAATTGATCTGAAAATTTAGAATGTTTTCCCAGCTTCCAGGTTTTACTCAAGTTAATAGAAAATACAGGCAGAGCTTCTTTATGGGAAAACTAAGTGCCCAGTATCCCTTTTACCCAACTGTTCCCATTAAGTAAAGTGAAAATTGTGTCGGAAACAATGCCCATTTGAAATAGTGTGTCCTTGTGCTGATATATATTGTATAATTAGGCAATATTATGCCTTGAATATGTGTTCCTCTCTATCCGAGTTCTTCCCTCTTCTTTGCTGGAATTTTGCACATCATCCTAGCTAAGTGCATGTGTGGTTTAACTGACTCTCCTTCAATGAGGGCAAGCCTGGGCTTTGCTCAGCTCTTCCTCATGGTGGATTGGATGAGCTCAAGAATCCAGAACTTGGTAACAATTATTATTTTACAAAGGTTCATCCTGTTCGATTATCTAACCATGTAGATGAGCAGATGCCCTTCATTTAAGTGTCAAGGGGAAGGTGGCACTTGCAAACCCTGCTTCCAACAAAACCAAACATTCCCACATGATTCTGTTTCTGCAGCAGTATTATTACCTTTCATTTTAGTACATCTGTACCTCTTGTTCTTTCTCAATTAGGCACGGAAGTGCGGTCAGAAAAAATATTTTCTCACCACAGAAGTGGCTTATTATTATGACCAGGCTAACACTGTAAGTATTAAATAACCAGCTTGTCATGGGTAAGTGGCTCACAGTTGTTCTTTGGAGCCAAGATGAACGCTCCTGCCTCTTCTGACTCCATAAAATGCAAAGAAATGTCAAAGGTTTTGGGCCTCCTTTGAGTGCAAGCTGCAACTGGTATTTCTAAGTACTGAGTAACCTAACCAGCAATCCAACCATTTTAACAGTGGCTCAAGCACATGTGAAGATTAGGTGTAGACTTCCACATTGCTAAATTGATTACTGTTGCAACTATTTTAAGCCCATGAAACAGCAACAATGGGCTGAATTTTCGGTTCGTCGAGGTGTAAAATAACCCGTGGTGATGTTGGGCATGTGTCCTGGTGTCATGGCGCGTCATTCAGACTTTCAGTTCGGCGGACACGCACCCAAGTCAGCTGCGTGCCCACTGAACTGTCAAAGGCCTATTAAGGCCATTTAACTGTCAAATAAAATAATTAACGGAGCTGCCCATCCAATCTTAAGGCTGGCGGCAGGCGAAGAGCCCAGGCAGCCTTCAGATTTTTCATGGAACCTCATTCACGGGCGGGATGAGGTTTCATGAATGATTTTAAATTTTGACAAAAATTTTTATTGAAATTATGCACATGTTCCAGCTCATGTGAGTTTCACATGAGGGGACATGTCATAAAAATTTTCTCACCACCTTATTAAACTTTTTGGACTTAAAACTAATCTCCCTGAAACACCTCTGTGCCTCAGGAAGATTTCTGAGCTCTTTCGCGTGTATGTGTGAAATAGCACACTCCTGACTCAGGCAACACCCTACCCCACCCACACAGGGAGCGGTCTGCACTTCCGGGTGCGTGTTACGCTGGGTGGGCATTAATTGGCCCACCCACGTAAAATGGTGGAGCGGACCTGATCGGGGACGCCGATCGGGTCCGCACCCGCCCATGCCCGCTCCGGCACCACCCGCCCGACAGGCAGAAAATTCTGTCCAATAATTTTAAATGTAGCCCCTTGTCTCACAGTTCCTCTAATGCCAATGCTTAGAGCAAAATTAATACAAATTATAATGCCTTCAAAAGGTTAACAAAGAGAGAAACTGACCTCAATAGATTTATCTATGTTAATCTGGAATGTGAGCCTGGAATTTCCTCAGAACTGCTCTTTCATCTCTGTTATAACTTTACCACCGCTTTATGTAAATGGGGTTTCTACTGTACTTCCTACAAAGTTATGAGGACAAAATGGGAACAGCTCCAAGGAAATTTTAGCCATTGGTTAAATAGGGTGTTCCATTGGGCTGGGTATATTTTACCATGAGGATAAAAAATGAGAAAAGATGAAATTAACTTGTATCCTCAAACATCTTTGCAATGTTATTTAATATTACTAAAGTGGTCTTGTTTATATGCTGTGGCTAAACTCAATACTTTCTTTCTAGAATTAGTCTCTTTCCTCAAATAATTGTACAATGCTTCCAATATTCCATTGCTTTAATTTACTCTCCCGCTGTTGTTGTATTTGCCTTCTTTCTCAGATGCACATAAACTAGCAATGCAAAATTTCCTTGTCTAATGTCTACAACTATCCTCTGCTTATCCTGCTCTGTAACAAATTATTAGGAGGACTAGGAGAATGGACCAGATGACTTCTGCTCCAATTTTTCTTCCACTATTGACCAAGCTGAGATTGGAAATAAAATGAGAAAATGGCAGAAATACTCAGAAGGCCAGGCAGTATCTGGGGAGAGAGAAACAAATTTAGGGCTCCAGGTCTTGAACCTGTTGTTAGAACTTGGGAACTCACATGGAGGTAACTGTGACTTTGTGTGATAGTGTGAAATGGGTGTTAGCAAGTTAGCAGTCTGTTTTACATCTTTCCTGGTTTGTATTCCTAACAAGTTTAATGGACCTAAAAATCGGGAGGGATAAAAAAAAACTGCTGGCAACCTGCTATCAACCGTAATCCAATTACCTCCACCATGTGGGGAACCACAGGTACAGAAATGTGTCTTAACATCCTAAACTACAGTGCTGGGTACTTAAATTAATTATTCTACCAAACCGCAAACATATAACAAATATCATTGAAGATGAAAAAAGATTTGAAATAATACAATGCAAAACAATAAAAATGTTCTGGTGCATTTACACTGGAAGCATCTGAGGACTAATAGAAAAATACATTTTAATTGTTAAACTTGAAATTGCTATAGGTTTAAGACTTAAATTCTATAAACGTCATAACTTTATTACAAATATCACTTCAAAGAAAGAGTGGAGGTTTTATTTTTTTTAAAACTCTATGACATATATGATCTCACTTTGAATCATTAAGTCTTTAATGGCCTACCGTTCTGACATTTCCTACCCTAACCCATTTGCCCCTATTTTAGAACTCAAATAGTCAAATCCATTTACTTAGGAAATATTTTATTATTTCAATTTTATCCACTGATTTCTTGAAGATGATGTTGGCAGCCTTTAAATGTCTTAACAAGAATAAAACACAAATCAAGGGCTCAGCAGCAGCATGATTGTCTTATTAGATTTACCACAATTGAATTTAAATATCAATGTAAAAAACATACATCCAAACAGCAATTCTGTATTAGTACCATCCAACTGTATGGAATTAAAAAATCCAAAGTGCCGGCCATAAAATCCATTATGGATATCTAAGGTGAATTAAAACAAGACATAATGCAGCTTGGCTTCAAATGTCCTGATTTTGCACCAAAAGCTAATTGAACAACAGTTATTTATATGGTGTCATACATTTCATACACAGGTACTTAAAAATTCTGCTAAAGAGTGCAGGCATTTGGCCTTAGCTACTATAATCTATTATCTTTAAACCTTTTACTGTAAAAGCATTATATTCAAAAGGTTTTACCAAACAGTAACAAAAATAGATGTTGCACAAGGGATTAAGTGGGAGTTACAGTGCATTTTTTTCATGTCTAGGGCCTGGGCTCAACTTGAGTCCAGACAGAGAATGAAAGCTTCCTCCCTTTAATGGTTGTTCAAGGTGTTAAGTGAAATGAAGACGTGCTGCCTCAATCCAGTTGAGAGTGAACAAGAGTGCATGACAATAAATTATTAGGATGGTTTGTGGCAAATACAACATTTAACAAAAATACATTTAGAAGTTTGGAGATGGCCAATTGTCAAGGTAAGAAAGGGACTCATGTAAATGTATTGCAATTTGGCTAATGCTGGGGTTATAATTCCTCTGGTCACTGGATGTAGCAATGTTGCAAATGTATTTTATTTATAAAGGAACATATTTAAGATTTCACTAGATATGCCAAAGGAATTTTCGTCATTTTGGTACATCTAGGAGCCCATAGAATTTTTATTCTATTATATCAGATCAGAGTTCTTGATAATGTGATTGGCCACAAAGATTAATTGTTCCCCAGCATTGTCATTTCTCAGTACACATGCATCTAAAAAAAATCCTAAAAGGAAAGGAGCTGCCCACTGTCATGAATTTTGCAGTGATATCTTTTAATTTGATTTGTGAGTTACAAGTAATCATTAGTTTCAAGTTACAGTCTGCAATAATCTGAACAGTCAGCAGAGGGTGCTTTGCACCATGGAACTGTACAGTGAATGACCTCTAACATTAAGAAATAACTGATTGATAGGCATCACATAAATCTATTAAGTATATTCATATGTATTTAGTTTTCTGGTTATCGGTGTTCATGACACAATGAAGAAATCAACAGTTCATTTAGCTTTTTAAACTATACTAAAAGTTAAAAAACAATGTAGTCACTGGTTTTATTATTGCTGTATTTAAGAACACTGCATCATGCCTAAACAAATTGAATGTATAAAATACTCTTCCAAAGCACTAATTTCAGCCTCTATTGAGCCTATATTACAGCATACCAATAGTGTCGATGCTTACAATAAAGCATTACTGTATTTCCATAGTGTGCTATAACCACATTATATGATAATTATAAAACACTATATCCATTTGATTGCATGCATATAACACTACACTGTGCCTGCACTGTCCTATTATTACACTGCAATATTCCATACTCGCTTTATATTTAAAACATTAAGCTATTGTAATTCTGCTTCTACCATATCCCACCAGAGACCATGCATATGCATCATTGCCTGCATAAGGCGTGCAGTACAATCTATTACTGAGTGACTTTGGGCCTAACTTTCCCATTTGGATCACATTTACAAATTGAACTACAAAAGCTGAAGTGGACTTGAATGAAAAGTGACCCTGACATTGGAGTGTGCAGCCTTCTACATGAGATGCAAGTGTTGTTGCTGCTGTCATGAAAATGTACAACAAATGAAAAGATCATCTGTTTATAAAACTTTTGAAAAGAGAAGGCAAGTAAGAAAATATAGCTTTTCCCTACATCTGTACTATTATCCAAATTAGTGCCAAAATTATACCAGAGCAAAGTTATATACATTGATATATCCAAGAGTCCACTAGATTATTGACATTTCAATTATGCACCAGAAAAGTTACCAATGGTGTGCAGATTGAGCGACCTATCAGTAAAATAGCATTGACATTACGACACTGAGAGGTGCAGCATTTTACACATTGGCTTTTCACTTTAGCTAACTTGGTTCAAATCTAACCCTGGCTGATAGAATGAAAGTCTCCTCTGTGCTCAGGCAATAATGCTTCCATATAAAGTGCATCTGAGGTGAGTTTCTAAGAAGGATGAGCCCAGAGTACAACTGGTGATTAATTAGCAGTAAATTGGCAATTATATTCAGAAACTGGTGGGAGAAATGGAAACTATGGGCAGGAATGTGTGCCCTCCCCCATGATAATTTTGGAAATGGTTGGGCATTTAATCAGATGGGAGGGTGGTGGGCAGGGACCTCGCCACTTTCCCGCCACCAACCTGATTATGCCTGTGGCAGAAAGGCTGTCCACCATTAATTGAGGCCCTAATGTGGGCAATTAATGTCCACTTAAGGGTCTCGTTCCACCATCGCTGGTATTAACCCAGCAGTGGGCATGTGACTCACAGTGCAGGGAGCACAACAGGTAAACCTTGATGTATTCTTGTGGGCTCCCGGGGGGGTCCTCATTCAAAGGCACTCAGTGATTGATTGAGGGACCTGGCATCGGGTGCATGGAAAGCCACTCTCCTGCCCTAGCTGACAACATCCCCCCCCACCCCCCCCTCATGACTGCACACCACGATCCCCTTCCCACCATCGTCCACCTGTGCCTGGGTCCCTCCTTGACCTAAGGCCTTGGATGGGTGTCATTCCAGCAGCAGCCATCACCACCTCAGTGGTGCTACTGAGTACCAAAGTGCTGCTGGCCTCTGATTGGCTGGTATCTCTAGGTGGTCTGTATTTCTCCTGCCTGGGTCCTCGATCCCAGGGAAAGGCCATCACTGGCTTGTCAAGTGCCTGAGTGGCACAAGATGTGGCGGGCCTTCTCAAAAAGAGGTGATGCAGGGTCTCACCAGTTTTCCAGCTGGTGGCCGAGACCCCATCGCCTCCACAAGATGCTGGCCAATGACTGGCAGAGTGAAATATAGTCTCCTGAATCTTAGGCTAAGCTTTACACTTGTCACAATTTATGTTTTTTTTAGAACTGCCCTCTCTCCACAGTCTAACAGTTGCTGGCTTCCAGCTTTGTAATGTTACCCATCTTCATCTTTGCCTAGGCCCTTCTGTTGCTGAAACCTTCATCCAGGCAGTTGTTACCCCAAGTCTTGACTATTCCAGAGTTCTTGTGGCCAGTCCCTCACCTCCATAAACTTGATCTTATCCAAAACTCTGCAGCCCTAATCCTAACTCACACCAAGCCCTGTTCACCCATCACCCCAGTACTCGATGACGTACATTCATTCCCAATTCACCAATGCCTTGATTTCAAAATTCCCACTCTCCCATATAAATCTCTCCATGGCCTCAACCCTCCCTATCTCTATAACTTCCTCCAGCCTTCCAACCCTCCAAAGAGATCTATGTCCCTTCAACTTTGACCTCTTGTGCATCTCCCATGTCCTTTGCCCCACCATTGACGGCCCCACATTTAGCACTCTCTAACTCGGTCCTAGCCTCTGGGCTTCCTTTTCCAAACTTCTCTGTCTCTCCATCTCCCTCTTCACTTTTAAGATATTGCTTAAAGCCTACCTCACCTGTGCTAATATCTCCTTCTTTGGCTTGGTGTCACCTTTTGCCTGACTATACTCCTGTGAAGTATCTTGGGATATTTTACTCTGTTAAAAGTGCTACAGAGATGCAAGCGGTTGTTGTTCTTGCTGTTGCTGCCATTTGTGGACCTGGTCCCCGATTGTCTGAAACCTTCTTCATATTCGGTACTCACAGTGGTGCTTTACCCTAGCATGGTCAAGCAGTTAACACCTACCCTGCACTTGCAGTGATTTATTTACTGGGTTTAGTTTCTTTGTATCAAACCTTCTCCATCAACAACATTTATTTACTATATTGCTTTTAACATAGAAGAAACACAAAGGAACAAAATGTAAATAATGGTCAGAGGTTGTTAGATAAAATGATCTAATATCTTTGTTCACGGTCACTGGGAAATTCCTCTGAGCTGCAGCCCTGAGGAATTTTGCAGCCAATTGAATAGCAATAAGAAGCATAGAAACTGGCAAGCACATAACAGTACAATACGTAAACATAAAATGAAAACATCAATAATAGTTAATATGAACTCCACAACAACTTCAGATTGAATTCCAAAGTATCAGCAAATTCAATGAACAAAGTTCTGGTTTGTGTCAGCAAAGTCAGCTTGTTTTATATTCCTACAAAACTTTTATGTGAAATCGTCTGCTTAGCAGGAAATAAAACAGAGGGACTCTCATTCTGATTAAATATCAAAAACTACTATAGAGTTTCCAGCTTCTGCTTTTAACTCCTTGGTGTCGATTTCCACTTTTGGGTGACCAACCTGCAGAAGGTGCCAGGCAACTGCCCATGCAGCCAAAAGGTAACTGCATTAACATTAACATTGGGCTATGAGCTGTGGGGGACCATGAGGGGATCCCAATGCAGGGCATCAGACTCATGTCTCTCAGTAGCGAGTTGCTCCTGCCACAGCAAAGGATGTGTTAGGAGCAGTGTTGCAATCACAATGGATAGGAGTACCGCATTCAGTTTATTTTGGTGTAGCTGTAGAAACACCTCTGCTTCTTTGGACCCCACAAATATAATTCCAAACTTGCCGTGGCTGTGCCCCTGTTTGCATATCAAAAGGGGCTTAAAACCTGAGACTGGTGAACATTTCAGGCACCCTTTTGACTACTTTCAAAGTATCATCAGCACCTTCATCAGTTAATAGACAGTAAGGGCACCAACCCCATTTTGAGGCCATCACTGCCCCATTAAAGGCAAGCAATAGAAATAAAAGTTAACACTCCTTGTATATGCAGAGGTGCATATTCACAAATCTTTAAAGTTGACAGGGCAAGTTGTTAAGGCAGTTAAGAAAGTGTATGAGATCACTGGCTTTGTAAATAGGGGCATTGAATACAAAAACAATGAAGACACACTAAACATTTGCAAATCACTGGTTCGGCTTAAGTTGGAATATTGTGTGCAGTTTTAGGAACTGCATCTTGGAATGCGTGTCAATATCTTTGAGATAGTACAGAGGAGGTTTGTCAAGATGAAACCAGGGTTGAGGGACTTCAGTTACATGGAGAATTAAAAAAGCGGAGATTCTTTTACTTAGAGCAGTGAAGGTTATGGGGAGAGCTAATAGTTGTATTCAAAATTATGAGGAGTTTTTGATAGACCATGGAGGGAGAAATTATTTCCTCTGGTAGGTGGGTTGGTAACCAGGGCCAGGATGCCTAGTCGGGTGGGCTCGGTGGGGGAGGGCGGGAGAGGTTGGGAAGCCTGTCACATGAGCAGGGACATGTTATTAATAAAATGATTAAATTTTAATTTAATTTTTAATAGCTGTTGGAAACCTCATCCTGCCAGTGGATGAGGTTTCCTAAAAAATCCAAAGGCCGCTTGGCTTTAATTTGAAGATTTTAAAAAATGTAATTCAATTGGGACATTAATGGCCTTAATAGGTCTTTTAATTGTTGGCAAGCGCGCTGCCGACTCCCATGCGCAGCCTCTGACCGAAATATCGCGCGAGTGCAGGATGATGTTGGGATATTCGCCTGACGTCATCGCGCGTCATATTACGTTCGTTTGGGTTGGGCACGCATCCGCCCGACAAGCTAAAAATTCTGGCCCAGAGTGTTATTGAAAATAATTGGCAAAGAAACTAGAGGGCAAATGAGGAGAGATTTCTTCATCTAGAGAGTTGTTAAGATCTGGAACACAGTACCTGAAAGTCTGATGGAATCAAATTCCATAGTAACCTTCAAAAAGCAATTGAACATGTACATGAAAGAACTAATTTGCAGGGTTCTGTGGAAACTGTTCAGGTGTGAAACTAAATGGGAATATGCTCTCCAAGAGCCAGCACAGATGGGCCAAATGGTCTCCTTCCTGAAAAGCAAGATTCTATGATTCATCATAAAGCATAGAGATCTTCATAATGCAACAAATCTGTTCTTCTTGCATCAAAGCAATAATGCTGCTAATCAAAGAAACAAAATTATTGATCAAAGTCACAATCTTTATGTAAGTCAAACAAATAATTATAACTTTTCTATGCTCTGCCTTTAGCAATGTTACACCTGACCTGAGAGAGGAGAGATGGTGATGATGGTGCATTGGTAATGTCACTGAACCAGTAATGCAGAGGTCCAGGCTAATTTGTCTACAGCAGCTGGTGGAATTGAAATTCAATTCATAAAAATCTGGAATTTTAAGCGAGCCTCAGTAATGGTGACCATGGCCAGAATATTGCCATCGGCGTGCTGGGGTGGGCCTGACACACCAACACACAAAATGACGCGCGATGACATCGGTCATGTGTCCCAACGTCATTTAGATGTTTCGTTCGGCAGGCACGTGCCAAAGGTGGCAACACGCCTGCTGAACTGTCAGCAGCCTAGTAAGGACATTAGAAAACCAATTAAAGTAATTATCAATGCTGCCTGTCCAACCTTAAGGTTGGTGGACAGGCAAAGAGCCCCAGTGGCCTTTGCATTTTTTAGGAAACCTCATCCACGGGCAGGATGAGGTTTTCTGAAGGCTTTATAAAATAATTAATTAATTTTTGCACAATTCACAAACATGTCCCAGCTCATGTGACACTGTCACATGATGGGACATTTAAATTTTTTTTTTGTCCTTTATTTAAAAGTTTCACTCTCAACTTAATCTCCCTGAGGCAGCTCCATGCCTCAGGGAGATTTCTGCGCTCTTTCGTGCGCATGCGCGTGAAAGAGCACAGGCCCCAAATCTCCCTCCTCCCCCTGCCCGCACAGGTAGCTCTGAACACTACCGGCCTGCCCACGTAACATGGCGGCGCGCAGCCAATCGCGGGTGGCGATCGGCCTCGCGCCCACGCCCGCCCACTCCTGCCCAGCCTGCCTGACATAGGCAAGTTCTTGGTCCATGAAACTATCATCGATTGTTATAAAAAAAAACCACTTGGTTCACTGATGCCCTTTAGGGGAGGAAATCTGCCATCCTTACCGTTGTTGGCCTGCATGTGACTCCAGATCCACAGAAATATGACTGACTCTTAACTGTCCTCTGAAGTGGCCTAGCGAGCCACTCAATTCCATGGTAATTAGGGACGGGCAACAAATGCTAGCCTTGCCAGCGACACCCAAATCCCATGAAAGAATTAAAAAAACAAACCTGAGGGTGCTTCATTCTGACACTGAAGCATTGCTAGCTTCTTGTGCTGTGGCTGGTGGGTTTAGACAGTCTCAAATGGGACTGAATTTTTTGCACAAAATTTCCTAAGTCAACTCATTAGCACAAATTGAGATACAGATTTAAGGAGCAAACTATTATTTGAAGAAAAAAGTTGTATGCAAGTCAAATTTAAGGAGGTAGTCTTACGACAGAAGGCAGAAAAAACCTAAAGCCCTCTGGGGAGTATTGCAATCTATTTCAGCCCATTATAAAGACTAAAGGACAAGGAGACTAAGAAGTGACAGGTGAAAATGAAGGGAGAAGAAACCAAAGAAACAGGCAAGTAACGGAGCAGCCAGATTTAAGGTTTGATGTCTGCAGTTCCAAAAGCTGCACTGCATAGGATGATAATGAGGTGAGGGGTGGGGGGGCTACTCTTTACCACATCATGGAATCATTCCCATAGGTCAGCATCGCAGGATTTCTGTAAGAAGGTAAAGCCAAGTTTTATGCCAAGGTTGACTATTAATGTCACTGTCAACCCTATGCACCATGGTAATTGCTGGTACCCTTGCAGCAAAAGGAACTCCACAACATCTGCCTCTCTATAGATTCGGATTCTGAAAAGATCGATCCCATGGTCATGTCAAACAAGTATGCCACGGTCTGCAGAAATAGTTGGTGGCAGCTTAGCCAAAGTCAAAAATCACCCCATGAATCTGGAGTTCCTTCACTTGGACTTTCAAACAGATCCAATGAATGGTTGGTGAATGTGCACTTGGGCAGCTTGGGTATAACCCTCAACAACCAGTGATGATGGGCCCACTTGGGGTCTTGACCCCTGAAGATTTAACATTCACATTTTTTTTTTGATAGTCTTGAAAGCAACCTCATTTATTTCTGGCAGGAGATCTGGTATACCACAATCCTCTGGGCAGGCAATCTTTAGACTAACTCTCCAGTCTTATGGCAATGGTGGGCATCCCAAGTGACACAGGCACCTGTGATAGGTATAATAAGTGAATGGGCTTCCCCGGATTTCATGAACTTCAGAAGAGGTTCAAGGCAGCTTCATCCTGGAACATACACTGGGAAGTGGTCACCTCAGCTCCCACCCCAACCTTATGTGGTTTTCTGAGCCCACGATGACTCATTTATTTCCTTCAATACAATCTCTTTGTAGCAACATAGGAATACTGAACATGATATGCTACAACACTTTAATTGAGTAGATCTTCATCATCTGCCTGGCTGTAAAGAATTATGTTAATTATACACAGGGAGTGAAAACAGTTGGCGAGGATTATGTGCCTGCTAACAGACTTCATCTGATTTTCCTTCCATTTAAAAGTAATGAAAGAAACATTTTGCAGGCTCCATTACAGGTGACTTACCACCCAGCTTTCCTTTCTGTGTCGTGTTCAGGTGATGCTTTGTGGCCTGATGGTAAAGACGAAAATCTACCCCATTATATCCATGTCCAGCCATGTCCTGGGTACCAGAGAGGTGTCACAGCCCTTGGATACAAAAAATAGACTTGATTGCCGCAAAAATCCACCCTGAGATTTCCTTTTCAGGGGCATCTATTGCTGACACCATGGATTACCTTATCATGATGGCAGCTGACACCTGCCGAAAATAAGTGAACATTGGATAATGCAGTGTTGATGATTTCAAATTAGTTGAAAATTCAGAGAGTGGAACCCTTTCCAGTTCATGTCTGCTCTGGTATTGTACAGGGAGGGCCATCTGGTGCAATCTATAACCTTTTACTTTTTCTTAAAGCCTGCCATTTTAATACCGCACAACCTTCAGCACTATTGTCATTTGTTCATGAGAAAGGAATGAACTTGGTGACTACAAGTGATGCAACTGGTATTTGCTTCATACGTCTATGCACAGTTGATCGATTTACATGTATGATGATTTCAGTGGTAACTTGAAATGGTATTTGACTGCAGTTCTACCTGCAGCATGTGGTTTAGCCCCATGATATCCTCCCTCCTGAATTGGACACTCCAATGACAGTTCTTCTCAGGTAAATGAAGACAAGTATGTGGTTGCTTACATATAAGGACATGGGTCAGTAGGTGCAGAGTGGTACCCTTTCTGCTACCAGTGGTATAGCTTAACTTTTCTGGTGTCCCTCTGTAGCTTCTTTTAGGTGGAAATGTTAGGGAATTTCCTGCGCACACTCATCAAAATACTCTGGCAGCACCATTAGAAAAATAGCTGCACCACAGTGAGTGCCACGAGACTCTTCAAATATCTCAATAGCAACAGGAACAAAGCAAAAGGAAAAACAAAGCTCTTGCAGTGGCTCGACTCTGAAGCAATTGCATTACTCTCTTTATATTGACATCCGTATGGAGCCTAGTGCTTAGCAATTCTGAACACCCAGTCTGCCCATAGGCTGGGTAAATGTAACCATGATAAAAGGGTGGAAGTGAGAGGAAACCATGTGAATGATGTCATGATATCATTATGCCTTCATATACATGCTTCTATGCAAATGGACAGTTGCTTCCTTCAGACAGTGCAGGTCTGACCAGAAAATCTGACGGCATAGGAGGAGAAATTGTCATCATTATTAATCTCATCCATTTTTATGGTCATGTTCACCCTTTTTTAATGCCCTAAGAATAAGGCACATCAAATAGGAAAATCTACAGTCTTGTATCCAATAAAGATTTCTGGAAATTGGACATGAGCCTGAATGGAATTTTGGAATCGGAATCCTGGCTGAAACTCTGCACTGGAGAATAAACATCCTTGTAATACTAGAACTAAACTGCATAGAAACATCCAGCAAATGCAGGTAATTGATGTAGCAGGCAGCAAGAAATGGTAGACACATGCTGAAAAGTGAATGAACCACTCTTGCTTCAGTGCTCCTATAGCATTTACATTCCTGCTTCTGTCACTTGATGAATGGATATCAGGGGAATTCTCTCTAATGTAGCTAACATGCTCATAAAGGACCTGTTAACTGACCCTTCATGATGGACATTTTGGTGATAAAGTACAGAAATTGAATGTGTTGAATGACTGCTCTACAAACCTTTCTGTAAAGCTCCTGCAAGTTACAGTATGAGCAACATTTTTGTTGATTTAACAAAGAAGTATTTGTAAAGAAAAGAAAAATAATATTGTGGGTATCTAACATAATTTAATTTTAATTTGCAGTCAGATTATAAAGCTATGAAGAGCTTTATATTTCATTTTAAGTAATCTGGTATAATTAACTTGTAATTTAATTATATGATGCCTTTTATTTACAACTTTGAAAAATACATGAATTTTCTATTATATTCTACATGATGATTTAGTTCCTAAATTTCTACTACTAAGTTACCTTAATTCATAACATTCTCAAAAATAAAATAAATAACTGATCTCTCTCATCCATTTGGTTCTACTCATTTAGATGCAGAAATATTGCAGCAATACTCTTGGACAGTCAGTGTAACAGGATTGATCACATTCACAGGTGTTATTTTAAATTAACCCACCTGCTTCAATGGGAAGTAAAATCAGGTGAGGAGTGAAATGGACAATTTATGCCATTTCAGCAGTTTCCTGCTGAACAGGAAACATTTATTTAGAAAAAAACCTACTTTTTTGGACCCAGCCAGCATCAAATGCCCTGTCCATTAATACCTCAAAATTGCGTTGGAACTCTATGATTTACATCATGGGGAGAATTTTCTCCACGTCCGGGAGACTGAATGGGAGTGGGCACGGGCAGGCACGCAGCCAATTGCTGCCTGCGATTGGCTGCGTGCTGCCATTTTATGTGGGCGGGCCAATTAAGGCCCGCCCAGCATGACGTGTACCTGGAAGTGCAGAACGCTCCCTGTGCAGATGGGGGAAGGACGGAGAGTCGGGGCCTGTGCTCTTTCGTGCATGCGTGCGAAAGAATGCAGAAATCTCCCGGAGGCACAGAGCTGCCTCAGGGAGATTAAGTTGGTAATGTAAAATTGAAATAAAAAAAAACAATTATTCAGACATGTCCTCTCATGTGACAGTGTCACATGAGCTGGGACATGTCAATGAATTTTAATAAAAAATTTTATTACATTTAAAAACCCTTCATGAAACCTTATCCCGCTTGTGGATGAGGTTCCTTGAAAAATGCGAAGGCTGCTTGGGCTCTTCGCCTGCCCGCCAACCTTAAGGTTGGACGGGCAGCCCTGTTAATTATTTTAATTGCTATTTAAATGGCCTTAATAGACCTTTGACAGTTCGGCGGGTACGCAGCCAACTCCGTTGAGCACCCGCCGAACTCAAGATCTGAATGACGCGCAGTGACGTCAGGATGCACACCTGACATCACCGCGTGTCATTTTACCCGTCGGCGACCAAAAATTTCAGGCCCATAAAACCCAATCAACATATTGCAAATGGACTCCTGCCTGAAGCAGGTGGACTATTCAGAGGCTGAAACCAAAATGGTAGCAATCAGGAATTGAGCAGGAGCAGAGCAATAAGTGAATTAAGTGAATTTGGGACTTGACTCACCCATTCTTGCCAGCTGGATATTGTTAAAATTGTCCTCCAAGATTCTATAAACTTTAACATTTGCAATTTTTAAAAAAGAATTTTGCATTAACATTCCCTTTAGATCACTTTCAACAAATGAAGTAATACTACAGTACTTCCAAACCAAAAAAATAGAATTGCTGTCAATCCACTCACCGCCTGATTGTATTTTGTTTCATTTACAAAAAATGATGCCCTCCATTTTTTTATGTACTCCATTACATCTTATATTTACTAATAATAATTCATCATTAATTTCATTAAAGTAATCCTCTTTCTAGTTGAGATGGGTTTCAGTTTATTTTGCAGATGTTTCCTCTCAGTTAATAAGCCACAGGAGATGATGTCTAACATATATGAGGACTTACGAAAAGCATTAATCATTCCCCAGCTGGGGCAGTTCATTTTGAGTAGTGTGAAAAACAAGTACAACATAGTCCTGAATTAATATAATCCCATGGCTTCAGGGAACTTCAGTTCACCTAACTTGGAGTTTGTGTGTTTGAGAAACGCACTGTACCAAGTATTCAGTTACCAAAAAACCCAGCTTTCAAATAAAAAAGGTGCACTTTAATATCTTTTAAAGATGTGATGTTACATTTAAAAAATCATTTTCATTGTCCTCTAGCCCAGTTAGAAAATTAGTCATATTGAATTGCAACAGCCTTGTTCTGAGTCATTCCCTGTGATCTCCACCTCAATGATTGATGGTCTGAATCTGGTCACATCACAGCTGCCAAATTTCTTTATATTGCACTCAGAACAGTCCAAGGACAATAAAACAGACTTGTTTAAATTGCTAAACAAAATATATTAACATATCCCATTTATTAGTACAGATATGAGCCTTGAAATTAGATTATGCAGTGCCTGTCTTTCAGGGGAGAAATGGGTGCTAAAGGGCTCATTATAGTATGTGGCATGCACTGCATACCATAATGGTTAGGGCAGCCTGTAGTTACCCTCCGGACTCAAGATAGGCCCACTGATGGCATCTTCTCTGTGACTGGCACATTACTTCTTGGGGCATGACTGATGATCCAGCTTCCTGGTCACATCCCGGTGATGCAATAGGGCCAGTTGTTTATAGTTCTGTTTCAACATTGCTGATGGGTACATACCAATTTCTCGGCCATGTAATTTGATAGCTCACATATACTAACCATGCAAAAGCACTGTAAATGCAGTATAACATAATTCCCTTATAACAGCCCCGTTCACAACTCTTTCTGTCCTGTTGAAATTTCTGTTCTTTCTTAAGCTTGAAGCAAATTCTTCTCAAATCCTCCGCTCCTATCCAACTACCACAATGCGGTACAGTGATTTGCAAGTTGAAGGTGAATTATATAAATGAGATGTATTCAACTCATTTACATTATTGTTCTATTGCAGGTAAAATATATCTCAACAGTTAGGCAGAATTAGGCATTCAATGGTTGGAGGTCTATATGACAGGTTCATTGGTTTACATTTAAGGCTGAAGTTCAAATCTAAAATGCGCCTGTGATTTTAAGAGTCCTACATGAATTGAGGCTGGGTAATTTCAGCCTATAATAGCAAAGCTCTTCAGCACAAAACAATGGATAAATCAGCAATTTCACTAAGAGAGGCCTAGTGGATGGTTTGCATAAATTTTTTTTAAAAAACTCCACATTGATGCATTAGAGAGTATTTTTGGGGGGGCATTTAATCAGATTAGGAGTCTTACTCTGCATGTGGTTTGGTTGCTCAAACTGGGAAAATGAAAAAAAAAGGAACCTTCTCACCTTAAAAAATATATGGATATTTTGGGCCGTAACTTCCTTGGAATGACAATCAGAATCGGATTGTCACTCCGCTCCTAGTTTTTTTATCAAGAAATCCAGTTGCTCCTTTATTGCCCGCCCTTCTGACTCAGGCCGGCGAGAACAGTGCGGTGCAGCGGGTTCCCAAGGCCTTCTGTCAAGGGCAGCTGAGTCAGAGGTAAGGAAGACATGACCCCCAACCCCACACTTTTTATGGCACTAGCTACCGTAAAGCGGGTAAGTTTAAAGGTCCAGCCACTTTAAGAAACCAGGGAGAAGGTAAGTGCATATGGTAAGTGGGTAGGATTGGGGGGTGGGGGGTGTGGTCAGGCGGGGAGGTCAGCTGGTCAGTGGGGAGGGGGATCAGATGGCAAGTTAGGGCAGGGGGGGGCAGGCGAGATGGCCAGTGGAGGTGGTCAGTGGTGGGGAGGTATGGTCAGCTGGAGGGGTGGGGTCAGTGGGGAGGTGGTGAGTGTGGAGGGTCACATGGTTGGGGAGGTGGTCTGTGGGAGGTGGTGAATGGAGAGTGGTCAGTGGAGGGGGAGGTCAGTGGGATATTGATCATTGTGCGGGTGGTCATGGGGGTGGTCAGGTGGTCAGGGGGGTGGTCAGTGGGGGAAAGTGGTCAGTGGTGGGGGAGTTGGTCAGTGGGAATGAGGTGCTCATTGTAAACCTGGGCAGACTCCATGGGCAGAATTTTTAGGTCAGCATGTGGGCGCACGCCTGACTTGATCGGACGCAAAATTGCGCAAGATATTTTGGTCGGCAGGCATGCACGAGTGTCAGGAGTGCGCCCGCCAACAATTAATGAGACAATTAAAGTTGTTAAAGTTCCAATTGTCCCTGATTTTTCGTGGTCCGTCCAACCTTATGGTTGGTGGACGGGTGAATCTGCCAGGCGGACTTTGCATTTTTGATGAAATCTCATCCAAGGGCGGGATGAGGCTTCCAATATTAAATAAAAGAAAATAAAAATGTATGGACAGAATTTTCATCTTATACATGTTCAAGTGGCTGATTCTGATGCGTGGACATTTTTTTCCAGATTTTAAAATCTTTATTTAATAGTTTTGTAGCCTTCAGCTCCCTGAGGCAGCTCTCTGGCTTTCATTCAGTGCTTGCCCGTGCCCCCGCTTATGTCAGCACTCACCCTCCTCCCGTCCCCCACCCTGGCAGCGCTGAGCATATCAGCTCGTGCTTCACGCTGGCTGGCCACTAATCGTAGTCGGGGGCCAATCGCTGGTGGCAGTTCATTCCCCGGCCCATCCTGGGCCCGCCGAGCGCCTACCTAAAAATCCTGCCCCACGAAAATTGCAGAGGAGTAGAAGGTGCCCAACTCTGCAATGGAGCTGGCCAAGTTGGGAGTGTAGTGTGCAGGCTCGCAGACTGCACCAGCCTGCAGCCTTTAAAGGTCCTGTTGACTATTGGAAACGCTAGGTATGGGGTCGGGAATCCTGGAATCGGATGGCGGCCGCCATTTTTAAAGGGATCCCAAGTCATCCTGACTCAGTGAAAATCTAGGTCTTAGAATTCAACTTGAATTGGCATTAATGAGGCAGTCTCACTCAATCTTAGTTTGATTTAGTCAGAAGGATGACGAGTACAGGAAATGGAAATGTCATCTTGGCTCATTGGAGCAGGGAGGCACTTTTTTGAGATTATAGTTGAAACACATTTGTTACAATATCCAGTCAATCCCTATAATTACAATTTGGGCAATGGAGCAAATTGCTCCTAACAACAATCTTGATGCAAACTTATGTCTGTTTTAATTTCTCTCTAAAGAGCAGTCTTGCCTGCCAATTATCCCTTCTATTTAGTCCATGCTTAGAAAGTTCTAGAGCAACTTTAAATATCAATCTCACTGTGAAAGAAACTTTCCCTCATGTCCACAATGGGAAAAATAATTTAAGGGTGTAACTCCGTCATTTTAAATCTATATTTTTGTTGTGCTGTGGGAAATTGCAGCCTGACATACTTTTAATATTATCTAGCCTTCTAATAAAACCCATCCAAATAAAATTCTGATAAGGATCAGAGGACAGTGATTTAGTCACAAATACTGGCCAGCAATTAAGGTAAAGAGCTATTACAGTGAGGTCAGATACCCTGGCAGCATAGCAGGGAGAGTTCTGTACAAAACTCGACTTGGTCTATTCAGATCGATAACCTTTTGTCAGAACTTGTCAGAAACTTCCTGACAAAAAGTCATTGACCTGAAGCATTGGCCTGGATTTTCATCATTGAGGCAAGTAGCAGGAGCTGGGAAAACTTTCAGCTTTCAGTGCACACCTCGGGAAAAATTGGCTCCAAATGTGCAATCTTCATTTCTGGGGTGTCAGGTGCTGAAAGTAGTTGAGGCAGCTCATCCTGGAAACACTTCTTAGGCAGAGGTAGTCTTTTCACTACTCAGGCCCTATGTAAAGATCCATGCTGTAAGTCAGTCACTACTGGAGGAAGGAAGTTGTCAAGGGTTCATAAGGCACAAAAGTTCACAAGGGAAGACACTTGAGAAGCTGTCAGGTGAGTGAAAGTTCAAAATGCTGGGCAACCGGTTTTTAACGCTGTAGGAGCCTTCTATAGGAAACTTTCGATTGTGAAGTCTGGCCATTGGAAATTTGCAGTGAGTGTGCACACAGCAGTCATTTACTTTGCCAATGTCCAAGGACACTCAGCCATGTAGATGTCTGCATCTACAGACATCTATGCGGTGAAATGAGTATTGCAACACAGGGGCTGGTCTCAGGACCCCACATGCAAATCATTCATGTTCTGTCACATGCCCTTTTAGATATCATAATTTCAAGTGTGGGCACCGAAAAGGCCCTTGTCCATAACCGTGACATCAGCACACTGTCTTCGCTGATCTTTGAGACTCCAAGAGAGAAATCCAGTAGCATCTTATAAGCTCATGAACACACTGTGCCATTTTAGGGTGCTCACACTGCACCCTACGAGGGTTGCCAACAGTCCAGGATTCCCTGGATTCTCCGGAAATGGATGGAAAGGCTGTGCAGACACAGGAGTTCATATGATGAAACCTTCAGGAATATGTCCATCCGCAGCTGGCAACCATACACCCAACTTGTGAACGGACCCACCCATCACACCACTGACCCCCAAGCCCCCCACCCCCCCACTCTAGCTGTAAACTGTTGCCACCATAGTGCATGTGTGAAGGTTCTGCACCCATTTCAGAAAACTTCTTTTCTTCATGGCCTAGGCACTCCTGACCCAGTGAGCCTGACAGTCTGTAATGTCACCCACTTGGCTGACGAAGCAAGGAGCGATGAGCAGGAGCCCACACGGATGAGCCTTTTGATCTTTTACAGCCACTCCACCCCCTCTTGCCTGACAGCAAACACCAGCCTCCACCTGAGAGGAAAGTTCAGCTTTGCAGTTGCTGCTTCATACAACTTCACATAAAGCTTAGAATCCTTTGCCTATATCCTTCAGCTCTGCTCCTGACTCCAGCACCAAGTGGTGTAACACCCACTCTGAGTTCTGGAAGTTTTAAGAGTGAAAATCACAACTTCCTGCTCTGCCCTATCTCTTTAAGTGGCCCAGCTGATTCCTAACTGCGATTTACGCACTGTCCCCCTTTCACACCTCTGCCGAGGATAGGGGCAGGACGTCTGGATCCAGGTCCCATTGACTCCATGAAAATCCTGGCCATTAACTCTATTTCTCTCTCAATCCACAGATGTTGCCAGACCTGCTGAGCATTTCCAGCATTTTCTTTTTCTTATTTCAGATTTCTAGCATCTGCAGTATTTTGCTTTTGTCAAATTATTCTAGGCCTTGTTCAATACTTACACTGAGTGCAAAGGTGAAGAATGTTATACTGGCCCCAGCACTGCTAAGTTTTGATCAGCAGAAAATGCTTCCATCTCAAAAAGTAGAGCAAATAAACATTTTAGTACTTAAACCTAAACAGAATTTCAATGGATAACCAGTAAAAAGAACTGACGTCAAAGTTAATGACCAATGTTAACTGCAAACTAAACCTTCTGATGATTAAATAATGAGATCAATTAACAAATCTTTTAATTAATCTGTCTACTATTTATTTCTGCGTTTGTATTGTTTTTTAGCAACTGTACAATTTGTAAATGAAGGAGGAGAAAGGAAATTTAATGCAATGTTTCTGGTTATGATCTGCTGAACAGAAGCCAGGACTATTATTATTAAAGTAGCTTCAGACCTTTTACCAAACCAAGTGACTCAAACTAACCCAAGTTTATTGAACTCAGTGCCAGCGATGGTACAGTCACTAGTTCCTGAATACATATCAATGGAAAGGAATGGATTTGTCACTCTGTATGATTATATCAACATTTAAGAGGTTTCATTTTGTACAGCTCTATCAAAATTTTATTTGGAGTAAAACAATTTTACTCGACTCACAGCCACCAAACTTAGGATATTCATGGCGATGTATTCACCTTGTAAAAGAAAAAAAGATTTAGGAGTGCTAATTTTAGACAGATGATTAAAATGTGCTCCATCACCTGACTACAGCGATGGATCACAGATGCCCAGCAACAAGTAATACAATGGTCAAATAGCACTAAATCTCTGCTCACCGAAAAAAATGCATATAGGGTCCACAAGCTTTAAAAATCCATGCAAAATATTCATGAAGTTTTGTTTTTGTTTGGCCACCAGTACTTTATCAAAATGCTGCTTGTTTTTTGAACAATGGTGAGGTGTGGATTTTTAATTCATCCCTAGTTATCAACTAGTGGAATCGGCGAATTGGCTGGCCAATCAGTCTAGTGGGAGGCCTGGTACATTTGGAAGGCCAGGCCTCATGGAAACCTATGGTGGCAGCTACCCTCATTATTCTTGTTGCATCCTAGGGAAACACTCCTGCCCCCCAGGGCCCCACAAAAATAGTTTCAACACTTACCATATTGGGCCTCTCCCTCTTGCCTGCTAGGTTTTACTGTGGAGTACATAGACATTGCTCCACCCTGTAGGCCATTAAAATTCCATTCAGGTCCTATGGGCAGAGTTTTACCGCAGCGGGATTTTATATTCCCGCTGAAGTCAATGGGATTTAGAATGTCTCGCCGCATTTTACAGCCCCATCCCTGTAAAATTCTGCCCTGTGTCTGTTGAAGGGCTCTGATTTGCATGGATTCATTAGGCTCCCATCTGATTCAGGTAAGCATCAGGGCTGCTCAGCAGAGGGGCCCAGAAATATGGCAGCAGAGTGGCAATGGGAATGTAATCCTTAGGGTATGGAATTGAGTTGAGGTGAATGACATACAGATGCATTTCATGGGAAGTGAGATAAACACATGCAGGGGAAAGAATAGGATTAGATGATCAGAGGTGGGAGGGGACTCATGTGGAGCATTAACACCAGCAGGGACAAGTTGGGCCAATGGCCTGTTTCTGTGTTGCATATTCTATGCAATTCTATGCAAGTCCACAACATTGATTTTAATTCTGCTACTTCCCAGTTTCCCTTAATGTAATCAGGTGAAATGATCACATGTCAGCCATGGCAGAGCATTCTTCCCCCTGTAACAAGGTGGTGGGTTCAAGTCCCACTCCAGAGTTTGAGCACAACAATCTAAGCTGACATGTCAGTGCAGTGCTGAGACAGATGAGAGGTTAAACTCAGGCCCCATCTGTCCCCTCAGATGGATGTAAAAGATTTCATGGCACTGTTTCTCAAGAGAAGTGGAGTTACCCCTCGTGTCCCGGCTAATATTTACCCATCAGCCAACACCTAAATCAGGTGAAGAGTCATACGGACTCGAAACATTGATTGTGTTCCTCAGGCCTGCTGAGTTTTTCCAGCTATTTTTGTTTTTGTTTCAGATTTCCAGCATCCGCAGTATTTTGCTTTTACCTAAATCAGGTTTTTGGTCATTTTCACATTGCTGACTGTGGGAGTTTGTTGTGCACACGTTCCCTACATTACAAAGTGACTACAGTTCAAAATTGGCTGTAAAGCATTTTGGGATGCCCAGTGGTTGTAAAAGGCACTATATAAATACAAGATTATTTATGAAGTGACAATGGGGGCTTGGGGTAGGGATAGCATATTCAAACCCACTCTACTTTTCACTTGATATCCACAGTGGTGAACTTTCAGCAGGAGTGTTTCAAACACAAGGGCAAAACCTGACCAATTTTCTCTTCGCTCAGAAATGCAGAGAAACTTTTTCTCTTGGAGAGCTGTGGGTCTGTGGAACTCTCTTCCCCACAGAGCGGTAGAGGCAGGGTCATTCAATATTTTTAAGGCAGAGGTAGATAAATTCTTGACTAACACGGGGAGCCAAAGGTTATAGAGGGTAGGTAGGAAAGTGGGGTTGAGGCCACAATCAGATCAACCATGATCTTATTGAATGGTGGAGCAGGCTCGAGGAGCCAAATGGCCTACTCCTGTTCCTAATTTGTATGTTCGTATGTTTGTATGTTATTATGTATGTTCATATGTTTGTATGATCACTCAAGGTTTTGAGGCCAACTGTAACTCCCTTTATTGCCATCAGTGAGTTTTGGTATCACAGCTGGGAGTGGAGAAGATCAAAGCCATGACCTTTCCCTGGTTCATCTAGTCTCTGGCTAAAGCCACTTGGGGTGTCTCACAGTTTCCCATACCAAAAATAGACTTTACAGACTATGTGGAGCCCATTGTTCGCAATTACTCATTTCCAGAAAGAGAGAGAGAGAGAGAAAGATGACTCAGACTAGTAATTGTGGTGGTTTGGCGGGGGGTGGGGTGGGGGGAGGGGGTGGTGTGCGCGGGTGGTTGGGGCTGGGGGGGAGAGAGAGAGTGTAGATTCATGTGGGTCAATGAAAAATGGGACTTTCCCTTACAGGAGGAATACTGTGGTATCTGAAACCACTGCACTTAATTCTCAGTATCAATCAATGGGACAGGTTTATTTTTGTTCATTAAGTAGTGTCATTAAATATTTTATTGAAATAAAAATAACCGTTGTCTTTTTCTTTGCACCGCCCTATCAAATGTCATGTTTTGTTTGCAGTGTCATTCCCCTTTGTGTCATGCTATTTAATTTTAAAGATTTGTATTTTGAAACAATCTGACTGTAAAGGCACATATTACAAATAGTAACCACAATATAATTGAATTTGATATTAGGTTCAAGATGGAGGAGGGAAAACCACAAACCAAGTTTTAAATGTAAGTAAAGCAAACTTTGAAGAATGACAAAGCAATTAACCACAGTAAACTGGGCTGACCTGATAATGGGTAAACCTACAGTGGGTAGCATTCATAGAAGTTTTGACAAAACCTTAGCCTTAAAAGGCAAAAGCTCCACTTGTTTAGCAAACAACCATGGTTAACAAGCAAAATAACAGACAATATCAAGCTAAAAAATAAAGCTTACAAAATGCAAACAGTTGGTAATCTAGCAGACTAGAAGGGCTGAATTTTGCCGCTAGAGTGCTGGTCCAGATATCGGAATGAATTTTGGAAGAGCGAGGGGCAGGGCATTAGACATGATCTTCCCAGAGGTAGCCAATTAAGAAACAACCCCCGTCTGACAGCTCAATCCAATTAAGGTTGGCATCTGGGATCCAGCAATGGAAACTCTAATCAGAATGGCCGGTGGAGATGGTCGCTGGTTGCCCTCGCAGAGTAGGTGTTGTCTGGCTATCAGGAGAAGCTGCAGAGGTGCCACGGAGGTGTTTTCAGTGGGAGTGAAGTGGCTGCCATTGGAGCAGGGCAAGCATTAGTAGAGACATCAGTCTCCATGAAGTGGCTGTAAGGGCATCTCTGCTGCTTGGGGAAAGATCCTCTTTGTGGATTACTGCCAATAAATAAATGTAAGCCCTTAATTCAGTCGCAGCTCAGACCTCCCTCTGCAAAGATGACCCTGATCCATTGTTGAGCTCCTGATACAGCGGTGAGTGAGGTGGGTTGAGGGGGAGGGGCCTGTGAGTCCCAAGGAAAATCTCTTGCGGTGTGGAAATTGCAAATAATTGGCTCATTACCAGCCTTAATTGGCTTCCTGCCACATCCAGGTTTATTTCTATCAAACACGCTAGTCCGCCTCTGGAAAAAGCACCTGAAGGAGGGAATGTGTCAGGGAGCTGACCCGACACACAACTTCCAAATTTCCTCACACATTCGCGTTCAAAGCCACCTCTGTGGACCTCCGGTCAAAGAGCTATAAAACGAGTAATGGGGACGCAATGAAAGTAATGAAATGAGAAATGGAGTGTAAATAAAACACTTTATAGGGATATCAACAGTAAATGTTCTTAATAAATATATTTAGAATGACACTATAATCCAGGGCTCCTTAACTGGGAACATGTGGCCGGCCCCCTAGGACTCCCTGAGAAGGTTGCAAGAGGTCCACAAAAACAAGCAAAAGTACATAGTACAGGGCCTGCGCATTGGCACTTTCATCATCCAAATAGCAATTTATTCTCCACTTCACAGGGCTGCCAATAGTAACAACCAAATGTTCACCTGGTTTTTCACTTACTCTCTTTTGACCATCATTTCCTTGCCCTGGTTGCACATGCTTATTGGAACACACAACAGCAGCAGCACCAGTGGTGTTTGTGCACTTTCGCGGCCTGTACGCAACATACATGTTAGCAGCATCAGAGCAGGGCAGCAATTCTTGAAGGGCAAGTATGGCAAGTGAAGCAGGACTGAGCAGGGTTTGAACAAAATGTTTCAGTGCTATGCCTAAGTTCTGGACTGGAGGACACTATGCTCCCTGGTGCATGGTATCCGATGCTTTGAGCTGCAGGAGATTGGGCCACGCTCATGCCAGGGAATGAAGGTTAGGAAGGATTGTGGGCAATGGTGGGCATAAGGTTTATCATCAAGTAATGAGACGGACTGAGCCCTTCTCAATACTTTAAGCAGTGTTTAATCATTAGTGGCATCCACAGGAAGTCACACGTTTCAACCAATATGGGTGACTCACCTCAAATGCATGTGACTCGCATACCTCTTAGTTTCATCACTTTATAAATTTATCTTCCTTACACAATGTTGATGTTGCTTTTTTGATTTCTGCCTGAGACTTTCCCATGTGTAGCCTTTCTTGGGGAGGGTGGGGGAGGAGGGTTCATTGTGTTTTTACGATCCCCACATACAAGCAAGCGAAATTTTGCAAATACTGGAAATGTGAAATTAAAAACAGAAAATGTTGGAAAACACTCAGCAGGTGGAGAGAAAAACGGAGTTAACATTTCGAATCCCTGACCAGTTCTGAAAGGTCATCAGCCTGAAACGTTACATTAAATGTTTTTCTCTCCCCATAGATAAGACCAAAGCTGCTGAGTATTTCCAGCATTATTTGAGAATCGCTGCTCAGGACCATCAAAACGTTTCACATTAAGTAATGTTACGACCATGTGGGGAGGGGTAAAATGACTCCTCTATTCCCCCACTCCAGGTCTGACCATAACAGGGTTTTTTGAGAATTTAGAGAAGATGTGCTTTGCTAATACTGGCAGCAGTCCCACTACTCACGCTTTCAGATTGTAAAGGAATGGTTAGACAGGTTTTCTGAGGTTAAACAAAGAACAAGATGAGTTTATTGAAGCTATTTCCCGAATTAAAAAAAAAACTAGGTAAATCACAAACACCATTCATACATCACACACATTCGCTGGACCTATACACACCCTGGTATGGATGGTAGAATAAGAGGATAGCTTAAGGATTTTTTACAGTTCGTGAAGAAGATAAAACAAAGGGAGCATACAGTTAGCTGTTCTTTTTTTAAATATTTGTTCTAGGGATGTGGGCGTCACTGGCTAGGCCAGCATTTATTGCCCATCCCTAGTTGCCCTTGTTCAGAGGGCAGTTAAGAGTCAACCACATTGCTGTGGGTCTGGAGTCACATGTAGGCCAGACCAGATAAGGACAGCAGATTTTTGGAGGAGCTCTGATTCATCAGCTGAGGGAGGGCGGGACGTAGTAGTCAGCAGGAGGTTTCCTTGCCCATGTTTGACCTGGTGCCATGAGACTTCATGGCATCCGGAGTCGATGTTGAGGACTCCCAGGACTATTCCCTCCCGACTGCTGGGCCTATCCTGTCAGTAAGACAGGACATACCCCGGGATGGTGATGGTGGAGTCTGGGACATTATCTGTAAAGATTCCGTGAGGATTACTATATCAGGCTGTTGCTTGACTAGTCGGTGAGACAGCTCTCCCAGTTTTGGCACTAGCCCCCCAGATGTTAGTAAGGAGGACTTTGCAGGGTCGACAGGGCTGAGTTTGCCATTGTCATTTCCGGTGCCTAGGTCGATGCCAGGTGGTCCATCTGGTTTCATTCCTTTTTTATGATTTTGTAGCGGCTTGTTACAACTGAGAGGCTTGCAAGGCCATTTCAGAGGGCACTTTTAAGAGTCGACCACATTGCTGTGGGTCTGGAGTCACGTGTAGGCCAGACCAGGTAAGGACGACAAATTTCCTTCCCTGAAGGATATTAGTGAACCAGATGGGTTTTTACAACAATCAACAATGGTTTAATGGTTTCTTTGGCTGGTCTCAATGTGGTGATTCCACATGGTGGCATTTTGTTCAGTTGTCTTCCTGGGTGTAATTGTATGGAGCAGATTTCCACATTTTATTCCCAAAAGATCTCAGTTGTAAATAGATTTCTCTTCCAAGAATGGTTACTTTGCAAATCCGGGCACAATACTTCCAAAAGAGAGAGACACAACAGGCAAAAAGCTTCAGTCTGTTTCAGTGTAGCATCTGATTTCCCTCTGCTTGGCAAAAGTCTTTTAAAGTATCCTGCTGGTTGTATATTCCAGAGAAATTCTATTAATCCATGTCTGCTGCAGTCATTGTTTCGAACAGGTAATTGCATTTTGATGTCTCATCTCAGGAATATTTTCAGGATAGTGTAAAGCCAACAGGGGATGGAATATTTCATGCTCCCCAGGGGGCTTGAGTGTCTGTTCCTTTTCATCCCATTTGGTTGAATGCAGGTTTGTATATTGTAGTTGGCTGGCAGTCCTCCGTTGTCTTAATAGGATTGCAGTTTATTGGTTTTTTTTAAGGCCAGAAAAAGAAAAATTAGAAATTGTATCTTTTTCACAAAAAGCACATCCTCATAACAATCCTCACAGCATATTTCACATGTATCACACCAATAGCTTCTCATGAAACTCTATGCACCACAGCCCCAGCGGCACTATCTGCACTTAGGACTCACTCCTATCATTCACATATTCCACCTCATCCACACACATTTTCCAGCATCACACTCACCTCTTCCTGTCTCCACACCTGCAGCAATTCAGCTATGGCAGGCATATCCAAGCACAGTGCCACATAATCTCTGACACTCTGCTCTCTCTCTCTCCCTCCCACTCTCACTCTCTCTTGCTGGAGAAGGTTGTCCACAACAAGAGGGAGAGGCAATTGACCAGATCAAGGGCTCCACAAATCCAATACCTGGACCAACTGGAGAAGATGGTGCAAGGCATCATGGGGTTGGAGGCAATGCAGTCCATGGCGATCGGTGCAGCAGAGGCTGACCAGGATGTCAGAAAGTGACAGCCTTAAGTCCCTTTTCGACTCCGTATTTTAAGATACTCGTGATGTCTCCCACTGCTACCTGGAAGAATCCAGGGGTGTGAAAGGTAAGGGTGATGGTGACCTTCACAGCCACTGGGAGGGCCATCCTTCTCCTGATGTGAGACTCCAGACCAAACTGAAGGAGATGCCATAGTTCTGTGACCAACTCCTTTAAAAATCTGAGTTTTCTCAGGCATTGCTCATGCCAGTAATGCTTCTGGAAGACCTGTGGTGATAGGACATGTGATGGAGAGCTCTCCTTCTCCTCCCGCTTTGCAGAGCTTCCCCTCACAGTCTCCTCCGTTGCATCTGCTGATCATTTTGCAGACTAAGGGTGGAATTTCCCATGCCCGCTGGCATCGGGCATGATTGGTGGTGTCAGCGGACAATATGGCGCGATCAGTTTTACAATGGCGGGAAACCACTTTGCGATCATCTGCTCAGCCCACCGACGGTGGGCCCCATTTCCCGCCATCGGATGTCGGGAACCTCATTGTTATACATCAGCATGTCAATATTAGGCCAGCCCGTCGGCAAGGGCCTGCCGTTGAATATAGCGCACAAGTATTCGGGGTGGGGCGGGGTAGGTTGGGCGAGGGAAGCAGCCACGCATTAGGGAAACCTGTAGAAAGTGACCATTCCTCTGCAGCTGAGGCAGTTCAGGCGCAGCCACATTGATGTGATTGGAGTCGGGCTTCTAGTTTATCTGCCCACTCAAGCAATGCAGAGGCATCTAAGTGCCACCAAGTGCTCCAAAGCTTTGCACCTCCCTCACCACCACAATAACCCCCACCCCTGGCACACACTGCAAAGTCATGAGCATTTTAGTCGACTGCAGAACAGTTGGACGACTGCACACGTTGTACAATCTCTGCTAAAGCTGGCCATGTAGTAGTCACTGGTGGAGGTGCTCACAGCCCCTTGCAATGTCATCATTCAGGTTTGGACCAGTCTCCCCCGTGGTTCAAGCTAACAGTGCAGCCTTGCAGTGCGGGTTAGGAGAATGCCTGCACCTGAGCTGAGAGCACAGCATGCAGTCTAATGGGCGAATGTGCCGCTAACCAGTCGGGTGGACTAGGGTGGAAGTGGTGGGGTTTTGAGCAGCCATGCAGCGCAATAATCTCTGGCCATCCAAATGGTGGACAGCACTCTCCGGGAATTGTTAAGAGGCTTTCACACTTAACCAGGACAGTTTCTTAGTACAAAAACAGAAAGTGCTGGAAAAACTAAGCAGGTCTGGCAGCATCTGTGGAGAGAGAAACAGAGTTAATGTTTCGAGTCCATATGACTCTTCTTCATAGCTTCTTCACCGCCATTTCCACTTCTCTTCAGCTCTGAAGAAGGGTCATACAGACTCGAAACATTAACTCTGTTTCTCTCTCCGCAGATGCTGCCAGTCCTGCTGCGATTTTCCAGCATCCACAGTATTTTGCTTTTATCTCAGGTTCTTAGTACATCTATGCTAACCATGTGTCTCCCTCTTTCATCCTGCAGGAGGAGTACATCAGGATCATAGAGCTGGTGAACTAGCTGTATGCCTGATGGCCTACAGAGAGAAAGACGATGGAGGAGAGAGCGACTGAAGCCCCTGCTGTGCAGAAGTAGGAGCATCAACCTCAGGAAGAAGGGGCGGCTAGGGCTCCTGAACACGCCGCCGAAGTGCCACAATGATCTGTCACTGGTCGGTGCCTAGTGGCACCCAGAGTTTATAGACGCCGCCTGTCATTCCTACAGATGACCGTGAACCAGCATCGCCGAAGACTGCGCACGTCTAGGGACCTGGTTGCTCACATCTGCCAGCTACTGCTGGATTTGGTGCCAAGGGGACATGGAGGGCATCCATTGCCAGTGGCTGTGAAAGTGACTGCGGCACTCAATTTCTATTCCAGTGGCTCCTTTCAGGGCTCCATGGGTGACCTCTGTGGGATCTCACAAGCCTCCAGCCACAATGTATCCATGAGGTCACGGATGCCATCTTCGTGAAGGCACACAACTTTATGCATTTCGCCCAGGACCAGGACAGCCAGGATCCAAAAGCAATTGGATTCACCCAGATCTCAGGTCTCCCACAGTTCAGGGTGCGATCAACTGCATTCACATGGCGCTCAGATCTCTGTCACAACATGCGGTGGACTACATCAACCACATGAGATTCCATTCGCTGAATGTGCAGCTGGTGTGCGACCACCAGAAACGCATCCTGCAGGTATGCACACGGTTTCCAGGGAGTGTGCACGATGCCTACATCCTCAGTCGGTCACAGATCCCTGCAGTCTTCCAGGCTCCACAGAAGCTGCAGGGATGGCTCCTCGGGGACAAGGGCTGCTGGCAGAGGCCATGGCTAATGACAGCCATGCAGCGGCCTCAGACTGCTGCAGAGCGACAGTACATTGAGGCTCATGCTGCAGCTCACAACTTGGTGGAGCAGACCATCGGGGTGCTGAAAATGAGGTTCCGGAGCCTGGACCAGTCTGGTGGAGCCTGCAATACAGTCCGCAGAGGGTGTCACACATCGTTGATGTCTGCTGCACCCTTTAAAACCTGGCACTCCAATGGGGAATGAGCTGGCTGAGGAGGAGATGGAGGAGCTGGAGGTCTCCTCTGACGAGGAGGACGCCGATGGGGATGAGGGTGAGGAGGTCCTCGGAGGTGACAATGATGGGGAGGAGGCTCTCGCACTAGCTAGACAGAGCAGGCATTTTTGGGAGGCCCTCATAGCTGCCAGATTTGTGGAGGGTGATGACAACATGCAGTGAGGTGACCCCAGAGATCCTCACATTGCATCTGTGAACATTTGACTCCAGTCTGGTTTATGGCAGCGCGAATAGCCGCTGTGATAATGCTCCTGTCATGGAAACACAGTGGAAGCTCTAATAGTCGATCAATTGCAGGAGGATGATGACAACATGCAGTGAGGACACTCCAGAGATCTTCACATAGCCTCTGACTCCTGTCTGACCGAGAGCAGCTTGCTTGCGCTCTGTGACCAGGATTATATCATAGAGACACAGCCATCTGATTCTTTGTCTGCCTTCAGTACCTGAGCCCTTCAGGTGCACAGCATCACTGGCCACAGATGCTGAAGAGATGGGGGGCCACCCCCACCTTAAAGGTGCTGAGAGTACACACAGAGAGAATGCTGGAACTCTGTGGCGCCTGCCCAATAAATTCAAGCAGCAATGACCAGCACCTTCAAGGTGCAGGCATCAGTAATGTTTCCAGGGAGTGTGAGGCCGGATCATCACTTTGGTCCAGAGGCTGCACAGAGCACAGGGAAGAGACGTCCCGGAGCAAAATCTCCATGGCGGCCGCCAACCTACCAGGGTTGATCTTGGTGCATTGCAATGCCAGCAGTATCACCTCAGTCTGAAGGTGGATTGACTCCTCCATCCAGCATTGCAATCTGAGGAGTGCAGCAGACATCCCTTCCTGATGTTCCCGAGCTTGCCTTTGCAGCTGCAGCAACTGTGACATGGCCGAGTCCAGAGGCTCATCATCGGACTCGGATTCTGCAAATTTCTGGCCTCCAGCAGTCCTCCGAGTGCTGAATACCTGGAAAGTCCCTGCCTCCGCCTGCTGTAGATCAGAGAGTACAATGTGCTCACCAGATTGTGATCTCGAGGCTACTCTAAAACTAGGTCCCACCGAGGCGTGTGTCTCTGTGCTGGTGGAGGGTGTGGGTGAGCGTTGTGATGGGTTTTAGGGAGGGTGCCTTCAGATTCCTCCTCAGAGGTTTCTTTGGGGCTTGATTAGAGGCCCTGGGTCATGGACTCTCTTGGCTGTTTCCCAGATATGCCTGCCAAAGCAAGGAGAGATAGTTAGTGCATGGCAGTGGCCTGTGAAAGAGGACACATCACTCACAGCATGGTTGTCTGATGGATGTTGCATTGCTGGATCCTCACTTGGTGGAGCAGCGCCAACCTCACCGTCAGCACAGGACCAGTCCCAGTCATCACCGGCCAGCTGGGTAACTCTGTTTTCAATGGCCATGAAGACCTTGAATTCGGGCATTCCACCGCCGGTCTCTGACCTCTCCCTCTTGTTGTGTACCAGTTGTCCTACATGAATAGAGATGAAGAAAGTGTAAGCAGGATGCCTGCCATGCCAGATAATAAGTATGCCTGGCCTGTGAGGGTGGTGAGTGGTCCCATGGATGGGATGAGGACAATGACGGTGAGTGTGAGAGAATGAATGGTGATGTCCCTTGCACTGGCAGTGAGGGTTCTGTGGATGTTTGATGGGTTTCTGAGTGCGTGAGTTGAAAATGATGAGAAGAGTGACTTACCCTGGCAGAACAGAGGAGATCATTCATCCTCTTGCGGCACTGGGTGGCTGTCCTCTTTTGAAGGGTATTGGCGCTGACCACCGCTGCCACTGGTTCCCAAGCTGGGTTAGCACTTTTGCTGCCCAATCCTGCAGGGGTAGAGGACATCCAGGCAGGACTCCACGACATCTGAAAGGCGCTCGAGGGATGCGTCGCTGAACTTGGGGGCTGCCGTCTTCTTCAGTTTCAGGTCCATGTCTTCCATGCAGCAGTGGTGGTCTGGAAGTACTGAGATTTGTGTTTGCAGCTGGACTTTAAATATGGCACCCAGCATGATGCAGTGGCAGGGTGATGGCGGACAGGCAAATGTGTGTTTCCCAGGAGTGCATAAATAATGTGGCAGGTTTGGGATGATATGGCATGAAAACCCGTCATCGTGGTTAGCGGGTGAAATGTCCACTACTGCACTTAGTGCAAACCTGGGACGATTCCCCCATAAGAGGTGCTGCAACAACTACCTCATTCCTGGGCCTGCACTGCTCTCTTCTCCTTGACTGTAATCACCAAGCGCTACAAAACACCAAGGGCCGAATTTTTCCCTCCTCGGGTGGGTGCGTGCTCGACCCAAAAGGGAGTAAAATAGTGCACAATGACGTTGTGCGAGCATCCCGACGTCATCGCACACTCTTGCGATATTTCAGTCGGCAGGCACATGCGAGAGACGACAGCGCGCCCGCCGATAATTAAGAGGCCTAATATGGCCCTTAATCAATTAATTAATTCAAATTTTTCACTGCCTATCCAACCATTCGGTTGACAGACGGGGGAATAGGCCAAGCCGCCTTTGCATTGTTTGCGAAACCTCATCCGCGGGCAGGATGAGCTTTCAACCAGTGATTTTTAAAAAAATAACTTATAAAACTCATTTTTAACATATCCCTGCTCATGTGACAGAGTCACCTGAGGGGACATGTTTTCCTTATTTTTCAGTTCTTTATTTGTAATATTAAAAATCTTCAGCTTCCTGAGGCAGCTCCGTGCCTTCATACAGTTTTTGCAGCGCACACCCACGCGCATGCGCACACTTCAGTGCTCGTGCTCCTCACGCCCCCCCCCCCCCAGCAGCGCTGAGGCTCCCAGTGCGTCTTTCACGCTGGCTGGCCTTTAATTGGCCGGCTAGCGAGAAATTGCAGTCGGGGCCCCATCGCAGGCGGTGGTCAGTTTCGCAGCTGCTTCCGGGCCCGCCCACCGTGTGCGCCCAACGAGGTATAAATCCTGCCCCAACAATACTCCACAGTGCTCCCACCAACTCAGCCTGCACACATTTTAGTGAAAAACTCTAAACTTGTAACTTATTGTGTGGCTCTTTAAATAGCCCTACTTCAGGGTCTACTTACCTTTCTGCACTTGTATTTTCTTGAGTGGTTAACACATATGTGTTCTAGGTAGTTCAGTTGGTTATCCTGTGTGACGTTAGTATTGTACCCGTTTACATCCTTCCGATAGACACCGAGGATTCACCTGCCTGTGTCCTTCCTCTGCACTAACACTACTGCAAGCTACATAGGAAGCGGCCTACATTAGGTAAGCAACACAAGGTCTCCACTACAAGCAGCACTACACAAACCAAATTCTAGTCCATTAAGTTCCCAATCTCCCTTCTTTGAGTCAGAGCTCTCTTACTACATTTATATCATGTCCGCATGTGTTGGCTTGTGCCTGAAGTTCACCAAAGTTTTCCCCATGCTACATAATTTACTTCAGCTTTGTATTTGTCCCATGTCTGATCATTCTTATTTCTGAACTATTCTTTTTTCTAGGGCTGTTAGCTTCTCCCAGTTCTTGTGCTCCTTGTTTCTCCTCTCTAATGTTTCATGCTGGTGCATATCCTGCAGCTCAGTTAGTTTAAACCCTCCCTCAGACCACTAGTCAACTTTCCCATGAGGACATAGATCCCAGCTCTTTTGAGGTCCAACACATCACCTCGGACAAGTCCCACCATCCCCGCAACTGCTCCCACTTCCCCTGAAATCTGAAGTACTCCCTCCTGCACCACTTCTCCAGCCATTCATTAGTTCATTTTACCCTACTCTTCCTGTACTTCCTCACGTGTGACATTGGGAGTCATCCAGAGATTACTACCTTTGAGGTCTGGCTCTTTAATTTCCTCCTGAGCTCCTGAAACTCTGGCTGCAGGACTTCCACCCTTTCCCTTATAGACAATAACTTCAGGCTGTTCTCCTCTCCCTGCAAATTGTTCTGCATGCGCTCAGTGATTTTGCTTATCCTGGCACGAGGCGGGCACCAGATATGGAACAATTTATATGGAACTCAAGCCAATGGTTACAGAAATGCCTGTCTATCCCTCTGGCTATCAAATCCCCTATGACCACTGCATTTCTACACTTTACTGTGCCCCCCTGTCTAGCCATCTTCCCCACAGTACTGTGATGTGCTCTGGGCTGCACTTGCTCACTGCTCACCACCTGCTCAGGGTATTTGCAGTGAGAGATTAGCCTTTACACTTTGGATGTTGTGAGAATCATATCAGGATGGGTGGCATCATGGCTGCCTTAGATTGGACCTCGGATGAAGATCATCATGCTCATTGCCATCAGCAACAGCTTGCTGTGGAGAGACCTACAAGTGAAGAGAGAGGGAGCAGTAGAGAAGAGGAGCAGTGGAGAGGGAGAACAGCAGAGGGGGGTAGTAGTGGAGAGGGCGAGTAGCGGGGAGAAGGGAAGCAGCAGGGGGAGGGGGAGCAGTGAAGAGAGGAAGAGCAGTGGAGAGAGCAGCAGAGAGAGAAAGGGAGCCACAGAGATGGGGGGATCAGGAGATGGGGGGATTGGAGGAGAGGGGATCAGGATAGAGGGTGGAGCAGCGAGGAAGAGAGTAGCAGAGAAGCAGAGAAATAGAGATCAGCAGGAGGTGATGGAGATGGCTGTAGCTTCATAGGAAAAGATTTACTCCCCGCTGGAACTGTGGTTGTGAAAATGACCACTTTCTTCAACATTTTTGAATCATTCTGGATCCTTATAGGTTGCTATTGGAAACATATCCAGGATCTCCCAGTTGTCTGCATACAAATAAGTGCATAATGCAGGCTACTTATAGAATGTTTGCCAGAAGCCTGCATGAACTCATTTGATTGCTGCAGTTCATGTTCTATGAAGTTTGTCACTCTCTCCTTGGAAGAAAATGTCCGCACAATGCCCTGTGATATCATCCTAGTCATGCTTGATGTGCACTATTTCTCTCTGCAATCGTGGAAGGCTTGTCAGTATATTACACATTTTCTCCTGCTTCTCAATGGCTCTCATTTTCATCAATGGCTCCCAGGGTACAGCATTTGCATCCAACTGAGCAGAGCTTGGAGAGGACTGCACCCTCCAATGCAGAGTCTCCACTGCTGTCCCTGCCACTACTGTCTGCTCCCGTTCACTTGTGAACTGTGAGTCACCAGGTGAAAACTCAACTAGCTGTCTAACTGGACCCACTGAAGTGTGAGTATCTGAGGTGGTGCATGGTAAGCATGAATACTGTGACCATCTACCCTCAGAAGGACTCCTTTGAGGATTTGTCATCCAAAAGGTCCAGTGACTGCTGCTAAGCATGTAAGGGCCCTGGTGGAGAGAAAATATATGAATGAGTACTGCCAAAGTAAGAAAGTTTCAGCTTATCATTGTGAAGACGATAAGTTTTCACTCGCTGGAATCAAATTGACATGACTGAATATTGTATGATACGTTGGTCGTTAGTATTTAATTATGAAGTGTAATCCCCGTCGCCATTGGCAAAGGATGCCAAGGCACCACTGATCTCCAGCAGTTCCTCTTTGGCAGTTATCAGCTATGAGATCTGTGGAGGACCACATCTAGTTTTCTAGCTCTCCCTTGGGTTTTTCACTCCTTGCTGCAACAGGCGAAAAGAACAGACCTCTGAGTGATTGTGAAATGAGATGTGTACATCTGATGGACCCAGTACATTCGATGAAGTATACCATCAGGGAGGGGCAACAAATTACATAAGGATCAAGTTGTGTGTCAGTGGTGGATGGATAGATGGGGATGTAAGGAAGTGCACTGAAAGAGAAGGATGGGTAATCTTGCAAGGCAAGTGGGTGTAAGGAGTACTGTAATGGAGTGGGCTTGAGAAGGAAGCATGAGGAGGTACTGGGGGTGGGGAATGGGGATGTGCACCACAGGATGTAGGAGAATGTACTTACCTTTCCTTGTCTGGTTAGGTTATTAAGTTTTTTCCCGCATTGAATTCAGCAGCATCAAACAATGCTCCTACCGCTGACCTCCTGAACCATCTCCATTCTTTGTAGCAATAGCAGGTTTCTTCCTTCCGTTGCTGGGAAGTATATCTGTCTGGCTCCTGACTGCATCATTAAAGCGGGCACAGTCTTTAAACATCCTGAATCTACATTCCAAAATTGCTGTATCTGTGCAAAACCTCCCAACTCTTCTAGTTTCCATCTTTGGATTGTCCCTTTGAATACTGGAGTTGAGATTGCATCATGTGAATCTGCATCACACCGTCTGCCACACAACTGACACCAAACCCAGAAGTAAAATGATATTGCAGTTTCTTCATTAAAATGCCACGGACAGGCACACTGAAATTACTTATGAGTTTCACACAAGAGGTCGAAATCCCTATGTGCCTCAAAGTCAATATCAGTGCCTTTGTAACTATTTTCACAGTCCAGTAAGAGGACAAACAGTAATGGTACAAGGGAATCTAGAAATAAATCAATGGGAGGAACTTGTTGGATTAATATTGGTAAGTAAACACTAATGACAAAAATGGTATCCCAACACAACAGCCAATTTTCTCACAACAGGGTCCCATAAAAAGCAATGAGAAAATGACTAGATAATCAGTTTTTCTGATGTTTGTTGGTAGATAAGATTTCGCCAGGACACTGGGAGAACTCGCCTGCCCTTTCTCAAAATAGCACCATTTTGTTCTTCCTTAAAAAGCAACTTGGGCTTCAGTTTAATAACTCAACCGAATGGCACCTCTGGCATTCCCTCAGAACAGCACTGGAGTATCAGCCTAGATTTTTGAGCTCAAGGTGTTGGGCGGAACCTGTGCCCTGCCGATTGGTGAGTTTGGTGGCAGGGGGCATTTAACCAGGTAGGAGGGTATCAGGAGGGGACCCAGCCATTTTTCGATCTCCACGGCTAGAGATGGGATAGGTGTTGGGGGGGTGGTGGTGTTCAAAGTCACTAAGCGCCTGATCAAGGCATCAGAAAGGAGAGGGCCTGCTGAGAGCCACCCACCTGTCCTTGCTAACAATCCCCCTTCCTTCCCCCACCCCCTGCAAGTCCCTTCGTCCCTTCCTACCATCACTCACCTGTGCCACGGTCCCTCCTCGATCACATGCCATGAGTAGGTGTCATACTGGTAGCAGCCACCTCTTCCCCAATGGTGCTGATGCGGAACACTTTCACTCAATCTGTAAGCATGACTCAGACCTTCCTGTCGCTTGCCATTTCAACACATCATCCTGCTCTCGTGCCCACATGTCCGTCCATGGCCTGCTGCAATGTTCCAGTGAAGCCCAACGCAAACTGCAGGAACAGCACCTCATCTTCCGATTAGGCACTTTACAGCCTTCCAGACTTAACATTGAGTTCAACAACTTCAGACCATGAATTCTCTCCTCCATCTTTACTCCTTTTTTGAACCAATTTTAAAAAAACAATATTTATTTATTTATTCGGTTTTTAATTTAAAAAAAAAATCCATTTTCTCCAACCATTGCCCACCCACACACTCAGGGCCACCTGCCACTTTAAAAAAAATTTTTTATTATTCATTCATGGGATGTGGGCATCACTGGCTAGGCCAGCATTTATTGTCCATCCCTAATTGCTCTTGTTCAGAGTGCATTTAAGAGTCAACTACATTGCTGTGGGTCTGGAGCCACATGACCAGGTAAGGACAGCAGATTTCCTTCCCTAAAGGACATTAGTGAACCGGATGGGTTTTTACAACAATTGACAATGGTTTCGTGGTCATTATCAGACCTTTAATTCCAGATTTTTATTGCATTCAAATTCCACCAACTGCCATGGCGGGATTCAAATCTGTATTTCTGGATTACTAGTCCAGCAACAATATATCATAATTATATATCATAATTATACATATATGTATATCATAAATATATATCATAATTCGATCAAAGGTATTATCTATTCACTTTCCTCACAGAGGGACTCTGAGGCCAATCGTTGGGCTTCCACTGCTGTGCCAGTGAGATTAAGTGATGAGAACAGACATGAGCTGAAGGCAGCATTTTCATGTTCTGCTGTAAGACTGACCTAATGTCAGAGCTCCTCAACATTGATAAAGAATATCCCAAAGTATAACGATGCCAATGGGCCACTTGTGAACTCTGGAATACCTTCAGTCTTAGGATTTCTGGTATAAAAAAATTGCTTGTTGGAGGGCAACATTTTGAAACAATAAATTCTTTTTGCTTGGCTCATCAGTGATGATGTGGTGTATGGATTTAACACCACATGTTACTACATAATTTCTTAGCTTCATAGTTGGCTGAATCAGAGGCTAAGAACAGGCTAGTGGATGTGATCACCCTGATAGTAATTTGTAAATCGAAAAAAAATTGCAAAGCAAGTACATAAAACTTCTATCATTTTTTTAAATTAACTAACATACTAAGAACATAACAGCACATGGATTGCAACAGCTATTTGTGTAATTTTCGCTGGAATATTCCTTTAATGGAGGGACACTTGATTAAAGCTGTGATGATGTATTAAGAAATAAACTAAATAAGCAGTATATTTTGAAATAATCAACAAAAGAGAATGATCAAAAACACATGTTTAGTGCTTTCTAACTGCAAGGCGTGGTCATTTGAAACCACACGCATCGTAACTGTATATTGTACAATGCAATGCAAAATGTACTGCTGTGATAAATAGGACAAGGGTCAGGCACTGGAAAACTTTTTGTTTATTACTGTGGCACTTAATTGCAGGCTGTGAGTGACATGAAAAAGACATATGGAAACAGACTGAAAACAACTAATGTTGTACTAGAGCTAGGAAATTACAGTTTATAACTTGTTTTGTGCAGCAAAAATAAGGAAGAATAAGTGCATACCTTCATAATTGTATATAAAATTGTGGGGAAAGTTGCTTAATTAAAGGGAAAGGAATGTCTAGGAGGAATGATTTCTGATTAAAAAGCTGCTCTCTCTATCTAGAAAAACATGTACAGTGGAAGCATACTGTAGTGAACTACAGCCTATAGAGATCGAGTTTAGTGAAGGTCTCCCAGTCACAGTGACTCACTTCCCTGCATGGAAAGCAGTCTATTTTTGTGGTCGTATTAGCTGTTTTAGCTGTTTGAATTTCACAGGCACAGGGATTGCATTCTCAGGCCTCTTCCCTCTTTGGTCGATTTAATCCACGAGACTAGACCAACACAATTCTACCAATTGACTTTACTGGCTCAACAAACATCAAGACAAATATGGAGACTTTTCTGTTGCACTGTTGTTAGAAGTTAGGAATATAAATAGAATAGATATATATGATATTTAGCTTGGAATAAGATAGAAGGTCAGATTGATGCTGTAAGTTTCATTTCATTAGAATCAAAAGGAATGAGTATTTCAATATATGACAATTGCTCAGGTACAGGGGAACCCATAACCAGGAGACCTTGCATGGCCAGATGACACCTCAGCAATAGTGGAAAAGTAACTGAGTAGATGTATAAATAAACAGCCATATTCTATAGATATGTTCAGATTGTCCTTTCCCCTTGCATAACAATTGCTGTTTGCTAAAATGTGTAAGTTAACCAGTATGTGAGAACAAAATATGGGTGTTATTGTACCCATAGTGAATCATTACATGGTAAAGTAGTTGATAATGGGAGTCGAATTGTCAGACTGTATGTTTTGTCTATGAGAAGCTCAAAGCGTAAACAGCTGATAACAGACAGAAATGAATAATGGGGTTGTTGGCTAAGTTTGAAGGATGGTGTGTCCCTATAGAACTTCAGTGTACACTTGTTATTCTGTTAGCTACTTGTCATGGTCGGATGTTTTTGCTGTATAACTAGTGTGTTATATTCCACCTTGTACACTGATCAAACTTGACAAACCTATAGTATAGGTTCCAGTCTATCCTGTCTTTCAAATAGTTAAAAATATAACGCCATGAGTGACTGGGGCTCGGAAGTCTTTAGTTGCCCTGGGATAGATATGGTGAGGTCCTACTATTGAACTCTGAAGCTGCTAAATTTCTACCATACTGAAAGTCTCCCCCACCGCCCCCCCACCCCTGCCACCTCCAGCTGGAGTAGTTTGAAAGTATGAGCCTACTGTAAGAATAGTTTGAAGTGCCAATCAGACACCCTGATGCATTTTTCCTGTCAAGGACTTACCAATTTTGCCCTGAGCTAAGGCCCACAGGTAAGCATTGGAGGGAGGGCAGGACAAAAGAGCCAGAACAAGGGAGGGTCAAAAGTGACTCACAACAATTCTGTGGAGCCAAGAGGAATGTTTGTGCTCTTTCTGACCCAACAGAATGCTAAAAGAATTCCAAGTTTTTGCTTCTCTTTCTGAACTGCCTTGACAGATTCCTTTAAAGGCCACAGGTTAGGCTGCTCCAAACATGAAAATTCCACTCAGAGCTTGAATATGGCAGGCTTCAACTAGGACAAACAAATTTAGCACTCCAATTTTCATTCTGAAATGAGCGCAGGAGCACCATTTCAATATTGGAGTGAAGTTGGCGCTCATTTCAGGTGGCCACCAGAGCTGCCAAAAGGCCCCAAACAATTCAGCATGGGCAATTCCAGTGCGAAGAATGTGTAGGCCTCACCGTTAAAATGGTTATGGTTGAACATGTTTTAGACCCATAAAATAGGCACAATTATATTAAATTTAGATCCCAATAAATCTGGAAAATTGGGATGTTATGCAGAGTATTGCATAGCCATTGTCAAGACCAATAATTTATCATGGTAGAATATGTAAAATTCTCTTTTAATGACGTGATCCTTTGGGATTGAATTCCATGTAGATGCCTAAATCATAAATGAGTGATCTTGATTGTTATTATATATTCCTTTATTAATTTTTATCTCAATGTTTTAAAGCCTAAGATACTTAGGAAAATTGTAAGCAACATATAGCAGATTCAGGATTGTGGGGTTTAGCAACAGTGGGAGAGGTAGCTGTGGGGTTTAGCAGCAGTTGTGGGTGGGGGTACTGAGCTTTAGACATATTGAGCAGGTTTTAGGTAATGGAAGCCCTGTGTGGGAGAAACTTGGGCTTGGCATTACTGGGAGAGTGGAAATGTGGAGCTTGGTTTACTGGGGGTTTCCAGGACCCTTACAATACTGGTGTAGTTTAGACTCTGGCAGCAGTTCAGGGGTATGGCAACACTGGGGGGGGGGGGGGGGGGGGTGAGTGGGTGGTGGTGGCGGTGGGGGAGGTCACAGAGCATGTGTCTGAGGCACCAGGCTTTGTCAGTAATAGGCATAGAGGGTTTTGTGATGTAGTGGGAGCAATGGGGCATAGGAAGATCTTGGCAGCTGGTAGCACTGGGGAGCGATGTCCATCAATAACAACAATTTGCATTTATATATCACCTTTAATGTAGTAAGATATCTTAAGGCACATCACAGGAATACATACAAACAAAACAAAACTCAATGAAGGAAACATTAGGGTAAATTTCCCAAAGCTTCTTTAAAGAGGTAGATTTTAAGGGGAGTCTTAAAGGAGGAAAGAGAGTGGCAGGGGTGGAGAGGCTTCAGGAAGGATTTGCAAAGCTTAGTGCCTAGACAGCTGAAGGTTCGGTCACCAATGGTGAGGCAATGGAAGTTGGGCATACCTGAGAATTCACAATTGGAGGAAGATAAAGTTCTCAGCAGGTTGTAGGGGCTGGAGTAGGCTACAGACATAGAGAGGGACAAGGCCATGAAAGGATTTGAGCACATGGATGAGAAATTTAAAATTGAGGCATTTGGGAACCGGGAGTCAAAGTAAGTCAGTGAGCACAGGGTGGATGGGTGAACGAAATTTGGTGCAAGTTAGAATCAGGACAGCAGAGAAGCCAAGACAGCACTTAAAAATTGTAATAAAAACAGAAAATGCCAGGAATACTCAGCGGGTCATGCAGCACCAGTGCAGATAAAACAGAGTTAACACTTCAGGTCTGTCACCCTTCTTCAGGTCAAAGACCTAAGATCCCATGGCACTATTGCCAAGGGGAGCAGGGTAGTTACCCCTGGAATCACGAACAAAGACATTCTGCCTACCACACAACTGAGCAACATCATGTATGAATTTCAGTGCTGGTGCAATGCCAGGTTCGGAGGCTGTATATGCCATTGATTGATTGATCGAATCAAATAGCATGTTCTTTCGAATGTTCATAATAGACAGAGTGCAGAGTACTCAAACAGCCCGGGCTTGCAAAACCCAAAAACAAAACATCTACTGTTAGATGTGATTCTGGATTGGGCCGCACTTCCTGAACAATCCCGAATGTGCTAATAACTACGCTAACAAACAATTCAAGATAATCAGTTGAACTTGTAATGTGGCTCATTTATGCTTGCTAGAAGCGACGTACATTCAGACACAGGGACCTGTTCTCTGCAAACAAAAGGAGTATTTTCAAACCTTGCACCTTTTTTGAATTACCCAGGAGATTGGGGAGCCTATAGTTCCCCATTGCTTTCCCAAGGCAATGTCTTGGCCAATTAGAGCCGACTTACCAACAAATCAGCATCCTTTTTTCCTGGAGTATAAATTGTGACCATTTGAAATTTGGCATTCTTGCGTTTGTCCTGATTAATGCAAGATGAAAAGCTTCGGCAACATGTTTCTCTTCTCAGCAATATTCAAATTCTATATTACCAAGTGACTGTTTGTTAGCTATACCCTAGTTTGGTATCATTTGCAAATTTTGATATTGAGTTACTTATTCCTAAATTCAAATCATTAATGTAAATGATGGATTATGGTGGTTCCTGCACTGATCCTTGTGGAACACTGCTTTCTGCTTTCCTCCAATCTGAATAATTATCCTTTCCCCCTACTCTTTGCTTTCTATTTTTCACCAATTGGTTCTCTATTCAGATGTTTGTTCCCTGATTCCACATGCCTTAACCTTTGTCATCAGCCTACTGTGAGGTGCCTTATCAAAGACCTTTTGAAAATCCAAGTATATGACATTTACTTCATTGCCCTTGTCCACTCTTCCTTCTACCACTTCAAATAATTCTATCTGGTTAATTAAGCTTGAATTGACATTTCAGACTCCATCCTGATTATATTTTAATTATAGTTTCTGTTTCTAGTTTCCCCTCTATCAATTTTTTTCATCTAGATTCCATTATCTTTCCTGCCACTGATGTTAAGATGACTGATCTAAAGTTCCCAGGTTTTCTCCTATTTTCTTTTATGTATATAGGAACAACATTAGGGGCGGCGATTTCTCAGGACTGATGAGAAACTGGGAGCGGGTCCTGACTTGATGAATTAACGTCCGGCAGGTGGTGGGCTGACCACTCAACAGCCAGAGATGGCTTTAAGGTGGCAACTGTGTTATCACCTCATGTGGAAGGAATTGTTGCCGCCATGTTTTAAGGGCTTTCAACATCTGAGCACTGATGCAAAAGGTCTTTGCCTTAACAATCCTTCCTGCAACGACTCCTTGCTTGTTCTTCTCCAGGCTACTTGGACAAGGTGGGAGGTCCTTTTCCACAGAGACAAGAGGAGGAGACCTCTCCACTTAACCAAGCGAACCTGGTGGTCATAGTGGAGGTCAGCAGCCATGAGGTTGCCTAGAGATAAAAGCAAAATACTGCGGATGCTGGAAATCTGAAACAAAAATAAAAATAGCTGGAAAAACTCAGCAGAATTGAATTGCCTAGAGAACCTGGCTGCAGTGCTGCAAGCGGGTCAGGGACCTTTCCTGCTCAGTAATGGTGAGTGCCCGCACACCTCCTACTGCGGGGGGCATGGGGGGTGGTTTGGCAGCAAACAGATAAGTGTGAAGGTCCAGTTGCTGGGGAGGGGGAGCCCACCTTGTCAGTGGTTATGGATAGAGGCTGCAGAATCTCATGAGAAACGAATGGCTGCAACTCAGCCAGGGGTTGCGAGCCTTGCACTGCCAACCCTGTACTGCCAACGCTTGCAAGGGCTCTCCAGACTGGTTCAATGGCACATGCATGCCATTGGCCGCAGATGCAACAGCATCCAGAAGCCATCAATACCACTCCCTACCCCTGCACCAAGGCGGTTAAGCATTGTGTTTGCTCTAGTGTGGCTACTAGCATTATTGTTATATGTCACAAGAGCAGAAGATGGCCCAGAAGGCCAGGGAGAGGGCCTGGATCATTGCCATGTTGACGCCCAGGGATGAGGAGGTCTAGAGCTGCAGGTTTTCATGGTGGCTGATCCATCATGGCTGGTGAGGCAAGAGACAGGAGGGAGCGTCAGGCCTCAGGCTAGCATAAGGGGTGGCAGTGATCTTTTCTCCATTGTACAGGCATCAATCTGAGATGCAGCTGACTCTGTGGGCTCTTACCTGGAGGGATGAGAAGCCCTGGTCATTCTGTTCTCTCACACAGGTCAATCACAGGAACAAAAGACAGAATTTTACGTTCCACAGGCAGGCGCGCACCTGACCTGAATGGGCATAAAATTGTGTGAGATAAGGCTGGGCAAGCGTTCCGAAGTCATCATACACTCGTGCGATATTTCACTCAGCAGGTGTGCGCAGTAGTCGGAAGAGCGCCCACCGGCAATTAAACCCATTAACGGCGCAATTGTCTGCAATTTTTTGTGGCCCGTTGAACCTTACGGTTGGCGGACGGGTCAATCGGCCAGGCAGCCTTTATATTTTTGATGGAATCTCTGTTGGAAATAAAATAAAAAGAAATACCTTGTGGTGGGACCTGTGCAAGGCGGACGGATGGGTCCAACATCCTTGTGGGGAGGTTTGCTAGTGCTGTTGGGGAGGGTTTAAACTAACTCGGCAGGGGGATGGGATCCTGAGAGGAGGTTCAGCAGGGAGAATTGCACAGCCAAAATTAGAAGAGAGAGCAAGTGAGCCTGCAAGGCATAGAAATCATAGGCCAGTTAAGGCACAAGGGAGTTTGGCAAGGTTGGCTGGTATTTATTTTAATGCAAGGAGTCTGACAAATAAGGCAGGTGAGTTGAGGGCACAAATTAACACATGGAAGTATGATGTCATTGCTGTCACAGAGACATGGTTGAGAGAGGGGCAGGATTGGCAGCTCAAAATTCCAGGGTATAGGGTTTTCAGGCGAGACAAGGAAGGAGGTAAACGAGGAGGGGGTATTGCAATATTGAGCAAGGAATCAATTACAGCAGTAAGGAGGGATGACATCTTAGAAGGCTCCTCAAATGAAACCATATGGGTAGAACTGAAAAACAAAAAAGAAGCAATCACATTGCTGGGAGTGTACTATAGTCCCCTAAACAGTCAGAGAGAAATAGAACAGCAGATATGTAGGCAAATTTCAGAGAAGTGTAAAAATAATAGGGTAGTAATAGTGGGAGATTTTAACTTCCCCAACATTAACTGGGTTAGTCATAGTGTGATAGGTTTAGAGGAAGCAGAATTCTTCAAGTGCATCCAGGAGAGCTTTTTAAGCCAGCACGTAGAAGGTCCTACAAGGGAGGGGGCAGTCCTGGACTTAATTTTATGGAATGAAGCCGGGCAAGTGGTAGAAGTATCAGTGGGGGAGCAGTTTGCAGATAGTGATCATAGCTCCATTAGATTCAAGATTGTTATGGAAAAGGACAAGGATGGGCCAGAAATCAGGGTTCTAAATTGGGGGAAGGCCCATTTTAATAAGATCAGATATGATTTGGCCAGAGTGGACTGGGAGCAGCTACATTTAGGTAAATCTGTGTCAGAGCAGTGGGACACATTCAAGAAGGAAATAGGGAGAGTACAGGGCCAACATATTCCAGGTCAGAGGCTAGTAATCATGCGACGAGTAACTCACCTCCTGACACCCCAAAGCCTTTCCACCATCTACAAGGCACAAGTCAGGAGTGTGATGGAATACTCCCCACTTGCCTGGATGAGTGCAGCCCCCACAACACTCAAGAAGCTTGACACCATACAGGACAAAGCAGCCCACTTGATTGGCACCACATCCACAAACATTCACTCCTCCACCACCGGCGCACAGTAGCAGCAGTGTGTACCATCTACAAGATTCACTGCAGGAATTTACCAAGGCTCCTTATACAGCACCTTCCAAACCCACGACTACTACTATCTAGGACAAGGGCAGCAGATAGATGGGAACATCACCACCTGGAAGTTCCCCTCCAAGTCACTCACCATCTTGACTTGAGAATATATCGTTGTTCCTTCACTGACACTGGGTCAAAATCCTGCAACTCTCTTCCTAACAGCACTGTGGGTGTACCTACACCACAAGGACTGCAGTGGTTCAAGAAGACGCTCACCACCACCTTCTGAAGGGCAACTAGGGATGGGCAATAAATGCTGGTCCAGCCAGCGAAGCCCACATCCCCTGAATGAATTTTAAAAATGGCCTCCTTGATCAAGCACCTAGTGACTCTCCTGAAGAGTCCAGGGGATCACTGAATGGAGGTTGAAAATGTGTGCTGGCCAGCATAACATCACCTTGACCATAGAATCAAGGGACCGGTGGGAAGACAAGATCCATCACCTTAACATTCACTCCCTCCACCTCCGAGGCACAATGGCAACAGTGTGCACCAGCTACAAGATGTACTGTAGCTCCATCCAAACTGGTGACCTCTGCAACATAGAAGGTCAAGGGCAGCAGGTGTATTGGAATGCCATCACCTGCAAGTTCCCCTCCAAAATGCACACTATCTTGAACTGAAACTATATTGCCATTCCTTCACTGTCGCTGGGTCACAATCCTGGAACTCCCTCCCTAACAGCACAGTGGTTGTACCTAAACCACATGGACTGCAGCAGTTCAAGAAGGTGGCTCACCACCACCTTCTCAAGGGCAGTTAGGGATGGGAAACAAATGCTGACCAACCAGTGACATCCACATCCCATGAATAAATAATAAAAAGGACTAAGAGGGGGACAAGGGACCTAGAGTCTCCACCAGGTCCTCGTTCTTCTCAGTTCAGCAGTAAGGTAGAAGTGTGCCTCCAAAAAGAGGAGGATTGGCTGCCTTCTGCTTCTCATGGTGTTCCTGTTGTAAACACAGCTCCTGAGCCCCTCTGTCAGTTACACCAGTGCTTCTAGTAGCTGCGATCACAGAGCTGGCTCATTAATATCAACAGCTGCGTGCAGCATTTGCAATGCAAGTTCACCATTGATTCTTTGGAGTTTTGTGACTCTTTTGCAAATTGCTTCCAGGAGCTAATTTGTCTTAAGAAGTTTTAATTTTTGATACCTGAAAAAGAATTGCAAGTCCAAAAAATTGCCATGATTTAGGCATGCTGATGTGCCCTAAAAAGTTATTTGATGGATGATTATTAAAAGATCCTTTACTCTAGTATAGTGCTTGGCTTAGCTGTTGCTTTCATTTTAGTCCAGCACACGTCCCCTTCACCATTCAAATAATTAGGCCCCAATTATATATTAGTTACAGATACACATGGCATTTCTTTGCAAAAACAACATTGTTGGAGTGTGTGTGCTAATAAAATTATACCAATAACTGACTCCTTCTCAGTGTATTCTGTGTGAGGTTGAGCAGTGCTTGCTCAGCCTCTCATCTTCTGCCCTCAGGAAACTTGAAGTCATCTAATCTCTTCTTGTACCAAATCCCAGTCACCCACCCTGTGCTCACTGACCTGCATTGGCTCCTGGTTAAGCAATGCATTGATTTTCAAATTCTCTTTTTTTTCAAGTCTCTCCATGGCCTCACCCCTCCCTATTTCTGTAACTTCCTCCAGTGCTATAATCTGCTGAGTTTCCTGTGCTCCTGCAATTCTGGCCTCTTGTGCAGCTCCAATTTTATTTGTCCCATCAGTGATGGCCATGCCTTTAGTTGTCATGGTTCTAAGCACTGAAATTCCCTCACTAAACCTTTCCATAGCTACCTTTCTTTGCTCCTTTAAGACACTCCTTAAAACATGCCTCTTTGACCAGTGTTTCAGTTGTCTGCCCTAATATCTTCTTATACGTCAAATTTTATTTAATAATATTTCTGTGGAGTATATTGGTCCATTGAAGAGCTGAAAATAAGCAGCCTGGAAGACCCCACACAATACTTAGCCACACCCTCCACCAGCGCAGAGGCACACACCTCGGTGGGACCTAGATCAGGTTCAGGTTCACATTCTGGTGGTCACCACGTGGATATGTATCCGCAGCAGAAGGAGGCAGGTTCAGCCGAGCTCTCCAGCATTCAGAGAACTGCTAGGGAAGAGGTATCTGTGAAGTCTGAGTCAGATGACAAGCCTCTGGATTCAGCCTTCACCGTGGAGGGTCAGCAGAAGGTGTGGGAACATCATGCAGAGCTGTTGGAAGCCCTCGACAGAATGGCGCGTGAGCTGGAGGAGTGCATCTGCCTGCTCCCTGATGAAGTGGTGCCAACATGTGCGTGTATCCCCCATGGGAAGGATGGCAGGTGCCATGAAGATCATGGTCCAACAGAGCAGGCGTGCACACCATCGCAGAAGCCATGGGTGAGGTCTTGCAGTGACAACGTGAGAGGGAAAGGGGGGCACCTCGGCATCCCTCCAGGTGCTCCTTCCCCTCATGGAGTCAGGCTGGGACCCTGGGGCACCCGAAGGAGGAGGAGCAGCAACTGGGTACCCCTGGGTTATCCACTCAGAAACCTCAGAGGTTGTCTGTTCCCTGAGTCCTCTTTGCCTGTAACCTCCTCAACCTCGTCCTCTGACCGCAGAGGGAGCAGCTGGCCCACAAGAGGGCAGCCAAAGCAAGCCAGGGCCCTCAAGACCTCAGCTCCCCAGAGGACACATGCCAAAGTCATCAGAGACAATTGGGCCAACCCTTGCACAGGCTGTCTCCAACCCTGCTGCAGATGTCAGGGCAGCACCTAGAAAAAATGGTAGGCCTAGAAAAGTTTAGAAATTCTGATCACCAATGGTTGCACGGGTGAACACATTTTGTCACTTTATAATCTGAAAATGTATTGACTTTCACTGAATAATGTGTAATGTTGTCTTTCAGCTTCATTGACAGGTTTCACGAGTCCTCCCACTTCATCCTCCCCCACTTGCAGTTCAGCTGCACGCAGCTGGACCACAAGTGATTCTGGAAGCAGTGTGTGTGGGTCAGGGCCTTTCGTAGCCTTATGCAAGCACTCTCCCACGCACGCAGATCCTTCATCCATCACACTTAATCTTACTGTCCCGAGCATTTTCAATGCTGCCTGCTGGGGTTCTCTTTCAGTTGTCCATCTGAGCTGACCTGCATCACTGTCCACCCACTGATCGCACTCCCATGCAGCACCTGTGGCTGTCCAACACGAGGCTCCGCTCACTTTTGATTTTGACAACCATAGTAGTGGTCAAGTATCTTGTCAGCTCCCCAGTCCTTTTCCTCCCCCAGTCACCAATGTCCTTTCCCCCATAACTGTCAATCCCCCAGCATCACCTTCCACCTCCCCACCGTCATCTACCAACCCGAACCATTGTCATTTAGGATGTCCAGGTGAATGTGCACATTCCCTACCTTCATAAAAATCCCACTACCATCCACACTGATCCCCCTGACCTCCTCCTTCCCACCCCTAGGGACGGTGTCTGCCTCCAAGTCCTCACTAACCACTTTTGCTGTCCTATCTACTTCTCTTACCCTCCCACCCTATTGGCTCCCTCTGCCCCCCTCACACTCACCATCCCCTCCTACCGTGCCCACTCTGAGTTCGCTCCCCAGAAGGAAGTCATTGACTCGACAGACCACACCTTTGCATGTTAACCCGGACATCACCACCATCTTACTCCCTCCTCCACCTCAGTAACATTGTCCAGTTTTGCCCCTGCCTAAACTCATCAGCTGCTGTAACTGTAATTCTTGTCCTTCTTACCTTTAGACTTGACTATTCTAACACAGTCCTGGCTGGCCTTTGACTTTCTACCCTCCATAAATTTGAGATCTTCCAAAAGTCTACTGCACATGTCCTATTCGCACCATGTCCTGTACAGCCATCATACGCACTGATGTAGATTGGCTCCTAGTTAAACAACACCTTTATTTTAAATTGACACCCAGTCACATAAGGAAATTTTAAAATTCTCAGCCTTGATTTCAAATCCCTTTATGGCCTAATCCCTCCCTATGCCTGCAACCTCCTCCAGGCCCACAGCCCTCCAAGCTATCTGCACTCCTTATTCTGGCCTCTTGGGCATCCCCAATATTAATCGCGCCACCATTGATGGCCCAGTCTTCAACTGCTTTGGCCCTGAGCTCTCGAATTCATTCCCTGAGTCTCTTTGCCTCTCTACCTCGCTTTTCTCCTTTATGATGCTTCTTAAAACCTACATATCTCTTTTCCTAAGCTTTTGATCATCTGCCCCAATATCTCCTAATGTAGCTTAGTATCATATTTTGTTTTAGAATGCTCCTGTTAAGCACCTTGAAACATTTTATTACATTAAAGGTGCTATATAACTACAAGTTGTTCTTGTTATCTTAATAAATAAAGAACAGAGCAATGTCACACAACCTTGCAAATCATTCATCTGCCAATATCATCAGTGATAATATGTAGGTTACAATTCTTTATTTTATTTTTACGATGAGTTTATAATGTAAAAATGATCTTGCATTTATGCAGTGAGTTATAACATCCTTAGAATATCCCAAAGCACCTCACAGCTGGTGAATTACTTTGAAGTGTAATCACTACTGTTTTGTAGGCAAATGAATTCCTCCCTCAGTCAACATCACCAGAAACAGATTAACTATTCTTTCATCTCATTTACTGTTAGTGGCATCTTGCTGTGCGCAGATTAGCTGGCCCCTTTACAATAATGGCTGAAATTCAAAATGCAATTCAACGAATGTGAAATTATTTACAGCATAATTTTGGGTGTAATAAGACATGATATGAATACAACTTCTTTCCCCTTCAAACAATTAGAAATGGAATCACAGAACTATAACAGTATTAATGGCACTAGTAGTTACTGATTAAGCAGAATATTTTAGTACATGGATTCTTGTTTCAAGAGTCAAGCTGACATTTCTTAGAATGTTGCTTAATTTTGTAAAAACATTTTTGGCTCGTCCAATCCTTTTTCAGATTTTAGTCCTGCTTTTGACATCGGATGTTATTGTGCTCCCTAGATAGTTGAATTGATTGGCCTGTTCTCAATTGTTTCCATTTACTGTGATATTGCATACTGGAATGTGCATTTTCTTTGTCATTGCCATAGTGTACATTTTCTTGCAGTTTTCTTACCCGTGTCTACCACTGTACAACTGCATCGATTAATTTTTTTAAGTCTTCTTCATTTGTTGCCACACAAGTAGTGTCGTCAGCATAGCGGATGTTGTTGATGACGCTCCCTCCTACCCATATACTATCCATCACTTCAGTTCCTCTGAGAATGCATCACAGTACAGGGAGAAACCGTCTACTGAGAGAATACAGTTTTGTCTATTTTTTCTATTGATTACTTTCCAATCACCGAGTTTGTTCTCATTTCTGATTGTTGTTATCTGTTTCCAATAAAGTCCAGTATTCCTGATGAATTGAAGATCTTTCTCATCAATGTAATGAATTATGGATGTGAAGCTTGGAGCTTTGAGAAAGAGGAAGAAAAGAAAATCAACAGTTTTAAAATGCGGTGCCTAAGAAGGATCCTAAGAGTAAGCTGGGTGGAGAAAAGAACTAACGGAGAAGTACTGAATGAGGCCAGAAAAACAACAGAACTCTTAATAATATAAAAAGAAGACAAATGCAGCTCTTCGGACATGTTGCCTGTGCAGAGGGGTTGGAGTGCCTTAATCACTACCAGAAGAGCAAGAGGCTGACAGTGCAGGAAGCAGTTAGGCAACATTAAAGACTGGCTTAACCAGAACTCTAACAACAAGATTATCCCTGTTGCTATGATCGTAAAGTTTGGGAACCATGGTTGTCTACGCCACTCAGCATGGCACTTAGACAATGGCGAATAATTACTAAGTTGGCAGCCATGCTTAGAGTGGTCACAAAAGATGGTGATGTATGTTGAAGCCGAGAAATTTAAACTTTATTGTGTTAAAAATTTATGAACTGTCCTTTCATATTTCACTTATTGTTTGCTTTTATCATCCAAATGATACATCCAAAATAATTAAAGTTCAAATTTGCATAAGGATTTTATAAACATTTATTCATTGTCGCTGGGTCAAATTCCTGGAACTCCTTCCCTAACACCTTTGTGGATGTACCTGCACCACATGGATTGCGGCAATTCGAGAATACAGCTCACCACCGCCTCCTCAAGGGCAATTAGGGATGGGCAATAAATGCTGGCCTAGCCAGTGATGCCCACATCCTGTAAACAAATTAAAAAAATTATATACATCCAGTATATATAAATATGGACAATTTTTATAATTTAGCTCTCTCAACGTAGATTTTAAATGTTATGGTGAGTGCTTATTGGGAATACAGGGATTGAGGTCATGCCCAATTCATGGCCTACACAAGATTTGTTCATTAAAATTAATGGATTGAAAACTGAACACACTGACTAACTTTAATTATGCCTGTATTCCCCAATAGTAATTAAACAAATATGACAAATGGAGAAAGAAATAGTTTCATTCTCATTTATTCCCCTGAATCAGTTCATAATGGGCACATTCTGGGGAAGGGGCAGCTGAAGAACTTCAGCTGGGGTTGTTCTCCTTAGAGCAGAGAAGGTAGAAAGAAGGATTTGATAGAGGTGCTCAAAATTTTGAATGATTTTGATAGAGTAAGTAAAGAGAAACCTTCCAATGGCTGAAGGGTCAGTAACCAAAGTACACAGATTTAAGATGATTAGCAAAAGAAGCAACAGCAACATATTTTCACCCAGTAAGTTGTTGTGGTCTGGAGTGCACTGCCTAAAAATGTGATCGAAGCAGATTCAATAGAGAATTGGATATGTTTGAAGGGAAATAAAAACATTACTGGGCTTTGAGGAATTTGCAGGTAAGTAGGGTGAATTGGATAGCTCTACCAAGGAGTCAGTATAGACATAATGGGCCAAATGGCCTCCTTCTGTACTGTAACATTCTATTATTTTAATCATGGAAATTCCACATGGTGATGTACATGTGCTAGATTACAACTGGACAACACAATCAGCCACATAGTTTACAAATACAGTCCATTGTATACATCATTTTAGCCATTTAGATACCTCTAGGGATAGGCCCTTCAGATTGAAAGAACAAACATCTGTGCAGTGAAATTTGTCTTTGTGCAGTTTTCAACTTAGTGCTTAGTGTGCAGATAAATATAGTTTCTGAAAATTTAACTGCATTAGTGTAGACAAAGGCTAGCACACAACTGGGCAATGGGATCTATAATAATGAAACTAGCTAAAACCTCATTTCACTGGTATGAATAGTGCACTGCATTAATCTTCTATACTACAGAATTTTCCCAGGTCACCACAGAAAATATATATCAAATCAACTAGCATGCTGACTTTAGCAAGTGAAAGATGCCATATTTGTGAGAAAGTGCCTAATGGCTGAAGTTGTCGGGCTATTATGTGAGTGGACTCTGCACAGTGGTTGGTTCCTGATATGGTACAAAACTGTGGCAAAATCAGGAATAGGAGACAGCATCAGTAGCCAGAAACAATTAAGGAGCAAGAAATGGTGACCAGGAGCCTTTGTGGAGCTGGAATACTGGGCACAATTCAGGGGATGTCATAGGAACATAGGAAATAGGAGCAGGAGGAGGTCTTTCACATTCTAGAGCCTGCTCCGCCATTTAAATTGATCATGGCTAATCTTCTATCTTAATGCCATTTTCCTGCGCTATGGCCATATCCCTTCATATCTTTAATGTCTAAAAATCTATCGATCTTGAATATACTCAATGACTGAGTCTCAACAGCCTTCTAGGGTAGTGAATTCAAATGATCCACTAAGATCCATTAAGTGAAGAAATTCCTTCTCATCTCAGTTCTAAATAGCCTACCTCTTATTCTGAGACTGTGTCTCTTACTTTCAGAACTGACCCCACCAGCCCCCACCCCACCCAAGCCAGGGGAAACATCTTTCCTGCATTTACCCTGTTGAGCCCTGTAAGAGTTTTGCATGCTTCAGTGACATCACCTCTCATTCTTCTAAATGCTGGAGAGCATTGCCCCGTTACCTCAATCTGTCCGCATAGGACAATCCCTCCATCCCAGAGATCAGCCTGGTGAACCTTCATTGTACTCCCTCTATGGCAAGTGTTAAAAAATATAGAAGAAATATAAAAGTATATATGTGACCTTTTTAATAGGTGTTTATGATCTCCAGTAGGTGGTAACCAACAATTTGAGAATTGTTGTCCTCGTGTGTGTTACTCAACTAAATAGGTCAGAACTTAACAGATCTGTGAAGCACATGATTATAGCTTAGCCATGGACCTGTGGCAGCATTTTTGCCTCTCAGCTAGAAACCCATGGATTCAAGCCCTACTGGGCTTCAACACACAACTTAGGCTGGCACTTCAGTACAATGCTAAACAAGTATTGCACTGTCAAAAGCAGGTGTGTTAATTGGCTGACATGTTTCGATACAAAACTACACTTCAAAAAGGACTTCATTTTTTTGAAAAATATTTCAGGATGTCCTAGGTCTTGAAAGTTGCTTTGAGAATGTATTTTTTCTTTCTTTACAGCAAGCTTCTTGTTGAAATATATGGTGTTACATTTCACGCCAGCCTCTTTAGGTGAGATACTAAACTGAGAATGAAGTGGATGTAAATATAGGGCAGAATTTTATGCTGATTGGGCAGATGCACGCCCGACCCCGTCCGGCGTGAAATTATGTGAGATGACATCAGGCGAGCATCCTGATGTCATCCCGTGCTCGCGCGATATTTCATAAGAACATAAGAAATAGGAACAGGAGTAGACAATTTGGCCCCTTGAGTCTGCTCTGCCATTCAATAAGATCATGGCTTATCTTCTTGTGTTTTGATTTCCACATTCCCATCTAACACCGATAACCTTTGATTCACTTGCCCAATAAGAACCTATCTACCTCTGCCTTAAAAATATTCAATGACTCCGCCTCCACTGCCTTCTGAGGCTGAGAATTCCAAAGTCACACAACCCTCTGAGAGAAAAATATCTCCTCAGCTCTGTCCTAAAAGGGTGACCCCTAATTTTAAAACAGTGCCCTGGGAGGTGCGCGCAAAAGTTGGAAGCGTGCCCACCGACAATTAAAAGGCCTATTAAGGTCATTAATGGCACAACTGTGTTTAATTTTACATTGCCCGTCCAACCTTGCAGTTGGCGGATGGGCAAATCAGCCAGGCAGCCTTTACATTTTTCATGAAACCTCATCCAAGAGTGGGATGATGTTTCCATGATGAAATAAAATAAAAGTATAGATTGGTGGATAGCATTTTCGTCATGTATATTTTCAGGTGCCTGTTTGGGGTGCTTGGACATTTTTTCTCTGCTTTTCAAAACTTTATTTCTGATTTTTCAGGTCTTCAGCTCCCTGAAGAGGCTCTCTGCCTTCAGGGAGCTTTGTCTCAGCGCTGGCCCACACCCGCGTTGACGTCAGTGCCCGACCCCTTCCTGCCCCCACCCCGGCAGCGCCGAGGGGGTCGATCGTGGTCGGCGGTCCATTCCCCGGCTGATCCCAGGCCTGCCAATCACACCTGCACCCCCCACCCCCGACCTAAAAATTCTGCCCACACCTTTCAAAGAAAATACATGGAGTTCTTCTTGTGTCAGTGTCAACAGTTACCCCTCAACCAACATCACCAACACAGATAATTTAGTCACATCTCATTACTGTTTGAGGGACCTTGTGTGTTAATTGGCTGACATGTTCCCATACAAAACTACACTTCAAAAAGGACTTCATTTTTTTGAAAAATATTTGAGTATGTCCTAGGTCTTCAAAGCTGCTTTGAGAATGTATTTTTTCTTTCTTTACAGCAGGCTTCTTGTTGAAATATACGGTGTTACATTTCACGTCAGCCTCTTAGATGGATGATTGTAAGTGATCCAGACTCTGCTGTCAGTTTCTTACATTTAAAAAGTTTACCTGGCAATGTCTTCAATTTTATGGGCTTTTTTTATAAAATATGGATCATTTTAATAATTTCATGGAGGCGTTATTGAAAGTATCTTATACTCAGTAAAACATTATCTTTTTTTCAATTCATTCACGGAATGTGGGCTTCGCTGGCGAGGCCAGCATTTATTCTCCATCCCTCACTGCCCTTGAGAAAGTGGTGGTGAGCTGCCTTCTTGAACCGCTGCAGCCCATGTGGTGTAGGAACACCCACTGTGCTGTTAGGAATGGAGTTCCAGGAATTTGACCCACAACAGTGAAGGGACGGTGATATATTCCAGGTCAGGACGGTATGTAGCTTGGAGGGGAATTTGCAGGCAATGGTGTTCCCATGTATCTGCTGCCCCTGTCATTCTAGGTGGTAATGATCGTGGATTTGGAAGATGCTGTTGAAGGAGCCTTGGTGAGTTGCTGCAGAGCATCGCTCAGATGGTACATACTGCTGCCAATGTGCATTCGTGGTGGAGGGAGTGAATATTGAAGGTGGTGGATGGGGTGTCAATTAAGTGGGCTGCTTTGTTCTGGCTGATGTTGAGTTTCTTGAGTGTTGTTGGAGCTGTACTCATCCAGGCAAGTGGAGAGTACTCTATCGCATTCCTGACTTGCGGCTTGCAGATGGTGGACAGGCTTTGGGGAGTCAGGAGGTGAGTTACTCTATGCAGAATTCCTAGCCTCTGACCTGCTCTTGTAGCCACGGTATTTATATGATTAGTTCACTTCAGTTTGTGGTCAATACTTTCACTGGTGTGTAGTGGCAGTAAAAGTGTGAATATAATTTTTTAACAACTGAAGTGCTGCTAGAAAAATAATTAAATAAGTTCTTACCTTTGGACCTAAGAACGTTAACATTGAGTGGCTTTGTACAAAATACGCTTGAAACAGTACATAGAAACAGTATTTTGCTGGCTTTGCTATAGCAACAGTTTTAATCCTTAAGGTAATCAAGTTTCACCCTCTTCTGTTAGTCTTTTAAACATTAAGACTCCTTCTATTCTTCCCTCAGACTTCAGTGCTAGGATACAGCTATTATTTTCCTCCATGGGATAGTCCATTCATTCAAACAAGCAATATCTTTTGCTGTTTACGCTCAAGTAAAGGGAGTTCAGAGGGTCACAGCTCAGAGTCTAATGCTGTTACAATGGTAAGAGCAAAGCAAAAAGTGGCAGTAGGCAAGAGGAGTTGAAATGAAAGTAAACTAGGGGGTTGTTGCTGCGTGCTTGTCCTATTAAAGTGTTTAATCCTATCTTTTAAAAATCTTTCCTGTTGGAGCACTGAATACATTTCTCGTTGAAGGCTAAGATAAGTTGTGACATAAATTTCTCCTACCTGTCACACAAAGCAATAGTTAATGCATATTTAGTGTACCTGCATTTAACTCTGTCCATATTAGTGTTTCATTTCATAGAGCACAACTGTAAGGCTTTCTCGATTTATATTTAACTCTATGTAAATACATATAACATCCAAATATTAATTTGATCCAAGCATTAAATTCCATTGTATTAAACCATTTCCTATTCATTCCCATTGCTTAGGATTCCTGACCCAAGCAAAACATTAAAATACAAAATCCTGATCCAAGCATAAAATGTTCCATAATTATCCAGTTTCTATATTTCAGCATATTAGCTATAGCCAACTTACTGCCAAATTTCATCTACAGACAGCGGCATCTTTTAAACCTTTATATTTATTAGGTGTTTACTATGTTTTGTTTGAGCCCAAGTTAACTAGCTTGTAGAACATTTTTGTCAATTGGCTATTTTAATATGCAATTGGCTTAACCTGGCCATCAAAACAAATTTGGGTTCCAAATACAACATCTCTTGACAGCGCAGAATTATAAGGGTGCAAATATGTCAGAAATGGGCCTCAATGTCTGATTTTCCAATCTGCACCAAGCTTCTTCTTAGAAAATTAGTCCAACATAGCTTTTCATGAATTAGTAACCAAGTAAGCCACCTAATTCAGCCAAGGCTTGCTGTATTAAACTTATCTAAATTAGAGAAAAGAAATACGAAATAGAACATAACGGAATTTGTTAAAATGTTGAGTGGCCTGGTTGACAAGGCTATAAACTTCCTATGTCACAGGTTATGGAAATTGAGATTAAGAAGATCAATGCTTGGTTGGGGATTGGTACAGGAAGGAAGGGCTCAAATTTGTGGGGCTTTGGAACAAGTTGTGGAACAGGGAAAGGCTATACTGAAGGCCCAGCCTTCACCAGTGCACTTGAGGAGAGGATAAATAGAGTAATGGGGTGGTGGGCGGGGGGAATGAAATTTATATGGCAAGGGGTGGAGAAAGTCTAGGTTTGAAACTGGAGAAATAGAGCAGGATTAATTAAGCTGTTGAATTTGAAGCAAAAGGCTTATCTTAAACAGACAATGAGAGCCAGACAGTGAGAACATATTTTCAGAAAAGACAGAGGCCATGAGCTAGTTAAAGATAAACAATAAGAATTTCCTCAAGGGCTCTCCTGCTCGACCGCTGTACCTATCTATGTGGTGTATCTGGAGTTCCTGCTCAAAGTATGGCAGCCGATTAGGTAAACCCCAGTGGAAATTCCTGGTGAGAAATGGTGTTATAGAAGGATGAAAGGATGCCTACAACTGAAATGAGAAAAACAGGAAAGAAAATGAGGTTCAAAGTTCAAAGAAATTTGAGTCAGTATTGAGTAGTGTATACAAAATATTTGTAATGCATTCCAAACTAATCTGGATTGTGAAAACAGTAATATCTGTGAGGGGATGAAAGCAATATGCTGCGGATGCTGGAAGTTTGAAATAAAAATAGAAAATGCTGGAAAAGCTCAAGGGGCAGAATTTTCCGGTTGGCATGCAGGGGCGGGCCCGACACGCTGACGCATAAAATAACGCGCGATGGCATTGGGCGTGCGTCCTGACGTCATTGCTCGCCATCGCAATATTTCGTTCGATGGGCGCGCGCCATTAAGAAATCAATTGAACCACTTGACGCTGCCCATCCAACCTTAATGTTGGCGGGCATGCGAAAGCCCAAGCGGCCTTCGCATTTTTCAGGCCTTTGAAGCCTTTATTAAATTAATTTTTTAAAATTAATTTTCATAAATATAAAAACATGCCCCCACTCATCTGACATGTTGATATAAATTTTTAAACCAATTCTTCAATTATTTTAATATCCATTCAACCTCCCTGAGGCAGCTCTGTACCTCAGAGAGAGTGCTGCACGTGCGCGAAAGAACGCTGGCCCCGACTCTCCCTCCTCCCCCCGCCCGCACAGGTAGCACTGAGCGTTACCAGCCACGTATTATACTGGGCAGGTCTTAATTGGCCCGCCTGTGTAAAATGACGACACAGAGCCGATCGCGGGCGGCGATCCCCGCTCGCAGGCGGCGATCCCCGCTCGCTCCCGCCCAGCCCTCCCACCATAGGAAAAATCCTGGCCAAGAGGTCTGGCATCTGTGGAGGGAGAAACAGAGTTAACATTTCAAGTCCATGTGACTCTGAAGAGATTGGAGCACCGAGCTAGGTTGGGTCACTCATCTCACTTAAACTTTAGCATACCACACATATCTCAAGATGTTACATATGTGCAATGCTATCTTGGTCACCTCGATCTGTATGCTATCAGCCACCATACAAGGAGGGCAGGAAAAACAATAGACCCTTACAGTCTCCAAACGTCCTCTGAGCTTTGCTCTCTTGCCCCTTGAATCATTAATGTCTTCAATGTTTCCTTTCAGAGAGAAGGTAAAAACACATATGGATCCAGGGCTCAATGCTGCCTTTGTCAAGGTCCTAATGCAATGGAGGAGGCGAAGGAGGGAGGGGCGACTCAGCACGCAGCCCCTGCAGGAGGGCCATGGTCAAGTGGAGCCACAGCATAACCAGGAGGGTCAGGAGGAGTGACCCAGACAATGGGGGCGACTCGCCAGACGAAGGGTTCATTGTCCAAGAGTCTCCTATTTACAAATGAGCGAGGGTCAATGTCGTGCACATCTGCACTTGTCCTGAGATCTGGTACATCACAAATGTCACATTCTTCGTGAAGACCTGATGCCACATGGAGTTGGAGGGTATCTCCTGACAGTGGCTTTGAAGGTGACTGCAGCACTCAATTTCTTAGCCTCTGGTTCTTTCCAAGGATCAACAGGCAACCTGTGCGATATCTCTCAGTCCACAACACATTGATGCATAAAGGAGGCCACAGATGCCCTTTATAGGAAGGCCCATCATTATGTCAGGTTTGTTCTGGACAAAGATAGCCAGGCTGCGAGATTCACTGGACTTGCCACCATCTCAGACTTCCCTAGAGTGCAGGGTGCAATAGACTGCATCTATGTGGCTATATGGGCTCCATAGCAGCAGCCCCTAATGTTTATAAACCGCAAGGGCTATCATTCCATCACAACTGGTGTGTGATCACTGGAAGCACGTTTGGTCACGGTACCCTGGGAGTTGCCATGACACCTACATCCTGAGTCACTCCCAGGTGCCTGAGATTTTTGAGGGGCCTTTATGTCTGCAGGTGTGACTGCTTGGGGATTACGGGTACGACTGAAATGCTGGCTGACGACACCGGTGCGTCACCCTCAGAGTTGTTCCGAGGAGAAGAACAACACTGCTCATAGCTCCACACGCTCTCTTATCAAGCAGACCATTGGGCTTTTGAAGATGCAATTCAGATGCTTGGACTGCTCAGGTGGCTCACTCCAATACACTCCCAATAGGGTTTCCTGCATCATCGCAATGTTTTGTGCCCTCCACAATCTGTCAATGCAAAGAGGTGAACCCCTGCCAGAGGATGAATTGGTGGAGGATGAGGGCTCATTACAGGATGAAGATCCGGAGGTCTAGGAACCTCAGGAGGCTGCTGAGGGTCAGTATGAGCGTGATCTCGCCATGGAGGAAGGACGAGATGGGAGACGGGCCTGTGATACTTTAATTTCTGACAGGTTCCAGGAACAGTAAAGTTAAATGAAGGAATATGGCCACATCTCTCCTAGCCCTCAATGCTATTTCCTTTCAACTCAGGGGATGTCCATCCACTTGCAGCGAGAACAAGTCCTGCATTCACATTGCCTCATGAATCACTAGGCCATGATCTTTGCTTTGGTCCGTGGAGACCTGTGAGTGAGCTCACTCAGAACTGAGAGCTCACTTAGGAACAAGATCAATGCGAGAGAAGGCTTGAAGCCTTCTAATCTAATCTAATGATGCAAACGCTGCTATGACTGAGATGTGGACATGCCTAGGGATCTCCTCCTCCTGTACATGTCTTTTCTTCTGCCACTACCACTGAGGAGACACAAATGCTGCTAGAATATCAATGCTGATGAGCTGCCCTCACTCAATGGTGTTCCTCGAGGAAAAAGGGTTAGAAACGCTTACATCACACATTTCCAATAAAGAATTAAACATATCTCCCTGACATCACACAAAGGGTGCAGAGATTAGTTCAACTGTGGTTGACATCACAGTAATGTGAATCTCACAGTGGGACACTATCACTGAATGGGTGAAAGGATAAACCTTGAAATAAGAAGGCTCCAAAGTACAAAATCGTAACAACTTCATTTGACAGGAACATTCACATCAAATGTATTAACAAAAGTGCAGTTTAGTTACATGCCTAGCACATCCATGACCCAAAAGTGATATGAATTTTTCTTAACTTTCCTATCTCTAGCGCTACACCTGGGTGCAGCCCCGACATCCGCAGCAGAGTTGGAGGCAGCCGCTGACTGCTACGTCCTGATGTCAGTGATGACCTTGGCGGACGTCCTCTGGTGGCCCAAGGCCTGGAGGGCCCCGGTCTGATAGCGGTCAACTGCGCAGGGGCATAAGACCAAAAGACGTAGGGGCAGAGGTAGGCCTTTCGGCCCATTGAATCTGCTCCGACATTCAATGAGATCATGGCTGATCTGATAATCCTCAACTTCACCTTCCTGCCTTTTACCCAAAACCCTTGATTCCCTTACTGATTAAAAATCTGTCTATCTCAGCCTTGAATATACTTAACGGCCCAGCCTCTATAGCCCTTTGCGGTAAAGAATTCCACAGATCGACTACCCTCTGAGAGAAGAAATTCCTCCTCATCTCTGTTTTAAATGGGCGACCCCTTACTCTGAGATTATGCCCTCTGGTCCTAGACTGTCCCACAAGGGGAAACAACCTCTCAGCATCTACCCTGTTACCTCTCATTCTTCTAAACTCTAATGAGTACAGGCCCAGCCAACTCAACCTCTCTTCATAAGAAACTCCCTCCATCCACGGGATCCACCTAGTGAACCTTCTTTGGACTGCCTCCAATGCTAGTATATCTTTCTTTAGATAAGGGGGCAAAAACTATTCACAGTATTCTAGGGTGTAGTCTAACTAGTGCCTTGTATAGTTTTAGCAAGACTTCCCTTTTTTTTAATACTCCATTCCCCTTGAAATAAGGGCCAACATTCCATTTGTCTTACCCAATACCGGCTGAACTTGTAAGCTAGCTTTTTGGGATTCATGCACGAGGACCCCCAAATCCCTCTGTGATGCAGCTTTCTTCAGTTTTTCTGCACTTAAATAATATTTAGCTCCTCTATTCTTCCTGCCAAAATGCATAACCTCACATTTTCCCACATTATATTCCATCTGCCCACTCACTTAACCTGCCTATATCCCTCTGTAGACTCTTTGTGCCACCCTCACCATTTCCCTTCCCACCTATTTTTGTGTCATCCGCAAACTTGGCGATAGTACATTCATTTCCCTCATCCAAGTCATTAATATATATTGTAAATAATTGTGGCCCCAGCACTGATCCCTGTGGCACTCCACTAGTTACAGCTTGCCATCCTGAAAATGCCCCCTGTATCCCAACTCTCTGTCATCTATTAGTTAGCCAGTCCTCTATCCATGCTAATATACTACCCCCAACACCATAGGCTCTTATCTTATTCAGTAGCCTTATGTGTGGTGCCTTATCGAACGACTTTTGGAAATCCAAATATATTACATCTACTGGTTCCCCTTTATCTATCCTGCTTGTTACCTCCTCAAAGAATTCTAATAAATTTGTCAGACATAATTTCCCCTTCATGAAGCCATGCCGATTCTGCTTGATTAGATTATGCATTTCTAAATGCTCTGTTATTACATCCTTTATAATAGACTCCAACATTTTCCCAATGACAGATGTTAAGCTAACTGGCCTATAGTTACCTATTTTTTGTCTCCCTCCCTTTTTGAATAAGGGTGTTACATTGGCAGTTTTCCAATCCTCTGGGACTTTTCCAGAATCTAAGGACTTTTGGGCAATTACTACCAGTGCATCCACTATCTCTGCAGCTATTTCCTTTAATATCCTAGGAAGTAACCCATCAGGTCCAGATGACTTATCGGTCTTTAGCCCCATTAGTTTCCCTTGTACTTTTTCGCTAGGGGTGGTTATTATATTTATTTCCACCCCTGCTTTTGCCCCATGATTATTTAGTATTGTTGGTATGCTATTAGTGTCTTCTACCATGAAGACTGATGCAAAGTATTTATTCAACTCCTCTGCCATTTCTTGGTTCCCCATTATTATTTCCCCAGCCTCATTTTCTAAGGGGCCGATATTGACTTTGGCCTCCCTCTTCCTTATTATATATTTAAAGAAGCACTTACTGTCCATTGTTATATTACTTGCTAGTTTACCCTCAAAGTTTACTTTCTCTCTCTTTATTATTTTTTTGGTCATCTTCAGTTGGTTTTTAAAACCTTCCCAATCCTCTGGCTTACTACTAATCTTTGCCACATTGTATGATTTTCTTTCACTTTGATACTATCCTTAACTTCCTTGGCTAACCATGTTTGGTTTATCCCCTTCCTACAATCCTTCTTCCTCACTGGGATATATCTTTGTTGTGAGTCATGAACTATTTTTTTTAAATGTCTGCCATTCTTCCTCAACCGTCTTTTCTGCTAAACTCCTTTCGCAGTCCACTTCAGCTAACTCTGCCCTCATTTCTTTGTACTTATTTAATTTTAGCATAGATGTTTCCAAACTAAGTTTGTCACTCTCAAACTGAATGCTAAATCCCACCATGTATTGGTCACTGTTTTCTAGGGGATCATTTACTCTGAGGTCATTTATTAAACCTGCTTTATTACACATTACCAGATCTAAAATAGCCTTGATTCCTGGTTGGATATTTCCTGATGTATTCTTTGTCCGACAGCATAGCTACAGTTAGGGGGCCTATAGACTACTCCCACCAGTGTCTTCTTCCCCTTGTTATTTCTTACCTCCACCCATATGGATCCCACGTCTTCCAATCCAAGATCATTTCTTGCAACCATACTTATTCCATCTCATACTAACAAAGCTACCCATCGCCCTTTCCTTCCTGCCTGTCCTTTCGAAAAGTGACATACCCCTGAATATTTTGTTCCCAGCTTTGATCTCCTTGTAACCATGTCTCCGTAATGGCGATAAGATCATACCCATTAATCTCTATGTGTGCCATTAATTCATTTATTTTCTTCTGAATACTACATGCATTTAAGTAAAGAGCCATTAATTGTGCTTTTTCACTATTTCTTCCGCCTTTGACCCTATTTGCTATTTTTTTTTATGTTTGTACAATCTATCCCTTCCTGTCACACTCTGGCTATCAATACCTAAGTAGCTGCCCTGCAACGCCACTGTATCCTTTTGCTTTGTAAGCCTACTTATCTCCTCTCCAGAACCCTCCCCACCTCCATTTAGTTTAAAGCCCTCTCTACAGCCCTAGTTTTTTGATTCACCAGGACACAGGTCCCAGCATGGCTCAAGCGAAGCCCATCCCACTGGAACAGCTCTTTTCTACAAGCGGCCTCAGTAGCCTGAGTAGCTGGAGTGGATGGGTCATAGGCAGGGGGGGTCTATGTAAGGCTGCACACCCTTGGGGTGACCTGAGAGGAGGCCCCCGGGGTGTCTGGCTGACATTCACCCTCCCTGTGGGTTCCCGAGGGCCCCGCCCTGACTCCTGCAGGAGATGGTGCACCTGGAGGGATGTCAAGGTGCCTCATCCCCATGTTGTGTACATCCTGATGGTGCCCACTAGGGTGTGTGGCCATGGACTGCAGGGCCGAGCGCAAATCCGACAAGACCTGCTGGACCAAGGTCTCCATGGTGGTTGCCAGTCTTCCCATAGTGACCCCGAGGCACGCGCATGTCAGAGCCACGATACCAGACAGAATGCGGATGGGCTCCTCCATCATTTGCTCTAGTCTGCTGAGTGACTGTTGAATCTCTGCCTGATGTTCCACTGCCTGTCGTTGCATCTCCAGCTTAGAGTCGGCGGCCGCTTCCAGAGACTCATCATCTGACTTGGACCAAGTGGGTGTCTGGTCTCTGCCTCCGACTGCTGCGGGGACATGTCAGTGAGGTGTTCCCCAGAAAGTGAGCCCGAGCCTAATCTACAGCTGTGCCCCACCGGCGTGTGTGTCTCTGAGCTGGTGGAGGGTGCGTGTGAGCACCGTGACGGTTCTTCCAGAGCTTCGTCCTCAGAAGAGATCCAGAGGCTCACACTGGTGGTGCTGGGATGGCTCGGGGGCCTCAATCTGCTGGTGCCTAGAAAATAGAAAAGAGAGTTTCAGTAAATGACTATGAGCTAGATAAGACTGCACGTGACTCACTGTGAGTGTCAGGATTTGATGAAGTGATGGAGCTGTGATCTGTACTGGGTTGGTGAGAGAGGATGATCTCCCCTTTCCCACAGGAGCGACCCCTGTCCTCCCCAGCCAGCTCATCTGGAGCTTCCCCAAACTCAGTGAGGGAAATGATATCGGCCATCCCTCCCCCGGTCGACGCTCTCTCACACCTGTTGTGCGCCAGCTTGGCCTGTATGAAGAATAAAGAAAGGCATGTGATGAGAAGGGATGGAGCAGAGGTTGGATGAGATGCATGTCCCCTGTGTGTGGTGAGCCCTCCCGAGAAGGGCCAGAGGTTGGAGTGTGAGCAACATGATAGATGGGATGGTGGTGATGTGAAAGTCTCGGTGAGAGAACGAGTGTTGATATGTGCCCCTGCTAATGGTTGTGTGAGATCCCTGAAGAGAGTAGCCATTTGAATGTATGATGCCATGATGAGAGTTTGATATTGGAGGGGGTTGAAGGATGACTTACCCTGGTGGAGCGGATGAGATCATTCATCCTCTTCCTGCACTGGGTGGCACTTTGGGCGCAGGTGTCAGCCACACTGACCTGCTCTGCTACGGTGTCCAAGGCCCAAGAGGTGAGGCTGCTATGCTTCCTGCAGCCATCTGTGGGGTAGAGCACGTGCAGACTTCTTGCACCCCTCTGGCCAAGGCCTGGAGGGCCTGGTGGGTGAAGCAGGGTGCAGGCTTCGTCTTGAGGCTCTCGGCCTTTCTCTTACGGGTTGCAGACATCTCTGGTGGGCTGGTGGGATTGAGATTGTGTGTTGGACTGGCGTTTAAATATAGAGCCTGGACCTTCAAACCCACCAGCTGACAGCGGCCGGATGAATCAAGTGATTCAGAGTGAAACGCATCTCTGCATAATTAATGAGGCTCCAAGCACAGAATTGGGCACGAGTTGCCGCCATTACAGGTGGCAGGCTGGGCATTGCCAAAACCACCTGCCACCACACTTAGTTTCCTTTTGGGAGAATTCCGCCCACTTACCCTGAATTAACTCAGTGTCACACACTTAGTCTTACACTTACACATGCACACACATGTGCACAAGCACACTCATACACACACACACACACACATACAAAGGTTCAATACAGATAACAATAGTACATTTTTACAGGTCACGCTTAATTCAATCTCCGATTTACAATTTCTGGCCTCCCTGGTGGCAGGTTTGTAGTTTCTTGAATGGATTCAATGATTTAAAGTTGAAGTGAGGGCCTTGTTAAGTGAAGGGTTCACAGCAAGTTGTGAGGTTTCTTGTAGTCGAATAACTAGGCGGTTGGTTCTCAGGTGATCTTTGAAACTGGTACAGGTTAAGCACTTTGGCTGCTTGATAACTTGCAGCTAGTTTCAGAGTCTGTTTCTCAGACTGGATGATGACTGGTGGTTCTTAAAAAGCAAAGATGACGCAGCCTTTCTCTGCAGCTGTTGTCTTCTTGGTGTTCTTCTGCAGTCTGCCCAGTTCTTCCTGTGTCTTGGAATAATAAACAATCTCAGTATCAGAAGTCAGTTTCAGTTGCATGGTCAACAGCCAACAACTTAAAGCTAAAAGGGCATATATATAATAGGAGATAGATGGTGGTCATTCTCATTTAACTAGTGGATACCTGGTCTCGTCAGCTTTCCTTTGTTGAACTGCAAACCTGGAAGCATAAAGTCTAAGAGTCCATTGACTCTGTGTTTCGAGTAAGCTTTAACATTGGCAGGTGTAAGTTCCATAAATAACATTTGTCTTGGTATGTGCGTTCCAGGAAGAGGCTCCCAACCATCGTCATCCAATCCAGAACTTTCCGGAAGCTTGATTTAATAAACGAAGGCCATCTGACCCCTTGGCGGCCATCATAACAATTTATCAGTGTTGATTTTAAACAAGTAAAAGATAGTTCCAGAAGTTGCCATAAGAGCTTAGTACATGTGTAAAGTTATGAATATGACATGCCGTGCTGGACATTACAGTCAACAAAGAGCTTCAGGTGTCCAGTACACAATTCACCAAAAGCTAATGCACAAAAATAATACAAAAAGTAATGAAAAAGTTTAAAAGAATGTTGTCCTTTAACTCACAGGGGGTTGGATCACAAAGAGACAGGAAGTTATGCTTCGGTTGTACAGATTCTTGGTCAGATCCCATCTGGAGCATTGCATTCACTTCTGACCACTGCACCTCAGGAATTCTATATTGGTTTCAGGATGTGTACAGTGCAAATTTACCAAAATGACACCAGAGTTTAGTGAGTTAAATTATGAGGACAGATGCATAAACCCCAGTTATATTTCCTTGAGCTCAGGAGATTGAGCAGTGATATAATCCAGCTGTTTAAAATGTTAAAAGGGTTCAATAGCTATTTCCTCTGATGGGGGAATCCAATATGAAATTAGAGCAAGACCATTCAGCAGTGAAAGCAAGAAGCTCTTCTTCACCAAGTGTAGCACAAGTACAGGTTTATTTCTATCAAGAAGCTCTGGATGCTTGGTCAATTGAAAACTTCAAGACTGAGATCAACAGTGTTTTATTAGTTAAGGGTAACAAGGAGTATGGTTCAAAGGCAGCTGAATGGAGTCAAGGCACAGATCAGCCATGATCTAATTGAATTGTGAACAGGCTTGAGGGGCTGAATAGTGCACTCCTGTTCCTATATTCCTACATGCAATGCTGCTTCCTAGATGGGTATGTTCATAATAGTACAATAAAGAAAGAAATTTGCTTTATCTCTGGGAAATGAAGTGAGAAAATAAAAGAAGCATGAGCAGGAGAAAAACTGGAAAATAAGAAAAACAACTGGTTCAGTGTAAGAATAGAAAACAAAATGAAGAATCAAAGAAAAAGGTTAACATTTTCTGCACTCAGCCCCTGTTAGAACAAAGGGACCACTTCTGGGTCAGGAACCCGATTCAGTAATTAACAAGCTTTGCTGATCCTCTTTCCCAGAGCAATGGCATTATCATCCCACCTCCGGGTTCTCCACCCAATCTGGGTGGACAGGTGGGATGAGGCATCCATTATGTCACAGAAAGGATTTTGAATTAAAAGGACCACAGCTTGGGTTACACGGGCTCAGGAGCCACTTAGTTTTGAGGCTGCAGCAACCACATCAAAGGAGAGGAGGCCTGGGAAGGCTAATCACTCTTACCTAGATTAGGCTGCGGAATCTGACGGACTGCAGTGAGGTGAGCTCTCCTCAAGGACATAAGGAAGAGGACAACCAAGCAAGTGTGGATGGAAGTGACAGAGAAAGTGAGCAGCTTGAGTGTGGTCCCTCCAAACTGGAGACAGTGCAGCAAGAGGGTCCATGACTTCAGGAAGGCAGGAAAGGTGAGTAGCATAACATTTTCAGGTGGCAAACACAACACTCTGACTTGCACAACATTCTCCAGAAGAGGTTGCCTCAGATCAACACATCTTGCAGCATCACTCATTATTCTCTCTGCAGGCACCTCATATCCCCATCTGAGCAGCCAAAACTCCCCTGCACCCTCACTCTGTTACCCTCCTACACCTATGCTTCTCAGTCATCATCCACAAAATCTTGTCCACCCCCCCTCTCCAGAAAAATTGATACGAGCACTCACATCTTCTCTGCTTTCTCTCTTTGCAGGAGAAGAGTGCACACAACTTGATGAGAGGCAGAGGCCTGAAGTGGGGTGGGGTAGGATGTGGCCCTCTAGAGATAGGCACATTATTAACCCTGGCAATGTGTGCCCACCCTGGCCTACTTGGAAGGTGGTCTTGTTCCAGGTGACTGCAGAAGTCAGTAATGGCCTGTCATGAGAGCCTGTGCCCTCTGGGACTCTGGTGCTCAGCCATGTTGAGAGAGATCGTGTTGGTGTCTTGCCTCCTTCCAACTGGATCTGTGTCCATCCCCCTGCCCTGTGGAATGGCATGCAGCTGAGGAGAAGACAGCTGGTGCTAGTGTTGTGCCTGCTAGTTCTGGGGCTGCTGTGGTGGTATTGCTTTTGCTCTTGCCCCTCATCAGAAGTGCAAAGTGGAGCTGTATAAGGTGCTCCCATGCCATGGTGAGGACTGGCAGCAGGGAATTGCAGTTGAAGATGAATGAAGTGCAAGATAGATGAAGTGCCTCACAAGAAGTCGTCAATCACCTGTCAAGCTGTGGTAGCACTCTGAGAGAAGAAGTGTTATGAACAACAGTTTATCATCTGGCCATGGCTGGAGCTCTGCAATTTCACTGCAAAAAGCCCCCAAGCTTGTCAGTTCACTAAAGAAGCCCTTCCCACTGTGCACTTACCTCAGTGACCCTGAAAAGTTGCTGACAGGGTCAGGCAACAATTGCCCTGGCTGAGAAATACAGAATTTAGGCTTAATTGGCTTCTTAACTATCTTAATAATATACCCAACAGATTAAAGGGTGTTCCACACTCACCTTCAATCCCACCCCACAAAAACCTGGAAGGGGGCAGGATGATATCAGGATCCTGACCCAAGGTAAATCTCAGGATATTCAACTGCACCCACACACCCAAATTCGTTTCCTTTTGTCTGGGAATATTCATTCCAAGGATGCTGTCTGGGAAAAATGTTCCATTAAATAAGAAGGAATTTGGCACAAATTAACTGGGTAAAAAAAGTGAACAAATTGCCTAACAAAACAGTAACCAATAATATAAGATAGAGTACAAAAGAAATATATTCCATTACAACTGATAATGGCATATCATATTCCTAACTTTTAAGATGCAAACCTTATTTAATTGAAATTGACTTATACTTTAAAAAGTGGACAATGTACTGCAAAGATGGCTGCCGAAGGTCAGATGACCTGGCTTGTGCATTTAAAGACTGCTTCACTGTCTCACAAAGACAAAGGGATACATTCCAGACCAAGAGGTATCAACTACACCCAGTCAGAGTCCATCTGAATTGAACTGAATGGATTTTTGCTGAAGCAAAGATGATTGTCTTAACCCCCTCAGGATTAATGTCTTCAAATAATAAACCAGGATTTGTCTAATCAACCCCGGACCACCACCATATTTGGAAAAGGAGCAGCCATTGTTAGGAGTCACAAGGTAAGGCAGCCATGTTTGTCCCTCGTAATATTTAAGTGCTATCTATAGAAAGACATAGCAGCAGAAAAGGCAATACATCTATGCTTTAAGAGCTGCAAGCTGTAACATCATAAGGTCTCCAAGCCCATTATTTTTGGGTCCACCAGTATAGCAGACTGACCTCTTGGTAACATGACTACAGGCAACTAACTTTGTAACCTTCAGAAAGTCCCTTTGAGAGAATCCTGAAACAACTTTGGTATAAGACTTTGGCTGTTGAATTCACCTAAACTACCCTTCAGGAGTGAAGTCTTTTCCATCAGGCCTGCAACATGTGTTTTCCAGAACAAGACGACCACATGAATTATGAATTGGTTCTTTTACTTATAACCTGTACATGTGAGCTATCCTCTTCAACTGTACTTTGCTTGACTGTGTTCGTGTGTGTGGGTGAACGCTGTAGCATTAGATTTTGGGGTGATGGTGTAAATAAACAACCCTCCTTAATTAAACCCACAAAAAGCTTGCTGCTGGTTATTCAAATTGTCCACACACTCAGAGATTAAAAACATACATATCTTCCTCTTAAAAGCTTACTGCTTATGGACAGTTTGGAAGGGAACAGGCATTTCACTGAGCTGTCTCTCACTCTGTCCATAAAAAATCCTATTCCCATAAGTAGTTACGGGATGCATTAAAAATAGAATTATGTAGATAGAGATTAAAACTAAATTGAGGCATAAGATAATCTTTTGGCTGAAATACTAAAGACATTTTGTGAGAAATGAGTAGATGAAAAGAGACATTAAAAGTGATCACTGAAAATATGAAAAGGCTAAAATATAATGGAAAAGGAATAATAAAGTATTTGTAAAAAAGGGAGGGTTGGATCAATCAGGAATAATCAAGGAAATTTCATTGCGTCTATTTTTATAAAGTGATGGTGGAAGTGAGAAAGAAGGTGGATCAAGAAGGCAAATAGAGCAATGGTTATAGTTAACTGTGGAAAGAAATTAGTTTTAAAAGTAAACAGTTGAACTGAAGGTGGATAAGTCACTGGGTCCTGATGATGTGCACTTCAGGCTGTTGAAAGAGGTCAATGGGCAGAATTTTGGGTTCAGCGGATGGGCGCGGTCAGCGGGCCCGGGATCGGCCGGGAAACAGGCCACAAGCCGTGATCAGGCCCCGAACACGATTTCACGCTGGCGGGCCAACTAAGGCCTGTCCAACATGAAACATGGCTCCCCACTGGTCGGGAAGGGCCTAGCGGGGGCAGGGGCCTGTCGGCCGCTGGGTCCAACCACCACCTGGCGGCCGGTTTAAAAATGGCACAGGCAGCCGCTTGAAGGCTGCCATGAAAGAACGTCTCCTCTGTGTTGTCAAAATTCAAGTTATGGAGCCGAGTGCAGCTGGACATGGCAGGCAGGAGGACAGGTCGTGTGGGCACTCGGTCCCCCACTTTTTGGATGAGTGCCTCGCCTTCCTCCTAGAGAAGGTGGCTGCCAGGAGGGACACCCTTGTCCCCAGAGATGGGAGGAGGCCACCGCACCTCACAAAGCGGCCATGGGAGGAAGTTACATGGTTAGCAGCCATGACGTGATGCGGTGCACATGGGTGCAGCGCTGCAAGAGGTTCAATGACCTGCTGCGCTCAGGAAGGGTGAGTATCGTGTTGTCATGGGCCAGTGTGCAGAAGTGTTAAGGTGTGGCCGTCCCCCAGTGGCCTCAGGGCTGCTATAGTCTCAGTGCCAACTGTCAATAACACCAGAACTGGCCAAGGGGATGAGCCCTGACTGCTTAGACTGAGTGCCTTGCGGCTTGAGGGCCACGACTTGGATGTGCCCTGCGAAGTCCTCCTCAGCTGGGGTTAGCCAAGTTGCAATGGTGCTGCAGGTAGAGAGTGGACTAATCAATGCCCCTCTGTTGTTTCAGGAGAAGACAAGCCATAACCAGGTAGAGAGGTCACGTACTGCGGTTGCCTGCCCAACCTGCTGCTGCTGGCCAGGTTTGAGCAGGGGACCCTGGACGTGGGGGAAGCCAGCAATCACTGCAAAGTCTGGCTCGCTCAACCTGGCTGGCCTCGCCTGTACGGTAAAGAATAAAGGTCAGTACTTGCCTGAACAGAGCCTCTGTCACCAGCTTGATGCAGTTGTGGACGGCTGATTGGAAGACTCCACACAGAACACCCACTGACCCCAAGAAAGAGATGAAGGTATCTAAGTTGGAGGCCGCTGTGATCTTCAGAGCCACTGGCATGGGGTGTACACACAGGCACTCGGAGCTGATCTCAGGCCCAATCATCTGATAAATGGAAGTCATGGTCTCCCTTGAGAGGCAGAGCCTCCTTCGGTATTGCGCCTCAGACATATTGAGGTAGCTGCATCGCTGCCTGTAAACCCTGGCAGCTGGATAGTGGTATCTTTTGTGGTGCCTTCCGCCTTGGACTTCCTGCTGGTCCTGCGCCCCTTGTACCTGCGCCTCTCCTCCCACAGGTCACTCCTCTGGAAGCTGCATTGTGACACCTGGCCTCCTCTCCCTTTTGCCCCTCTCTTCCTCCCTAGAGGAGGTGCCACCAGTGGTGACCACAATTCCCATTACCAGGGTAATGGAAGGCTGCCTGATACCTGCAAGGGTCCATACAGTCTGAATCCTTTGGAGGCCTTGGAGACACAAAAAAGTCCTGAAGTGAAGCCTGCAAGTGCTAAGGATGAAATCCTGAACATAGATGAAGCTGCCAAATGCCAATAAGCAACCAGCAGCAAACTATCTCCAAACTCCTCACTGCTCACACTGGCAATGCTGCCGACCATTTTTGTCCCACCCTTGGATGAGGCTTAGCAAATTGTAGGCAACTCGCCTGCCCATTGTGCCTGTGCGACGAGCGCAATATCGCACGGGCAACGTAAAATCCAACTTAATTACCTTTTTAATGGTTTTAACTGGCCGTGTAATTGATGGCAGGTGCGGCTCTGACTCCCATGTGCGGCCGCCAGCTGAAATATCATGCATTATTTTACGCTCAAGTGGGTCGGGCGTGTGCCCGCCTGCTCAGCGGAAAATTCTGCCCAATGAGAAAACAACAGACGCTTTGGTCACAGTTTGCAATGTACAAATTGTGCCAGTGACTGGAAAGCTGTAGATGCAGCACCTTGGTTCAAGAAAGAAAGAAGGTAACTGTAGACCAATCAGACTCACGTTAGTTATGCACAAATATTTTAACCTGCAATTAATAATAAAATTGATGAAAATTTAGAAATGCATGAATTAATAAAAAAAGGATTGCCATAATGGGACTTTACATGAAACCTGTGATTAAAGCAACATTTTTTGTGACTCATTGAATAGATAGATTTCAATACATGTATATGATTTTCAGAAGTCTCCAGATAAAATGTGCTATAAAAAGCTTGTTACAATAATTCAGTGCATGATATAAAATGAAATGTAGCAGTATAGAAAGGAAGTTTGCTAATGGACAGGAAAACAAAGATTGGGTGCAAATGGGCGATGATTCTAGATTGGGGGAAGGTTGTCAGTGCTGCAGCCCATGGCCAGTGCTGAACTCACTTTAGTTCTGATTTAGATTTGGGCTTTGGAAGTGCAATTTCAAAACTTGCTGATGACACAATAACTTGACAACTACTGAGGACGATAGAAGACTTCAGGAATTCAACCATCCAAGATATTTTTGATCTTCAAATTCTGGCCTCTCAAGCATCCCCAATTTTAATTGCTCCATCATTGGTGGCTGTACCTTCAGGTGTTTAGGCCTAATCTCTGGAAATTCCTCCCTAAATGTCTCCACCTCCTTTATCTCTTTTTCTGTGTTTGAGAACTCATTAGGGTTTTGATGATGGAGGAGGTTCCAGATTGAAAGGGTGGTTGGATCATGGAGGGGGGGTTTGTGTATCGGGAGGTGGGCCTGTATCATAGAAGGAATGCCAGGACCATATGGCTTGGTGTTCTGGATTGTGGGGGAGAAGTGGTGGTCCTGGCCACAGGGTGTGTCTCGGTCTCAATCACTGGGGGAGGCTCTGATGATGGTATGGGGGGGGGTCCTGATTGCAGAGTATTCTGGATTGCAGGGGGTGGCTTCCAAAACATGAGGGCTCTTGATCGCTGGGGCACAGGGAGAGTTGCATGGTGATCTTGTGAGGTCAAATATGGCGGGGGAGCAGATGGTGGTTAAGGGATGCTGGAGCAAATGTATACAGTTAGGCAGATACTCTTAAGAGTACATCAGCAGCTAAGGCCAGAGTTTGCAAGAATGGTAAAAAGCCAGAATTAAAGGCTCTGTATCTGAATGCATGCAGCATTCATAACAAAATGGATGAATATATAGCACCAATAGAGATAAGTATGTGTGACCTAATAGCCATTTTAGAGATGTGGTTACAAGAAGTCCAAGGCTGGGACCTATTCAAGGCTATTTGACATTTCAGAAGGACAGGAAACTAGGAAAAGGTTATGGGGTAGCTCTATTAATTAAGGATGACATTAGTACAGTAGCAAGAGATTACCTTAGTTCAGAAGATCAAGAGGTTAAATCAGTTTTAGTAGAGGTAAGAAATAGCAAAGATAAGAAGTTACTTGTGGAAGTAGTTTACAGGCTCTCCTAACAGTAACCACAGCACTGAATAGAATATACAGGAAGAAATAATGGAGGGTTGTACAAAGAGTACTGCAACAATGATGGGTGATTTTAATCTTTATATAGATTGGATGAATCAGATTGGCAAAGGTAGCTTGGAAGATGAGCTCATAGAGCGTGTTCGGAACAATTTCTAAGAACAGTGTGTTCTCGTGCCAACCAGAGAGCAGGCTATTCTAAACCTGGTAATGTGCAATGAGACAGGATTATTTAATGATCTCATAGTAAAGGAGCCTCTGGGCAACAGTAACCATAGCATGATAGAATTTCACATTCAGTTTGAGGGTGAGAAGTGTGGGTCTAATCTAGCATCTTAAACTTAAATAAAGGCCATCATAAGGGTATGAGGGCAGAGTTGGCTAAAGTGAACTGGGAAAGTAGGTTAAAAGGTGGGACATAACTCTTAGCAAAGGTATATTTCATTGGGAAAGAAGACTATGCGAAGGATGCATGATCCCTGGTTAACTAAGAAAGTTAAGGATAGTATCAAACTGAAAGAAAAAGCATGCAATACTGTGAAGGTTGGTAGTAGGTCAGAAGATTGCACAGCTTTTAGCAATCAGCCAAGAATGATGAAAAAAATGAGGGAGAAATTTGAGTATGAGAGAAAGCTACCTAGAAACAAAAACAGATACTAAGAGTTTCTATAAGCATTTAAAAGGAAAAGAATAACTAAAGTGAATGTTGATCCCTTTGAGGGTGAGAATTGGAAATACATAATAATAAACATGGCAATGGCAGAAGTGTTGAACAGGTATTTTGTGTCTGTCTTCACTGTAGAAGACACAAAAAAAACTTTACCAAGAATATTTGAAAATCAAAAGGTAAAAGGAAGGGAGGAATTTAAAGCAATCAGAATCACTAGGGAAAAGGTACCGGAAAAACTATTAGAATTAAAGGCTGACAAGCCTCCTGGACCTGATGGCTTTCACCCTAGCCTCTTCAAAGAAGTGGCTGTTGAGATAGTAGATGCTGGTTGTGATCTTCCAAAATTCCCTAGGTTCTGGAAAGTTCCCAATTCATTGGAAAATCACTAATGTAACACCTGTATGTAAGGAAAGAAGAAGGTAGAAACTGTAGGCCAATTAGCCTAATCTCTGTCATAGGAAAAATGTTAGAAACCATTATAAAGGAGGTAATAGCAGGACATTTAGAAAATCAATCAGGCAGAGTCAATATGGTTTTGTGAAAGGGAAATTGTGTTTGACAAATTAACAAGTTTGACAAATCAAATGTTCTTTGAGGAAGTAACAAGCAAGGTGAATAAAAGGAAACCCGTAGATGTGGTGTATTTGAATATCCAAAAGACATTCAACAAGATGCCACATTAAAGGTTACCACAAAAAATAAGAGCTCATGGTGTAGGGGGTAATATATTGGCATGGATAGAGGATTGGTTAGCTAACAGGAAGCAGAGAATAGAGATAAAAGGGTCATTTTTGAGTTGGCTGGTTGTTACCAGTGGAGTGCCACAGGGATCAGTGCTGGGGCTCAGCTATTTGCAGTCCATATCAATAACTTAGGTGAAGGGACCAAATGTATGGTGGCTAAATTTGCTCATGGTAGGTAGGAAAGTAAGTTGTCAAGAGGACATGTAGGCCAGAATTTTCTCATCGGCGATTTGGGGGCGGGGCCCGCTCACCGATGGGAAAATGATGCGGAATGACATCGGGAGGAACCCCCGACGTCATCCCGGTCCCTTTAAATTTTTAGGAAGGCGGGTGGACAGCGAAATCAGCTGTCTGCCCGCCAACCTGTCAATGGCCAATTAAGGCCATTGACAGGCTAATTAAGATCATTAAAGACCTGCCCGTTCAACCTTAAGGCTGGCGGGCAGACCAGGAGCCCCAGCGGGCTCCAGATAATACATGAAACCTCACCCACTGGCGGGATGAGGTTTCATGTCCATTTTTAAAAAGTTTAATAAAGTTTATGTCGTTTTTATTAACATGTCCCATCTCATCTGACATTGTCACATGAGGGGAACATGTTAATAATATTTTTATTTTTCTATTTTTTAACTTTTGTGCACTGTCACTAATCTCCCTGAGACAGCACTTAGTCTCAGGGAGCAGTGCACTCTTTCGCGCACACGCGCGAAACAGCGCACTTTGACAGCTGGGGATTCCCTTCCCACCCCCCCCCCCCACCCCCCCCACCGCACAGGAAGCGCATAGCGCTTCCTGTCAGGAAGGCCGCTGGGTGGGCCTTAATTGGCCCGCCCACTCAAAATGGTGGCGGGCCTGTTTCAGCGGCGGGGGTCAGCTGTCCGCCCGCCGCTGAGCCAGTGGGGCCCGCACACCCAACAAGAGCAAAATTCTGCCCATAGAGTCTACAGAGAGATTTAGATTGGTTAAGTGAATTAGCAAAAAATTGTCAGAGAGAGTATAATGTGGGAAAACGTGAATTTCCCCACTTTGGCAGGAAGAATAGCAAAGCAGTATATTATTTGAATGGAGAGAGATTGCAGAACTTTAAGGTACAGAGGGATCTGGGTGTCCTGGTACATGAATCACAAAAATTTGTAATGCAAGTACCACAAATGGAATTTTGGCATTTATTGCAAGGGGATTCAAGTATAAAAGAAGGGAAGTCTTGCTGTAGCTGTACAGGGTGTTAGCTAGACCACATGTGGGGTACTATATACAGTTTTGGTCTCCTGACTTAAGAAAGGAAATAATTGCATTAGAAGCAGTCAGAGAAGGTTCATTCAACTGATTCCTGGGATAGAGGGATTATTTTATGAAGAAAGGTTGAACAGGTTGGGCTTATACCCACTGGAGTTTAGAAGAATGAGAGGTGGTCTTATTGAAACACATACAATTTTGAGGGGACTTGATGGGGTGGATACTGGGGAAGAAGTTTCCTCTTGTGGGGGAATCTCAAACTGGGGGTGCAGTTTGACAATTAGTGGCCTCTCATTTAAGACTTTGATAAGGAGGATTTCTTTTCTCTGAGTGTTGTTAGTATGTGGAATCCCTTCCCCAGAAAGCAGTGGAAGCTGGGTCATTGATTATATTCAAGGCTGAGTTAGATTTTTGATCAACAAGGGAGTCAAGGGTTATAGGGGGCAGACAGGAAAGTGGATTTGAGGCCACAATCAGATCAGCCATGATCTTATTGAAAGCCCGAGCAGGCTCGAGGGGCTGAATGGCCTATTCCTGATCCTATTCCTTGTGTTCTTGGTGGTGGGGGGAGCAAATGGTAGTGAAAGGAGCAAAGGGTAGTGAGGGGAGCAGATGTTGGTGAAGGGGAGGAGATGGTGGTTAACTTAGGAACATTCAGGTCACGGGTGGGTGTGGGGTTTTTAGGTAAGCTTGTTTGGCTTTGTGGAAGCACATCTGTTTCTCATGTTCCACAAGGAGTGCTCTAAAGGCATTTACCTCATGCATTCAGCCCCCCTTGCCTTCTTTAAGCTGCCAATTTTCTCAAGACTGGGAAACATGGCCACCTATGGTTGAAAATAGAATAACTGTTAAACAGAAGGCACACAACCTCATTGCAGTATTTAAATGTCCAACCTGCTTCCCGCCTATGTTAAAACCAGAAGTGAGTGGGTTCAATGCCTATTCCAGATTTTTTGCACTTTAGCCTCTGACATGACCTCTGTTTTGAGAGTTACAATTCTACCCATAAGCAGGGGAGCAGAATGGACAGAGAGGTGAAATTTAATTTGAGGCAATAAATTTTTGGAAGAAAAACAACGAGTGGGAATATATACTCTAGGGAAATGCACAGAAGAATATGGATAAGGAGAGAGACCTAGAAGTTAAAATATATAATTCCCTGTAAGTAAGAATACAGGTACAATCATGGCCAAAGTAAACAGTTCATTAAATTATTATTACCTTCCATTTCCATTTGAAACTGAGAATATGAGTCATCAGTTCATTGATACTGTCAATGAAATTTCTTACTCTTGTCTATTTGATCCAAAACAAGGTCATAGAAAGATGAACAGTCATTACTGAAAATATTTTGTGAAATCAATGCTGTTTTCCCTCCCAGAAGTTATCTGAAGCAATCTACTAATAGGTTGGCTAGTCCTTCAATTTAATTCTGTCATAACCCCATATCTTACATATGGGGAAATTAAGGATTAACTTTGCTCCTCCGCTGTTGGGTGTGTTTTGTGCATTCCTTGGATCTGGTTCTTAAATAAATGTTATTGGTGCACCCCTGGTGGTTTCTGTTACTGTGTAAGAGGGCAATTGATTTCAATTTAAGTTATAGGATAACACTGCACTTACTTCATTTTCAGCAACAACACAAATTCTCAGAGTTGGCACCACAGGGCTAAATTTTTCCTTCACCCTCCCTTCCTCCAGGCACAAATCATGCAGACTGCATCAAGTGCACTTTACCTAATCCGACCTGGCCACGTTTGCAAATTCATATCATGACTCAGGGCCCTAGGTAATCCAATGTAGGCCCAACCCTTGACTTTGTGGATACTGTTTTTGAACAATACCCTAAGAGGCTTCTAGGTTCTAAGATCGAATGGCAGACCTGAAAAATAAAAGGGCACTTAGCTTTTTGAATCCTCCATGGGCTTCCTCCATGTTTCTTTCAACTCCTCTGATCTGATAGGGAAGGACCAATCACCAAGAATAAAACCTATTTCTTCTGGGCATGTTGCCTAACGGCATCCACCCAACTTTGGGAGAGGAAAATAAAGTAAGATGCACGATTATACCACACCTGTTTCATTTCTGTGTGTGTTATGGCATAGCTGATGGTAAATGCTGGGTTGTTCAAATCCCAAAGGGAAACTTGAAACAACTGCCACAACTTGTTTTCCAATTTGTATAAATTTCGAGATGCGTGCCTTGAATTCAGTATTATTAAGACCACCAAGTCTTACAGGTTTTATAAAACTAAAATAAACATTTATTAACAAGAAAAGTGATTTTTAAGCACATGTATGTCTAAAAATTACTACTATAATAACTTCTAAATCCCCTACTTAATCTGACTCCCATTTATACTTTCATTTAAGGCAACAGTAAGACACATAGATTTTTTTAAAAGACCCAGGCAAGGTGCTACACAATACCCTGACAATCCATTTCAAAGTGAGTTTCCTTAACTTCAGTTCAGCAGCTTGAGACATAGATGCTAAAGGCTTTTAAAATTTTTTAGATCCTAAAGTGCCTACCCTTACACACAGCCTTCACTCCTTTATACATATTTTCCCCTTTGAATGCAAATTCCCATTGTTTCACTATGTCTTTAGACTTTACCATTCTGATAATAAAAATCTCTCATAGTACTAAGTTTTACTAGTAATCTTTAGGAAAAATGCATACATTGTTTCTGAATTTCACCTGGCTAGGTGACACATTTCACTCCCTCTTTTGAAAACAATCTAGCCTGGTTTATTTAAAAATGCAAATGTTCTCTTTACTTCTTATATGTATCTACTTAACATTTCAAACCTAGCTTATCTTTAACACATCAAAACCTTCAGACCAGCTGTCTTTAATTCAATTAAGTCTCTCACACACACACACACACACATAGTCACAGAAATCATTATTTTATCATTATGAGAATTATTATATCTTCCTGACAGTGTGTGCCAAATATTTGTGTTTGCTTTATCCTGACCGCCTCATCCTACAACTAGTTTCACATTGTGTAACACAGACCAGCTACAGAAACATGGCTATCGGGTAGAAATCAGAACCCATTTTAAAAGGTAGCTTGTGTCTTAGCAGACCTGTAAGCCCATTTTTTGATGCTTTTAGCCAGGTGCAAATAGGTAGTTTTAAAGTTCAGTTTGATAATTAATGTAGCACTGGTAAACATGGTTGTTCAATCATATCCTTTTTTTCATTCATTCATGGGCTTCGCTGGCTGGGCCAGCATTTATTGCCGATCCCTAGTTGCCCTTGAGAAGGTGGTGGTGAGCTGCCTTCTTGAACCGCTGCAGTTCATGTGGTGTAAGTACACCCACAGTGCTGTTAGGGAGGGAGTTCCAGGATTTTAACCCAGCGATAATGAAGGAACGGCGATATATTTCCAAGTCAGGATGGTAAATGACTTGGAGGGGAACTTCCAAGTGGTGGTGTCCCCATCTATCTGCTGCGCTTGTCCAAGTTGAGATAGAGCAGTATGTGGGGCAGAATTTTACATTCAGCATGCAGGTACGCGCCTGACACGCCGGAACACTAAATGACATGCGATGGCATTGGGCGTGCGTCTCAACGTCATCGCAAATTCGCACAATATTTCGTTCGGCAGGCGTGCGCCGATTGGCGGGCAGGTGAAAAGGCCAAGAGGCTTTTACGTTTTTTAGGAAACCTCATCCATGAGCGGGATGAGGCTCATGCTTTATTTTGAAAATAAGAACATGTCCCATCTCATGTGACACTGTCACATGAGGGGACATGTTTCATTAAATTTTTAATGTCCTTTTATATTTTTTTAAAAAGCGCTTCAATCTCCCTGAGGCAGCTCCATGCCTCAGGGAGATTGAAGCGCTCTTTCGCGCACATGCGCTGAAAGAGCACTGGACCTGACTCTTCCTCCTCCCCCGCCCACACAGGTAGCACTCAGTGCTACCTTGCATGATCCACGTGGGCCTTAATTGGCCCGCAAGCATGAAATCGCGGTGCGGAGCCGATCATGGGGGGTGGTCGGCTCCACGACAGCCCCTGTTCGCTCCCACCAAGCCCGCCCGACGACTGGAAAATCTTGTGGAATCACAAAGTGGACATATGATCCTGATCCCGGAGGGAAATTAAGGATAAAATTTCTCATGGGAAGTAGCACAAAGCAAGCAATAATGAAGCAGCAGCCAGCCTTACACTCTGCCTGACAAACTTCAATGGAAAAGAAAACCAGACAAGGTGTAAAACTGGCGGCTGATTTGCAACCTGTTTTACACTGCTGTTCAAGATCAACTTCACCCCCAAAGTAATTGAGCTGCAATAAGGAACATGACAGATCATAAACTGACAGGCTATCAGAGCATGGAAGAAAGAACCACAAGGACCATCAAGCCTGATATTCCTTTAAGGGTCAGTCTTGGCTTACTGGTACATTCGCACCTCTGAAGCAGAAATTTGTGGGTTTAAGCCACATTGCAGGTGTGAGCCAATAATCTGCCCCTTCTGTACAGAACTCAGGGAGTGCTAAACTGGCAGAGATATTGGGCTGAATTTTGCCAGTCACAGTGAAACCCCATCACCTAGGCTAAAAGCAGGAGGCCACCCTCATTTTGGCTTGTGATGGGACCTGAGGCGGCATATTGTTGGTGGCTGCCAATTAAGGATGGCAGCCCACCTCCAAGAGCTGCTGGCCCAGTCATACAGCAGCCACGCCAGTGCCCAGCTACAGGGAGAGGGCGCTTCAATGGCAAAGCACCCTCAAAGAGAGGCCAAGGGTCAAGAAGGCTGGTGCACATGGCACATGCACAGACCAATCCCAAGTGTTTAGGGAAGGGGTTTGTTGAGCACTGGCAACACAGTTGCCACGAGGGCGACCATTGTCACTAGGGATGCCCTCCGTTGGCCGTAGAGGACTCCCCCACCCCAGCGGTCTTCCCATGCAGTGGCAGGCCTTCCCACCATGGGCAAAATGCTCGCTAGAAGGTGCCCTTAACTGACCACTTAAGTGGCTTCATTGGCCTCCTGATAGGTGTCTGACCACCAGCTTTCAGCCACTGGTGACATGGTGTCATGACAGGAAGACATCGGGCTCTACACCTATGCCTTCCCTCACCATTTTGCCAGCCCTGCCACCTCCTAGTCCAACCCCAAAGGGTCCAGAAAATTCAGCCCGTTGTCTTTTGCATGAAAAGTTAAACTGAGGCTTGCTCAAGTGGACATAAATGATTCCGTGGCACAACTTGAAGAAGAGCAGGGAAATATTGGCCCTGGCTAACATTCATTCTTCAAACAAAGCCACCAAAACAGACTTGCTAGTAGCTTCTCATCTGTGTAAATTAGCTGCCATGTTTGCCTACATTACAATATTGACTTGGCTTCAAAAAGTAATTAACTGTAAAACACTTTGTGATGTCCTAAGGGCGTGAATATAAATACAAGTGCTTTCTTTTCCATAGAAATATGTTCTCCACATTATGAACAAAACCCCGTATTGAAAAAATGCTGGGAATGGGGAGGGAAGACACTGGGGTAATTCTGGGATTTGAAGTGGAGAAAAACCAGGACACGTCTATAGCCAAAATTTGGTGAAAACACTGCAAATGTGGGGAAGCAGGAGGAAAGGTTGCTGTGCAATTCAGGCAAAAACAAGAGGCAACTATAACTTGGATTCTTAACCATATCTACTGGCTTATGACCCCAAATTATTCCTTTCACTTGTCTCTGAATCCTCTTCAGAAGATTAATGTCCTTTTGATGAAATCTGGGCATTCACTTGATATAGTTTTCCCGTGATTTTCTGTCCATTAAAATTATTCAGTGGAACTTTGTGAGGCCCATGGCTGGGATGTGCCTGAATTCATGGTATGTGATCCAAGTATGAACCTTTCTGAACTCATAGCACAAGATAAAATTATGGTCTTACTAATGATTTATAGATATTTCCAAGAAGCTAGTTCTACTTAATATCAAATGTCTTGGAGATACAATGCAGTGTTTAATAATTATTGTTCATGGATTGCCTATATTTATTGGAAACTTTCAATAAATGATCAATAATTGTCATTTTATTTTTGCTGTTTGATTATTGGATACTTCTATTATCTACTACATTAACAAACTAACAAGGCAAGATGACCAGGTCAAACCTGACCAGATAATTCTGTTTAATGCACATATTATGAACATCAGTATACACAATTTCAAAATTATTATCAGTGTTTTGAACTCTCAGCCCCGATTTTGACAGGGATCAGGAAACCAATAATGTAGGTAAACCATCCTAGTTTCCAGCCCAACACCTGGCCATATTAGCTGCCTGGTTGGTGGGCAGGAGTGGGAATTTAGAAGCAGGAGTAGAGGGAAATCTTTGTTGCATGGATGGGGAGATTGGCCACAACCCTGAGCCTCCTGATCCGTGCAGAATTCGGTCAACCAGGAAAACTCTGGGGTGATGATAGGCTGAAGGTAGGCTGTGGCTGCAATTGGGAGAGTTGAGCCTTGGGTTGGAGAGGCCCTTGTGAGAAGATTGGAGGAGCAATTCTGCTGGCCCTGACCCATCAGGAGTGCAGAGACAGGCAGCATTTTAAAATGTACCTAGACCTTTCATGGCTGCAGGACATCCACTGTGTTGAAGTAAGCATTGCATTGTGGTACCAATGGTATCAGTCCCAAGTGGGTCCCTGCCTGCTTTTAATGAGAGCTTCGCCCAGGGACTGAGTCATGCTGTGAGTATCATTATAAATATTAGCTGGGGCGGGGTTAGGTTTGCCAACCCTCCAGGGTTGGCCTGGAGTCTCCAGGAATTGAAAATCAATCTCCAGGACCCCCTCCCCCATCCATTTGCTTTACATTTTTCTGATGTAACTTTATATGTAATACTTTAAGTTGTTAGGGACTATGTGGCACAATAGGTTACAATATTCAGGGGATAGGAGTAATGAGTGTGCTGCATGGGAAATCAACACCTTCCTTGTGGGGCCCGGAGGAGAACTTACTTTTTTGGGCCCCTTCCAGCCTGATCTGCTTCTTCATTGGTTTGCCCTAGTGGGAAACTCACTGCTATTTCCTACATGGGCCACAGATTTAAATTGCACCTGTTGAAACAGACAAACATCACCCCACTCCCTAACCTTTTTCTGGTTTTGGGTCCCTGCCTTTCCTGGAACTCCATGCTTGAATCCCTTCAGTCAGCCCCTGCCACAGTACCAAAACGGATCTTAACATAGTCACAAATGACATCCTATATGTTTGCAACCATGTTAAAAATGTTAAACATGTCCTTCCTCATCCTTCTCAACCTGCTTGCAGCCTTAGCAGTGAGTTTCCCACTAAAGAAGGTGTTAATCTCCCATGCAGCGCACTCATTACTCCTATCTCCCGAATATTGTAACCTATTATGCCACATAGTCCCATATAAAGTTACATCAGAAAAATGTAAAGCAAATGGATAGGGGGAGGGTGTCCTGGAGATTGATTTTCAATTCCTGGAGACACCAGGCCAATCCTGGAGGGTTGGCAACTCTAACCCCACCCCAGCTAAAATTTATAATGATACTCACAGCATGACTCAGTCCCTGGGCGAAGCTCCCATTAAAAGCAGGCAGGGACCCACTTGAGGCTGATACCATTGGTACCACAATGCAATGCTTACTTCAACACAGTGGATGTCCTGCAGCCATGAAAGGCCCAGGTACATTTTAAAATGTTGCCTGCCTCTGCACCCCTTATGGGTCAGGGCCAGCAGAATTGACCTCACCATCTCCCTCTTTCGCCTCTCCTGTTATCCAGCTGGGTGGCACTACAATCACCTGATTCCATTCTTTACTATCCAATCATAGCCAGATAATCACTTGCAATGGGTTCTCTTCCTGGTACCAAACAGTTAGCTCTGGTGTCCACCACGAATCTATCCTTGGCCACCCCCATCTATTTCTCATCTGAATACTGTACTTCAGCAGCAGCATTCAAAACTGCAATATCAAGTTTCACATGTACATTGATGACGCCCAGCTGTACCTCATCACCCCTCTCCTGACTCCTCCACTGTCTCACACTGCTTGTCCAACATCCAATTCTGTATGCACAGCAATTTCCCCCAACTAAATATTGGGAACACCAAAGCCACTGTCACTACCACAAACCCAGTCCCTAGCCACAGACTCCATCTCTCTCTCCATGGCAACTGTCTGAGGCTGAACAAGATTGTCCATAATCTTGGTGTCATTTTTGGCTCTTAAATGAGTTTCCACCACTTATCTGTACATCACTAAGATTGCCTATTTCTATCTATGTAACATTGTCTGATTCTGCCTTTGCCTCAGTTCATTTGCTGCTGAAACTCTCATCCATGCCTTCGTTACCTCGAAACTTGACTATTCCAATGCATTCCTGGTTGGTTTCATTTTTCCAGTCTCCATAAACTGAAGGTTGTCTGGTTGCCTGCATCCTAACTTGCACCAAGTCTTGTTTACCGCTGTGCTCATTGACCTACACTGGCTCCTGTTTAAGCAACATCTCCATTTTAAAATTCTCACCCTTATTTTCAAATTCCTCTATGGTTTTGTCCCTTCCTACATCTGTAATGTCCCCCAGTCCTACAGCCCTCCGAGATATCTGTGCTCCTAATCCGGGCCTCTTGTACATTCCTGATTTTAATTTCTCCAGCATTGGTAGCCCTGCCCTCAGCTGTCTATGTCTTAAATCTAGAATCCCATTTCTAAAGCTCTCCGCCTCTCTACTTTCTCCCCATTTTCTTCCTTTATAATGCTCCTTGAAACCTCCCTCTTTGGCTTTGATTTTGGTCATCTGTTCTAATCATACTCCTTATGTGGTTTGATGTCAAACTTTGCTAGATAACACTCCTGTAAAGCACCATTGTACATTTTAATATATTGAAGGTGCTACATAAATGCAAATTGTTGTAGTTGTTGTTGGGTCTTACCGTTTACTTAGTTGAGCATATAAAAATTGCAATTGGTTGGCTTCAAGGGGCTTACGGGAGATAAATAAGCTGGGGTATTTTGACTGCTCAGTGGGGCAATGTTAGCACTTTCCATTGACAATGTGCTAATTGCGATATATTTGGGACCTTCAATTGAATGCTAAGTCTGTGTGCTCACTGCATCTGTGTTTACATACTCTCTGCATCAGTCAGGGGGCCTGCTCTGGACTCTGTCAGCTCTTTTTAGGACAAAGTCTGTAGGAGCAAAACCAAATTTTGTGGTTAAAATCAGCTGCTCCCCAGAGAAGAGCTGTGCAAAATCCTGCCTTTCGTTAACAGTTTAAAAGGGGATAGACTGGTAACTATTTGTTAGTCTAGTGATATGAGGTTTGCAGAAAGCGTGAATGCATGTGACTGTTGATAAATTGCTACACACAAACGATCACTAATAATTTCTATCAACTGACAGTGAAATGGCAGTATTTGCTGTGTATTGTTCCAAAAACAACATTTCTTGCTAAAGCCTAGTTCTCTCTACAATGACAGATTGGAATCAATCTTAGCAAAGTGGATATGAAGAGATATTTTAAGGAAAACAGCTTGAACTCACGCAGGAATATTATTTCCAGTAAGTTGTGAATTTATGTGGTTTCCACCACTCTGAGCCATACAAGCACACATCTTCCACCCTTAACAAAAATAGAATCTTTTTGCTATCAATAATATTACATAATTTATCCACAAAGATGAGTACGGATGCAAATAGGCACAACAGAATGTGGTTGTGTGTCTAAATCTTTGTATCTGTTATATCTTATGTAAATTTAAAAAGCACAGCATATGGATGATAGATAGTGAGTGAAACAGATTCCGAGAACAAGCCACCTGCATTACTTCTTTTGACACCTTTTCTTCAAAAAGTGTAATTTCTTTTTGAATTTATTCTCTATTGACTGAATTATACAAAATTCAAAATAACTTGCGATTAGTTTAAATTTCTTTTGCATGGAACAAGTCATGAAAATGGAAAGTGCTGGCGGAGGCTGGTTTATGCTTGCCATCTTCCATATCCTTGTTCACCAATCTCACTTGATGCAATGTTGGAGCAGTGCTGAGGAAGAATCTTCTATTTATGGGAAGGAAGGAAATATCAGAAACAGACCATCCCAGACTGCTCTCGTGCACTTTCCAGCTTCTCGTTTCACAGTGGAATTGGCAGAGGTCTGGCAGCATTTATACTCAAGTGCCTGAGGAACAGATTAGTAGGATATAGATTTATGTTCACAGTTGCACATGGGTTGAGTTCAGATGAGGGTGTAGGAATCAGAAGGTGACTCACCTGTATAGGCTACTTTAAAGCAATTTCCAACAGAAGTCCAAAGTTTGAAGGCTTCTTGCCAGTCTTTTTGGTTGGTGAATGTTGAGTAACTATGAGATTTACAGAGGGAAGAAGTAAGATAAATTAAATATGTGGAAACATTGCTAGAGTAGGAAAGTTTGGTAGAAGAGCAAACTCTGTACGGAATTCAAAAAGAAAATGTGCATGACTTTTGTGTTAAGTCTGAGAACCCAACTGCATCATCGCATCTTAAAATTGGATATATTGCATTTTCAAAAAATAGAAAGATGCAAAAGAATTCAAGACTGGATACCAATAACTTTTGTGAACCTTTCCCCAAAAATGTTCAATAAAAATATTCAACATTCCAGTATGCCGTAACAAGTCTGGTCTGCTTATGCAGCTTTGTCAAGTACAGTTAAGACTTGTCAAAATGAATTACAAGCAATTCATATGATATCAGCATACCCTATACAGACCTGCAAAAGTCATTTGATACAGTGAAGCAAAAAAATTATCATGAGTAAATTCCTGCATAATCAGCAACAAAGAACCAATTCAGATTCAAGCTCTTAACAGATGTCTGGGAACACTTAAAGATACACAGTCACCAATGTTCCCTGTAATTTCCCTGCACTGCATGGCCTGTTTGTTGTACTGCGTAGTCCCTTTAAGATTGCTGCGTGACATCTTAAAGGGAACACTGCTTGTGCATGGCTCAGTTGCCCCATGTGGCATATTCCCGACTGTTGCATGGCCACATACCTGTGCAGCTGGGAGGGAATGTTGACTGTACCTGTTATGTGGTTGCCTGAAGGGTAAAAAATTATTTAAGTATTTCTAAAGGCTGAAAATAGTCATTAAATATATGAGGTGCAGGCCACCTTCAGGATCCTGGAGGACTATTAGTATCTTAAGGCAAAAGTTTTGTTGCTTTGAAAGTTGTTGCATTATAGTATGGCAAAGATCTCCCACATCATTTTTGGTCAGTTGCCCCTTGAATAGTTCCACCATCCAAAGAAACATTACCATGGAGTAGGGAGATGAGGAGACCCAATCACATCCAGTGGCAGAAGAAAATTGTTACAAGTTTCAGGTCTAGACTAAACATTTTCTCAGATCAAATATCAGGGGTCTCTTCTGTGGGCAGACCACACATTCATTACAAATGGTTGTCTACTTTTACTTTCCAATGTGTCGTCATAGAATCATGTGTCTTGGAATCATAGCAATGAAATTCCTCATTTTGTGTCCTGGAATCTCACATACCTCCACATGTGTTTCCACAGTTCTAGAACAAAACAGGATTGCATTTATATAGCCTTTAACAACCTCAGAACGTACCAAAGCACTTTACAGCCAATGAAGTACTTTTGAAGTGTAGTCACATTGTAAAGTAGGAAACCTGGCAGCAATTTGCATACAGCAAGCTTTGACAAACAGCAATGTAAACCAGATATGCGATGTTGATTGGGGTTAATTATTGGTCAGGACACCTGGAGTAACTCTTGTGCTCTTCTTTGAAATAGCACAATGGGATCCTTCATGTTCACCTGAGAGGGCAGATGGTGCCTCGGTTTAATATCTCATCAAAATACAGCATGCCTGACAGTGCAGAACTCCCTCAGTTACTGGATTGTCAGATGTTGTCTATATGTCAGCTAGATTTTTGTGCTCAATTCCTAAAGCAGGATTTAAACTCATAGGCAAGAATTTTACATTCGGCATGTGGGCACTTGCCCGACACGCCAGAGCGTTAAATGACGCACGATGACGTCGGGCGTGCGTCCCGACGTCACCACACACTGTCACGATATTTCGTTCAGTGGGCACGCCCTGGTGTCGGCTGCGTGTCCACCGATAATTGAAAGGCCTTTTAAGGCCATTAAAGACCTAATTAACTTTAATGTTGTGCTGCCCGTCCAACCTTATGGGTTGGCAGGCAGGCAAAAAGGCCAAGTGGCCTTTACATTTTTTAGGACACCTCATCCCTGAGCGGGATGAGGTTTCCTAAAGCTCATACAAATTAAATTAAAAAACTTTCTTTTGCCATTAAAACCATGTCCCATCTCATGTGACACAGCCACATGAGGGGACATGTTTCATTAAATTTTTAATGTCATTATTACTTTTCTTAAAAAGCGCTTCAATCTCCGTGAGGCAGCTCCGTGCCTCAGGGAGATTGAAGCGCATGCGCGAACTGCGCGCTAGACCTGACTCTCCCTTCACCACACCCAAGCCCGCACTCAGCACTACCGCTCGCGATCCACGCAGGGCGGGCCTTAATTGGCCCACCCGTGTGAAATCACGGTGCAGAGCCGATCGCGGTCAGCTCCCCGACCGCCCCTGCTTGCTTCTGCCGAGCCCGTATGCCGAATGTAAAATTCTGGCCATAATCTTTTGCCTCAGAAGGAGAAGTGCTATAAAACTGAGCCACAGCTGATATTATCAGATTGACAAACACTCTAGTGAAACTAGGCAAATTGGAATCGCTAAACTGATTTATTCTATAAATACATATTAACAGATTATAATTTTCAGTGCATTTTAATCCAGTTTGAAACATTCCTCTTAACAGAGAAAATAACAAACCATGCCACATAATCCTTGTTAAAAGGTTAAATTCACTTTACATACTAGCAAATTCCTGAACCCTAGCTGGCCCAAACTGTAGAAACAGAGTTCTCCCTCTGTCTTTGTTTGTTTCCAAATTTGAACTTCTGCAGACTGTTTTCTTGTCCAGATCGAGAGTAAGTGAAACAGTTAACCACTGCAGTTGAAAATTCTGTCCACCTTCATGTATCAAGAGAGCAGGATAATTTGGGCGAGCCCAGCTTTTCTGGAAATTCATCTATTTATGAATTATGACTTATCTATAAGGCCAACAGAACTCTTGTCAGCAGAGGGCTCACAGGGAGTTCATTCTAGAACTTTCCAAAATCACAATCAACAATAAGCCAAAGGCAATTGTTTCCATAGGGATTACCTTTTAAATAGTTACTATTGGTTCCTTGAAGAAAATGATATCCTACCATGATCCCAGCTCTTGTAGGAATATGTGTTACTCCAAGATACGTCAGCAAACTGGGACAGGGGTTTCTGAAGCACCTAGCAGATGGGGTTGGCTGCCCCAAATATGAAAATGACCACATCCAAACAATTTGGAATGGGATCAATGGCTATCTCCATTGGTTTTCATTCCCTTGTATGTTTGACGATAGAATGGGACTCCCAGAATTTCAGCCCGATAATACCTAAAGCATACCAAATGCCAATACACATACTTCCACAACCTTCCTGAGTCTGGTAAATGTGGTAATGTTACTGGAATAGTGATCCTGAGGCCCCGATTAATGCTCTGCAGATGCAAGTTCAAATCCCACCATGGCAGCTGATCACTAGCAGGAATGTCCTTTTCCTCCTTAAGCTTCAAGTGATGAGCCAATTCTGCAATGATCTCTGCTTTCTTAACTCCTACTTTTAAAATAACCCTCATTTCATCTGCTACAGGCTTCAAGTTATCTTTAGTCAACTATTCCAAAGCACTAAAAGACAAATCCTTCTCCCCAAAAAGCCCTAAGCATAAAAGGCTTTGATTTCTCAAAGAATACAGCAAAAGTAAATGTGAAATCTTGTTTCTTTACATTCTGGAAGTTCCAGTAATTCCAGCTAAATTTGGTTCAGATGCAGAATGAGCCCCCACTTTTGTTATAATCCTCATGGAGACCAAAAACCAAAAGAACTGAATTTACCGAATGACACCAACAAGAAATCCAATAGCTTCTTCACTTTCAAATTTCACTTTTATAACTTTTACTTTAACAATCAAACAGAAGTCAACAAAAAATAAACACGAGTTAACATGCAAATTGCATTTAATAGAAACAATAAATTACACTTTAAATAACAGGTACAACAAAGATAGACTACGCAGGTTTACTGGCAGTGCACTTAACATATATGGCACTAGCTTCCTTCAAAGCTCTGAACTTTCTTTGATCAAATTCTGCTTCTTTTCTTCACAGATTTAGCCTGATCCCCAGCCAACAGCAGCAACCACAGGCATGGTCTTCAACAAAATGGCACATGTCTGCAGAACCTCCTTAACTCAGTTCAAAACAGCCTTGATGGTGTGGATTCCCCAGAGTCACCATCTTCTGACTACTCCGTAATACCCTGGTGCACTGTATGGCCAGTTCAGGTAAACAACTGAAGCAGCAGCAGTGACTTTATTTCACTATCATGCTGCTAAATCCAGCTTTCAGGTTTCCATTCTTTCAGCTGTCTCACACACACAACTTTCCACAGCCCCCCTGCACTGGTCCTGCTGAAATCTGATTTCTTGAGTGTTCTGTATTTCCTTATTGGCTTCAACCAGCCTCTGCTTCCTGAGCAACCCGAGGTCACAGTCTGATTTCCCAGAAGTCTGATGTCACAGCCAGGGACCCAAAGTCACAACCACTTTTTTCCCAGAAACCTAGGGCAGGATATTGAGGTTGGCGAGCAGGGGGTGCGGGGCCCGCTTGCCGACGCATAAAATGATGCGGGATGATGTCGGCAGAACTCCCGATGTCATCCCGCGTCATTTTAATTTTCAGGTCGATGGGGGTGCAGCCAAATCAGCTGTGCACCTGCCGACCTGTCAACGGCCAATTGAGGCCATTTAAAAAGTAATTAGAGCCCTGATGGACTTCAGAAAAAGCATGAAACCTCATCCATGGGTGGGATAAGGTTTCATGTAGGTTTTAAAAAATTTAATAAAAGTTTACTTAAAAGTGAAGGACATGTCCCAACTCATGTGACACTGTCACATGAGGGGACATATCAGGGAAATTTCATTTCTCTATGTGTACCATTTTTAAATTTGGCGCCGATCTCCCTGAGGCAGCACTTAGCCTCAGGGAGATGAGTGCGCTCTTTTGCGCGCATGCATGAAAGAGCGGACTCCCAGCTTAGGGAATCACCCCCCCCGCACAGGGGGCACATAGCACTTCCTGGTGGACGTCACGCTGGGCGGGCCTTAATTGGCCCGCCCACGTAAAATGGTGGTGCGGTCCTGATCGGGGGCACCGATTGGAGGCGCGTCTGCACGTGACAGCTCCCAAATGTCCCTCCCCAACGGGGGGAAAATTCTTCCCCTGAAATTTTAGTTTCCCTTTCAGTTAGGTGCTGTCTCAAAAAAACACAGGTTTTGAAAACAAAGTAAATGAATACAACTGCTCACATATGCTTCCCCACTGGCGTCATAAACCAGAGATTTCATCACAATATTGAATACAGGAAAACTAATCATACCAACGCATAAGAGGCTGACCTCCCTGTTTGGTAAGGTCAGCTCAACAACATGTTTTATTGGTGTTCCCAGTATTTCACTGAAAACAAACCAAGATAGGAGATGGGATGCTCTGTGCCAGAAACTCTTAAAGATCTCCCAGCTAATTTAAGGGTGCATTTGTTCTTCTTGTTAAAGATGGTTTGTAGTAGAGCAACCATGCTCAATGATAAAGGCAGGATATACTGTAATTACTCATCAGGTTATGCAGCCTCTGTGGTGAAAGGATGCCAGGGTTAATGTTCCATTGACCTGACATGTTAACCATACCTTCTTCTCTCCACAAATGCTGCTGAACCCATTGAGTTTTTCCAACATTTTCTGAATTTATTCCAGATTTCAAGCACCGACTGTGTTTTGCTTTTAATCCCAATTAGTGACTAGACATAAGAGCCCTTGTGGCAGGAAGTTCAGCCACAATGTGTTACTCTATTTGCTGGAGAGAGCTATCCAACAATAAAGAGCATGGACAGACAGCATAGCTAGAGATAATGGATCAAGTTAATGTAATCTTAGCTGTGACCCACATATGGGAGCAGGTGAAATATGTTTTTTCTTGGCCTGCGCAAGATTGCCAAGGTAGATATACAATATGTAGCAAGCTTCTTCAATGCTGCTCACCATCACAGATGGAAAATTTGGGGAACCTTTCCAACCACTGATCTTGCTAAATATGCAGACAAGCTCATTTTACTCTGCTCCACTGCCATGTTGCATATCACATTGCTGCCCATGTAGGCTATTAAATTGATCAAGTATTAGGCATCCAGGAGAATGTCAGCACAGTGTTCCTCACAGCCACATGATCACACAAGCTTATAAGTTGTATTGTGTCCAAGACACTTTGATAGAGCAAATTTTTTGTTTAACAACCTTTTCCTTCTAACATATATTTCTTTTTTTATCTGCTTCAGGACAGATGAGATTTTCAGTGAGGAGCATTGGCAGCTTCACAAGCACTGCAATGCAATCGTTTGCCAGCTGTTTTTCAAAGGGGATCTTGCTGCACACATTGTGGTACATTTTCTTCTTTTTCCCTGCTACTTGCCGAAGAGGAAGAGGAAGAGGAAGCCAGCGAGCCAGAAGGAGGTCATTAACCTAGCACCCCACAACGCTCTGTGCCATTCACTTCTATATTGATAAGAATGATCATAAATATGTTCATTTTAGAGGGAGTGGGACAAATGTATTAGCAGATTGCAGGAGGGAACATCTGATAAAGCACTGAGCATGATTGAGAAGGGCAAAGTGCAACTGGAATTGAAGGAGACACAATCTGATAGCTGGAGATTTGGTGGTCTCCTGTCATCGAGGCAAGCATAGATGCCCAGTAGCACTTCACCTTACTTCCTTTTCTGTATTGGGAAACATTTAGAAGGAGCACATTATTAGTAAGTACCGGGCATACACATTACACCTAGGGGGTCAAGCATGGTTGATGAAACACCTCTACAACCCCATCACACCTGAGCGACACAGATACAATGATAGCCATGGAACTACCATGAACATCAGAGAACACATATCATTGGCATTTTTAAGTAAAGATTCAGATGCCATAATCACTCTGGAGATTGGAGAGGTCGGTAGTGGTAGGAGCTCCCTACAAGATGGCAATGTGGGTCATGTTGCATTTGTTGCATTCTCTATAAATGCAAAGAATTGGAGTTGGCACCGCAACAAGAGGTGTCATCAGGTGAAGAGGAATTGGATGAAGATGAGAGAGAAATACAAAGAGAGGCAGCAGAATACACTACCTGGACTAACTGAATTAACAGTGAAGAAACCTGCTCAAACACCTATCAAATGGCATGGCAGGACACATGACCTTGCCTTCAATAACTTACAAACTTCTACACTAGTTGAAGGGCGATTTCAGTGGACATCAGCTAAATATTTTTTGAAATAAGCAAATGGTTTTAAGCAATTTCACTAATTGATTGCTTGTTATCTCTGCCAATTTTCTCTTGTCCAGAAGGTGATTATCTCTTGCATCGATTTAGTTCCATTGGAATATGTTACCAAACATTACATTTCCCCAGTTGCAGTTTTTATGTGCCTTCATAGTGACAGTTGGGAGGCTACTCAAACAACACAGAGATCATAGCCAAGCTCAATCCCATACACACATGCACCATAAAGTGAGGGGAACTTTTCAGTTCATCTAACTCATCCCTCCATTACCAAGTTGTAATTCCCTTCTCAGGACAAAGCAGAAGTGATGTAGAAAGTTAGCCAGCATTCAGGACCCATTGATTAGAGGCCGGTCAGAGAGTGACATGGAGTGTTCAGTGTGGCCTGGATTTCTCTTCCATTACTCTGCCCCAATCAGGTGGATTTCAGAGGAAATCAAGCATTGAGAACTACCTCTGCCCCATCCTCAATTTCTCTCACCTCCATCCCCAAGATCACCAGTGCCCACTTCTTCCCAGTCTGCCACATATAAAGGCTGATGGGCAAGTGAGTCCCAGGCTCCTGACATATTTTCCTGCTTTCCATCCCTTCTGCCTCTGGTACCTTGGTACCACCAGATGAAGCCTGGTAGTAGTGTGAAGGGTAGTGACAGGAAGTTTCCAAAGTCTCTTGATGGTGGGAGAGGGTTCTTTAGTGGTTGCCTCCTCTTGTATTTTCTGAGGCCTCTCCCATCGAACTTGCACTTAGCTGCTGAGGCTTTAAGTGGAACAGTAGCTCCAGTCCTTGAGATCTTTCTGCTCCTTTAATGCAATTCTTGTCTCTTATGCTGCTCCAGTGACATTCCCAAGCCACCACAGCTTGGGCCACAGCCTTTTCTGGGAGGTTTCCTTCCAGGAATCCAACATGAGTGACAATGCCCCAACCCAGGAAACAGCATTGGGATCATGATGGGTTTGGGGTGGTGAACATAAGTCCAGCGCTAACCCTGTTAGGACAAGAAATGCAAGATCTAGTCCTATAATTCTGCTCTGCTAGCTGTGTGGCTCCAAGCAGATACCAGTCTTAAACTGCTATCTATTGTATGATGATGCTTTTAATTACTTCCATAGAAGCTACAACATGGAAGCAGGCGGTTAGTTTAAGCAGTCCATACTGATATTTATCCTCCACATGATAGTCCTATTCCATTTGTATTCCCTGTTTCCATTTCCCTTACTCCATTTTCTTTTAGCCATCTATATAGTCTATTCTTAAGTGTTAACAAGGTTTCTGCTTCAATCACTAAAATTTCTCATCAAAGTTATGCATAATTAGCCATAATCTCAATATTAACATTGCACATAGCTGAAGCCTGATTCAACTGGTGTAAAAACATTTTATGGACCTGATGTGCAAGTCACTCGAGCCTTCCTTGCTCCCTTCTCAGCTCTCAAACTCCCCACTCCCCACCCCCATCCCTTAGCTTATAATCTAAATATTTTTGCTAGACCTAAGCATAGGAAATTGACAATGTTTGATTTGATGTATGTTTTATTAGAGTGCTTTTACAGTGGTTGGAGGAGAAAGCACTTCTCAAGTACTAGAAGGTCAATGTGTGAGTATTGAATGGGTCCTCTGTTCTTCTGGTACAAACCAAATGAATAATTTCACAGCATTACTTCAGAATTTGGCATTGCTAGCTTTGTTCTTTGGCATGCCAGCCTCAGCAAATGTATACACTTGCAATAAAAAAAAGAAAAACAAATGAGTTCAATCGGGTTTTTTTTTCTTTCCATTCATAAAATGACAAAGCTTAAAAAAGAATGATGCAGAAGCGCTCATAAATTGACCAGTTTACTCAGTGTAACAAGAGGGAATTCAGCAAAGAAAATAAACAGGTCCCCGGGTTGCTCGGGACTAACCTGCTAGTCAGACAGTTTCCCTTTAATTTAGTTCAATGTGCGTGTGTGCACTGGTAACGGTGAAGGGGTCAGAGGAACTGAAGGCTCGTGGGATTCCTAGGACTCCCACAGCCAGAAGCACAGCTGTGCAAACAGTTGCAGGGCTTTGGCAGGGTGGGCTGGTGAATAAAGCTATGAATGCTGAGAATAAAATTGACATATATACCCCCTACAAAAATCTGAGCTTGACAGATGTATAATTCTTTCACCCAGCCATGGATTCAAGTGATGCCTTCATAACCTTAAAATGTTGCAATAATTCCAATCATATATATATATTTATATTTATATAATATACATGTGTATATATGTATGATTTATTTCCAGCAAAACTATCAATAATAATAGGTGGAGATAAAAGTAATTGATTATTATAACTGCAAGAATGCTGCATTATAGATTGTTCCTTAACTTACATGGCCACATCCTTATGTTCACTTGACTACCATATCCAAAACCTGAAAAAAAATTAAATCTATATGGCATCAATCATGTAAACTGAAAACAGCTGTGACTGGCCTTCTTATCGCACATACAGAGCCCTACATAAGTAGCTAAACTGAAACAGTGACCAGAGCAAGGAGCAGTCCAACTTTTGAGTCATTCATGGCACTAAAGTTCTTTCATGGTTTTCCTTTCTGAATCCATACTTCAGCTGGTAGTTGGGCTGAATGGCTAAGCTTGGATCCCTTGTGGCTGTGTCTCTACTGGAAACAGGTGAGTCCAAAATCCCGTAAGGCAAAGAGGCTCACTTCCACAATCTTTCCACAGAAGAGGTCCTGCTGTTCAAAATAAAAGGCCTTGTTCCTAGTGTTGGTTGGGTCAGGTTGAGAACTCATGGGTGGGTCCTCCTAACTCACCTGATATTTCTTTCAGGTTAAGGTAGTGTGGCAGGTAATTGTCAAGCTTCCAATCACAGGAGAGCCCAACTCTTTGATGCATTATGACCTGAAGTGACCTTCAGTCTCAAAATGTGCTCCCATCCATGTAACTTATTCTTTTAATAAAATAGGAAAGAAGGGGTTAACAGGCAATGCTTGACTTTCCTTGAGAGGGCCCCTATTATCGTAATATATCTTTAAGGGATAGCAGCATACCATTGTAGAATAAGGGTGTTCAACAGAGCAAGAGTTAATGTGGGACTGAAGAACAGTCACATGATAGTAGACTGTGTGTGTATTAGAGACTGGAAGGAGCCAGGATGTAAACAGCACCCTGTGCATGGCAGTACCTTGGATATGTATATAGTTATGGGTTAACAATAAATGGTTTATGTTCAACCACACAAGCTTCCAGACATTTACGTGAGACACCAAACAACCTTACAACATGGTGGCAGTGAAGGATGGACCCCAAAATCCCAGGGAAGATGGAGAAGGAATCTATATTCTCAAAGCATGAAAAACTAAAAAAACAAAAGCCTGACCTGGGAGATATGCATCTAAATTGAAGGCACAGTTGAAAAGCGCCTAAATAAAAAAACTCCATTGCAGACTTGAAGGCTGAAGGACTCCATCAGGGCACATAGAGGTCCATTTCCAGACCTCGATCAAAGGCACAGTCAAGGGATCTAACTAGATGAGAAAAGTGCCAAGCAAAATTCAAAAGATAAAGGGAAAAAAAGCTGAAAGGCAGCAGAAGAATGCATTGTGCAGATGAAAAGCCAGATCTGATCAGATGCAGAGGCGGAGTCAAGAGACCCCATCATATCACAAAAAGGCTGAGCAAATTTCAAAAATAAAAGGAAATGGCTGAAAAAATGAATAATCCACAGTGCAGATGGAAAGAAGAACCTGAGTGAACGCAGAGATAGAGTCAAGGGATCTAGAAAAAGAAAGCTTATGACAATCACACAAGACTCACCACTGTAGAAAGCCTTGAGGAGTATAGGAAGTACAGGGGTGAAGTAAAAATGGAAATTAGGAAAGCAAAGAGAGGATACGAGAAAATATTGACAAGTTAAATCAAGGAAAATCCTAAGATGTTTTACCAATACATTAAGACCAAGAGAATAACTAAGGAAAGGTAGTGCTTATCAGAGATGTACATGGTAACTTGTGGGTTGATGCAGGTGTGGGCAGGGTTCTCAATGAGTATTTTGTCTCTTTCTTCACTAAGGAGAGGGATGATGCAGATATGCTAGTTAAAGGGGAGGAGTGCGAAATACTAGATACAATAAGCATAGTGAGAGAGGAAGTACTGGAGGGGCTGGCATCCTTGAAGGAAGATAAATCACCAGAGACAGATGGATTGTATCCCAGGCTGTTGAAGGAAGCCAGGGAGGAAATAATGGATGTTCTGAGGATGATTTTCCAATCCTCACTGGATACAGGCGCGGTCCCAGAGGATTGGAGGTCTGCAAACATTGCACCATTATTTAAAAAGAGTGCAAGGGATAGGCCAGAAAATTATGGGCTGGTCTATCTGACTTCGATGGTGGGAAAATTATTGGAATCAATTCCGAAAGACAGGATAAACAATCACTTAGAAAGGCTCGGATTGATCAGGGATAGTCAGCATGATTTCGTTAGGGGAAGGTCCTGTCATGTACTAACTTAATAGCATTTTTTGAGGAAGTAACAAGGAGGATTGATGAGAGTAATGCAGTGGATGTTGTATACATTCATTTCAGTAAGGTATTTGACAAGGTCCCACTTGGCAGACAGGTCAGGAAAGTGAGACCTCATGGGATACAGGGCGAGGTGGCAGATTGGATTCAAAATTGGCTCAGTGACAGGAAACAAGAGTAATGGTCAATGGACGTTTTTGCGAATGGAAAACAGTTTCCATTGGTGTTCCACAGGGATCAGTGTTGGGGACCTTGCTGTTTGTTTTATATATTAATGATTTAGGCTTAAATGTGGGAGGCATGATTGGGAAATTTGCAGATGACACAAAAATTGGCCGTGTAGTTGATAGTGAAGAGGATAACTGCTGATTCTAGAATGATATCAATTGATTGAGTGGGTGGAGAAGTGGCAAATGGAATTCAATCCATAAAAATGTGAGGTAACGTATTTGGGGAGGGCAAACAAAGCAAGGGAATACTCAATGAACGGAAAGTTATTGAGAGGGGTAGAGGAAGTTAGAGATCTTGGAGTGCATGTCCACAGGTCCCTGAAGGTGGCAGGACAGGTGGATAAGGTAGTAAAGAAAGCGTAAGGAATGCTTTCCTTTATTGGACAAGGTATTGAATACAAAAACAGGGATGTAATGATGGAACTGTATAAAACACTAGTTAGGCCACAGCCGGAATTTTGTATACAATTCTGGTCACCATATTACAGGAAGGACATAATTGCTCCAGAGAGAGTGCAGAGGAGATTTACAAGAACGTTGCCAGGACTTGAAAATTGCAGCTATGAGGAGAGATTGGATAGGCTAGGATAGCTTTCCTTAGAACAGAGGAGGCTAAAAGGTGACCTAATTGAGGTGTACAAAATTGTGAGGGGCCTAGATAGAACAGACAGGAAAGACCTAGCTGAGGGGTCAATTACCAGGGGGCATAGATTTAAGGTGACTGGTAGAAGGATTAGAGGGAACATGAGAAAAAAAATTTTCATCCAGAGGGTGGTGGGCATCTGAAATTCACTGCCTAGGTTGGTGGTTGAGGCTGAAATTCATTAATTATTTAAAAGATACCTGGATCTGCATCTGAAGTGTTGTTTCCTACAAGGCTATGGACGAGATGCTGGAAAGTAGAAATAAAATGAGCGGCTAGTTTCTTTTTTCTCTTTTTGGCCGACGCAGACATGATGGGCTGAATGGCCTCTTTCTGCACTTTAACCTTTCTATGGTTCTATGGTTCTAAATCACTAGAAGGGTGAGCAAAATGCAGCAAAAAGCTGAAATTTCCTTTTAAAATATGCAGCAAATCAGGATCAGCACATCAAGATTGCAGCTGGAAGAATGCTGCAGCAACACGCCCACAGCTGGCACCATAACATGTGGTAGCTGAACTGGGGTGAAGAAAAAAGGCTTTTAAAAATGGCAGAGCGTGTTTAAGAAAAAATTGCCTTCCACTGTCTTTTCTCTGATTTAGAAATCCATTGGAGGGCTAAGGGCTCTTATTTTAAACATTTTCTTCAGCGTTAAACAGCCGATAAGTTAAAAAATAGGCCTGTGGCCGCAGTGGGAGCCTGCCAAAACTGACAAGATGAACAGGTCTGTAGTTCCCTGTTTTCTCTTTCCCTCCTTTCTTAAGTAGCGGGGTTACATTTGCTACCTTCCAATCTGCAGGAGCCATTCCAGAATCTATAGAAATTTGGAAGATAACCACCATGCATTAACTCTACAGCCATCTCTGTCAACACTGTGATGTAGATCATCAGTTCCAGGGATTTGTTAACTTTCAGTCCCATTAATTTCTACCTTTTTACCAATATTTATATCATTCAGATTCTCGTTCTTGCTAGTTCTTGGTTCTCTAATATTCCGAGGAGACCTTTTGTATCTTCCTCTGTGAAGAGAGACACAAAGGACGGGATTGTTCCATCCCACCCGGGACAGATTTCCCGGCAGCCGGGAGGATCCAGCAACAGGCAAAAAGTCAAAAATCCGCTGGCTTGCAATTCTCCCAATGGAATGTTTATTGTGGGTCTGTTATCCCGCTGACTAGTGGCTTGAATTCCATTTGCATTCATTAACATCTCATGAATGCTCGTTAAAACAGCTGCTCACCGGAATCTGGTCACGCCTTCCAATCTTGGTTCACGCCAGCGGGAAATTACATCAGCCTCAAGCCCGTTTGAAAAGGGGAGGTGTGAACAAGTTGGACCTCAGAACACTGGCAACTTCGAGGTGAATGGAATATATATAGACTACATGCCATAGCACTGCACCGGTGTTGTAGCGATGAACGCCACACTGCTGGGGCTGTAGGGTTGATCTGCTCCTGTTCTTTGTCTACATTGTTCCAAGGAACACTGTTGTGCTGTGGTACTCATGCAGGCCTCCACTTTCAGAAATAATTCTATCTGGCTATCATTCCATCAATTTACAATTAGTGTGTGATCACCGGAAGCACATACTGTATGTTTGAACATGGTACCCTGGGAGTTGCCATCACTCCTACATCCAGAGTCACTCCCAGATGCCCGAGATGTTCGAGGGGCCATTATGTCTGCAGGGAAGGCTGCTTGGGGATAAGGGATACCCACTGACATGCTGGCTGATGACACCGGTGCGTCACCCGCAGAGTCGTTCTGAGGAGAGGTACAATGCTGCTCACAGCTCCACATGCTCCCTTATAGAGCAGGCCATAGGGATTCTGAAGATGCACTTCAGATGCTTGGACCGCTCAGGTGGCTCATTCCAATACACTCGCGACAGGAGTGGGTGATTTCAGTGAACCCCTGCCAGAGGGTGAACCGGAGGAGGATGAGAGCTCCTTGGAGGATGAAGATCCAGAGGCCCAGGAACCTCAGGAGGCTGCTGAGGGTCAGTATGAGCACGATCTCACCATGGAGGAAGGAAGACATGGGAGACATGCCAGTGATTCATTAATTGTTGACAGGTTCCAGGAAGAGTAAAGTTAAGTGAGGGAATATGGCCACATCTCTCCTAGCCCTCAATGCCTTTTTCTTTCACCTCAGGGGATGTCCACCCACTTGCAGCGAGACCGAGTCCTGCATTCACACTTGCCTCATGAATCACCCTTTGCTTTGGCCCGTGGAGCCCTGTGAGTGAGCTGAATCAGAGTTGAGAGCTCACTTAGAAACAAGATGAATGTGAAAGGAGACTTGAAGCCTTCACCGCCATCTAATGATGCAAACACTGCTGTGACGGAGATGTGGACATGCCTAGGGATCTCCTCCTCCTGTGCATGTCTTTTCTTCTGCCACTACCACTGAGGAGACACACATGCTGCTAGAATATCAATGCCCTCACTCAATGCTGTTCCTTGAGGAAGAAGGGTTAGAAATGCTTACATCACATATTTCCAATAAAGATTTAAACATATCTCCCTGACATCACACAAAGGGTGCAGACAATGGTTCAATTGAGGTTGACATCACAGGAATATGAATCTCACAGTGGGACACTGTCACTGAGGGGGAGGAAGGCTAAACATCAAAATAAGAGGATTCCAAAGCACAAAATCACAACGCCTTCACTTGCCAAGAACATTCGCATATCCATCAAATGCATTAACAAAAATGTAATTTATTTACATGTCCAGCACACCTGTGACCCAAAAACGACATCAATTTTTCTTCACTTTCCTAACTCTAGCATTATACCTGGGTGCAGCCCCGACATCTGCAGCAGAGGTGGAGGCAGCCTGCTGACTGCTACGTCCTGATGTCTGTGATGACCTTGGCAGACATCCTCTGGTAGTCCGAGTCTTGGAGGGACCCGGCCTGATAAAGGTCACCTGGTCAGCGGCAGAAGTGCCCTCGGCAGCCTGAGAAGTTGGAGTGGATGGGAGTCACGTGCAGAAGGAGCTGTGGGTGGCTGCAAACCCTTGGACTGTCCTGAGAGGAGGCCCCCGGAGTGCCTGGATGATGCTCATCCTCCCTATGGGTGCCCGAGGGCCCCAGTCTGAATCCTGCAGGAGATGGTGCCCACCAAGGTGTGTGGCCGTGGAGTGCAGGGCTGAGCACAAATCCTGCAAGACCTGCTGGACGAAGGTTTCCAAAGTGGTCGCCAGCCTTCCCATGGTGACCTCGAGGTGCTCGCATGTTGGAGCCGTGACATCAGACAGAACACGGACGATCACCTCCATCGTTCGCTCTAGTCTGCTGAGTGACTGTCGAATCTCTGCCTGATGTTCTGCCGCCTATCGTTGCATCTCCAGTATTGAGTTGGTGGCCGCTCATCATCTGACTCAAACCGAGTGGGTTGCTGGTCTAAAGTAGCCGTCCAAGTACTGGAGACCTGGGCTGTCCCTGCCTCTGACTGTTGCGGGGACGTGTCAGTGAGGTGTTCCCCAGAAAATGAGCTCGAGCATAATCTACAGCTGTTTCCCACCGGCGTGTGTGTCTCTGAGCTGGTGGAGGGTGCGTGTGAGCACCGTGACGGTTCTTCCAGAGCTTCGTCCTCGGATGTGGTCTGGGGGCTCGCACTGGTGCTCAAATGGCTTTGGGGGCTTCGATCTGCTAGTGCCTAGAAAATAACAAATAGAGTTTCAGTAAATGAGCATGAGCTATATAAGACTACATAAAACTATAGCTATATAAGACTACCACTGTGATTGTCAGGATTTGATGGAGTGATGGAACTGTGATCTGTACTGGGTTGGTGGGAGAGGCCGATCTCCCCTTACCCACAGGAGTTGATCCCTGTCCTCCCCAGCCAGCTGGGCTGCAGCCTCCTCAAACTCAGTGAGGGAAATTATGTCGGCCATCCCTCCCCTGGTCGACGGTCTCTCACACCTGTTGTGCACCAGCTTGGCCTGTATGAAGAAGAAAGAAAGGCATGTGATGAGAAGGGATAGAGCAGAGGTTGGGTGGGATGCATGTCCCCTGTGTGTGGTGAGCCTTCTCCAGAAGGGCCAGAGGATGGAGTGTGAGCAACATGATAGATGGGATGGTGGTGATGTGAAAGTCTCGGTGAGAGAATAAGTGTTGATATGTGTATCCCGCTAATGGCTGTGTGAGATCCCTGAAGAGAGTAGCCGTTTAAGTGCATGATGCCATGATGAGAGTTTGATATTGGAGGGTGTTGAAGGATAACTTACCCTGGCAGAGCAGATGAGATAATTCATCCCTTTCCTGCACTGGATGGCATTTCGGGTGCGGTTGCCAGCCGCTGACCTGCTCCACGATGGCCTCACAGGCCGGAGAGGTGAGGCTGCTGCACTTCCTGCAGCCATCCCTGGGGTAGTGGACTTGCCTGTGCACCTGCACCCCTCTGATCAAGGCCTGGAAGGCCTGTGGGTGAAGCAGGGTGCTGCCTTCCTCTTGAGGCTCTCAGCCTTTCTCTTATGGGTTTCAGACATCTCTGGTGGGCTGGAGAGTGTAAGATTATGTGTTGGACTGGCATCTAAATATGGCGCCCAGACATTCGAACCCACCAGCTGATGGTGGGCGGACGAATCAACTCCCGACCCGCCAGGTGATTCAGACCTATACAGACCTTTGCATAATTAATGACCCTCCAAGTTCAGAATCGGGCGTGAGTTTCCGCCATTTCGGACAGCGGGATGGGCGTCGCTGAAACCGCCCGCCACCGCACTTAGTCTCGTTGATGGATAATTCCACCAAAGTATTTGTTTAGTCTCTCTGCTGTTTCCCTATTCCCCATTATAAATTTTCCTGCCTCTATCTGCAATGGGCCCACAGTTGCCTTTGCTAATCTTTGCCTTTTTACATACCTATAAAAGCTTTTACACTTCGTTTTGATGTTTCCTGCTAATTTACTTTCATGTTCTATTTTGTCTCTGTTCATTAGTTTCTTGGCCCCCCTTTACTAAATTCTAAAATGCTCCCAGTTCTCAGGCTTACTATTTATTTTTTGGCAACTGCCATGACTGGTCCCAGATGAGGTCCCCAGTTTGTTAATTTCCTGGTCGAGATCCCCAAGTTGTTCTGACCGGAACGGGACCCCAGTTTTGTTATGATCCTGGGTGAGGAGGAATGAGCTGGTTCCCCTCTTTATTCAACCCCTTGGTTGGCTGCAGCAAGTTTAGTTTAAAAATCATTTCCCTGTGGATATCCTTTCCCTGTTCAAATGTATGTACATTTTATAAGTGACCAATTTAACCAGGCTTTCTTCAGTCAAAGAAACAGTAAGTTTATTTGTTACTAAAACCAAAGGAAAAATAATGACACCCACATGCACACTTTGATCAGAAATGAGAGAAGTTGGGAGTCCAAATAAAAGCTTTAAAATATACATATTGGTCCTTGGCTTGTCTGTGAGGCATGGATGATAGTTGGTTCTGGCCATTCAGTTGGGTGATTTCAGTAGAGCTGACTTTGTCAGATTTGCAGTCTGTTGGAGACACTTGTTGGTTTGTCCCAGGGATGGATCCTGGTTTTCTCTGCAAGGTAACTGAAGAGTCTGTCTTGTTTCTTTTTACTTGTGGTCTCTACTAGAACACACTTGCCACCACCACCCTCCGCCCACCCCCAGCATGAGAGAGGGAGAGAGATTGTCTTTGCACGGGTGACTGACTTGTGTTTCTTCTTATTTCTGTCACTCACAAACGCTAGTTTGTAGCCCGCTTTTTAACACATTTGCTTGCATATTCCCGGGAGGGGAAATAGTCATCTCTTGCACCTAGAGTCTGTTTTTCTTTCATCTCAGACCATTTTACTCATTCTGAGATATAAATCAACAGGAGATGGATTTTTGGATGTCTGACAAGTTAGGAAACAATCCCCATTGTCTTCACAGCCACAGGAGATTAAAGTCCAGTCTTTTGCATTTTTTGTACCCTTCTTTCAAGTGTCTCTGTTTGAAGTAGGCCTTGACACTTCTTCAGGTGCGACATTCCATGTTCCTTCAGGACAGACCTGTCAGTAAATCCACATAGGAATTTTCTAGAAAGTGGTCACTTTACATTATCAGCCATCTTTTGTTCAATATGTACTTGTATTTCTTTTAAAAACACAGGTCTTCCTTAAAAAAAGCTCAATGTGCCCATAGGTAGTTGGTGACTGTAGCCCACTGTTGTGACACAACTTTGTAAGCCTCTTCCTTTGATCTAATACAATTTTCAATTTCTCTTGTTAGCCATGGTTGGATCGCTTTTCCTGCTGGGTTTTTGTGTAACAAAGGAATGTAAATTTACTGTAAACCATGTATTAATTCCTAAGTGTTAGCCACAGCCTTTTTACCATCATACCTTTTCATGTAGTTTCCCAATCTATGACAGCCACTTGCCCCTCATACTTTTGTAGTTTCCCACGTTTATATTTAAGACCCGGGATTTGGATTGATCAACATTACATTTAAACCTTATGTAAAGTTCTAACATAACATGGTCATTCATCCCCAGAGGTTCCTTTACAATGAGATTATTAATTAGTCCTTACTCCTTATATAATTCTAGATCTAAAATAGCCCATTGTCTGGTTGGTTCCTCAACATACTGTTCTAGAAAACCTGCACAACATTAGTGCTAATTAGATTTGCCCAGTCTGTATATAAATTGAAGCCCCCATGATTACTGTATTACCCTTGTTACATGCACCTCTAATTTTCTGATTTTGACTGTGCCTTGCATTATCACTACTGTTTAGTGGCCTATAAGCAACTTCCACCAAAGTTTTCTGCCCTTTGCTGTTTTTTAGCTTCACCCAAACTGTTTCCACATCTTAATCTTCTGATCTAAGATCCTTTCTCACTAATATACTGATCTCATTCTTTATTAACAGTGCTACCCCATCTCCTCGTCGTTTTTTGCTTATCCTTCCTAAATGCTGAATACCCTTGCACATTCAGTTCCCAGCCTTGGTCATCCTGGAGCCACCTCTCCATAATTGCAATTAGATCATACCTGTTTACTTCCATTTGTGCCGTCAATTCATCTAAATTGTTGCAAATGCTGTGTGCATTCAGATAGAGTATCTTCAATTGTGTCTTTTTTATTACTTCCACAACCTCTAGACTTATCTGCTCATGGGCTTTTAAGTTTAAGTGCTCTGTCCTTTCCTGCCCCATCAAAATTTCCAATTCGCTTATTTCTACCTTGCTGTCTTGCATTGTCCTCTTTCTTTAATTTATCACAGCTCCCCTCACTTGATCCCTCTCCCCCACCTTTTAGTTTAAACCTCTACCGCCCCAATTATATGACTTGCCAGAACACTGGTTCCAGCACCGTTCAGGTGAAGACCATCCCAACGGTACAGCTCCGATTTTCCCCAGTACTGGTGCAAGTGCCCCATGAATCCAAACCCATTTTTCACACGCCACACTTTGAGCCACACATTTAATTCTCTAATCTTATTTACCCTACTCCAATTTGCTCGTGACTCAGGTAATAATCCAAAGATTATTATCTTTGATGATCTGCTTTTTAATTTATCCCCTAGTTGCTCATATTCTCTAAGCAGAACCTCTTTCCTCGTCCTATCTATGTCATTGAAACCTAGGTGGACCACCCACTGCAAATTGCTCTCCAGCGCAGAGCACATGTCCTGAACCTTGGCTCTGGGCAGGTCAACTCAACCTTCTGGGCTCACACTCTCAGCTGCAGAGAACTGTGTCTACTCATCTACTACCCCCTACTACCCCCTACTGCCACTGCATTCCTAATAACTCCCCCTGCTTGAATGGCTTCCTGTACCACAATGCCATTGTAGTTTCCTCATCCACCCTGCAGTCCCCACATGCATCCATACAGCTGCAAGAACCTCGTACCTGTTGGACAATTGCAAAGGCTGAAGATCACTTAGCTGCCTCACTCGCAGTCTCACACTCCTGTACCGGATCATGGTTCAAATCAGATGACCCTATCCTAAGGGATGTGACCACCTCCTGGTACAAAGTGTCCAGGAAACTTTACCCCTCCCCAACGTGTCGCAGTGTCTACAGCTTGGCCTCTAGCTCAATGGCTCTGAGCCAAAGCCCCTCCAGCTGGAGACAATTACTGCAGACCTGTTTGCTCTGGATCATACAGGTGTCCATGAGGCCCCACATTCTGCAGCTGCCACACATCGACTGCCCTGCTATCTTTATAGTGTTTAATTAGTTAATAATTTTACTGATCAAATTTTAATTCATATCTAAAGTCCTGCCTGTGCTTATATTCTTATTATTTTGATAAATGTTCTACTTGCCCCGATTAAAATTCTCTACTTAAGGTAAGTAGGAAAGACTCAACAGCTAATCTAATAGGATTTACAATTATGAATAAATCTCACTATTTCTACTATTAATAAAATCTGACAATTACTAAAATTACCTGAGTTTTGAAAGATAAATGAGTAAAATACAAATCCTGTTTCATCAGTTGTTAGTGGTTATTAAACGGTAATCAGCAGGCCATTACCTTGTTTGGCCTGCAGCCGTGAAACATCATGAGGCCTAATGCTGAGGACTCCCAGGGCCCCTCCCTCCCCACTGTACACCATTCTCCCACCAACTCTGGTGGCTCTGTCCTGCCAATGGGACAGGACATATCCAGGAATGCTGTTGGAGGAGTCTGGAACAATTGGCTGTAACGTATGATGCGGGGAGTGTGACTTTGTTGCTTGACTAGTCTGTAGCCTGAGGTAGATGCCAGGTGGTCAATCCGGTTTTGTTCTTATTCAAATTTTTCGTAACAGTTTGATACAACTGAATGGCTTGTGAGGCCATTTCAGAGGGCAGTTAAGAGTCAATCACATTCACAGAATCACAAAGTGCAGAAGAGGCCTTTCGGCCCATCGAGTCTGCACCGACACGTGAAAAGCACCTGACCTACCAACCGAATTTACCAACACTTGGCCCATAGCCTTGAATGTTATGACGTGCCAAGTGCTCATGCAGGTACTTTTTAAAGGATGTGAGGCAACCTGTCTCCACCACCCTCCCAGACATTGCTGAGGGCCTGGAGACACAGAGACACAGAGATGCTAGACCAGGTAAGAATGTCATATTTCTCTCCTTTAAGGGCATTAGTAAACCAGGTGGGTTTCCACAGCAATCCCATAGTTTCATCGTCACTACTACTGAGGTTAGTTTTTTTATTCCAGAATAAGTATTTAATTGAATTTGTGTCTCTGAAGCATTAGTCTGGATTTATGGGCTATTAGACTAGTAACATTACCACTATGCTACCTTTCTCGGCATATGGAATAAATCGGCAATCCTCAGGACATCCACAGACAAATGTTTTCAGTTTGAAGCTGTTTCGCTGATGTGAGGATTTGGCTGACAGTTCCAGCATCAGTATTGCACCTCCATCTTGTGCCGCCTTCTCCTTCTCCATTCACTTCAGTAGCACATATTTTTCACAGTAAAACCTGCTGTTTCCCTTCACTTAGGGCACTCTGATTGTTCCTCCCGAGTCTGTAGTCCACCCACTATCCTTAATTGGACAGTGCTCTCGGCTTTTTAATTGGCCTTCTCTGGAAAAATCGGATCCACTGTCCTGCCTCACGCACTTACAGGTTCCCAACCCCAAAATCGTCCCGAAGTCAGAATCATCACCCTATCGGCAAAATTCAACCTTTTGTTTCAGGACTGCCAGCATCTTCCAAGTCTCCATTCTCCTTCTTCTGCCCAAATACCAGCCCAAAGGCAAGCACCTTGGAAGGCAATAGATAGCAACGTAGAGGGTAATCCATAGGGAGACATACAAAGCACAAGTGAGCAGTGGGACCTGAGCGGTGGTTACTCCACCACACGTCTCTACAGAGGTGGTCATAATGCCATTCTTTGCTTCCTTATATGCATTAAGCTTCGATCCCCACTATCCTCACCACTGTTCCAAAAGCTTCCATATTCCAGACAACTGACTTTCAGAATGTACTTCTCAGCTTGAGATCATCTACAGCCTCACCGATCCCTGCCTCTGTGATTTTCTCAGCTCTACACACCTTGCTCATCCTCTCCAATATCAACCTATTACTTGTTGTCTATTTCCTGTATTCCACCTCTCCAGCTACCTTGATCTCATTCTATGGAACTCCTTCTCTCAATATCTTTGCTTTTCCATTTCCTTCACTAAACTCAAAAACTTTTATGGTTAAGCACTCACCCTTCTTAAATCTCTTGCCCTTCTTCGGTGGCCATTTACTATTCACCATACAATGATGCTTTCTGAAATGTGTCTCTGTATAGAAGGAGCACTATAGAAATGTAAGCTTTTGTTGTTGCTGTGTGTATGTGTAGGAAAGAAAAATTGCAATCTTATAGGAGATACTATTGCATTTTGATGTACCTAATATCAAACTCTATTATTTGAATCTTGGTATCACAGTCACACAGTGCAAGAGAGGAAGATGACTCGTGAGGCTCACCTAACCAGATGAAATAAGAACTGTCAGTTAAAGAATGCAGCACAGGATGGCCATGATCCACTGGTCACTTATGGGAATAAAGAGATGTAGATAAATAGGCGACAGTCTGGTTTGACGTGGATGAGCTGCTTTTTCAATTGCTTTAATGGAAAAATAATCTGAAGTGATGATGCCAACAGCATTTTGATAATATAAACAGAATATGTAGGAGGACTGCCAAGGACATTGCACTGATGACCTGAATTTTCGAACACAAGCAAGAGTTTATGCTGATGAGTCACTTGTTGAATATTTTTATTATCTGATAGCTTTCTTCTGTGCATTATTTATTTATTTTAATGGAGTACAATTCACATGATTAATGCTACTTTATGATACCAAACTTTAAAAAAATATACATCATAGAAGTTATTGACGTGGGGCACCTTCAGTCTATTCAGACTCCCTCCATTTTGTGGTCTTAGTGTCAAGTGCCGTAACAGAAGCTCTGATTTTAATTCAGGAAGTAAGCATGTGGGGCTGGCTGATCAGAGGTTGAGGCAATGAGAAAGCCATGCTGACCTTGGGAACATGAAATTTTCAGTCCTGGCCAGAAGTCAGTCTCCAGCCCAAAATGAGTGGGAGGTGGCAGTTTGCCGACAGGAAACAATAGATTGTCAGGTGACAGGTGGTTGTTGTCAGAAACAGAAGCATAAGACTCTGCCTCTCAGATAAATCACAGGGACAGGATTAAGGAGGATCTTATGATTGGGGGTTGTGCAGGGGAAGAGTGGAAGCCTGGGGCAGGGGAGATCTAAACATGCTATGTTTAGCCCAGGGGAGTAATCTTACTCCTCCTGGTCCCAAAGAGAAATTTAAAAAGGTAAAAAGACTTCCCTTTTTCAGATCCTTCTGGTCCCAACTCCTCTTCCCACTAAGTTGGCCGGGCAGGAAAGTCACAAAAGCTACCGTCCAGTACTGGATGTTGGATTAGCAGGTCTGATAATTTAGCAATAGTGGATGAGTCAAAAGAGCCGATGGTGAGGTAGAGCTGAGTCTCATCAACGTACATGTGAAAACTAATGCAGTAGTTTCAGATGATGTCGCTGAGGGACAGCATGTAGATGAGAAATAGGGAGAGGCCAAGGATAGACCCTTGGGGGACACCAGAGGTGATATTCTGGCTTAGGGCGAGGGAGAGAAATCATAGGCTCTGGTGCCTATTCTCTTTCCGGGCTCCTTATTCTGCACCCGCACCCCCCCCCCCCCACCCCCCAATCACAGAAAGGTCCGAGTAAAATGATAATGCCCATTGTTGGCATTTAGTCACAAATATCATCTGATATATATGCAGTATGAGTCATTAATATTAAGAGCAGCAACGATATAATGCAACATTAGTTTGTGTGCGCCCTATAGTTGATCCTACCGCAACTATTAAACATCAATCCCAGGGTCCCCTAGCCCCAGGGCCCCTGTGTTTGGCACCATCTGCACCCCTCTCTCCAAAAAAGTGCAGCACAGAGGGATCTGGGTGTTCTTGTGCATGAAACATGAAAAGTTAGCGTGCAGGTGCAGGAATGTAAATAAGAAGGCAAATGGAATTTTGGCCTTTATTGCTTAAGGGTTGGAGTTTAAAAGTAGGGAAGTCTTGTTACAACTGTACAGGGTGTTGGTGAGGCCGCAACTGGAGTACTGGGCAGGTTATTACACTTGATGTGCGGGCGCGCGCCCGACACGCCTGAGAGTAAAATGATGCACGATGGCTTCGGGCGTGCATCCCGATGTCATTGCGTAGTCTTGCACTATTTCGTTTGGCGGGCGTGCTGGAGTCACTGCCTGCCCGCCAATAATTAAAAGGCCTATTAAGGCAATTAACAATCTAATTAAATTCAAATTTACGCTGCCTGTCCAACCTAATGGTTGGTGGGCAGGCGAAAAGGCCAAGTGGCCTTTACATTTTTTAGGAAACCTCATCCACCAGCGGGATGAGGTTTCCTAAAGCAAATAAACATTAAATAAAAACTTTATTTTTGAATTAAAAACATGTCCCAACTCATGTGACAGAGTCACATGAGGGGACATGTTTTATTAAATTTTTATCCTCTGCATTCTTTTTTTACACAGCGCTTCCATCTCCCTGAGGCAGCTCTGTGCCTCAGGAAGATGGAAGCGCTCTTTCTCACAGGTAGAGCTCAGTGCTGCCGCTCATGATCCAAGCAGGGCGGGCCTTAATTGTCCCACCTGCATGAAATCGGTCGGCTTCCCGACTGCCCCCGCCAAGGGCAAAATCCTGCTCAATGTGTACAGTTTTGGCCCCTGTATTTAAGAAAGGATATACTGGCGTCGGAGGCAGTTCAAAAGAGATTCACTAGGCTGATTCCTGGGATGAAGGGGTTGACTTATCAAGAATGGCTAAACACGTTAGGCCTTTATAAAACTTTATATATATAACTCATTAGAGTTTAGAAGAATGAGGGGTGGTCTTATTGAAACGTACAAGATTCTGAGGGTGTTTGACAGATTACATGTTGAGAAGATGTTTCCACTAATGGGGGAATCTTGAATTAGGGGACATAGTTACAGAATAAGGGGACACTCATTTAAAACTGAGATGCAAAGGAATTTCTTCTCTTAGAGGGTAGTGAATGTCTGGAATTCTCTACCCCAGAGAGTTGTGGAGGCTAGATCACTGAAAGTATTTAAAGAGGTAGATAGATTTTTGAAATATTGGGGAGTTGAGGGCTATGAAGAGCTGGCACGAAAGAGGAGTTGAGGCCTGGGGCAGATCAGCCATGATCTTATTGAATGGTGGGGCAGGCTTGAGGGGCTGAATGGCCTACTCCTGCTCCTATTTCTCATGTTCTTATGTTTTCTCCAGGACCATTCTCTGGCTATGATTCGATAGATAAGAATGGAACTAATGAGTACTTTTCTTGTCAGCTGGTTGACAGTGGAGAGGCATTGGAGGAGGGTGGAGTGGTCAACTGTGTCAAAGGCTGAAGACAGGTTCAAGAAGATCATCAGCATGTTTAAAAAGGACTCCTCTAGCTTCTGGCAGGTATCCCTGTTTCTGCTCAAATTGGCAAGCAAAAATCAAATCAGTTCCCATTGGCTACTTCTCTTCTTTCTCCTCATATGCAAAATATAAGGACATACAAAACACTGCAAACAAGGATACTAGTCACCCCAAGCACTGCAGGGACCTAGCCCAATAAAAGCTTAAGTGTATTTAAGACTGAGATAGATAGGTTCTTGATTGGTAAGGGGATCAAAGGTTACGGGAAGAAGGCGGGAGAATGGGGTTGAGAAACTTATCAGCCATGATTGAATGGCGGGGCAGACTCGATGGGCCGAATGGCTTAATTTCTGCTCCTATGTCTTATGGTCTTATGGTCTTAAGGCTTGTGAATTCTCAAGCAAACTCCAAGATCCAAAGACTCGCTAAAGTACAATAGTCTTCCAAAGAAGTCTTCCTTTTCAGTTCTGCTGAAGGGCCATGAGGGCTCGAAACGTTGACTGATTTCTTCTCCACCGATGCTGCCAGACTTGCTGAGTTTTTCCAGGTAATTCTGTTTTTATTTTGTTTCCAAAGAACTTGTTGCCTGTCCCTTTAACAACTGGTGCTGTTCTCATGCAGTCTTTGTCACCTGAGAGCTCAGTTTTCACTTGACCTCTGACTACGGAAAATGAGAAAAGCTCTTCACACGCACTTCTGAAACCATCTACATGAAAAAAAAATTTGCATTTCATAACACCTTTCACAACCTCAGCATGTGCCAAAGATCTTTGCAGCCAGAGAACTGTATTTGCATGTGATTTTAATAGCAATGCTTCTTTGAGGAGCAATGATGCTCTACACAATTGGAGCAACATTGAGGCAATGCAAAGCAGATGTAGAACTACCATTCTGGCTCAATATCCTTTTTTATTCTCAAATGTGCATCCAAGCATAGGTGCCAGAGAGGAATAACAAGGCTATTGAATGACCACCCTTGTGAGTGATTTGGCAAGCATTACACAAACTTACTAGTCACACTAATGAGGTTCTTCCATCCAGCTCATACTACTTTAATAGTATTCTCTACCTAAAGGAAAAATAAAAAGGAGAGGGTGTATTGACATTTAGACACACCCCAATCCAAGCTCCAGAGCACTTATGCTGTAAGAGATATAAAAATAACTATGGAAAGATTAAGAGGGAGAATTTTCAATCTCCCTCTGTGGCTTTGAAAGAATATTGGTGGAAACCCTGGGGAAGCTTCATGAATGGCTATTTCTTAGCTGTTTCTTTAAGTGTTCCACCAAACTTTCAATGAAGTTATGGCAGTAGATCAGGAGTACCCCACAGAAATTCCTGGTGCTTAGTTTCAATGTGCTTCAAAATAAAGAAACTGGAAAGAACAATATCTGACTGTGGGAATTTGGCAGAACTAAAACAGATTTTCCTTGCATCATGTTATTATTCATGTTTTCATTGCACAATTTTTAAGAATGTACTTGTTCCCTTTTTTGGGGCCATGTTTCCTGCTTCATCCAGAGTTTTGGCCAAACTAGCTAAGCAGGGCCTGTAAAACACTTTGCTTTCAGTGGCGAACTTGTCCTGAAAGATTTTTCTTCACCTTAAAGATGAGTTACTTTAAACCCTTGCTCAAATCCCAGCTAAAAGTTAGTAAAAGCAGGCAAATTGGAATGACTAGCATTCAATATGCATAAAACCAGTTTGTGAGTCCAACTTTCTTTTACTGGGGAATTTGTGATAAAATTTAAACTCAGCCATGACAAGACTAGCAAATGATAAATCAACAATATTATGTGTCTCAGCAGAATGAACATTTTCCTTTTGCAATATCAAATTTAACTAATTAAGAAATAGCAGGGCAGAATAAACAAAAACATGTTAGAATTATTATTCCTGTTTTATTTTTCAGTTTTCAGAAATATTTCAACCTTTCAGTAAAACCAATGGTGGCCCTGATCCAAAGACAGAAGAAGTTAGACTTGAAATTACTCAGTCCGTCTAGTACACTCCACAGCATGAGTGCAGCAGATGGCCCTGAGATTTGGTGAGGACATGGATATGTTGGGTTTGAGACCACACTTGAAGAAATACCTTTTCCTGTAGGCTGAGCATTTAATGGAAGAAAGAAATTGCAACAATGCTAGAATTTTTTTAATCTTGGCAACCACTTGGAAATGATTGATGAATGAAGCTGAAGTAAAACCTTTTTTCCCCCAACCCTCCCTCCTTTTATTGATGCTTTTGCCTTTTCTAGACATATTTCTCATCTGTACATTCATCCCATCTTGATTGTCAAAATCATTATCATCTTGCACAGAATAATTAATCACATATGCACCTTTCTGGGAACAGATAAGCCCCAGTCTTAAATGGGGCCAGTGGGGTATGAGAGGTTGGTGCTTAAGTTAAATACTCGCAACCCCCGTCCCCATCACTACACATCACCAGGTCACCAATGTGAGACCCAAGTCATTTTAACTCCCGGGTCTCATTTAAATCCTCCAGGCCGAATTGCTGCCTCACACCAGCTTCAAGGATTGTTTTGTTGTGTGGTTGGGATCTAGGCAGGGGCTTTGAGGATTGACTATTCTCCCAAAGTATGCTGCTTGAGTCTGTAGTCTCTTTAAAACATTACTCTTTATCTACAACTAGTATTTACACATTTGGATCTCTACACGAAGTTGGACCTCCTCTTACTTCCAGATCTCTCTTACTTCTCAGTGACATTATTATTACATCAGTATTATGTATGCTTCTGATGTTAACCCTTTACAATGATGACAGGCCAATGGATGTGAGTTAGACAAATGCAACAGGAGGCTGCCACTAGGGACCCATGGAAACAGCCTTCAGCAGTCATTTGGGGGAATGGTGACTGTAGGCAACCATGGCCACGGGAGGGAAGCTCAGGGTTCTAGGTTTCCTTGAGGGCCCATAAGAATGTCTCTACTCCTTCAAGCCCACAAGGAAATCTTTTAAAACTAAATTACTTATCTTTTCAGCCCTATTCTGGACCTGGTATTTGTTCACACCTAGCACTCGAGATCAGAAGTTAGACACAGCTATTCCAGGTTAAAATGTAGTCAGTAACTGAATTATCAAATCATGGCTTTTGAATTTCAGTGAAACTGGTGTCTGCCTGATGCAAAGGCTCACTGGTCAGCCCGAGCATGGGTACTGTTAAAATGATACACAACGTGAGACCAGCAAGGGTTCAAGTCAGTAAGACATTGCAAGGATATTCACCCCTCCACATGTGGTATTTTCATTGCCTACAAGTAGCCAAATAGAACCCGTTGCTAGGCTCATTTGGTATTTCCTCTGAGTCAGCAGAAGTTGTGGGTTTGTGCTCACTTCTGGGGCTGCATTTTACATGCACTTGTCAGGTGCCTTTTTGGTGGGGTGGCACGTGAAATAGGGCGTGTGGCCACCCCATCACCTTCCTGCCCACACCCATGGTTACCCACATAATACGTGGGGTGGGCAGCCCACCTGCCATATTTAAATAAATTATCAAGCCAATTGACCCCAATAACATGCTGCCCACGCCATAAAGCAATTTGCATGGGCAATCGGCCTGGGGTGGGTTTTTGAAAAGATTTTTTGAAGGGCAGGAAGGAAGGGGAGTACTATCTTCGGGGGAGTGCCCTTTGTGGATTGGGGGGCAGCCCACCTAATATAGAACCCCCTTTCATCCTAAACCTGCTTTATTAAACACACCACCTCCACCAGCAGCCCCCAACCCCCTCCGTAAACTGCCTAAACTCTCCCAACCCAAGACCCCGGACTTACCTGGCACCGGGGTCCATGGGCTTTCTTCTTGTTCCTGGATGCAGTCCTGGCAGTATCCACTAATACTGTCTTGGCGCTGCTCAGACTGATGGAGCTGCCAGCCAATCAGATTGGCCGGGAGCTCCTGAGGGTGGGACTTCCTCCGCAGTGATGGAAGAAGTTCCACAATGGCCCAATTTAGCCTGCCCACAATGATTCATAGCTGCAGGGTAGGCTGATGTGGAGCAGGTTGGCTCATGCCAACTTTACTTCTGGGATTGAGGGGGACCAATGGCGATCCATCCACAACCAACCCCCACCAACCCCCATAATATTCTGCCCACAGTCTTCATCTTACAGTCAGTGTTGGAACTCATTGCACTACTGAGGGAGTGTTGCATTGTCAAATGTCCTGCTTTTAAGATGAGTTGTCAAACCAAGGCATCTTCTGCCTGCTCAGGAAGTTGGAAAAGATCTCATTTCACTATTTGAACAAAATCTGAGGTATCCTGGCCAATATTCCCGCATCAACTAACACCACCAAAGCAGGTTATTTTGTTAATCATTTAGTACATGTGGGAGATTGCTGTGAACACATCAGCTGCTTCATATGCCCATGTAACACCAGTAACCACACTTCAGAATCAATATTTTGGTTGAAAGTCCTGTGGTTGTGCTATAGTGCTATATATGCAAGTTCTTTCTATTAGTGCATTCTATCTGCAAAGCTTTTAACCATTTTTGTCAAAATTAACCACTGGTCCAAAACTATCTTTCTTAGTTGATGGATAGCTGTGAAGCTTTATTTTATTTTTTTTATTCATTCATGGGATTTAGGCATCACTGGCTAGGTCAGCATTTATTCCCCATCCCTAATTGTCCTTCACAAGGAGGTGGTGATCTGCCTTCTTAAACTGCTGCAGTCCATGTGGTGTAGGTACACCCAGAGTGCTGTTGGGGAGGGAATTCCAGGATTTTGACCCAGCGACAGTGAAGGAACAGTGATAAATTTCCAAGTCATGATGCTGTGTGCCTTGGAGGGGAACTTCCAGGTGGTGGTGTTCCCATCTGCCTGCTGCCCTTTTCCTTCTAGATGGTAGTGGTTGTTGGTTTGGAAGGTGCTGTGTAAGGAGGCTTGGTGAGTTCCTACATCTTATAGATGGTGCACACTGCTACCACTGCTCGTTGATGGAGGGGGGAGTGAATGTTTGTGGATGAAGTGTCAATCAAGCGGGCAGCTTTGGCCTGGATAGTGTAAAGCTTCTTAAGTGTTGTGGGAGCTGCACTCATCCAAACAAGTGGGGAGTATTCCATCACACTCCTGATTTGTGCCCTGTAGATGTTGGACAAGCTTTGGGGAGTCAGAACGTGAGTTACTCACCACAGGATTCCAAGCCTCTGACCTGCTCTTGCGGCCACAGTATTTATATGGCTAGTCCAGCTTAGTTTGTGGTCAATAGCAAACCCTAGGGGCAGAATTTTTCGCTTGGCGTGTGGAAGCGTGCCCGACCCACTCAAGCATGAAGTAGCGTGTGATAACATCGGGCGACTTCATTACACACTTGCACGATATTTCGGTCGGCAGGCACACACAAGAGTTGGAAGCACACCCGCCGACAATTAAGAGGCTTATTAAGGCCATTCAAGTGTAACTAGCAGAGATTTTTCGTTGCCCGTCCAGCATTACGGTTGGCGGGATGGCGAATCAGCCAGGCAGCCTTTGCACTTTTCAGGAAACCTCATTCACAGGCGGGATGAGGTTTCCGTTATTAAATTTTAAAAAAATGCATGGACAGAATTTTCAACTCGTATATGTTCAGGTGACTGATTCTGATGCGTGGGCATTTTTTCCGGATTTAAATCTGTTTTTATTGCATTTAAACTTTTCAGCTCCCTGAGGCAGCTCTCTGCCTTCAGGAAGCTTTCATTCCACGCTCCGCACGCCTGTTTGGACTTCAGCACTCGCCCTCCTGCTGCCCCCACTCCAGCAGCGCTGAGCTTTTCAGACTGTATATCACACTGGTTGGGCAGTGATTGGGCAGTCAATGCGAAATCACTGTTAGGGGCCAATCACGGTCTGGAGTCCGTTCCCCGGCTGTTCCAGGACCCGCAGATCGCGCGCACCCACTAAACTAAAAATCCTGCCCCAAGATGTTGATAGTGGGGGATTCAGTGATGGTAATGGCATTGAATATCAAGGGGCAATGGTTAGATTCTCTCTTGTTGGAGATGGTCATTGCCTGGCACTTGTATGGCACGAATGTTACTTGACACTTGTCATCCTGAACCTGGATATTGTCCAGGTCTTGCTGAATTTGGACACGAACTGCTTCAGTATCTGAGGAGTTGTGAATGGTGTTGAACATTGTGCAATCATCAGCAAACATCCCCACTTCTGACCTTATGATGGAAGGAAGGTCATTGATGAAGCAGCTGAAGATGGTTGGCTGAGGACACTACCCTGCGGAACTCCTGCAGTGATGTCCTGGAAGAGAGATAATTGACATCCAACAACCACAACCATCTTCCTTTGTGCTAGGTATGACTCCAGCTAGCAGAGAGTTTTCCCCCTGATTCACATTGACAACAGTTTTGCTAGGGCTCCCTGATGCCACACTCTGTCAAACGCTGCCTTGATGTCAAGGGCAGTCACTCTTACCTCACCTCGGGAGCTCAGCTCTTTCGTCCATGTTTGAACCAAAGCTGTAATGAGGTCAGGAGCTGAGTGGCCCTGACGGAACCCAAACTGGGCATCAGTGAGCAGGTCATTGCTAATCAAGTGCTGCTTGATAGCACTGTCAATAACACATTCCATCACCTTGCTGATGTTGGAGAGTAGACCGATGGGGTGGTAATTGGCTGGGTTGGATTTGTCCTGCTTTTTGTGTACAGGACATTCCTGGGAAATTTTCTACATTGCCAGGTAGATGCCAGAATTGTAGCTGTACTGGAACAACTTGGTTAGGGGTGTGGCAAGTTCTGGAGCACAAGTCTTTAGCACTGTTGCCGGCATATTGTCAAGGCCCATAGCCTTTGCAGTATCCAGTGTCTTCATGTGGAGTGAATAAAACTGGCTGAAGACTGTTATCTGTGATGCTGGGGACCTCTGGAAGAGGCTGAGATTGATCATCCACTTGGCACTTCTGGCTGAAGATTGTAGCAAATGCTTTCAGCCTTATCTTTTGCACTGATGTGCTGGGCTCCCACATTATTGAAACTGGAGATATTTGTGGAGCCTCCTCCTCCGTTGAGTTGTTTAATTGTCCACCACTATTAATAACTGGATGTGGCAGAACTGCAGAGCTTACATCTGATCCATTGGCTGTGGAATTGTTTAGCTTCATCTATCACTTGCTGCTTATGCTGTTTAGCACACAAATAGTCCTCTGTTGTATCTTCACCAGGTTGACACCTCCTTTTTAGGTATGCCTGTATGCCTGGTGCTGCTCCTGGCATGCCCTCCTGCACTCTTCATTGAACCAGGGTTGATCCCCTGTCTTGGTGGTAATGATAGAGTGGGGGATATGCCAGGCCATAGGGTTATAGATTGTGGTTCAGTACAACTCTGCTGCTGCTGATGGCCCGCTTCGCCTCATAGTTACCCAGTCTTGAGTTGCTAGATCTTTCGAAATCTATCCCATTTATTATGGTGGTCATGCCAATGGAGGGTATCCTCAATGTGAAGACGGGACTTCATCTCAACAAGGACTGTGTGGTGGTCACTCCTACCAATACTATTGTGGACAGATGCATGTTCTGGAGGCAGGTTGGTGAGTGTAGTAATTATGGTTTTATTTAGTGTGTTATGTACCTTTAAGAATAATACGTATTAGGAAAGATCACATGATCTGTAGTAACCAATAGGAGAGTAGCACAGGCTACCTCAGCAGACAGTGTAAAGATTAAGTTGGAGTTGAAAGCACAAGCTGAGTATATTGTAAATAAACTTAATGTTTCCACTAAAGAAGTGTCTGCAGATTAACTCTATTATTAACATCACAACTCAGCTTCCTTCCAACAAACTGGTGATGAGGATAAAACAGGATTGAGCAGAAGCAATCAGGTTAAAAAGAAAGCAGCACTGTACTTCGCCCAGTGATCGTAAGTAGAAAGCTCCATTAGAATTGAATAAATTACCCCCTCTCAAAATGCCGCAGTTTGGGAGAACTGATCCTTTTGAACCAGCCACAGACGATTGGTCTCATTACATAGAACGCCTCACATTCTTTTTTCAAGCGAACAAGAATGCGGGGGGAGAGAAGAGATGAGTGATCCTCTGAAGTACATGAGGGAGCAAAACCTACAGTTTGATTTGAAGTTTGATGGCACTCAGTGCCTCAGATTTGAATAATTTCAATGAACTGTTGGACCTTGTGAAGGGTCATTTTCAACCAAAGCCCTCAGACATGATGCAGAGGTTTAGGTTTAATTCAAGAAATAGATTCCCAGGTGAGACAATTGCATGCTGTGTGGCAAATTTGAAGCAGCTAATTGAACATTGTGATTTCGGTACTTCTCTAAACGACATGCTCAGAGATCATTTAATGTGTGGTGTGAATGAAACACTATTCAGAAAAGATTATTGTCCGAAGTGAATTTGGATTTCAGGAAGGCGCTAGAGATAACGCTGGCCATGGAAAGCGCAGTATGAGATTCAAAAGCAATACAGGGTGTGCAAAATGGTGCTGTGCTCCACATCAGGCAGGAAACTTCAGCTGAAAAGGATGCAAAAATGCGAGACTCTGCCGAGAAGCGGGAAACAGCCATCGCTAGCCGAAGAATAAGAAAAATAACTTAGCAACGAAATCTAATAATAATTTTTATAGAGGTGGAAACAATCAGTCTTTTAGCAATTGGCAGTTTAAAAAAATTGAATGCTACTGTTGTCACATAAATGAATATATAATGAGGCAATGCAAGGAAAGATTCAGGCAGGCTTGTAAACAAAAGAAAAAGCCCAATGAAATTTACAATGTAGGAAAGCCTGAAACAACAAATTCAGACATTTACTAATTGTTTAATCTGAAAGTTGGAAATACAGAGCCAATATTTGTCACAGTGAAAGTAAATGGCAAACCTGTTTGAATGGAAGTGGACATGGGGGCTTCCACTACAGTACTTGGGGAACATACCTTCAGATATCTAAATAATGGTGAACATCAGTTAAGTTTAGAACGAACAGCTACCAAGCTAAAAACATATACGGGTGAAGATATTCAAGTAAAAGGCATGAGCAGAGTAACTGTCCATTATGGAAGCCAATTGGCAAAGCTACCACTGTTAGTATTGAGAAGCAGAGGATCAAAGCTTCTAGGGTGAAATTGGCTAAGGGAAATCATTGATTGGCCACTGAGATTCCAAAAGGAAGCTGGAAGCGTTCCAGTTTTGAAAAAGGAGTGTGTAGTGACTTAACAACCTGAAGAAATGCAGGCTGTCTTAAGCCAAAACCTGGAAGAACAGCAGAAGGAACTCAAAGAAACCCCGCTTGATGACAGAGTTCGAGACGAGGTGAGCAACCTTCGCAGGGAAAAAGAAAACTTGTTGAAAGACCTTCACACACATCAAGATTCCCTCAGGTCAAAGTTTGTACCTCTGGGAAAATATGAAGAGAAACAGAAAATTCAGCTCTTCTCTGAACAAACTGAAGAATGATTTGGCAGAGAAGACACAACAATGTTCAATTTTCCAAGAGGCAGCAAACAAAAACAAAAAAGAGATGGAAGAGTTGAAGAATCAGCTAAATGAAGCCAAAGAGGCTTTGGAAGCAAAAGTCTCAGAATTTCCCAAGAAGCAGGCAGATAATGAAATTTTGGGAGACTCAGCCACTGAGCTCAGATAAGTTGAGCTTGCATCTGAGAGAAGTCTGGCCAACAGTGAAGTCAAAAAGATGGTGAGGATTAAAGTCAGCACTAGAAAGAAGAAGGCACGTAGAAAGAAGTGCCAGCAGGGCTTCAATTCTGGCAGCATACAGATACGCTTTCATACATAGGCCTGGCAATCAAATCGCAAACACCGATGCACTTAGTCATTTGTCTTTACAAGAAAATGATGAACATGTCCCAGTTCCACAGGAACTTGTTTTACTATTACATTTCTTAGATTCCTTACCAGTATGCACTCGATAGATCAAAGAATGGACAAGTCAGGACCCAGTCCTATCACAAGTACGAGAACAGGGTTGCATGGTTGGTCACAGGAACCTGTATCTAATTAAATGAAACCGTACTTCAACAGAAGGCATGAATTAACCAGCCATTAACCAGGCATCTTATTGTGGGGAACACGAGTGATAGCTCCTCCAAAGGGAGGGTAGCTACATTTAATTGAACTACATAGTGCCAATCCAGGAATTTCCCGAATGAAGTCCATTGCATGCAGCTACCTATAGTGGCCTGGGATGGATGATGAAATAGAAAGCATAGTGAAGCATTTTGTGCAATGTCAACAACTGCAAAAGTTGCCATTCTCAGCCCCATTACATCCATGGTAGTGGCCAGGTGGACCCTGGGTGCGGTTACATATTGACTACGTTGGGCCTTTCCTGGGAACAATGATTCTGCTCATTGTCGATGCCCATTCAAAATGGTTGGACGTATATGAGGTGAAGTCACCAACATCGAGCGCTACAATTGAGGGACTATGTCAAAGTCTTGCCATTCATTGACTAGAAGCAGTCATTTCTGATAATGACACGGCATTTACGAGTGCTGAGTTTCAACGGTTTATCAGTCTCAACAGTATCACTCATGTAAAAACTGCGCCATACCACCCTTGCTCAAATGGACTGGCTGAAAGGGCGGTTCAAACTTTCAAGGCAGGCATGAGAAAGCTAACTGGCGATTCCTTGGCAACCAAGCTAGAACGCTTTCTTTTTCATTACAGGACTACGCCTCATACAACAACAGGTGTCACACCTGCAGAGTTATTGTTGAAATGCTGTCTCAGGACGAGATTGAGCTTAATAATGCCGAATCTAGAGGGGAAGGTGGAAAAGAATCAGGGAAACCAGAAAACTGGACACAACTGGCATAGTCGCAAGAGGAAATTTACCGTGGGAGAGCTGGTATACATGAAAAACTTCGGGGAAGGACCAAAGTTGTTACCGGGTGAAATAAGTGCAGTGATTGAACCTCTATCTTACCACATGGAGGTGGAAGGCCGGATCATCCTGTAAACATGCGGAGCATTTAAGGGCAAGAAAGAGAAATCACCAAGATTTGTTTCCACTAGTGATCATGACCGGGTCTGCGTTTCCTGTTGAGAATACTCAACCCAGGACTAACATGTCTGACGTTCCTGTAAAAGTTGAGGATGCAGAACTGCAAGTGCCCACTGAAACGCCTGATGTTCAAGTAAGTCCGGAAAAGGAGGTTTCTGACAAAGCACCTGAAGTTGTGGAGCTGAGACGTTCCACATGTACTAAGAAACCACCTAAAAGACTGAACTTGTAAATTCCTTACTCAATGTAAATATTATGTTGTCCTGAAAAGTTATATTTTGTAAATATAATATGTAAAGTTGAGTTAAAGGGGGAGGAATGTAATAATTATGGCTTTATTTAGCAGACAATGTACCTTTAAGAATAATACGTGTTAGGAAAGATCACATGATATGTAGTAACCAATAGGAGAGTAGCACAGGCTACCTCAGCAGATGGTGTAGAGATAGAGTTGGAGTTGAAAGCACACGTGTAGTTGCTGCTGAGTATATTGTAAATAAACTTAATGTTTCTACTTAAGAAGTGTCTGCAGATCAACTCTTTTTATTAACAGCACAACTTGGCCACCTACAACAGTGAAGATGAGGTCAAGTATGTTTTTCCCTCTTGTTGGTTCCCTCACCATCTGTCACAGACCCAGTCTAGCAGCTATGTCCTTTAGGACTCAGCCAACCCCCTCCTACTGTGCAGCCACCTCTGCTGGATTTGTCCTGCAGGTGGGATAGGAAATACCAAGGGATGGTGTCTGGGACATTGTTTGCAAGGCGTGTTTCAGTGAGTATGACTATGTCGGGCTTTCCCTTGACTAGTCAGGGAAACCAGAAAACTGGACACAACCGGCATAGTCGCAAGTCTAGTAGTTTTTGCATTTAGGTATCTTTTTTCAGCCACTGAGCCAGTTAAATTTAAACACAACTTAAGTCAATTCATCAAATAAAGCAAATACCTTTCTGATATATTTTAGACTAAGTGACTATATGTGTTTTGTCTCCCTCAGTGGTGAGCTCAGGTGAATCTGTCTAGTGCCTTTTGTATGTGGAGAGAATCAATCCTGAGCATGGGACAGTTTAGCCCACAGTATCTGGTATTTTTATTAGCCATAGTAGTTGGGATAGGTTTCTACTTTCACCAAAAGAGTAAAAAAATTAAATTAACCACTGTTGAACATTCACAGAAAATGTAGGCAATCCATGCTCAAGTATGCTTGTCCCGAGATAATAGAAGTAGTTTTGGATATTGGATGATTAAATTCATAGGTGAAAAAGTTAACACAGTAATTACAGAAATACTGATCCCATTAATTCCATAAATCTACTGAAGCATTTTTAAAATGCCATCTCTCTACGATTACTAATGAAATTTCCTACCTATGTATAACCTAATTAAGAAAATGCAATACAATACACTTGCAACATCACAAACTATACATTGCATTAATTTCATTCCTTAGAAAATCAGTCAGATTAAATCATCTAATTTTTATTTTTCTATCAAAACTGACATAAATTCTTCCTATATTTTTGCAGCATTAACAATTTACTACATTGGTTTTAGGGCATCAGGAGTCATAACCACTCTTACAAAGGGAAAACAGTCACATTTTGATCTCTTTAGCTCCAGAAGCAATGCTAATTCTAACATATATTTCATATTTTAGATGAGCTGTTTCATCTGTCAAACACAGAGTGTATTTTTATATAACAATCTTATAATCAAATTTTGGATTCTGGTGACAAGTATAACTTTACATTTTGATATGTTGAATAACTATACTTGGAGGAGACAAGAAATCAAAGATCCAGTTGCAAGCTAACAGTCTTGAGACAATTTGGCTCTCTTTATAATTCTTTCATCATCATCTCAATGAATTTTAATGTGACACTGAGATGATTACACAATGTCATGAATGTTGCTTAAAGCAGAAAAGGAGCTGATATGATTCCCTTGAGACGACCTGATTTAACCTTGTGCAGCACACTGAGATCTGAGCAGTATGAATGATACTGCATTTCCTGTTGAATAGGAAATTGGAAATCAACTGTGGTGCATTGAACATTCATTCCGTTTGTTTATAGTTTAGACAAAAGTAAAAAAATGAAGGTTGTTTTTGAAAATTCTAGAAATGTCACATTAACTTTTTTGAGATTCAGAACTCAACTCCATTTATTTGAATCTCACCCTTTTAGGCTCTTACTTATGTCAAATGCCATTCTCTGGCTAATGAGTAATCAACCAATCAATGATGGGCCTCTGCTAAAGCCACTCTAGAAGTTACTATAAAACTGGAAACTACTGGAAAGCCTGAGGGGATTTATTGAATGATTTCCCCTCCCTTCCTGAGGGGAAACACCTGACAACCATGTTATAATTAGGAACTCATGTCAGGGGTCATAGTGGACCATATTTTCTTCTGTTCACTAATTTTAGAAGAGTAGAGGGCCCATATTTCTGTGGGACTAATGCACCACCGTTACAATGGTTAAGTCAGGATATCTGCCTGCCCATCAGTTGTACCTTTGACCCTGCATCATTTTCTAAAGTTATGGGCATATGGTTAAGTTGGGTAGACCCCTGAACTACTTGCACAGCAGCTTGGCTGTTCATGGCAAGCTTCATGTTCTGGCCAATTATTTATTGTTTTTGTAGTAATCTTAAAATTCATCCTCTATGTTTGCCAAGGGCAATCACCAAGCAAATAGATGCTGGTAAAACAGTAGCAATTATGGTCTTGTTAAATGTTGGACTGTACTTTTAAGAATAGTCCTGTGATGTAAGATCACATGATCTGTGTAAACCAATGTGTTAGCAGCGCAGTTACCTCCACAGTCAGTGTAGAAACAGAAATAGAGTTGAAAGCGCATGTGTAGTTGCTACTGACTGTATTATAAATAAACCTAATGTTTCTACTTAGAGAGTTATCTGCAGATCTATTACAAATAGGTGACTTGACCACACTACGACAAACTGGGGACGAGGATAAATCAAGATAAAGTGGAATCGGTACTGTACCTCAACCAACGATTGTGAGTATCAACGCCTGTTTAAAATAACAGAAGATATGCTCACCCAAAATGCCACAATTTGGTAGAATCGATCCCTTTGAGCCAGCCACAGATGATTGGTCCCAGTGTATAGAACGCCTCACGTTCTTCTTTCAAGTGAACAAAATTACCGGGGAAGAGAATAGGCGTGCGATCCTCTTGAGTATTTGTGGGAGCAAAACCTACAGTTTGATTCGAAGTTTGATGGTACCTACTGTCTCAGATTCAAAGAATGTTGGAGAATTGGTGGACCTCGTGAAGGGACAAGCCCTCAGTCATGATGCAGGGGTTCCAGTTCAATTCGCGAAATAGAGCCCCGGGTGAGACAATTACTAGCTATGTGGTGAATTTGAAGCAACTAATGGAACATTGCGAGTTCGGTGAGACTCTGAATGACATGCTCAGAGATGGTTTTGTGTGTGGTGTGAAAGAGGACACTATTCAGAGAAGATTGCTGGCTGAAGTGAATCTGAATTTTAAGAAGGCATTAGAAGTAGCACTGGCCATGGAAACTGCTGTAAGAGCAATACAAGGGACGCAAAATGGTGGTGTATTCCAAATCGGACGGGAACAGTCAGTGGAGAGTGGCTCGAAAAAGCCAGACTCCGCCACAAAGCTGGAAACAGCTCCCGCTCTCTGAAAAATAAGAAGAAATAATTTAGCAGCTAAATCAATGAACAACTTTAATCGATGTGGAAACAAACAGTCTTTTAGTGATTGGGAGTTTAAAAAAGTAGAATGTTACTTTTCTCGCAGAAGTGACATATAATGAGACAGTGTAAAGAGAGATTTAAACAGATTTGCAAACAACAGAAGAAGCCCAATGAAATCTACAGTGTAGAAGAGCCTGAAACAACAAAATTCTGACATCTATTCATTGTTTAACATGAAAGTTGGGAAGACAGAGCCAATTTTTGTTACAGTACAAGTGAACGGTAAACTGGTAAAAATGGAAGTAGACAAGGGAGCTTCCACTACTGTAAGTGGAGAACACACTTTCAAGTATTTAAATAATGGTGAATATCAATTAAATTTGGAACATATATCTTCCAAGCTGAAAATGTACACAGGTGAAGAAATCCATGTAAAAGGTATCAGCAGAATAACTGTCCATTATACAAACAAATCAGCATAGCTATCAGTGGTGGTATTGAGAGGCAGAGGACCAAGCTTTCCAGGGTGAAACTGGTTAAGGGAAATAAACCTTGATTGGCCAATGAGATTTCAAAAGGAAGCTGGAAGAGTTCATGTTTTGAAAAAAGAACAGGGCAAGGTATGGCAGAAAGAGCCTGGAGAGTTCCAGGACTGCAACAGGATGAAAGGGGAGTGTGTAAGGATTCAACAACCTGAAGAAATGCAGCCTATCTCAAACAAAAACATGGAAAAACAGCAGAAGAAACTCAAGGAGACTCTGCTGAGTGACAGAGTTCAAGACAAAGTGAATAACCTTCGCAAAGAAAAAGAAAACCTGTTGAAAAACCTTCACACAACATTCCCCCAGGTCAAAGTTTGTGCCTTTGGAACAGTACGAAGAGAAACAGAAAGAATTTAGCACCGCCCTGAACAAACTGAAGAACCAGTTGGCGGAGAAGACACATCAATGTTCAAGTTTCCAGGAGGCAGCCAGCAAACACAAAAAAGAGACAGGAGAGCTGAAGAATCAGCTAAATGAAGTCAAAGGGGCTTTGAAAACAAAAATCGGAGAGCATCCCGAGAGGGGAGCAGATAATGAAGTTTTGGGAGACTCAGCTACTGAACTAAGACAAGAGATTTCACCTGAGAAGTCTGGTTGACAGTGAAGTCAAAATGAAGGACAAGACTAAACTCTGGTAGAAAGAAGAAGACAAAAAGGAAGAAGTTTCTGAAAAGACAATGAAGTGGTGGCTGGTAGCACCTGTAAACACTCGAATGAGGCAATAAACAAATTATCAAACTGTGCCTACTTTGATATTATTCCAGTCCCTCACAATGGTTTGCTGGATGATGATGGTGAAGATAAAATCAAAGAGGTACAAGTTACTTCCAAGGCCTTAACTGGAAAGAATTCTAGACGCTGTAGACAAATATGAAAAAGTTAGCAAGTGATTCGTTGGAGACCAAGCTTACACGCTTTCTTTTTCACTACAGAATGGCCCCCCCACACGACAACAGCAGCAACACCTGCAGAATTGTTGATGAGACATTGTCTTAGGACCAGACTGAGCCTAATGTTTCCAAATTTGGAGGAGAAAGTGGAGAAGAGTCAAGGAAACCAAAAAGCTGTGCATGACTTGTATAGTCATGCGCGACAATCTACTGCTGGAGAAGCAGTATATGTGAAGAATTTCAGTGGAAGACCAAAGTGGTTACCTGATAAAGTAAGTTCAGCGACAGGACCATTATCATACCACATGGAAGTGGAAGGCCAGGTCGCCTGTAAGCATGTGGACCATTTAAGAAAAAGAGAGATACCGCAACAAGATATGGTTCCACCTGTAACCATTACTGAACCAGTGTTTCCTGTTGCAGATTCTCAACCAAGGACTGACATGTCTGATATCTCTATCAGAGTGGAAGACACTGAACTGCAAATGCCCACCAAGATATCTGATGTTCATGCAGTTCCAGGGAATGTGGTTCCTGAAAAAGAATCCAAAGTCGTGGAGCATCGACATTCCACACAAATAAATATTGGGCTGTACCTTTAAGGACAGTCCTGTGATGTAAGATCACATGATCTGTGTAAACCAATGTGTTAGCAGCACAGCTACAGTCAGTGTGGAAATAGAGATGGAGTTGAAAGCACATATGTAGTTGCTGCTGACTGTATTGTAAATAAACCTAATGTTCTACTTAGAGAGCTGTCTGCAGATCAACTCTATTACAAATAGGCGACTTGGCCACACTACAACAAGAACTATACCTTGAAGGCTGAAGCCTCCATAGAAACAATGGGAGTGTTCAAAGGAAATATTCCAACTGTGTCTGTGGTCTACATAAGTGAGTTCATCACTACCCACAGTTATTTCATGTTGTTCAAAGGCAGATATCCCCAACCATTCCTCAGAAATAGCACATATGTGACTGTTGGGTGCAATGGCTAAGAGAGGGCAGGATCTAGATATGTCGGCTCCCAGCCTAGACAGGGATTTACTGCTTGGCATAGCAAGATACAGAGGCAGGATCAGGGTCAAATGGGAGACACAATTCTCCTATTGTGTCGGGAGCAGTCACCGGGCAATAGTTTCCCCTGAATTGGCCAGTTAGTGGCCAGAGCACATGCTGACCATCCAATTACGGATGCCAGCCAAAGGAGGCTCAACAGCACCAAAGGAGCTATAGCCTGCTGTTGCAAGAGAGAGAAGGACAACTCCATATTGAAATGCCCTCTCAGAAATTGTGAAAAATATTGAATTAAAAATGACCAAAACTGCTGGGGCCACCAACGTGGAGCTATGGCCAGGCTCGCATTGTGGCTTATTTACCCTTGCCTGGAGTGCTGGCCAAACACCATCCCCTACCCTGGTCTGCCACCAGGAGGTCGCTTCCAGGCAACGGGGCTGCTTCCAATGCTGTGGGGGGTCTGTAGGCCGACTGGAATTTTCTATTCAGCCTTTGATAATTGGCCTCTGATAATTGCCTTAATTGGCCATAAACTTACCTTGACTGGCTACCCACTACTTCCAGGTGAGTAACCCATCTGACCCTGGTCCTGCCTCTGGGAAAATGTCCTGAGGATGTGATGCTTTGGCAAGCCCACATGCCGACTGGCAGCATGAAATTACTCACCTCCATTCTTGCTACCATCTGGACGGTGAAAATTCTGCCCAGTGCCTCCGCCTGCACCTTAAACAGCCACCAACATGGAAGGTGTGCGGCAACAGACCGGGGCAAAGGGTGGAAACACACTAGAGCGGGAGTTCCTATTTCCCTGGCCTAGCGACCGATGGATGTCTGGAGGCTGGTAAGCCCAGTCAGTTAAGATGTATTAGCCTGCAAGACAACATAATTGAATTGTATTAAAAGGTTTAGGCCAAATAAATAGCTCAAACCCTTGAAAATGGCAATTCAAAAAAAAAGAATCTGTCTCATCTCTTTAACAAGGAATTTCTGGCAGTGTGAAGTAAGTGGACACCCAAAATGTGCCTGTAATGCTGTAGGTGATGACAAATCAGAATGGTCTTCCATTGACCCTCACTTACTTCAGTGGGGTCTATGCTGGAGTGGGGAATGGGGTGCAACAGCGGCTCCAACACCAGTGTAACTGCCAGGTTCACATCCTGAAATATTGAACAATTCTTTTTTTCCTTAGAGTCCATTTGAATTCTGTGCTCCTACCAGTCACTGACATGCTTAGGGTTCAGCGCCTGGTTTCTGCATATTCAGGTTATGTCTTTGAAGTGGTTACCAGGCATCATCCTCTATTATAAATCTTTTCACATTCCCAGATTGCAGTGGTTGCTAGTGTCTTTAAGGGCTTCTATCTTAAATGAGCTTTTCAAATATTTTTGGCCCCATTGCCACAGAAAATATAAATTTATCTGTATTGCTGAAAAAAGAGACACTGCCAAAGCTTTTCGTCTTGCACTTATCAGGATAGATGCAAGAATACCAGATTTCAAACGGAGCAACAATTTACACTGCATAAGAAAACAGTGCTGATTGTACTGAAAACAGTACTCTGCCTATTGCAAACAACCAAAGGGGTGTGATGTTTGATATGATCTGCCAGTCATTGGGACATATGACATTCATAGCTGGCACTGCACCAACACTGAAATTCATATACCACATTCCTCACTTGTGTAGTTGTCAGACGTCTATTTGGCTTGATGACAACATCCTGTTAGTGGAAAATACCACTCGTGATGCTACTGCAGAGTAGATTTTGAGGGGGTTTGATAAGATAGATGCTAAAAGGATGTTTTGGCTCATGGGGGAATCTAGAACTAAGGGCATAGTTTAAAAATAAGGGGTCTTCCATTTAAGGCAGAGATGAGGAGGAATTTCTTCTCTCAAAGATTAGCATTTGGAATTCTCTTTCACAAAGAGCAATGGATGCTAGGTCATTGAATATATTCAAGGCTGAGTTAGACATATTTTTGATTGACAGGGAAGTCAAGGGTTATGCGGAACAGGCAGGAAAGTGGAGTTAAGGCCACAATCAGATCAGCCATGACCTTATTGGATGGCAGAGCAGGCCGATGGGCCGAATGGTATACCCCTGCTCCTATTTCTTAAGCTCAATAAAATTGTGGAAGGCAAAGTAAACCATCACAATTCACAGAACAGCATTGTGTGAGTACTGTAGCAGGTCTCTAGACCAAGCATTTGAATTTTTGCTTTTGTATGCCAATGACTTTTACAATTTTAACTCAAGCGTGGATGTGCACCTTGTTGTGGCATTACTCTGATTTATTGGGTGCCCTTTTAAATGGTGTTAGCAGCCACGGTAGTATTCGGTGCATCTTGGGCATACATTTCTTTGGAGCTGTTCCCGTTCTGCCACCAAGACCTTGCCAGGAGTGTAGCATAAATAGAGTTTCTCCACAATCCCTGTGAGGTTACAGCTGTGTAGCACCTCCTAAGAAATCACAGGCCCTTGTTTCCTGGAACTCGGTCAGCAACTTGTCCTTGGTTCTGAATAGTGCAGGGACACTGGATTGCCAAGGAATGAATGAATCATGGCAACGCCATGCTTACTGGACAATGACATGCAGAAGCTGTCCCTGTAGCCAAATACTAACTGGATGTTAAGGAAGTGAAATCCATTTTGGTTCACATGGTTGACAACAGGGTTTCTTCCAGCTACAAGAGTGCAACCTTAAGTATGAAATGTTTTCTATCTAATAGAAATTAGTGGCCCGATCAACCTACATTTTGATCCTACATGAGACGTAATGTACTAGACTGCCTTTGCAAAGGGTGCATTCATTGCTTACCTTATGGAAGAATGGACAGCAAATCAATTCATTTGGCAGAAGTTACCCACTGTCCCTCAAAATGATCCCTGATCAGAATATCAAAAGTTCTATTGACTTTCTGAGCCACAGGAGGTTCTGTTTTGGATCTTGATGGTGTTTGCAGATTTCGCTGTAGGGTAAATCAACAAAATTCATGGGCTTCTGGGTGGAATGGCTGCTGCCTTAAACAACTCCAGGAATATATTTAAAATAGGCATCCTGGGTATATTGGTGCTGGATTAATGTGAGATCATCTGGATTTCTTGCAGTGCTGCACTATGAGCTTGGCATCCTGGTTTTGCTGTTAGACTTCCTCCTCTTCCTTCTCCAATGCATATATCATAAAGAGGAAGATCCCCTTGAGTGATCGATACTGCAGCCTAACAGTATCATAGAATCATAGATTAGTACAGCACAGAAGGAGGCCATTCAGGTCATTGAGTCTGCATTGTCTCTTTGGAAGAGCAATTCTGGTCCCACACCCCTGCTGTTTCTCCATATCACTGAAATTGTTTCTCCTTTAATTATTTACCAAATTCCATTTTGTGTGCTATTACAAAATTGAATCTGTTTCCATCACCCTATCAGATAGTGCATACCAAATCGTAACAACTCATTGCATAAAAACAAAGTTTTTCCTCATGTAACCTGGGATTCTTTTGCCAATCACCTTAAGTTGGCGTCCTCTAGTTATCAATCATTCAGCCAGTGGAAACAGTTTCTTGTTATTTACTCTATCTAAACCCTACATGATTTTAAACACCTCTATCAAATTTCCCCTTAGCCTTCTCTGTTCTAAAGAGAACAATCACAGCTTCTCCAGTTTATCCATGTGACTGTGGTCCCTAATGCCAGGAAACATTCAAGTAAATCTCTTCTTGCACCCTATCCAAAGCCTTTGCATCCTTTCTAAAATGTGGCACCCAGAATTAACACAATACTCCAGCCAGGTCTGAACTGATTGTAGTATAAGGGCCTGGTACACACAGGGTTAATGTGGGACTGAGTACAGTACCGTCCACACAATGATTTAAGAAGGCACTGACCTAGATCTCGGGTCAGTGTGGTGTTGGCCAGAGGCGTGATAAGGCCTAAGGTGGAAATAGCTCCATACCTGTAGCCTTTACTGTATAGTTGAATACATGTAATTAATAAAGACTTGCTGTTAACATACAGAAGACTGCAAAGACTTCTTTAACAGATGCATTCTGCAACCATCCCAACACTGGTGTTTTATATCCATTTAGCATAACTTCCTGTTTTTTGTACTCTATGGCCATGGAATTTGGCTCCATAGCACCCATAGTTTTGACACTGTGGGTGCCTTTTTGAAACCAAAATAGTATCTATGTCACATGCACAAACTTCCAGTGCAATGAATGCTGGATGCCATCATGTTGAGGGTGTTTGTGTGGGCATTAGAAGGGTGCCCTGGAATTATAGAGTTGCAGATCAAGACGTCAGTCAGCTTGTGACAATGAGTTAACGCCTGCATCGCCACTTTGCACTTTGCTCTCCAGCTATTGCCCTTAAAAATGCACAACTGAGCATGCATTCAACCAGCAGGAAAGATCCTCACCAGGATCAGTAAACACTCTCTGGTAGCCGAAAGACTGAGGGAACTTTCAGGTTAATTGATCACTTTTCATTGGCTCTGTTTGATTTGTGGAAGTGCTTGGTGGTTTGAGCAGTTGGTTAAAATTGGTAGTTCTGCAGGAGCAGGAGTGGTGCTGCATATGGATAAGGATTTGGTTGTGACTGCAAGGGTTCTGAGCAGACCACTTGCTCCCAATCATGGGTGCTATAGTTACCATCTCCCTTGAGTTGCAACATAAGAGGGAGACGGAGCAGAGGCAGCAAAACAGAGGACAAGTTGTTCGCAGGGGAAGAAGGAGAGGGTGAGGAGGGCTCTCAACAGGAAGTCTTATCCACTTCGGGTCTTTCGGGAGCACTTCTCTTATTTCCACATGAGCCAAGAGAAGTGTGAGTGTGTCATCTGCACTTTATGAAAGAGGTGTTTACAGAACCCTGTCACATCATTTAACTAGACCTGCAGCCTCAGAGCTGTGCAAGGATGTGAAGGTGATTGTGGCCCTCAATCTCCTTTTGATGGGATCCTTCCAGACTGGAGTGGGTGACATCCCTCATTATGCTGGTGAATGCCCATCATCCTGGCAGCAGTCACAGTGAGACTGCGGAAAAGAGATGTTACAATAGCAAGACTTCGGGAGAGAGAGATTAAAACAGCGAAACTTTGGGACACTGAGGTTAAAACAACGAAACTTTGGGACAGAGAGGTTAAAACAGCTAGACTCAAGTAGAAGTAAGGATAAAATAAAAGCAAGGGTCCACCATTTATTTTGTTAAAATATGTCCGGGAGCCCAGTCCCATGATTTGCACATCCTGTGCTATGTGGGAAATCCTAGACACTCCTGGCAGTCTGGATGACCATGTGTGCAGGAGGTGCCCCTGACTGGAGCAACTCGAGCTCCGGGTTTTGGAGCTTGAGCAGCAGCTGGGGGCACTATGGTGCATTCCCGAGACTGAGAGGTTCACGGATAGCATGTTTCAGGACGTGGTCACCCCACAGCTTAAGGAAGTGCAAGCAGAGAGGGAATGGGTGACCACCAGACAGTAGAAGGGGACTAGGCAGGTAGTGAGGGGATCCCCCGAGGGCATCTCACTCGCAAACTGTTTTCCGGCCTTGGAAAATGGTGAGAGTGACGATTCCTCTGTGGAGGCCAACCAGAGCCAAGGCCATGGCACTGTGGGTGGTCCAGCTGCTCAGGGCGGGAGGAAGAAGTATGGAAGGGCAATAGTGGTAGGGGGTTTGTTAGTGAGGGGAGTAGACACTTCTGCGGCCAAAGACGTGAATCCAGGATAGTATGTTGCCTCCTGGGTGCCATGGTCAAGGATGTCATGGACAGTTGAAGGGCATTCTGAAGGGGGATGGTGAACCGCCAGAGGTCGTGGTCCATGTTGGGACCAATGACATAGGAAGAAAGAGAAATGAGGTCCACAAGCAGACTTTAGGGAATTAGGTAGGAAATTGAAAAGCAGGATTTCAAAGGTAGTAATCTCCGGATTACTCCTGGTGCCACGCAGCAGTGAGTATAGGAACAGGAGGACAGAGTGGCTGGAAGAGTTGGTGCAGGAGGGGGAGCTTTAGATTCCTGGGGCATTGGGGACCATTTCTGGGGGAGGTGGGACCTGTACAAGTTGGGTGGGTTACATTGGAACAGGGACGGGACCAACATCCTCGTGGGGAGGTTTGCTAATGTTGTTGGGGCAGATTTAAACTAAATTGGCAGGGCGATGGGATCCTGAAAAGTAGTTCAGAGGGAAGAAAAGCTGAGATGGAATTAGAAGTTAAAAAGTTCGTAAGTGATTCTGGAAGGCAGAGGAAACATAGGCGAGATAAGAAAAAGGTGAGTTTAGCAAGGCTAAATGGAATATATTTTAACGCAAGAAGCCTAAGGAATAAGACAGATGAGCTGATGGCACAGATAGGCACAGGGGAATATGATATCATAGCTATGACTGAGACTTGGCTAAAAGTAGGGCAGGATTGGCAGCTTAATATTCCTGGTTATAGGGTATTCAGATGAGCTAGAGAGGGGGAATAGAAGAGGAGGGGGATAGAAGAAGAGGAGGCAGTCTTAATATTGATCAAGGAATCAATTATAGCAGTGAGGAGGGATGATATCTTGGAAGGATCATCAAATGAGGCCATATGGGTAGAAGTAAAAAACACAAAAGGGGAAAACATGGTGTTGGGTGTGTACTATAGGCCCCCAAACAGTTAGGGAGAGATAGAGGATGAAATATGTAATCAGATTTCAGAGAAGTGTAAGAATAATAGGGCAGTAATAGTAGGGAATTTTAACTACCCAAATATTTACTGGGATAGTTTTAGTGTGCAAGGTAGGGAGGGAGCAAAATTCTTAAGTTGCATCCAGGAGAATGTTTTTAGCCAGCATGTAGAAAGCCCAACAAGGGAGGGGGCAGCTCTGGACCTAATATTTGGAAATGAGCCCAGGCAGGCGGAAGGTATATATGTAGGGGAGCATTTTGGAGATAGTGACCATAACTCAGTTAGATTTAGGATTGTTATGGAAAAGGATAAGGTTGGGCCGGGAATAAAAATTCTAAACTGGGGAAAGGCTAAGTTTACTAAGAGGAGATATGATTTGGCCCAAGTGGGCTGGGAGCAACTACTTGCAGATAAAACTGTGTCAGAGAAGTGGGAGGCATTCAAGGAGGAAATAGTGAGAATACAGGGCAAATATGTTCCCGTAAAGACAAAGTGGGGGACCAAGTCCGGGGAACCCTGGATGTCAAGGGACATAAAGGTTAGGATTAAGAAAAAAGAGAAGAATGGCAGATACCGAGGGCTCAATACGGAAGAGTCCCTAGAGGAGTATAAAACGTGCAGGGGCGGGGAAGGAAATATAAAAAGGAAATTGAGAAAGCTAAGAGAGTATATGAGAAAGCATTGGTGGGTAGAATATAGGAAAACCCAAATGGGTTTTTAAAATATATAAAAGCAAGAGAATAACTAGGGAAAGAGTAGGGCCAGTTAGGGACCATAGAGGTAATCTGTGTGTGGACCTGCAAGATGTGGGCACAGTCCTCAATGAATACTTTGCGTTGGTCTTCACGATGGAAAAGAATGATGCAGGTATAGACATCAGGGTGGAGTACTGTGAAATAGTAAAGCAAATTAACATGGGGAGAGAGGAGGTACTAGTGGGCTTAGCGGCCTTAAATGTAAATAAATACGCAGGCCCAGGTGAGATGTATCCCAGGCTGTTGAGGGAGGCAAGGGAAGAGACATCAGGTGCCCTGGCAGTAATTTTCAAATCTTCTCTGGCCACAGGTGAGGTGCCAGAGGGTCAGAGGATTGCTAATGTTGTCCCATTATTAAAAAAGGGAGGAAGAGATAGACCAAGAAATTACAGGCCAGTCAGCCTAACCTCGATGGTGGGGAAGTTACTAGAAAAAATTCTGAGGGACAGAATATATCTGCACTTGGAGAGACACAGATTAATCAGGGATAGTCAGCATGGATTTGTTAAGGGAAGGTCATGTTTGACAAATTTGATCGAATTTTTTGAGGAGGTAACCAGGAGTGTTGATGAGGGTAATGTATTTGATGTAGACTGCATGGACTTTAGCAAGGCTTTTGATATGGACCCCCATGGCAGACTGGTCAAGACAGTAAGAGCACATGGGATCCAAGGCAAAGTAGCACATTTGATCCAAAATTGGCTGAAAGGCAGGAAACAGAGGTTGATGGTTGAGGGATATTTCTATGACTGGAAGTCGATTTCCAGTGGGGCTCCACAGGGCTCAGTGATGGCGCTCTTGCTGTTTGTGGTGTACATAAATGATTTGGGCTTAAACGTAGGGGTTATGATCAAGAATTTCATGGATGACATGAAATTTGGTAAGGTGGTAAAAAGTGAGGAGGATAGCCATAAACTTCAGGGGATATCAATGGGCAGAGCAGTGGCAAATGGAATTCAACCCAGAAAAGTGTGAGGTAATGCATTTGGGAGGGCTAACAAGGCAAGGGATTACACTGTGTATGGTAGAACCCTGGAAAGTACTGAAGATCAGAGGGACCTTGGTGTGCATATCCACAGATCCCTGAGGGTAGCAGGGCAGGTAGATAAGGTGGTTAAGAAGGCATATGGAATACTTGTCTTTATTAGCTGAGGCTTAGAATACAAGAGCAGGGAGGTTATGCTGGAACTGTATAAGACACTGGTTAGGCCACAACTGGAGTACTGCATGCAGTTCTGGTCACCACATTATCGGAAGGATGTGATTGCACTAGAGAGGGTGCAGAGGAGATTTACCAGGATGCTGTCTGGGCTGGAGGGTCTGAGCTATGAGGAAAGATTGGACAGGCTGGGGTTGTTTTCCTTGGAGCAGCGAAGGTTGAGAGGGGACCTGATAGAGGTGTATAAGATTATGAGGAGCATAGGTAAGGTGGATAGGAAAGCACTTTTTCCATTAGTAGAGGGGTCAATAAGCAGGGGGCATAGGTTTAAGGTAAGAGGTAGAAGGCTAAGAGGGGAGTTGAGGAGAAATTTTTTCACCCAGCGTTGGTGGGAGTCTGGAACTCACTGCCTGAACAGGTGGTTGAGTCCAAAACTCTCGTAACACTTAAGGAGTATGTAGATATTCAATTGCGTTGCCATAGGTCCAGGACTATGGGCCAAGCATTGGAAAATGGGACTAATACTGTCAGATCTTTGTTGACCGGCTCGGACACAATGGGCTGAATGGCCTCCTTCTGTGCTGTAAATGTCTAGGAGTCAGTCATGATGCTTTCATTCTGTACTAGTCCATTGTTTCCTCAATCTTTCAGTGACCAGGGCATGGCTGTGCAACAAGGATATCCACTTAACACCTGGCTTATGACTCCATTCCCCAATCCAATCATACGTGGTCAGCATTCACACAATGAGAGCCAGCCTGCCTTGTGAAACACCATAGGATAGACCACTAGGGTGATGAAACAATGCTTCTGCTACCTCAACTGTTCTGGAGAAGCCCTCCAGTACTCACCAGTGTGAACAACCTGATTCATGGTGGTCTGCAACATGGCCCTCTTGAGGGCACAGCAATTGCCACCAAGAATACACGAAGGAGCCACTTGAGAGTGATTTTATGCAACCTGTCCACTTTTACAGTTGGTGGGCAGGCCAATTGGTCAGGCGGCCTTCACGTTTTCACTATAAACTACATCCAGAGTAGGATAAAATGCCCAGGGCCAGGATGCTGAGGTCGGTGAGCAGGGGGCGGGGCCCGTTCACTGACGCGTAAAATGACGCGTCTTTTCAATTTTCAGGTCAGTGGGGGCGCAGCCCAATCAGCTGTGCACCTGCTGATCTGTCAACAGCCTATTGAGGCCATTTAAAAACTAATTGAAGTAATTAATGGACCTGCCCGTCCAGCCTTAAGGTTGGCGGGCAGGCCGGGAACCCTGGCGGGCTTCAGAAAAAGCATGAAACCTCAACCACGGGCGGGGTGAGGGTTTTTAAAAATTTAATAAAAGTTTGAATAAAAGTGATGGACATGTCACAACTCATGTGACACGGTCGCATGAGGGGACATGTCAGGAAATTTTATTTTTGTCCATTGACCACTTTTGAATTTTGCGCCGATCTCCCTGAGGCAGCACTTAGCCTCAGGGAGATAAGTGCACTCTTTCGTGCATGTGTGCGAAAAAGCGAACTCCCGGTTCAGGGAATCCCCCCCCCACCGCCCGCACAGGGAGCTCATAGCCCTTCCTGGTGGACGTCATGATGGGCGGGCCTTAATTGGCCCGCCCACGTAAAATGGTGGCGTGCCCCCGATTGGGGGTGCTGATCGGAGGCGCGCCCACATATGCCCACTCCTGAACCTCCCCCACAATGGGGGGATAATTCTTCCCCAATTTAGATAAAATAAAAGACGTTTGAGGGATGATCTGCTATGCAGTCTGCTGCCAGGTGCTTGCATTTACAGTATTGTCACAGTTTACAGCAGTTTATTGAGCTCATTTCATTTTTCAATTACTGCAGCTCCCTGGGGCAGTTCCATAGCAGCTGTTAACCTACAGGAAGCACAACCCTACACCCTCCCTTCTCTCAGCACCCACCCTCTTCCCACACTTGCCCCGGCAGCGCTGAGCCTTTCTCAGCGCATGTTTCACAATTAACGGCCAGCCAGCGTGAAATTTCATTCGGGGGCCGATCACGGGCAGAAGCGCATTTTGCATCCATTTCCAGGCTCGCTGATTGCACATGCCAACAAACATAAGATTCAGGCCAGTGAGAACCTCAGGAGAAGATGGAGGAGGAGGAAGAAGAGGTGAAGGAGGATGAATGGAGGAGGCATTTGGCATTTTCCCGTACTGGCCGGGTTGTCTGTGATTGCCTCATTTGACTATGGTTCCCGTTAACACTACCCTGGTGCCTCAACTATCCTGGCCATCTGTTGATGGACAGAATCCTGGACTGCTGTGACACCCTGAAGGTTCATTTGAGCACTGGCTTTCTCAGCCATGATGGCTGCAGTGTGAGCCTGGCCTCAGCCTAAACATTGCGCGGCTTCTACTTGTGCTGCAGTGGAAGCTGAGACATCAGCAATCAGAAACGGCATCATGATTGGGTTCACAAGTGTTCTCATGGAGTCGATCATCACCTTCATGCTGGAGTGGATGAGCTCCAAGCCCTGTGCCAAGTTGGAGTTGGTCTCCTCGATGTTCTTTGACATTGCACACAGGCTTTCTGCAGGCCTTCCAATGCACCAAGCATTTCAGTGTGTATATCCATCGGCCTTTTTCTGCATGCCACCTCATTGAAGTCTTTATCTAAGCCCCCTGCAGCAGAACTTGTATGAGACTTTGCAATCCCGAGAGCTGGCTCCTGCATATTCTTTTCTCCCTCCCCTGTCTGCAGACCACCCGTGCCTGGTGACCCACCACATGCACATCCCACCTCCATGCTGCCCTCCAAAGTACATACAAGATCGGAATTTCTCTTTGAGATGGGAATTGGGATGCCATTTCCCAATGTCACAATCCTGCTTCCTGAGTGGCCGTGTCCGCCCACCGTATTATCCCCCCTCAGAGTTGAGGGATAGGCTGTAGTGAGAGCCACAGCCTCCCAAAGCAGAGCGGACATACGTAATTCTTGAGGCCTATAATAACATTGGGAGGTCTTCAAGATCTCATGAAACTGTCGAGATAAAAAAACAGTCATTCAAAAACCACTTCGAAAAAAGTAATTTTCTCAAGTGGTTATGAAACTGTTGAGATAAATAAACTCACATTCCCTTGACAGCTGCGTCAACCACATTTTCTGAGCTGAATTTCTTAGTGAGATTTGCAGCCCAGTCAAGCATGCATATTTGAATGACTATCAAGAACCCTTGTTGAGCTGAATCCACTAATGGTGGTTTGGAGCTCAGTCAAGCATTCATATTGGGATTTCATTGCACAGCTGTATAAACAAATCCTCCAGAGCTGAATACATTAAAACCTCTGCAGTATTTGAAAGAGCTCAGTCATCTGTTCAAGCTGGAAAACAGGAGAACAGATTTATGAGCTGTCATTCAATTAAAAGATTAATCACAGGGAACAATTGACACAGTTCAATGCAGAAGACCACTTTATCCAATGGGTATGCACTGTAATGCATCTGAAGACTTCTCCATTTTCACAATACTGGTCAATTTAATGGCCACTTACCATTAAAGTATCATCAATCACTGTATTAAAACATATTTAACTTATCACACAGCGTTACATTATGATATGTGAAGTTGTCAACATCATTTGAAGTTATCTGTCAAAAGGTTCCCAACTCTAGATTATGGTTCCTCCATGGTTCAAGCACCTAATAGTTGTCATGGGCTATGTCACCTTCAGAATCTGGCTCTTCTCCATGAAAACAGCTGGAGGTCTAAAATGCCTACCACCGCAATAGAGCCAGCAAGGTTGAGAGTGCTGTGTGTGGTCTGCCCCCTTCCCCATGTCAATCAAAATAGCCAGCAATGGGAGTAGGGCTGGGACCTCTGCTTGAGGGACCCTGATGCCTCATTTCCAACTACCTGGTGCAGATTTGGAATTAGAAAATCACGTCCACTGTGCCATTATCAGAGCTGGTGGCAACAACTGTGAGATTAAGTAATGGTGCTTTTTCATCATCAGTGTCCTGTTCACCTAGACCATCACGCTCCCACACCAGCGTCTGTCCAGGTTGCAGTTGGGTATCTGAAAGGAGAAAGGTACAACCCCACCACGGGCACTGACCTCAGCAGCAGCCATTCCAATTAATGTGATTAACATCTCCTCCATGATTGTAGAGCATGCAGTTGTGCCTGCCCCCTGCCAGTTTGCTGCTGTTTCCTCCCAGGTGTACCACCTTCTCCTGCAAGAAACAGGGAAGTGTGTTTGTTAGTGAGACTGGTGCAATATGTTAAAGTGACATGGCTCTATTTTGGTTAAATAACTGGCACTGTATACAAGCTGTGAGATGTGAATGTGAATCTTGCAGCAGTGCTAATTGTGTAAGAATAAGGTGGACCTTTGAATGTGAGGTATGAATCATGATTGATTGAGGTTGTTGGTAGGTGAGTGAATGCAATATAGTGAGTTGAAGATGAATTCACTGACCTTGACCACTCATGTGAGGTCATTAAACTTCTTGTGAAACTGCATCCAGGATCTTGGGGCACTATCACACTATTACCGTTTGCCTCTGTGGGTCTCTGTCCCATTTCTCTCTAAGTTCTTGCTTGGAAGGACACCTAAGACCCTATGGATAGAGGACCTCTAAACTCCTATCCATCTCCTGCAGCAGGGACTCAAGTGCTGCATCAGAAAACGTGTGATCCTGCTCTCTACTATGTTGTACCATTATTAATCTTCCTGTGTGACAGATGCTCTTCTACAATGACTTCCAGTACTTACTGCAGCCAGAATGTGCCTCCCCTTTAAGAGGTGCTGTCTTGTCTTAAATAGTGCAGGCCAGCTTTAAAGCTTGCATGACCTTGAACATCCGCTGAAGCATGCATGCAATCGCTCTTCAGCGCGTTCAGTGCTCTTTTCAAATTTACTTACGGGATATGTGCATCGCTGGCTAGGTCAGCATTTATTGCCCATCCTTAATTGCCCTTGAGAACATGGTGGTGAGCTGCCTTCTTGAGCTGCTGCAGTCCATGTGGTGTCCGCCTGCTCTTGTAGCCACAGTATTTATATGGCTAGTCCAGTTCAGTTTCTGGTCAATGGTAACCCCCAGGATATTGATGGTGGGGGATTCAGTGATGGTAATGCCATTGAATATCAAAGTGAAAGAGTTAGACTCGCTTGTTGGAGATGGTCATTGCCTGGCACTTGTGTGGCGTGAGCATTACTTGGCACTTGTCAGCCCAAGTCTGGATATTGTCTAGGGGGAGGATTTTTCGCTGAGCGGGTGGGCATGTGCCTGACCCGCTCGAGCATAAAATGATGTGCGATGACATCGGGCGAGCGTCCCGACATTATCGCACACTTGCACGATATTTCGGTTGGCGGTTGGGCAAGGGAGTTGGCAGTGCACCCACCGACAATTAACAGGCCTATTAAGGCCATTAAAGTTCCAATTGAATGCAATTTTTCGCTGCCCATCTGACCTTACGGTTGGCAGAATCAGCCAGGCGACCTTTGGATCTTTTTCTGATCCACAGGCGGGATGAGGTTTCCAACAGGAATTAAAAATAAAATAAAAATGTTGAAATATCATTTATAACACTTCCCTGCTCATGTGATAGAGTCACATGAGGGGACATGTTTTTAACATTTGTAAAATCTTTATTTGCATTTTTAAAACTCTTCAGTGCGCGCACCTGCAAGCATGCGCGAACTTCCGCGCCCACCGTCCTGCCCCCACCCCAGCAGCGCTCAGCATTGCAGCGCACCGTTCACACTGGCTGGCCGTTAATTGGCATAAAATCGGTGTCAGGGCCTGATCGCGGGCAGTGGCCGGCTTCACGACCGCTCCCGGGCCCGCCCACCACGCCCACCCAACAAGGTAAAAATCCTGCCCTAGGTCTCACTGCATTTGGACATGAACTGCTTCAGTATCTGCGCTGCAAGGGACTATCATTTAAGTTAACAGGAAACATGAAGTTTGCATGCCTTTGCATTACTTCAAATGGACACTGTTTTATCACGCATCACAATCCTGCACCTATTTTCAGGAGCAATTAAAGTTTTAGCCCTATGCCTCTATTAATAAGTCGCAGGATCCCTATTGCTTCACTAACATATGAACAAGGAGCAAGAGTAGGCCATTTGGCTCCTCAAGATTGCTCTGCCATTTAATAAGATCATGGCTGATCTGATAGTAACCTCAAATCTGCATCCCAAGTCTAACCCCAATAATCTACCACCCCCTTGCTTACCAAGAATCTATCCACACCTGCCTTAAAAATATTCAAAGGCTCTGCTTCCACCACCTTTTCAGGGAAAGAGTTCCAAAGGCTCATGACCCTCTGAGAGAAAAAAATTTGCCTCATCTCCATTTTAAATAGGCAACCCCTTATTTTTAAACCGTGGCCACTAATTCTAGATTCTCCCACAAGAGGAAATATCCTTTCCATATCCACCCTGTTAAGTCCCCTTAGGATCTTATATATTTCAATCAAATCACCTTTTACTCTTCTAAACTCCAGTGGATACAAGCCTAGCCTGTCCAACCTTTCCTCATAAGACAACCCCCCCATTCCTGGTATTAGTCTGGTAAACCTTCTCTGAACTTCTTCCAATGCATTTACATCCTTCCTTAAATAAGGCAACCAATACTGTATACAATACTCCAGATGTGGTCTCACTAGTGCTCTGTATAACTGAAGTATAACCTCCCTACTTTTGTATTCAATTCCTCTCGCAATAAGTTATGACATTCTATTAGCTTTCCTAATTACTTGCTGGACCTGCATACTAACCTTTTGTGATTCATGCATTAAGACATCCAGATCCCTCTGCATCTCAGAGCTCTGCAAACTCTCATCATTTAATTAATATGCCTCTCTTTTATTCTTATTAACCTCTTTGACAACCTGTCCTGCCACCCTAAAAGATTTGTGCACAAACACCCTGAGCTCTTTGCTCTTTCACGCTCTTTCAAATTATACTATTTAGCGTGGCATTAGGGTTTGTAAGGGTTAATGTGTGGGACTGTGTAAATAGCATCTCTCATAATAATGATGATGTTAGAAAACACATGACCAGGAGTTGAGAGGGAGAATGTTCATGGCTTCAGTAGTGTAACACCTAGTCATAGATGGCCGTTTATTTTTTCATTGTATAGAATAAACCAGTTATTGTTTGGACATACCAGCATCTCAATAATCATTCCTCAGCTGGTCGAAGCAACATATTACATGTTGGCAGCAGTGGTGGCAGCAGTGATGGGCTCCAAAACACTGAAAATTCAACTTTAAAAAAGATTAGATGTCAGATCTGTAAAAGTGGTGCCAAAACTGCAAAACTCTAAGGCACAGTTGAAGAACCCCAAAGCAGCTCCATAGTCGAAGTGGAGACAGAAAGAGTCAGAAAATCAGCTTTTAAAGTCATTCAGGGCTAGACCACAGCACATGGTGGTCTGTGAAGGGAATCTTGGCCAGTAATCGTAGGCTTTGAGTCGGAGAACCAAACAAAAATTGTGGAACTGGTGAGCAACCCATAAAAAAGGGTAAAAATTGATTTTAATTAAGCACTGGGAAAACTGATCTCTAGCAAGGGCGGGTTTCAGTAAACCATGCGGTCAGTGGTCAGCTCCATTACACATGGCAACCACGAGACAGCACAAAAGTAAGAAAATATAAAAGCGGCTGCAAATATTCAATGCTCCAGGGGAAGGGAGTGAAGTGATTATTGAAATAACTTATAGCAAAGCATTTTTTTAACAATTTTGCAGCATTTAAGTGATAAGTACCAAGTCTAGTTGAGATTGCCCAGGAAGAGACAGTGACCACTGTGGGTCTCAGGGTGAGCCTGAACAGCGTGGGAAAGCTTAAAATACTGGAAGAAAAAATTGAAACTGTAGGTAAACCACCTAAGAACTTAGAAAAGCCATGGGTCCTAAATTTATGCTACCTGAAGGGTTTGGACACATGGAAGGACCAAACAAAATTCAAAACTGGGCACTTTGGAGAAAAATTGTTGAGGTTCCGAATTGGTTCAGGATTGGACAGTAAGCTGAACAAGTCAACACATTACTTTACTCTATAGGAACAGTAGCCGGTGATGTTATTGCAAGACAGGACATCAATGAGACCTCTGATAAATTTGAGGAAGTCTTAAAATCCTTCAACAGCTATTTCAACCTGAGGAGCAATGAGACTCTAGGAAGGGCCAAATTCAACAAAAGAGTCCAGAAATCAGGTGAGCCAGTCGATGCTTTTATTCATGACCTTTACAGGCTGATTGAAGGATGCAAGTATGGAGATATAAAAACCAAATTAATACGAGATCCCACTGTAGTCAGTGTTGCTGAAGAATCCCTTATTGCAACCTAGGGTAGACCTCACCTTAAAAAAAAAACAAAACAGATAGTGAGACAAACAGAGGTCCATAAACAGAACGGAGCAATAGTGAGAGGCGAAGAAAAACCTTGGCTCAGAAGGCTTCAGTGCCTATACAGTTCCTTTAGACAGGGATATAAAAGAAGCACTAGAAAAGAAGGTACTATTTGGAGGGAAAGTACAGGATGCCATGAAACCCTGCCAGCGCTGTGACGCCAAAAACTTCCACAGGCATGAACAGTTCCTTATAAGCATGGCAGAATTATTCCTCTGCAGAAGAATTGGCCATATTGGGAAGATGTGCTGAAGTAATCCTCTAACTTCACAAGTTGCAAAGAAAATGTCTTCATGCATAACGCTGTTAATGAAGTTGCAGAATTTCAGCCAGAAGAGGAACAAAAATGTTCCCTGGGTGGGATCAACGACCCCAAACATGCATTCTGGAACACAGATATATATGTCAATGGACACATCACTAACTTTAAACTAGATACTGGTGCTAGTGTAATGGTTTTATCAGACAATGAACCATGGTTATCAACACATTGCCTGTAGCCAAAAGAAACTCAGCTATACAGTCCAGGAGGGATTGAACTAAAAGTCAAGGGAAAGTTACAGACAACACTCCAGTACAAAGGAAAGCAGAGATTGGAAACATTGTCCTACAGAGTCAGGAATTTTCTCTTTGAGGTAGAAGAGCCTGCATAGACTTTAAACTTGTCAGTAAAATGGAAGAAGTCAATCAGCAGGAATCCAACCCCGACTTCAGAAACAAAGATTGAAATCATCCAACTGCAATGAAGATCTGGATTGCAACTTCAGCACTAACTTCTTGAAACTCTTCATAGAGATTAGTTGTCCAGCCATTTTGCAGGAGGATGTCCAGGATAGGGAAGTCCAATCACTCAACAAATGCACGGTGAAAATTTTAGACCAGGAAAAACACAGGTATGAGAGTGATCACTCATCACACTATAGTATTGCTTTGAAAGTGGAAGATGAAAATCTGGTGACGGAATACCCTGTTCAAATACCACATCCATCCAACAGTGGTGACCTTCTAGAAAGTACATCTACACCTATTCATCCACCAAAAATGGTCATCAAGGATGCTAGTAGTCAAAGAAGTCAAAAAATAGGCATGAAACCAAGCCATGCAATGTCTGCCTTTTCTACATGGGAAGAAAGTGAACTTAGTGATAAACCAGGTCTGCTGGATTTTGAACAAAGCCAAGACATTGGTCAGGTGGATTCCTCACAGCTTCCCATCCTACCCAAAGAATTCCTCTGGGGTTAGAAGCCCAGGACTATCTGAGAGTTCAAAAATGAGAGACTACAAGGAGTCATCACTACAGAAGTAAGGGAGCATAGCAAAAAACCAAAGGAAAGGGGGAAAACTCAAGAAGCAAGGTAAGGGAGAATGGAAAATGCAAAGAGAGGTATAAACCTGCAAATAAAGAGAGAAGGAAATGTGATCAAGAGAAGTATAACAATAAAGAGAGGAAGAAATGGATCAAGTCCAGATCCAGAAGTTGGACCAAGGGAAAGAAGCAGTAATAGCCCAAAGAGACGACAATCAACAGAGATTTTATTTGGTAAATACTTCAGACTATACTGAACGTAGACACCGGAGGAATCTTATTTCTATTCATCAAAGACGATAATCAGTCATACATTTGGAAGAACCAGATGTTGAGTCAGAAATCAATAAAGAACCAGATACTACAACTCCCAATGAAAACCATCCAAGCCAAGGAATAGAAGCTCAGAGAGAGACAGCTGATCTTCCAAGTCTGACACAAACACGATCAGGGAAAATTGTGAAGCTTCCTGCCAGATTGAATCTGTGATATCAGAGACTTGTGGGAAGAGATGGGGTAGTATGTAAATATGAATGTACAAAATGCAGACAAAAACTTGGGGGAAATGTAGTATTAGGGCTTGGAACAACATTTCTCCATAATTTTCTGTTTTCTATTCCTTAGCCAGTTCTGTATCTATGCTGCTACTACCTCTTATCCCAAGGGATTCATTTTTGCTACCAAGCCTATTATGTGGTACTTTATCAAAAACCTTTTGAAACTCCACATTCACAATACCAACTACATTGCATTCACCCACTCTCTCTGTCAAGTTAATCAAACGTGATTTTCCCTAAACAAATCTGCTGGTTCTCCTTAATTAGTCTATACTTGCTCAAGTGGCTGTTAATTTTCTCTAGGGTTATTGGTTCTAAAAGCTTCCCCATCACTGACGTTAAACTGACAGGATTGTAATTGCCAGGTTATTTTTCTCCCCTTTTGTCAGGCAATGACGATCTCCAAAAAAAGAGATTCTAACCACCTGCCTTTGACATTGATGTCTAATCTCTCACCACCATGGGGTCACCACTGACCAGAAGATTAATCAGATTAACCACATAAATACTGCTGTTACAAGGATTTGTCAGAAGCTGGGTATTATGTGGCAAGTGACTCACCTCCTGACTTCCCAAAGCCAGTCCACCATTTACAAACACAGATCAGGAGTATAATGGAATACTTTCCACTTGCTTGGATAGGTAAAGTTCCAATAACTTCAAGAAGTTCAACAACATTCAGGACAAAGTAGCCCATTTGATTGGCACCCCATCCACTACATTCACTCCCTTTTGCATGGATGTACAGTGACAGCAGTACGGCATCTACAGGGTGCACTGCAGCAACTTACAAAACCACCTTTGACAGCCCCTTCCAAAACTGTGACTTCTACCACCTGGGAGGACAAGGGCAGCAGAGGCATGAGAACACCACCACTTGCAAGTTCCCATCCAAGTCATACACCACCCTAATATGGAACTATATTATCATTCCTTCATTATCATTGGGTCAGAATCTGTAACTTCCTCCCTAACAGTACCATGGATAAACCTACACTAGATAGACTGCAGCGGTTCAAGAAGGCAGCTCACCATGAGCTTCTCAAGGGTAATTAGGGATGGACAATAAATGCTGGCCTTTCCAGCAATGTTCATGTCCCATGAATGACTTTTTTAAAAGTTCCACTCTTTCAGATAGATGTATAGGATCAGCTTGGCTAACGAGAAGGCTAGTTCTGGAACACAAGCTTTCGGCACTGCAGCCGAGATGTTGTCAGGGCCCATGACCTTTGTATGTCCAGTGTGCTCCTTGATATCATGTTGAGTGAATCAAACTGACAGAAGGCTGGCTTTTGTGATGGTGAGGTCCTAAGGGGGATGCTGAGGTGAATCACCCACTTGGCACTTCTGGCTAAAGATGATTGCAAACACTTTAACCTTGTCTTTTGCACTCCTGTGATGGGTTCTTCCATCTTTGGGATGGAACAACGTGGGAGAGAGTATGTGCCAAGGTTTTCCGACACTGTACTTGGGGCTTTGGTAGAGTTGATGAAAAGGAGGAGAGATACGAGGCATAAGGACAGCCCCCAGATACACACAGGCAGTGGGTGAAGGCACCTGTGGATGCCAATTTCAGGAGTCAAATTCCAAGGGCCTGGATGCAATGCTGGAAGAAGTTCAATGACCTCACATGTGTGGTCAAGGTCAGTGAATGTATCTTCAATTGCCTTACCTTACCACTACACCACTAGCCTCAGACAACGCTCAACTTAGCCCACCACCATCTTTCAGCTATCAACAATCCCTTTTGATTAGGACTCATACATCTAACCTTCAAGACTTCACCTTACCCTCAGATACTTAGCACTGCTGCAAGCCTCACCCTCACACTCTACTAGTATAGTGCCTTTCAAGCTCAAAAGGCTGCCATCAAGGGTAAGGGTTGCAATGTTCAAATGGGCTTACACAGTGTCATACCAATCCAGCGATCTGGCCTTTAACATACTACTAGGATTGCTGAGATGCCACCACAGGGCAGTGGCATTGGCTCCATGGAATATGAACCTGCTGTCCTCTCACATGACAAAAACAACTCATATTTATATAGTGCCTTTAAGCATTTCGTAGGAGCATTTTAAACAGAGTATGATGCTGAGGCACATAAGGAGATGTTAGGTGAGATGACCAAAAACTTAATCAAAGAGGTAGGTTTTAAGGAGCATCTTATAAGAGGAAAATAAGGTGGAGAGGTGAGGAGGTGTAGGGAGGCAATTCCAGAGTTTTGGGCCTAAGCAACTGAAGACACAGCCATCAATTATTAACTGGCAGAATTACGCAACAAGGTTTCACATTTTAAACAAAAATATTTATTGTACAAGAGTTGAATAAGGCAAGGACTACTAACTTAACACTATATATCCCTCAAACCCTTATTCCTTAAGCCCAAAATCTCAATGGGTCATTCCCTGTTCTATTTTTATTTCCACCCAGAAGTAGCCCTATACGTTCCAGGATCTTGAGAGTTTCTTCACTTCCCCTGGGACCAAACTAGGGCACTGAATTTTACGTGCCAATGCTGGGCATGTTTTTGGTGGAGGGATCACGTAACATTGGGTGGGTGCCAACCCCACCCACCCCCCAAGCTCACCCCCATAATTCAGTGGGAGGTGGGGTCGGAACATGGGGGCACTGAAATCAGCAGCCTGCCCGCCATATTTAAATAAATAATCAAGGGTCAATTGAACTTGTTAACAAGCCAATTAGCTCCGATATTAAGCTGCCCACGTCATAATATGGTTGGCATGAGTAATCGGGCAGGAGTGGGCAGACCATTTTTAAAAAAAACTTCTTAAAATAACAGGAAGGGGGTTACCATTTGCACACCAGGGGCAACCTCTTTAAGATAGAACACCCCCTTTCTTCCAACACCCCCCACTCACTAAAACCAACCACCCCCACCCCTTCATGCACCCTCCCCCCAATCTGCCCAAACCCTCCCCGCCCAAGACCCCAGACTTACTTTGCTCCGGGATCCATGTGCTTTCCCCTTGGGCCTGTTTGCAGTCCTGGCAGGCCCCACTAACGCATAACAAAAACAGAAACAGAAATACCTGGAAAAACTCAGCAGGTCTGGCAGCATCGGAGGAGAAGAGCACAGTTGACGTTTCGAGTCTTCATGACCCTTCAACAGAACTAAGTAAAAATAGGAAAAGGGTGAAATATAAGCTGGTTTAGGGGGGTGGGGGGGGGAGGGGGGGTGGGGGCGCGGGGTTGTTCTTGGTGCTGCCAGAATTGTATCTCCCAGTAAGGGGTGGAAGTCCCAATGGCAGCCAGAACTGAGTGGGCTGGCATGGAGCAAGTCGGCTTTGATTCCGGTGGGAGCGGCAGGACCGAGACATCTGCCCCTCTGTAATATGCTGCCCAAGGTGTGCACAGCTCTTAGGAATTCACTTTGATTCTCCTCAGTCTTCCTGCTATTCTTTGGGCTATGAGGTTTCTTGGGGTCCTTCTACTAACATTCAGCCAGGCAACCCTCCAACTCTCTTTAGGCACCTCCTGATTGTGGACACCCCACCTCAAATATGTGCTTCACTGCCTTCTTGCTTAGTGGTCTACAGCTCCTGGCAGTTTTCTCTCTCTGCTTGTTTCCAAGCTGTTCCAGCTCCAGATGTAAACTGCTGTGTCATGTTATGCACTTTGACAGGAAGAATAGAGGAGCTGAACATTATTTAAATGGAGAAAGATTGCAGAAAGCTGCAGCACAGAGGGATTTGGAGTTCCTCGTGCATGAATCACAAAAAGCTAGCATACAAATTCAGCAGGTAATAGGGAAGGCAAATGGAATGTTGGCCTTTATTTCAAAGGGAATGGAGTATAAAAATAGGGAAGTCTTGCTAAAACTATACAAGGCACTAGTTAGACCACACCTAGAATACTGTGAACAGTTTTGGTCCCCTTATCTAAGGGAAGATATAATGGCATTGGGGGCAGTCCAGAGAAGGTTCACTAGGTTGATCCCGGGTATGGAGGGATTTTCTTAACAGGAGAGGTTGAGTAGGTTGGGCCTGTACTCATTTCAGTTTAAAGGAATGAGAGGCGACCTTATTGAAACATATAAGATTCTTAGGGGGCTTGACAGGATGGATGCTGAGAGGTTGTTTCCCCTTGTGGGAGCGTCTAGGACCAGAGGGCATAATCTCAGAGTAAAGGGTCACCCATTGAAGATAGAGATGAGGAGGAATTTCTTCTCTCAGAGGATAGTCAATCTGTGGAATTCTTTACCGCAGAGGTCTGTAGAGGTTGGGTCGTTAAGTATATTCAAGGCTGAGATAGACAGATTTTTAATCAGTAAGGGAATCAAGGGTTATGGGGAAAAGGCAGAAAAGTGGAGTTGAGGATTATCAGATCAGCCATGATCTCATTGAATGGCGGAGCAGACTCAATGGGCCGAATGGCCTACTTCTGCTCCTATGTCTTATGGTCTTATGGTCAGTTAGAAAACACACAGATAGACCCAAAGCAAAAGAACTAAAAATGTAACCCTGCAATCTATCCGCATGGCATACCTGGCATGCCCCAGATAGAGATTTCAAGTAATTCACCTTCCAACACATGTCCTTTGATCTGAAAAGTATATGGATATTTTAAGGCCTTCCCTTGTTTACCAATTGCTTTCCAACTTTTTTTTGACAATTATATGAATAACTTTTACCTTGAATGAGGATAGCTATAATATTACCAGACTTCTTGGCTCCGTTACGAAGCTAAGACAGAACCATCTATTGTTTATTGTTTTCACAGCTCTAACTCTAACCCCTTTAAGTAAACAGGGGCCATTGTTGAATGGTAATTATCTTAGGGGTGTTTACCAGTTTCTGAAACCAGTTTCTTTTCCCCATTTAACTTACATTTAAAAATTCAATTCCCAAGACATAACAATCATTGAATTAGGCATTTTCACAACACATTGTTGTTTGTGGGATTTTGCTGTGCGCAATATTGCTAATGTTTACTACATTACAACAGTGACTACATTTCAAAAGTACTTCATTGGCTGTAAAGTGCTTTGGACCAACCTTTGTTCATGAAAGGCATCATATAAATGTAAATTTTTTTCTCTGCTAAGGACTCCAGCCCCATTCATGAATGTAAAACCCCCACAAGACAGGTTGCACAGTGTCAGCAGGCATTCATTAGACCATTAGATTGTGCAGTGCTTCCCGCTAGGACAGATGAGAAGTCAGTTGGTAGGATTTAAATGAGGCCTGAGTTATTTTTAAGTCCTGGACGTTGATTTAGGAAGAGTGGTTGAGTTTGCCCAAAACCCACACAGAGGTTGGGATTTTCCGCTCCCGACTGCCGCGGGACCAGAAATTCCCACCCAAAGTCAACAGACCTTTTGCTGGTCCATCAAATTTTCCGCCCATTCATGACAATTCCCACAGCTGGCGGGACCAAAAAGTTCCACCCAAGTTTATCAGAGAGCTCTTCATATACTTTTGCACAGTTTCTTAAATTGATGGGGCCAAAAACAAATCCTTAGGTCAGAATCTTTACCTCGGAGGGCGCACGCCCGACCCGCTTGAGCGTAAAACGGCGCGTTATTGACATCGGGTGAGCGTCCCAACATCAACGGGCAGTCATGCAATATTTCTTTCGGTGGGTGCACGCCAGAGTCGGCTACGCACCTGCTGACAATTAAAACGCTTGTTAAGGCCATTGAAAAGCTAATTGAACTAAATTTTTTGCTGCCTGTCCAACCAAAAAGTTGGAAAGGCCAAGCGGCCTTTGCACTTTTTAGGAAACCTCATCCACAGACGGGTTGAGGTTCCCTAAAGCATAAACAAAAATAAAAAATTTAAAACTTAATTACTAACATATCCCTGCTGATGTGACAGAGGCACATGAAGGGACATGTTTTATTACATTTTTCATATCTTTATTTTTTAATTTGAAACTCATCAGTGCCTCAGGGAGATTATCAGGCCTGCACTCGTGCGCATGCGCAAAGTTCACGTTCACCCCACTCACACTCCTCTGCTGCCCGCACAGGCAGCACTGAGCGCTGCCACTCACCTTTCACGCTGGATGGGCTTTAATTGGCCCGCCAGCGTGAAATCATCTTCCGGCCTCGGTCACAGGCAGCGATCAGCTCCCCAACCACCCCCTGCAAGTCCACCTGACAAAGGCAAAATTCTGCCCTTAGTCTTCCATTTTCAACTGTTTGGTGTGTTAGTGCATGCTGTGAAAAGTAGGTGAAGATAACCATGATAAGATTGCTATCTTGAAACGGGCCATGCCAAAATGCATAAGTTAAGTACAAAAGCTTGACATTGTGGCTAACCACAAATTCTTCCACACAGCTAAATTTAGTTTTACTAATGTGCATGCTCCAATGTGTGAATGGTTTCTCTTCCCAGTTCAGTAAAGAAATGTTAGCAACAATATGGCACAGTAAATGCAAAAGCAAAGTATCCAAATTTAATAGTTTGCAACCATTCAGCTTTGTGTTTAAAATTGATGTGAAGGTATTAGATTCTAATAATTGGCAGAATATCAAGCATCACAACACCACAGGCTTTATCTCAGCTGCCGTAGAACATACAGTTCCTCAACAATAAGTAAAGATGTATTTTTAAAATCCACAAGAAAACACCTTAAAGCAACAGCCATGACATGACTAACTTCCATAACATTTTCAGATGTGACATCTAAAAAAGATTCATTCATCTGAATGAAATATATTACAGGGCAAAATCATCATTGCTGTGAAAAAATAAGCTGGAGGTAATTTCAGCTAATTTCTCATGGGTAAATATCTGAATTTGTAGACTGACGCATGCGCAGCAAAAGATACAGAAGACAAAAATCCGTGGAGATGTGCCTCCTAACGTAAATGTCAGGATTCATTCAGCTGAGGCCTCCCAGCTGGATCCAGGGTCAGTGGGAACTCTGCTCCCTTTAATGGGGCAGGTGCCCATGCCACTAGATGATGGCTTACAAAACTGACCTCAACTGTTGCAGAAAGGTGACTTCCCAGAGGAAAAAGGGTATTATAAAACCCATGGCCAGAAATTTTGGCTCATTGGGTGGGCGCAAGCCTGGCCTGACCCAAGCGTAAAATGATGCACGATGACATCGGGCGAGTGTTTTGACATCATCGCGCACTCGTGCAATATTTTGGTCAGCTGGCACACGCCGGAGTCAGCAGCCAACAATTAGAAGGCCTGTTAAAGCTATTAAAAAGGTAAATGAAATAAATTTTTTGCTGCCCGTCCAACCTTACGGTTAGCAGGCGGGCAAGAAGGCCAAGTGACCTTTGCACTTTTTAGGAAACCTCATCCACAGGCAGGATGAGTTTTCCAACAGCAAATAAAAATAAAATAAAAATGTTAACATTTCATTTATAACATATCTCTGCTCATATGACAGACTCACATGAGGGGACATGTTTTATGACATTTTTTAAGTCTTTATTTTTAATGTTTTAAACTGTCCATCTCTGTGAGGCAGCTGCAGGGTCACGATTCACTGGAGCCTTGCAATCTCCCACTCAGGTTGGGGTGGCAGGGATGCGATGGCCGCACACAACACCACCGAGCGGGTGCGGACTAGCGGAGGCCATAATCACCAGATACGAGCAGGAGGCAATGGGACTGGAGAGGCATCTTGCACCCAGGTCCACCGGTGGTAGTGAGGCTGGGGTGCCTGGGGGAGATAAGATTGCTGCACTGAGGTCCCAGCAGCCATCCCACTGTTGAATGTTCAGTGATTGAAGCTTCCAACATGGGCTTCCCATTAATTATGGAAGGTTGAGCACATTCTGATCCGGGGGCCAGCCATGCACATTGACATTGTCTCCACTTGAACGAATCAAATGTCCTTGTTCTTCCTTTCAGCATCACCAGAGCTGGGCCGTGAGGAGGAGGCAGAGGGGCCACCTCTAACACCTGAGGGTCCAGAACAATTAGAAGCATCAGTGTTACATCATCTCTGCCAGGCAGGCACCAGCACAGATACTAGCACCTCAGTGGGAATTAAATCATCGGCTAGAGTACCGGCGCACAGCGGTGAGGGCACTTCACACTCGCTTGAGGTGTGGGCGGAGACAGAGAGTGCCCAGGGCACCGGCAGTCAGAGGACTGCAGGGGACCAGGAACATGCTCGGTCGGTGGCTGATGATGTGCCTCTGGAGTGGTCCGTGAGGCAGCAGATGCTGGAAGTCCAGCAGGGTGCGTGGAGGATCTGGCGGAAATACATGAGGCAATGTGTGGTATGGTCTCCTTGCTGGAGGAGTCCACGCAGAGCATCACCGATGAAATGAGCCTCATGGCCGAGCGCCATGCATCCTCCATGGAGAGTGGCGACTCTCGTGGAGAGGCTCCTCCAGGAGAACAGTCAGGGCCTCCTGGGGTTGCGCTTGGACCTGCAAGCCCTCACAGTGGCATTGACCTCAGCTGGTCAGTGCCAGTGTGGGAGGTGGATTGGGCACCAAGTATCCCAGCTGGGTGCCCATCCACAGTGAACAGGGAGGTCCGAAGCGACCTAACGTCAGCCCACGAGCTGCCTGGCATCTCTGTGGCTCCTCTCCGGGCGCTCCTCTGCCCCTCTGCCAGTGACCATTGCATCCAAATGAGGCAGCAGCGACTGGGGAGATGCCAGCTGTGGAACTGGCCGCTCCCTCTCAGGCGGGGCCATCAAAGGCTCCAAGGGCCAGAGGACGCCTGCCAAAGTCATCAAGGTCGACAGGACAGCAGAGTGAGCAGGCTGTCTCCAATGCCAGTGCCAGCGAGGGGGGAGCACCTGGACGTAGCACCCAGAAATGTAAACTTAAGGCACCTTAGGCACACCACGGTCTTCTCACTGGTGGCTTTATGTTGCCTCGCTATTATTTGTTTATAAGTTGGTGTGATGCTGAACACCTTTGTATTCAGTTTCCTTTCTGTTTTATTTTGTTAATTTATTAAATGCTTCATATATGAACATGGCTCAGGGTGATTCTGTACTTCTGCAGGTGGACGGGAACCCATGATGTTATGAGTGACTTATTTGTCATTGAGTTTTGTTGATAAGGCACATAGTTAATGTTCCTAACCAGGCAGCTGTTGCTCTCAGGTATCGAGTATGGAGCCTGCAGCCCTGGCGTGTGGTGGGCTAGCTGAAGGCTCATTGGATTAAAGCCTCCCGGGTTTCCCTGCCTCCCTGGAGTATGCCTGGGTCGGCGTCTACCCCCTCAGCATTCTCCTGTGCGTGCTCATCCTCGGACTCACTGCTGGGCTCATCGTGTGCAGCCGGAGCATCTGTGTCTACATCTTTTTCCCCCATTGCATCCCCCCTTTCCAGCGCCAGATTGTGCAGGGCGCAGCATGCAACCACTATCAGCGACACATGATCTGGGGGATACTGGAGTGCGCCCATTGAACGGTCCAGGCGTTGGAAGCGCATCTTGAGAAGGTCGATGGCTTTCTCCTCCACAGCCCTTGTGGAGCCGTGGCTCCTATTGTACCGCTGCTCAGCTTCTCTTCTAGGATGGTGGAGAGGCGTCATGAGCCACCTTCTGAGGGGATAGCCCTTGTCACCCAGCAGCCATCCATCAAGCCGGGCTGGAGCACTGAAGAGCCCCGGCACCTGGGAGTGTCTCAGAATGTAAACATTATGGGAGCTGCCTGGGTGCCTTGCACAGACTTGTAGAATCAGCATCCTGTGATCACACACTATCTGCACGTTCATGGAGTGGAAGCCCTTCCTGTTGGCAAAGGCACCGGGCTCACCTGCTGGTGCCTTGATGGCCACATGTGTGCAGTTGATGGCACCCTGGACGCGGGGGAAGCCAGCAATGGCCACGAAGCTTCTGGCTCGCTCTTTCTGGTCGGCCTCGTCCCAACGGTAATGGATGAAGGTCAATGCACGCCTGAACAGAGCGTCTGTAACCCGCTTGACAAAAGTGTGGACAGCTCACTGGGAGACTCCGCAAAAATCACCCACTGAACCCTGGAAAGAGTCGGAGGCATAGAAGTTGAGGGCAGCCGTGACCTTCAACGTCACTGCAATGGGGTGTCCACCCACACAGTTGGCACAGATCTCAGGGCCTATCATCTGACAAATGGAGGTCACTGTCTCCCTTGAGAGATGGAGCCTCCTTCGGCACTGCACCTCAGTCATATTGAGGTAGCTGCTTCGCTGCCTGTAAACCCTGGCAGCAGGATAGTGGCCTCTTCTGTGACCCCTTCCGCCTTGCTCTTCCTGTTGGCCCTGTGCCCCTTGTGCTGTGCGTGTCCCCCCCTAAAGGTGGCTCCCCTGGAGGCTGAATATGCACTCCTGGCCTCCTCCCCCTTCTGGCCTTCCCTTCCTCCTCAGAGGAGGTGCCTCCAGTGGAGAGCACAACTCCCATTCCCAGGCTAAGGGAAGGCTTCCTGAAACTAGCAAGTCCCCATAAATGTGAGGGAGACAGAAAGCAGGAAGCTATAAGCCAGTTGACCTAACTTCTGTCATAGGGAAAATGTTAGAAGCTATTATTAAAGATGTTGTGGCAGCGCACTTAGAAAAATTAAGGCAATCAGGCAGAGTCAACGTGGTTTTGTAAAAGGGAAATCATGCTTAAACAATATATTGGAGTTCTTTGAAGGAGTCACAGATGCTGTGGATAAAGGGGAACTGGCAGATGTACTGTTCTTAGATTTCTAGAAGGCATTTGATAAAATGCCACATCAAAGATTAGTTTGGAAAATAAAAGCTCATGGTATAGGGGCTAACATATTGGCATGGATAGAAGATTGGTTAGCTAACAGGAAGCAGAGAGTTGGCACAAATGGGTCATTTTCTGGTTGTCAGGATGTGATGAATGGTGTGCCACAGGGATTAGTGCTGGGGTCTCAACTTTTTACAATTTATATAAATGACTTGGATGAAGGGACTGATGGAATGGTTGCTAAATTTGATGACAACACAAAGATAGGTAGGAAAGTAAATTGTGAAGGTGACATAAGGAGGCTACAAAGTGACATAGATGGATTAAGTGATTGGCAAAGATGTGGCAAATGGAGTATAATGTGGGCAAATGTGAAATCATTCATTTTGGCAGGAAGATTAAAAAGGAAGCTTATTATCTAAATAGTGAAAGATTGCAGAGCTCTGATATGCAGAGGGATCAAGGTGTCCGAGCGCATGAATTACAAAAGATTAGTATGCAGGTAGAGCAGGTAATTAGGAAAGCTAATAGAATGTTATCATTTATTTTGAGGGGAATTGATTACAAAAGTAGGGACGTTATGCTCCAGCTCTACAGGGCATTGGTGACACCACATCTGGAATATTGTGTACAGTACTGGTCTCCTAATTTATAGAAAGACGTAATTGTAGTAGAAGCAGTTCAGGTTTACTAGGCTAATATCAGGAATGGGTGGGTTGTCTTATGACGAAAAGTTGGACGGGTTAGGCTTGTATCCACTGGAATTTAGAAGAGTAAGAGGAAACTTAATTGAAACCTTTAAGATCCCGAGGGGCCTTAACAGGGTGGATGTGGAGAGGACGTTTCCTCTTATGGGAGAATCTAGAACTAGGGGTCACAGTTTAAAAATAAGGGATTGCTCATTTAAGATAGAGATGTAGAGAATTTTTTTTCTTTCAGGGGGTTGAGAGCCTTTGGAACTCTCTCCTTCAAAAGCCGGTGGAAGCAGATTCTTTGAATATTTTTAAGGCAGAGATTCTTGGAACAGGACTTTACGTCCCTCAGGCGGGTGTGTGCCCAACCTGATCGGGAGTAAAATGTACACGATGATGTAGGGCAAGCATCTTGATGTCATCGCACACTCGCGCGATATTTCGGTCGGCTGGTGTGCGCAAGAGTCGGCAGCACACCCGCCAACAATTAGGAGGCCTATTAAGGCCATTAAAGTTTCAATTAGCTGCCATTTTTCCCTGCCCGCCAACCTTATGGTTGGTGGGCGAATCAGCCAAGCAGACTTTGGAGTTGTTAGGAAACCTCATCCATGGGCGGGATGAGGTTTCCAACATTAATTTTTTTTAAATTAAAAATGTTTCGACATAATTTTTATTATGTTTATACTCATGTGAGTGAGCCCTATGTGGGGACATTTTTTTTCAGATTTTCAAAAGCTTTCTTTTTGATTTTAAAATTCTTCAGCTCCCTGAGGCAGCTCCCTGCCTTCAGGGAGCTTTCAGTGCGCGATCCCCCGTGCATGCGCAGACTTATGCGTTCACCCTCCTCCCGCCCCCACCCCGGCAGCGCTAGGTTTCTTAGCCTGCCTTTCACGCTGGCTGGCCGTTAGTTGGCCAGTCAGCGCAAATTCAAGGTCAGGAGCCAATCGCGGGCAGCAGACCCTTTCCGGGCCCACCTTCTGCACCTGCCATGCCCGCCCAACGACCCAAAAATCCTGCCCGTGATTAACAAGGGGGTAAAAGGTTATTGGGGATAGGCAGGAACGTGGGGTTGAGGTTACATTCAGATCAGCCATGATTTTATCACATGGCAGAGCAGGTACGAGGGACCGAGTGGCCTACTCCTGCTCTTATTTCGTATGCTCATATGTAAGAAAACCAGTTTGTGTGTGTCTTTTACAGTCACAGCACTTAAACAGTTAAACACTCACCTAATTGGCATGTGAATTATCTTTGAAAAAAACACCTGTTACAGTCAAATGAGGAGTGGGAAAAGAGGGGAGCCATTCTACCCTTCTTCACCTGATCATAACAAGGGGTATTAGGTCTCTCCCTTGAAAGTATTTTGAACTGCAATTGCTCCCAGTGGCTGTCATTATAAGGGACTCTAGCCCAGACATCAACCACGTATTGGTCACTGTCAGTACTGATATGGCAGGTCTCTTTGACAGACACAAACAAAGGGGCTTGCAGTGTTGAGAGCTCCTGACTCTTCCTTCGCTGCTGTCCTTGAAAAGGGCGGATGGAAGATCTACCAGATTCTAAGGCTCCCCAGAGTGCCTTGGAAGGGCCTTCAATTTTTGACTCCACAATTTCTTTTTAACAAGCTGATGTGCAATTTTTTTTTAAAATAAGGGCGTTTCTGGAAGCTTTTGAAAGAGAAAATAAGCCAAAATAATGACTGCAGAAGAGTTGTACATCACTTTATGGAATTACCTCATAGCTTCAACTGCCTTGAACCACAAATCCCACAAATGCTCATAAATTCCATGTGGTTAATCAATACTTAAGAATGTGAAGAAACAGAACAACATACACTGCAAATGGTAGGTACAGTCTGATATTGATGGTGCAAATTATTTACAGTAAATAGCTCAGCCAAACCAGTATCTAAAGTGAAACAAACCCATGAAATAGCTGACTAATTAAATTGGAGGCATTTGAGATTAAAGAAAACCCTCAATGAGATCCCAATTACAAAAATACCTGTCTCAACTTTATCTGGAATCAAAGTAAAAAATACAGAGGAAAACGTCTTGGTACCAAAAGAAAGCAATAAGTTTGAACAAATTACCAAGGATAGCTCATAAAATTATAACTACCAAACAGACTCACAGAATAGTATCTGCTGCTTCAGGATATTACTTTGGAGTGCAGCATGTAAAGCATTGGGTCGCCTGGGGACATGGTTAGAGAGTTGTCCCATCCATTGACATCTTAGCTCAAGAGGTAAACCATCAGGAGCACTGCTTTTGCAAAGTCCTTCCATGTTCTCTTAGGAAAGTGACAGAAGTAGGCCATCTCCCAGTATACAGAGGTATTTGGAATATAGATGGAATAAGAGTAGAGAGTGTGAGAGCAGTCACAGGGCCATTAACAGTGAGAGTATGAGAGGAGCAGTGGGGTCATTAACAGTGAGAGAGTGAGAAGAGCAGCGGGGTCATTAACAGTGAGAGTGTGAGAGGAGCAGCGGGGTCATTAACAGTGAGAGAGTGAGAGGAGCAGCAGGGTCACTAACAGTGAGAGAATGAGAGGAGCAGGACCATTAACAGTGAGAGAGTATGAACTATACATAGGCCATCTATATTTCATAAGCCAGGCCTGGCCAACTGGCGCCAGTTAATCTGCTAGGACCAAAGATCCAGAAAAATGGATATATACTCTTTCTCAAAGCCAACATGGAAATGTGGGAATCATGTGACATGACCTCTCTAGCTGGCGGAAGCAGTAATATTGCCTTGTGGAGCGGCAAAGCTCAGTCTGCCATCTTACTATCCACCAATCAACAGCACAGAAAAGGAGGCTCTATCCCACTGAATGCCTGGCCCTATCCATACTGTTTCTACTGGAACTTCTGAACTTCTGTACTATCGCCTACAAGACTGATCCATCTCCGCATGCCTATCTCATTGTAGAAGTCAACTCTACTGGCAAAGTGAATTTCCAGCGCCAGTTTTAGCCTGCTGACCTCTATGAAGGAACATACCATTAGACTTTGATTCTGAACTCTGGACACACGTGAAACAATAATTCTTTTCTCTGTGGTCTTTGCCCTGTAAACCTTTCTTTCTCTCTCCCTCTTTTATTGTATGAGTGAAAAGGAGGCAATGTTGCTGCCCTCCTCCTCCATTTGTTTGTGTGCAAAAATAAACTAACCCTCTGAGTTCATCACATCACGAGCATGCTTTGGGGTTACGAATTGAAATTGTATCATACAGAAACCGAGGGGTTGGGAAATACAACACCACTATAAAGAGGGAGGCAATTTAAAAACACCTTTCTGTTTGAAGATGGGTGGTGAGAGGCCACACAAGTGTCAAGCAATGACCATCTCCAACAAGAGAGAATCTAACCATCCCCCTTGGACATTCAATGGCATTATCATTGCTGAATCCCCCACTATTGACATCTTGGGGTTACCATTGACCAGAAACTGAACTGGACTAGCCATATAAATACTACAGCTACAAAAGCAGGTCAGAGGCTAGGAATCCTGTGGCAAGTAACTCACCTCCTGACTCCCCAAAGCCTGTCCACCATCTACAAGACAAAGTCAGGAATGTGATGGAATACCCTCCACTTGCCTGGGTGAGTGCAGCTCCAACAACACTCAAGAAGCTTGACACCATACAGGACAAAGCTGCCTGCTTGATTGGCACCCCATCCACACACATTCACTCCTCCACCACCAATGCACAGTGGCAGCAGCATGTACCATCTACAAGATGCACTGCAGGAAATCACCAAGGCTCCTTAGACAGCACCTTCTAAACCCACGACCATTACCATCTAGAAGGACAAGGGCAGCAGACAGATGGGAACACTGCCACCTGGAAGTTCCCTCCAAGCCACCCACCATCCTGACTTGGAAATATATCGCCGTTCCTTCACTGTTGCTGGGTCAAAATCCTGGAACTCTCTTCCTAACAGCACGGCGGGTGCACCTACACCACATAGACTGCAGCAGTTCAAGAAGGCAGCTCACCACCACCTTCTCAAGGGAACTTAGGGATGGGTAGTAAATGCTGTCCTAGCCAATGAGGCCTACACCCCATGAATGAATAATAAAAAAAAGGAGAAATCAGGGCTCTTTAAATTAAATCCCCTCTTGTCCGTAAAAATTTAAACTAGGGAATAAACCAATGAGTCTTATCTTTTTTTGTTTTTAAGTAAGGCTTATTACTACTGGTGAGGTGTATTCATTATTAATAGGGTTTATCAATGTTAGTTAGGTTCATCAGTATTGGTAAGATTTATAAACAGTAGTAAGGTTTATTAGTATTGACAAAGGTTTACTTGCAGCATTAAGATCTATGAGAAGTAACAAGGTTATTAATCAACAGAGAAATGACAGATCTGCTCCAACCTCTAAAGTACACATGCTATGCTTTGTGGAAATTCCAGGATGCTTTCCATGTTCTGGATAATTAGTTGTGCAGGAGGTGTCGTCAGTTGCAACAGCTTCAGCTCCAGGCTTTGGACCTTAAGCAGAAACTGGCATCACTGCGCTGCCTCTGTGAGGTGAGAGCTTTGTGGATAGCACATTTATGGATGTGGTCATCCCGCAGCTTAAGAGTATGTAGTGAGAGAGGCAATGGGTGAACACCAGACAGTCAAGTAGAAACAGGTAGGAGGTGCAGAATTCCCCTAAGTGTATCCCACGCTGCAATCAGTATTCAGTTCTGAATACTGATGAGAGTGATGATGCATCTGGAGGGTGCAGCCAGAACCAAGTCCATGGTATCATGGCTGGTTCAGCTGTACAAGGGGGTACAAGGAAGACTGGAAGAGCAATAGTGATAGGTGATTCGATAGTTAGGGGAATAGAGTGAGTAGAGTGAGGATGATAAATTGGATGAATGCCTGGCTGGAAAGATGATGCATGAGGGAGGATGTTAGATTCTTGATGATATTCGGAACAGCTCTGGGAGAGATGGGACCTGTACAGACTGGACAGGTTACACCTAAATAGAGCTGGGACTGTGATCCTTGTGGGGCGATTTGCTATTCAGATCGAGGTTGAGGTGAGGGGTGTAGTGATGTATTGCAGTTAAGACAATTCTTGTGCTTATGTAAGCACAAGAAGTGTCAGGAAAATAAAAGCCCATGGGATTCAGGGTAATGTGGCAAACTGGATAAAAGGTTGGCTTTGTAACAGGAAACAAAGGGTAATGGTCGATGGATGCCCTTGCGAAATTAAAGTTGTCTCAAGCAGTGTTTCACAGGGCTCGGTGTTGGGACCCTTGCTGTTTGTGTTATATAATAACGATTTGGACGTGAACGTGGGGGGCACGATTGGGAAATTTGCAGATGACACAAAGATTGGCCGAGTAGTGGATAGTGTAGAGGATAGCCGTAATCTCCAAAACGATATAGATGGGTTGGTGGAGTGGGCAGTAAAGTGGCAGATGGATTTTAACATGGAGAAGTGTGAGGTCATACATTTAGGGAGGTCAAACAGTTACAGGGATTACACAATAAATGGGAATATACTAAGAGGGGTAGATGAAGTGAGAGATCTTGGCGTACAAGTACACAGGTCCCTGAAGGCAGCAGTTCAAGTAGACAAGGTTGTAAAGAAGGCATATGGAATGCTCTCCTTCATTGGCAGAGGTATAAAATATATAAGTAAGGATATAATGTTGGAATTGTATAAAACACTGGTGAGGCCACAGCTGGAGTATTGTGTGCAGTTCTGGTCACCACATTACAGGAAGGACGTAATAGCTCTGGAGAGAGTGCAGAGGAGGTTTACAATAACGTTGCCAGGGTTAGAAAAGTGTAGTTACGAGGAGAGATTGGATAGGTTGGGGTTATTTTCCTTAGAGCAAAGAAGGCTGAGGTGACTTGATTGAGGTGTAAAAAATTATGAGGGGAATAGATAGAGTGGACAGGATAAAATTGTTTCCCTTGGTGGAGAATTCTAGAACCAGGGGACATAGATTCAAGATAAGTGGCAGAAGGTGTAGGAGGGTCATGTGGAAGAACATTTTTATGCAGAGGGTAATGGGTGTCTGGAATTCGCTGCCCAAGTTGGTGGTAGAGGCAGAAACTCTAAACTCTTTTAAAAAGTACCTGGATCTGCACCTTAATTGCTGTAAACTGCAGGGCTATGGGCCGGGTGCAGGAAGGTGGGATTAGAAAGGGCACCTGGGTGTCCTCGGGCTGGCATGGACAAGATGGGCTGAATGGCCTCCTTCTATGCTGTAGCTTTTCTATGGTTCTATGGTTCTAAGTAGTGAAGCTTAGTTACTGGACATTGGCTGAATCGAATGGCTATGGCCCTTAAGCACTGGTTTTAAAATCCATCAGAAAGAGAGGGGTGTAGGAAGATGCCATAAGACCCACATTCTACATATTCTTTTGTATTTTTTAGAAGGCCTCGCAAAACCTGATCGTGAACTCCTGGGGTCTATGGCCCCGTGCATCTACCCAACCCTCCAAGAACCATCTGCCTCTCATGAAGAACAGTCTGCAACTTGCACTTTGGACTTATCAGCCATCTCAGAACTCATCAAACTGGAGTGGAAACAAGTGATTCTCAATCCTGAGGGACTGTCTAAGAAGAAGAAAATTCCTGGCAATAGATAACTTATTAGAGTAGAGGATATCACAACGATCTGAGGAGTAGATTTTCACTTACAGCGGTGACAGAAACAAGCATTGCTCATCAGTTACATACTTTGCCTTGTCTTCCTTTCCATTAAAGTCCATGGAGTATAACAGGCAACTAATTCACCACTATCCTCTTTCTACTGTTGCTGAAACTGCAAATCTACCCTTGGCACCTTTCCAGCTGAAAAGAAGGTTTAATTGATATATTTAAAATAGTATGGTTCAGTGATGAATACAATTAGAACTATTTATATTGGAATGGGAAAGCAGGATAAAGGTACAAGTTTAAGCTGAGAAGTTGACTCAGATAGCAGGTAAGAAATACTGAGAGGATGCTGAGGGGATGTTTGGTTATGGGAACATGTCTGACGCCATTGGGCATGGAAAATTCCACCCTATGATTCAAACCCCAAATCAGCAAAGCTTACCTAAAGCAATTGAGGCGACCACTCTTCTGAATATGATCAGAACGCAATCTGGTAGAATTGTCAAGCCTCCAGACTGTCTGAATTTATAGGGTGGAATTTTTCGCTGAATGGGCACGCATGCACCCGACCTGCTTTAGCGTAAAATAGCGCGTGATGCCATCGGGCGAGTGTCCCGCCGTCATCGCGCACTCGAGCGATATTTCAGTCGGTGGTTGCGCAGTAAACATGGAAGCACACCCGCCGACAATTAAGAAGGCAGTTAAGCCCCTTAACGGCGCAATTAGCACAGATTTTCCATTGCCCATCCAGCATTATGGTTGGTGGGTGGGCGAATCGGTCAGGCAGCCTTAGCATTTTTCAGGAAACCTCACCCATGAGCAGGATGTGGTTTCCATGATAAATTAAAATGAAAATAATATTCTGTGGGTAGCATTTTCATTACCTACATTTTCAGGTGACTGAATATGAAGCTTGGATACTTTTTTCCGGTTTCTGTGACCTCTATTTTAGGTTGTTCAGGCCTTCAGCTCCCTGAGGGAGCTCTCTCTGCCTTCAGGGAGCTTTCTGTGAGCGCTCGCCCACGCTGGCTTCTGCACTTGCCCTCCTTCTGCCCCCCAACCCCAGCAGTGCTGAGTCTTTCAGCACGCGTTTTGCTCTGGCTGGCCGTTAATTGGCCAGCCAGCGTGAAATCATGGCCGGGGGCTGATCATGGTTGGCGGTCCGTTCCCCGGCTGCTTCTGGGCCCACCAACCACACCCGCAAGCCAACCTAAAAATCTGACCCATAAAGTCAGAGACTTGAGGTTGGGGTGAGGGGTTGGTGGGAGAAGGGGTGTCACGTAAAGAAAGATTGTACTGTAAATATGTTGGGTAAGGACTTGGGGGGTGGTGTAGTATAAGTGTGGTCGGCAGAGCAAAGGTTAAGATGGGACTGGAGAACAGTACTATCCACAGTATGATATAAAGAGACACATGACAGTGGACAGGAGACAGAGTTGTAAGGAGAGACTCAAGTAGGAGACAAAAAGGAAACATGGAGTTAGCTCCTAATTTGGGCTATACTTTATACATATGTAAATAGTTAGGTTTTACCAATAAATAGTACCTTACAACCTCTAAGTATTTTAGTGAAACCTCCTGAACAAATCCTCACAACAGCACTGAGTGCCTGACAATGTGTACCCATCGCCACCCACGCCACCCCCCACCCCCACCCGCCCAACCAGAAACCCTCAAGTAAACACACCAGGATTTCCTTTTCAGGCTCCCCACATTGCGACTGCCCCACTGGTGAATATCAGCAGCACCGGGGTGAGCCCCTTGTTTCAATTGGCAGCGGGGCTGCCCATGAGCCTCCCATCACAGAATGAATCGGGGCAGCGGCAGCAGGGTTCCCACCCGGCACCCTCTCACCCAAATCAATGCTACTGCACCTACAAACTCATCCCAGGACAATGCATTAAATTCTGCCCCCTTTATGTCTTTAGGATGGAACCCCTGGAAACCCAGTCCATGGTGATTTTGCGCTCAGTTTCCAATTTTCTTATATTATCAAGGGGAGGGTTGGATCCTTTGGAAATCACACTCCTTTTCCTCTATTACTATTCTGCATAGTTTAGAGAAACAAACAGAAGAGGACCTTATTTATTTATATGATTTTTTTAAACTGATACCATAGCAGCACATTATGTTGTAGGGGCTAAATATATTTGTGTAACATTTCAAATTACATTCTTTACCTATTGAACTTCTCTTGTTCTCTGATTAAGCAATTTATTATTGCCCCCTCTTTATGTAGAGGCTGACTTTCTTTTCCAAGCCAGCTCTTCTTTCACAGTTAATGTACATATTGAAAGGCCAAAAGAGGTTTCCTTTCCACCGTCTTGAAAGCAACTTTTACATATTGTGGATTGTTCACTCTTAATCTGTGATTTCTACTGACTGAGGGGACATAGGTGTATGATTAGGTGTAAGAGAAAACAAAGTATAGGAGAAACCTTTTTACACAACTTCTGTAAGAAGTATCATAGGGCTAGTGATTGAACCAACAGCTCAACATGTGAACATAGGTGTTATATAGGTATGCAAATATAGGTGTTTTTTTTTTCTTTCATGGCATGTGAGTGCCACTGGCTAGGCCAGCATTTATTGCCCAACCTTAATTGTCCTTGAGAAGGTGGTGGCGAGCCACCTTCTTGAACCACTGTAGACCATGTGGTGTGGGCACACCCACAGAGCTGTTAAGAAGAGAGTTCCAGGACTTTGACCCAGTGAAAGTGCAAGAACAGCTATATAGTTCTAAGTCAGGATAATGGGTGGCTTGGAAGGGGACTTGCAAGTGGTGGTATTCCCATCCATCTGCTGCTCTTATCCTTCTAGGTGGTAGAGATCTTGGTTTGGAAGGTGCTGACAACAGAGCCTTGGTGAGTTGTTGCAGTGTAACTTATAGATGGTACACACTGCTGTAAATGTGCATCAGTGGTGGAAGGAGTGAATGTTGAAGGTGGCGGATGTGGTGCCAATCAAGCAGGCTGTTTTTGCCTGTGTTCAGCTCCTTGAGTGTTGTTGGAGCGGCACTCATCCAGGCAAGTGGAGAGTATTCCATCACATTCCTCACTGGTGTCTTGTAGATGGTGGACAGGCTTTGGAGAGTCAGGTGGTGAGTTACTCTCTGCAAAGTTTCCAGCCTCTGACTTGTTCTTGTAGCCACAGTATTTATATGGCTAGTCCAGTTCATTTTGTGATCATTGTGTTCAGTTCTTTTGCCCATGTTTGGACCAAGGCTGTAATGAGGTCAGGAGCTGAGTGGCCCTGACAGAACCCAAACTGAGCATCAGTGAGCAGGTTATTGCTAAGCAAGTGCTGCTTGATAGCATTGTCACCAACACCTTCCATCACCTTGCTGATGACTGAGAGTAGACAGATGGGGTGGTAATTGGCTAGGCTGGATTTGTCCTGCTTTTTGTGGACATGACATACCTTTTCACAATGTCGGGTATATGCCAGTGTTATAGCTGCGTGGAACAGCTTGGCTAGGATCACATCTATTTCTGGAGCACAAATCTTCAGTATTATTGCCAGAATATTGTCAGGGGTCATAGCCTTTGCAGTATCCAGTGCCTTCAGCCATTTTTGATATCAGAGTTAATTAAATTGGCTGAAGACTGACATCTGTGATGCTGGGGACCTCAGGGAGGCTAAGATGGATCTTCCGCTTGGCACTTCTGACTGAAGATGGTTGCCAATGTTTCAGCCTTGTCTTTTGCAATGATGCGTTGGGCTCCTCCATTACTGAGCTTGGGGATTTCTGTGGAGCCTCCTCCTCCAGTATGGCAGCACTGCAGAGTTTAAATCTGATCCATTTATTGAGGGATCGCTTAACTCTGTCTATCACATGCTGCTTATGCTGTTTGGCACGCAAGTAGTCCTGTGCTGTATCTCCACCAGGTTGGCACCTCATTTTTAGTGGTGCCAGGTGCTGCTCCTTATTATTATTTAAATGGAGAGAAACTTCAGAATGCTTCAGTGCACAGGGATCTGGGTGTCCTCGTGCATGAATCGCTGAAAGATAGTATACAGGTACAGCAGGTAATAAGGAAGGCAAATGGAATTTTGGCATTTATTGCTAAAGGAATAGAGTATAAAAATAGGCAAGTGTTGTTGCAACTGTACAAGGCATTGCTGAGACCTGGAGTACTGTGCACAGTTTTGGTCCCCTTACTTGAGGAAGGATGTAGTTGCACTGGAGGCGGTTCAGAGGATGTTCACTAGATTGATTCCAGAGATGCGGGGTTTGTCTTATGAGGAGAGATTGAGCAGTTTAGGCCTATGCTCACTAGAGTTTAGAAGGATGAGAGGAGTTCTGATTGAGGTATATAAGATGCTAAAGGGGATAGACAAAGTAGATGTGGGGTGGATGTTTCCCCTTCTGGGGCATTCTAGAATGAGAGGCCATAGTTTTAGGTGAAGGGGTGGTAGATTTAAATCAGAGATGAGGAGGAATTACTTTTCTCAAAGGGTCGTGAATCTGTGAAATTCACTACCTCAGAGTGCAGTGGATGCTGGGACGCTGAATAAATTTAAGGAGGAGATAGACAGATTTTTAATTAGTAACGGGTTGAAAGGTTATGGAGCAAGGGCCGGAAATTGGAGTTGAGGCCAAAATTAGATCAGCCATGATCGTATTGAATGGTGGGGCAGGCTCGAGGGGCTGAATTGCCTATTCCTGCTCCTAGTTCTTATGTTCTTATGTTCCTGGCATGCCCTCCTGCACTTTTCACTGAACCAGGGTTGATCCCCTAGCTTGACGGTAATGGTAGAATGTGGGATATGCCGGGCCATGAGGTTACAGATTGTGGCTGTATACAAGCCCACTGTTGCTGATGGCCCACAGAACCTCATGGATGCCCAGTTTTGCGTTGCGAGATCTGTTCAAAATCTGTCCCATTTAGCACAGTGGTAGTGCCACATAAAACGATGGAGGGTGAAGCTGGGACTTTGCCTCCACAAGGATTGCATGGTGGTCACTCCTGCCAATACTGTCATGGACAGATGCATCTGTAACATGTAGATTGGTGAGGATGAGGTCAAGTATGTTTTTCCCTCTTGTTGGTTCCCTCACCACCTGCTGCAGACCCAGTCTAGCAGCTATGTCCTTTTGGACTCAGCCTGCTCCATCTGTAGTGGGGTTACCGAGCCACTCTTGGTGATGGACATTGAAGACCCCACCCAGAGTACATTCTGTGCCCTTGCCAACCTTAATGCTTCTTCCAAGTGGTGTTTAACATGGAGGAGTATGATTCATCAGTTGATGGGTGGGGGGTTGGGTGGGCAGGAGAGGGGAACGTGGTATGTGATAACCAACAGGAGGTTTCCTTGTTTGACCTGATGCCATGAGACTTCATGGGGCCCAGAATTGACATTGAGGATTCCCAGGGCAACTCCCTCCAGACTGTATACCACTGTGCCGCCACCTCTGGCAGATCTGTCCTGTCGACAGGACCAGAACCAGACATAACCAGGGATGGTGATAGTGGGACCATTGTCTCTAAGATATAATTCAGTGAGTATGACTATGTCAGACTGTTGTGTTGAGTGGTCTGTGGGACCGCTCTCCTAATTTTATCATAAGCACCCAAATCTTAGTAAGAGGACTTAGCACGGTCAACAGGGCTGGGGCTGGGCATGCCATTGCTGGTGCGTTGGTCGATGCTGGGTGGTTCCTTTTTAGGCTTCATAGAGCTTTGATACAACTGAGTGATTTGCTAGGCCTTTTCAGAATAAACCATATTGTTGTGGGCCCGAAGTCACAGGTTTCCTTCCCTTCCATATTTTTACAGCACTCAACAATGCTTCCATCATCTGTTACTGAGACTCCCTTTTAATTCCAGATTTATTCATTGAATTTAAATTCCACCAGCTGCCGTGGCAGGATTTGAACCCATGTCTCCAGAGAATTAGATTGGGCCTACTGGATTGCTCGCCCAGTAATATTACCACTACACTACCATCTCCCCAACTGGAGATTATAAAACGAAAGGAGATACATGGATAAAGAACAGGACTACCGCTCACTACTACAAAATAGACTGGTTGGGTGAAATGGCCTATTGCTGGACTGCAATTTCTTTTTCAATCTTTGTAACAGTTGTATAGAAGTTGGTTTGGCATTTGGTACTTTCATCATATGAGTTACTTTCCAGATCAGAGTCACTCAAAACCATTTCCAAGAGAGCCATTCAGAATTATGCCCTTACTTTTGCAACTATCCCGTAGTTAGGTTGCATACAATGAACCAAGAACAGTGTTTGATGTTAAAATTGCTAAAGTGATAATTCACAAATAGGCCAAATGATTTGGCATGCTGTGGCATGGATTGGCAAGACACATCATGCAATCCCAAATTAATCCCCTTGCCCTTCAGCACAATTTGTTATTAGAATACCAAAATTTTGCATTAAACCACAAGAAGGCTTCTATACAGATCTGGGTTAATTTTTCATATCTTCACATATTTCCCTTGAGAAATAGTGTGAAGTAATGGAAAGATTAGCAGCTGGATTAACAGTTTGATTGGCTACAACATAAATACTCTTCCAATGTTTATAACCATCTTTATAACAGCAATACAGTGGTTAACCCTTATACGGGGTGGATGTTATGTACTCCCCATAATGTACATTAAAGTGGATTTCCCACACCCGTGCATATCCTACTGGATATTTACCGGGAATTCAGAGTTGGAGCAGCATGAGTCTCCAATTGCTAGGACTGTCTGGATCGAGGTTCAAATCTTCTACTTTTTAACTCAGTCAGGAATGCTACCATTCAGCCAAAGCTTCACTTCCAGCAGCTGACTAACAAAACATTTGTTCTAATCATAATTCAGCAGTGTAATATAAAAACTCATTTTATATCAAAAATTCCTGTCTGAGAACCTGAAATATAATTAACTGAAGTCTTTCAGTATTGTAGATTGTAGCCCACTTGTGACTTTTGAACAATGGTGTGGCACAGCTTTCAGAGTTGCATTGCTTTATTAAGTTGGATCCTCCCCCTTACAATTAGCTTAATTGGCTTTTAATTTCAAAGGCAATTATTTATCCCTGTTACAGTTATAGTGAAAGTGTGGACTAGTTTTAGCAGTGCTCAAAGTACCTTCAAAGTAGCAGTGCAATAAAATTACCCAAACTCGGAATTATCTTATTATTTATATGTTAAAGTTCTTATAAGTCTCCTCATTCTTATTATTATAAGAAGTAAGCTAAAAACAAGTACGTGATGATAGGTTGCAGGGTGCAATTTATATTCCACTTATGGTGTTGACCATAACTCACTTGAGAATTTGTTGGTCATGAGTTTTAAGGTCAGACCATTTCTGGGAGATAAATCATATCCTACAATCTCTGGCCATGCATCTTTCAGTCAGAAATTGTTTACACGGTATTGTTATAAATTAATGAATATTTTCCTTGCCAAAGTACTGTTGAATAGTAAATTGTGCACCTTTTGCCTTAGCATGGAATGATTGTCCTCCAGTATTTCTGTGTCATTCTTTGTTAATACCTTAACAGGGGAAGAATTAACCTGTAACAAAGCAATTTAAATAGTCTGCATTTGATGCATCCTCTTTAGTATTATGATCCAAGTCTGTCCAGATCACAATAGTTTTGAAAAAGGTACAACAGGATATAATTCAATCATAAGCAGCAATATTCACTTATACAGCAAATAAAACTAGAACGTTATTTTTTTGCCTAAAAGTAGGAATATAGCTTTTCCAAAGGTTAATTAACGTGTTTCTCCATGGAGGGTGCCATGGTTTATTTTCTTAGCACTGTCTTTGATGAGAACTCACAGAAAGGACTGAGAAAAGGGGAAGCCAATTATAAGCTGATTTGCTAATGTTATTTTTTTAGAGTTAAACTCCACTTTCAGTTACAATGCCGCTGGCACCAGGGCTGTCAGTTCCCTGAATGCTTTCACATGAGGGCCTGTCATAGCAAACAGACTGTTTGATGGTTGGACTCCTCAGGGGGGTAGCAAAACTTGACAGGGCTTTAAAACAGCTTTTGCAGCTCTAGTTCCAAAAAATCCTGAAAGCCTGTTGATATGGTGGGAAAAGAAATAAGACATGCAGGTTATAAATAAACTCTTTTATAGATGGCAACAGTATCACGGAAACTTCAAAGCCTATCAGCTTAGGGAAGTTAGGTCAACTTATACTCCCTTTCCTTGGACAGTCGTTTCATAAAATTCTCACTGTTGCGTTGCTTTAATTGACCTTTTATTAGACTTTGGCTTTATTTTGTTAGTTGTAATCTTCTTTGTGATTCCTTTTAAAAGATAGCTTTCACAGTTATGTGTTTTCCAAAGTGAACAGGGAGAGGGAGCTGGGGGAGGGGGACTCAGCCTGGCTTTACTCCAGAGTACATTGGGACTGCAGACTCCACTAACATTGGCTGACATATCTTTTCAGCACTTAGCCTCAGGCCATGCTCAATTGGTCTACGCAAGAGTGGGAGAGGATCAAATACTTTTTTATGTACTGTCAAATGCGGTACTGAGGTGAAGGCTTTAGTTTGCTGCACTGTGTACATTTAACAGTCTTGTACTGTATCCAACTGCTGACATTCTGAAGTGGCTGTGTTTTTCTCTAAATCTTAATGTCAGTAAGAACATCCCAACTCAAAGGTACCTGTATATGATTTATCATGTTAAGTTTATGGCTGGCTTAGAATCAAGGCGCTTACTGACAGCGCTAATACTTGTGATCAGAGATCAATCCCAAACTGACCCATTAAAAGACAATGAGAAAGTGCCGAATAAGGGGATGAGTGAGGCAAAATAATCATTGGAGAAACGTTCACATGTCATTTGTGCTGGTACTTCTGATTATAATACTTTCCAGAAAGAAAGTTTTTTTAAAAAAATCTGTTCTCCCCAGTTCCTGTCTGTGGTCAACAAGAGCAGACAATCTTGCCCTTGTGTTGGACTTCAAATGTTGCTGAGAGGGATACAATTATTTGTGACAAGTGGAAAATCTTCCTGTAATTGAGTTTCTATTTGCATACAGATTTCCCCATTTCACTGGTGTCCACTTACAGATGGCATGCTGTGATAATATTATTTCCTTCCTATTTATCAAATGTCTTAATCTATTTTCTTTACTAGTCTGCAGATCTTTGAGGCTAAGAGGCCCAAATTGAAACAGTTTAGAAGAGTTGGGTGGGGGTGGAGGGAATGAATTTGTCCTCTTCAACAGGACTTCCTCTCTTCTCTAGTTAAAGAGTCAGTTAGCAACTCCAAAGCAAGAAATAATACTAACACTGTGACAGATAAGGTTTGCCTGCAGACACATTTATGAGTTACAATACTTAAAAACACAAGAGCAAAGTTTATTGGCCAGAATTCAGATTAAAGTCATCCCTTGAATTGCTTTTGATGTTGATGAATTTAAAAGCATGTGCAAAGCTTGAAGCAGATAATAGTGTGAATTAGGCAAGAGAGCAGAGAAGATGGAAGGAGGGACAGTCTTAATTTTTAAGGTATTTTCTTGATCTTTTTTTTAATAAGCATGCTTCATATCTATTGAGTCATTTCAATTTTATCAAACACAATAATTACCTGCTACTTGCCTTCAAAATTTGCAAACAAGACTTTAGAGACTTTGGACTACAGAGATCACAAAATGAATTAGAGCAAAAAAAGAATTGAATATGTTTGAAAACATGCCTTGATGTCAAACAGCTATAATATAAAATAGATCTTGGTTTGCTTACAGATACAAATTCCAATATCTAAAAAGCACTTTGAGATCAGTCTACTGAAACAGAAATCGTGCCTGGAACAATGATATTTGTATTTAAAATATTTCAGCTGTATGCAATACCTCAGCCTAAGTTAGAGGCAGGCATAGAATAATGAAACAATAAGTCTGCCTTGGTGATAACATTTATATACTTCTGATTAATAACATATACAGCTGTGTCAACATTTATTTTCCCATGTTTGAAAACAAATGCTATTTTGAATCTGCCCAACATGTCTGCAGAAAACTCTTCATATATTCCTGAGTTAGTTAGCCATTCTAAATGGTCATAGGACATTGTCTGAGGTCTTACCTACACAGGTTAAAGGATAGAAAAGTGTGACATTTCACTCCAGGTACTCATCCCCTCTATCTGGAATCAATTCCATCAACAGAGTAAAAGAGGAAAAAAATAGGAGAGAAGAAAAAAATAAATCCTAATTCTTTCTCACTGATCCTTCAAAGCAGCTACTAATAGCAAGATGCTCTCCCGAAGATAGGGCAATGTACTATGGTGTGTTGTATGGCTGTGTCACGCTCCTATTGCTAATCAGCATTTTTAAATTCATTCATGGGATGTGAGCATTGCTGGCAAGTTTCGCATCTGTTGTCAATCCCTAGTTGCCCTTAAGAAGGTGGTGTAGAGCTACCTTCTTGAACCACTGCAGCTCATGTAGCGTAGGTATACCCACAGTGCTGTAAGGAAAAGAGTTCCAGGATTTTGACCCAGTGACAATGAGAGAACAGCAACATCGTTCCAAGTCAGGATAGTGTGTCATTGGAGAGAAACTTGCATGTGGTAATGTTCCCATGCATCTGCTGCCCTAGATGGTAGAGGTCATGGGCTTGGAAGGTGCTGTCGAAGGAGTATTGGTGAGTTGCTGCAATGCATCTTCTAGATGGTACACTGTGCATCAGTAGTGGAAGGAATGAACGTTTAAGTTGATGGATGGAGTGCTGCAAGTAGGCAGCTTTGCCCTGGATAGTGTCAAGCTTTTTGAGTGTTGTTGGAGCTGCAGTTATCCAGGAAAATGGAAAGATGGAGAGTTTTCCATCACACTCCTGACTTGGCTCTTGTAGGCGATGGAAAGGCTTTGGGGAGTCAGGAGGTGAATTACTTGCCACAGAATATTCGGCATCCGACCTAATCTTGTAGACACAGTATATATATATGGCTGATTCGGTTAAGTTTCTGGTCAATAGTAGCCCCCAGGCTGTTGATAGTGGGTATTCAGTAATGGTGTTGCTGTTAAACATCAAGGGGATATAGAATCTCTCTTGCTGGAGATGGTCATTGACTGGCACTTGTGTGGCATGAATGTCACTTGCCACTTATCAGCCCATGCCTAAATGTTGTCCAGAGCTTGCTGCAGGTGGGCACAGAATGCTGCCATGTCTGAGGGGTTACAAATGGCATTGAATATTGTGCAATCATCAGCAAGCATCCCTACCTCTGACTTAATGTTGAAGGGAGGTCATTGATGAAGCAGTAGTTGGCCTAGAGCACTACCTTGAGGAAGTCCTGCAGTGATGTGCTGGGTTTGAGATGTTTGGCCTCCAACAGCTACAACCACCTTCCTTTGTGCTAACTATGACTCCAACCAGTGGAGAGAATCCCCCCACCCTAATTTCCATTAACTTCAATTTTGCAAGGATGCCTTGATGACAATCTCGGTCAAATGCTGCCTCAATGTCAAGGGTAGTCACTCTCACCTCACCTGTTCAGGTCTTTTGTCCATGTTTGAATGAAGGATATAATGAGGTCAGGAGCTGACTGGTCCTGGTGGAACCCAAAACTGCTTAATGCGTGAGATATCATGATCAAAATGCTTCCAAAGTAAAGTAATAGTGAATTGCCAAGGGATTCTCTATTTGCCCAGCTTCCAGTTATCATCTCTGATGATGTGAATTTTGATATTGGAGGGGGCGCTTTAGAAACCCTGTCGCCTTTTAAATATCTTCATGTTCTACTGAACATTTAGGAAATGTTGTAAGATTAGTTTGTCGTAGCATGGGTAACAAGGACCCCAATATTTATGGGGTGGCGAAGAGAGAGCGGGAGGACCTGTTGATTTTATGGGAGGACCTCACTAGAATTTTTTCCTCTGGTTCCTGCCTGGCAGGTGGTCAGATTAAGAGCCCAGTTGGGGGCAGCTACCGACCACTGAGAGTAGCAGGGTCTTTGGGGGAGAGAGGAATGGGGGGTGTGGGGGCGGGGTGGTTGGAACATGGTGGACAGAGGAATAGTTGTGAGGGAGACATTTTGGGTGTTCCGAGAGATTTTGGATTCTTGGGGGAGTGGGGTGGAGTTCCAAGAGATCACTGAGGTGGTGAAAAGATTGTGGGGAGAGAGGAAGATCGTGGGGGCGGTGTCCGTTAAATCAGGTAAGGTATCTGGCGATCTCATGGAGGGAGGAAGTTTGAGCAGGGCTGCTTAAGGCACTGGGGGAAGCACTCCTACTCCTCCTGGCCCAGAAGTAGAGCTGAAAAAGCACTTAACTGCTGTGGTCTATGGCTCCCACTTCCCTTTAGTTGCCAGAATTGTGAACCCGGGAAACCTGGCTGTCAGTCATTAAATTAGAATTGCTGACAAAATCTGAGACACAGTCTCATTTAAATATTATAATGACCAATTTACCTCTCAAGGGCAGGATACTCATCTGATCCCAAACCTTCCCTGGTTAGACTAGAAATAGACTCCTGGGGGTGCCAGGCTTCCGATTTTTAACAATCTAACTCCCTTCCTGATGCTGTTCTGACCACCCTTGGGGTTCAGGGGTAGGCCAGTGGTTAAAATTACCTCAGTGATCATTCATCAAGTGAACAATTCCTCCATGGTCTGATCCACAAAAGAAAGGAAAGAATCCATGGAACATTAGGTAAGAAAATAAATTATTACTACAAAAATAATTTGCGTAGCCATTAGAACAAACTTCCAAATTTCTTTCATTCAATACCTTTAAGTTGTAACTTTTATCAGGTTCCTCTTAATGTCGGATTAGAAGAAGAGGGCAATATCAATAGCCAAACATCTGACCTCCCCCACCCCACCCCCTGGGGGCCTTTGATTTATGATTGAGGGATCCGATTTATCCCTGATGACTTTGATCCCCATAGCCACACAACCCACCCACCGCCCCCCCCACCTAAATCACTACTCCCCTGGGCATTTGATCCTGCCCCAAGCCTCCAATCTCTCCCTGTAGATTTTTGACCTTCCCAGTCAGGCCCTGAGATTGGACATCCTACCAATCCCCACCCCCACCAAGGGAATTGCACCCACCCGCAGGATTGGCCCCACTTCCTGGGGAATGAAGAAATTTGCATTCCACAAATATAAAATTAGTTTTTCAAGGTCAAAGAGCTTCTACAACAGTTATTAAAATCCCAGCTAAAATCCCAGTTATACCTCATTCGAAAGAGAAAAATTTTTCAAGGGTTTTTACACCAAGAATGATAGCGTAAAATAGGAAGTTCACATCAATCCACTGATTTCTAAATTAAGGGCAGAATTGTTCCAGATTTGCACTAAGTGCAGTAGTGGGCAGGAAAAACGACTTTTTACCCATCGGCTGCGATAGTGGCTTCTCACGCCATTTCATCCCAAACCTGCTGCATTAATTATGCATTCCCAAGAAACATGTTGTTTCCATGGCGGGTACGCTCACATTTTCCCATGATGCCATAACCTCGCCGCTTCATCTCACCGGGCACTACATTTAAAGTGCGACCAGGCACACACCTCTCAGCACTTCCAGCCCAGGACTGCTGCACAGAAGACAGGATGGCTCCAAAAGGCAAAAAGACTGCAGCCCCTTGGTTTAGTGACATGTCTCTCGAACGACTTTTGGACGCCGTGGATGGCCCGCTATGATGTCCTCCACCCCCCGCTCTGGCCACAGGGTGGGCAGCAGCATCACCAATCCAGCATGGGAGGTGGTGGCAGTGCTGGTCAGCAAAAGAGGACATCCACCCAGTGCTGCTACAAGATAAATGGTCTCAGCCATTCCACCACACTCACAAACCCAGCACACATCCACACCTCACATCTCAAGGGACAACACCACTAACTCTCACACACACCCTCACATCTCCATCAGGCTCATATCCACTCGAGCTCACGTCCTCATCCTGTCCATGTCTCCGCTCACCACACAAACATTCCATGCAGTGCCATGTGTCCTGCTCACACTCTCTCCATCTGTTTTCATGCAAGAGAAGCTGGCTCACAACAGCAGGCAGAGGTCCCTGACTGGGGGTGGAGTGGCCCACATTAGGCCCCTCACTCACTTTGATGCATGTGCCATCACGCTGACTGATGAGGACATGGACACTGCCTGTGGTGATGGTGAAGTCGGTGGCGAGCTTTAGTGAGGATCCTGCACCACATCATCCCTCTCTCAATGCAATTATGGGTGCTCTCTCTCCCACTTTTGACTCCGCTGCCATGCATACTTATCTCTACTTTGGTTCACAGGGATCTCTGCCAAGTGACCGACACCCTCAGCCAGCCAGTCCCTCAGCTCCATCCACATCCTCACCTCCAGCCAAGAGGACACCTCCTCTATTGAAGAACTGGAAATAAGCAGCCTGGAAGACCAATCACAGCGCTTACCCACACCCTGCACCAGCGCAGAGACACACACCTCATGGGACCTAGATCTAGAGCAGGCTCAAGTTCACAATCTGGTGGTCACCACATGGACACGGGTCCATAGCAAGAGGAGGCAGGTTCAGCCAAGCTCCCTGGCATTTAGAGGATTGCTGGGGAAGAGGCATCTATGAGGTCCGAGTCAGGTAATGAACCTCTGGATTTGGCCATCCAACTCATCTTGGAGAGTCAGCAGAAGGCGTGGGAACATTATGCCAATCTGTTGGAAGCCCTCAAAAGAGTAGCTCACGAGTCAGAGCAGTGCGTCTTCCTGCTCTCAGATGAAGCAGTGCCCGCGTGTGCGCGTATGGAGGTCCCTATGCGAAGGATGGCAGACATCATGGACACCCTGGTCCAGCAGAATGCAGAGATGTGTGCAGACCTGCAGTGCATCGGGGTAGCCATGGGTGAGTTCCTGTAGTGACAACGTTAGAGGGAAATGGGCACCTCAACATCCCTCCAGGTGCTTCTTCTGCTCAAGGAGTCAGGCCAGGCCCCCGGGCACCCGAGGGGAGGAGGAGTGACAGCTGGAGATACCTGGGCAATCCACTTAGTAATCTCAGAGGCTGTCCCCTCCCTCTGAGTCCCCTTTGCCTGTGACCCCCTCAACCTTGTCCTCTGTCACTGCAGAGGGAGCAGTGGGCCAACGAGTGATTCTGGAGGGAGGTGTGTTTATGGCAGGGCCTTTCGGAGCCTCGTGCAAGCACTCTCCCATGTACACGGATCCTTCACGTATCACACTCATCTCAATGTCCTGAGTATTTTGAATGCTACCTGCTGGGGTTCACTTTCAGTTGTCCATCTGAGCTGACCTGCATCTCCACCCACCCAATGATCACACTCCCATGCAGCACCTGACCTCACCCATCATAACTCTCATTTCACTTTCGATTTAGACAGCATGGTGGTGATACAGTACTTCATTCCCCTGTCTTTTCCCCTCCCGCAGGAACCCACTTCCTTTCCCCCATCACTGTTGACACCCCCAACATCACCTTCCACCTCCCCTCCGTGTCCTACCAGCCACAATCCTTTTCCTTCGGGGATGTCCAGGTGAACATGCACGTTCCCTTCCTTCATGAAAATCCCACCCCATCCACATTAACCTCCCTGATCTCCTCCTTCCCGCCCCCAGGTCCCACGTCTGCCTCCAAGTCCCCACCAACCACCCTTGTCATCCCTCCTAATGATACTGTCGAACCCTCACCCTCCCACCTCACTCTTCCCTTGGTAATTCTCACCATTCCCTCGTATCACACCAACCCTCAGTTCAGTCCCCAGAAGGCAGTCATAGATTCATCAGAGCCCTCTCTTGCACATTCACCTGGACATTTCCCCCTCCAAACCTCTTGGAACCCTTTCACCCCTTGGAACTCCTTTCCCCAGCCCCTGGACCTTCTTACCCACTCTGCATTCCTTCCTCCCTCTGGACTTTCTCCACCCCCCCACACTCCTTCCCCCTTCTGAACTGCTTCCCTCACACCTTCCTCCCCCATTACATCTACCTCCCCAGTGCTGTCTTTTCCTCTGTTGCCTCCTCTTCCCCTGCACTCCCTCTCCCTCCCAACCTCCCCCCCTGACACCTTTGTTCCCCCCCTCCCAACCTCACCCCCACGACCCCTCTTCCTCTCCAAGTTGATCCTGGACCTTCCTCACCACCCCCTTGACCATCATTCATTGTGGCCAGACCCTCAATGGTGACTTTGCAACTTCCATGAGCTGCTTCGCAGCAGTACCATGTCCAGTCAAATCCAGCCAGCATGCCATGGACATTCCTCCAGTGTGCCGTTGCTGTCAGGCTCCAGCATCTTCTGCTCCTCGGATGTCTGTGATGTGAGCAAGGCCCTGGTGGTAAATCCCAACTTCTGCACGTCACACTTGACAAGACGTGTTCTGCACCAGCGTGTTTTCCCGCTGATGTGGGCGGACGATCCAGCGTGGGGGGGATGATCCTGGCGGGCTGGCCTTATAATGATATGCAGATGTGTTACAATGAGGTCCTCAATGTCCGGGAAATGCAGACCCCCATCGACGAACTGAGCAGGCGATCACAAACTGGTTTCATGACGTCCTGAAACAATCTTTGGCTTTCTTGCCATATTATCTGCTCATGCCACCGAACATGTCCGGCACCAGTGGGCACAGAAAATTCTGCCATAAATCTCATCTGTGGGGACTTCAACAGTGCACCCTGTGGAGGAGTGGGAATTCACTGACAGAAACTGCTTGATTTCTACATTTAACTGCGCGTGTGCAAATGCCAGAAGTTGCTGTCATCACATGCTGATAGTTTTGCAGTTTTTCAACTGCAAAAGCCAAGCCATTATGTCTTTGTATCCACAATAGACCATAAGTTTGGAAATAAAGTATATCAAATTTCTCCTATAGTGTGTATCATGTATGCAATTATGAAAATAATTTTCATCCCTAACTAATTTAGTCCCTGTCAAAAGAAACACTAAGAGAATATCACCCTACACTAAAACAAGTCAACTGTTTGGTAATCTTTATTTTTGGAGAGCAGTAATCTAAACTATCCATTAAAAACAACTTTTCCTTGCATAACGTATTAATTTAGTCTAAAATGATTACTATTATTATCGATCTTTGTTACCATTTGTGTTCATTTATTTAATTTTGCAATGTCCTTGACTCTCATTTTATGAACAATATCCAGCAACTCAATTACCCAAACTCTCAAAAACAATTACCCCCATTCAGGGAACCTAAAATAAATAGGACTAATTGGCTATTTATCTTTGTAAGCACCTTTTTCCCCTAGTTGTTACCTCATTTGAGTTTCAGTGGTTTCCACAGTAAGGCACTAAACATGATTGAGCACCCTAAGCCCACTGGACGCTCCAAAGTATAAGAGAAAATGCCTGTTGACAGCCAAGGAACAGAGGGCTGAACTTCTGTATTATTCAAATATACAGTGATTTTGGAGCAGCACCATATTACGGTTATTTGTGATAACTCTGCAAATACTTTGCTATTTAAACAAAACCTGCCTGAAGGACTTATAAAAAAAAATTACAATGAAAGGAACAGTGTGCAAATTACATTAAAGTACATCTTGTGACTCTTGATGAAATGTGATTGGTACAATATTTTTATTCTTCTAATTTTAAGTGATTGAGGGAAAGTTGAAAATTTGTTGTGGGCTATAGCTCACCAATAAATAATGTCACAGGATTGTTCCCTGTATTCGAATAAAAACCTAGGTAGGGCATTTCATATGTGTATATGTGTATAGCCAATGTAATGAATCACCTATCTTTTGACGTTCATTCTTTAGTCCGCTGAAGAAATATCATTAAATGTCTGTGTGTAAAGCCAGATTCTAGTAGAATAATGATCAGGTTTTTGCAACTTATAACCAGTATGTAAATACTTTCAAACTGTATATGACATCCATTCCATATGGTTAGTGGCCCAATTGAATTCTTGAATTTTATTTCCAGTAGACCTTGTTTGTCAAGGTCAACAATTTTATTATAAAAACAGAAAATGCTAGAACCACTCAGCAGGTCAGGCAGCATCTGTGGAGATAGAAACAGAGTTAATGGGCAGAATATTTCCATCCCACCCATCGCGGATTTTGTGGCGGGCAGGTGCGGAGAATCCAGCAGCAGGCAAAAAGTTGTAAATCCGTCGTCATAAAAACAGGTTGCAATTCTCCCAATGGCGTGTTCATGGCTGGTCATTATCCCACTGACTAGTGGCGCGAACACCATTTGCATTTATTAACATGTTATGATGCTCATTAAAACAGCTGCTCGCATTCCAATCTTGCGTCACACCAACAGGAAATTATGTCTGCCTCAAATTCATTTTAAAAGGGGTGGCGTGCACAAGTCGGGCCTCAGTTCAGTGGTAACTTTGAGATGAGTGGAACATGCATAGCCAGCTGCCATAGCACTGCACCAATCTTGTTGGGATGGATGTCACACTGCTGGGGCTGTAGGGTTGGTCTACTCCTGCTCTTTGCTTACATTGTCTCAAAGAACACCACTGTGCTGTGGTACTTATGCAGGCCTCCACTTCCAGAAACTAGCATTTCAGCTGGGCTGGGCTGTGAGGCGAGGGTGGAGTTGATGAACACAAGGGGGGCAACGGGGAAGGAAGGCTGTGGAATGGCAGTGAAGGTGAAGGGTGAACATGGGGCGGGGGGCCTTTTTGGGGTCACCCTCTAAACTCTTATTGCCACAAGAGTGAGCAGGGGTCTGCTTAGAAAGAAAGGAGGAAGACGAGCTTGCGATGAAAGCCACTGAAAGCCAATGGCTTCATTAGCACTGTTAAAGGGCTACTCAGAACTCAGTGGCTTCACATCACAGTCGCTGCATCTCAAGAGTTACACATGGGAATGTAGAATTTGGGAATGTAGGCAATAGTGAAGGAGGCAAAGCTGTATCATATATGGTATTCCATCAATGAAGGCCTGTCACGTGTTCACCAGATTTGACACTCCTAATGGGGCAAAGGGCATCCACTCTTTGATCATGAGCAACTGATTGGTCATTAATAAGCCACATCAGAGATTGGAGCACAGAACTAGGGTGGGTCACTCAGCTCAATTAAACTTCAGCATCCCACTCAGGGCTCAGGATGTTACATATCTGCGATGCCATCTTGGTCACCTCGCTGTGTGTGTTAGTGTCTCAGGGACAAGGTGGCATCAGCCACCATGCAAGTAGGTCAGGAAAATTGTGGACTTTTATAGTTTCCAAACGTGTCATCTTCTGAGCTTCACTTTCTTGCCCCTTGAATCATTAATGTCTTCAATGTTTCCTTTCAGAGAGAAGGCAAAAGCAGATATGGATCCAGGGTTCAATGCTGCCTTTGTCAGGGTCCTAATGCAATGGAGGAGGTGAAGGAGGGAGAGGTGACTCCGTGTGCAGCTCCAGCAGGAGGGACATGGGCAAGTGGAGCCACAGCATGATCAGGAGGGTCAGGAAGAGAGACAAAGAGAATGGGGGTGACTCGCCAGACCCAGGGTATATCGTATAAGAGACTCCTATTTACAAATGAGTGAGAGACAATGCCGTGCACATCTGTGCTTGTCCCCAGATCTGGTACATCACATGTGCCACATTCTTCCTGAAGACCTGACATCACATGGAGTTGGAGGGTATCTCCTGCCAATGGCTTTAAAAGGTGACTGCAGCACTCAATTTCTTTGGCCTCTGGTTCTTTCCAAGGATCAACAGGGGATCTGTGCGGCATCTCTCATTCTGCAACACATCGATGCATAAAGGAGGTCACAGATGCCCTTTACAGGAAGGCCCACCATTAGGTCAGGATTGCTCTGGATGAAGATAGCCTGGTTGCAAGATTCACTGGCTTCGCTGCTATCTCAGGCTTCCTTAGAGTGCAGGGTGCAATAGACTGCATCCATGTGGCTATACGGTGTCCATGGCAGCAGGCTCTAATGTTTATAAACCACAAGGGCTTTCATTCCATCAATGTATGTCTGGTGTGTGATCACCAGAAACACATATTGCACGTTTCTGCACAGTACCCTGGGAGTTGCCATGACTCCTACATTTTGAGTCATTCCCAGGTGCCTGAGATTTTCAAGAGGCCATTGTGTCTGCAAGGATGACTGCTTGGGGATAAGGGATACCCACTGAAACACCGGCTGATGACACTGGTGCATCGCCCTCAGAGTCATTCCGAGGAGAGGTACAATACTCTTCACAGCTCCACACACTCCCTTATAGAGCAGGCCATAGGGCTTCTGAAGGTGCGATTCAGATACTTGGACAACTCAGTGACTCACTACAATACACTCCCGACAGGATTTGCTGCACCATCGTAGTGTGTTGCTCCTTCAATCTGGAAATGCAAAGAGGTCAACCCCTGCCAGAGGATGAACTGGAGGAGGACAAGAGCTTATCGGAGGACAAGAGCTTATCGGAGGATGAAGAGCCAGAGGCCCCGGAACCTCAGGAGGCTGCTGAGGGTCAGTATGAGCGCGATCTCACCATGGAGGAAGGAAAAGATGGGAATATGTCCGTAATATGTTAATTGCTGACAGGTTCCAGGAAGAGTAAAGTTAAGTGAGGGAATATGGCCACATCTCTCCTAGCCCTCAATGCCATTTCCTTTCAACTCAGGGGATGTCCACCCACTTGCAGCGAGAACGAGTCCCACATTCACAGTTACACGTTCTGACCTCATGAATCACCAGGCCAAGATCTTTGCTTTGGTCTGTGGAGCCCTGTGAGTGAACTCACTCTGGGAACTGAGAGTCCACTTAGGAACAAGATCAACACGAGAGAAGATTGAAGCCTTTGCCACCCTCTAATGATGCAAACACTGCTGTGACTGAGATGTGGACATGCCTAGGGATCTCCTCCTCCTGTGCATGTCTTTTCTTCTGCCACTACCACTGAGGAGACACAAATGCTGCTAGAATATCAATGCTGATGAGCTGTCCTCATTCAATGGTGTTCCTTGAGGAAGAAGGGTTAGAAACGCTTACATCACACACTTCCAATAAAGATTTAAACACACCTCCCTGACATCACACAAGCAGCGCAGAGACTAGTTCAACTGAGGTTGACATCACAGGTATGTGAATTTCACAGTGGGTTACTATCACTGAGTGGGAGGAAGGCTAAGCCTCGAAATAAAAGGATTTCAAAATGCAAAATCACAACGCCTTCAGTTGACAGGAACATTCACATAACCATCAAATATATCAACAAAAGTATAGTTTATTAACATGTCCAGCACGCCCTTGACCCAAAAGTGACATCAATTTTTCTTAACTTTCCTAACTCTAGCGCTATGCCTGGGTGCAGCCCCGACATCCACAGCAGAGGTGGAGGCAGCCTGCTGACTGCTATGTCCTAATGTCTGTGATGACCTTGGCGGATGTCCCCTGGTGCCCCCATGCCCAGAGGGCCCCAGCTTGATAAGGGTCACCTGCTCAGGGGCAGAAGCAGCCTCAGCGGCCTGAGAAGCTGGAGTGGATGGGGTCACAGGCAGAGGGGGCTGTGAGCTGCTAAATACACTTGGAGTGTCCTGTGAGGCCCCTGAGTGTCCAGCTGATGCTCATCCTCCCTGTGGGTGCCTGAGGGCCCCGCCCTGACTCCTGCAGGAGGTGGTGCACCTGGAGGGAGGTCAAGGTGCCTTGTCTCCATGTTGCCTACATCTCGATGGTGCCCACCAGTATGTGTGACCATGAAGTGCAGGGCCGAGCGCAAATCCAACAAGACCTGATGGATAAGGTCTCCATGGTGGTCACCAGCCTTCCGCTGGTGACCTCGAGGCACTCGCATGCCGGAGCCACGACATCAGACAAAATGCAGACGGACTCCTCCATCGTTCGCTCTAGTCTGCTGAGTGACTGTCGAATCTCTGCCTGATGTTCTGCCGCCTGTCGTTGTATCTCCAACATAGATTTGGCAGCTGCTTCCAGAGGCTCATCATCTGACTCGGACTGAGCTGATGGCTGGTCTCCAGCAGCCCTCCGAGTGCCGGAGATCTGGGCTGTCCCTGCCTCCGACTGCTGCGGGGATGTGTCAGTGAGGCGTTCCCCAGAAAGTGAGCCCGAGCCTAATCTACAGCTGTGCCCCACCGGCGTGTGTGTCTCTGAGCTGGTGGAGAGTGTGTGTGAGCACTGTGACAGTTCTTCCAGAGCTTCGTCCTCGGATGAAGTCCATGGACTCACACTGGTGGTGCTCGACTGGCTTGGAGGCCTCGATCTGCTAGACCCTAGAAAATAGAAAAGAGAGTTTCAGTAAATGAGCATGAGTTAGATAAGACTGCACGTGATTCACTGTGAATGTCAGGATTTGATGGAGTGATGGAGCTGTGATCTGTACTGGGTTGGTGGGAGGGGCCGATCTCCCCTTTCCCACAGGAGTGATCTCTGTCCTCCCCAGCCAGCTCGGCTGGAGCATTCTCAAACTCAGTGAGGGTGATGATGTCGGCCGTCCCTCCTCTGGCCTGTGCTCTCCCGCACCTGTTGTGCACCAGCTTGGCCTGTATGAAGAAGAAAGAAAGGCATGTGATGAGAAGGGATGGAGCAGAGGTTGGGCGAGATGCATGTCCCCTGTGTGTGGTGAGCCCTCCCGAGAAGGGCCAGAGGATGGAGTGTGAGCAACATGATAGATGGGATGGTGGTGATGTGAAAGTCTCAGTGAGAGAATGAGTGTTGATATGTGTCCCCCGCTAATGGTTGCATGAAATCCCTGAAGAGAGTAGCCGTTTGAGTGCATGATGCCATGATGAGAGTTTGATATTGGAGACTAATAGGATGACTTACCCTGGTGGAGCGGTTGAGATCATTCATCCTCTTCCTGTACTGGGCAGCACTTCAGGCACGGTTGCCAGCCACATTGACCTGCTCCGCGACTGTTTCCCAGGCCAGAGACGTGAAGCTGCTGTGCTTCCTGCAGCCATCCCTGGGATAGCGCACTTGCCTGTACACCTGCACCCCTCTGATCAAGGTCTGGAGGGCCTGGTGGGTGATTCGGGTTGCTGCCTTTATTTTCAGGCTCTCGTATTTACTCCTCTGGCTGCCAGACATCTCTGGTGGGCTGGAGAGAGTGAGATTTTGTGCTGCACTGGCCTTAAATATGGCGCCTGGACTTTCGAACCCACCAGCTGATGGCGGATGGACAAATCCACTCTGCCTCCTGTGTGTGCCAGATTCCAGTAATTCGACAATAATAGCCAGCTGGCTTTTTCTCCTCATATCTCTATAACCTACTGTCTCTCTTTCTGAAAACCCCATCAAGAGTAAAAGGGGAAAATCACCATTATAAACATTGAAAAGCAAGTGCTCAACCAGTGAACTAAATACTGAAAGTGCTGGAAAACCACCTCGTGTCATCAACAAAGAACTGAAAGGAATTTGGAAGACATCGATAAAAATCAACCCATCGAATCCTGTACTCTGGAATTGGTGCTATTGAATTGTTTAATTCCACCCTTAAAATCCATGTTTTGTGTGTCTTATGTGTCTTGCTGTGTGTGTATAGGGATTTAAGAAGGGATAGAGCTTAGGTTATAGAGTTCGAAATTAGCAGTTCACATTTCTTTCTTTTGCCACTTGTTAAAGACAATTTGTTCAATAAACAGTTATTTACTTATTAAGTTTACAAACCTGGTGCTTGTATCCTGTTAACCTAAATTAAACAATTAGGTGGGTTGATCAAAGTTTTCACATTTGTCGCGGCTCAGGGAGCTTGATATTGCAGTGCATTATCCCCAGTGAGCCGTGACAAGGTTGATAGGCGAATAAAGTTAAGACATAACAAGATTTAAGCAAGTAAAGAGGCACAGAAAGGGAGGAGGTGAGGACAGAATGATAAAGAAGCTCTGGTATAGGGTGGAAGGCAGGAGAGATTAAATGACAGTAGGGATGGTGATGCAAGGCAAAGGACTTGGTAATGGAACAAGCAAAGAAACAATAGTTAATGTTTCAGGCTAGTGAGCCTTTGTCAGAAAAATTATTCGAATGAAGTTTCACCTACCTGAACCATTAATTTTGTTTCTCTCTTCACCGATGCTGCTAGATCTGCTGAGTATTTCCAACATTTTCTATTTGTTTCAGATTTACATCATCTGTAAGAGAAAAAAGGTGGCTCCAGGGGAGGTGTAAATAGGAATTATAAAATCATTACAAAAGCTGCTGTCCAAAAACATTGGGGGCAGAGTTTATGATCTGGTAGATCTGCAGCTTCTATGACAATCCAATGTCTCCCACCACATTCTAAGTATAATTACTTGATTTCATACTTATACCCTTATAATCAGGGCTGTTTTTGGCTAATGGGCAGTGACTTTCAACCACTGCCCTTTTGAAAACATGGACAATGGGCAGAAGAAAAGGTAGAAAGGAACCTTGACTAGCCAAGACCCAAATGTTGCGGATTTCAAGTGGGCCTCAAAATGGTCACATAGCATGGCTCCGTGTTTTGCATGAGGGAGACCGTTTAATGATCTGGTGTCCTACACAGTTGTAGCAATCTGATGCTAATTTTGAAGTACAAGTGGGCTGAGCATCCATTGTGTGCATCCTGACCGCTTGTATCTGATGATGAGCTGCCTTTAAAGGACAGTTGGTTTCTGCTCTGTAAATGGGCCACAAATCTCTTTGTCTTTTATTTAGCAGGCAGGATGGAGGCAGCAGGCACAGGAGAACCAACGATGCATCTCCTGGATGCGCTAAAGTACTGCAGTCTGCTGCCAGCCTATGCTTTCCCACCTGTGACATAGGCTTCTCTCTTCAGACTTAAATTGATGGCTCAGCCTAGGGAGCCGGCTGGTTTCTCACCCTCATTCAATCGACAAGATGCAGCCAAGTGACTGTTCGGCACTTGCAGCTTGTCAGCTGCATTCAGATGAACCCCAGACCTGAAAATGGCTGGGGGTCTCTCGACTTTGGCTTTGAGTGACTGTGAACTGACTTCACCTCATTTTGAGTGGATGTTGACAATTTCCCCAATTATTCCATTTAAACTGTTTTTGAAACTGATGCACAACTTTGACTAATTTTCCAAGTTGGCAGTTTTAGTTTTTTTAATACTGTACAAGTATGTTATAGTCTTTAATTGATGAGAAATGGAAAGTTTTCCATGGTACAGTCTATGCTGTAGCTTTTGTTCCTGGTGTATTTAATTGTCTTGTAGTGGAACTGCATGGACATCCCATCTGGTGAAAGTATTCCTGTGAAGGAACTGCCAACTGAACAATTCCATTAAGGCAGGGTGAGAATTTGGTATTTTACTGAATTTTCCTGTACACTTGATGCTCAAATATAAATAAACAGGACTAATGAAAACACAGGGGATAAAAAAAATTGCCTACCCTCTTATTCTTGCTTAAAATGTGCTGAAATGAGCATTATAGGGCTGGATTTATCACTCCCCTGACAGTGGGTTTGAAGGCGGGTGTCAGGGATGGAGGGGGAGATGCAATTATATCAGTGGTGGGGTGGCATCGGGCAGTCTGCCCACCAGCGGGCCAATTGAGACCTTTAGGTGGGCAATTTAATGCCCACTTAAGGGCCTCATTCCGTCACTGCAGGCATTTAATTGGCAGCAGAAGAGGTCCACGCCAAGTGGCCATCCTGGCAGATTTACCTGTGCGGGCTACTGGAAGACTGTGGTGGTCCCACCTTAACGGGAATCCTGGGCCCATTGGAGAGCCACCCCAAGGTGTAACACCGCCGCTCCTCTCCCCCCACCCCAGGTTTCCCTTCCCCATGGTCTCCCAAACCCTGGATCCCACGCCCTCACTGATCCCAAACACTTACAACGGCCCGATCCATCACAATTCACCTCCTCATCACTTGAGTGCAGTACTGGCAGTGGACACCGGTCCCGCTTGTGCTACTGGTTTCGAGAACTGCCTCTGATTGGCCACAACTCTCTGAGGTGGGACTTCCTGAACCCGGGGAGTGGGAATCCTACCTCCAGCCCATTAATGGTCAATTGGCCATTAAATGACTGCAGGGTAGTCATTCTTTCCCTGGGCGGCTCCAATGCAGGTACAGGGACCACTGTACCCCATTTAATTCAGCCCATAGGATTACATTGTAGACGTTTACAACAGAGAAACAGGCCATTTTGCCCAACAGTGTCACATTTATGCTCCATGCAATCTCCTCCCACCTTTCTTCACCTAACCCCATTTACATATCATTCTACTCCTTTCTCCTTCATTTGTTCATCTAAGTTCCCTTTGAATCCATCCACCTCAACTACTCCTTGTGCTAACAAATTCCATATTCTCACCACTCTCCAGCTAAAGGAATTTTTCCTGAAGTGCCCATTGAATTTATTAATGATTATTTCATATGACCCCTAGTTCTGTTCTCACCCGCAAGTGGAAATGTGTTCTTTACCTCTACCCAGGTCAAATCCTTTCACAATCTTGTTAACTTTCAGTCTTTTTCCTAGAGAATAGAGCCCCAGTCTGTTCAATCTTTTCTGTTAAGTATAACCTCTCAATTCTGGTAACTTATCACAGAGTCAATCTATTTTACACCTTCTCTAATGCCTCTTCATCCTTTTTATGATATGGAGATCAAAACTGTTCTCAGTCCTTGAGATGTTGTCTAATCAAGGTTCTATATAAGTTTAACATAATTTCTCTGCATTTCAGTCCTATCTCTTTTGAAGTGCTTTGCCTGCATTTTTATGACATTATTAGCCTAAGTCACTATTTTTAGTGATGTGCATATCTATATGTTCAGATTTTTCTGCTCCTTTATCCCACTTAGACACTTGGGGCTGGATTTAAAACAGCCTGTTACGATGAGAACCATGGCAACCAGGCCTGCTTAATCGCAGGAGAGGCCCCGCACCAGTCTCCTTGCAGTGGCACAATCTCCCCCGATTCAGTCAGAGGGCGGAAGGGGCTGAAGTGGGATTCCTGGCCACTGGCGGTGGAATGTCAAATAGGTTCATTAATAAGCCAATTGACACCCATTATATAGTGGTGCCTGGCACTGGGGGAGGCACTGAAATCCACACCCTGCCCTTGCATCCAACCCCCTTGTCTTTTTTCTCCTGCAAGCCTACCCCACAATCTCCATCCTGCTCTCCATCTCTCTCTTTGGTCTGGGGTCCCACAATGATCCTGGACCTCTGATGGGTGCATTGCCAACATAATAACACTGCAACACACCAGAACTGAAAAGGATTTCACTCCTTCAACATCGAGCTGATGTAGGACCATAGGCAGAAAATATAAATCAATACTCAGTACCTGGCAGTGGTCATGATGCCTACATTTTGCAGTAGTCACTGTGCTACCTGCATTTGAGCCACTGTGGCCAGCCAAAGATTGGCGACTGAGTGATGAGGGCTATCCACTGATGACATGGCTTATGACTCCAATGCACAACACACACACAGATGTGCAGCATGCATGCAATGAAAGGCAATCTACCATATGAAATGTGGTAGAGTAGAACCTTGGTGGGCTGAAACAAAGCTTCGGCCACTTGCAATGTTGGCCATCAGTTGTTGCATCATGGTTGATTCATAAGTGTGTTGATGGATTTGGCCAGATATCCCATGTTGGAAAGGATGGGCTTCAAGCTCTGGGCAAATCTTTGTGCCAAGTTGGTGCTGGACTCCTCCTTTCCCTGTAACATAGGCTTTCTGCCAGGCTTCCCAATGCACCAAGTATTTCATTGTGTATACCCATCAGCCTTCTTCTACAACCGACCCATCAAAGTCTTCATCTGAGTCCTCTGCAGCAGAACGTGTGTGCAGCCTCGCCCTCCAGACAGCTGACACCTGCATTTATCCTTACTCCCCGTGCTGGCTGCAGCCCACTAGCACCCAATCTCTCATCACATACAGATTTGGCCACAAATCTATCCTCAAAGGAATGTGCAGTGTCAATGTCGAAGCTGATGCCTGCGACTGTGAAATCAAGTGACAATGTTGTGTCTTTACTGTCACTCCGTTCTTGGTGTACATCGGCTGCCTAACCACCTTTTTATTATCTGAAAGGAAAAAGGCACAAGGGTAATGCACTGAGCAGTGAAATGGGGAAATGGGGTTGGGGGTTAAGAGGTGCATTTTTATACCATCTGCAGCTTGTAAATCAGAAGAGATTGTGGGATGTGAAAAGGAGGAATGGGTATGAGGATATTCTCAATGGCTTCAGCCCTACCCTCAGCACATCCTCAAGAAGACCGTTCCAATAACGGCCATCACCATCTCTTCCATGGGCATTAAGATATGCAGGTGTGCTCCTCACATGTGGTTAGTTCCGGCTACCTTCAATTGTGTGTCAAACTGTCCTGCAAGAGAGAAAAGGAAATGTGTCAGTGAATGTCACGCAACCCATTAAGGTGATGTACCTGGTAGTGAGTGCAAGCTGTGAGCTGTGGGTGTGAGCCTCGCAGCAGTATTAAGTATGTGAGGGTGAGGTGATGCATAGGAATGTGAAGTATAAGCCCTGACTGATAGGGATTGTTGGTAGCTGAGTGATGTGGGTGTGGTGCATTGTGCAGCATCAGAGATTAGTGGTGCAGTTGGTAGGATATGGCGGTTAAAAATACATTCACTGACCTTGATCCTGCATGTAAGGCCATTGAACTTCTTTCAGCATTACGTCCAGCTCCTCAGGTCTTGCCTCCTGAGCTCTGTGGTTATTTGTTCCCACTATCTTTTGACCGTGAGTCTGGAGGGCCTCCTGCTACCACCACCCCCCTCCCCCCCCCCGCTGCCACCCCCCCAGGGTAGAAGGCATATCTCTTTCTTTCCACCTCCTCCAATGAGGCCTCCAGTGCAGCGTCTGAATACCTTAGAGTCCATGCTCTCCCAGGTTGTGTCATTCATCACTATTTCCCATGACAGAATCACTTTCTTCACGACTCCCAACAACTGCTCCAGAAACAATGTACCTGCTTTTAAGGAGTGCATGCTAGCTTTGAACAGCGCAGGCTAGCTCCAAGTGGTGGTAGGAAGTTACAGATTACTGACGCATGCAGCAAACAAACAGTGCAATTCGAACTGGCTGCGTACAGAAATTATTATAATGAGCAGGCAGGACAAAATTCACGTGCTACCTACATCTCAATCAGCAGGTGTGTGTAATTTGCATATCATTATCCCTGGACCCATTTCTGAGAGCTAGACATTTTAACCCCCTTATTTCCCAAGACGTATGTGACTTTTTATTGTTCCTATTACCTCACTCTTATCTATATTGAAGCTCATTTGCCAATTTCATTCCCATTTTGCAAGTTTATTAATATCTTCCTGATTTTATTGATGTCTTCCTGAGTATTCTTAGCAGGAGGCCAAGTTAGAAATGAAAATTTTTACCCATTATTTATTCTGTCCCAGACATTCAAGTCTCTCTTGATAATCTATCTATAAAGAAAATTAAATGACCTACTGAGATCTAGCTCATGAGCTGATTGATTTTTCAATAAATACTCAAGGCTAACAATTATATTTTTGTTTGGTGCAAAAGTGTTATTCAACATATTTTTATGAAATTTAGGTACAACCTATCAAAATGATGGCTATATGTAATGTTTTGTAATCCACTTTTTCATCGACCAGAATGACAAAAATCACCTGGTCACAATACACCTGGGATAATGTGGGTAACAAAATATTTCTTCTGTGTGCATGCACCCTGCTCAGAGGCTTGTCCTATTGCTAAAATGTGCTCATGAAAGTTAATCTAATCAAGATGTTTCTTAGGGACAGTTTAAGGAAAATCAAGGTAAATGTTTGCGCTGAGATAGGGAGTCACACACAAAGACTGTGCTAATTGTGCGCAAATTGAAGTGCAAAATTTCTCATTTTCATCCCAGCACTGACAAAAGTGAATTGAACAGCTAGATGGTCATTTTGAAGCGAATGGAATTAAGAATCAGGGGAGATGTATAACAGGTGACTGAATTGACGCTAACCATTTTACTCAAGGTCAAAATTTCCCCAAAAGTTCCACACATACAGTGTGGGTGCAGCGGCCATCACTGGTTCTGTCACAGTGCAGCAACAGCTCAAGGTGAAAGAAGGTATAAAAAATGGAATGCACAAGGCTTAGAAGTTATCACAATAGATCCAACTTTGAATCATATTGAGGAGCAGTGTATGAGTAGACTCAATCAAGAAAAGTGGCTGTAACTAAGGTGTACTACCTGGTCCATGATCACCTGTACTGAGTCAACCATCTACATGGCAACCCCAATTGCAATAAAGGTCATTACTGCTTTCAAAATCTAAGCGACTAAGCCATTTCATACACTGACAGGAACATCAAAGGAGTCAGTTGTTTGGGTATTGATTGCTCCAGTTAGGAAGAACACCTATCTAATTCAAGCCCACCTATAGACAGTTTAGTGAGAGAGCACGGGCTACATCAAGAAAGAAGCAACCGCCTTATCTCACTACTTGCTCCATATGGAGCATCATTTACTGCATGCATGGATCCATTCATGTGCTTTCCAACAGCGTGTGACCTAAATGGGAAGAGATATTCAATCCGTGTATACCAATTTAGTTTTCTTTCCCTTAATACAGCGTCAAGACTACTGGAATATTCACTATTACCATTGTAAACTCACATTTTCATCTTGCATTGATTGAGTGCTTCAGATCTCTGGAGCAATGAGTGCACTCATTAGGTATATTTTTTCCACCAAATACACTTCCTCATTCATTTTATGAATATAGAGACATTATGATCAAAATCTTGCTGACTAAAGTTATTATTTTGAAAACAATGTCAATATATTGCTCAAAACCCCAGCCTATAGTTTCAAAACATTCTCCCATCTCAAATGATATGTGTGTGGGCCTAATGGTATGATCTGTGGTCAATTAAAAACATTAGAAAAACGCAGAAGGACAAGGGGATAATAAACTGAAGAACTAACAGAACAGACTGAGAGCTTTTTTGTTTGTTGTTAGGTTGAATGCTGAGTGTAATATTTCCATTTGAAAGCAATCTGTTAGAGATTGTAATTTGAAACAAATATGTCATTAAGTGCAATGGCTTTATTGAAGGTTATTTTGACTCTGGACAAAAGTGTAAAATGAGGGATATCAAGATCATCTGCATATTATACATCTCTCTTGATTTTCATTTCTATTGATTTAATGGGTGGATCCTCTCCTTCTGAACAACACATAACTTTAAATAAAAACAAAAAACTTTAAATAAACATAACTTTAAATGCCAGATAAATTTAAGAGGAAAGATGGGGGAGGGGGTGTGCCAGGGATTCAGACTTGGATGAAGTGGGAAGGGGATTTGGAGTGAAAAAGGGGAGGAGGCAATCTGATCTGGGTTTAGCAAGCAGGAAACAGGTACTGCTGGAGATAGTTCTAGAAAGAAATTGGACCGAGGCTTGGTCCTGGGTATAATAATTGTAGATTCAGTCCAGAATTCAGTTTGGAGTTACTCAGGTGTGGTGTGGGCCATGGGACAGGGGAAATCTAGGGTGGGACCACTTAGAATGGTTAAGACTGCAAACTGCCAGAGGGGTGTGTGGGAGCACTGGTGGGAGTTTAGATTAGGAAAGGCAAAGGCAATGGTTAGGACCCAGGTGGAGTCAGAGAATTGGATGTTGGAATTGGTGTAGAGGTTGAGGTCATTGTCATGAAGAGATATTAATGTATATAATGTTACTGGAATTTTTTTTTTAAATAAAGGTTTAGTCTGTGTGTGTGTGTTTTAATTGGATTAAAGCCAGCTAGTCTGGGTACTTTGATGTATAGTGGATTTGAGATGTTAAACAGTAAGGAAGTTAAAGTAAAGAGTACATTTGCATTTTGTTGAATAAACCATTCAAAGACTGGGGATGAAATCTTGCACCTTGCTAGGAGTCACTAGGCAATATGTTTATATTACTAATAAAATTGGTACTATGAAAGGGGTTTTATCATTAGAAGAAGTGGAGTTCAAAGGGTCTGGTGATACAATGAAAATCTGCATTCGAAGGGAAAGGCTGGGTAAAACAGAAAGGAGTTTGTGTGTGCAGGGCAAAGGCATGGAAGATCTAAGCCTGTAAGCCTACCACTGTGTCTGCAAAGGAACCAAATTGAAATTAACCTCATTTTGAATTCATAAGGTGAAAATGCTTTGCCTGATGCCTGTTTAAGTCCATTGGTTATTGTTGCCTTAGTGGAGGTTAATTTGGGAATTTGTTAAAAAAAATTATGATAGTAGTAATTTTTATGTGTTTAATTTGTTTTAAAATGATAAATGTTTAATTTGATATAAAAATCTCTGGAGACTTGGTTGTCTTATTCCTGAATTTAGAGCTGCAACTCAAAACATACTAATTGGAAATATATAGGTTATGATAGTTATTTTAAGTTTCCCTCTGGGATTTTAAATAACTCAGCCTTTAACAACAGCTGTGTCATAACAGTCATGCTCCTAGTTGCCCTGTTGTTGTTCTTTTCTTTTCCTAATATTTTGGTCAGAGGCCTAGATTTTTGTCCGTGGGTCAGATGCGCAGAGTCAGGAGAATTCCCGGTTCCATGAAGCTGATTTCTATAAGTGTCTGCCCAAATGTCAGATTTCCATTCTGGGGGTGCAGGGTGAGGAGGGAGCGGTGCGGGGGCTATGTATTAGGAGCTAGGGTGGGTGACCCCGGAAGTAATGAGGGGTTGGAAGTTGGGCAACTCAGGCTTTGATTGGGCCCTGAGAAAGTTTGGTCATCCATGGTGAAGTCCCTGTGCATCAGAGGAGACATCTTTGACTTGTCAGATGAGGGTGAACTCCATAAACGTTTCCAACTGGTAGCTGAGCCTGGAATGGATAGCCCATTCCCTAGCAAAAATTGTAATTGTTGCTGTCTATTCACAGTGTAGTCTACTGAAGCACTGAAAGCATGGAATGGATTCTCAAGACACAGCCATGGAGATGGCATCATTTTGCCACCACTACTTAGTACAGATATTCTGCAGTCAAGTAGTTAGCTGCCAAAGTGGGTGAATGAATGGTGAACAGTACCATGCTCATTATCCTATCCACTTGTCCTCTTGCCACCCATCTATCAGGATACGCCCACACAGTTGACCCTTGACCAGGTCTCTCATATCTGCACACTGTCATGGCATAACAATGTGACAAAGAGGGAGGAAACCAATAGCACTGTCAGTGGTTGTGGAGCACAGCATGCTACCTTGAAGTGACAGCCGCAACATCCATGGCACCAAGCATTTGTGCAGATTCATTTTCCCCACCACACATTAAGGGTAATGATTCTGAGATTGCATCTGTCTGTCTTGGACTCTAGGCATACGACTTGGGTCTTATACTGACTGTAGATATACTCTGGTATCTGCTTAACACTTGTTTATTAGTATTACATCGAAACAGGTTACAAAGTAGGCACGTAGCTCCTAGACATGATTTCAACCTCTCTGCCAAGAGCCTAACATATGACTGACTGATGTCAGTTGGACATCATCATTCACGTTATACATTAGCATATCCTACCTGTTAACCCTTTATACTACACCTCCCTCTAAGTATGTTATTCTACTTTTTAACAACAACACAAAACTATGTATTTAACTATTTACATTACATTTCTGTAACTCCCTTTTTCACAACCACAGATTCTAGCCAGCTCCAACCCCTACTCTTCCCCCCACCCCTCAAGTCACAGTCCTGCGGGATTCAAACTCCCTCAGACTTGGCCCTTAGGGAAGACATCTTGGAGACATGAGAGCTTTCTTCTGCATCTGGTAGGACATCAGCATCTGCAGAATAGTACATCATCAATTAATGGTCCCTCCACTGTGCAATATTTTGCAGCATGAAGCACACCACTACTATCCTTGATACCCTTGCTGGGGCACAATGCAGGGCTCCACCTAAGTGATCAATGGACCTGAAGCGCATTTTTAAAATGCCTGCTCGATTGTACTCATTGTGATGATATGGCTGCTGTTGGAGTTGTGCTCTGCCTTAGTTTGAGCGGTCCTAAAAAGGGTCATTAGCCAAGTTCTTAATGGGCAGCCATTGTCCCCTAGAATCCAACCATGGATCTGCATTGATGGTGAGATAGCTGAGGGACTGGGAACTCCTTAGTATGAAGAAGTTATGGCAGTTGCCAGGGAATCTTGCACAGACTTGAAGGAGGACCTTGTAGAGGTCACACACTACTTGTACATTGATTGAGTGGAAAGACTTTTGATTGATGAAGGTGTCCGAATGATGATTTGGAGCCTTTATGACAACATGGGTGCAATCAATAACATCCTGCACCTGAGGGAAGCCTGCTAATTGGGAAAAAGCCATGACTCTGCATCTGAGACCCCAACTCTATAATTAAATTAATGTGATCCCCAACATGAACAAACAGGGCATTGATTATAGCCTTAATGCAGCTTTGTGCTGCTGACTGGAATATACCAGAAGGTCTCCTGCTGAGCCCTGGAAAGAGCCTGAGGCATAAAAACTGAGAGTGGTGCTTACCTTTCCAGCCACTGGCAGGGCGTTGGGGTCAATAGAGTGTGGCTCGAATTGTTGCTGGACCATGTAATATATATCTGTCACCACCACAGGGCTTAAACTCAGTTACCATCAGCACTGGTTCTCCTTCATATAGAGGTATGATGTCCAAGGTCTATCCAGCCTTCCTACAGGCTAGGACCTAATGGTCCTGCCTCCCATCCTCCTCCTTCCTGGTGCGTGTGGTGCTGCCTCTTCCTCCTGACCTTCCACCCTTCCTCTGGTCTCCAGCTGCTCAAATTGGTTGGCGTCTATGTACAAGGGTGCCATACCCATCTCAAGCACAAAGTTTTTCCTGGCACCTGGGTGCACGAGTCAGTAAGGGTAAGAAATAACCACCCTGCAAGTCCAGAAAGCCCACTGTCCTACGCCCTGGGGTTAAAGCAAGACAATTTGAATTGAGTTTGTACCAATTCTGGGAAAGTTAAGACAAGTTTAAAGCAAATTCCACAGGGTTACCTGCACATCTCCAAAGGGGTACCCTGGCTATCCAAATAAATGAACAAAGTTCAGATCTCCTCCTACCAGGTCTGCTCTCAGCAATCACATTTCAGACACCTATGAAACAAAAATCTGCCTTGAGTGGAGGCAACTGCTGATTTATATGGGCAGCTGCTTCCATGAAACTTGTATGTGCAAAACGCGACCTATTCCAGTTCCCGCCCCTATGAAAATCATACGTCATAGAGGTCTACAGAACAGAAAAAGGCCCTTCAGCCCATCAGGTCTACACCGGTCAAACAAGTTCCTAACTATTCTAATCCCATTTTCCAGCACTAGGCCCATAGCCTTGTATGCCATGGCATCACAAGTGCACATCCAAATACTTCTTAAATGTTATGAGGGTTTCTGCTTCTACCACCCTTTCAGGCAGTGAGCTCCAGATTCCCACCACCCTCTGGGTAAAAAAATTCTTCCTCACATCCCCTCTAAACCTCCTTCCCCTTACCTTAAATCTATGCCGTCCGGTTATTGATCCCCCCACCAAGGGAAAAAGTTCCTTCCTATCTACCCTATCTATGCCCCTCATAATTTTATACATCTCAGTCATGTCCCCTTCAATCTCCTCTGCTCCAGGGAAAATAACCCCAGTCTATCCAATCTCTCCTCATGACTAAAACTCTCCAGCCCAGGCAACATCCTGGTAAATCTCCTCTGCACCCCCTCTAGTGCAATCACATCCTTCCGATAATGCAGGTTCCAGAACTGCACACAATACTCTAGCTGTGGCCTAACCAGCATTTTATACAGTTCTAGCATAACCTCCCTGCTCTTATATTCTATGCCTCAGCTAATTAAGGCAAGTATCCCATATGCCTTCTTAACCACCTTATCTACCTGTCCTGCTACCTTAAGGGATCGACGGACATGTACACCAAGGTCCCTCTGATCCTCAGTACCTCCCAGGGTCCTACCATTCATCGTGTATTCCCATGCCTTGTTTGTCCTGCCCAAGTGCATCACCTCACACTTATCCAGATTAAATTCCATTTGCCACTGATCAGCCCATCTGACCAACTCGTCTATATCCTCCTGTAATCTAAGGCTATCCTCCTCACTATTTACCACCCCACCAATTTTCGTGTCATCCGCGAACTTACTGATCAACCTTCCTACCTTCAAGCCTAAATCATTTATATATACCACAAACAGCAAGGGATCCAACACCGATCCCTGTGGAACCTCACTGAACACAGGCATCCAGTCACAAAAACATCCATCGACCATCACCCTCTGCTTTCTGCCACTCAACCAATTCTGGATCCAATTTGCCAAATTGCCTTGGATCCCATGGGCTCTTACCTTTGTTATCAGTCTCCCATGTGGGACCTTATCAAAAATCTTGCTAAAGTCCAAGTAGTCAAAAGCATTGCCCTCATCTACACATCTGGTCACCTCTTTGAAAAATTCTATCAAACTGGTCAGATATGACCTCCCCTTAACTAAACCATGCTGACTCTCCTTGATTAACCCTGCCTCTCCAAGTGTAGATTAATTCTGTTGCTCGTTGCCACGTTAGGGGGCGTGACTCCTGATTTCCAGGCATGTCTGCCATTTTCACAATGATAGAGAAGCTCTCCATCATTGCGAAAATTCAGGTCACAGTCTCCCTATCCTGTTATCCTTGTTCTTCCCTGTGATTTGTGACATTATTGCAGCCACATGTGGGAAGTGTAGCAGAACTCTGTTGAACTTTTCATGAACTGAAATCCTATATACATTCATCCATAAAGAATCCACACTTCAAGAACTAATGTGCGTTCCTATTTTAATATAGAAAAAAGCCAGTACTCTCTGCAGAAAATTTCTTCTGAAATCACTAGATATGAATATGAAGATTTGCTGGATAAAATTCATGCTTTTCTTTGACAATATCCTTTAATTATTCAGCTATTAGCATTGTTTGCTTTGTAGCACTGTTTGCTGAGTCAGAAGGTTGTGGGTTCAAGTTCCCCTCCAAGACTTCAGCATAATCTTGCCTGGTCAGGGTCTGTCCCTCAGATGAGATGTTAAATGAAGGCAAAAGCAAAATACTGTAGTTCCTAGACATCTGAAATAAAGACAAAAATTTCTGGGCAGGCAGCATATCTGGAGCGAGAAATAGAATTAATGGGCAGAATTTAATGCCCTCCCCCACCCTGCAGAGGCCCGTTTGGAGGTGTGGCAGGCCATATGATCAGGTGGGAGGGTACAGGATGGAAATCCTGCAACTCCCCCCACCGCCTCTCTCCGATCAGGTCCAGGGTGGGAAGGCTTATGGGCTAATTAAGGGCCTCATCTTGCCACAGCAGCTATTCAGCCTGCGGCAGGCAGGGTACCCACCATCCAGGGAGACCACCCAGCAAACCCTGTCAGGTTTGCCAGCAGGGGTCCCTCACTCATAGTCACTATGTCCCCAATCAAGGGACCCCGCAACAGAAAGAGGGGATCCAGCAGGAAGCCACCTCTGCCCTTGCTTCTGAGCTCCCTTACCCCCTTAGCTGACAACCCTCTCCCCATGACCCCCATCCCACCCACACTGACCTCTAGAGATCCATCGGAAATCCTCATGGTTGGCCCCACTCTAGTACTATCAGTGGCCACTGCTTTCCATGATGCTGCCAGTACTGCAGAGCTGGTGGCCTCTGATTGGCCAGCAGCTATTTCGAATGGGATTTCCACCCTTCTGGGCACTTAATCCGACGGGAGGCCAAATGCTGGCAAGGTAAGTGCCTGCTTATCTCAGAATAGCATTGGGCTTCCTGGAGAAAAGTGACATGGGGCTCCCACCAGCTCTTCAACCAGTGGGTGAGTTCTCCGTCACCCACGTTAAATCCCGGTCAATGTTTCAGGTCAATGATGTTTCATCAAGATGTAACAGATTTTATGTAAGCATGTAGGCAGGGAAAGGGGATAGGGGAGGAAAGAACAAAAGGGAAGGTCTGTTCAAATGCAGATTTCACTAAAAGCATGAGGTCTCTGCTCATCCACAGTTCCTAATGTCCTGTCTCTGCGGGATGAAATTGGACCTCATTGCACCGATTTTGCAGATATAAAATAAGTACGGAAATTCAATTTTAGGGGGACAATCTCCTGCACATGAATCGCATCATATAGACATCCATTGCAAAACTGGTTTAATCGCTGGTGAGATGCCACTAATAGTTGTTCCTTCCTCCTAATCATTTAGAAAATACATGGATCTATGTATATTAGATCCAAAGTGGATGGTCTCACACATTCAAAGTTCCTCTTTCCACTACTCCATGTTTTATGTTGATATGGCCTCTAGTTCCTTAATGACTTTCTGAATGCATGTCTCCATACCCTTCTGTTGACAATCCACCTACAATCTGTAACTTTATTCTGTATGTTCAGAGGGAAGCTCATTGGAAAGCCTAGGTGAGGTGCTACTATTTAGTTCCCTGTTAGTGATATTTGGCTGTGAGATGATGTTTATTGCCTAGAGCTTCCCCTTGGTGAAAGTACAATGTGTTGTCTAAGCCACCCTACTTGAACACTTCTTTTACGTATTTTCCTAATAAGAATAAGAGAAGTTTCAGTGCCGGCTCTGCTGTAGTAACTTGAGTCTGCGGTGTCCCTGTAACTTCTTGAACCACATCATGACTTAGCCTTGTAACTGGTTCCATCACACCCTCTGCTGCTATGGCTGGCTGGTCCTGCCCACCTTCTAGCAATTCCATTGTCATTTTAGCAGGAGGGAAGGATAAGTCAGATGGAACATTGTGCTGTGAATCAGCAAATCAAACCTCCTGTTTGGCAGGCAGGCGAAAAGGCCAAGTGGCCTTTAGATTTTTTGTGAAACATCATCCACGGGCGGGATGAAGTTTCGATCAGTCATTTAAGAAAATAACAATTTTTCAAACTAATTTCCAACATGTCCCTGCTCATGTGGCACAGTCACATGAGGGGACATATTATTAACATTTTAAAATTCTTTATTTTTTATTTTCAAAATTCTTCTGCTCCCTGGGGCAGCTCTGTGCCTCAGGGAGCTTTTACTGCAGGCATCCCCGTGCATACGCACACTTCCACGCTGGCCTTCCTCCCCCCACTCCCACCACCACTCTCACCGCGGGCAGCGCTGCAGCGTGCATTTCTCGCTGGCAGGCTGTTAATTGGCCAGCCAGTGTGAAATCCATGCCGTGGCAGTCAGCTTTGCGACCGCTCCCAGGTCCGCCCATCGCACCCGCCCAACGAGGGCAAAATTCTGCCCCATTTGTGGGAAGAACAAAACTAGAGACCATCAATATACGATATTTACCAAGGGCAGAATTTTACAGCCCCCACCAGCAGGTTTGCAGTGAGGGCGCCATAAAACTCTGTGGCTGGCCTTCTTGCCACCCTCCTGCCTGCACCCGACCTGGCCAGAATTTTAGATGGGGCGAGCAAGGCCTGCCCGCTCTTGCCACAATTGAGGCCCTTCTGTGGCCAATTATTGGCTAGTTAAGGGTCATCTCCTGCCAGGCTTTAGTTTGAGACGGCCATGTGTTCAGGAGCAGGGAGCTAGCCAGGCAGCTCACCCTGCTTGGTCTTGGGTGGGAAGGGTGGGGGGGGCGCCTCCCTCAAGGACCCCCTTCCCATATCAGTTGCCACACAGCCCCCACAAGGTCTGCCACCATGGGTGCCCACTCAGCCCCCGCCACCCCCCCCACCTGGCCTCTCCATCAAGACCGCCATTTCACTCTCCCTAACCCACAAGCCCCCCGAGCCTCAGCTCCCCTCCCCTCCATGAGACCTGTTTTATAAGGGTCTGACATAGAAAGGACTAACATGGGACTGGGTACAGTATTGCCCACACTGTGACGTAAAGGACCACATGACCCAAGTCTAGTGGGCAGTCTTGTACTCGACAGAGACATGTGTTGAGGCAAACATGGAGACAGCTCTTAGCTTAGACCTTATACTGTATATATGTATATGGTTATGAGTAGTTAATAAGCACTTACTGTTAAGCTATGCACGACTCAGAAACTCTTCATGAGGCCTATCAAACTACACACAACATCTTACATCAAGACCCTCCCGTACTTATCTGGTCCTGAACTCCAGGACTTAGAGTCTGAGGGCTGTTTGTAGTCCCAGCCCTGGCCGCTACTGCTGCTGATGCAGCTGAGACTACACTGCTACTGGCCAATCTGATTAGCTGGTAGCTTTCTGAGGCCAAGTGGGGAACAGAAGCCCCGTCTCCAGCCAATTTATGCTCCTTGGAGCATTAAATCACTGTGGAGCAGCTGTGATTGAGGGGGATATGTTCCCAGTCAACTCTTCGGAACAGGAAACTCCACCATCAGAAAAAAATCACAGAATCGCTGAATCTTAATGGCACAGAAGGAGGCCATTCAGCCCATCATGTCTGCACCGGCTCTCCAGATGAGCATTATGACCTAGTGCCATTGCCCTGCCTTTTCTCCGTGCTCTTGCACATTGTTTCTATTCAAATAATCATCTAACTTCCTCTTGAATTCCTTGATTGAACCTGCCTCCACCACACTTCCAGGCAGTGCAATCCAGACCCGAACCACTCGTTGTGTGAAAAAGTTTTTTCTCACATCACACTTGCTTCTTTTGCAAATCACTTTAAATCTGTGCCCTCTCATTCTTGATCCTTTTATGAGTGGGAACAGCTTCTCCCTATCTGCTCTGTCCAGCCCCCTCATGATTTTGAACATCTCTATCAAATCTCCTCTCAGCCTTATTCTCTCCAAGGAGAACATTCTCAACCTCTCCAATCTATCCTCATAGCTGAAGCTTCTCATCCCTGGAACCATTCTTGTAAACTTCTTCTGTACACTCTCCAATGTGTTCACAGCCTTCCTATAATATGGTGCCCAGAACTGTATACAATATTCCAACTGAGGTCTAATGAGTGTCTTATATAAATTCAGCATAACCTCACTGCTTTTGTACTCTATGCTCCTATTAATAAAGCCCAGGATACTATAAGCTTTATTAATTGCTCTCTCCACCTGTCCAGCCACCTTCAATGATCTATGCACATATACACTCAGGTCTTTCTGCTCCTGCACCCTCTTCAAAATTTAACCCCTTATTTTATATTCTCTGTCCATGTTCTTCCTACCAAAATGCATCACCTCACACTTCTCCGCATTGAACTTCATCTGCCACCTATCTGCCCACTCCACCACTCCACTTGTCTATGTCCTTATGAAGTTCCACACCATCCTCCTCGCAGTTGACAACACTCCCAAGCTTTGTATCATCCGCAAGCTTTGAAATTATTCCCTGCACACCAAGATCTAGATCATTAATATATACCAGGAAAAGCAAGGGTCCCAATACCAACCCCTGGGGAACTACACTACAAACCTTCCTCCAGCCTGAAAAATATCCATTGACCATTACTCTCTGCTTCCTATTTTTCAGCCAATTTTGTATCCATATTGCTACTGCCCCTTTTATTCCATGAGCAATAACTTTTCTTACAAGTTGGTTGTGTGGCACTTGTCAAATGCTTTTTCAAAGTCCATGTACATCACATCAACAGCAGTACTCTCATTGACCTTTTCTGTTATCTCTTCAATAAACTCCAGCAAATTCGAAATACATTCTGGCTCTTCCTTATCAACCCATGTTTTTCCATGTGGCTACCAATTCTATCCAGTATAATTGTTTCTAGAATCTTGCCCACCACTGAAGTTAAACTGACTGGTCTGTAATTGCTGGGCTTATCCTTACGACCTTTTTTGAACAAGGGAATAATGTTTGCAATTCTCCAGTCCTTCTTACCATGAAGAATCAAAGAGGTAATTCAGAAAACACTTCTTTAGCCATTGAATGAGAATGTGGAACTTGATACCACAGGGGGTGTTTGAAGCGATTGGCATAGATAAGGGGATCTAGATAAGCGATTGAGGGAAAAGGGAACAGAGGGTTATGGTGATAGTGTTAGATGAAGAAGGATAGGACGAGGAAACACTTTCCTGGATTTTAATGTGGAAGCGAGTTCTGTGGGGCCCTTTAATTGGTATTCCCATCCAAAGGCAGCCTGGTTAACAGTCCAAAAGCCTATCAAGCTTAGGAAGCATGTTTCACAGAGCCAAAGTCTACAGGAGCAGATAGATATACTGGGAGAGTGAGAGAGATTCGGGTTGGGTAGCAATGTCTAGATTGTGGTGTTGGGATTGGATAACAATGGGAGATTGGATGGTGGCTGAGTGGAGTCAGATGATGATGATTGGGAGAGTGGAACGAGAGTGGGAGAGATGTAGGGCCACAGGCATGGTGCAGTTGATTTACTGGGTATCTTGTTGGGCCTGAAGGAAACATTCCTTCTCCTCCTAGCCAATAAGTAGTGCTGTCAAGGCATTTACCTTATGAATTCAACCCCTCTCGCTTCTAAGGCCTGTGAAAATCAGATCACCTGTGAGTCAATATAGATTGACTACTAAAACAAAGGTCTTATCATAATATTAAAATGATCAATCCACTTCCCTTGAGTGAATTGGTCATCCCACCTCTGTTAAAACAGGAAATGGGAGGGTTGAAGTTAGTTTTCTGTTTCAGATTTTTGCATTTGAACCTCAGGCATGATCCCAACCTACCCGTTTCTTGGAAGCAAAATTCAGCCCACACTGTCCATGATTTAAATGCAGGAATGGGTTAACATTTCCACTAAAATAGCAAACTGAGAGTGTTAACTGTCTCTTCGCTAAAACCTCCAATAGTAATTAATAGGCTGTTGTAATGGAAAAAAATCTGTTGATTTGTAAGTGTTTAGTTCGATAATTTCCACATCTGATCGGAAATAATCTTGTATCAATTTAAATAAAAGTTACGCGACACAAGCTGGTATTCAAAATGCATTTCAAAATTGTAACATTTAAAAACTGAATTTGCCGTGCCCTAAACAAAAAATTATGATTTTGCCTTCATAGGTCGAGGGGAAATTTTTCGTTCAGCTGCAGAAATGGGACCAGAAGTGGGTGGGCCCACAGTTTCCCACTACCAGTCACCATCGCTTCTCCAACCATGTTTTCGCCACCAGGCAGGTTGTGGTAAAGTGAGGTACACTGTCCCTTTAAGAGAATGCAATTGTACTGATCATGTAACAGCACTGACGAATCACTGGGCAACTGGGAACTGTAAGTCTAGTTCTGGAGGTTTCTGAGTGAGCATATATGATCTGGTGCTCTGCCCTATGTCTCAATAAACCATCACTGTTTATTCTTCCATCAGTCTCTCCACATTATTGATTGCAAGCAGCAATTGATGAGAACATAGGGAGGTGTGCAGTTAGAATTCGGTTGGCCAACAAACTCATTTACCCAAGATATAAGAGTGGCGACAAGGATAAAAACATTGCAAGACCCCTGAGTGTCAGTCCACAAGATGGGTGAACAAAGCATTGGAAAGAGCATCTGTACTTAACTGGTAAAATTGGCAACAGCCGGCAATCAGAGCAGAAAGCAGTTCTGCAGTTTACAATAAAAAAAACCCTGTAGAATCGCGATCATGGGGATCCTGCCAAAACTCAAAAAAGCACGAAACTCAGCAGAGAAATGTTGACAGCTGCAGGGACAGAGTTAAAAAAAAAGGTGACTGCCCTTAAAGCGGCAATACACTTAAAAGGGTCAATACATGAAAAATGGCTATGGACAGAAAATTATAAGAGACCCCAGAGAGAGCGCAACTCCACTCTGGTAAGCCAAACACCTAAATTTGTCATTACCTGAAAAGCCTATCAAAAGTGCAGTCCCCATGCAGTCATTCATGATGCCGCAGTTTGGGTGTGTTGATCCATTCAACACCATTTCAGATGATTGGTCTCAGTATGTTGAACGCTTAGCGGTCTTTTTTACTGCTAACGACGTTGTGGGGGAGGAGAAGAAGAGGGCGATTCTTTTGTCCTCATGTCAGAGCCCCCTGAGACCAAAGCCCTCAGTTACTATGTAGCGCTTCAAGTTCAGTTAAAAGAACAGGCTTCCAGAGGAGCCAATAGCTGACTATGTTGCCATTTTAAAGGCATTAACTGAGCACTCAGAATTCGGAATGTCCATTAGTGATATGTTGAGAGGCCGGCTGATATGCAGGATTGGAGATGATACTATCCAGAGGTGTTTGCTAGCCGCGTCTAGCCTAGACTTCAATAAGGCATTAGAATTAGCCACAGCCATGGAGAGTGCTGTTAGAAATTCTGAAGTTATAAAAGTGACACAAAATGGTGCCGTCCATCTGGTCAAGCAGGACAATCTGGCAACAAAAGGCGCGAAAACTTCAGACTCCACAGAAAGACGGGAAACGCTCTCTAACTCCAAACCATTGAAAAACAATGGTACTGCAGTGAAAACCCACAAAATGAATGAAAGAAATACATCCAGGCCTCCAGTGAGCGAATGACAACTCAGACAAGTCAAATGTTTTTTCAGCCACTCCTATGGCCACATAATGCGGCATTGTAGAGAAAGGATAACACAACACTATAAAGGCAGGAAAAATTGTGAAAAATACCTCATGGAAGAACCAGAAGAAATAGAATCAGACATCCGCTCGTTATATCACCTCAAAGTGTGTAGAACCGAGCCAATCCAAGTAGTTAACGGACAACCCATTATGATGGAAGTTGATACGGGAGCGTCGATGTCCATCATTGGAGAGCATGGATTTAGATATCTGAGTAAAGGAACCCACCCTTTGAAGTTGGAAGTTTTGGACACAAAGCCGAGGACATACACGGGCGAAGAAATAAATGTGAAAGGGGTATGTCAAGTCAAGGTGCAGTATGAGGAACAGTCTGCAAAATTACCCCTATTTGTAATGTCAGGCAGGGGACTGAGTCTCCTCAGAAGGAACTGGCTGGGAGAGATAAACTTGAGGGCCCGCTAAGTTCCCAGTACTAAACCAGAAGTGTTACTGCAAGAAAAACTGAGTACACAAAGACCCAATGGGAGAAGCCAGTAGAAGTGTTACACCAGACAGAGTTCAAGCTGAAGTCAGCATCCTTCGAAAGGAAATGGAAAACCTATTCAAGGACTTTAGTGTACTACAAAATTCAATCAGCTCCCAATTTGTGCCACGAAAGAGGTGTGAAGAAGAAAAGGAAGAGTTAATGCTGTCTCTGGAATGAATTAGCTGAGAAGGGGCAATGATATGCGATTCTCCATGAAGCTATTAATGAGAATAGGAAAGAATTGGAAGAGCTGAAGCAGCAGCTGCGTAAAAGCCCTGAGGTTTTAAAGCTAAAAGGCTCTAAATTCTCAAAAGAACTGTCAGAAAACCCAACTACTGAGCTCATTCATGTTCAGCTCGAGCCTGAGTCTAGTCCAGCCAACAGCGAAATTAACGAGAAGATAGAGGTACGGGTCAGTGCTACTAAGAAAAGGACACGCAGGAAGAAAAAGAGAAATAGCTGACAGTCCTTGGAAAGAAAAACAAAAGGATTTTTTTTTCCTTTTCCTCTTTCTCCTCACACATCATGTAGCTCATCGCTGTATTGCTTTGTGCTTGTGCCCTTTATCTGTTTCAGCTTGGAGGGGAGGGGCAGCAGGAGTGAACATGACTGCACCCGGAAGATGGTGAAACAATCCACTGAGGGACATAGTGGACAACCGCCTCTGAAAAGGAGGCCCCGGAAACACCAGCCGAGGCTGTTGGGCTACGATGCTCAACTTGTCAAAGAAGGCCTCCTGAGAGACTTGACCCGTAAATAGTTATTGTGTAAATAGTTAATGTGTTTTAAGCTTGTTAGCTGTACTTTTAAGAAAAGGGGGAGGGATGTGGTAAAGTGAGGTACCCTGTCCCTTTAAGAGAATGCAAATGTACTGATCATGTGACAGCACTGAAGAATCACGGCACAGCATGGGAAACTGGGAACTGTAAGTCTGGTTCTGGAGTTTTCTGAGTGAGCACATAAGATCTGGCACTCTATCCTATGTCTCAATAAACCATCACTGTTTATTCCTACATCAGTCTCTCCCCATTATTGATTGCAAACAGCAATTGATGAGAACATAGGAAGACGTGCTGTTAGAGTTCGGTTGGACAATGACAGAATTTTCCGACTGGAATTTTCCAGTCAGCATGTGGGCCTCCCGCTGAGACCGAGATACGGCTGAGGGATGGAAACAGCCGCCCAGCAGCAGGCCAGGGCTGGGAAACCACCCAAGCCCAGCCCAGGCCTGCTATAGCCATTTGGGCACAACTGTGGCTGTTGGTCATCCAGTGGAGCTTTGATCCTCCACAATGATTTTCTCCCAATTGTGGCCTCTTTGATTTAAAAAAATTGCAAAAGCTCTTCAGTGCATGCCTCCATTTTGAGGCACCCTCTCTTTCTCCTACCTACATTGGCAACTCCCACCTCTTAAGGATGGGGCTACCACTCTCTTAGGGCCTTGTATTAACTCCCCAGCCTAGGATCTCACCTGCCAACCTTAATTGGATGAAATTCCCGGAGGCAGCCATTTAATTGGTTGCTTCCTCGAGAATTGCCCTCTGCTTCCGATGCCAGCATTTGTGGGTTCCTAAGCTGCATTTCCTCTTGATGGTGGGATCGGGACCCACAAACAGAAATCCAGCCTGTTATTTAAATTAACCATATATTATCAGTTCTATCAGTTTTATCTGCTAAATATTTCATAATGATTTTATAAATCGAATTCATAACAAAACAGAAAGGTGCAAAACAGTCATTCAGGGAATATATTACAATGTTGCAATCAGCTGGCACTATTATTACATTAAATTTTCATTTTAAATCGAAAAATAAAACATTGAGCTCCGGCTCCTATACTTACTGAGCAATGTAGGGTGTCTCCAGGCTCCAATATGAGATTGAAAGGTTTTGCATATTCCATCTTCCAACTTGGCAAATCTTTCATTTTTCCCTCATTCATTAGCTGAGTGATACTGATTCTAAGATGCAGTTCAAGAATAACAATTTCGCTTTAAATCATTGAAGCATTTTCCCACTTCCTGTAAGGTTGTAGCTCAATTTTTTTGTGTGTCCAGAATGCTGTGGACAACTTAAAGATCAAATGCTGTAATTTCACAAATCCAATCAGATTTGAATTTATTAATTGCAACAAATAATCCTGAAATTAATATTAAAAAACCTTAGCACAAATTTTAAAATTATTATTTAAGGGAAATGTTGGTCTCTAATTCTGGAATATGGACTTTTCAGTCATGCTGCCTCAGAATTTACATCTACTGTTTCATAGAATGCCTTTCTTCTCTTGCTGACTGAAGAACTCAGGCTACATCTTCCTTAAAGGAATTATGAATTTCTAGTGGAAACTTGTTCTCCTTTATACTGATCCCTTTTAATCCAAATAGCATTATCACCTTTCTAAACTCTACCATAAAAGGTTTCTTCCATTCCACCATTTGAGAAAATGCACCTTGACTAGCTGCAGTCCCTCGTCAAATTTAGTAACCTTATCCTCCATCAGAATTTCCCCTGAATGATAAAATTTGTATTAAAATGTTCTGAATGTTTTTTTAAACTCATTCTCATACTGTGCTAGTTCCCTCTCTATCCCCTGTTAACTGTTGATTTCTTAAACTGAAGGCAAACAATTTTTCATCTTTTTTCAACGCAATTTATTTGGCCAATATTTAACTTTTGCAAGGTTTCTATTTATCTCTCTATATGAAAGTATGGCCCAGAACTGTCGTGGAATCTTTGCACTACGGAAGGGATAAGTCAGTAGAGATGCAGTGGCAGACATTTAAGAAGATATTTTGTTACAGTCAGCAAAGGAGACATACCATCTGTGGCTACCTAGTGAAGTTAAAGATAGGTCAAATTGAAAGAAAAAGCATACAATTCCATAAAGAGTAGTGGCAGGTCAGAAAATTGCACAGAATATAAAAAATAGCAAAGAATGGCATAGGGTGGCACTTCCATCTGCTGATTTCACTTGAAGTCATTAAAATATTTAGATAGGTGTCCAAGCCAGTAGTGATACAACAGATGATACAACAGAGGCAGTGGTCTTTGTTCTAGTCTCTGGCACAAGGGAAAATATCTTTTCAGCATCCACCTTGTCAAGTCCACTCAGGATCTTATACATTTCAATAATATTGCCTCTCATTCCTCTAAACTCCAATGGATACAGGACCAATCTGTCTAACATCTCTTCATAAGATCACTCCCTCATCCCAGGAATCAGTTGAGTGAACCTTCCCTGAACTGCTTCTAATGCAAATTTTCTGCCAAATTATTTGCCCACTCACTTAACCTATCTATATCTCTTTGCTGAATCCTTATGTCCTCTTCACAACTTACTTTCATACCTATTTTTGTGTCATCAGCAAATTTAGCAACCATACATTTGGTCCTATCATCCAAGTCATTAATACAGATTGTAAATAGTTGAGACCCCAGCACTGGTCCAGTCATTACATCTTGCCAACCTGAAAATGACCCATTATGCCTGCTCTCTGCTTCCTGTTAGCTAACTAATCCTCTATCCACGTTAATAGGTTACCCCCTACACCATGAGCTCTTATTTTGTATAGTAACCTTTGATGTGGCACTTTGTCAAATGCCTTCTGGAAATCTAAGTGCAGCACATCCATGGGCCCCCCTTTATTCATGTTGCCTGTTACTTCCTCAAATAACACTAATAAATTAGTCATATACAATTTCCCTGTTGACATTGCATTGAGATTTTGTAAATGCCCTACTATAACATCCTTAATAATAGATTCCAGCATTTTCCCTCCGACAGATGTTAAGCTAACTGGCCTGTAGTTTGCTGCTTTCTGTCTCCCTCCTATCTTGAATGGAGGAGTTACATTCACTGTTTTCCAATCTGATGGGACCTTTCAAGGATCTAAGGGATCTTGAAAAATTAAAACCAATTGCTTTAAGACCCTAGGATGAATTCCATCAGGACCTCGGGACTTGTCAGCTTTTAGTTCTCATAATTTTCTTAAGGCGGAATTTTACAGCCCCGTTGCAGCAGGGGTGGTGCCATAAAATGCAGCGAGCCATTCAAAACTCCATTGACTTCGGCGCGATGGTAAAATCTTGCCTACGTGAAATTCCGTCCTCAGTACCCTTTCCCTGGTGATTGTAATTGTTTTAAGTTCCTCCCTCCCTTTCACCTCTTGGTGTACACTTATTCCTGGGATGTCATTTGTATCCTCTACAGTGAAAACAGATGCAAAATATCTTTCAATTCATCCGCCATTTCCTTATTTTTCATTATTAATTCCTCAGACTCACTCTGTAAAAGACCAACATTCACTTTACCTACTCTTTTCCTTTTTAAATACCTGTATGGATGCTTACTACCTGTTTTTATATTTCTAGCTAGCTTTCTCTCGTACTCTAATTTTCCCCTCCTTATTAGTCTTTTAGCCATTCTTTGCTGTTTTTTATATTCTGCTCAATCTTTTGACTTGCCACTAGTCTTCGCGGAATTGTGTGTTTTTTCTTTAATTTGATCTATCTTTAGCTTCCTTAGATAGCTAAAATGGTACATCCTTCCCCTGGAGTCTTTCTTTCTCACTGGACCATGACTTTGCTGAATGTTACAAAAAATCACCTTAAATGTCTGCCACTGCATCGTTACTGACTTACCCCTTAACCTAATTTCCCAGTTCACTTTAAACAGCCCGCCTTCATATCCACATGATCGCTCATACCCTCTTAATTGCCCTTATTTAAGTTCGAAACACTATTCCTGTATCCACTCTTCTCTCCCTCAAACTTAAACATCCTCTCAGAATTTACCCTGTCAAGACCCCTCTGCTATGTTTTAATACGGTCACCTCTCATTCTTCTAAACTCCATTGAGTCTAGGCCTAATTTGCTCTACCTTTCCTCATAAGATAAACCTTTCATCCCAGGATGAAGGCCAGTGAACCTTCTCTGAACTGCTTCTAAAGTAAATATATCCTTGAGCATTTGCTTTCCTACTGCCCATAATCAGTTAATGAAAAAATGGCAGTATAAGATTAATCACATGAACATAAACATAATAAAAATTATGTCAAAACATTTTTTTAAGGTTAATGCTGGAAACCTCATCCTGTCCGTGGATGAGGTTTCCTCAAAAATGCAAAGGCCACCTGGTCAATTTGCCTGCTCGCCAACCGTAAAGTTGGACGGGCGGTGAAAAATCAGCCTTAATTGCTAGCTTAATGGCCTTAATAGGCCTCTTAATTGTCAGCAGGTGCACTGCCGACACTCGCTCGCCCCTGCAGACCAAAATATCGCGGGAGTGCACGTTGACGTCGGGACGCTCGCCTGACATCATCGCGCCCTATGTTATGCCCAATAGGGTCGGGCATGCACCTGCCTGCAGGACATAAAATCCTGCCTTTGGTCACCATCGGTTTCCATTCTGTCTGCTTTGTCGATGACTTTGTGTATACATCTGTTTCTTTTCCTGGCATTCACTTTGTTGCTGCCAGGCTGCCATTTTTTATTTCAGGCAAGTAATGGATTTATACACAAAAATGGCAATTGTCCTTTTCTACTGTGAACTCTGTTCAGAATAAACAGAAGCAATATATGTACACAAAAAGCTGTGTTATCATGTTAGAAACAGCAGTGTGAATACCAGTGGTGGCATGATGAGGCCCTTAAGTAGTCCTTTAGTGTCTACTGGATATGACCTCTAGAATTGTCCCCTAAACCTCTCTGCCCTCTCTGCCTCTCTGCCTTTCTCTCTCTCCTCTTTTATGACCCTCCTTAAACCTATCACTTTGACCAAGCATTTGCTCATCTGTTATACTATCTTCTTGTATAGTTTAGGGTCAAATTTTGTTTGATAATGCTCCTGTGAAGAAGCATGGGACATTTTACTTTGCCAAAGGTGCTTTATCAATAGCAAAATCAATGCATGTTATTACCCAGAAGATGCCAACTCTGACAGTGCAATGCTTGCTCAGTATAGTACGTAGCCTAAATTATATGCCTTCTGACTTAAAGAAAAGAGTGCTACCACAGAACCACATCTGACATCTAACAAAAGTGCAAAAGATAATTCAATGGATAAATTTAATTATGCCATCGCAAAATAAGTATGTTTTAAATTGTTTGCTTTGGTTAAAGTCTTATTCTGGGAATTAGAAATTTCAATTAATGAAAAAATGACAGATTAAAATTAATCAGATGAACTTTGACAAACCTGCTGCAAAATGTCACTTGGTGGCTCCATAGCAGAACTACAGAGTCATAGGGGAGAATTTTCTCCCTGTCTGTGGGGTTGAGCAGGAGTGGGCGCAGGCGAGCGCGCAGCCGATCGCCGCCCGCGATCAGCTGGGTGCCGCCATTTTGCGTGGGTGGACCAATTAAGGCCCACCCAGTGTGACACGCACTCGGAAGTGCTGAGTGCTCCCTGTGTGGGCAGGGGGAGGAGGAAGAGTCAGGGCCTGCGCTCTATTGCGCATGCATGCGAAAGAGTACAGAAATCTCCCTCAGGCACGGAGCTGCCTGATTAGTGTGATTTATAAAAATTTTAATTAAGAAAAAAAAATTTAAGACATGTCCTCTCATGCGACAGTGTCACATGGGTTGGGATATGTCAATGAACTTTAATTTAAAAATTTATTTAATTTATAAACCCTTCATAAAGCCTCATCCTGCCTGTGGATGAGGTTTCATGATAAATGTGAAGGCTGCCTGGGCTCTTCGCCTGCCCGCCAACTAAAAGGTTGGATGGGCAGCTCAATTAATTATTTAAATAGTTTTTAAATGGACTTAATAGGCCTTTGGAAGTTCGGCGGGTGCGCAGCCGACTCCACAGCGCGCCCGCCGAACTGAGGATCAGAATGATGCGCGGTGACATCGGGACACATGCCCGACGTCACCGCGCATCATTTTACGCATCGGCGAGCAGGGCCCACCCCCACACGCTGACCAGAAGATTCTGCCCATGGACTGTCACATTTATGGGAAAATCCTTTAAAAAATAGCTGGACAGGTGTCACCAGATGTGGACACAATTAATATTGAAATCCCAAATGTATTCTTGATGTAGAACATCTGAACGCAAATGTTGTTTTTAATAATATGGTGATATATATTAGTTGGTATTGACAGTGGTTCTGCCACCAAAATTCAGAAAATATTTTATTCTTTTCTTTCTTTGCAAATTGTAACCTAGATGATTGATTCTCATCCTCTTCATAACATAAGAGGGAAGATTGGAACACATTAAAATACATTCAACTCAACCCAACATCCTAAGAGAAGTTTGAAAAGAGTCCTCATGCTTTTGCCAAACATCTTGTGCCACCCTCATCATATACAGTACCAGTAGCAACAGGACAACTTTCTCAAGTCTGCAACAACACCAAATTCGGTTACATTAGTGCAGTAATTATGGTCCTTGAGCAGCAAGCCAGAGTTCAAGAGTTCAAATACCAGCTTTGCAAGTTCTCAATGTACACCAGGACTCCAGGCACCAGATCAGGAGAATCAGCTCATTTCAACCTATTTGATTTTCGAGAGCCCTCACTAACTTCTGGGGACTCAAGTTGCACAAACTAGTCAAGCAACAACCTGACATAATCATGCTAATAGGCCTTTACTTCCAATGGCAGCCCCCAAGCTCCACAAACTGTGAAGGACAAACACAAAGATCATAGAACCATAGAAAGGTTACAGCACAGAAGGAGGCCATTCAGTCCATCTTGTCCATGCCAGCTCAAGGACACCCAGGTGCCCTTTCTAATCCCACGTTCCTGCACCCGGCCCATAGCCCTGCAGCTTACAGCACTTAAGGTGCAGATCCAGGTGCCTTTTAAAAGAGTTTAGAGTTTCTGCCTCTACCACCAACTTGGGCAGCGAATTTCAGACACCCACTGCCCTCTGCATAAAAAAGTTCTTCCTCATGTCCCCCCTACACATTCTGCCACTATCTTGAATCTATGTCCCCTGGTTCTAGAATTCTCCACCAAGGGAAACAATTTTATCCTGTCCACTCTATCTATTCCCCTCATAATTTTGTACACCTCAATCAAGTCACCTCTCAGCCTTCTTTGTTCTAAGGAAAATAACCCCAACCTATCCAATCTCTCCTCGTAGTTACACTTTTCTAACCCTGGCAACATTCTTGTAAACCTCCTCTGCACTCTCTCCAGAGCTATTACGTTCTTCCTGTAATGTGGTGACCAGAACTGCACACAATACTCCAGTTGTGGCCTCACCAGTGTTTTATACAATTTCAACATTATATCCTTACTTTGATATTCTATACCTCTGCCAATAAAGGAGAGGATTCCATATGCCTTCTTTACAACCTTGTCTACTTGAACTGCTGCCTTCAGGACCTGTGTACTTGTACGCCAAGATCTCTCACTTCATCTACTCCTCTTAGTATATTCCCATTTATCGTGTAATCCCTGTAACTGTTTGACCTCCCTAAATGCATGACCTCACACTTCTCTATGTTAAAATCTATCTGCCACTTTACCGCCCACTCCACCAACCCATCTATATCATTTTGGAGATTATGGCTATCCTCCACACTATCCACTACTCGGCCAATCTTTGTGTCATCTGCAAATTTTCCAATCATGCCTTCCACGTTCACGTCCAAATCTTTAATATATGACACAAACAGCAAGGGTCCCAACACCAAGCCCTGTGGAACACCACTTGAGACAACTTTCCATTTGCAAGGGCATCCATCGACCATTACCCTTTGTTTCCTGTTACAAAGCCAACCTTTTATCCAGTTTGCCACATTACCCTGAATCCCATGGGCTTTTACTTTCCTGACCAATCTGCCATGTAGGACCTTGTCAAATGCCATGCTAAAATCCATGTACACAACATCCACTGCACTACCTTCATTAACCCTTCTTGTCACTTCCTCAAAGAATTCAATCAAATTTGTGAGGCAAGACCTTCTTTTAACAAATCCACGCTGACCATCCGTGACTAGTCCATGCCTTTCCACATGACAGTTAATCCTATCTCTCAGGATTGATTCTACTAATTTGCTCACCACGGATGTAAGACTAACTGGCCTATAATTGTTTGGCATTTCCTTTGATCCCTTTTTAAACAATGGAGCTACGTTTGCATTTCTCCAGTGCTCCGGTACCTCCCCTGTATCTAGTGAAGATTGGAAAATCATCCTCAGAGCATCTGCTATCTCCTCCCTGACTTCCTTCAGCAGCCTCGGAAACAATCCATCTGGCCCTGGTGACTTATCAACCTTCAAGGATTTCAACCCTTCGAGTACTTCCTCTCTCTTTATGACTATCCCGTCCAATATCTCTCAGTGTTCCCCCTGGAGTACTATATCTACATCCTCCCTTTCCTTTGTAAACACGGAAACAAAATATTCATTCAAAACCCTTCCCACAGCCTCTGCATCTACACACAAGTTTCCATCTTCATCTCTGATAGGTCCCACTTTTTCCTTAACTAACCTTTTAGCATTAATGTATTGATAAAACATCTTTGGGTTATCTTTAACTTAATTTGCTAATCTTTTTTCATGCCCTCTCGTTGATTTCCTTATTTCCTTTTTTACTTTGTCTCTGCACTCCCTATATTCGTCTAGGCTATCTGCAGTGCTTAGTTCTTTGTGCCTATCGTAGGCTTTCTTTTTCTGTTTGATCTTCCCCTGTATTCCTCTAGACAACCAGGGGGGTCTAGATTTGGCAGTACCACTCTTATTTTTGTAGGGGACATGTCTACTTTGTACAATTAGGATCTCGCTTTTTAGTGCTTCCCACTGGTTTTCCACTGTTTTATCCTCCAGCAGTGCTGTCCAGTCCACCTCAGCCAAGTCCCTTCTCATTTCAGCAAAATTTGCCTTCCCCCAGTTCAAGACTTTTACTCCTGCCTTATCTCTGTCCTTTTCCATGGTAATGCCAAATCTAACTGAATTGTGATCACTGTCCCCGATATGGTCGCAAACTGTCACTTCACCCACTTGCCCTTCTTTGTTCCCCAAGACTAGGTCTAGAATTGCATCTCCTCTCGTTTGTCACTACTTGGTTGAAAACATTTTCCTGGATGCACTGCATGAATTTTTCTCCCTTAGTGCCCCTTATCTTGTTTGATTAATGGGAAAACCATGGGCAGGATTTTCCCGTTGGTGAGCGGGGGACAGGGCCCGCTCGCCGACACGCAAAATGATGCGCGGTGACGTTGGGCGGAAGTCCCGACATCACCGCGCCCCATTTAAATTTTCTGGTAGGCAGGGCTCAGCAAAATCAGCTGTGCACCCGCCGACCTGTCAGTGGCCAATTGAGGCCATTGACAGAGTCATTAAACTAATTAATGGACCAGCCCGTCCAACCTTAAGGTTGGCGGGCAGACCAGGAGCTCTGGCGGGCATTAGAAAAAGCATGAAACCTCATCCATGGGTGGGATGAGGTTTCATGTAGGTTTTAAAAAATTTAATTGAAGTTTTTTAAAAAGTTATGGACATGTCCCAACTCATGTGAGAATGTCACATGAGGGGATATGTCAGGGAATTTTTTTTTCTGTTTTTAATATTTTTGACAGTAGAGCCGATCTTCCCTGAGGCAGCACCCAGCCTCAGGGAGATGAGTGTGCTCTTTTGTGCGCATGTGCAAAAGAACACACTCTCAATTTTAGGGATTCCCCCCGCCCGCACAGGGAGCGCGTAGCACTTCCCTGCGGATATCACGCTGGGTGGACCTTAATTGGCCCACCCACATAAAATGGCGCCGCGCTCCCAATTGGGGGCGCTGATCAGAGGCACGCCTCCACATGCCCGCACTTCAACTTCCCCCCAACGGGGTGGGAAATCCTGCCCCATGGCTCCCTCCAAGTCATCTGCTTTCCTGGCTTAAACAAATCTCATTATCCCTTCACTGTTACTGGACAAAATCCCAGAGTTTCCCACCTACCGCAGTATAGGAGCATCAACAACAAGGAATTCAGCAGTTCAAGGAGAAAGCCCACCACCTCCTCAATAGGCAATAAATGTGGTTATTTATGCTGCCCACATCCCACAAAAAAAAACTACGGCTCTGCTATCAACTGCATGTGTTAGTCCACAAACAAAATGCAGATATTCAAACAAGAATATAAATCAACGTGGAACTAAAAAACAATGACAAGAAACAGTAACTAATCACATGCAGAAAAGATAGACATAAAAGAGGCTGTCGAGAAAATGCATGAAACTTTCAACATTTTGAAAGTCCTGTGAAAGTGGTAGTGAGCATGGGAAAGCACAGCCAATATATCTAAAGTAGGTCAAATGAATAAACATGGAACAATGAGATGCAATTTGCTCTGAGTCAATAAAGTCTGGAGCTTGGAAGAAATAAAAACTGTTCAAGTAAACATAAGTGTGTGCTTCTCAGATACGGTTCACATAAAAATGTGATTTGTTTGAAAGGGAAAGGCCTTATTTATCGTATGCAGTATGAGAAATTATACAGTGCTGTCAAGAGAACTTTTGTTTAATCATCATTTATATAGTGCACATCCTACAAAAGAAAACAAAAGACAGTCAACTCCAGTTTTGATTTTGTTTGGGAAAATCACATTTGAGGATGAATTAGGTTCACTTGGTGGAATCAATAAACCTCTGACTGAATGTAAGAAGAAACATTTGGCACTAAAGAATAATCTTTGTGATTTCAAATGTTTTAGGGACAATTGTTATGAAGTTAGGGATTCAATCCAGGGACTGTAGCCTGGATTTCTGCTCCCAAGGCAGGTGTGCTGAGCCAGGAAATTTCCCGTGGAAAAAGTGCCCTTCATTCCAGGGGTGCTTGGGGATGGGGGTAGGAGGGGGTGGGGATAGCGTGTGTGGCAGGTGCGGAACAGAGTTGGCCCCACCACTCCTGGATGCAGATTGAGGGTGACAAGAGCTGTCACTTTTTTTATTCTTTCATGGGATGTGGGCACCAGTGGCATTTGTTGCCCATAAGCTGAATGCCTTGCTCAACCATTACAGAAGGCAGTTAAAGCTCAACCATATTACTGTGAGTATGAAGTCACATGTAGGCCAGACTAGGTAAGGATGGCAGACTTTCTTCCCTAAAGGGCATTAGTGAATCAGATGAGTTTTTACAGCAATCGATGATAATTTCATGGTCATCATTCCAGAGACTAGCTTTATATTCCAGGTTTCATTAATTGAATTTAAATTCCAGCAACTGCCATGGAGGATCTTATTGAAACATATAAAATCCTGAGAGTACCTGATAGGGTGGATACCGATGGATGTTTCCTCTTGTGGGAGAGACTAAAACTAGGGGACACAGTGCGTTAAAAGCCTTTGGAGTTCCATTGTTGACTAAGAGGGAGAGAGAAGCTGTGAAATATCCCCCTTATTGCAACAGCGGGTGTTTGTGGTAATATTGCTGGGTGTTTTATAGATTAAGAATCTACCTGGACCGTTGCCTAAAAGGGGTGTGTAGTTGAGAGTTTAGTTAAGTAGAAATATTGTGAGAACAGCTATGAAACTAAATGTAACTGTGTAACTGTAGTCTTGTATGTTTAAATTATCTTTTCCTTTGTTAATAAATGTTTAAGTTAATCTTTAAAATCTCTAAAGGTGGTCGTGGACTTATTACTTCTGATTTCAGTGCACAAACCTTCTTGTAATAAATATAAATTGCAATCGTTGTGATAGCATGGCAAAGTTTCCCTTTGGGATTTGGTCAGCCTGGCAAATACCACCTGCCATATCATAACACAGGAAGTCATTGCCTTGACAGCCAGGAAGGATGCTACTGAAGTATTTTGAAAGGGATTCTAAAGGTTAGTCTTTATTTTATCTCAATAGGCTTCTGTGGAGTATTTTGGTGATTTTTGATGGTATTTAGGCAACTGCGTTACTGAGCTGAACTCAGAGAGTGATATCTCTGAGGTCCTACACTTCGGCAAAGATTTTCTTCCCAACATTATTTGAACATGGGTGTTTCATTTTGTTTGCCTTTGGGCTGTGAGCAGGGGCATCAGAGGCAGAAAAGAAGGCAACAGAGGGTTGCTGGAAAAGGAAGGAAGAGAATAGAGCAGAAGAGGCCTTACACCATGAAGGTGTGAAGGGACTGGATTTCCGACCTCACCTTTACAGAGGGGGAACGTCTCAGGTGGCTTTGATTCTCCAGGGAGACAGTGACTGAGCTCTGCAACCTACTAAAGCAAGAATTAAAGCCCAGCTCAGGGCATCCGCAGCATAACCTCAACAGGCTCCTCCTAACATCCAGCATGTGACATCAGTAACATTTAGTTGCTGTGCATGCTGCAACAAGCAGGTCATAAATGAAGTATTTGCTAGCGGTCAGAAATTTAGCATCTTCCCAATGCAGGCTGGCAGGCAGGGAGACATCACAGGGGATTTACATGAGTTGTTGGCTTTCCTATAAGGTACAGTGCTCAACGACTGCACTAACATTCCTCTGTGTAGTCCTGTGCAAGACAAAATCTTCTACTACAACAAGAAGGGACTCTACTCCTTAATATGCAACCACAGGCAATGAATTATGCAGGCCTGGGCCTGATATAATTGCACTAGTCATGATGCCTTTATCCTAACTAGTTTTCAAGAAATCTTCTTTTCCATCCAAAGCAATGGATATCAGACTGATTTGTATGGAAACAAAGACTTTCTCCTGAGCACCTGCCTCATGGCTCCTGTCAGGAATCCAGGTATAGGCACATAGCATCCAAAGAATGAGAACCATGTCAGAACTAGGGCTTTCATGGAGCAGACTCCTCAAGCAAAGATTCTGATACCTCGATTAGATGAGGAGGCATGTTTCAATACAGTCCACAGCAAGTCTCAAGGTTTGTCATTGTGTGCTGCACAGAATGGAGGAGATCAGGAAGCTTAAGCTGTGGGGAAAATGTATGGTCCAGTAATGTTGCCAGCTGCCTTACAACCCTTGTTTGCTCATTGAGCTTTTTTATATATTGCAGCCTGGTCCTAGGATTTTGGCTTTAACTTACTCTCTCTACAGTTGCCTTAAAATAAGTTGGTATACCTTTGTGCCAATTTGTTGAAATTGTTGAAAGGTGAGATGCCTTCCTCGGTCATCCTCCTCCAAAGCTGCCACTGAGAAGCAGGGGGCCACTTCAAACTCATTTCTACCTTCCATTTCAACTAAGCTGATTGCTGGCACAGTGATACTCCTCGCTAAGAGGTGTTGGTTGCCTTTAGCTGATGTCTGTCTGAATTATTGCACCTCACAGTTTGCGCAACATGGCAGTGAAGAGTAGACTAGAACTGGCCGTTCATGGTAAGCAGTCATGAGGATCAATTTACTACAACCTTGCAAACAGGTATGCCATGAGATGGTGACCATTTTGCTTCTATATTTTGGTGCTAACTGATCTGGCCATAAATTTTGGCTTCCTAGTACCAGGTTATTGGTGCATTGAGTGCCATTTTGCCTCTGAAATGGCATTTACAGCAGAAGTGCACACTTCTGATGTGAACTGCGCCAGACAATATTTTGTGATGGTGTTAATGGCACACAGAGAGAGTCCGCCCAAAGTATACATGGTTGGCAAATTGTTACATCAGTGCATAGCATTGGTTTGACGCCAGTGCTGCAATTTTGGAGCTCAAAGCTCCAGCTAACACACTCACTTAATGATACACAGCTGTACACACCTTCAGCAGCAGGAAGGAGCCCCCACCAGCACTATTTAAAAGGGGTCATCAATAACTTTCAGGTTAGTTGCTGATTGACTTCTACCGCATCTTGTTGCAATCATAGAAGTGTCTGCTAGTTTCCAGACTCATTTAAAGTTGTTGAGATCTAAAGGGAGAGATGTGGCTTGCGCTGTTGGACTTTGTCCTGATTTCAAAGATTCTGCACAAACCACTTGCTCCCAGATATGGGTGCAGTGGAATGCATACCCCTTGGACTACAACATGACAGGGAGAATGAGTAGAGGCCACACCAAACAGGACACTTTCTGGAAAGTGTAGGAGGAGGATATGGAGGGTTCTTAGCAGGAACCAAATCAGTCCAAGGTATTCAGGGAGCAATTCTCCTACCTGAAGAGTGGTAGGATCTCGGTCTGGATTTTCACAAGAGCGCCCCTCCATTGTTGCGAAAAAGACAGCCAACCCCGAAATCCAGAAATCCCGTTCCCAAACACAGCACTTAACATTTTAGTGGGGGCAGGAATGGGCCCTGGTCATGCAAGAGCATTTTGTGGAGGCAGCTGACCACATAAATCAGCAGCTGCCTCCACTCATGTGTGATGTTGGTGTGAGAGGGGTCTGAAACCTGAGATGCACAGGTTAGACCCAATAGGAACAGGTCTGAATATTGTGGACTCATTTAGATAGCCAGGCCCTACAATTCAATAAGAATGTCCTTGCTGAAATTTGCCACTGCTGCTGCCACAAATGCAACCTCAGAGCAGGGCGATAACAGCATTGCCAATGGTTGTGAATGTAACAATGACAATCAACTTTTATGCATTGCCTTTCTTCCAGACTAGAGCAGGTGATCTTTGCTACATTTCATGGTTCACTGTCCACTGTTGCATAAGGGACGTCACTGAGACTCTGTATTCCAAAAGAGCTGGATACATTTCATTCTTTCTTGTCAAAGAGAAGCAGGTGGAGGGAGCACATGGCATTTCCAGGATTGCAAATTTCCTTGTGGTGCAGGGTGCCATTGACTGCACACACATCACAATGTGGGCACCATTTGTCAACTCTGAGATATACTATAACAGGAGGGATTCCACTCCCTCAAAATTCGGCTGACGTGTGACCATATGTAGCACAGCGTGCAGGTCAATGCTCTGTATTGTGGCAGCAGCTTGCTGTGCCATCTACATTTGAGCCCCCACAACAACCCAGGGGGTTGCTACTGGGTACGTCTGATGACATAGCTGATTCCTCCGCTGCATGACCCAAGCACATGTGGACAGGATACATTGAAGACCATGCTGCCACATGAAATGTGATGAAGCAGATCATTGGGGTGCTTAAACAACACTTCCATTGCCTGGTCTACACTGGAGGAGCCCTGCAGTACTCAGCGGAACAGGTGTCAAGATTTCTGCTGGTTTGCTGCACACTGCATCATCTGACTGTGATATCTGTAAATAAAATCCTAATTCCCCATTCACCAGCAGGGCTTTCCTCTGTTACTGACCATCACAGTGCCCACTTGGCCTCAATGTTAAAATAAAGACCAACACAAAATAAACATTGCAAACCATCCAATATTGCATATAAATGTCAGGTAATCACAGTTGGACACTCCCGTAGTGCCTGTCTTCTAGTGCCTTTGCCTCCTGATACCTCACTGACTAACATGGCTCGCGGAAGGGTGCAGGTGGCCTTGCAAGGTGAGATCGAGCAACTCTGAAGACCCAGCTTCAGACCGTATCATCTCACCAACAGCCTGGGCTGACTAGCTGCCAGGTACCAGCAAGGGCACTGGTGGAGTGGCAGTGGTGGGAAGACAAATGCTGCCTTTGTGAGAGAGGGCAGCAGGTTTGTACTCCATGGAGCCTCTGCAACTACCCTGGGGCAATGTCTCAGCAATCCTAGTAATCTGCTGGTCAGACTGCTGAATCGCTGTGAGACCTTGCAAGGCCCTTTTAACACTGGCATCCGCAGCCATGATGGCAGCAATCTGACCTTGCGTGGCAGCAGTCTGACGATTCATGGGAGCAAGGTGACCTTGCATTATGGAACTCTAAGCTTCCACTGCAGCAGCACCCTAATGTCAGGTGGCTTCTGCTTGTACTGCAGTGGAAATTGAGATATCAGCCATCAGGTTCTGTATCATGGTTGGATCCACAAATATGCTTGTGAAGTTGGCCACCATTTTGACTCTGAAAAGGATGGGCTTTCGGCTCTGTGCAAAGCTCTGTGCCAAGTTGCTGCTGAACTCCTCCTTGCTCCTTGACATTTTGCACAGGTTTTCTGGCAGGCCTGCCAATGCACCAAGTATTTAAATGTGCAAACCCAATCAACCTTATTCTGCAACCCACTGAGTCCTTCCCAGCAGAATTTGTGTATGACCTTGTCTTTGGTGAGCTGGCACCTGCACAACTCTTTCCCCCAGCCTTGCTTGCAGGCTACTTGTGCCTAGTGCCTCACCACATGTAGTTGCATCCTGTAAATTATGTGCAGTGTCAGTATTTGAGCAGGTGGCTCCGACTGTGAGAACGCGTTGCAGTATTTCTTCATCATCACTGTTTGCTCTTCCACCTCACATCCTTCCACCACTGTCTGGGCAGGTTGCAGTTGTTGGATATCTAAAAGGGGAAAGGCACAAAGGTAAGATATTGGTGAGGGGAGGTGAGGAAAGGAAGAGTTGAATGCTTACACCATTTTCTGCTTGCTCATCAGAAGAGATTGTTGTATTGAAGAGTAAGTGGAATATGAGAAGGAGGATTACTTATGAGGATATCATCAGCTTTGATGGTTTCTGTCCTGCCACAGGACAAGGCTTCAGCGACGCTTCCCAGCGATGGTGACCACAATCTCCTCCATCAGGGGAGGGTCATGCAGCCATGCATGCCTCCAGCCAGTTAGCTGCTAGCTGCTGCCTCCAGTTATGCTCCAACTTGTCCTGCAGGACAGAGGGAAGTGAGTGTGATGCAATGTTTTTGGGTGATGTAGCTGTCATGGCTGAATAGCTGGCAATCTGTGGGATGTGGGTGAGAGGCTTGCAGCTGTGCTAATTATGTGAGCATGAGATGAAGCTATAAATCCTCAGGTATGAATCATGATTGATAGAGATTGCTGGCATTTTAAGGTGCATTCACTGACCTTGACCACAGATCATTGAATTTTATGCAGCCCTGCACCCAGGTCCTCAGGGCTTGATTTTTAGCATTGACCACCATAGCTATCTGATCTGAAGAAGGGTCATATGGACTCAAAATGTTAACTCTGTTTCAATCTCCACAGATGCTGCTCGACATGCTGAGTTTTTCCAGAATTTTCTGTTTTTGTTAGCTATCCGATCCCTACCTTAGCAAAGTTTGTCTGGAGGGCCACCTGGCCTCCTGTGGATAGATCACAACTTTGCTCCTTTCCTCCACTCAGGTGTCCAGTGCAGCATCTGAGAACATTGGAACCCACTCACACCCTCTTGAACCATAATTCACTCCTCTTCCTGTTCAGACTCCATTCCACAAACAGTTCCAGCACCTGCTCCAGCCAAAATGCAGCACCCTTTTAAGAGGTGCATGCTGGCTTTAGGAAGTGCAGGCAAGCTTTGAATGGTGCACAAACTTGAGACTCCTGCTGAGGTGCCCAGCCACACAAAACTTGTTTAGCGCTGGCTACATGCAGCAATCATGCAAATTAGCAGCAGCACAAAGTTGGCATGTTGCCTGCGTCAGAAGCAAAGGGCAGGGTGGGTTAATCTCCCATCCTGATCCCCAGGCCCATTTTCAGGTGCTGTCCAATTTAGCCCCATTATGCTTTGGAAGCCTAATACTAACAAGGATCATATACCAGTGACTATCGTATTTCTAATATCTAGTAAAAATAATTTCTTGCATTCAGACCTCAGCATTTATTATTTGTATCAGGAAAACATTCAATTACTGCCATTGGCCGTGCTTGTAATGTCACTGCTGATACTTGCTCAGAGTTTCGCACTTGTCATTGATCAATTAAACCTTGAAAATTAGTAGGATTTAAACTAGATTAACATGAATAATATCTTCCAAATATTAAAAAGGAAAGACCAGAATTGTCAAATGTAAAGCATCCTTGCACTAACTGGATGCCTGCATAAGGGCTAGACAGTGGAGCCATACTAATTCATATTGCCTTTCAACCACATTTGACCCGAAGCCAACTAATTTGGATGACAAAAATGAAGAATGACAATTGAGACTAAACAGGTCCTCTGATGGATCAAGAACAAAGTGTAAGCGCAGTAAAAGTACCATATTTACTGCCTGATACTGGGCCTTTGCTCTTAATCCCAGACAACTTGTTAAAAAAATAACTGGTTAGTGGTTTCCTGTCATCATCCTTAATCCTTTCTTTTAACATCCTTTCCCACTATGTACCGGACTACTGCTATCGTGAAGCCTGTGTTTTGATTGGAAGTTCTGATGGCACTGATGTAATTATTCTAATCAAGTTGAGGATATTGGCTTTTTTAGAGTTTGACCTCATTGCTTATCTATACAAGTGGAGTATGGGTTCATTGTGTTCTGCCAGCTTGTTATCCGTGAGGCCAATTAAGATACCACATTTCTTTGCAATCAACATCCCAATGTTAGCCTGTGTTTAAAATCTTAAGTACAGTCTTATACTTATTTGCTACAATTACAGACCCTCATCGAGATCGCACAAGATATAGACATCAGATTACAACATTGATTTCTTCAAATGGCTACTTTCTTCATGGAATCTTCAGCAGGCTTTTGACAAAGGTGCCGCCGAACACTTTGAACCAGCCAACAAGTCAGGTCAAAGGTGGGGTGTGGGGATGGGGGGTGGGGATAGGGGGAAGGCAAAACCTAGAGGCCAATAGCAATCTGGAGATTTTTTGCAGAACCAGGAGGATCTATCCTAGGCCCACAGAAATAAAACCCAAGATTTCCAGGATATTTTTGTGAGTAGCCTCCAGAGGTTCATGTAAGAACTCTGGTTAAGCTGCTCAATGGTAGGAAAAGCTAGGCAGAGTGTGCCAGTGCAATGCCCCACCCATTTTTGCCTGAATTTTGCATTTGGCATCCCACGAGACAAAGAGGTGATCATGAGTTGATTTTCTCCTCTCGAGTAGGCTCAAAAAGGTGTGATATTTGACCAAGTGCAACAACCAATGATGGTAGATTCAATGCCCGGACTTTACATGTTACAGTTGTAGTGAGAGAGGATACCATGCATTTAGTTAGTGATTATGCATGATATCGTCTCTGGGAAACATCATGGCCTGAATTTCAAGCCCCCTCCGCCGGTGGGTTTTTAGCTGGGGGAAGTGTGAAATTGAAGGAAAGGGATTCCCCTGGGTTTCCGCCCATCCCAACCTTGCAGTGATTCTATGCTGGGCAGGCAAGGCCTGGGATGGGCCTCCTGCCCTTGCCTCAATTGAGGCCCTTAAGCGGCCAACTATTGACAACTTAAGGGCCATTTCCCACCCAGCCTCAGTTTTTAGGATCTACCTAGCGTGGGTGAAGCCCAAAAATGAACGGGTTTGGATCTCATTCTGGATGGGGGGGTGAGGAAACACCTCCACCTGAAGCGCCCTGCTGACTTCAGATGCCCCCCCCCCCCCAACCAATCAGATTGGCCAGCAGCTCTCTAAGGTGGGACTTCCTGCCGAGTGAGGGGTGGAAGTCCCGCCTGCAGCCACTTAACTGTCATTCAAGTGTAAAATGGCTGCAGGGCAATCAGAATTGGCAGCGATGGCAGGAAGGGAAACCCCACTTTCTGAAATATTCAGCTCCATGTAAATTGTAAAGTCTCATCAACAGACAAGGTTGAGGTGAAATGCGGCAGGTGGAGAGGACACATGAGCCACAATGGACACGCACTAGCTCTCCTGACATAATTTGAGGACATGGGTCAGCAGGACAATCAACTGCATTCTCACAATGTTCACTACACTGCGTATTCTGGTCATGCTCCACCAAGACTCCTCAGGCATCACCTTCCAAACCCATGGCCACTACCATCTAGAAGGACAAGGGCAGCAGATAGATGGGAACACCACCACCTGGAAGTTCCCCACCAAGCTACTCACTATCCTGACTTGGAAATATATTGTTACTTCACTGTCGCTGGGTCAAAATCCTGGAACTCCCTCCCTAACAGCAGCACTGTGGGTGTACTGTTAGAATCATATATTTCAAGACTGATTTTTCCTTTTAAAATATGGAAGGTATTGGCATTATCTGGACATTTGGATGCTGACCTGGAGTTTTTTTTTAAAAGGGTCATAAGTTCACCTTGGTACAGTCAAGCAGGCCTCTTCCAAGAAATCACCTCACCTGCATGGTACTTTGAGGAAGGGCTGGTTGTTTGTTTTGAACTGCAATCAATTTAATTAACGGGGGGGAAAATACTCGAAGACAAAGGCTGGAGGTTTTTGCTGGACATCACATGGCAGAGGCAAGCTTTAAGTTTTGAACCTGTGGATTTGAACGCAGTCTTGTTGGGGAATAAGCTGAGAATGGAAGGCTATCCCAACTGGCTCTCTCTCTCTCTCTCTCTCTCTATGCCTTACTTGAAATTGTGTGTGGTTATTAACCTGTAGCCAGATAATCCTCATCTGAGTGTACCGTGTCTGCATTTTTGGACCTGCAAAACTGAGACAGGAAGAATTGATGCAGCCATTATGTTCTTTTCCACACCAAAGTTCTGTTGGTGAGAACAATATTTTATTATTTATCCTCTAAAAATATTTCACAATTTTGAAAACCTCTCTTATCTCCTGAGCTGACCTGGATGCACTTTATGGGTCACCTGGGTGATGTTTTCTCAGTTTGTATGGTCTTTTATTTATCCTTTATTAATCATTGACTAGGCCAATAAGCAGACTTGTGGGTTATCAATGCTTGATGTCAAAGGGAATATGGAGTTAAGGTCTGGGGTGGCAGGTGGTGGGGGGCGAGGAGTGGTGTGGTTTCTTGCATTGACATGATCTGTATCAAGGAGACTGTTGGCTTGTGTCCCAGGTGCCACACCTCTTCAGTTGTAATGAGCTACCTACTGCGAGATGCTTCCTTCCACCATAAGGTCAGAAGTCAGGATGTTCACTAATGATTGCGTAATGTTCAAGACCATTTGCGACTCCTCAGATATTGAAGCAGTCTGTCTCATTTGCAGCAAGACCTGGACAACATTCAGGCTTCGGCTGATAAGTGGCAAGTTACATTCGCACCACACAAGTGCCAGACAATGACCATGTCCAACAAGAGAGAATCCAACCATCTCCCCTTGACATTCATTGGCATTACCATTGCTGATTGCCCCACTATCAACATCCTGGGGATTACCATTGAGCAGAAACTGAACTGGAATAACCATATAAATACTATGGCCACAAGAGCAGGTCAGAGGCTAAGAATCATGCGGCGAGTAACTCACCTCCTGACTCCCCAAAGCCTGTCCACCATATACAGAGCACAAGTCAGGAGTGTGATGAAATAATCTCCACTTGCCTGGATGAGTGCAGCTCTAACAACATTTAAGAAGCTTGACACCATCCAAAACAAAGCAGCCTGCTTGGTTGGCACTCCCTCCACCACCTAAACATTCACTCCCTCCACAGCCGACGCACAGTAGCAGCAGTGTGTACCATCTACGAGATGCACTGCAGCAACTCACCAAGGCTACTTAGACAGCACCTTCCAAACCCACGATTGCTACCATCTAAAAGGACAAGGGCAGCAGATGCATGGGAACACCACCACCTACAAGTTCCCCTCCAAGCCATGCACCATCCTGAATTGGAAATATATCATTGTTCTTTCACTGTCGCTAGTTCAAAATCCTGGAACTCCCTTCTTAGCAACAGTGTGGGAGTTCTTACAACACATGGTCTGCAGCAGTTCAAAAAAGCAGCTCACCATAACCTTTCCAAGGGCAATTATGGATGGGCAATAAATGCTGGCCTGCAATGCCCAAACTTGTGAAAGAATACATTTTTTTTTAAATTCCAGGTGGCTGACTCTTGGGCTGTACACCTGATGTTTTGGGTAGCACCTTCTTCCCCTTGCAGCCCCTCACTGTGCTCCTCTAGTCTCCTCCTGACCTCCTGAAGCTCCTCCTCGCTATTCTGTCCAATGTCAGAGTAGCCCACTTGCATCTCAACTCCCATACCTGCCACTCGTTGGTTTTCCAGGGCTTCTCTACCCATCTCTGATGCCCAAGTGATGCCAACAGCCTCATGTCCCTCTCAGGAGTCCTGCCACTCATTGTCCACGAATACAAGCCTCTCAGCACCAGTGATAGTAATTCTGTACCACTGGTTGTGCAGCTAAGTTTAAATTCCCCATTTCTCTTCACTGTTGAACAATGCACTCATTAGCACTCATGACTTCTTGCTGTGTTTCTGACAGCTGCACGCTAATGTGTCCCAGGCCCTCCATTTTCCCCATGCCTCCCAACTGAAAATCTCAAACTGATATGTACCGGAATGAATTCTGTTAATTAAAGGTATGTGGGTTGCCCGCTTCTCCACCCGCCCTCCACCCCCCAACCCACCCGCTGGAACAGCATTCACTTTGAAAATTGTGTCATGTTCGAAGGCTTCGGGAATCAGTGAAGTCAGCTGAGATCGCGATTTTCAATGCATGCCTGCATCTGACCTCACCCCCGTGGGTGATTGAAAATCCAGCCCCATATTTCTCTGCATGGAACTGAAGCTGATGCTTTATCTACTAATTTCACTAATCTGACTACAATCTCCTTCGTTCTTCCTTCTGGTTTACTGAGACCCTTAATTTGGTATCACCAGCAAATTTCAATATTCGTCTTCTTGGGACCATGTCCAAATTATTTGGATAAATGGAAAACAAAATAAGTCCTGGCACAGATCGCTGGAGACATCACGAGCAGAACTTTTCCCTCGTTGGGCGGGCCCGACCCGAATACGAGAAAAATAGTGCGCGATGATGTCAGGCGAGTGTCCCCAAGTCACGAGCACTCATGCGGTATTTTGGTCGGCAGGTGCGCACAAGAGGTGGCAGCACACCCGCCAACAATTAAGAGGCCTATTAAGGCCCTTAATCAATTAACTAAATTGAATTTTTCGCTGCCCGTCCAACCTTACAGTTGGCAGGTGGGCAAATAGGCCAGGCGGCCTTTGTGTTTTTTGCGAAATGTCATCCACAGGAAGTATGAGGTTTCGACCATTGATTAAAGATTATAAAAACTTTTAAAACTTATTTTTAACATGTCGCTGCCCATGTGACAGAGTCACATAAGTGGGGGCATGTTTTCCTTATTTTTCCAGTCTTTATTTTTCATGTCAAAAATCTTCAGTTCCCTGAGGCAGCTCTGTCTTCAGGGAGCTTTCTGTGAGCGCATCCGCGCACATGAGCTGACTTCTGCGCTCGCCCTCCTCCCCCCTGCTTCACCCAGGCGGCACTGAGCATTTCAGCGTGTGATTCGCGCTGGTTGGCCATCAATTGGCCAGTCAGCGTGAAATCGCAGTCGGGGCCCGATCATAGGCAGTGGTCAGTTTCGCGGCCGCTCGATGGCCTGCCTACCACACCCGCCCAATGAGGTAAAAATCCTGCCCTACAGCTATATCCCACCAATCCAATAACATTCAGCTACCCTACTGTCTGCCTTCTGTGTCCTAGCCATTTCTCTCTTCATGTTGACACATTCCCTTTAATGCCATGTGCTTCCTTTTTACTCTTTATTGAACAATTTCTGAAAATTCAACAAGTGCCACATTCCTTTTATCTATCCATTACATTATAATCTGATTTGTAATCTTTCAATGATTTTATCCATACTGTGAGCTCTAGAAATTTGTATCAGATATTCAGGCTTGGCCCTAGGACTTTTCATTATTTGGATGGATGAAAAATTATGGGCATCCCATGCTTGAATTCCTGAAAAGGCTTTTGTCAAACAAGCTCTGTATGAGGAGTGCAATTTTGTTAAATTGTCCTTGAGTTGAAATGGATAATTATTTTCTCCACAAAATTACTGCAAACATATCTTATACGTCCATTCAGAATATTGCAGTGCTGCAAAAGGAACATTGAACATGATGTATGAGGGAACAATGCTGGAAAAACATCATTGTTTAATTTATTATAATAGATTTGTATTACACAAGAACACAAGAGATAGGAGCAGGAGTAAATACGGCCTTTCGAGTCTGCTCCGTCATTCAATACAATCATGGCTGATCTTGGGCTTCAACTCCAAAATCCTGCCCAACCCCCATATCTCTTGATTCGCTGAGAGAGCAAAAACCTGTTTAATCCCAGCCTTAAATGTATTCAATGATGGTGCGTCCACAACCCTCTGAGGTTGAGAATTCCAAAGGTTCACCAACCTTTGAATGAAGTAATTTCTCCTCATCTCAGCCATGTATAATCAATTCCTTATCCTGAGACTGTGCCCCCATGTTCTAGATTCCCCAGAATCAATCACTCAATGTCTACATTGTCAAACCTCTTCAGAATCTTGCATGTTTCAATGAGGTCATCTTTCAGTCTTCCAAACTCCAGCGAATACAGTCCCAATTTAATCAGCCTCTCATTTTAGGACAACACTCTCATCCCAAGGACAAAAATGAACCTTTGCTGCATTGCCTCCAATGCAAGTATATTCTTCCTTAAATATGGAGCCCAAAACTGCTCACAATGCTCTAGGTGAGGTCTCACCAAAGCCCTCTACAATTGCAGCAAGACTTCTTTATTCCTGTACTTAATCCCCTTGCCAGGAAGGCCAACATGCCATTTGCCTTCCTAATTGTTTGCAGTACCTGCATGCTAAAATAGTTTTAAAATACATTATGTTGGAAATCAAATCATATAGTTTTTTTAAAACGTTAAACATGTCAACTTACATTTGGTAGCAATAATAAAAGTTGGTCAAACTGTGACATAATAGCTCTGGTGTAGTAAGGGATTGAAATACTGGAATATACAGAGTTACTTAAATGGTTCAGATTTCCCCTCCAGTACTTGGTTAAATTTATGATTTTAGTTTACTGACCATTTGCTGCTATTAAACTGATATCTGAACATGTAGCATATTATAAATATGATCAAAGTATCCTTAATACCTACTTTGCAATACTCTGCCTGGCAGCAACTGTACAAAAAATTATGAGCACTTCAAATATCTCAGTTTTCAAATTGTGCACTAAGATCAACATTGATTAAGTCATGAAACAAACCATGTACTTCCATTGAATTTATAACCCAAGCTCTTCGCTACACCACTGAATAGTTCTTTGTGAATGGATTACTATGCCAGTTGTACTACTAGCATTAGAACAAGGCCTGGCACAACTATCTTTGTAAGTCAACAGTATACCATCATCTATATAATTATACTGAACGTAGGGATTAGAAAATTTGGGCAGTGGCACAAAATAGGAGGCATCAGACTGGCCATGCATTCCACTGACTGCAATAGAATTGATGTCAGATAGGTGCTGCACATAAAGGGCATCCAATCCAATGCTATCTGTTTTGTGCCACTGTGCCCAAGACAAATTTCTACTCCTTAATGTTCCATTTCTAGCAAGAAGATGAGGGGGGTGGGAGATGAGCCAAAGAAATATGCATCCCGAAGTAATATCCATCAGTAACAGCATTTTAAATATGGTTAACAGTTTTAAAACCATTTAATTGCAGAGGCAACAGGCTTCTTTGGAGCACCTCCACAATCCACCAGGTAGAAGAACAAGGCATGTGAGAATACCACCACCTCCAAATTTACTTCCAAGCCCTACACCATCCTGACCGCCATAACGTCTCAATCCCATATCATTAATCATGCATCCCTGGGAAACACGCCATTTCGATTGTGGGTGGGCTCTCATTTGCCCACCACCACATCACCTCGCCACTTCCTCACATCAGGCACCATACTTAATGTGCAGGTGTGCGCAACACCTCTCAGTGCTGTAAAGAACATATCTTTTTATTTCTGTTTGACTGTGGATTCAAATTACAATGGCTGTAGTTTGAAAGACATGTCTACTGGAACAGTGTGAGGGATATACACAATGTTGCTGTCCTGGAATAGAGTGTGCCATGAAAGACAGGATGGTGCTGAGGAGGAGTCCGGTCTAATGGAGAACTGTCTGGCAACAATATTTTAATTGGCTCCTGACCAGGTGACCAGGGTTTGCATGAGAGCAGTACAGCAGAATAGCTCCTAGCCTGAAAAGAAAAAGACCTAAAACCTCTTGCTCCTGTGTGCGTCAGATTCCAGTAATTCTACAATAATAGCTAGTTGGTTTTTTCTCCTCATATCTCTATAACCTGCTGTCTCTCTCTCTCTGAAAACCCCTTACAAGAGGAAAAGGGGAAAATCACTGTTGGAGGCATTGAAAAGCAAGTGCTCAACCAGTGAACTAAATACTGAAAGACCACTTTGTGCCATCAACAAAGAACTGAAAGGGATTTGGAAGGCATTGATCAAAATCAACCCATCGAATTGCTGCTATTGAACTGTTTTATTCCACCCTTAAAATCCATGTTTTTGTGTGTCTTATGTGTCTTGTATGTGTGTGTAGAGGGGTTTAAGAAGGGGTAGAGTTTAGGTTATAGAGTTACAAATTAGCAGTTCATATTTCTTTCTTTTGCCGCAGCTTAAAAACAATTTGTTCACTAAACAGTTATTTACTTTTTAAGTTTACAAACCTGGTGCTTGTATTCTATTAACCTAAATTAAACTATTGGGTGGGTTGATCAAACTTTTTCACATTTCTCATGGTTTGGGGAGCAGTAGGGCTTGATATTGCAGCGCATTATTCCCAGTGAGTTGTGACAGTGCTTCCAGACCAGGATTGCTGCACTGAAGACATGGCCCCAAAAGGGAAGAAGACTGCAGCCCCCCGAATCAATGACACATCCTTGGGACGCCTTCTGGACACTGTTGGAGTCTGTCACAATGTCCCCCGTGCTGGGCACAGGAGGTCCAACAGTGTCACCACTCCAGCTTGGGAGGCGGTGGCAGAGGTGGCCAGTGCCAAAGCTGCACAGAAGAGGTTCACCATCCAGTGCAGAAAGAGGATGAATGATCTCATCCATGCCACCAAGGTAAGGTAACCATCACTCTAAACTCACATATTCACAAGGCCATCACACACCCACTGGCATCTCACTCACTGCCAGCTCAAGGGAAATCACCTCTCACTCTCTCACACATGCATCCTCACATCTGTACCTGGCCTCATCTCCTCTGGAGACTGCCTCCTCAGCCCTCATCGTCTTGAGGCCACTTGCACAGATCAACATGTGTCCCTACACATAGCCTGGGATACCTCACTTCCCTAATAATGCCCTAGCCCTGCAGCCTCTTCCCTTGCCCGAGGCCACTTCTCCCCCTTTCCCAACTAAGCCATAGCCCTACTGCCATTGAAAAGCTACCCCCACCTGATGGCTGGCCTCGCAAGTAGAGACCTGCCCCTGAGCCCCCCTAAAGCTGATGTGGTGCTGCCTGTGGAGCCTAGCGCTGATGACTGTGAGAGCTGTCCAAAGCAAGGTAGGCAAACAAGCCTCAAAGACCAGAGTGAAGTGCAGCTCGCCAGGCGCACGTCACTTATGTTCGGTTGCGAAACATGTCGGCGGGCTTGGATGATCCAGTGTGGGCGATTGTTTCCAATGAGCTGGGCTTATAATGATATGTAGATATATTACAATTAAGTTCATGATGTCCGAAGGTGGGAAATGCAGCCAACCATTGACGGGCAGAGCGGATGAATGCTAACTGGTTTCATGACTTTGTGAAACCAATTTTTGACCTTCTCACCATAGTGTCCGCTCATGCTGCCAAACACACCTGACACCAACCCAAGCACAAAAAATTCCACCCTAAGACTTTTCTTAAGAGGGAAGTTTATCCCTGGGTGTTTTGCAATAATTAACCAAGGTTAGGTTAATAGAATTAGCTGGAGAGTTGAAGGCATCTTCATCCAGGCCTCCTTTGTCTGGGTGGTGGCCCCTCCTGCTACTCTCTGGGAAGAGGGCCTTTCTCTTCTCTCTTATGGCTGCATCTACAAATTGAGGGGCTACCCTGTCCTGGGATCCTGGCCTCTGCCTCTCCTGAGACATTCTATTACACTTTGGGAATCACACTCAAGTCTCAATTTTAACTTCCATCCCCATCCTCTGCCTAGCAGACACCAGAAACCTTGGCAGTTACAATAGAGAGGGAAACTTGCCTCTTCCCTCCTTTCCTGCCCCGATCTAACTTTAAATTGCAGGCTGCGAATACACCAGCCCTCAAGCTGGTGGGCTGCTCTTTAAATCTGCAGATCAGGCTTCAATAGTGCCACCAGGGCCTAATCTGCGGCCTGAGCAATGGAGGAGTGACAGCTTCCCACCAGACCAAACCTGCTGGGAGTTGGATCAAAAGCCAGAAGAGGCCCTGCAAGGTAAGTTTAAATTCTTTATTTAAGTCTCCGTGTCGACCAGGAGGATTAGGTGAGCCTCTCCAGGCCCCACAAGCATACTTTGGCCTCTCTTGTCCTGATCTTCACCTCCTTATCCCTCCTCCCCACCAACAACACCCCCCCACCCCCTCCCCCACTTTTCTGACTGCTGGGAACTGCTAGGCAGCATCCAAATGCTGTTCACATTTCTTCTCCTACACACTGATCAAGCATTGAATTGGGCGAGAGTCTGAGCTTGAATATCTGAATGGTGGACTGCTTGGGTCTTGCAATACCAGAAAGAATGTTCTTTTTGCTGGTTCTATATCTTGGATAATGTTGCTCCGCAATGGGGACAACACACGGGGCCACCATTGTATAAGCATCTTCAACATGGGGTTGAGAGGACAATGTTGATGTAGTGGATGGCGAGGAAGCGGGGATGTTCCTGCAGTTGCCTGCTGCTGGAGGTTTTTGGTGGCAGCTCATTAAGGAATCCCTGTCCAATATCTCTCCTCATCTTTCAACCCTTAAATAAACTGCACCTGGCGAGAGATCAATATTATTATTTGTGTCAATTAGAATTGCAGGATGAGCAGTTATTTCAAGAATAAAATATCAAAAAGAATTATAATTTCACTCGCTGATACAAATGCTTACAAATTAATTCTCACTCTAATGTGAGCCCCCAGTGTTTGGCCTATGTATTATCATGCCTATTCTAGTGGCTTCTACAAGGTACTGCCAAAGTGGCTGCTGAACAGAAATTGCTGTGACTCAGTCATGGGCTCATTAGATGCTCATGGTTAGCTAACGTCATGTCAATAAGATATGAAAAGAAATCAAAACTATGTACATCAAAACTTAATTCTTTTTGCTGTTTTTTAAAATGGGCTTTTGCTGAACCGCAAGTTGGCTGCCACAGGTCACACGACTCACAAGATTGGCCATCTGTTCTAGAAGCTTCCAACAGAGATTACAAGAACAAAAGAGTTCCACTCTTATCCTTGTGGAAACTCACCCTGTTGTAAGGACACATTATAATCACAAAACTAGATAACTAACAAACAAACTAAGTTGGAATAATAATAAAGACAGAGACATTTAAGCTCATTCTATCTAAAGAGGTGCAAACAGGTGCCATTTCAATCCTAAGGAAAACAATAGGTTTTGGCCAGAAGCACAGAAACTGCTTGTGAGGCTGTAATTAACTCAGTAATGGGCCACTTCACATTACCCTATGCTTCTAGCCTTTTGGACAATTTTAATATTGCATTTCTAGCCTCACAGCTCAGTCTGCTGATTTAACACCAACTGGAAAGAACTCCACAGCTCCCAGCTGACCAAACACACAGCCACCATCTCTCAGCTCCTTAAAATCTGTTTGATTTTAAAAGTCTTTGATCATCACCTGCCAAACAGTCTAAGCACAGAAACCCCCACCGCGCAGCATCGTCATTTGTTTCAAGGATTTTTATGTTGTAGTCTCCAACCAGAAACTCATCTGGCCTGAACTCCGCCATGAAGGAAACACCCTCTGGACTTTGACTTCTCAAATCTGCAAATCACGTCAACTGATATTCATTTCTGTGGTTCTTTTATTGTTGTAATTCATAGTTGTAAATCTTCTCCTTTCCTATCCCCCTTACATGCAAGTGTGTGTGTGTGTGTGTGTTTGTGTGTGTGTGTGTCTACATGAGGTTGCGACTAATCACCCCTGTCCTGCCCCCCCCATGTTTGAATGTGAAATAAATGAACCTTCTGAGGTAATCATAAAGACAGCTTGCTGTGTATTACCTATAAAATTGAACCCGAGGGCTTGTGAAAACACACCACAGCCTACTTTTAAAATAATTTTAAAAACATCTCTGCTTACAGACAGATGGGGAGATGATAAAGAAGTTCAGTTTCTCTGTCTCCTATCCATAACACCAAGGTAGTTCAGAAACTGATAGCTTTGGTATGAGCACCTTTAGAAGTACTATTGTGGGAGAAGAAAGGGCATGGGTGCAGCATCCATCGAGGTTGCTACATCCTCCATGGTAGACTGTAGAGTGCTGATACCAAATGGCAGAAATCCATCCAAGTTGGTAGTGGATGCCTCCATGCCCTCTGGCATGTTCTGGTAGCTCCCCAAGCAAGAATTCAGTGATTGCTGATGCACAGAAATCAGCTTTGTCTGAAAGATCAGCCTATACCTAAGTCCTCTTCATCAAGCTAGATATGAGACTACCACCTGGTGAGCCATTTTCTGGCTTGTCCTTTAAATCAGGATCTACTCTGTCTCAATCATACTCAGAAAATCACTCAATGCCGACATCTGTAACTCATTATCTATAGCATACAGGGCACCAATTTTTGTTCTGGGGCTTGGAAGGTGTTATGAAGCTGGACTTTACAAGATGGTTATGCTCTAAAATGTCTCCTTTAACTTAAGGAGAAACAGAACATTCTGGAAAGGAGAATGGTGAGATCATACTAAACACCACTGCATGGAGATAGGCTCATGTGATATGGTGGACATGGGAGAGAAACTCAAATATCAAGTGACAGTTTTCAAATCTTTCCATAGTAACCCACAGTAATTGGATAACTGCTTTGTGAAACACAGGGAGAGGGTCAAAGCAACTACTGCTCTGTGGAGGAACAAAGCAGATAATGCCATGAGGAGCAGAGAAGGAATGTTTTGTGTTAACAACCAAACAGGATGCTTGTGAGAGCTTTTTTTGTCTGTTCGAAAAGAGGACAGAGCCAATGGGAATTTTGGAGTTTTAAGGAACAGGGAGTCACCGAGGTGAGCCTTGCTGGTGAAAGTAGCATCTGAAAGATGCAGGCTGATTTCGACGACTTCCAAAGGACATTGGAAGTTTTGACTTAGCTCAGAAGGGAGGAGTGAGCCTGTTGGAGAACCGTGAGTAACTTTCAATTTGTTCTTGTAATGCTGTGCATCTGCCTGAAGTGCAGTGCACTGCAAAACAGTTATAAGCTGTATCTTAATTAGTTAATGCACAAGTACCTTTTCCTTAGTTTGGTGTATTAGTTGCCTGTCATGTTTTGTTTGATCTATTTTGATTTTAGTTTGTTTGTTACAGTAAAAGTTTAAAAATGGTCATTTCTATCAGTTGCTGGAAAAGTAATATTTTTTAAAAGTTACCACTCATTGTAAGAAAGGGCATGAGTGACTGGTGATGCATCTTCTGGATAACTCTACTTCCTAGTTTGTCTGACTGCAATGAGTTTTCAGCTGATTCCAGAAAAAGGGGAGAGAGAGAGACAAGGCTTAGCAATAGCAGATGAGTGGCATTGCATTCAACCATCAGGTTGTCATGCTGAATTAAAAAGAAAAAGGTATATAGAAAAGGAAAAGGATAATAAGGTGGTCAAATACCCTACTGAGCCTAGGCTTCTTTGCCTAATGTCAATAACGTCAATGGTAGACTTCCCACAAGTGCCAGTGTCTGAGGAGTAGCATGATAAAACTGCTGATTTAGCTGCCTCTCTGCTGTTGGGTGCCAACTTCTCCTGCAATAAGAATAGAAGAGGGTTAACATGTGTTCTGTTTAAGGATTTTCAACATGTATGAGGAAGCTTAGTATACTGTGGATGCTGACAGGAAGAAGCAGCAAAAGAAATGGAGAAGCAGGTTTGAGGACAGTAACATGTGAGGGGTATGAGTACAACCTAAAAGAAGGTGTGGTCAAGCAGGGGAGGGTTGATAACGTTGAGGGTAAAGTTTGATCCTACAGGAATGTGCAGATAATATGAAAGATGTAAAGGGGAATCTCACCTTGGCAGTCCTGGGCAAATCATTCACTTTTTTCTTGCATTGCAATCAGATCCTGAGAAAAATTCTGATTGCCTTAGTATTTCCTGCTACCTCACATCATACCTGTTGACAAAGTTGTCTTGATCTTCATCAGGATGGAACAGAATCTCCTCCTTGTTGCTCACTTGGTCAATCAGCAGCAGCAGTATGCATCAGAGAAGCAGGCGGCCATGGTTGAATTAATTTTCCTGTTGAGGCACAATTTTGTTACTCATTATTCACCACCGTCAAAAGCACTTCCCTTTTAATGTATTGCAGGATGCCAATTAATTTAAATTAGGTCCAACCACAAAAGGGATGTGAACATCACATCAGTTCCTTTGGGAGGAGGAAAGTGAACATAGCACATGCTGCACAACTCACTACCTGCCTAACATGCACTCAAGATGAAAATCATCCCTGTGACTTGGGTACTTATTGTTATGTCAAAGTGAAACAGCTATTACCATTATCTCCAATGCTCACTATTAACTGTAAGTTCCTGCAACTTAAATTAAATTAGAAACGTATGAACAAAAAGAGAACCCTCCTAATCAATAGAACTGTTGTATATTTTATACAATTTATTTTTATATTTGCTCTAGAATCGCTACATCTCCAGTTATCACTTCTACCACGTTTAGGCAGTTGTTGTGACAAAGTGGATAGAATTTAGGTGATAAATTTCTATTTTGTATTGCATGCTATACTCCCACCCCTCTAATGTAAAGCACAATGTCTAATTCACAGTGGATAGCATTGGGACTTTCATTAGTGTTCTGTAAGTCTTTTCTTATTATGTGAGTCTTTAGCCAGCAATGTTCTGAATGTTTCCTTGCATCAACATGCCATGTGTTATATAGAAACATAGAAACTAGGAGCAGGAGTGGGCCATTCGGCCCTTCGAGCCTGCTCCACCATTCATTATGATCATGGTTAATCTTCCAACTCAATAGCCTGCTCCTGCTTTCTCCCCATACCCTTTGATCCCTTTCGCCCCAAGAGCTATATCTAACTCCTTCTTGAAAACATACAATGTTTTGGTCTCAACTACTTTCTGTGGTAATGAATTCCACAGGCTCACCACTCTCTGGGTGAAGAAATTTCTCCTCATCTCAGTCCTAAATGGTCTACCCCGTATCCTCAGACTGTGACCCCTGGTTCTGGACTCCCCCACCATCGGGAACATCCTTCCTGCATCTACCCTGTCTAGTCCTGTTAGAATTTTATAGGTTTCTATGAGATCCCCCCTCATTCTTCATTGTTCTGCAGGGATATTCCCACCCTACCAGAAAATTTTGACATCATTCTGTGTTCAGCAGCATTCACTTGCGCTCATTTGCAATCATCTGCGTTCAAAAGCAATCATTCAGTCTTTGACATCAAATAGAGATCAAATTACATCATTGGCGATCAACTGACATGAAATGAAATCATACAAAGCTCAAACAACATCATTTGCAATCATCTAGCATCATTTAAGTGCCCAGAAGGCATTCAACTGGCATCAAAAGCAACCAAGGAGCTTGTTCATGAGGAAAAATTCTAAATTCTAGTGATCATGGCAAAATTGACTAAGCTTCAGATATCAGGGTCAGAATTTTCGGGTCGGTGAGTTGGGGCGGGGCCTGCTCGCCGACGCTTAAAGTGACGCACGGTGACATCAGGCAGGCATCCCGACGTCACCGCACGTCATTTAGATTTTCAGTTCGGCAGGCACGCAGCTGAGTCGGCTGTGTGCCTACCGAACTGTCAAAGGCCTAATAAGGCCATTTGAAAACTAATTAAAGCAATAAACTGAGCTGCCCATCTAAACTTAAGGTTGGCGGTCAGATGAAGAGCCCAGGTGGCCTTCGCATTTTTCATGAAGCCTCATCCATGGGCGGGATGAGGTTTCATGAAGTGTTTACAAATTGAATAAAACATTTTTAAAAATTCATTGACGTGTCCCAGCCCATGTGACATTGTCACATGAGGGGACATGTCTTAAATTTTTTTCTTTCTTTTATTCAGCTTTTTAAAACTTAAACTAATCTCCCTGAGGCACCTCTGTGCCTCAGGGAGATTTCTGCACTCTTTCGCGTGCATGTGCGAAAGAGCGCAGACCCCGACTCAGGGAATTTCCCTCTCCCGTCCGCACAGGGAGCACTCAGAGCTTCCAAGCACGTGTCACGCTGGGCAGGCCTTAATTGGCCCGCCCACATAAAATGGCGGCACAGACCCGATCGAGGGCGCCGATCCGGTTCTGGGGGTTGGGTCAGGCCATGTAGGCCAGAGATTGGAGGGTTGGACCAGGCCATGTAGGCCCAAGTATGCGCGCAGGGTCAGGCCTTGCAAGCCTAAGACTAGGGGGTCGGGTCAGGCACACAGGCAGATATATTTATGGCAGGTTTGAGCAGGAGGGAAGGGGAGAGGTCCAGGCCTACCTGAGGGTTGGGTGGTCCTGACTCCCAGCAGGGGAAGGAGGTTCAGGGGAGAATTGGAAGCTGAGGGGATGAACAGCATAACACTCTGCCGGTCATGCCAGCAACCCACCACCACCACACCCCCGCCACTCCTCTAGGAAAGGGTCCATGATCTTTTCACCATTGTTGGTCACCCTGACGGAGTCAGCAGCAGAGGGGGTGGCAGGGGAAACAATGGCAGAATCTGCAACAGTAATAGAGGTTGTGGAAACAGTGGCAGAGGCAACAGCGGCAATAGTAGTTGAGGAGGCGGCAACAACAGCAGAGGTGGCAGCGGCAACAGCGACGCAGGTGGTGGAAACAGCAGCAGAGGAGGCAGCAACAGCAGCAGAGGCAGCAGAGGAGGCAGCAACAGCAGCAGAGGCAGCAGAGGAGGCAGCAACAGCAGCAGAGGCAGCAGAGGAGGCAGTGACAACAGCAACAGAGGCAGCAGAGGAGGCAGTGACAACCGCAGCAGAGGTGGCGGAAACAGTGGTGGAGGCAACAACTGGTGTAGCGTTGGAGGTGGCAGAGGAAGTGGCAACAGCGGCGGATGAGACAGCAACAGTGGTGGAGGCAGCAGTGAAGGCAGCAAAGGAAGCTAAGGTGGCAACCACAACGGTGGTGGAGGAGGCAGCAGCAGAGTCGGCAACAGCGGCAGAGGCAGCAACAGCAGCAGGGGTGGTGAGGAGACAGTAAGTGACTGGGAACAGCAACAAAACAAGCCTGGCTGTGAGAGTCAGGGCAAAGTGGCAACCGTAAGTGGATATTTGTCCCCATGCTGCCCCCGGGGGCTCCTTGCACAGCTCCAATCCGCAGCACACTGGGCCACACAATTAGTGCTGCGATTGATGGAAGTCTCCGGCTCCAGCCAAGCCTCATCCAACTGATATTGAACACTAATGATCACTTTTAAATGCTAATGATCGCTTCCACAAACTTAACAAGCTGTGATGGCTTTTGAACGCATTTGAGCGCTGTGATGACTCCTGAAGAAGGATCGATAAAAAGGAATCATGATGTTAAAAGATGGCTAATTGAACATTTTTGATTACTGATGATCACTGCTTCTGCGATCAAAACTTGTTCCAAATTACACCTTTTGATGTCAAATAATGTCACATGATGCACTTATCGTTTTGAGCACAATTGACTGCAAAATCAATGTCACCATTTTCTGGTGGGGCAGCTATCTACAGTAACTTCAGTGGAAGATCCATGAAAACTACAAAGAAATATCATAAATCGTATTTATGCAATTTCTCTGGGATTCCACAAACCACCAAAGCTATGGAGTGGTGATTGGGAGAGGTGTCCCAGGAGTTCAAAGCCTTTGTGTAATACACCAAGGTTTTCTTTTCAGCAAAAAAAAGAAACTTGGAAGCCAATATTAGCCCACTGTGCGGCCCAGGAATTCTTAGTCCTCAAGCAACAGCAGATGAGAAAGGAATGAAAAACCAAGGCGCCATGTCTCTGCCCCATTTGTGCTGCATAGCTACCCATGGGATTTTCCATGAAGTGTAAGCACAAGAACTTAAAGGGTGTCAGGATGAAGTGGGAGAGATGTTTTGCTGGTGACCCAGACTGGCGTCCACAGCATGTGATCTTCAAGCTTGCCCCCACACCTGTCAGATGAGAAGATCAGAGAAAAGACAAGTAAACCAGGCTCATAGAGATACCAGGCAGGAGTCTCTTTTCTTTGGTGCACTACGAGAGCCTCAGGGCTGGATGTCTTCTACTTTGGGGTGGCAACCAGAAGGCCCAGAAGGCCCCACAGCCAACAAGATATTATTACCTTTCTTCCCTTTTTTCTGGCTACAGGTCTCTGCCAAATAATGGGCTTCTGCTGGGAGGATGTCAGGCCCATGATGCAGATCATCTGAACCAGGAAATGCAGGCATGTTCAATTTAGGTTAAGTCAGACAGTGTGCACTTCAGGTGAACCCCCGCCTGATTAGCACCCAAGCAAGGGGTGGGGCAAGCATCCCCAGAATGTCTGTCTTTAGTTAAGATTATGACTGGCAACTATATTGGTCTTGGGTTTTCCACTTTAAAAATAGTAACGACTTTCAATCTGTGCAATATATCATTTAACTTCTAGTCGCCTGCTCTGTATTTGGCTTAACTCTTCATTAGTCAAGTTTGGAGATGTGGCTTGAAGCTAATATAAGCTAAAATGTAGTGATTCAGCAGTGCTCAAAGCTTGTGCTACCAAATAGAATTAATTCTCATTCCATTATCTATTAGGCCATTAGGCTATTACTAAGATTAGTGGTAACCCAGATGAAAATATATATAAACAGCCAAAATAAATACAGATGAGGAAAGTTATTTCAGCTCATCCTTCCAAAACACTTTGGGCAGAATTTTACAGCCCCGTTTCGGCGGGGACAGGGCTGTAAAATGCAGCGAGCCATTATAAATACCATTGACGACAGCGGAAACGTAAAATCCCGCTATCGTAAAATTCTGCCCCTTAAGTTCCCTGATCAGAGCATCCAGCTGTCTCTTAAATGGCTCCAAATCTTTGCTTCCACTCCCTGTGTTGGAGTTTATTCCAAGTGTCGATGACTATGTGAGAAAGTTAATCATTCTCAAAGAGGCCACAAATAGAATACTCAATTAATAAAATTATGTTTCATTACGATCATGCTAGATAACCAGTTTCAGTCTGAGGTTTTACCAAACTGTGGCAATACAGATGGAAAGAAGAGTTTGTACATAGGTCAGAATGAAACATTGACAAAAACTTATGTGAAAAATGACGAATGGTGTAAGATTATTATTTTCAGAAGATTAAAATGTGAAAAAATGATTCTTCATGGATATTTTAAAATGTTGCATTATAGTTCACATAGTCTGCTGTGAATAATAAATATTTTTGAAATAAATATTTAAATGTAATGAAATCCCAATGACGTCAAGAAACCAAATAGTTGAAGAAATCTTTTAAGTACAGGCTTGTTAAGAGCTATTTTACAGATTTTAGAGAATGTTTCTTTGAAAAGACTGGTGTATTTCAATAACAACATTACAGGATTCTTTTAAATGACTTATAAACACAGGCTGGGTAGCGCCACAAAAGAGATACTGTTACTTTAATGAATAGGGAAAACTTCGCATGGGGCACATTTAATACAGTAAGTTCCAGCATGCTGGAACTAAAATTAGCAGCTATCTACACAAACCAGATGTAAAGAGAGGGATAGAATGTCCTTTTTATAGGAGTTTGGGGAACGTTATATAGCATGCCCCTCGGAAAATCAGCAAAGGATGTGGTTGCAAAGAATGCAAATAACAACGCATGGGAAAGCCAACAAAGGGGATTTACAAGGGAAGTGGTCTGCAGCATGCAACTCATGCCAAGAAAAGACTTGTCTTATTTTTATATCATATATATGACATTAGAGATGAAAGTCTTCATCAAATGAAACCTTGTCAAGAATGCATGGGAAGGCTAGAAGGATTTTCCTGTCGCAAGCAATGGTTTGGCAGAATGATCTCCTGTAATTTTAGCAACAAAATAAAGATCAGAGTATTAATATGATCAGCAACTTTACTGAAAGAAGGAAAGAAATATGGCTGACTGCCTAAAACATACATTTATATCTTTTAACCCCACTGGAGTCTAACTGTAGTCTGGATAAGGTGAAAGATGGTGACTCTTTATTCTCGTCACTATCTGCTAATGATCTTGTCCCACTTTGCAGAGCTTACAGATGTGGATTTTTTTTCAATTTTGGCTTTGGCCCATAAAATTCATGCATTGGCAAAGACAAATCCCATACCTAGCTGTGAAAACCTCCTCATAATCTCAGGAAATGTGGATGTATTTTCCTGAACTCCACCCCACTATTCACTTTGGTACAGGCAAGAGTGATCACTGATATGAATAAGAATTGGACAAAGACTAAACTAGATAATTCTGCTCCCCCTCCAACCATATTACCCTCAAAGATTTGCAGCTTTTCTGGTGATTTCCTGCAGTGTAGTAATTATGGTATTATTTAGTGTGCAATGTACCTTTAAGAATATTACTTGTTAAGGAGGATCACATGATCTGTAGTAACCAATAGGAGAGCAGTGCTGTCACTGTAGTGATGGAGTTGAAGTTGAAAGCACATGTATAGTTTCTGTTGAGTATATTGTAAATAACCTTAATATTTCCACCCAAGAAGTGTCTGCAGATAAACTATCTATAGTACTAACTCGGCTACCACTCACAACAAACTGGTGATGAGGATCCACGGGATCCAACGAATTGGCAACAAGGACAAAACAAGATTAAACAGAAGAAATCAAGTTGAAAAGAAATCAGCACTGTGCCTCACCAGTAATTGTAAGTACAAGTTCAGTTCAAATTGAAGAAGTTATTCCCTCTCAGAATGCCACAATTCAGAAGAATTGATTCTTTCAATCCAGCCACAGACATTCTTTTTCCAAGCGATCGAGATTATGGGGGAAGAGAAGAGGCAAGTGACACTCTTAAGTGCATGTGGGAATAAAGCCTACGGCTTGATCCGTAGTTTGACAGTGCCCGATGCCTCATATTTGAAATATTTTGATGAATTGGTGGACCTCGTGAAGGGTCATTACCAGCCAAAGCCCTCAGTAAGGATACAAAGGTTCAAGTTTAACTCGAGAAATAGAGCCCCGAGGGAGACAGTTGCTTGTTATGTGGCAAGTTTGAAGCAGTTAACGGAACATTGTGAGTTTCGTATATCTCTAAACAACATGCTCAGAGGTCGTTTAGTGTGCGGTATGCGTGAAGACACGATTCAGAAGAGATTATTGTTTGAAGCAAATTTGGATTTTAAGAAGGCGCCAGAGATAACATTGGCCATGGAAAGCGCAGTAAGAGATTCCAAAGCCATACAGGGAGCGCAAAATGGCGCTGTCTTCTACTTTGGGTGGGAAACTCCAGCCAAAAAGGGCACAAATATGAAAGACTCTGCCGAGAAGCAGGAAACAGCCCCTGCTAGCTGGAAAAGTATGAATAGAAACAGAAAAAATTCAACACTTCTATGAATAAACTGAAGAATGAGTTGGAAGAGAAGATACAACAATGTTCAATTTTCCAGAAGGCAGCAAACAAATACAAAAAAGAGGTGGAAGAGCTGAAGAATCAGCAACATGAAACCAAAGAGGCTTTGGAGGCAAAAGATGCAGAATTTTCTAAGAAGCAGACAGATGATGAAATTTCGGGAGGCCCACCACTGAGCTCACTCAAGTCAAGCTCACGCCTGAGAGCAGTCTGGCCAATATTGAAGTCGAAAAGAAGGCCAGGAATAAAGTCAGCGATAGAAAGAAGAAGGCACATAGAAAGAAGACACAGAAACACAAATAAGACTTTAATCCTTGCAGCATATGAATACACTTTCGTAAATAGGCCTGGAAATAAAATTACAAACGCTGAAGCACTTAGTCATTTGCCTTTACAAGAAAATGATGAGCAAGTTCCTGTGGAAGAATTTGTTTTACAGTTAAATTTCTTAGATTCCTTGCCGGTATGTGCTCGACAGCTCAGACACTGGACAAGTTGGAGCCCAGCCCTATCTCAAATATGAGAACAAATGCTACATGGTTGATCACAGGAGACCGTATTTGACAAAATGAAACTGTACTTCAACAGAAGACATGAAATAATCAGCCAGGATGACATCTTATTGTGGGGAGCATGAGTGATAGTTCCTCCAAAACAAAGTGAACCAGTTTAATTGAACTACACAGTGCCCATTCAGGAATTTCCCGAATGAAGACCATAGCACGCAGCTATCTATGGTGGCCTGGGATGGATGGCGAAATTCAGAGTTTAGTAAAGCACTGTGTGCAATGTCAGCAACCGCAAAAGTTGCCAGTGACAGCTCTGTTACATCCATGGGAGTGGCCAAATAGACCCTGGATACGGTTACACATTGACTACATGGACCTATCCTGGGAACAATGTTTCTACTCATTGCTGATGCCCATTCAAAATGGTTGGATGTATGTGAGGCGAAGTCACCAATGTCGGATGCTAAAATTGAGAAACTACATCAGAGTTTTGCCATTCACGGGCTACCAGAAGTAGTCATTTCCAATAACAGCATGGCATTTACAAGTGCTGAGTTTCAACCGTTTATCAGCCTCAACGGTATCACTCATCTGAAAACTGTACCGTACCACCCTTCCTCAAACAACGGGCTGAAAAGGCGGACCAAACATTCAAGACAGGCATGAAAAAGATAACTGGCGATTCCTTGGCAACCAAGCTAGCACACTTTCTTTTTCATTACAGGACCACCCCTCACACAACAACAGGTGTCACACCTGCGGAGTTATTGTTGAAATGCCATCTCAGGACGAGATTGAGCTTAATAATGTTGAACATAGAGGGAAAGGTGGAAAGGAGTCAGGGAAGCCAGAAAACTAGACATGACTGGCATAGTTGCGAGTGGAAATTTATCGTTGCGGGGTTGGTATATGTGAAAAATTTGGGGAAGGACCAAAGTGGTTACCAGGTGAAATAAATGCGGTGACTGGACCTCTATCTTACCACATGGAGGTGGAAGGCTGAATCATTGGTAAATATGTGGACCATTTAAGGAAGAGAGACAAATCTCCAAGATTTGGTTCCACCAGTGATCATGACCAGATCTGCGTTTACTGTTGAGAATATTCAATCCAGGACAGACATGTCTGATGTTCCTGTAAGAGTTGAGGATACAGAACTGCAAGTGCCCACCAAAGCACTACATTGCACTGATGTTCTGGAAGCTCTAGAAAAGGAGGTTCCTGACAAAGAACCTAAAGTTGTGGAGCTGCGACACTCTACATGTACCAGGAAACCACCTGAAAGACTGAACTTGTAAATTCCTTACCCAGTGTAAACATTGTGTTGTCTTGAGAAATGTGTACTTGTAAGTAAAGTATGTATAGCCGAGTTAAAGGGGGAAGAATGTAGTAATTATGGTTTTATTTAGTGTGCAATGTACCTTTAAGAATAATACTTGTTAAGGACAACCACGTGATCTGTAATAACCAATAGGAGAGTAGCGCGGGCTACCTCAGCAATCAGTGTAGAGATGGAGTTGAAGTTGAAAGCACACGTGTAGTTGCTACTGAGTATATTGTAAATAAACTGTATGTTTTCACCGAAGAAGTGTCTGCGGATCAACTTTAACTATAGTACCAACTCGGCCACCACTCACAACAAACTGGCAAAGAGGATCCACAGGATCCAACATGCAGTGATGTTAATGGGAATGTGTCAGGAGATCCAGAGATTAACCCAAGAACTAGATATTCCGAATCTTGGTCTTAGGCTAGGAATTATATGATGGCCTACTTCTGACCAAAGAGAGGGTGGGACTGGAGTGAGGACTCCTCAAATCAAGAGTTCCCATTTTCCCTGTCTTCAAGGATTGGCTGAAGATAAACCTGGAGAGACCAGAGTTAGAAGTAAGACACCATTGCAGTCTAGGTAAAGGATCATGACCTGAACTGACAAAGATTTAAAGTAAGAATTTAAACTATAGTTTTAAGAAGCCTCTTCCCTTTCAAGGGGGAATTTCTATTTTTTCTGGAGGCCAGATATTTTGGCCACTGATAGGCGTGCATTATAGTTACTCCCCTAGCAGTGATGGTATGTAGTTCTACAAGGTAAATTAGGAAATCCTTTTCAAAATCCACAAAGTCCACCATGGCCATTGGTGGAGGTTCAATGGACGCGTTTCATAATGTAAGCCGTGTTGGGCCCACATGTGTATTTTCAGGGACACCAAGCACACTCTTCACTATACTCCCAGAGAACACTGGGGCTAAGATCGTTCCTGGATTTCTTGCATTCAGTTCACTGTCATAGGCACCAAGTTCAGTAAACAGGGAAAATAAGTAAGCAACAACAACTTATATAACAGCTTTAACATAGTAAAACAAGTGTCAAATGGCTGTGCAAGAGTAAACTTATTAAAGAAATTAAGGCCCTAATGCAGCATCATTTTCTCTACTTGGTCCTACAATCTGCTAACTTTAACTTAATGCTCTACTCATTGTTTGCTCCTATTTTCACCAGCAGTTAAATATAATGTTGCCAATGCTGGACAATTGAGCGGCATTGTGACTGTTTGCTTTTATTACATGGGTAAAGAAGGCAGAGGGCTAAAAGTCTGTACAGGTTGCATAAGGCCACCACTATCTCTGATATTAGACATCCACCACCTCCGGATCAACTGCCTGGGAATGACTGCACAGCACTATATGTAATTACTACACTTCCTGACTTCTGACCTACACTAGGTCACAGTCAAGGACAGGAAGCACATCTCTGTCTGTGACTTTTAATATGACTGATGTCCTAAATTTTTATGCTTCTGGATCCTTCCAAGTTACCAGGGAGAATCTAGAGTGAATCATGCAGCAATGAATACAAAATATCACTGAGGCTATGCTGCAGTACATTCTCTGCATGTCTGCTTTGACATCCATCACTGCAGTAGGGGTGAAAGCAGTTTGGTGACTTTGATTTTGACAGATACCCGAGGGTGCAAAACATCCCCAATTGTAAGCACATGCCTATTCATAATCTATCTGGCCAAGCTGTGCTTTGCAAAAACAGAAAATGATTGTGATGTCAACCTCTGTGTTTTTCACTTTTTCATCAGAGATCTGGGAGCTGCCATATAGCTCACAGACTATGCAACATTCTATAATTCAACATTTCTGTTTAATTTTGACAAACATGATGTATATGTACTGCAGGTAGGATGGCTGGACATCCAGTTTTGTACCAGACAGTCTGGATTTCAGTGCTTTGCCCTCATTCCAGTATTGGGTGCTCTCAGGTCCAGTATTTTGAAGCTCAGATGTGTGCAATGCTGCGGTCCAGCCTGAGGGACATTTGTAGCACTCACCAACCAATCTGGAGAAGTTCCAAAAATAAATAATATTCAAGTCAACCAATTCCAAATGGTTCTGAATGGTCACCCTATCAGCCTCATTGATTCAATGTTGGTCATGACCATTTCCATGTCGGCGAGTGTGCCTGTGAGAAAAGGGCCTATCGGGCCTGTACTGTTTTCTTATGAAGCCACCCTCAACGTTATGCAAGGTTGACTTTCCGCACTCACTGGCCAATACCAATGTCAGTCATTCAAAATCATTTCCAGGTCAGCGAGTGCCTGCAAAAAGAAAGATCCTTTTTCCTCATCACCACTATTCATCTATTCAAAATGCCTAAGAGAAAGATGTTGTTCAATCTGGAATGGCCAAATGACTGTGATTTCGTAGCAAAAAGCAGGTCGGAAGAATATAATGCCAATGTGATATCAATGTCAGCCACTGAGGAAAGGGAAACGTGAATCAACATGTTTTGTTGGAAAATTGCAAATTTAACACTCAACATGCAGGTACATCATCATTGAGCTCCTTTTTAAAATTATCTGATTGCCATATTCCGTACAGAAGCACTCAGACTACATTAAAGAAAATGACCTTTTTTTTCATTTGGCAACTGATGTTTCAAACAAAGGTGCAACAAAGCCCCTTAGTTTGAGACATTTCAATTTTAAGAAGGGGATCCAGCATTTACTTGGATTACTCTCGTGAAAGCCAGGAAACCTCGGAAGCAACGGCAGCAGAAATATTATCCAAACTTAAAGCCTTCAATCCCAGCCTAGGGCGACTTTCTGCATATTTAACTGAGATGCAAGTGTTAATTGCAGAAAGCACAACAGTGTTTATCGAAAACTGAAAGGTGCTCAAAATGACATTGATGCAGACAACTGGCTCACATTTTGCACAATGCAGCGAGGTATGCTGTTAGAAACTGCAGGAAGTATCATTCTCAAGGTCTATGCTCACTTTAGCCGAATGCAGAAATGGAATTCTGTGGCTGAAAATCCACTGCTATACATTCTCCGTACCATGCAGCAATGCTCGCGCAGAATGTCTTTTCTCCATGATTACCCACACTTAGAGAAACAAGGGGAACAGGTTTGAAGTGGACAGTGCGATAGCAGAGCTCCAGATCTGCATCAGCTTTTCAGAAGAATGCAAAGACATGCACTCTGAGTTCTTGCAGAACAAAGCTTAATGCTGCCAGGAACGAACAAAAGTGTAAACACTAATCAGCTCCATGGTGCATACTTTGGTTTTAAATTGTTGATGCTGTTATCAGCTATTATACTACATATATTAGTTGTTAGTACAGTTATTATTGGTAACTATTACTTAAACTTAATTAAAAAAAGTGATTAATGCAATTGCATAGGCAGTGCTCCATGCTTATTTTAATTAATTGTATCAGCAGGCCAACTAAGCCTTAGCTCATAGTCATTTATGTGTTTGCAGGAGCGTGGGGGTTGGTGGGGATTAGGGGGTGGTGGGGGTCCCTTGAGTGCCCTGGTATTCCTGGCCTCTGTCAATGGCCACCCTAACTGGATGACTCCAGCTATCCTCGTTCATTTTAAATGATCTCACCAGAGTCCAGTGGGGCAGAGTGAATCTACCGTGACAGTCTTAGATCTAAGATTCTTTAGCTCAGGTTTGGAGTGCAGTTTCCTTACTGTGGAGGTATGCAAGATAATGATTGTTTGTTGTACACTGCTTGATATGGAAACGTAGTGAGACATCAGCCTGTTTGATATCTGTGTTAGCCTCAGGATGAGCAAGACAAAGACAAACATGGAAATAAAGTTGCTGTGAATGAGGTTTTAGTACCAGCTGGACATCTAACATTGTCAGGGGATAATCACCATATTCTTTAACTGAGCCGTAACACTGGCGGTGCTAACATACTGAAGGGCAATGATAAGTGTTCATTCTCTGTCCTGCAGAATGCTGATTCTGTAGTCACTTACACCAAAGGCATAGTCCTTCAAAACAACTGATTGCTGTTAAATGCTTGAAAACATATATCTGAAGGCAACATTGACAGCATTGATCTCATTGATTCTTCTTACTTGCTTACAACATGCGAAACATCTTATTGTGTGTCAAGATCAAAATGTGGCAAACTCTTTTCCCAAAATATCATTGTGAGGTATATCATACAATATGACTGGCTGGGAAGTGTAAATGCTGGCATGAGGTCAGGGATGACAACAAGGCAGTTAACAGACACAGGAGTGAGAGGCCAGTTAGCCTTTATTGGTGGACAGCTGGACACTCCAGCATAGCACCTACATGTGGGCTCGAACAATGCTCCACTTAGCTTTATTCACAATATGTTCCAACATCCTCCACTCAGGTCTCCCTCCCATGGCAATATTAGAATGGCAACAAGTGACCTGGAGCTCCTCCCTGAAGCCTATGCTGGATATACTTATGACTTTGGCCCATGGTATCAGCACTGGGTGAAAAATGCATTTGTTTAGAAATTAGGTGCAGGTTTTATTGGAATAAGTTCAGGGACTGTAGAGATAACTATAGTTCAGTGCATGTGGAAGGTTCACCTAACCCAGTCCCCTTGTGACATTGGGCACTGTCTTTTTTGAAGGTTATGTATACCCAGCATCCCAATTGCATCATACACCGTTGCCACACAAACACATACCTCTTGCTGACGAGTGAGAGCCAACTCCAGGAAGCATTATCAGCTTATTGAATTCAAGAATCTGCATGGAGGCTTGCAGTCACTTTCACGGCCACTGGCAGTGGATGCCCTCCATGTCCCTGTGG